>NC_079329.1:34051330-35251330 GCF_029931775.1 Euleptes europaea | reverse complement strand
GTTCAGGATCTAAGCTTGTGCGAGTCAGAGCTCCCTTTGTCAGATACCTGATAAAGGGAGCTTTGACTCTCGAAAGCTCATATCCCTGAAATCTTGTTGGTGCCTAAGGTGCTACCAGGGTCTTATCAAGCAATTTAAGAAAGATGTAGACAAGCTGGAAAGTGTCCAGAGGAGGGCAACAAAGATGGTGAGGGGTCTGGAGATATGAGGAAAGGTTGAAGGAGCTGGGTATGTTTAGCCTGAAGAGGAGAAGACTGAGAGGGGTTATGATAACCATGTTCAAGTACTTGAAGGGCTGTCATATAGAGGAGGGTGCCATGTTGTTTTGGACCAGAATCAACAGGTTGAAATTAAATCAAAAGAGTTTCCGTCTAGACATTAGGAAGAATTTTCTAACAGAGCGGTTCCTCAGTGGAACAGGCTTCCTCGGGAGGTGGTGAGCTCTCCTTCCCTGGAGGTTTTTAAGCAGAGGTTAGATGGCCATCTGTCAGCAATGCTGATTCTACGACCTTAGGCGGATCATGAGAGGGAGGGCATCTTGGCCATCTTCTGGGCATGGGTCACTGGGGTCACTGGGGGTGTGGTGGGGAGGTAGTTGTGAATTTCCTGCATTGTGCAGGGGGTTGGACTAGATGACCCTGGTGGTCTCTTCCAACTCTATGATTCTATGATTCTAAGCTGTCTGGTATCAAACAAAGGGAGCTCCTAATACACTGAATCTCTCGTTGTTCTCTAAGGCACTACTGGACTCATTTCTAGCTGTCTGGCATCAGGCGAAGGGAACTTTGACTGTCAAAAGCTGTGCTGGCCATTGGCCGTAACAAATAAACAACAACTGTCAAAAGCTCAAACCCAGAAATCCCGTTGGTCTCTAAGGTGGTGCTGGACTCAAATCTAGATCCTCTACTGCAGATCAGCATGGCTACCCCCTGAAACCAAGCAACAGATTGGGTCCCATCCAACCACCATAGAACGTCAGAACTACCCAGGACTGGTTCTGCAGCCATGCTACTTGAGTGACTGCTTGGATTGGCACAGTGAGGGCACCAATGCACCCCAAGGGCTCAGCTCAGTCTCAGCTATCAGGGGCAAAGGAAGCGATTGGCATCCCCTTTTGGGTCTGGGTCATTGTTGGCTGAGCCCAAGCCAAGTTGATGAAATAACTTGAACCAGCCCTGAAAATTTCTATCCATGACTAACCTTTGGGGGCTCACTAGCAGGGAATGAATGCAATGCCACCCACGGTTGGGCATTCCGTGATACATGACTTCTGTATCTAGAGGTACCGTTTAGCTAAGTTAGAAGCCAACAGCAGTTTATTCCACAAGTTATGTGTCATGTGAAAATCAACTTTTTGGAGCCAGTCCTGAACCTACAACCAGTCATCTTCTAGCGTTACTAGATGAGGAAATGTTCTTTTTATCCACATTATTCACATAAACCCCTGTGAGGCTCTGCCTTTGCTAAATGCTTTAGACTTTCCTTGTAGAAAAGGTGCTCTCTGACCCTTTTCCTGTGGCTGGTTCCAAATGCTGATATCCTTTCTGACAATGGGTAAATATCCACAACCGTGATTGGAAACATCAAGAAACATTATGGAATGTATCCTAATGCATCCTTGTCAGAGAGTACTGCAGTCAAAATACATATCGATATGAAGAAGTTGGTTTTTACCATTAAGGAGGCTTTTCCTCTACCGTTAAGGAGTCTCAAAGCAGCTTAAAATCGCCTTCTCTTCCTTCTCCCCTCAACAGACACCTTGTGAGGTAGGTGGGGCTGAGAGAATTCAGAGAGAGTATCGTGACTAACCCAAGGTCACCCAGCTGGCTTCGTGTGTAGGAGTGGGGACACCAAGCCGGTTCACCAGATTAGAGTCCGCTGCTCATGAGGAGTGGAGAATCAAACACAGTTCTCCAGGTTAGAGTCCATCACTCTTAACCACTACACCACGCTGGCGCTATGCTTTACGTTCTGAGTTCTCAACACTTGAGGCAATTATTAGAGGGTTAACAAAATGCTGGGATGTTTTTTGCCAAGTTCTACATCAGGCCTAAACTCTTTTGGCTTGCAGCATTCGTTTTTTCCTATGTCACAGACTATTTGGCTTTTGAATTATAGGCCCCAGCAGCAGGAGAGAGAAGAGCAGAGAGCTGCACCATTTTGCTCTCCCTCCCTTCACTTTTCTATCTTAAACCAGTTCGTGCAATGGAGGTTCTCCCACTTGCCCCAGAACCATCTCCAGCCACCACCTGTCCGGTTTTGGAGTGGGCGCTTCCAGGTAAGGGCTTATAATGAACTCAGTAAGACACCAGCAGCAACACCAAATGACAACAGTCAAGGGAAACAACCTTCGGTTTGACACTTGGGGTCAACAGAGGTTAATGGTCAGATTTTTTTATCCGGACCTTGGGACAGCTAAGGATATAAATGGTTTTAAAATTGACAGTAGATAGTGCGAGAAGGTGGTTATCTTTTATTTTTGCCACTCATTACCCAATGAGAGTGGAGTTGGTGACTGCGGAAGCTATCCCTATTAGATCAATTTGGTTTTATCTTGAGGAACGGAGATTTCGGGGGGGGGGAGTGTTTTCTTCAAGGCTAACTGTGTTAGGCAGAGTGGTGGGGCGGAAGCTTAGGGGTGAGCTCTGGAGCAGTGGTTGGTTGCATATGGGGAGATACGGTGATGGACATCACACAAATCAAGTAAGGTGAATTTGGGCTGAGCAACTGGGGCTTTTCCTCACCTCCCTAGGATAGATTCTGTTTCACTTCCAGATCAGTCCTCAGCAAAACTCGATTAATTCAGGACTTGAATCTAGATGAAAAGTCTAACCTTGGTGCTTGTCACCAAAATGTCACTGGATGAAGCCAGACGGATCCTGATTCAGTTTCAGCACAGGGAAGCAAAGTGACTGCAGGTAGAGTATCCCTTATCCAGACATATCATATCCGGACTGATCCAAAAACCGGACTCTTTGAGCCGGCATGCAGGCAGATCAGCGTTGCCTGCTTTCAATGTTTCCTCTCACCTAAAAAAATAAAACACACTGTACACACTGCATCGTAGGTGGAGACCGAAAGCCTGCCATTATTAGTTTGTTTGTTGGTGCTGTTGTTTAACAGCTGGTACAGGTATTCTGGTGAGATAGTTACACCTTTGCTTTCTGATGGTTCAATGTACACAAAATTATTAAAAACATTGTTTAACATTACATTCAGGCAATGTGTATAAAGTGTGTATAAATGAATTTGGGTCCCATCCCCAAGATATCTCATTACGTATATGCAAAAATTCCAAAATATTCCGATGTAAGGAAAGATCCAAAATACGCACCACTTCTGGTCCCAAGTCTGGATAAGGGATACTCAACCTGTATAATCCATGAGGATTCCTATGTCCCTCACCAGATGTCTAGTTCAATAAGTGACTTTTGTACTCATGGTGGGCAGGGACAAACAAGGGATTCTCTTGGAGTCGCCAGTGTGACGTAGTGGTTAGAACGTCACACTAGGATCTGGGAGAATCAGGTTCTAATTTCGACTCCACTGTGGGATGCTCACTGGGTGACCTCGGGCCAGTCACGCACTCTCAGCCTGACCTATCATGCAGAGGTGTTGTGCGACCTGTATAACAATGACCTAAGGGGAAAACCTCCATAAGGGAGAAACGAGGGATGTAAATAAAGCCAATAAATAAAATGTTTCCTACCATGCTGTTCACTAGATTTCACCACAGAGCACCCAGAAGTGATCTCAAAGTCTGTAAACCTCATAGCTCTAAGATCCCAAACAGCATCCTGTGAGCACAACGAGCGCCCGAAGGCTGCTAGAACTCTTCGCCTCTTGGCACGAGGCAGGGTCGGGAGACCGGGAGGTCCCGGCGTGGCCGCAGGGATCATCAGCCCAAATTTCCAAAGATATGGCTTTCAATAGACCTAAAATCAGGTTCCTATGGTAGGATTCACGAAGAATTCTCCAGCCAAATTCTCCCAGATCTCTATTCAATCCAGGAGAATGCATTGTCTTGAGCTTCATTATTAGGGTTGCCAACCTCCAGGTAGTAGCTGGAGATCTCCTGCTATTACAACTGATCTCCAGCCAATAGAGATCAGTTCACCTGGAGAAAATAGCCGCTTTGGCAATTGGACTCTATGGCACTGAAGTCCCTCCCCTCCCCAAACCCTGCCCTCCTCAGACTCCGCCCCAAAAACCTCCTGCCGGTGGCGAAGAGGGACTTGGCAACCCTAGTCTGAAACGGTACCTAGTGGGCCACCCAAACTGATCACTTGGTTGGAGAACATTTGGTAAGAGGAAAATATTTGGAGGATCTGTGGTTCAGGAAAAAGAAATATGACTATATAGGGGACAGGATAGAGATTTATAGAATTATGCATTGCATGAAGAAACTGGATAGAAAGAATTCCCTCTCCCATAATACTAGAGCTCAGAGCCAGAACTGGCAAAAGGAAGTGCTTTTTCACACAATGTACTTATGAGATTCATTGCCATAAGATACCATGGCCAGTAGTTTAGATTGCTTTTAAAGGGATTTAGACAAATTTATGGACGATGTAGCTCTACCCGTGTCAATTAGACACTGTAGCTCCAGGTTAAGAGGCTGGAGATCAGTTGTAATAGCGGGAGTCTCCAGCTACTACCTGGAGGTTGGCAATCCTATCAAGGCCTGTCTAGATTGCAGGCAGGATCAGTTCCAGTGGGTGACAAGGCGAGGCATTTGCTGGGGCCCCAAGTCAGAAAAATGCCCCCCCCATCTCAACAACCCTGCCATGCTCTCTTTGGGGACAGCGTTCAGGCAGGGGAATGAATTCTGAGTTTGCACGCATTGCTTTGTCCAGTGTGAGCGAACACATTGTGAGTAAGGGGCCAGACATCTCCAAGCCCCAAATCCCAGAGCTGTCACGGTAGAAGGCACAGATGTGGAGGCTTGGCATGAGGGTATCTTTGCCCCCAGTGTGCTCAAATGCCCTTCTTCAAACCTGGAGGAGGGGGGAAAAAAACCCCACCAAGAAAATCTTGACAATCCCACTTTTGCAAAACTGGCCGTCTTCCCTTCTGACTGCTGATTCCTCGAGGGCAAATTGCAGAGCAGACTGGGAAGTTGTGTGAATTTTCAGAAGGCCTGGGAGGTCTCAATCTGTTATCGCCGTGCTGCGATCTGAGATTTCATCTTCAGGAAGCTTCATCTTGCAAGCAGCGCGGAGAATCTCCCTTCATTTGCTCACTCCCACCCGTCTCGCCAACAAAACAAAAGAGTTTCTCGCCCACCTCTTTCCCCCTTCGAAAAGATGGTCACCCAAAAGAAGACCTTTGTTTTTAAGTCCCCAAGAGATCCGGTTCTTTCCTCCTGCCCATTTTATTCCGGCAAATGCAGTTGGGAGGAAGAGAAAGAGAAGCCTTCCCTTCGGTCTCTTTGAGGAAGCAGCCACCGAAAGGGTAGAGAAAGAAGAGGGAGGGGGAAGTGGGGGGAGAGGAAAAGAATAAAAGGTTATTCACATCTTTCAAAGGTACCTCAGGGAGTATTTGCTGCAAATGTCTATCGGCGCTTTTTTTTTTTATTAAAGTTGCCAAAAAATTTGTGTTAGCTAATGGATTCTTAATTCTGTCGGAAAATGGGCGCAGGAAAATTACTCCATTCATCTTGTATTGGTTCGAAATCACATCTGACATCTAATCGATCATGGTGCGCAACATTAACTCTTTGGATTGGGACCAACTTTCTCCCCCTCGCCTCACGCTGCGCGCTCCTCTCTTTGTGTGTGTGTGCGTGTGTGCATGCGCGCACACAAACGGTGTCTCCATTTAACTACTTTACTGCTGGTGTTCCGCACCCATCGGCTGGGCTTTTTTGTGGGTTTTTTGTTTTAATTCACGACGTGCTCCGCGCTGCGTATGTTCGTTCCGGAGCATTATTTTCATTCCTCATTTGCTGACAGATTGTGATGTCGTGTTATCATCCATTCTCTTTTTTTTCCCCCAGCATTTTAATGCACATTTTAACTTCCCTGAGCCTCTTCCTCAAAGCCTCCCTGCAACCTCCGTGTGACCTTGTGGCCTCCATTCTCCTAGGCAAGGAGAGACAATTGCCCAGCTGGCACCCTGCCGCAGAATTTGGGTCCTGGCCTTCCGTGAGATGCTGTGGATCTCCTTCACACCCTAGGAAGGTGTATTCCCTTTTAGTCTGTTATACTTCCTAGGACGGGCAGACTCCAGGTCGCTTGGCACAAATGCCCTCTGCCCTTTAAAACAACCGGCTGTTCTCACAGCTGAGGTGGCCGGCATTTTCCCTCCCCGCACATGAAGCTGCCTTATCCTGAATCAGATCATTGGTCCCTCAAGGTCAAAAGTTGTCTCAGACTGGCAGCGGCTCTCCAGGGTTTCAGCCTTTCTCGTCCCCTACGACTTGATCCTTTTAACCGGAGATCCCGGGGATTGAACTTGGGGCCTTCTGTATGCCAAAGGTGGATGCTCTGCCAATGAGCCAGTGCCCCTCCCCTAAATGCACAGTTGAACATATGAAAGCTCCTTATAGCGAATCAGACCTCTGGTTCATCAGGGTCAATATTGTCTGACTGGCAATGGCTCTCCAGAGTCTCAGACAGAGGTCTTTTGCATCACCTACAACCTGATCCTTTTAACTGGAGAGGCCGGGGATTGAACCTGGGGCCTTCTGCACACCAAGCAGATGCTCCACCACTGAGCCACAGCCTCTCCCTAAAGGGTCAAAAGGGTATTTTAAGCATTGTTAATGATGGAGTGCAGCTCTGGGGATGTGGAGAGATGTGCAATATTTCCAGACTACCATTCTCATACACAGACTAGCAACACCATCCTAAGAGCTACACACTTCTAAGCCCATTAACAGACTTAGAAGGATGTAAGTCTGTTTAGGATGGCACTGTAAAAGCTGTCTGTCTCTGTTTCTCTAAATGCTTTGCTATACTTGTCTTTCAGAATTATGGACAGTATGGGAGCAAGAGCCTGTTCAAAAATTGGCAACCCTATGCAATAATCACAATGGTGATAAATGTGCTATCTGGCGGCAAAAAAAATTCCTTAGGGGAGTGGATTTGGCTTGTATGCCACCAGTTTAGTTGAGATTCTGAATGATTGCAGGATTGGGTGAAATTGGACCTCCTTAGGAAGACCAAAGGCATTATCACAAAGGCTCTGCGTTGTCACATACTAGATGGTATGGGAAAGACTCTCACTGCTGATTTGGCTCCCCTTTTAATAGAAGAAGAAGAAGAAGAAGAAGAAGAAGAAGAAGAAGAAGAAGAAGAAGAAGAAGAAGAAGAAGAAGAAGAAGAAGAAGAGTTGTTTTCATATGCCGACTTTCTGTACCACTTAAGGAAGAACCAAACTGGTGTACGATCTCCTTTCCTTCCTCTCCCCACAACAGACACCTTGTGAGGTAGGTGGGGCTGAGAGAGATTGGAGAGAACTGAGACTGGCTCAAGGTCACCCAGCAGGCTTCATGTGGACAAGTGGGGGATCAAACCTGTTTCTCCAGATTAGAGTCCACCACTCATGTGGAGGAGAGGGGAATCAAACTTGGTTCTCCAGATTAGAGTCCACTGCTCTTAACCAATACAACACACGGGCTGAGGATTGGGAGAAGGAGAAAGAAAGAAAGAAAGAAAGAAAGAAAGAAAGAAAGAAAGAAAGAAAGAAAGAAAGAAAGAAAGAAAGAAAGAAAGAAAGAAAGAAAGAAAGAAAGAAAGAAAGAAAGAAAGAAAGAAAGGCTTTTAAGTGCAGATAAAATTAGCACAGACAAACACCAGGGTCAGGGAGAGATTTATGCCATTAATCCAATATGGCTTAACTCCAACAGTAGTGAAAATAATAAGAAATTAAATCATTAACAGTTTGCTGCTCTACAGTAATTCCCCCAGTCCTGCACTCGCCATCACAAAACATCCAGTCATGGGAGGAGAAGTTGCAGAAAAGAGCAACCAAACTGATCAGAGGACTAGAGCAACTGGTTAAAACGCTTGGAACTGTTTAGCTTGGAAAGAAGGCGGCTAAGGGGAGACATGATAGACGTCTATAAAATTATGCATGATTTGGAGAGAGTGGACAGGAAGATGTTTTTCTCCCTCTCCATAACACTAGAACATGGGGTCATCTGCTAAAGCTGGAGGGTGACAGATTCAAAACAGATAAAAGGAAGTATTTTTTCACACAACGCATAGTTAAATTGTGGAACTCCCTGCCCCAGGATGTGGTGATGGCTGCCAACTTGGAAGGCTTTAAGAGGGGAGTGGACATATTCATGGAGGAAAGGGGTATTCATGGTTATTAGTTAAAAGGGATACTAGTCATGCGGCATACCTAGTCTCTCTAGTATCAGAGGAGCATGCCTATTATATTAGGTGCTGTGGAACACAGGCAGGACAATGCTGCTGCAGTCGTCTTGTTTGTGGCTTCCTAGAGGCACCTGGTTGGCCACTGTGTGAACAGACTGCTGGACTTGATGGGCCTGGGTCTGATCCAGCAGGGCCTTTCTTATGTTCTTATGAGGCTGTGGAAAAATTATTAATGCAGAGTCGCCTGAAACTGAACCCACTGAAGACGGAGTTCCTGTGGCTGGGTCGGGGAGCCATGGATGGGAGAGTCCAATTTCCCACTCTTGACGGAGTGCAGCTATAACCTGCCCCCTCCGTCAAGCATTTTGGGGTGACTTTGGATGCCTCCTTATCTATGGAAGCCCAAGTCACGCAGACTGCTAGGGTAGCGTTCCTCCAGTCTTCACCAGGCCCGGCAGCTGTCCCCCTACCTAGCCACAGTGATCCATGCAACAGTCACCTCTAGACTAGACTACTGTAATTCACTCTACATAGGGCTACCCTTGAGATTGCTCTGGAAATTGCAACTGGTCCAGAATGCGGCTGTGCAGGTCCTAACAGGAATATCACGGACAGCACACATTCAGCCAGTGCTCCGCCAGCTGCACTGGCTCCACATTTAATTCCAGATCAAGTTCAAGGTTCTCGTTTTAACCTACAAAGCTCAACGGTCGGGACCACGGTATCTTCAGGACTGCCTCTCCCTGTATATCCCCCTGAGATCCTTGCAATTGGCGAATACTAACTTACTAGAGATTCCTGGCCCCAAGAGTCCTTGACCAGGGCCAAGGCCTTTTCAGCCTTGGCCCCAGCCTGGTGGAACTCTCTGTCTAATGAGACCTGGGCCCTGTGGGACCTAGCTGGGTTCCGTAGGGCCTGTAAGATGGAGATGTTCCACCAGGCCAATGGTTGAGGGTGGCGACGGTGTTATCGGGATGCTGGCCTCCCTTCCCCCCTCCCTTCTGCCCCGCCTTTTCCTTCCCTTTCCTGTTCCTTTCCTGCTTCCCCTTGGTTTCTTGGGCCCCTGTCTTTCCTTGATAAATCAAGCTGTGGTCCATTTTCTCCCCCTCTGATGGGATATTGTTACTATCGCCGTAGGAGCATCTCTCCTGTTGGGAATTTACTTAGGCGCCATGAATTAAATTAGATCAATTTGTGCAAACATTCAGCGTTTTATAATAATTTTTACTGTTTATACTTATATGTATTCATGCATTGTATTTTCATCATGATGTTAGCCGCCCCGAGCCCAACATCGCCGGGGGAAGGCGGGATATAAAAAAAGTTTATTATTGTTGTTGTTGCTGCTGCTGCTGTTGTTAACGTACATCGGAAGATCTCCAGGCACCACCTGGAGATTTGGTAACCCTGGTGAACAGTCACCACATTATTTGGAAGAAAGAATAACATTTCCCCAAGCCCAAAATAAACCAAAACATTTTGGTGTGTGATTAGGGTTGCCAATCTCCAGGTAGTAGCTGGAGATCTCCCGCTAATACAACTGATCTCCAGCCAATAGAGATCAGTTCACCTGGAGAAAATAGCCGCTTTGGCAATTGGACTCTATGGCATTGAAGTCCCTCCCCTCCCCAAACCCCACCCTCCTCAGGCTCCACCCCAAAAACCTCCCACCGGTTGCAAAGAGGGACCTGGCATCTCTATGTGTGATGCATCCACAACAGAGGCACGGCCTTGAGGGAAGGAACGTTTCACGTAATGGACTGAATGGTCTTTTGGTCTCGGCTTCTTTCTCTCCTCCAAAGGAACCTGATTCTGCAAAGGTTGTTCTGGATCAGGAGTCCCCAACGTGGTGCCTAGGGTTTGCAGGTCCCTCTTCGCTACCAATGTGAGGTTTTTGGGGCAGAGCCTGAGGAGGGTGGGGTTTGGGGAGGGGAGGGACTTCAAAGCCATAGAGTCCAGTTGCCAATGCGGCCATTTTCTCCAGGTGAACGGATCTCAATCAGCTGGAGATCAGTTGTAATAGCAGGAGATCTCCAGCTACTACCTGGAAGTTAAAGAGAAATACAGCACCCAGCTCAAATAACACTTTTTTATATACAGAGGTCGTTGTACCCTAATGAAGGATAATTTTCCTGAATGAATTAATCAACTGAAGAAGCTTTTCGTTGGCGAAACGGACACAAATCCGGAGGTGTCGTTTTGAATTTTGAATTGAACTTTGATTGAACCTTGAAACCTTATATATGGACTTTAGACCTTGGATGGACTGATTCTGTATTTTGGGCCTTGGACCTTGGACTTTGGACCATGGACTTATATTCTCTCTCATTATTGTGCAATTTTTGTTCTATGTTGACTGGTGAGGTAACCAGATGTACATGTCACTTTTTCCATTTTTGTAATATGATGCTGTTTGTTAGCATGACGTGGTATTTAGTTGGAACGTATCTGGGATAATTTTGTTGAGAGTGACACTGGTATTATTTCCTTATTTGGAGGTTCTTTCACCCATTCTATATAAAAAAGTGTTATTTGAGCTGGGTGCTGTATTTCTCTTTAGCCAGTGTTTGTTCAGCACACGTAGCAAATTATTTAGATTTAACTACCTGGAAGTTGGCAACCCTAGTGGGGCCTTTGGGCACCATGGCAGCCACCAACACATTTCCTGGGGCCCGCCAAGTGTTTTGAGAAAGTGGGTGGGGCCAAGGGGGCTTTTGCCCTGCGAGCTTTCTGATTGGCCATTGGAGTTTCGATTGGCTGTGCAGATTTTAAAAACAACATTATTTCGGCAGCCGCTGCCCTGCAGCACAAGGGTCTTCTCGACATGATTGGCAAGGAGGAGCCATGGGGAAGGGGGCTCGGAGGACATTGCCGACACTTTGTCGGAGACCTTGCCTGTTTCCCATTGTTTAACATGTCTGTTTGCAGGGCTTCCAGGTCCCTCTTTGCCACCGGTGGGAGCTTTTTGGGGCGGAGCCTGAGGGGTGGGGGTGGGGGAGGGGAGAGACGTCAATGCCATAGAGTCCAATTGCCAAAGCGGCCATTTTCTCCAGGGGAACGGATCTCTATCAGCTGGAGATCAGTTGTAACGGCAGGAGATCTCCAGCTAGTACCTGGAGGTTGGCAACCCTATCTGTTTGTGAATGAACAGATTTTACGAAAATGCTTTCAAGTCTCCAAAAGAAAAGGAAACTATGTAAAAGGGTTTTTTTTTTTTTTTTGCCATCAAGTCACAGCTGTACAGGTGACCCTGTAGGGTTTTGAAGGCAAGAGACATTGGGGGGTGGTTTGCCACTGCCTGCCTCCACGTCATGTTCCTTGGAGGTCTCCCATCCAAATATTAGCCAGAGTCAGGGCTGAGAGTGTGTGACTGGCCCAGGGTCACCCATGGCTTGGGTTATGCTCTGTCCCAATTTCTGTTGCTTGGGGAAGTCCGGAGAGTGGAAAAAACAAACAGCTGTGGGGGGGGGGGCATAAGTGTTTGCAAAAGACACAGCCATTCTGGACCTAGAGGGATTGGAGGGATCATTTTCACAGTGCAACTAACCCACTGGTCTGGCACCCCTCCCCTTTCAGCTATTTACAGGGGGTCCTCAAACCTAACCCCACACATGCACCCCAACTTTAGCTCTTTCCCAACACCGTTGTCTCTGTGTGAGAGCTCTCTCTCACACACATACACACACACAGAGAGAGAGAGAGATCTTGATCTCCCTTTTGCTGTTGTTCTTCCTTCCCCTCCACCTTTTGCAAAAATGTCTGTTGCAATGTGGGGGGGGGCAGAGTTTGAGGTGGCGAAATAAATAAATAAAGGGAAGCCTTATGGCGCCTGCTGATCTGAACTCCAAGGCGCCTAGAGGCGAATGTTAATGCAACAGCAACTCTGAGAAGAAGAAATCTAAATGACTGAAGAGGGGCAGCTAGAGCCAGATGTCAAGACACAATTGCAGGGATACTCCGGTTGTGCGTGCGCGGGGGGTGGGGGGTGGCTTCTGCCAACCACCCTGGGCCCTTCCAGTTCCATCACTGAGGCCTGGAACCAGCCAGCCTGCTCTCTAGGCTTTGCATCGTGCGGCTGAGCAAATGCGCACCCCAGCCAGGTTGTCCTCTGGAAGCCTGTTCTCTTCCCCGTCCCTAGCCGTACTGCAGGAAAAGGTGGATGCGGCAATAGGTCATGCTGTGGGGAGGAGGAGGAGGAGGAGAGTTGGCTTTTACATGCATATTTTATTTTTTCAGGAGAATCAAACCAGTTTACAATGCCCTTCCCTTCCCCTCCCCATGAACAGACACCTTGTGAGGTAGGAAGGGCTGAGAGAGTTTGAAGAGATCTGTGACCAGCCCAAAATCATCCAGCTGGCTTCATGTGGAGGAGTGAGGAAACCAACCCTGTTCTCCAGATTAAAGTCTGCTACTCATGTGGAGGAGTGGGGAAACAAACTCGGTTCTCCAGATTAAAGTCTGCTACTTGTGTGGAGGAGTGGGGAAACAAACCTGGTTCTTCAGATTAGAGTCCACCACTCATGTGGAGTGTAGAATCAAACCCGGTTCTCCAGATTACAATTTGCTACTCATGTGGAGGAGAGGGGAAACAAACCCGCTTCTCCAGATTAAAATCTGCCACTCTTAACCACTACACCATGTAGCTCTGCCACGCTGGAGGCAGTTCTTGCCCCCCACCCAAACTCCTTTCTTCTGAAACTAATTATTGACCAGGATGAGGCTGAAGTTGGTTACTGGTCCCTAGTTCCTTATTTGCTGTTTCCAGTTCCTTATTCTACAATCCAATAACAAACATTTATGATACTTAAACAACTCTGCACCTTAAAATGAGCTTTGGACCACCAGAATGGGAGGAACCGGGGTGTGAGGACAGGTCGGCCAGGGTCACCCTGGTGCGCGACATAACTTCTGGCAAAAAAACAGAATTGATGTTGTTATGTCAGATCCATGCCCTAGGACCTGCCTATATCTCCAGTTTGGGGTGAATCCTAGAATGTTGCCCTGACATAATGACCTCACTTCCGTTTTTTCACTGGAAGTGACATCACGTGCTGGTGCAACTCCAGAAGCCCCCCCCCCCCATGGCTTTGGAAGAACTAGCAGGGAATGGGGGTAAGCATCAGGAGGCCTTCCCTAACTCTAGTATATGACACCTTGTAGGACAACATTTCCAGAGTTTGGAGGTGTTATGATCTGGGGTGGTCCAAAGCTTATTTTGGGGTGTGACTCTCATTCTTCAGGTCACCTGGGGGTACTCTGCTTTAGAGCTCTTAGAGTAGAATAAGGCTTTGGACCTGGGGATATATGATGTGGGGTGATCCCAAGTTTATCTTGGAGTGCAGAAGAACTGCTTAAGTATCACCAGTATTTAGTGTTGCCAACCTACAGGTGGGGCCTGGAGTTCTGCCAGAATTACAGTTGATCTGCCAACTACAGAGATCAGTTTCCCTGGAGAAAATGGCAGCATCAAAGGGCAGACTCCACAGTATACCACAGATTCTAGGTGAAAGCCCTCCCCAAATTCCCTCTTCCACAGGTACTCCCCACCTCACAAGGTGCCTGTTGGGAAGAGAGAAGAAGATTGTAAGCCGCTTTGAGACTTCATAAAGAAAAGCAGGGTATAAAAACCAACTCTTCATCTTCTTTGCTTATCCACACATACCCCTAGAATTTCAAAATAAAGAGTGCCAGGGGTTCAAATCACACAGACCCACCTTTGTTTCTTCACTGATTCCTTGTTAACCTTGTCATTCCCTCTCTCTCTCCAGTACTAAATTGATATCGTCAGAATCCCAGAGCAGGGATCCTGCAACCTAGTTTTTGTCCTGTAAAATAAAATGCACAGTGATGGTGCATTTGGCAAACAGCTATGATATTACATCAGTAGAAATTCGATGCAGTGAGAACAAGATAATACTATACGTAGTAGTATAGTCCACAGTCCCATTCACTAATTCAAATATCTTCCTGAACCATTCTGTTGGAGCAGTGGACTCTGATCTGGAGGACTGGGTTCAATTCCCCACTCTCCACATGTGCGCTGAATGCTAATCTGGTGAACCAGGTTGGTTTCCCCACTCCTACACATGAAGGAAGCTGGGTGACCTTGGGCTAGTCACAGTACTATTAAGAGCTCTCTCATCTCTGCCTACATCACTGGGTGTCTGTTGTGGGGAGGGGGAGGGAAGGTGTTTGCAAGTCAGTTTGTTTCTGCCTTAAGTGGTAGAGAAAGCCGGCATATAAAAACCAACTCTTTTTCTTCTTCTTCTAATATAGCCCTATTACCTTCATAAGGGAGGGAAGGCGGCATGGTATATAGCCCGAACTCGGAAGCTATGCAGGGTCGGTACTTGGAAGGGAGACCACCAAGGAGGACTCTGCATAGGAAGGCAATGGCCGACCACCTCTGCTTCACACTTGCCTTGAAAGCCCCTGGCTGGGCTCACCATAAGTCGGCTGCAACTTGACAGCACTCTACCCGCACACACATTACCTTTATAAAAATGCCCTCCTAAACAATTCTGTTTTACACAGTTTGCAGAACGCCAGAAGTGTTGTGTGGACCCCCCCCCCCAATTTGAATTCTGCTTTGTAACCAGCCTTGCCCATTCAGTTTCAGTGACTGAACTTCTTCCCATATGCCACTGTCAACAGTCTAAGGCCTCCAGGGAGCTTGTGGTTTAGGGTTGCCAACCTCCAGGTACTAGCTGGAGATATCCTACTATTACAACTGATCTCCAGCCAATAGAGATCAGTTCCCCTGGAGAAAATGGCCGCTTTGGCAATTGGACTCTATGGCATTGAAGTCCCTCCCCTCCCCAAACCCGGTCCTCTTCAGGCTCTGCCCCAAGAACCTCCCTCTGGTGGCGAAGAGGGACCTGGCAACCCTATTGTGGTCCTTCAGTCTCTCTGAATGGTTTTTCTGCACGGACTTGTAACCAGTTCATTCATTCCTGAGGTATGGCCTCCCAAGAGAGTTCACTGCATTCCATCTAGGGTTGCCAGCTCCAGGTTGGGAAATACCTGGAGATTTTGGGAGCGGAGGCTGAGGAGGGCAGGGTTTGGAGAGGGGAGGGACTTCAATGCCATAAATTGCCAAAGCGGCCGTTTTCTCCAGGGGAACTGATCTCTACTGCCTGGAGATCAGTTGCAGTAGCGGGAGATCTTCAGCCACCACCTGGAGGTTGGGAACCCTAATTCTATCTGATATCTGCAGGGTGGGGGTGGGGCTCATGGAATCCTCCAACACACCTATTTGCTTTGTGACGGAGATGTTAAAAATAAAGACTCCGCGCATCCCCTCTCCTGTTTATTTATAAACACCTGCTTCTTGTTTTGATCAGAGCCACAGGAATTGTGCAGGTCAGCAGTGTCTTTGGCACTTCAACGAAACTTCGGGTAGCTTTATTTCCCTGATGGCAAGATCTTTATTAGATTTAAGTCTAGTCCATGATTACAATGAGTGGGCATTGAAAAAGTATTGGATGCAGGAGTTCTGACTTTAAAAAAAATTAAATTTGTGGTCCTTGGTACCGCAAAGATATGGTTGACAATGTGCAAACGGTGCTGAGTAAAATCTCAGAAGGGGCGACGGGCTCTGCAGGATTTCCATTGGTCAGGAGGTTGGGCTTCAGTGCTCTGTGCAAATCTTTGGCCCTCTCCAAGATTAGCAGAGCCACTATCACAGAATCATAGAGTTGGCCATCTAGTCCAACCCCCTGCTCAATGCAGGATCAGCCTAGAGCATCCCTGACAAGTGCTTGTCCAGCCTCTGCTTAAAGACTGGCAGTGAGCGGGGAGCTCTCCACCTCCCTAGATAGCTGATCCCACTGTCGAACTCTTACTGTAAAAAAAAATTCCCCTAATATCCAGCCTGGTACTTTTCCACCTGCAATTTAAACTCATTCTTGCGAGTCCTGTCCTCTGCTGCCAACTAGAAGAACTCCCTGCCCTCCTCTAAGTGACTGCTCTTCAAATACTTAAAAAGAGCAATCATGTCGCCCCTCAACCTCCTCTTCTCCACACTAAGTGATATAAGCTAAGGGATATAATCTGCATAATTTAGCAGAAGGCAGAATTTCTTGAAGAAGAATTTGGGATACCTTGACTGGCTGATCTAGCCCTCAACCACACACACACTGTTCTTAGATTCTTACTAGTTAAAATAAAATGTTCTCTTCTGGCACCATAAAGACTAACAAAACGTTATTCCTGAATAAACCTTTGTAGCCTAGAGCCCACTTCTTCCTATACTAGCTGTTTTCCTAAAGCATTAATTTTTAGCTCCCAGCCCCGGGTAGATCTGGTAAATTACTTACCTAATCATTTTCTTGTCATGAAAATTTGGGATTCAGCCTCTACAAGAACATAGAGTTTCAACTCCTTCAGTGTTTTTCACCCCTCCCACTTTCTCCTGCTGCTGCTAGCAGTTTTCTTAACAATGTTTAGAGCCAGGGAAAGAGAACTTCAAAAGAGCTAATTTACAAGGTCAAGTCAGAACTCCTTGCAAAACCGAAGGACAGTAGTGAAGGTAGCCTATCCTTTCAACCCTTCACACCGTCCTTTGGATAAAACCTCACAATGTTGAAGAAGAAGAAGAAGAAGAAGAAGAAGAAGAAGAAGGAGGAGGAGGAGGAGGAGGAGGAGGAGGAGGAGGAGGAGGAGGAGTTGGTTTTTATATGCCGACTTTCTCTACCTTTTTAAGGGGAATCAAACCAGTTTACAATCTGTTTCCCTTCCCCTGCCCTCAACAGACACCTTGTGAGGTAGGTCGGGCTGAGAGAATTTTAAGAGAACTGTGACTAGCCCAAGGTCACCCAGCTGCCTTCATACGTAGGAATGAAAAAACCAACCCAGTTCGCCAGATTAGCGTCTGCCGCTCACGTGGAGGAGTGGGGAATCAAACTTGTTCTCCGGAGTCCACCGCTCTTAATCACTACACCACGCTGGCACTTGTAAATACCTCACAATGTTGTAAATACGGGCTCAATTTAACATATTGGCTATCACATACAAAGCCTTTAATGGCCTTGGACCCTCATATCAGTGAGACCATCTCTCACTGAAAGACCCTCATCCAAGACCCTTCCTGTCAGAGCAGGCATGACTGATAGATAAGGTTGCCAACCTCCAGGTGGTGGCTAGAGACCTCCCGCTATTACAACTGATCTCCAGGTGACAGAAATGATTCTATGATTCTAATAATCAGTTACCTGGAGAAAATGGCAGCTTTGGCAATTGGATTCTAAGGCATGGAAGTCTCTCCCCTCTCCAAACCCCGCCCTCCTCAGGCTCCACCACCAAAATCTCCAGGTATTTCCCAGCCCGGAGCTGGCAGCCCTACTGATAGACCTGGCTCAGTAAAAGGTAGCTTCATTTAGGAAGGGGCTGTGGCTCAGTGGTAGAGCAGCCACTTCATGTGTGGAAGGTCCTTGGTTCAGTTCCCAGTGTCTCCAGTTAAACAGATCAGGGTATGAAAGACCTTGACCTGAAACTGTGGAGAGCTACTGTCAGTCATAGCAGACAAGACGGACCTGGATAGACAAATGGTCTGATTCCATATAAGGAGACTCATGTGCATGATCCCAAAATAGTAATTGGGGGTTATTTGAAAAGCACTATATTAGATGAAGACCTTGAATTAATTCCTTGTCTGTTACTGCCATAAAAATGTTTTTGCATTGGTTACTATTGGAAACCTAACATTTCTACCAGTCTTAACTGATTGGTACAGATTATTACTGTTACGTGTTAATTAATATGACAGGAAAGTAAAAGAAGAATCTACTTCGAAACAGATTTATAATGCGCTGGCATAGTAAGTGTCTACAAAATATGCTTCTTTATACATTTTTGTATAAATGGGTTCTAGATCAAATAAAGCCTGAACTCTCCCTAGAAGCTAAAATGACTAAACTGATGCTATCATACTTTGGGCACGTAAGAAGACAAGAGTCACTGGAAGAGACAATAATGCTAGGGAAAGTTGGAGGCAGCAGGAAAAGAGGAAGACTGAACATGAGATGGATTGACTCAATCCAGGAAGCCTCGGCCCTCAGTTTGCAAGACCTGAGCAAGGCTGTTAACAATAAGAATTTTTGGAGGACATTGATTCATAGGGTCACCATAAGTTGGAAACGATTTGACGGCATTTAACACACACACAAATACATTTTTGTAAATTATATTCTTAAAGATTACGTTGTGTTGTTCTATTGTTTTAAAATAAACATAAGAACAGAAATAAACTCCATGGGTTTCTGGGATGGGGCAGAGCTAGTTTTAAGCAAACAAGGTCACAGTTACATAATTACGGGCAGTCAAAATCCAGCAACCAAAGAAAGTGATATTTCTACTTGGGGCTAACATTCAAGTTCTTTCCTCCCAGAGCACATAAAGATATAATTGTTCTGAGTGTTGCAACAGAGGAAATGAAATTTTAAAAATGTTTATTTTCAAAATACACACATTTCAGAACTTCTTTGCTAGTTCCTGTGTTCTTTTTTAAAAAAAACCAGTCTAGAACTTAGAGGAGGGCAGGGAGCTGTTCCTGTTGGCAGAAGAGGATAGGACGTGCAATAAAGGATTTAAATTACAGGCGAAAAAAGTACTGGCTGGATACAGCAAGAGTAGTTCAGCAGTGGAATTGGCTACCTAGGGAGATGGTGAGCTCCCCTTCACTGGCAGTCTTCAAGCAGCGGCTGGACAAACATTTGTCAGGGATGCTCTAGGCTGATCCTGCATTGAGCAGGGGTTGGACTAGATGGCCTCTATGGCCTCTTCCAACTCTATGATTCTACGAATAGTGTTGCCAGAATAATGCCCTGCTCTGCCTTCCGCATCAGTGTGAGTTCCAGAAATTAGCAAGTGGAGCTGTTCCTGAGAAGGAAATGTTAGTGGTGTTATTATCTGTTAATTAATGCCTCTAGACCAAACTGCTTTTGGAGCCACAAAAGCACAGGCTACAAGTTGCAAAATTTAGTCTAGAATATATAGGGTTGCCAACCTCCAGGTAGTAGCTGGAGATCTCCTGCTATTACAACTGATCTCCCACCAATAGAGATCAGTTCACCTGGAGAAAATGGCTGCTTTGGCAAGTGGCCTCTATGGCATTGAAGTCCCTCCCCTCTCCAAACCCCGCCCTCCTCAGGCTCTGCCCCAAAACCTCCCGCTGGTGGCGAAGAAGGATCTGGCAAGAATATAATTGCCAATGTTTAGCTTTGTGCAATCCTAAACATGCTTACTGGGAAGTCAGTCCCATAGGATTCCACTGTGAGTAGCCTGCTCTGAACAAACCAGTCCCCCCCATTACTTTATTTCAAGGCCAGATCTCCTCCTGCTACATTTCCCCAGAAGGCTGATGACGTGCAGGGCCTATAAGGTATTTTATGCATGGCTCTTCACTTGCCATCACCCCTTCAACAACTTCGGGTCTTTGTGTTGATTATGCATGTTGTTTTGGACAGTCAGAGGTCGCCTTGCTCTCCCCCTGCATTTTTCCGTGTTTCGCCCACATTTTCAGAGACCCGTTTTATCTAGGGTTGCCAACGTCCAGGTACTAGCTGGAGAGCTCCTATTACAATTGATCTCCAGCTGATAGAGATCAGTTCACCTGGAGAAAATGGGTGCTTTGGCCGTTGGACTCTATGGTGTTTAAGTCCCTGCCCTCCTCAAACCCCGCCCTCCTCGGGCTCCACACCAAAAATCTCCTGCTACTGGCGAAGAGGGACATGGCAACCCTCGTTTTATCTCGAATTTTAAAATGCAGGAAAATGCAGGGGGAGAGCAAGGCGACCTCTGACAGTCGGAAACAGCATGCATAATCAACACAAAGACCCGCGGTCGTCGGAGGGGTGACGGCGAGTGAAACAGCCATGCATAAAAGACCGAAAAGGCGAATCTGGAATCTGGCTTTTGAAAGTTTTGGGGTGGGAACTTCCCTGCACTTAGGCTCCTTGGCCACTAGGGGGTTCTAATAATTTCTTTTAAGAGACCTGGAATGGGGAATTGCTATTCTTTGGAAAGAATTACTAACTCAACTTTGGGAAGTTTACTGATAATATTGACTAATATCGGTTGATGGGTGTTCTTTGCTTTTTACAGGAATGTCGTCTTTAACAACAACCACCCCACACACATATATTAAAAATCCTACAAGAAAATAACTTCCTCCGTCATTTTCACAGCATCACTGAAAAACACCAGTCTTTAATGATATATATAGATATCATTAATGGTGTTAGTAAACATTCTACGCGGCCACAGAACTCCAGTGACCAGCAAACCTCCATGGCAGAGTAGAGATTCTTGCATTGCATTCAATTAAGTTCCATGCTTAAGTTTCCCTAAACCTCCTGAGGTTATTTATGTCAATTCACCCTGATTCCCATTTCTTTCTAACTCCCAATAAACTCCTGTTGTTTTGCTCGCTTCAGTTTGAGGAGCAGTCTGAGTGAAGGGATTTGGGGGGGGGGGTTGTCTCACCTATGGATGTTCAGGTTGGCTATGGGAGCCCGGGAAACCTGGTATCCTTCTTGTACAAAATTGTTTGACTCTATGGCCATTTATGCAGGGTTGATTTTGATGCTCGCTCAAAGCTGCTTTTTTAAATCCGCCCTTTAAAATGACTATTCACAGTCCCGATGCAAGAGGAGAAAGTCAAACAAATTCCTCCACCCCCCACCCCCACTCTCCTGCTCCTTCGTTTGCATAGCCATTAGCCATGGTCGTTTGCATAGCTAAGCCGAGGCTGTGCTTTTTCATGGTTCCTTCAGTAAATGCTTCCATGCAGGGGTGGAGCAAATATAAAAGGCCATGTTAAAGGGGCTCTTAAGAAATGCAAAGCAGGTATGCGCCTGATGCCTGACAGTTCAGCATGAAGAAATTTTTTAAAAATGCAGGACACTTCAGCCTGGAACGCGCTGCTAATTACCAAGCATAAACGGCCTATGATTCTAAAACCCAGGGAGAGAGGAAAGGCAAGATCTTCCCCTCCCATAAACTCAAAACCTTGGTGGTGGGCTCCACTTACCATCCTTGGAGCCTGAAGGGATGGCAAGCAGAGGTTAAAGGCTACCAGGGCGGAACCTTCCCCTTACCCGGAGAGACCCCTCTGAGGTAGGGTTGCCAACTCTGGGTTGGGAGAGTAAAAAAATTGTCAATCCCCTACAAATTAAATATTTCTTTTTAAACTTTATTTATACAATACCTTTCTCCCCAGTAGGGACCAAAAGTGGCATATAATATTCTTCCCTTTTACATTTTATCCTCACAACAACCTTGTGAGGTATGTTAGGCTGAGTGTGTCCCCAAGCAAGCTTCCATGGCAGAGTGGGGATTCGAACCTAGATCCTAGTCCAACAATGTATCCACTACACCACTGTAGCTCTCTATTTTATTATTTACCCAGTTTATACTTTCAATTGAGTCAAATGGAGCAACGTTTTCCTGGACTGTACCGCTTCAGGGGAGAAGGAGAATCCTATATCTGAATGCTTCACCCTATAGAAAATCCTTACACATACAAAACAGACATGTGTAAGAATGGTTCAGCCCACCCCACCTCCCTGACAGTCTCATTTTCTTTTAGGAGAACATTCAAACATTCAACCTCTGCCTATAGTGGTTCAGTCCAGGAAAAGCTTTACCACTGGATTCTGCTGCATGCATAAATCAGCAGCACCCAATCCGTCACTCCCAGCAAGAAATAGGTTCTCCTCCTCACATACATTTTTGCACTAGAGATGTCCAAACATCCACCGGTTGGGCAGACAGTATGTTGCTGGTCACACACAGGAAGCCGATTTTTTTGTCAACCAGTTTGACTGTTTGTGAGCAGTCTGAACCTGTTCGTTGGGATACTTTTCACTTATTCAAACAGTAAGTTCCCCCGATCTGATTGCAAGTCTGGTTGCCCACCCATGACTCAATATGTGTCAGATGTATCATGTAGTTTGGCCCCAGGTCTTTCATGGCTAGGGTTGCCAACCTCCAGGTGGAGGCTGGAGAGCTCCCAGAATGATGGCTGATTTCTAGACTGCATAGATTGCTTATTTATTCATTTATTGGAGGAGGAGGAGGAGGAGGAGGAGAGGAGGAGGAGAGGAATTGGTTTTTATATGCCAATTTTTTCTACCTTTTTACGGAGAATCAAACCAGCTTACAATCTCCTTTCCTTCCTCTCCCCACAACATATACCTTGTGAGGTAGGTGAGGCTGAGAGAACTCTAAAGAGAGCTGTGGCTAGCCCAAGATCACCCAGCTGGCTTCGTGTGGAGGAGTGGGGAAACCAACCCGGTTCACCAGATTAGAGTCCCCCACTCTCCACTACACCACACTGGCTCTTTATTCCACTTCTCCTGGAGAAAGTGGCCCCTTTGGAAGGTGGACTGCATGGCATTATACCCTACCAAGGTCCCACTCCTCCCTCCCAGGCTGTACCCTCAAATCGTCAGGTATTTCCGAACCCAGAGTTGCCAAACATATTTGTGGCCAGAAGTAACTAAGGTTTTATTTCCATAGTGCATATTTTTTTAAAAAACGTGGTTTTTAGCGTGTGTTTTTTAAAGAGACAGACCTGTCCTAACCTGGGTGATTCCCCCCCGTAGACAGAACCCCAGGAGAAAGAACTGGTGTCCCCCTCTGGTTTTCTCTTCAGCCACTCCCAGTTGCTAGAACACATCTTTACAGAGCGTGATTGAGGCTTTAATTACTCAGATTGGCAGGGCCAGAAGCCTCCGCGCCGGCGAGCCAGGGCTTCGTGAGCCGAGCCGGAACCAGAGAGAGCCAGCCCGGACCCCAGCTGCACGCTTCGTCGTTGACATAATGTTGAAGATTTTTCAAACGTCTGTGTCAGAAAGAGGAAATGGACCAAGTGTGTGCCTCTGTGCACGTGCTGCCAAGAAGGAAAACATGGGGGTGGAGAAGGAGGATAGGACCCCTTCCCCCCCCCCCAACAAAAAAAAACCCTTTCACTGCAAGGTTTGCACATTAATTTGTTTTTTAGACAATGCAAATTGCAATTGTCCACTGCACAGCACAGAGAATATTCCCTAAATATTTGCAGCTAGGAAGAAAAGGAGAGAGAAGAAAGGGGAGAGATGTTGTCGAAGGCTTTCACAGTCAGAGTTCATTGGTTCTTGTGGGTTATCCGGGCTGCGTGACCGTGGTCTTGGTATTTTCTTTCCTGACGTTTCGCCCGCAGCTGTGGCAGGCATCTTCAGAGGAGTCACACTGAAGGACAGTGTCTCTTCTGTCCTTCAGTGTCCTTCACTGTCCTTCAGTGTGACTCCTCTGAAGATGCCTGCCACAGCTGCTGGCGAAACGTCAGGAAAGAAAATACCAAGACCGCGGTCACACAGCCCGGATAACCTACAAGAACCAAAGGGGAGCGAGATCTCCAGCTCTCCCTCTTCTAATCCAAAGTCCTCCCAGTGTGTTCAGCAAGAGGGGCTGTGGCTCAGTGGCAGGACACTTGCTTGGCATGCAGAAGGTATGAGGTTCAATCCCTAGCAGAGAGTAGCTAGCTCCCCAACCTTTTTGAACCTGCGGGCACCTTCATAATTCTGATGTGGTGTGGTGGGCGCAGCCACAAGCTGTACTTCAGTCAATCAGTGTAGATCCTTGCGTTGTAGTGGCAGCCGCTGCCAAAGCAACATTTTAAAAAATCTGTACAGTCAATCTAATCTCCAGTGGCCAATCAGAAGCCTTGCTGGGCAAAAGCCCCACCTGGCTCACTTTCTAAAAACACTTGATGAGCACCAGCAAAGGTGTCCGTGGGTGCCAAGACGCCCACAGGCACCCTGTTGGGCACCTCTGCAGGCTGCCGCAGAGTCTACCCTCCTCAGCTGCCATGTCTTGCAGGTAGGTTGCCAACCTCCAGATAATCTGGAGAAAATAAAGGCTCAGTGCTGTACGGATAATAGCAAAGATCCAAACAGCACACACAAGGTACTTAGAATTAAAGTGATAATTTATAAAAGGTGAAAATTGGTGCAAGAAGTGAACATATATACAAATAGAATACAACAAGATACACATACAAAATTTCAAAAGGAGTCCAGAATAATATCAAGTTCAATGGAAAGTATGGATATCCTGTAAATCAGGTAAGTCAATATCTATTGTCCATAATAGACTTCTTTTGTACTTGTAGGCAGCTGAAAACAGATACCACAGGCAAGAGCCATGAAGGGGAGACGTCAGGACGTGTCGTCTAGATCAAAATCACGTTTTGCACATGGCTTCGTCAGCTATATGTATCCAAAAAGTATACGAGAAGGTCAAAGTCTCAAACGGGACCAGAAGAAATTCATCTAGGTCTCCAAGTGGACAAGTGTGTGACGACACGTCACCTTAATTCTAAGAACCTCCAGATAATAGCTGCAGACCTCCCACTATTACAACTGATCTCCAGCTGATAGAGATCAGTTCACCTGCAGAAATGGCCACTTTGGCAATTGGACTCTATAGCCTTGAAGTCCCTCCCCTCCACAAACCTTGCCCTCCTCATGCTCCACCCCCCAAATCGCCTGGTATTTCCCAACCCGGAGCTGGCAACCCTATGTACAGGGGAACTGGTCTCTGTAGTCTGGAGATCAGTTGTAATTCTTGGAGACCACCTGGAGGTTGGCGACCTTAAACCAAAGCCAGCCCCTCCCTGGGATAGGGACAGGACCTGCTGGGGACTTGCAACCCTTAGCTCCCAAAGGAAGATGAAAACTAGCAATGTGGGAGGAACCACTTGTAAGGTTGGGGGGCGGATGAAGGAGCTGGTAGGATGGATATGATGCTTGGTGGTTTATCCCAGCACTGCTTTTCCCCAAAGGCCCTTGCATGAGGGTTCCCTTACCCCAACCAAACAACTTGGGGGTAGGGTCGCCAGGTCACCATCAGCGGGAGGTTTTGGAGGTGGAGCCATAGGAGGGCGGGGATTGGAGAGGGGAGGGACTTCAATGCCATAGAGTCCAATTTCCAAAGCAGCCATTTTCTCCTGGTGAAGTGATCTCTATCGGCTGGAGATCAGTTGTAATAGCAGGAAATCTAGTACCTGGAGGTTGGCAACCCTACTTGGGGGAGATTTTCATTTGTTGAACTACTAATGGTAGGATGAGGTGGCTTTTATAGCCATGGGAGGAGCTGTGGCTCATTGGGAAAGCATGTGCTTTGCACGCAGAAGGTGCCATGTTCAATCTCCATCACCCACAGTTAGGGTTGCCAGCTCTGGGTTGGGAAATACCAGGAGATTTTTGGGGCGGAGTCTGAGGAGGGCAGGGTTTGGAGAGGTGAAGGACTTCAATGGCATAGAGTCCAGTTGCCAAAGCGGCCATTTTCTCCAGGGGAACTGATATCTATCTGCTGGAGATCAGGTGTAAGAGCAAGAGATCTCCTGCTAGTTCCTGGAGGCTGGCAACCCTATCTACAGTTGAAAGGACCAAGCAGTAGGTGAAGACCCCTGCCTTGAGACCCTGGAGAGCTGCAGGCGAATGGGGTGTGTGTGTGTGGAATTTCTCCTCTTGCATCGGGACTTGCATAGTCATTTTAAAGGGCGGATTTAAAAAAGCAGCTTTGAGCGAGCATCAAAATCGACCCTGCATAAATGGCCTTGGAGTTTGGAGGAGCTGATTCCATGCATGTAATCTCCACAGGGCAAGTTGTGTAGGGACCGGGGGGTGGGGGGAGAGAGAATAGGGATCGGTGGATGGATATGGTCCATGTAATAGCAAGAGATCTCCTGCTAGTTCCTGGAGGCTGGCAACCCTATCTACAGTTGAAAGGACCAAGCAGGAGGTGAAGACCCCTGCCTTGAGGCCCTGGAGAGCTGCAAACCCAGCCGGCCTCCTGCACTTTCTGTCTACGGCAAAGGTTTCAAGCTGGAAGCACGAGGACTCCATTACTGAGGTGTCTCGTCTGATCTACAGAGGCATCCATCACTCCAGCCTGTCCATCCAACCAGGTATTTTCCATTTTATTTATCCATCTAGACAAACAGCTATCCCACCCTATGTGTTTCTCCGTTCCTTGCGCCTGGTCCATTCTACCTGTCCATTCTTTCCCCCATTTAATTAATCTCTCAGTGAGTTTGAAACTGGGTTCTGGGTAGGGATGTCATTATCCAGGTGGGCGCTGGGGATCCCCTGGAATTACAGCTCATCTCCAGAGATAATTTTCCCTGGAGAAAATGGATGCTTTGGAGGGTGGATATTAGAGCATTGTATCCCACTGGGGTCCCTTGTCCATCCCAGGCTTCATCGCCAAATCTCCAGGGACCTCAGGGGGTACAATGTAGGGTTGCCAGCTCCAGGTTGGGAAATACCTGGAGATTTTGGGGGCAGAGCCTGAGGAGGGCGGGGTTTGGGGAGGGGAGGGACTTCAATGCCATAGAGTCCAATTGCCAAAGTGGCCATTTTTTTCCAGGGGAACTGATCTCTATCGGCTGGAGATCAGTTATAATAGCAGATCTCCAGCTAGTACCTGGAGGTTGGCAACCCTACCTACAAAGCACAGGGCCGAACTCGAGTCTCTGCTGACCTCGGCTGTCACGGAAGCTCCCAGATTCACCCTGGGGCTGAGAGGCACACACACACACCCCGGCGTGCGTGCCACAACACTGGACCCTCCTCACCGGCATCCGTGGGCAAAAACGCACGGTCGCTTTAGCCTCCTTTATTCCCTGTTTCAGCCAGGATCGAACGCATGCGTTTCACTGAACGTGCGTTCAATCCTGGCTGAGTCCTGGATGAAACAGGGAGTAAAGGAGGCTAAAGCGACCATGCGTTTTCGCCCTAAGTTTCCTTCCTCTTTAGCCAGTCCAGTCTGAGTCCCTCTCTTGTGGGGAGGGTGTCTGCAGAGGGGTGCCAGGCAGCCTTTTGTGGAAGCCGCTGTGCCATCGGCTTCCCCAAGCCCCCAGTTTTGTGGGTAGCTGGGGCCCCACTGTGTGCGAGCTGCCGAAGGTATCAATCATCGTAATGAAGCTGCGGCCTGCCATGCATGCCGGCTCACCGCGGGAGCACCGAGGAGTGGAACTGGTGCCAGCTTTTCCAGACGGTTCAGAGATGCTGGGCCGAGAGGAGGAGGAGGAGGAGGCAGCTGGTGGAATATGAATAACTTCATATGCGCCATGGCAACCGCACCTTGACGACACGAAGTTCAGTTGGCATCCTTGTGTTGGGGTTTGAAAGAGGCAGCTTCGAAACCAAAATGGCCTCATTTGGGTTGCACTGAGCAACCTATTCAAACAAGTTGGACAAGGGCCGTCAGGTGCATCCGCCTGACCAGGTCCTTCACAAGGTTGGTCAGAACCAGGGGACCATCCTGGTCGAAGGAAGGGGAGGCAGGCCAAACCCCTTCCAAGGTCACCACTAGGGCTGCCAGCTCCAGGTTGGGAAATACCTGGAGATTTTGGGGGTGGAGACTGAAGAGGGAAGGGTTCAGGGAGGGTAGGGTTGCCAACCTTCAGGTGGTGGCTGGAGATCTCCCGCTATTACAAGATCGCCAAGCGACAGAGATCAGTTCCCCTGGAGAAAATGGCCGCTTTGGCAACTGGACTCTATGGCATTGAAGTCCCTCCCCTCCCCAAACCCTGCCCTCCTCAGGCTCCGCCCCCAAAATATCCTGGTATTTCCCAACCCAGAGCTGGCAACCCTACTTAACATAAGAACATAAGAAAGGCCCTGCTGGATCAGACCAAGGCCCATCAAGTCCAGCAGTCTGTTCACACAGTGGACAACCAGGTGCCTTTAGGAAGCCACTAACAAGACGACTGCAGCAGCACCATCCTGCCTGTGTTCCACCACACCCAAAAAAATAGGCATGCTCCACTGATACTAGAAAGACTAGGTATGCAGTATGACCAGTATCCATTCTAACTAATAGCCATGAATACCCCTCTCCTCCATGAATATGTCCACTCCCCTCTTAAAGCCCTCCAAGCTGGCAGCCATCACCACATCCTGGGGCAGGGAGTTCCACAATTTAACTATGCGTTGTGTGAAAAAATATTTCCTTTTATCTGTTTTGAATCTCTCACCCTCCAGCTTTAGCAGATGACCCCATGTTCTAGTATTATGGGAGAGGGAGAAAAACTTCTCCCTGTCCACTCTCTCCAAACCATGCATAATTTTATAGACCTCTATCATGTCTCCCCTTAGCCGCCTTCTTTCCAAGCTAAACAGCCTTAAGCGTCCTAACCGCTCCCCATAGGACAGTTGCTCTAGTCCCCTAATCATTTTGGTTGCTCTTTTCTGCACCTTCTCAAGTTCTGTAATATCCTTTTTTAGGTGTGGTGACCAGAACTGTACACAGTATTCCAAGTGTGGTCTCACCATAGATTTGTACAAGGGCAGTATGATATTAGCATTTTTATTCTCTATTCCTTGTCTAATTATGGCCAGCATGGAATTTGCCTTTTTTACAGCAAGCCACACATTGGGTTGACATCTTCATTGAACTATCCACTACCATACCAAGATCCCTTTCTTGGTCTGTTGCTGCCAACACAGATCCCATCAGTATATATGTGAAGTTGGGATGTTTTGCCCCAATATGCATCACTTTACACTTACTCACATTGAAACTCATTTGCCATTTTAATGCCCATTCTTCCAGTATGTAGAGATCCTTCTGGAGCTCTTCACAGTCCGATTTTGTTTTAACCGCCCTAAATAATTTGGTGTCATATGCAAACTTGTCTACTTTACTGTTTAACCCCAACTCCAGGTCATTGATGAACAGGTTGAAAAGCACCGGTCCCAACACAGATCCCTGAGGCACCCCACTGCTCACATCCCGCCATTGTGAGAACTGACCATTGATTCCTACTCTCTGCTTCCTATTTTTCAGCCAGCTCTCAATCCATAAGAGGACTATGAAGTTTGCTTAGCAGTCTTTGGTGGGGGACTTTGTCAAAAGCTTTTTGGAAATCCAAATACACAATATCCACAGGCTCATTCCTGTCCACATGCTTATTGACGCTTTCAAAAAACTCTAATAGGTTAGTGAGTCAGGACCTACCCTTACAGAAGCCATGTTGGGTTTTGCCCAGCAGACCTTGCCCTTCTATATGCTTGACAATTCTATCTTTAATAATGCTTTCCACCAATTTACCCAGAACAGACGTTAAGCTAACTTGCCTGTAATTTCCCGGGTCCCCCCTGGAACCTTTTTTATAAATGGGTGTTACATTGGCCATTCTCCAGTCCTCTGGTACAGAGGCTGATCGAAGGGACATATTACATATCTTTGTTAGAAGCTCAGCAATTTCCCATCTGCGTTCTTGAAGAACTCTAGGATGAATACCGTCCGGTCCCTGTGACTTGTTAGTTTGCAGTTTGTCTAGACGTTCTAGGACTTCCTGCCTTGTTACCACTATTTGCCCCAGTTTCTCATTTTCCCCTCTCCAAAATCTCTGTTCAGGAGAAGGAATCTGCCCAGTATCTTCAACAGCGAAGGCAGATGAGAAGAATTCATTTAGTTTTTCAGCAATAGCTTTATCCTCCCTTAGAGTTCCTTTACTCCCCTTGTCATCCAATGGTCCAACTGCTTCCCTAGCTGGTTTCCTACTCCTAATATACTTTAAAAAATTCTTATGGTTTGTTTTGATGTGTTTAGCAATATGCCCCTCAAAATCTTTTACTTCGCTTTTGTCAAAACAATGGTATGGATTAGATTTGAAAAGCTTTACGGCTGGGGTCCCCCTACACGGTGCTCGTGGGTGCCATGGTGCCCCCCAACACCTTTTCTGGCACCCGCCAAGTGTTTTTGGGAAGTGGGTGGGGCCAGGTAGGGCTTTGGTCCAGCAAAGCTTCTGACTGACTATTGGAGATTTGATTGGCAAATTGATTTTGTTAATGATCTGCACGGTGTGACTGAAACTGTGGCGATCATTTTGTGGCTGGCTCCACCCCCTGTGGCAGCCATTTTGTTGCTGTGCCCATCGAGCCGTGTGAGAATCCCAAATGTGCTCGCGGGCTCAAAAAGGTCGGGAACCCCTTCTTTAGGGAAATCACCCTTTTCTCAGCCTCTGCTCCCCCCTGCAATGGGGAGAAATACCCATAGTACCTTACAGGGTTGGGGTAAGGATAGGGTTGGATTTGGCAACCTTCTTAAGGATGCCATCCTCCAGGTACTAGCTGGAGATCTCCTGCTGTTACAACTGATCTCCAGCCGACAGAGATCAGTTCCCCTAGAGAAAATGGCCGTTTTGGCAATTGGACTCTATGGCATTGAAGTCCCTCCCCTCCCCAAACCCGGTCCTCTTCAGGCTCTGCCCCAAGAACCTCCCTCTGGTGGCGAAGAGGGACCTGGCAACCCTATTGTGGTCCCTCAGTCTCTCTGAATGGTTTTTCTGCACGGACTTGTAACCAGTTCATTCATTCCTCAGGTATGGCCTCATTCCTCAGGCTCCACCAAAAAAAGTCCTGCTGGTAGTGACGAGGGACCTGGCAACCCTAGGTAAGCACTGTGAGACAGTGTATTTGAAGTTCTTCAAAACTGCTACTATTATTATTACTTAGGTTAGCTCACCCAGCCCTGGACTGATTGGGTGGCTTTGTCTGTAATCTCTCTATCTCTCTGCTTCACCTCTTCTTCTAAAAATGGGAATAACGGTATTCTACTTTATTTTAAGGTTTGGGGGGGGGGACATCGTGCAGGCTCATAGCCCGATCCTTTGCATGTTTCACTTGAAAGTAAGTCCCACTGGTTCCACAGCAATTCCTTCCAAGCAAATATGCAAGGGATTGGTTGCTCATATTTTCTCTTTTCTGTGTTTCAGAAGTGAGCTTGCAAAAGGTACTCAAGGGAAGAAAGTAGCCAGACCAACAGAAAAAGGTGAGCTATATTTCAGATGCATTTTGAAATGCACAGGAACTGGGAAAAGCAGGAAGGAAGGAAGGAAGGAAGGAAGGAAGGAAGGAAGGAAGGAAGGAAGGAAGGAAGGAAGGAAGGAAGGAAGGAAGGAAGGAGAAGAGTTGGTTTATATATGCTGACTTTCTCTACCTTTCAAGGAGAATCAAACTAGCTTACAATCTCCTTCCCTTCCCCCCCCCCCACACACACAACAGGCACACTGTGAGGTAGGTGACGCTGAGAGAGTTCGGAGAGAGCTGTGACTAGTCCAAGGTACCCAGCTGGCTTCATGTGGAGGAGTGGTGAATCAAACCCGGTTCTCCAGATTAGAGTCCACCGCTCTTAACCACTATACTACACTGGTTCTATGGCCTGTTTAAACAGTGGTTTGTTTAAACTCTATCGGTTGTTAGCTGCCTTGAACCTGTGTTCTGGGAAAGGTAGGAGACATCTATTTTTACATAAATTGGCATAGAACAGAGAGGGAGAGAAGGGGTCTTAGGGTTGCCAACCTCTAGAGCAGTGGTTCCCAACCTTTTTTTGACCAGGGACCACTAGGACTTTTTTGTTCGGTGCAGGGACCCCAAGGTTCAAAATAAAAATTCTGAGAATTTGAAAATAAACTTTAATCATAACTGTTAGTTAAACATTAAACTTAGAATAATATTTGAATATATATTTTTATAATAGAGAACTTTTAATTGAAAATATTAATTTATTATGGGTTTATAACTTTGTTTCGCGGACCTTAATTTAGTTCTCGCGGACCCCTGGGGGTCCATGGACCCCTGGTTGGGAACCAGTGCTCTAGAGAGAAAAGCACTCAGAGAGAAAAGCACCTAGAGGCTCTGCTGGTCTGTGGAGGAGGTCTATGTACCCGGTTAGCTAAATGTTATATGCTTCAAAAAGACAGAAACAATCAACTGATGAAGCAAGTTTATTGCGAAACGTGCACTGACCTGGAGGTGGCGTTTTGGCTCCTTTCATTTTGGACTTTGGTTCTGTTCATTTTGGATTCTTGCACTAATTTGGGACACTCATGGAAATGTGCCTGCGGTGAACTCCACCCAGCGTTACCTTCCTGCAAAGAAAAATAAGGAAAGAACATTATTTACTTACCTTGGCTGTCTGAACTTATAAGATTACCGTGTTTATTGTGCATTTTGATTTATTTACTTACCTTAGTTGTCTAGAATTTGCAGCTCATTCTCACCTCTCTCAAAGAATATCTGAACAATGGAGAAGGGAGATTACTGGCTCTGAGCTTCACACTATGTCCCCCTCAATTCAGAGGCACAGGATGGAGTCAGCCCCTTGTGGCCAACCAGCCAGCCAGAGATGCCCTCTGACTAAAGGTGTACAGCACTTCTGTAGGTGCGTGCGTGCTACATTTTATGTGTGCATCTCCTATGGATGAACAAGATGTGTGGAGTGCAATTTTTTAAAATGGTGCTGACATTTAATGCTGATTTAATACCAGGTGAAAATGGGGCAAAAATGTCTCTCTGGTGTTACTGAGGCGTGGCCCTCTAAGGTTAGTTTAAAAAATGTGCAAAAAATGGCCACCACAAGGATGTCATTGCCATTTTAAAATCGTTTTAAAATGCTGTGAGGACCTGATCTTGGTGAGGCTTGGCTCTTGTTTTTCTCCACACCTTTCTGAGTTCTGAAACGGGTATTCTTAACATGGCATTCTTAAATTACTTTAAAATGGTGACGGCATCCTCATGGCTGCCACAAGGGTGCCGTCACATCGAGTTCGGCCCCTAGAATAGGCTCCTCTTGAATTTAGTGACCATCTGTCCACCAAAACTGAAAATATGCATGGAAAGGTGCCCTACAGTCTAGACCATCTTCTGAGGGGAAACTTGCACATTCCTAGGGTTGCCAACCTCCAGGTGCCACCTGGAGATCTCCCAGTATTACAGCTGATCTCCAGACTACAGGAATCAGTTCCCTGGAGAAAATGGCTGCTTTAGAGGGAGGACTCTGGCATTATACCACATTGAGGTCCCCCCTCCCCTCCCCAACCCCCCCTCCTCAGGCTTCACCCCCAAAATCTCCAGGTGTTTCCCAACCCAGAGCTGGCAACTCTACAAATTCCTGAAGCAGGGTAGAATTTCGGAGGACAGGATTCACCTGGCTGAGGGGCGGGGAGGGGACAGGTTGTCAAATTTACCATGTCTTACGTTGATTTTACCCAGGGCTGTGTCTCTACTGCAGGAGTGCAGAAAATGGACAGAATGCTGCTCCCTTTGCATGAATGATATTAATGGCAGAAAACAAGGTGATTTCACCTATTGTCACAGTCCGGTCTTTTGTATATTGTGCATATATTTTTGTACGTTATAGGCATCGTTAGATAGAAGTAGTCATAATTGTGATATATTTCTTGTATTATAAATTGCTGGCATCCAGTACCGAGTGACTTGTTGTTTTGTGGCCACAGTGCTGCGATCTTTTTGTTGTAACTACTTTTGTAGCACGAACTTTGTATTTGCTTAACCTCCAGGTGGTGGCTGGAGATCTTCCGCTATTACAACTGATCTCCAGGCAATAGAAATCAGTTCCCCTGGAGAAAATGGCTGCTTTGGCAATTGGACTCTATGGCAATTGGACACTATGGCATTTAGAAAGGACTCCCCTCTTTAAACCCCACCCTCCTCAGATTCCACCCCCAAATCTCCAGGTAGTTTCAACCGGCAACCCTAAGCTAAAGAGACTTTATTTCAAATGTCACATTACTACCTGGCTTGCTTTCCCTGCTCTTTGGCAGGTGAGTCCAAGGGGAAAGTGAAATGTAAAACAGTTTTATAATTGTGCACAGCAAATTCCGTTCAGATGTATCGGCCTTCAAGGGAGGAATTATATTGCACTGTGTTTTTCAACTTTTCTGTTTCCCCCTCCCCCTTGAAAGCAGGTAGAGGGTGGGGGTCTCTCTGAGGTCTGGTTTTGATACATTGCTTGGTGCCCTAAACTAGCAATACATAATTTTCATTTCTATATCTCACTAGTCAATGGCGTTTATCATGGTAGAATCAACTGATACAGCAATATGAACAGAATGCCAAATGATTGAGTCCAGCCAGAGGTATCGCTTTGCTCAGACAATGAAGCTGAAGGTAGACATTCACAGAATGTTGCAAGGATGGGGAGTTGGAAGTTATGCCACTAATTACGTCACACAAATGTAATATCCTGCAGGTTTCCATCACAATTACAACCACACTCTCTAGGGTCATTTATGCGGGGGAAGTTTGTGTTTGGGTTGCTGCACAGATTTCTGATCCGAATCCTCAAACATCATATGCATGAGGGCTTCCCCCAAAAAAGAAATTCCAGGAGTACCTTGTAATTAATTATGCATCCCCAGTGAATCATGGAGCTTCTGAGTCCCTATCCCTGAAAACACAGCCTTGTTGCTGTTTACTTAGAGGGGGCAGGTCAGCTCTAAAAGGGACTGCTCCCTGTCTGTGCGATCGTTTATGCATGGGAGTTTTACCTGAGGTTCATTGCTCACTGGACCCACACTTTCCTGTTGGGAGTCTATGCACCAGCAGTATCCAAGCTCAAATTAGGAAGTATTTGAATCCTCTCCTTTTGAAATGCTGCTTCATAGTTAGCTGTAGTGAGAGAAAAGTTCTCTCCCTCCCAAGTCCAATTGCTGCATAAAAAAGCATTTTAAGAACATAAAACAAAAAATGGAGAAGTCTGAAAAGGGAGGGTGGAGAAATCCAAGCCTTGGTTTTAAAAAGTCTTTCTTCTGCTCAGAAAGAGCTCCAAGGAAGCAGGAAGCATTTGAACCCCTGCCTCTTTACACACTGCTTTGTAATTGGTTGTGAGTGAAACTAAGCTTGTGTGTCCCACACTTTGCCTTCTGCATGGAGATTTCACTTGGGCTGAGCTCAGGGGAGAGGGAAGAATTGGGTTAACAGAGGAATGGGAAGTCCCGGGATTTGTGGGGGCTGGCAGCGAGGTCATCTCTAATCTAAGGGAAACTCATGCATAACTCCAAGGAACAACTGAGACAGACCGAGGGTGAATGTGAGTCAAAGTACCCATGCATAAACGACCTGCATATTCTTTTGCAAAGCTGGGTATTTCTCCCCTCCTTTCTTCAAAAGCTCTGTGCCAGGAGCTGCCTTCCAGCCTCTCTTTGATTGGTATCTTCCTGCACATTTCATGATGGTTTCACTCCCTCTTTTGTGCTTGGCTTTGAGGGAAGGGATTGGATGGGACAGACATGTGGGAGGGAGAAGCCAGATGGGCGTGGGGAGAGAAACCCAAAGTTAGGGCTATGCATGAAAATGGCAGGGATTTTTCTCGCTCTTGCCTCGAAGCAGAATTTAAATTCGTTATAAAACAGCATCCTAGAACTGCAGGGTAAGAACGAGTCAGGAGTGAAGTGACTTCTAAAGGTTGGTAAAATCATGAATAATGCAAAGGAAGCCTCAAAGCAGTTCAGCAGGAATTGCGAGCTAAATACCCCTGTATAAATGGCGTGGGTGTAAGATGGTGTAATATGTCAAAATTTCCAAAGGAGCACAAAACTCAGAACATGGTATGGGCACAGAATACTTTGCAAGATTTTTGGCATTTTTTAAAAGCAAGTTTCTGGTCCTCATTATTGCAGAGATATTAAGCCTGAGACTGTGTAGGCAATGTTGTAGTGGAACTAGTTACATTTAGCCTTATAATACATATATTCATGCAACTTATGTTAATTAAAGCTGAATTTCCTGCCACAGACACTGGCAAGTAAGAAGAAAAAACTCTATAGCTAGCTAGCAGTAAGCGATTCTAGGTGCGCTGCCAAAAGTCTCCACTATAATGTCAACAAAGATAACAAAGCAAGAAAGTGGTCCCTTTGAATATTGCTGCCTTTACAAGATGCTTCAAGCATCCTTCCTGTAACTTTCTCACCATATTATAATTAATGGGCTTGACACTGAAGATCTGATTATCTATCTGTGCATATCTATATCAGAAAACCTTGCCCCGGGTCATGTGAAGAAACCTTGTAAGGTATAATGATGTTATGGGATAACTTTTAGAAGAATAAAGTTTTGTTACGAGAAAGTTGTTGGACCCTTGAGAAGATGTCATGTAAAGATTGTGATGTATAACCACAGATTAAGTTTCCCATGGTAAAAGGGGCTAAAAATTGTTACACATTGGAGGTCTCTCTTAGACCTTACATGCGGCGTGTTGGTACGTATAGAATTGTATTCTGTGCATGTTATGAGCTGTGTACTCTGTGCAAATCTGTGTAATAGCCTGTTTTGACTTTGCCAATATTCTGTTATACTCTATCTTATTCTTTGAGACTCGCTTTTTAATATATTGAAGTTAGCAATAAAAAGAATCTTCAAGATTCAACAAGATTGCCTCTTTACTTTGGGTTACTATTTCTATTAAGGTACCATACCTGCCAGTCAGGTATACATCCTATAGATCTAGTCACTAGCAATGGTAACTGAGCGTCTTCAATGTTTAGTGACATCTCAGAAGCTGGAGAAGTTGCTGAATAAGGTTTCCAAAGCTGGAGATGGGATGTTCTGTACGGTTCCCATATATTAATTTATTTAAGCATTAATGTCCAGCTATTTCCCTGTGACTAAAGGTGGCTTACAATACAGCTTCTCATGACTAGCAGCAGCTGAATTAGTTATGCAAACAAGAAAACATTTTGAATTAAATTCTGCAAAATAAGAGCTACCATGGAAACTTGCATGATTTATACAGGTGGCAGAATTCAGCTTGTCACAGAATACCATAGCTTGATGTAGAATTCCTGAGGTATTTTTGCACAGAGCACACACAACTGCCCTGAAACACTTACCAGGTACAAAATATTGACCTTTGGGTGCTTAGGAAATAGGGTTGCCAACCTCCAGGTGGTGGCTGGAGATCTCCCACTATTGCAAGTCCCTCCCCAAACCCCACCCTTCTCAGGCTCCACTCCCAAAATTTCCAGGTATTTCCCAACCCAGAGCTGGAAACTCTATTAGAAGGCCTTCATTCTGGTCATAAAATGCCATTTTGAGAGGAGACGTGAGCATTTGGCATAATATTATGATGGAACACATGAAGCTGCCTTATACTGAATCAGACCCTTGGTCCATCAAAGTCAGGGTCTCAGGCAGAGGTCTTTCACATCACCTAGAGTATTGTGTTCAGTTTTGGGCACCACAATTTAAGAAAGATGTAGACAAGCTGGAACGGGGCCAGAGGAGGGCAACAAAGACGGTGAGGGGAGACCACATCCTATGAGAAAGGTTGAAGGAGATGGCTATGTTTAGCCTGAAGAGACGACTGAGAGGGGATATGATAACCATCTTCAAGTACTTGAAGGGCTGTCATATAGAGGAAAGTGCCGAGTTGTTTTCTGTTGCCCCAGAAGGTTGGACCAGAACCAACGGGTTGAAATTAAATCAAAAGAGTTTCCGTCTAGATATTAGGAAGAATTTTCTAACAGTTAGAGCAGTTCCTTAGTGGAACAGGCTTCCTTCCTTCCTCGGGAGGTGGTAAGTTCTCCTTCCCTGGAGGTTTTTAAGAAGAGGTTAGATGGCCATCTGTCAGCAATGCTGATTCTATGACCTTAGGCAGATCATGAGAGGGAGGGCACCTTGGCCATCTTCTGGGCATGAAGTATGGGTCACTGGGGGGGTGGGGGGTAGTTCAGAATTTCCTGCATTGCGCAGGGAGTTGGACTAGAGGACCCTGGTGGTCCCTTCCAACTCTATGATTCTATGACCTGCTTGCCTAGTCTCTTTAACTGGAGATGCCGGGGGTTGAACCTGGGACCTTCTGCATGCCAAGCAGATGCTCTACCATTGAGCCACAGCCCCTCCCAATTGTGTAAAAAGATGATATAGAATGATCTTGTGCATGTATATACGTCTGCGTAGCGTGTGTGTGAGAGAGAGGCCTTTCTCCAAGCTCTCGTTTCCATGCTGCCGTCTGCCAGGCCCTTTCCACCCACCCGCCAGCACCGTCATATTTTATGTGGCGCGACGTCCTTTGGAGAATGCTCGCTCTCCGACCCCACCTGTTCCCGAGCTGCGCGAAGGCCCATTAATGAAGTTGGGCTGGCCCAGGAAGCCAGCCAAATCCTCGTGTCCTCATCAAAGAAGACATCTGTCCTTATGAAGAAGGAAGAGATCCCTCAAGGGGGAGAGGGAAGGAAGGGGGGTAGAAGCAGAGGGGGCAGGGAGGGAAGCATTCTCTCTTTGATACCAACCACCCCCTTGCAAAAGCCCCCCAATCCTACATTCCACAGCATGAGAGCCACCATCACCCCATCCGCCAATACACACAGACACACTAAAACGGATTGGAGTACCAGGCCTCAAGGACCTCCACAGACACCCCCAGACCTGCAAATGCCACCTTGCTCCTGCGTACTGAGGTGGAAAAGAAATTGTTTAAAAAAAGCTCCTGTCTTTCTTTTATTCATGTGTTGTTTTATTGCTGGCAAAAGCTGTCAGAGGGCGACTTGTGCCAAAAAGCACCCCCGAGCATCTTGGCCTAACATACAAACGGCATGCTAATGCGGAAATTTTAAAGAGCCTCTTTTGGTTTTTAAATCGGAATTTTAAATGAACAGCAAGACACAGAAGGGACCCAGTCAAAGCTAACAATAATATCACATCTTTCTCCCCGCACCCCCCGTGCTACATCCAACACCTCCTCTTTCCTCCAGGAGACAACGAACGTGGCAAGAATTTACCACGCTGGGCCTTCTTAGGGTTGATGCTTCTGTTTTTTCCAATTTTCCAGGGGAAACAGTAGGCATGCCTAAGGGATTGGTGAACAGGAGAGAGGCAGTCTGCCCATGCTCAGAGGCACCCTCTTCTGGCTCTTTTTGCTGTTGACAAGCAGGCATTGGTACTGGAAGCAAATTTGACAGTTGAGGACTGAGACCTCAAATTTAGTTCTAGTGCCAATGCTTGCATAAAATGGGACAGTCAACAAGCCATAGAATTATAGGGTTGAAAGGGGCCACACAGGCCATCTAGTCCAACCCCCTGCTCAATGCAGGATCAGCTTAAAGCAACCCTGGCAAGTGTTTGCCTAGCCACGGCTTGAAGACTGCCAGTGAGGGGGAGCTCACCACCTCCCCAGGCAGCTGATTCTACCGCTGAACTGCTCTTACTGTAAAAAAAAAAGCTAATATCCAGCCAGTACCTTTCCGCCTGTAATTTATACCTGTTATTGCGAGTCCGATCTTCTGCTGCCAACTGGAACAGAAACAATGGAACAGGGTTGTAGAAGTCTGGAACCACCAGAAAGAAGCATAATGTAAGTATTAACATGACACATTAAGTGGCATAATGTAAGTATTAACATGACACATTAAGTGGCACAAAAATTACATACTAGGATCATATGTACGGTAAGCTATACCCAGCAGTATGGACCACAGTTAGGGTTGCCAAGTCCCTCTTTACCACCAGCGGGAGGTTTTGGGGCAGAGCCTGAGGATGGTGGGGTTTGGGGAGGGACTTCAATGCCATAGACTCCAATTGCCAAAGCGGCCATTTTCTACAAGTGAACAGATCTCTATTAGCCGGAGATCAGTTGTAATAGCAGGAGATCTCAAGCTAGTACCTGGTGGTTGGCAATCCTACTGCAGAGGTCTACTTGAGAGGAAGGGAGAGCTAAAATTGAATTTTTCATGCAGCCACGTGGATCAACCTTAGGGTTGCCAAGTCCCTCGATGCCACCGGTGGGAGCTTCATCCTGTCGGGGCTGGGGGGGCGAAGATCCGTGTGTGCGCACCGATAACAACATCATTTATGGGATTCTACTCTAGAGCTATCTGCCTTCGCCCTTATTTTCCTTGCTGCCAGAGCAAACAATGACTCTCTATAAGATATAAAATCATTGGAGTCAGACAACAGGAATAAGATTTTCTCTTTTTCAGAATGAAAGTTTGTACCCACTAGTAGCCCATCAAGAAACTTAACCCTGGGCTGCACATATAGTGGACAGTAAAGTAAGTAATGGGGTAGATCATCCCGCACATGGGTATGGCAGATACACAAGCATTGATCCTAAGGGATTTGTTTGTACCGCCCGGCTAAAACAGCTGTTGGCATTGTTTCAAAGCGTAGAGCAGAAAACGCTGCTCTGAGGTTGTAACCATGATGTGAGTGGGGATTTGAACCTGGGTTTCCAAGATCCTAGTAGTCCAACACCTTAACCACTGTACCACACTGGTTCTAATAGGGGTTTAATGGATGTCATTCACCACGTGAGGTTATTTAGCTTCTTGCCATGAAAAGCTGCAACTGCCCATATCCGCATGCCAAACCTCTATTAAGATAGAACATTTTTCTTCAGTCCTGTTGGCAACCCTATGGAAGAAAAGCCGGATAGAAATTAAACAAATAAAATAACATGGGGGGAGGATTCTAATCTAGAGAACATAAATGTGATTCTTTTTTCTCCAGACAATAGAGATCAGTTCACCTGGATAAAATGGCCATTTTGGCAATTGGACTCTGGCATTGAAGTCCCTCCCCTCCCCAAATCCCACCCTCCTCAGGCTCCGCCCCCAAAATCTCCAGGTATTTCCCAACCCACAGCTGGCAAATTTCAGGCGTGGTCAATTTCAGGAATTACCTATTGGTTTCAGGTAGGCAGTATATGTGAGATGTTGCTGTAATTCTGTAAAATTTGAATTATGTAAAAGTGATTAGTTTAATAGTAGTGTTAGAAGGTAAAGTTCGGTATGTGTCATTTTCTCTTATTTTTCCGTAGAAGCCGATGTATTATGCAGAGAAACTCTAAACACAATAAGATCAAATGTAAGCACCTGGAAATGTAATTTGCAAGCTGAAGAAGTATTTGAAACGTGGAAATATCCGGAATTCACGTTCTTGCTCTTGCTGGGTTCTGCTTACCTTGTTGGATTCTTCATGTCTGGATCTTCTTGTTGAGTTCTTCAGTGTTGTATTCGTGTAGAGCTTTCCTACCCACACTTGTGTTTTCCAGCAGTGGACTCTTGTATACTGTGTTTAACAATGGACATTTCTCCTCTGTTGTTTTGTTTTTTGATGCATTGTTATACTTAGTGTTTGCATTAGTATTTCTGCATATATATTGTGGAGAATGATATGTGTGCTGCTTAGAATTTGATGTAGAATTGTATTTTATAGTTAGTACGTATACCACCGGAAGGTTGGCAACCCTACGACCCCATAGGGTTTTCAAGGCAAGAGCCATTCAGAGGTGGTTTGCCATTGCCTGCCTCCACACGGGCTGAGAGAGTTCTGAGAGAACTGTGACTGGCCCCAGGACACCCAGCAGGCTTCGAGTGGAGGAGTGGGGAATTGAACCCAGTCCTACATGATCTGGACTGAAATGCTGCCATGTGTTTGCCATGGAATATTCTCTGACATGTGCTGCTGCAGTTCTAGAGCCGATCTTCGGCAGGAGTCAGTCCACTTGCATTGCATCACCACATCCATACCTTTCCTGGCTGATCCACACAAGAGGTTAATTCCAAACATTTCTTGTGTGGAAACAAGCGCCTCAGACCTCCATCACACGCTCACTCTCTCACATGGGTAGGCAAATGAGAGTTCAGGGGAATAACAACCCAGAGCTTGGGAACACCCCTGTAAATTCCATAGCCAGATTTTTTCCCTGCAGCTGGTGAAAAAGGTGATCTAGACTAGTCTAGGGGCTGACTCATCCTCCCCGGTCTGCATCAACAGATTGCAATTTTTCTCTCTGTTTTTTTTTTTTGCAAGCCACATGGCGTTCCCTTTTTTCAAAAAAAAAAAAAAACAGCTATGGCACCCAGACCAACTCCTCCTCCCACCCCCTCCCTGCAGTTTTGGCCATAACATTGCCAGCGATTTATTAAGGATGAATGTACCGATTGTTGCTAAGCAACAGGTCTCGGCACAGGACAATCAGAGGAGGCAGCGTGCCGGCGACCCGATGGGAAATGCATTGGAAAAGTTGCCCAGAACTGGGTTTCAGCCTAGAAGCTGGGCACAAAGGCATGTTTGGGTCTTTCCACATCATTATGTAAAGCATGCCCCCCAAATACTTTATTTTATTTTTCTGCCTCGGTGAAACAGCCCCGGCCAGACCCTTTTGGAAGATGGGCGCGCAACATCACATCCAAGAGAATGGCTCTGGGAGAGAACAGCTCTGCGACTTGGTTTTGTGATGGGCACGTTGGCCATTTGGCGACTGGGCCTAGCGCCTGTGTGGGTTGCAGGTATTTATGAGACATCTAGATAGGACTAGATGCTCTGTTAGAGAGTGGGGGGAGAGGAAGCAAGAGATTTGCAGTGCCTGAGAACCAGTGATGTTGGGGAATAAAGTCAAGGGGTTTCGTGGAAGTCAAACGTTGGCTGTAAATAAATATATATATTTAGTTGCTGCATTGATTTGATTCCCGGACTGGGATAGACCCAATCTAGCCTGATATCCTCAGATCTCCAAAGCTAAGCAGGGTTGGCCCTGGTAAGTATTTGGATGGAAAACCACCAAGGAATTCCACGGTCGCTATGCAAAGGAAAGCAATGTCAAACCACCTCTGTAAGCCTTGAAAACACTACGAGGCCGCCACACATCAGCTGTGATTTGATGGGACTTTATACACACACATCCTTGCTAGCCTGATCTCAGAAGCTAAGTAGGGTTGGCCCTGGTAAGTATTTGGATGGAAAACCTCCAAGGAATACCAGGGACGTGACCCAGAGGCAGGCAATGACAAACCACTTCTGAACGTCTTTAGCCCCGAAAACCCTACAGGGTTTCCATAAGTCAGCTATGACTTGATGGCACCCCAAAAATGGATTTGATGCTTTTCCTTTAAAACATTCAAGGTGACTTTCAAGTTCTAATTTTAAAGCAATTGAAATACATGACTATAGTCTCTAAACTAATGAAATTAAAGGCAGCAAAAATCACATTTAAAAATAGGATCACTAAAATATATAAAATTTGTCACCTCAGTAAGGAAAAATGTTTTAAAAATTAAAAAGGCTTTAGTCGGATAGAACTATAACACCAAAAAGAACAGGCAGGGTTGTGAGTGCATGCTCATCTGCAGCATGGAAGATCCAGTCTTGCGTAGTTTTTATCACAGCCGTAGGCTATTGTATGTATATAAGAGAGTCTGATTGTGAGCTAGTTGGATGCGATTTGCTGAGCTGTGTAAAGAGAAGGAGCCATGGCTGGCGTAGACTACCAAGCCACCCCAAGGGCCCTTCTACCAGGTTCCAAGGCAGGATGCAGAGGAAACATCTGTAGAAGAAGAAGAGTTGGTTTTTATATGCCGACTTTCTCTACCACTTAAGGGAGACTCAAACAGGCTTACAATCACCTTCCCCTCCCCACAACAGACACCCTGTGAGGTAGTTGAGGCTGAGAGAGCTCTAACAAAGCTGTAACTTGCCCAAGGTCACCCAGCTGGCTTCGTGTGTAGGAGTGGGGAAACAAATCCAGTTCACCAGATTAGCCTCCGCAATTCATGTGGAGAACCTGGGAATCAAACCTGGTTCTCCAGATCTGAATCCACCCCTCCAAAGCACCGCTCTTAACCACTAGACTATGCGGGCTCTCTTAGTATTACAGCCCACCTGGGATGGAGGATCCCAGGACAACAGTAGCCAAGACCTATTGCCTAGTCGCCACCTGTTACAGTAGGAACTGCCCAGGATCCTTCATCCAAAGCAAGCTGCATCATCATGGGTACTGTTGTCCATGGTACCCATGATGCCCTATGACTCAGAGCAAACTAAATATATACAGGATTCACTTAGTGCCAAACTAGCTGTCACAGAGGAACCAAGTGTATCTCAACACATATCCTCCCCCCCCCAACTTGTTTATGGGGGGCTCACTGCCTGACCAGGTTTTTCTATTGAATGCCATCCTGTTTTATTATTATATGGAGTATAGAGTTTTAATGAAGTTTTAAAGTATGTTTTAATTGATGTTTTATGATCATATTGTTGTAACCCGCTCTGAGCCTGGCTTGCTGGAAATGAGGACAGGCTATAAACATAAGGAACAAATAAATAAATATCTACCTGTTCATATTTAAAGTGGTGTGTTGGGAGAATATTTTTTAATGAACTTGGTAGAGTTTTGGGGTGGAGTTATTCAAGCCTGATTCACGTGCTGTTTTTGAATGGGATGGAGGGGAGCCCTGACCATATCTCATTACCTTGCATCCATCTATCTATTGTGGGGCTGTGGCTCAGTGGTGGAGCATCTGCTTGGCATGCAGAAAGACCCAGGTTCAATCCCTGGCATCTCTAGTTAAAGGGACTAGGCAAATAAGTGAAGTGAAAGACCCCTGCCTGAGACCTTGGAGAGTTGCTGCCGGCCTGAGTAGACAATTCTATGACCTTAGGCAGATCATGAGAGGGAGGGCATCTTGGCCATCTTCTGGGCATGGAGCAGGGTCACTGGGGGTGTGTGTGGGGAGGTAGTTGTGAATTTCCTGCATTGTGCAGGGGGTTGGACTAGATGACCCTGGTGGTCTCTTCCAACTCTATGATTCTAAATACTGACTTTGATGGACCAAGGGTCTGATTCAGTTTAAGGCAGCTTCATGTGTTCATTGAAATCTCTCCCCTCTCTAAACTCCACCCTCCTCAGGCTCCGCCCCTAAAATCTCCATGTATTTCCCAACCCGGAGCTGGCAACCCTAGTGATGGTGCACCCCAGAGGTGGATTGCGGCCCTCCAGATAAAGACCACTTACTGGCTCAGAGCATGAGAAATTGTGTGCAGCGAATGAACTTTGAGCCAGTCACACACTTTCGGCCTAACCTGTCTCACAGAGTTAGTGTGAGGGTAACACGAAGGAGAGGAGAATGAGGTAAGCCCCTTTGGGTTCCCATTGGCATTCATCTATCTGTTATGGGACTGATTGAGACATGTGGCAGAAGAAGGTGGTAACAAGACGGCAGAAAGTTTAGGTGGTCAAATAGGATGTCCCACTTCAGAATACAGGGGAGGGGTTACATTTTTTTTAAGTCCCCTATGCTAATCACATGAAGCTGCCTTGTAGGGCTGTCGATTTGGTTCCACCCTGAAGGTGCGCGGGGTGCCCTTTAAACAGATATGTGCCTCCCAGCCGGGAGGCACAAATCTGTTCCACCACCACCCCCGCGCGCCTTCAGGGGGCTTCCCTGAAGGCGCGCAGGGGACCCTTTAAACAGATCTGTGCCTCCCAGCTGGGAGGCACAGATCTGTTCCACACACACACACACCGCCTTCAGGGGACTTCCCTGAAGGCGCGGGGGGGTGCCTTTAAACAGATCTGCACCTCCCAGCTGGGAGGCGCAGATCTGTTTAAAGGGCCCCCCGTGCGCCTTCAGGGGCTTCCCCCTTTAAACAGATTTGTGCCTCCCGGCCGGGAGGCACAAATCTGTTCCACCCCCCCCGCGGGGGGCCCCTTTGAACAGATGGCGCTGTTCCTCCCCCCCCCCCCGTGCCTTCAGTGGGCTTCCCTGAAGGCACGCGGGGGGCCTTTAAACAGATCTGCACCTTCCAGCTGGGAGGTGCAGATCTGTTTAAAGAGCCCCCCGCGTGCCTTCATGGAAGCCCCGTGAAGGCCCGCGGGGGGGGGAATTTTCCCCCGAACTCCGGATCTCGCCGGAATTTCGGGGATCCGAAGTGGGGGAGTTCGTACTTCGGCACGGCCCGAATTTAAAAGGGCCGAATTTAGCCGAAGCCGAACTGTACCGAATTTTTTTTTCAACAGCCCTACTGCCTTGTACTGAATGAGACCCTTGGTCCATCAAAGTCAGTATTGTCTACTCAGACCGCAGCGGCTCTCCAGGGCCTCAGGTAGAGGTCTTTCCCATCACCTACTCGCCTAGTTCCTTTAACTGGAGATGTCAGAGATTGAACCTGAGACCTTCTGCAAGCCAAGCAGATGCTCTACCACTGAGCCACAGCTAGGGTTGCCAACTGCCAGGTAGTAGCAGATTTCCTGCTAATTCAACTGATCTCCGGCCGATAGAGATCAGATCACCTGGAGAAAAATGGCCGCTTTGGCTATTGAACTCTATGGCATTGAAGTCCTGAACCCCAAACCCCACCCAGCCCTCCTCAGGCTCCGCCCCCAAAATCTCCCACCGGTTGCAAAGAGGGACATGGCAACCCTAGCCATAGGCCCTCCCCTAATCATTCCCTGCAAGTAGAAAACTGGCTTTCTCCTTGTAATTTTAAAATTTTTGCAGGGAATTTTTACATAGTGAGTGTTTAAAACGTGATTTTTTTTCACTTGCTGTTTGAAACGGTATAGCCCATTCTACCATCTCAGAAATTCAATCACCATCTTTGACTTTATGGAGAGACCAGGCCATATATGTGTCAGAAAATATGCATCTGTCACACGTTATTTTTTTTATGTGCACATGTAAAATATTTTATGTGTCTCATCGCAAACATAGTGTGTGAAACAACCCTTAGGGCTCATGATCTAAATGCTCTAAAGGAGGATGGGATAGAAGCTGATAACGAGCACACACACACACCCCGTTTCAAGAGGGACAAAGTATGCGAGCTTTGATGCATAAGTGCTAGAAATCTGAAAGTGAAGATGAGTCAATTAGAGCGCCTGATGTGAAAGGAAAATATGGATATTGGGGGCCTATCAGAATCCTGGAGGAACAATTTAAAACTCCTTGGTATATAGCCATCCTGGGACAGAAAAAGCTATACATACGGCAGTGAAATCTGAAATCCTCACAGTGCAGTCCTAAATAGAGTTACACCCTTTAAAGTCCATTGATTTCAATTGACTTAAAAGGGTCTAAGGCTGCTTAGGAATGCACAGTCAGAAGGCTAAGGTACCTTTCTATCAGCTGACCTCCCTTCCCTTCGCTTCCCTTTCCTCTTTGTTCTTCCCTTCCCTTCCTTTTACTTTCCTTTTTCCCTTCCCTTTTTTGTCCCTTTTCCCTTCTTCCTGTCCCTATTCCTTGGAGGACTTGGGACTTTCTGGGTCGATGTTGGTCTCCTGAGTATCATCTTAGACCACCTTCACCATCGAAGATATTCTTGTCATTACTAAGAAGTGGTTATGGAGTTAGGACACCATCTTGCTAATCTAAACTGGACAACTGGTTTGAAATTGTATGTTTTAATCTTACAATTATATTGTAATACATTGTGAGTTGTTATTGTTGGAAGTTGTCCTGAGCCTGGCTTTGCGGGGAAAGGGCAAGGTATAAGTTAAATTTAAAAAAAAAAATTTTTTTAAAGGCTAAGGTACCATATGGTTAGGGTTGCCAGGTCCCTTTTTGCAACCGGTGGGAGGTTTTGGGGGCAGAGCCTGAGGAGGGTGGGGTTTGAGAAGGGGAGGGACTTAAATGCCATAGAGTGCAATGGCCAAAGCGATCTCTATCGGCTGGAGATCAGTTATAATAGCAGGAGATCTCCAGCTATTACCTGGTAGTTGGCAACCCTACTTATTGTACAGTGAAAACTAGCAGACGTTTATGAACACAGAGCCATGAATTGAAGTGTCTGCAAAGGTGCGGCACAAAGAAACCCAGGCCTGAAGTAAGGTAGGCAAGTTTTCATTTCAAACGAATGCCTTCCTGGGAGACGGTGGGTCACAGGTCTTTTATACATGGCTGTTTCACTCGCCGTCACCCCTCCAACGACTTCAGGTCTTTGTTTTGATTGTGCCTGCCGTTTCCAACCATCAGAGGTCACCTCGCTCTCCCCCTGCATTTCCCCATGTTTTGCCCCTGTTTTTAGAGACCTATTTTATCTGAAATTTGAAAATGCGGGCAAAATGCGGGAAAAAACGGGGAAAGCAAGGTGACCTCTGGCGGTCAGAATCAGCATGCATAGATGGCTCTGGGATGGTGTTTGATGCACAATAAGTGGAACGTGGCAGAATCTATTGTCTGCTGGCTTTTCAGACCCCAGCATACCTTTCAAAACATGGTCAAATTAGTGGTCAAATTAGCAAAATGCTGGCTGGTTGGCAACACTCGCCTAAAGCAGAGAAAGTGACATACCATGGCAGAGTTTTAAGTGGATCATTGAGGACCAAACGAGACGTGACCGAGGCAGATCCATCTGTTTAAGCACAGATCTGCCCCATTCACATAGGAAAGAGGGGTGGAAATTTGCCTTCCCGACTGCAAGAGGAGCGCAAACGTCAGACATGTAGAGCCATGCCCCCACGCCTGTGGCATTACTGGCCCACAACCTCTTTTTGGGTACCCGGGGTTGGGTGAGAGGAAAATTTATGTAAGTCTATGTGGAAATATTACAAATATATTTTATTAGAAGTGCTATACAGATTTTAAAATTCTTTAAAAGCATTAAAATGGCACAATAGCCAAACGTAAGGTTGATATCTGTAACCACAAACCCAGACGTGTTTCGGCCTCTAGGGCCTTCATCAGTGGTTAGTTAAAACCTTTTCTAAAATCTGCACACATATATAGAAATACAATGATGTGAACCAATACAAATACAAAGTACAAACATTTTAAAACCCAACCAGGTAAGTGAATATGTTGTAAAGTTTATTCTCAATTATTCAAACAACTGGTATATTGGGTTTTGTTGTAGTACTGGTTAGTATAAGTCTCTCGTATATTTTGTGTGCAGATACCCAGCTTTTGTTTTTAGGTTGGGTTTCATTCCCCTCTTTTTTCTTCCATCACAACCTTTCCCCAAGCATTTTTCTCCTCGCCAGGAACATTAGCAGCATCGGAGACTGGCTGAGATGAAAAGCATCTTGGGAGACAGACTGCAGAGGAGGGAGTGTTCTGTTCTCGGCACCAGCACACCTCTTTTGCTGAGAAAAACAGTCCCTGATCCCACACACCCCTTTCTGCACAACTGGGGCAAATCTGTGTTTAAACACATGGATCTTTTATTGGTTTCTGGTTTCTCTAGTTGGACTAGGGTTGCCAACCTCCAGGTACTTTGGCAAACAGAGGTTAGCGTGCTGTAAAGTTAGTTAGCAAACAAAACACAGCAATAAATTGCATACAAGTAAATGTTTTAACAAGAGTGGTATTCAATAATCATATCCACCTTAATACACAATTTTGCAAAAATAATGTCAGAAACATATATCAACTTATATGTGCTTGCAAAAAAGGAGCAAAATCTTTAGTCCTTAATTAAGGTATTTTCTTTCGTCCAAGAGGTAAGTTCATATGTCTTTTCACTTCTACAGAAGTCCGGTTTCCTTTCTGTTTCGGCTTAGAACACAAGCCTTCCTCAGGGACCACTAAATAAATTACACAATATTATATACAATGCAAACGGCTTGCAACATAAAATCATAGAGATATATACAGAGATATACTTACAGGCTAGCTGTTATTAACTTGCTTGAGCATTGGCAAAGTTGCTATGATTACCCAAAGCTTTTAAAGAGTCTAATCACATGATTGTGATCTTAGAGCAGCATTATTTAAAGATACAGAACAATTTTTAACATAGTAATATAGAATAGTTATTTACAAATAGCATGCCAAGTCTAATGATGTATTTAACCCCTTAGGGTGTAGTGTGTCAAAGAGCTGTATATACTTAGATTCCTGACGCTTTAAAATCAGATCAATTTCTGACCTATCATATTTATGAATATTAATAAATCACCATAATACAAAAAATGATAATTCTTCGTCTGTGTATTTTTTCCCCAAGAAAATGTGGAGTCAAGGGCGCTTCTAATGTGCGATTACTAATTCTGGATCTATGTTCACTGATGCGATATTTAATGGGTCTCAGCGTTTTGCCAATATACCAATATTGGCATGCACATTTAATACCATAAATAAGGCATCGTGAGTCACAATTGTTGAAGCTTTCGATGGTAAATGTTTGACCTGTTACAGGGTTAGTAATTTCTTTAACTGTTAAAGAAATTAAATATCGCATCAGCGAACACAGATCCAGAATTATATTTAGGTCGTTTACTATATTTTATGTAAATGTGGATTTTCTTATATTGGCAGTACAATTAGACCTATTAGGACAAGAATCTCTGAGCATCGGTCCAGGATCCGTTCTGGTAATCTTGAGGCTCCACTCACCCCGCACTTTATTGATAAAGGACACCGAGATACTGACATGTCCTTCTGCGTTTTGTGGCAGTATCAAGGTCGCCCCTACGATTCCCAAAATGTACAAAAAAATTTACATCAAATGGAAACGAAACTCATTTTTTTCATGGGATCCTTATCCCCTAATGGCTTAAATAATGAACTAGATTACTCTTGTTTTTTATAAGGAGTTTTCTCCTTTAAGTATTTCTGACTGTTCTAACAGCTGCACTTCATTTCCTCATGTTGTTTCCTATTTCAACCTGCAATTTGGCAAGTTTCATTACAAGCTTTGGAGACCTTGATAGAAATTCCTTCGGTCCTTTTTGAAATTGATATGATTATTACAAATCTTTCTGGTAAGACATTTTATATAATTATATATTTATATTCTTGATGGTATAGTTGTTTTAATATAAAGAATTATTGTGAAATAAGTGCTTAATTTTTAATAATATTATTACATTGTTATTCATTGGAAAAAAGTTTTTTGTACTAGCAGGGTATTTCTTGTATATTATGATATGCAGATATGCTTAGCTGATGAAGCCACGTGCGAAACGTGTGTAGGATCTAGACGACACGTCCGGACACCTCCTCTTGGCACCTCCTTGATGTGGTCCTCTTTTTGACATCTCGTGTCCAGCTACTTTGAAGCACAGGAAAGTCTCCCATGGACAGTGACATTGTTCCTAAATGACTAATTGAACAAATTTTTCTGTCATATTGCATATTTTGCTGGACTGTTTTGCTTACTGTATAAATATTGCTGTTTGTGTTTCCTTTGTATATAGTTTCACTTTTTTGCACTTCTGCACTTAGATAAACTTATTTCTGGTTAAAATTATTTTGTAGTGCTGTTTGGATCTTTTCCAACCTCCAAGTACTAGCTGGAGATCTCCAGTTATTATAACTGATCTCCAGCCGATAGAGATCAGTTCACCTGAAGAAAATGGCCGCTTTGGCAATTGGACACTATGGAATTGAATCCCCTCCCCTCCCCAAACCCTGCCCTACTTAGGCTCCGCCCCCAAAACCTCCCACCAATGGCAAAGAGGGACCTGGCAACCCCTAAGAGCAAGCCCAGATTAAATCATGCTGAGGTAGGGTTGCCAGGTCCCTCTTCGCCACCAGTGGGAGGTTTTTGGGGTGGGGCCTGAGGAAGGCGGGGTTTGTGGAGGGGAGGGACTTCAATGCCATAGAGTCCAATGGCCAAGGTGGCCATTTTCTCCAGGTGAACTGATCTCTCTCGGCTGGAGATCAGTTGTAATACCAGGAGATCTCCAGCTAGTACATGGAGGTTGTAGGAAAAAACAGTAAAGATTCAGTTTATATCAAACATTGTATTCTGTGCAACTAACTATGAAACAAAGCGCAACAAAGACAATACAAGTGATTACATATAATGTACAAATATATACAAGTTAGTCAAAATTGGCAAACAATGACGTTTTTAGCATAATAGCTCTCTCCAAAGGAAATGAAGACCAAAGAGTCCAAAAAGAAGACGTAGGTGGAAATCCTAGCATCTATGATGGCAAAAGTTGCTCCAAAAGTGTTCAATGGCAAAGGCAAAAAGAAAGAGAAAACGCTACTCCGGATATTCGTAGCGCTTTCACCATAGCATAGCTTCATCAGCCTATGAATATTAATATGATATTATACATTTTGTACGTTTTGGTACTCTCATATAACTTTTATACAGTAAAATAACCAAATGCAATTCTATCAATGTATATCTTACCTCACAGATTAGAGGAAAAAGCCCATTTAAAATAGTATCGGATGCCTGGGAGGTTCATAGTCTTTTTAGAAAAAAAATCAGTTATAAATTCTGTAAACATATTTGTTGTATTTTTTTGAAGTTTTATAATATTTTAACATTTTAGGTTTTTAGCTCCCACAAAGAATGGGCTGCTGAAACGATCGGATCATCTCTTAGTTGCATAGATGTATAAACAAACACAAAATGAACATAAAATCATGCTTCAAAATGAAATGAAAGTCATCTACTTGTTTAAAACGTTAACTCCACATGGTCTTAATACTGATTTTGATTTATCGTGTTATGTTTAAAATGTGGAGGTTAAAATGGTTTAAAATGTATTTGTATAGATAAAATGGGCTTCTATAGAATTCTATGTATAATAGAGTAGTCCCCTTTAAGAAAACATAAGGATGCTTAATGAACACCTCACACCTGGTAACTATTAAGGGCAGGACTAGCCTCATAGATAGTATAGTTACTCCTAGGAACCCACTGAGGTCCAAGCAAGAGGTTACTAATATTATAGAAATTAAGGTATGTAAACAATTTCTAAAACCTTTAAAAAAAAAAAAGGATATTTTTCAGTTGGGGTTATATTAGGAAACATTCTAAATTTATTGTTAAAATCCCTGTTCTGTAATATGTATAATTTATATTCATAGACCGAGTAAAGAGCTGATGAAAGCTTATTGAAACGTGAGCGATATCCGGAAAGCACGTCCTCTTCTATGATATCTCCTGTATGGTACTTGATCCCTTTGGGACCTATTCAACACCACGTGATTTTTTGGGGGACATTTCTTTGAGATAATATACCCTCTTATCCCTCTTTCTATATATTTTTAGGTGAATATATAGTGTATGGTTATAGTGTGACATTAACACTTAACTTAGTAAAATTGCCCATATAGGCATAAAAAATACATAGACTATTGGTTTCTTTTGAATTCTAGATAATATTGTTAATATATTGAGCAAGAGTGCTGTAACTTACCTGTTGAATATCTATTCAAGCACCTATAGTGTTGTCTTAGTGATATAATTCTTCTACCACCTGGAGGTTGGCAACCCTACCTGCTTAGTTTCCACCTCTGATGCGATCAGGCTAGCCTGGGCTGCCTAGATCAGGGGAAAGTGTCATCAAGTTGCCATTGCCTTCCTCTGCACAGCGACCCTGGTATTCCTTGGAGGTCTCCCATCCAAATACTGACCAATCTGCTTAGCTTCTGAGATCTTGTGTTTTTTTTTAATATATGCCAACTTTCTCTACCACTTAAGAGAGACTCAAACCAGCCTACAATCACCTTCCCCTCCCCACAACAGACACCCTGTGAGGTAGGTGGGGCTGAGAGAGCTCTAAGAGAGCTGTGACTGGCCCAAGGTCACCCAGCTGGCTTCGTGTGTAGGAGTGGGGAAACAAATCCAGTTCACCAGATTAGCCTCCGCCGCTCATGTGGAGGAGTGGGGAATCAAACCCCGTTCCCCCGAGTCCACCGCTCTTAACCACTACACCACGCTGGTCATAAAAGTGTATTATTCTAACACTGACATTTAGGTTAGTATTGTTCAGAGGTATCTCATAATCAGAGGCCCTAAACTGTAGCTGACCTAGCTTGAGTGTAAACCTGGCTCTACCCAAGAATATCATGCAGGAAGAACTTCAAGCTGCCATCTTGCTGGCAGTTGTTCCTCAGGGGAGGGGCCATGGCTCAGTGATAGAGCATCTGCTTGGCATGCAGAAGGTCCCAGGTTCCATCTCTAACATCTCCAGTTAAAGGAACTAGGCAAGTAGGGGATGGGAAAGACCTCTACCTGAAGCCCTGGAGAGCCGCTGCCGATCTGAGTAGACAATACTGACTTTGATGGACCAAGGGGCTGATTCCGTATAAGGCAGCTTCACGTGTTCAAACTAAAACCCACCCAAGATTATCTGCAGGCAGACCCCACATGATGTGTGTATGGTTGTGTGTGTTTCTCCCTTCCCCCTCCTTTGCAACCAGGAGGAGAAATGCAGTGTGTGTGTGGGGGGGGGGGGGGTTGTGCACTGAAGGGGAAGTGAGAGTTGCTGTAAAGGAGGTAGAGGGAACATCTGGTTCAATTTGGAGTGACTCTTGGTTCGGAGCCAAGAGGAACCATCATCAGATGCTCTAGGAAGCGGTGGGGAGAGGAAAGATGAAGGCATGCCTCAGGGGATGGATAAAGCAGGCGAGAGGAGGCAGCAGCAGGGGAACCTGAAGGGCTGAAGATCAAGGCGGGGCGGGGGGGATCAGAGGAGAAACTGAGATTTCACACGAATAGGAACTGACAAAGGGGGGGAATCCTGTTCGTATCCTTCTTCCAATGCACTGCCAGCTCTTCATGATGAAGATGTTTAAATTAAAAAAACAACAACCAGCAAGTAAAACAAATGCAAACCTAAGGTTGCCATCTCTGGGTGGGGAAATACCTGGAGATTTGGGGGGTGGAGCTTGGGGATGGCAGGGTGGGGGAGAGGCCTCAGCAGGGTACAATGACATAGAGTCCACCCGCCAAAGCAGCCATTTTCTCCAGGGGAACGGATCGCTGTTGTCCGGAGGTCAGTTGCAATAGCAGGAGATCGCCAGGCCCCACCTGGAGGTTGGCACCATGTTGTTACCCCAGGATGACAGATTGCACAAATGGGCTGTTCAGGGCAGCTGATCTATGTTGAGTGATCTTGGGTATGTGTGTGCTGTCTGTAGTTGCCAACTAGCAGAATTTTACTGACCTGGTGAGACTTTCATCCTCCCAGCCAATTACCAGAGATTACTAGAGATGGAGGGGAGGGAAATTGCATTTAGTTATTTCTCTAAAAGAACACTTCTTGTAGAAAGCAAAGGAAAATAGGGACCTTTTCCATAGGGAACCTTCGTACAGCTTAAAAGACTGCCCTGAAACCAACACCTAGTTGAAAAATGGTTTCCTACTAGAAGGAATTCTGCATATGCTTAGAGACACAGGTTCATGGGGAGTATTGAACACATGAAGCTGCCTTATACTGAATGAGACTCTTGGTCCATCAAAGTCAGTATTGTCTACTCAGACCAGCAGCGGCTCTCCAGGGTCTCAGGCAGAGGTCTTTCACATCACCTACAGCCCTGACCTGGATGGCCCAGGCTAGCCTGATCTCGTCAGATCTCAGAAGCTAAGCAGGGTCAGCCCTGGTTAGTATTTGGATGGGAGACCACCAAGGAAGTCCACGGTTGCTGTGCAGAGGAAGGCACTGGCAAACCACCTCTGTTAGTCTCTTGCCACGAAAACCCCAAAAAGGGGTCGCCATAAGTCGGCTGCGACTTGACGGCACTTTACACACACACACTTGCCTAGTTAACTGGAGATGCCGGGGATTGAACCTGGGACCTTCTGCATGCCAAGCAGATGCTCTACCACTGAGCCATGGCCCCTCCCCATTTCTCTCTGGAGAATTGCATTCTACACAATCAGGCACCCGGCTCAAGATACTATTATTTCTGGATGTAAAAATTAGCAGTTATGGCACTCCAAAAGGCAGTGGGGAAACAGGGCAAATTGTGGTCAGATCCAATATTGCCTTACTTGACCAGGCTGTGGGGGGTGGGGGTAGGGATGCCAGCCTCCAGGTAGGATCTGGGGATCCCCTGCAATTATTGATCATCTGTGGCATTATACCCCACTGAAGTCCCTGTCCTCCCCAATTTCCACCCTAAATTTCCAGGAGTTTCCCAACCTGGAGTTGGCAACCCTATCCCCCATTTCCCCCCCCCCGGTGGCCAGGGGGGACCTGGCAACCCTAAAAGGGAGGGTTGCACTAAATGTTTTGCATTCTTTTAGGCAAGGGTATAAAATGGACATTTTGAGTTGAAAAGGGCAGACTTCGATGTTAATCTAACAATCTGGCGCATTTGAATCCTGCCCTTCTCCAAGGAGCTCAAGATTCTCTCTTTCCCAGTATCTTCTTACAACAACCCTGGGAGGTAGGCAAAGCTGAGAGAATACCTAGCCCAAGCAAGTTTCGTGGCAGAGGGGTGATTTGAACCTGGCCCTTCCACTGCACCACACTGGCTCTCAAGCTCTCTGCTAATGTTTTAATGTCTTAACTTAATCTTTATGGATCAGACCCAAAGCTCCATCGAGCCTAGCATCATGTTTCCAACAGTAGCCAGATGGATGATTTCAGAAAGTCTACAAGTAAAACAAAGTAACAGCCCCCCATTGCTTCTCTTCATCAGCTGCTCTGCAGGGGTACACTGCCCCTATAAATGGAGGCTCCACTTTGCTACCATGGGTAACAGCCACGGGCAGATCTATCCCCCCATGAAGATGTCTACTCCCCTCCTGGTAAAGCTATCTAAGCTTACTAGTGGACACCATAATATCTCATGGCAGTGAATTCGATAAGTTAACTCCACATTGTGCTTCCTTTTGTCTATTTTGAACTGCCTTCCAACCGATTTCATCGGATGACCCCGAAGCCTAGTATTATGAGAGAAGAGGAAAAAACAAAAAGAGGGGGGGGGGAACCCCTCTCTTGCTTCCCTGGCCTGCTTGACTCACCCGGTGGGAAACTGCCCGAAAGTCCACCGCTTGGACTAAAGGCGGGCAGAATTAAGATATAGAATGTTAACGTATGTCAGGAATAAATGAGAGCCACAAAGGAGTATAATCTGTTTTTCTAATATGACCACAAGCAGAGTGTTAGTGGAATTAGGCCGACAGCTGCTACGTTATTTTTTTTCCCCCTTCCCTCTCTCCCCCCACCTCCTCCCAAGCACTCCACGCGCCAATAGGAAAAAAAACAAACCCACGGCACCCTCCACCATCCTATTTCTCTGCCTCCATTCTGCGGTTTTTCCGCAGGCACTGCTGCCGAGTTGGCAGTCCTTCGGCGTCACACCTTACTGCTTTTCAAGATTGCTCCGTAGAGAGCTGGGGAAAATGGCAATTTTGCGTTGACGCTGCTTGGCAGCGGGGGGAAGAGTGAAGAAAAAGTTGGAACCCGTGCCAAGGCCTCCCTGGGGAGAGATAGGAAAGATAGAGAGAGACAGGCAGAAGGGAAGTCGAGCACGGGCACACGCCTCACATACATGGGCGAGAGCGGAGTCCCTCTGCATGTGCCAGTTTTGCAGACTATGTCGAAATTGGCCAGCATCCTTCCAAACATACAACCAGCACTGCACTAGGAAGCAACTGGAAGGGAAGATGGGAGGGGGGGAGGCGTGTTCCTCTCTGCGTGTTTGTGTATGTTGCTTAATTTTTTTTGTGTGGATAGCAGTAGAATGCAGTATGCAAATGAGATTGTTATTACCGCAATGTTCATCAAGCTGAGCTGAGAAGACATTAATAGCCTGATGAATATGCATGTGAATTTGTTAATTAAGTTAATTATTCTGCTGAAAATGCATTCGTCTTCCAAGGACATTCTCCCAATGATTTCTACATGCTCCAGTCATTAGTCATGCTATATTTTATCAGTGAAATGAGTTTGCTTAAGTTGTAAAAAAAACCAAAATCTTTAAAAAGGGAGAGATCAGAAATTCAAAATAAAACAAAGGCATTGAAAAAAGAGGAGGGGGGAAAGAAGAAGGTAGAAAAGACAGGAAACAAAAGAATTTTAGGGTGACAGGAACACAAAAAAAGTTTGAAGGACTGTAGTTTGGAAACAACAATGTGATATTCTTGCTTTTTATAGAGGGGGGAGGCAGCACAGGGAATCCAAGCGCGCTCAATTTGCCTTTCCGTCTGTCCATCTCTCTTCTTTAACTTCTTTCTTTTGTTTGATGAAAAAAAAAACTTTTTTTTTTATTCTGGTGCCAAATTTTCAACACATTAATTAATTGTTGTAGCCAATTAACTGTAGTTGTGCAAATGAGTTTAGCACTAATTACCATGCAGTGCTTGTAATCACATAAAAACTTGCTGAGAGAGAGGCAGAGACAGAGAAAGGGGGGCAGAGAAGAAAAGAGAAAAAGAGAGGAAGAAAGAAAAAAGAGAGAGAAAGAAAAAGGAATAGAACAACTGATCCCTTCGATGTGATGATAACTTGAAACAATGTGGCTGGTGAGTGTTTGCAAGCACTTAAGGGAGGAGGAAGAGGAGGAGGAGAGTTGGTGTTTATACCCCAATTTTCCTCTACCTTTAAGGAGTCTCAAACCGGCTTACAAATGCTTACAAATGCCTTCCTCTCCCCACAACACACACCTTGTTGAGGTAGATGAGGCTGAGAGAGTTCAGGGAGAACTGTGACTAGTTCAAGGTCACCCAGCTGGCTTCATGTGGAGGAGTTGGGAGACCAACCCGGTTTACCAAATTAGAGTCTGCCACTGATGTGGAGGAGTGGGGAATCAAGCCCGGTTCTCCAGATTAGAGTCTGCCACTCTTACCCACTATATCACCTGGCTCTCCAGAATCAGGAGTCATAAAGCAAATGGAGCATCCTTTGCTCAGGATATGGGGGTGGAGCTTTGTGGGAACGGTGAAGCGAGAGGTCATGGGGTGATACCTAAAGACACTGTACAATTCCACATGCACATTTAAGCTCTTGTCCCAGATGCAAACACACACAGCTGCACTTCAAAACAACTGCATTTTCCAAAACCAATTCCTATTGGAAAAGTTCCTGAATATTACAACTTCTTCGCTTCTGCAGAATATAATTGTTCTTCTTGTGACTATCTCTGGTATTAGAAAACTTACCACCAACATTTTTTTTAAAGAATTACCCAGCTGCAGTTTCAGTTTAGGCATTAAAATCCCACTCAAAGAAGAAAATCTGGACAGTGTTCCCAGTAGGGTTGCCAACCTCCAGGTATTAACTGGAGATCTCCTGCTATTACTGCTGATCTCCAGCTGATAAAGATCGGTTCGCCTGGAGAAAATGGCCGCTTTGGCAACTGGACTCTATGGCATTGAAGTCCCTCCCCGCCCCAAACCCCAGCCTCCTCAGACTCCACCCCAAAAACCTCCTGCCGGTTGCAAAGAGGGACCTGGCAACCCTAGTTCTCAGGAAGAACTCAGGCCTATGGTTCTGGAATGGTGCTCGGACTGGTATCAAGAGGGAACAAGGAAGGGCCATTTATGTACGGCTGTTTCCTAGCGGTCACCCCACCGACTACTTTGGGGCTTTGCCTTGATCAGGCATGCATTTTCCAACCCGCAGAGGTCGCCTTGCTTTCCCCTTGCATTTCCGCACATTTTGCCTGCGTTTTCTGGATTCATCTTTAGCCAGCATCCAGAAAACCTGGGCCAAATGTGCAGAAATGCGCGGGGAGAGAAAGGTGGTTGGAAAATGAATCAAGGCAAAGCCCCAAAGTAGTTGGCGGGGTGATCGCAAGTAAACAGCCATGCATAAATGGCCAAGGAGCCAGGTTTGCATCAGCCCTGGAAGTCTTGGGGTGGGGCAGGGAATGAGTGTCGGGTCCAAGTGGGACCAGCAGAAGGACCACAAGGCTCAGCCAAGGACGTCACGCGGTTGACGGTTCGACTTGTATCGATAAAGTGTAAATTTAACTCATTTAGGAAAGGAAAATTGTATTCAAGAGAAAGAGAAAGATTCCATGAATCTTACTTTAGTCTTTGCATATTATGGCCCCGTAATAACTATTCAGAGATTCTATGTTTATTTACTTAATTAATACCCCGCTTTTCTCACCATTGGGGACTGAAAGCGGCTTGCATCATTCTCCTCTCTTCCATTTTACCCTCACAACAACCCCTGGGAGGTAGGTTAGGCTGAGAGTGAGTGGCTGGCCCAAGGTCACCCAGCAAGCATCCATGGCAGAGTGGGGATTCGAACCTGGGTCTCCCAGATCCTAGTATGATTCTCTAACCACAACGCTACATTGGCTGTTATTACACAGCCTGATCACTCATGAGAAGCTCAAGATAAGCAGTGACTGACACTCACCTGGATCGTCCTCAGAGGAGAATAAGTCCACTGAGAACACAGGATTCGTCTTTCTCTCCTTCTTAATGTCAATAATTGTAGAGAGAGATTAACCAGCCTGCTACTATATGACGCAAACCTAGCTGTAGGACAGGGACAGTACAACAGAAGAACATCAGCAGTATAGGGAGGAATAACTCCTGGTCAATCGTCAGAATCACCAAATGTATTTTGTTGCAGGGGAGGGGGCAACTAGGACTTTGTTGGGTTTAAGCCCCCAGCACTATGCTTTGTAAGACATTCCACAATGACTGTAGTGTAACATGCTTCAGCTAATTGTACTTGCAAGCAGAGAACTTATAGGATGGCGTGCCTTCTCACAGACTGCTTTGGCATAGCCATATAATCTGGGCCAATGTAAACAGAATGTGAATGTGTCCCTTTGTGCAAATGGTGCGAATGGAGGACTGCTAAATCTAAACGTCAGGCACAAGGGAATCTGGGGGTTGACTGCAGCTCAAATAAAAAGAGGCCAGTTCTGTCCAACATTAAGCACTGAAATACGAAACATCCATTGCTTTCCGTTATGCTGCTCCATACTCACCTTTCTCTGGGGGGTTGGGAATTCAGGACACTCCTTACAGAATCTATTTCCTTTGAAGAAGAAAGAGCCCAGATAATGTCTTGATTGTTTTTGTAATAATCTTGCTGTTTTTATAAAAGTAGACAGATTAAGAATATTTCATATGGGTGCAGCTGCAAGCCCACAGGTAGTCACATTTCCCAAGCAGCGTCAGTTCAAGACCCTTGAAATCCATCCAGCTGAGAACACTGCAAAATCCAGAACCAATTTAAGGTCTTTCACCAGTACATTCAGGGCCGAGGCATCCCCACACAAACTGTACCCTGGGGCCCCCTTTGGCGTCGCAAAGGATTTTGGTAAAAAGGGCAAAGGTAGTCCATGGTTTCAAATTTGAGATAAAACAGGTCTCTGAAAATGCAGGCAGAACATGGGGAAATGCAGGGGAAGAGCGAGGCAACCTCTGACAGTTGGAAACAGCATGCGTAATCAACACAAAGACCGGAAGTCATCGGAGGGGTGACGGCGAGTGAAACAGCCATGCGTAAAAGACCTGTTTACGGGGTGGTTTGCCATTGCCTTCCCCAGTTGTCTACACTTTACCTCCAGCAAGCTGGGTACTCATTTTACCGACCTCGGAAGGATGGAAGGCTGAGTCAACCTGAACCGAACTTTCATCGCGATCAAACTCAGATTGTGAGCAGAGCTTTGACTGCAGTACTGCAGCTTACCACTCTGCGCCACGGGGCTCTTTCAAAGGATCCTGAGGAATCACTAATTACTTGAGTAAACCACCCATAAACCTAGCCTTGAATGCTGCCGACATATTCAGCCCCATTCTCTCAATTTCACCATACAAATGGTCATGGAGAATTTTGGGGTACAGTTCCCAACGGAAAGCAGCATGACAGCCAGGCCTTGCCAATAGCCCTCGAATTGTGCCAGCCAAGGTGGCTATCTAACAGAGCCATCCTCAGCAGAGCAAAGCAGTAGATGCCAACAGACTTAGAAGGGTACAGCTCTGCGAAGAAGAAGAGTTGGTTTTTATATGCCGACTTTCTCTACCAAAGAAAGAATCAAACCGGCTTACAATCACCTTCCCCTCCCCACAACAGACACCCTGTGAGGTAGGTGGGGCTGAGAGAGCTCTAAGAGAGCTGTGACTAGCCCAAGGTCACCCAGCTGGTTTCATGGGTAGGACTGGGGAAACAAACCCAATTCTCCAGATTGGAGTCCACCGCTCCAAACCACCGCTCTTAGGATGGCAGGGTAAGCTACCCATCCTGTTGATCCAGTCTTGGGCAACTCTAAATGCCCCTCTGTCTCCAAACGTGCTCAGCAATGTTTCCAGTTACACCGCAGAACATTCTCTATCTCCTCCTCTATTCTAAAAAGTGGGTACAGCTTCCAGATACATTCAAGGTAATTGGTGATAAAAGGCTTCTGTCAGGAAAGGAATGGCGCTGAACAGCTACCCTCTGCAGCCAGATGCCACGGATTAGGGGGCAGGCTCCAGGCAAATGTCCAAGGTAGGCTTGGTGCAGGTAGTCCTATTTCCCCCCACTGTGGATAAAAGCAAGATGGGGTGTGTGTGCCAATTTCCTACAGGAAAGTGGTGCAAGGGAAAAGTGTTTTCATTCCATGTATTTAAAACATGTACCTTAGCTTTAAGCAGCTTACATAACAGATATATATTAAAAATATACAATATGAGCAGCAAAATTACGGGAAAACCTCGCTTAACGCACCACACCACCATCAAGAGAATTATCCACTAACCTTTTCTAAGCATTAAAAAGAAAAAGAGTTGGTTTTTATACTCGTATTTCCTCTATCTTTAAGGAGTCCCAAACTGGCTTATGATTGCCTTCCCTTCCTCTCCCCACAACAGACACCTCGTGAGGTAGGTGGGGCTGAGAGAGTGTGACTAGCCCAAGGTCACTCCGCTGGCTTTATGTGGAGAAGTGGGGGATCAAACCAGGTTCTCCAGATTCGAGTCCGCCGCTCTTAACCACTACCCCATGCTGGCTCACCACACCACGTGCCTTCATGTTCAGAGGCATCAGCCTTTGAACGATCAGAAAAGATGGGCATGCCGTTTTTCAAGGCTAAGTGTTGCACAAAGCCCTTTCTGAAGAGGTGCAGACAGCCAGGAGTTAAGGACCTCAGAGAGCTTTGCGCTCCACAAACAGTAACCTCCTGGTGATCCCTGGCCTGAATAGTGTCTGGCTGTCCTCGGCCGGGGCTCCTTCAGCCCTGGCTCCAGCCTGGTGGGACTCCCTTTCCATCAAAACTAGAGCCCTGTGGGATCTCAAACAGTTCCCCAGGGCTCACCAGATGGAGTTATTCCACCAGGCCTATGGCTGAGGACAGCTACTGTTTTGTCTTCTATGCTGGCCTCCCTAGCTTTCCCCTCATCCTTCTTTACAACTGATCTCCAGACTACAGAGATCAATGCCCCAGGAGCAAACGGCAGCTTTGGAGGGTCGACCCCCAGATCCCCAGGAATTTGGCAACCCTACTTGTTTATGGTACTTGGGAACAGTTCTCCAAGGTCTGCTGCCTGTGATCTTTCCATCTTGAGATGTGGCCAATTTAACCGGAGACCTTCATTATTCAGACCAAGTGCTCGGCCACTAAGTCATGACTGCCAACTTTCCATATTATATAAAATTGATATAATTTGTTTGTTTATGTACTTAGCTCTTACTTTATACGCCCTCTTTTCACCCAATGGGGACCCAAAGCTGTTTACACCAATGCTCTTCCCTCTTCCGTTTTATCCTCACAACAACTGCCCTTTGAGGTAGGTTAGGCTGAGAGTGGGGGGCTGGCCCAGCCTCACCCAGCCACCCAGGGCAGAGTGAAGATTCAAACCCAGGTCCTTCCTGCCAAGAGAGAATCCACCTTGGAGTAATTTTTCCAGTCTGAAGTCTTTTCTGTCCTTTTGCAGGTGCAGAGGGCACTTCCCGCAAGGACAGGCTCTCCGGCCAGCTAAATCAGTTCACGCCTTTCAGCTGGGAATCTAGTATGGGAGGGGGGACTCTCTAGGGTAGCCAGCTCTGGGTTGGGAAATACCTGGAGATTTTGGGGGCGGAGCCTGAAGAGGGCGGGGTTTGGGGAGGGACTTCAACGCCATAGAGTCCAACGGCCAAAGTGGCCATTTTCTCCAGGTGAACTGATCTCTATTGGCTGGAGATCAGTTGTAATAGCAGGAGATCTCCAGCTACTACCTCAAGATTGGCAACCCTAGGACCGACTCACACTTTGGAAAGTTCCGTGGATGTAGCCCCATGACTGGTTGTAGTGATCAGGAGGTCAGGGACAGCTTTCTCCATAACTAGCTAGTGGAAGAACATTGATCCCTTTCCTCCTTAACCCCTTCTTGCTGCAGAATGACACTTGTATTACGCTCTGGAACAGGGCCATAGCTGGGGGGGGGGTAGCTGCTGCCCCTGTGGCAGAACTGCCTCTCCTACAGGAGGAGCAGGCCGGGTAGGACAGGCGGTTCTGCCACCCTCTCTGCATGCCACAGGGGCGGTGGCTGCTCTCCTCGCCCCCACCCTGCTCTAGAAACTATTCGCCTGAAGAACCAACTTTGCTATGTTAAGACTCCAGTTAAGTAAGATAGCTAGTTAGCTTTGTTATTTTAGTGCATTACACTACCATCGAACCGTATGCCTTGTTTTTAACATATTTTCTAACTTTCTTCAACAAAGCCTTATTTAGCTTTATGGTGTGTGTCGCTCAAGGACTTGCTGGTACCAAACTAGGGTTGCCAGGTCCCCCCTCTCCTCCGGCGGGAGGTTTTTTTTGGGGGAGCTGGAGCAAGGATCGCCCGTGCACAGCCGCACCAACATGTTCACGTCACTTCTGGTTTATACCCAGAAGTGCCGCATCGCGACGGGCACTTCACCACTCAAACCCCCCAAAACACTAGTAACGCAACCAAGCTCAACTGGGTTTGGTATAGGGTTGCCAGGTCACATGGATTGGTGGGTAATTGCCCGCCAATCCATCGGCAGGCTCAGGGTCGGGGATCGCGCTTGCGCAGGACCGCACCAATGCTATCACGTCACTTCCAGTTTACAGCCAGAAGTGCTGCATCGTGATGGGCACTTTACCACTCAACCCCCCCCCCCAAATGCTAGTGTTTGGGGGAGGTTGAGTGGTAAAGCGACCCGTCACGATGCAGCACTTCTGGCTGTAAACTGGAAGTGACGTGATCGCATTGGTGCAGTCCTGCGCAAGTGCAATCCCCGTCTCTGAGCTGACTGATGGATCGGTGGGCAACTACCCACCAATCCAAGTGACCTGGCAATCCTATACCAAACCCAGGTGAGCTTGGTTGTATCACTGCACCACGGTGGGGACTGCCGGACATCCCCAATCCTAATCCGACACTCTAACCACTACCCTATGCTGGCTCACTGAGGTTGTGAGACAAATGGCTTCTCAAAGGCGAAACTGGGAACTTCCTTATTCATGCATAGCATCAGCTCTCTGAAGGGTGGGGAGAAAGTCACTCTGTGCATGCTCAGATTTGCCCTTCTGAACCTTGCCAGTAAAAAACAACAACACAAAAACAGAATCTGAGCCTGATGGAGTCCTACCCCTTGGATGGCTGCCTCTCTGCCATCTGAGTGGGAAAGGGTTAAAACACACGGTGTGGGCATACCATAAATTTCCCTTTGTAGAAGGCAGAGGGAACCGAGTTGGGGGAGTGGGAGGGGGAGGAGAAGTGCTGGGAAAACGCCAGTAGCCTGTCTCTAGGTAACAATAAAGACTACAACCAAGGAGCATCTGCTTCCCTTACTCCTCCTGCATCACAATGTTGGAATAACTCTAATAAATTGGCAGGCATAAACTCACACTCACACATAGGCGTGGATCATGAGGCTGGGCTGAAGTGACCCCACAACTAGGCAGGTCCTTTCCATCCTGAAAGAGATTTCCAAAACCTGCAATTCTGCGCACAGGGGATGCCTGCCACATCCCGGTCATGGAATCAGAGGCTCTATGCAGCATAGAGGGAGAACCATGTTGTGATCCACTGCAGGGGTGGGGTCTGCTCACAATCCCTCTCCCTGGAGGGGACCAGATAGGTGGGTCTGTGGCAGCAGTGTCTTCTCAGGGCTGGCCCACGGACACCCGTCTGAGCCTTGTGCAGCCATTGTTTCAGCAATCGTTCTGTGTTGTCGAGGTCAAGCATGGCCATTTTTGAGAGCTGTCACCTTGGCCTGTGCAAATAGAAGAAGAGTTGGTTTTTATATGCTGATTTTCTCTACCTTTTGAGGAGAATCAAACTGGCTTACAATCTCATTCCCTTCCTCTCCCCAGGTGGGGCTGAGAGTTCAAAGAGAACTGCAACTAGCCCAAGGTCACATGGCTTCATGTGCAGGAGTGGGTAATCAAATCCTGTTCTCCATATTTGAGCCCTCTGTTCATAACCTCTACACCACGCTGGCTCTATGCAGCAGAGTCACTGAAAGAAAGAAAAAATACACACGGCGCTAAAAGGACTGAGGTCCAGAAGAGAATGGTGGAATGATTGTTTCACATTAGGTATGATCTCTGTAGCATGAATGGGGTTAAAACGGTCTTCATAAAACACATGAGGGCTATGAACCCTTTTACATTTAGGAGGGCGTTTAATTAGGACAGTTCCCCAATTAAATACATTTTGGTTAATTGTATGAATTGCAGCCAACTAATCAATCATATTAACTCTCCAGCTTGTATCTTACCCCTCTGCTCAGTCCAGTGCAAAGACTCCACAGTTAGCTGAATAGAGGGGCAGAATGCAACCCTTTGTTTTTAGAAGAAACGTATACGTGTTGCTGCAAGCGCAGAAGAGGCATTCTTCCCTGCGGTGGAAGAGGGATAGGAATGGCTATGATATACCACCACCCAGTTTTTAATAACTGGTGGTGGAAAGGGCCGTCGAGTTGCAGCTGACTTATGGTGACCATGCAGCGTTTAATAAACACTAGCTTTAAAAATAATAATCTCTAAAATTGTCTGTTTGATTGATCAGTGATGTCTGGTTTATCGCTGAAAAGTTTTTAAACAACACAATGTTACAGTTCTACTTTTAAACCAAGGGACTGGACTGCTACAACTTTTCTTAGTCTTTTTTTTTTTTTTATTAACCCACATTGTAACGTGTGTTTTAATTCCTGTGGGGTAGCTCTGTTAGGACATTTATGCATGGCTGTTTTGTCACGGTCACCCTGCTGATTACTTTGGGGCTTTGCCTTCATTATCCTTGCATTTTTCGACCGTCATAGGTCGCCTCGCTCTTCCCACGTTTCTACGCATTTTGCCCGGGTTTTCTGGATGCTGGCTAAACACAAATTCAGAAAATGTGGGCAAAATGCACAGAAATACAAGGGGAGAGCGAGGCGACCTCTGATGATCGGAAAAAGCATGCATAATCAAGGCAAAGCCCTGAAGTAGTCAGCAGGGTTACCGCCAGGAAACAGCCCTGCATAAATGGCCTTAGTCCGTTGCAGTGAAATAAATCAGGACTCCGGCGGCCCCTTAAGAGAATAACAGAAGTTTCAGATGCATGCAACTGTGTGTCTGCTTAATGGATGTACACTTCTATGCATCTGACTGAAGTCAGCTCTGACTCAGGGAAGTTTTTTGTTATTCTGGCTTAATAATGTGTTTTGCTTATTTCTAAGTTACTTTGTAATGCTGATTTACTGATTCACAAGCCACCCTTATGAATAGGTGGCGTGTCCCCCCCCCCCCAAATAAGGATGTGAAAACTTTCGTAGTTTGGACCTTACTGGTTTCCACTCACACCAGCGTCTGCATGCTGGGATAGCCCCCTTGCCAGCCCCACTGCAAGCATGAGATAGAAATGTCCTGCCAAGCAGCCCACAGTCAGTGCAGCAGAGGATACTGCCGAAAGCAGGTGGATTCTGTCCTTTGCCTTTTCTGCTTCCTGCATTTCCAGCTTAGGAGATACTTTAACAAGCCCCACAGGACTGTGACTATGAACTGTAAAGGAGGCTGGATCCGGCAGCTCAGCATCCTGCCACGGTTGCCAACCGTAGATAAGCAACAACAAAAATCGCCAGTGCTGTACACACGTAGTCACTCAACAACCAGCACAAAGGCCAAGGAAAGACCCAAAGAAGTAAGTTTGAACGAAGCAACATAAATACAATGAAGTCTCACAAGACTAACAAGTGTTATACTGTGTTCAACATTACACAGTGAAATATAGTCAGTCGAGTCAAATAACTATACAAAGTGTCCATTAAGGTTGCCAACTGGCCTGGAGAAAAAATAGGGTTGCCAGGTCCCTCTTCACCACCAGCAGGAGGTTTTTGGGGCGGAGCCTGAGGAGGGCGAGGTTTGGGGAGAGGAGAGACTTCAATGCCATAGAGTCCAATGGCCAAAGTGGCCATTTTCTACAGGTGAACTGATCTCTATCAGCTGGAGATCAGTTGTAATAGCAGCAGATCTCCAGCTAGTACCTGGAGGTTGGCAACCCTAAGAAAAAATATGTTCTGTGCCTTTAAGAGAGGCTTAACTGGATGGTGTTTTCCAGATGATGTCATTTACCTCCATAGCATTAAAAGCTTCAGCTGCCCTGTTCTGTTAAAAGGACATGACATTTTTCTCTCTATACCTCCACCCCAAGTAGATTAGGTCTACTTTGCCCAATCTCCCTTGCTGCTGATGGATCCCAGAACTCCCTCCTGAATCACGTACCTGATGTGGGGTCTTTCTCTCTCCTTTCAGATCCCTTCTCAGAACTCATCTTTCATCTAATACTTTTTTCTTAATGGCTAAAACCTCCCTCCCAGTTTGAGCCCTAAGCAGAAGCATTTGGTCTCATGCTTGCTCGACTCTCAGCTCTCTCTCCCTCTGCAGTTTTCTCCAAGGCAGGGATTTTTTAACTTTTAGGCTTGCGAAGTTCTGTAAGGCACCATGCATATTGATGGTGCCGTAAATAATAATAATAATTTAGACAACACTTCTATTAATATTATTTTTATTTATTTTATTTATTTTTTTATTTATCCCTCACTCTATCCCAGCCAAAGCTGGGCTCAGAGTGGATTACATCATAAAAACATTTTATACATTATAGATAGATGATAAACAATTTAACACATTAAAATCCCTAATAATAAAATCAACTATAAAGTCCAACGACGCCCATACCGTGGGCACAGTGGTCCATTCTGGGGTGTTTAAAAAAAAAAAAACATCCATACACACTAAACACAGCCGCCTTCTGTGCCAGACGGAATGAGAGAAAGCAGCAGGGGATAAAATAGCAAATGTGGGCAGATAGATAAATTTGGGAGGAGCGGTCCCTCTTCTAAATAGATGGCAACGAGCTGAATAAGCAGGTATGGAATGGAAGAACCTTCGCTTCTCTCTCTCATGCACCCACCCACCCACCCACCTAGGCATGCCCACCGCAGGTCACAGCTGCATAGCAGCTGCCCTTCCCTGTGGCACTTTCCACGCCAGCTGTCACAGTTTGACCCAGACAGTCTGGGTTTATCCCAAGTTTTCATCTATTTATTTATTGATAACTCCCCACCTCTGTGCAAAGGACTCTGTCACGTCCCCGAATGCCATTTCTCACATTCTTCTGCCCCCAGACAAGCTTATCGGCTGCCAGGGAGGGCTCTTTGTCCCCTTTGCCGCTCTCGTGCCCGCTGCCATTGAAGCTTGCCGAGGCTGAGACGGCCGCCTGCTCTCCGTCTGCTCCCATTTCCTCCCAGGCCCTCTTCGAGAAACAACCATTTCAAGCAGGGGTTTCCCCTTCCCACTCTTTTCTTATAGGGGAAGACCGCTCCCGCACACAGGAATATTTTTTCACAAAGCAAGGCCTTCCTTCTTCCACCTTACCCATGAGAACATTTGGTAGCCTGATGAGCTACCAAAGCCTCGAAGCTAATCTCACTGCACAAAGATCGGAATGCTTCAATCTTAGAACTGCCTGCAAGACCCAGATTTTTTTTAAAAAATCCAATCTAATTCTCTCTACCCACCTCCCCTTACAGACTTCACCCGGTGCTAGGGTTGCCAACCTCCAGGTGGTGAGGAATCAAAGGTCTGTACTTGTTTAAACCTCAATAAAGCACATATAAAGCAATTTGCAAGCAATTGTATTGTGAGGTAGAGCCTCACCAAAGCAATATCCCAAAGGTATAAATACAGAGCAGGGACTTGTTATAATACAATGGAAAACATCAGGTAAGTGTATATACAAAGGAAAATCAGGTGCAGAAAAGTTAACAATCCAGAATGGTAATGTCCAAATAAAGCACGGAATGGATTTCAAACGCAATGGGCTTCCGGTATAATCCCCATTTCAGAGCTTTCATCAAGCTTCAAGAAGTACCACGTGCGAATATCACCAAAATTGGGAAGAGACGTCTATTCTGCCATTCTGTCTAAGAGGCTAGGTGAGCGTCTCCAGGTGGTGGCTGGAGATCTCCCCCTATTACAACTGATCTCCAGGCGACAATGATCAGTTCCCCTGGAGAAAATGGCCACTTTGTCAATTGGACTCTATGGCATTGAAGTCTCTCCCCTCTCCAACCCCCACCCTCCTCAGGCTCTGCCCCCAAAATCTCCAGGTATTTCTCAATCCTGAGCTGGCAACCCTATCTGATGCAGGGGATCACAAAGATCCCCTTTTGGGAACGGAATCCACTCTCAGGTGCACAAGCACCAACTAATTCGCCCACGCAGTACAGAATGCAACAGATCTCTTCCCAGCGGGTTGTGAGGTCCCCCCGGCCATCAGCGGGGGATGGAGGGGTAGAGTTGCCAGCTCCAGGTTGGGAAGCTCCTAGAGATTTGGGGGTGGAACCTGGGGAGAACAGGGGCCTCAGTGGGGCACAATGCCACAGAGTCCACCCTCCAAAGCATCCATTATCTCTAGAAGAGCTGATCTCCGTAGTCTGGAGATGAGCCGTAATTCCAAGGGATCCCCAGGTCCCACCTGGAGGCTGACATCCCTACTCCCCACCCACTTAAGCCAAGAGTGAAGAGAGGCTGGAAAAGGCCATTGAGTTTCACCTTCTAATGCAAGGTCTGACCGTCCCTCCACCAAAGTCCCACACCGATCAACCAGTGCAGTCCAGGGAGGAGTTTGCCGCAAGCCGGAAGCACAGTCACTGCTGGGCAAGGAGCTGCGAGTGACTCCCAAGCAACTTGTCCACACCCACTCATCTCATCTCTTGCTTCCCAACTTATCTTTTTGGTCAGGGACCTGCTTGGTCCCCAAACTTGTCCTCTCCACACCTATGGTTGCCAGCCTCCAGGTACCAGCTGGAGATCTCCTGCTATTACAACTGATCTCCAGCCAGTAGAGATCATTTCACCTGGAGAAAATGGCCACTTTGGGAATTGGACTCTATGGCATTGAAGTCCCTCCCCGCCCCAAACCCCCCCCCTCCACAGGCTCCGACCCAAAAACCTCCCGCCGGTGACAAAGAGGGACCGGGCAACCCTGTCCACACCCATCACAGCCACCTATTTCAAACCTCCCGATCAGGAACCTTCCTGTATTCTGCACCTACCAGCACAATTGCCTAATTTCTCAGCAAAGAATCCCTGGTGCTAGGGTTGCCAGCTCTGGGTTGGGAAGTACCTAGAGATTTAGGGGGGGGTGGAGCCTGAGGAAGGTGGGGTTTGGGGAGGGACTTCAACGGGGTACAATGCCACACAGTCCACCTTCCAAAGTGGTCGTTTGCTCCAGGGGAACTGCTCTTGGTTGCCTGGAGATCAGTTGTGATCCCAGGATATCTCCAGCTACCACCTGGAGGTTGGTCAAATGAGACAGTAGTAGGCAAAAAATAAACACACGATAGACAAGGATAGCAAATGGCATAGACAGCAAAACTATCACTGTAATACAATGATTGCAACAAAATAAAACAAACAAAGCTAAGCAACCGAGGTTACAAAGCAAAAATAGCAAAAACAATGTGGCAGAAGCTGATAATAAATATACAAAAGTTCATGTAAAGCATGAAGTTGCGTTCTAGTCAATTTCAAATTCTTCAGGCAACGGAGATATAGGTGGTGACGCGGCTCCGGAAGTACTCCAGCATTTTCGCTACAAAAAGTAGCTTCATCAGCCACAAGGGCTTAATTGTACAGTTCCTAGGATAAGTTTGGAGCTCCCAAAACGGGCTGCTGTCAAGAGAGTTCATACGGGACATGTTCATGGAGGAGAGGGCTATCCATGGCTACTTGTCAAAATGAATACTAGTCATAATGCATACCTATTCTCTCCAGGATCAGAGGAGCATGCCTATTATATTAGGTGCTGTGGAACACAGGCAGGATCATGCTGCTGCAGTCGTCTTGCTGGACTTGATGGACCTTGGTCTGATCCAGCAGGGCTTTTCTTACGTTCTTATGGGTAAGTTTTGGCTTAGTGGGGCCTAAGCTTATGCACTGGGTGAAAGGACTGTTTACTGCACAGTAACTTATTCAGCGTGCAATACCAGGGGCCCTTGGTTATAGGCAGTGCTTCCAAAATAGTGAGAATTTTATCAGTTGGAAAAGCAAGAATGGTGTAAGATTTAAAGCTCATCTCCAGACTACAGAGAACAGTTGCCCTGGAGAAAACGGACTCTTTGGTGTTGTATCCCACTAAGGTCCCTGTACTATCCAGACTCCATCCTCAAATCTCTAGGGGTTTCCCAATCTGGAGCTGGCAACCCTACCCCCCACCAGTGTCGAGGGAGGACCTGGCGTCACTAGGTCCTGTGTACCTGCTGCCATTTGAGGCAGAGGGGTCTAAGGAAATCACTAGTGGATCCAAACCTACACAACTTAACACATGCTGCTGGGTTTGTTGTACATACAAGAACACCCCCCCACACCCAGTTTTCACAATGCATGTCCCTTCAAAAATGCACAGCTGTCTACATTTTGACTTGATTGTACAAACCATTTTCTGGCATCCCCCCCCCCCAGCTGTGGGGGCCCTCCTGGTGCCGGGCTCTGGGCAATTGCCTAGAATGTTGGCAGGTCCCCTCGGCCACTGCCGGATGGGGTGGGGGGTCAGGTTCTCAGCTCCAGGTTGGGAAACATGTAGAGATTTGGGGATGGAGCCTGGGGAGGACAGGGACTTCAGTGGAGTACAATGCCATAGAGTCTGCCCCCCAAAGCATCCATTTTCTCCAGGGGAACTGATCTCTGTAGTCTGGAGATGAACTGTAATTCCAGGGGATGCCCAGGTCCCACCTGGAGGCTGGCATCTCTAGGTAGGACCAACCCTTGTTAGCGGGGCACCATTGATCAAGCCATTAAAAACATGCTCATTTCTGCAAGACAGAGTAAAGGCACAAGAGAGCAGGCCGTGCTGCCCCCCTTCCTCCCATCGGGTTGCCAGATCTAAGTTGGGAAATACCTGGAGATTTTGGGGGTGGAGACTGAGGAGGGCAGATTTGGGAAGGACGTTAGTGGACAGTATAATGCCACAGAGTCCACCTTCCAAACTGGCCTTTTTCACCAAGTGAATGGATCTATGTCTCCTAGGGTTGTCAGGTCCCGTCCCCCCACTCTCCATCTGCGGGAGGTTTGGGGGGTGGGAGTGGATTGATTGCGCATGTGGCTGCGCATGACGCAATCACGTCACTTCTAGGTTTACCCCCGGAAGCACCCTGGCTGCTTTGGCACTCAAACCCCCCCCCCAAATGCTGGAGTTTTGAGGCTTTGAGTGCCAAATCGGCCGCAGCAATGTGGTGCATCCGGAGGTAAACCCAGAAGTTATGGGATTGCAGCCACGCACATGTGCAATCCCTGCTCTTGAGTAGCTGGGTGGATTGGCGGGCAATTGCCTGCTGAAGCCACCCACCTGGCAACTCTGTCGCCTGGAGATCAGTTGTAATATCAGGAGATCTCCAGCCACCACTTTGAATTTGTATTGCCTGATTCGTGGCGAAGTATAATACATCTTAAGGACTTTGTGGACCTTGCTGTTGGTCGTAAGAAATATTCCCCCTGGGGGTATCATGATCTGGGATGGTTGTATTATAAAGAAGAAAACTGTGTAAATGCATAGAAGCCTATTTGATATTGATTTCAGGCTTTTTGTGGTTTAGAACTTAGTTATATAGTGTTAAGCATATACAGTGTGCATATTGCAGTAGTATATCAGTAAAGGTTCATATGTTAAAGAAAATTAGTGGCTGTGTACTGAGATTATTTCCTTAGGGATTTACTAACCTTATATCAGTACACCTCCAGTTTATAGTAGTACCACCTGGAGGTTGGCAACCATATCCTCCCATCAGTTGGCGACCCTGCATGCACTTGGCCATGTGCTGGATAGATGGTTTCCTGGCGCATGGCCGCTTGTGGTTTGGGCGCGATCACGTTCAGCAGCGGCTGGGGTGACGTTGCAACCTGGAAGTCCCTAGGCCCAAAAATCCTCCGGAGGCGTCTTGGTGCCTGGCAGCTGGCCTGCTTCCCCGCTCACCCTGGCGGGTGCATTCCGACGCAGAGGAGGCTGAGCTCCGGCCACCCCGAGCCTCCTGGCCCCACAGCCACACTTCCCCTTCAGTCACTCGGGTGACCCTAAATATTGATGAGTGTCCTACATTAAAGTCAGGAAGCACCTGATTCTCTCTCCCTCTCTTCTTCGGCAGGGCAGCTGCCCCTCATGCCTCACCGCAGACAGCATCTCCTTCACCAGCAGGAACCCACCCTCCCTCTCCTTCCCTTCTCTCCCCCCCCCCGCCACCCCCTCCCCACCGCCAACTGGGGACTCGCCAGAAGGTGAAGGGGGGGGGAGTACAGCTGAGCAGGAGAGCGGTACCAGCTGCGCACTCGTTTCCAGGGGTTTCTCTCCCAGCTCCGGCTTTGCTTTGCCTCTCTTCTGAAGAGGCAGCCGTTGCAAAGGAAGGCCAGAGGAAATTGCAAATGAGAGAAAGAAGAAGAGGGTGTGGGAGGGTGGGTGTGTGTGGGGGGGTAGTTCAGGCATTTGCTGAACAACGATCGTTGCCCCCACCCTGAAAATAGAGCCAATCAAGTCCGTTTGGGTTTTGAGTTTGCCGGGAATATGGGTCGCCACTTGCCAACTGGCCACCAAAAAGTGGATTGGCTGGGGGTGCTTTTGGGCCAGCTGCCAGACAAGCAAGAGGGGGCACAGCTAGCCCCCCACCCCTGCTGTTTTAGCTTTAGTTTTATATGTTAGGTATGTGGAGAGCTTTGGTCCTGGGTTGTGTCCAGATCCTGCAGGACCCATTTATGCAAAGTGGACACACCATCTCGTTTCCCCTCTGACCTGGATTTAGTCATTGCGTAACATGGTTTAGAACAGTGGTTCCCAAATGGGCAGTACCACCCCTTGGGGGGGGATTACCCAGGGGGGCACTAAGAGGCAAGAGGGCAACAGGGGGGCACCAGAGGTGGGCCCCTTCAGCTGTGTTGTTCACTAATTTACAATTGATCAAGCTATGGCACCATGCTGGCAAATTTGATGGAAACTATCAGAATTTTTTTTCCAGACTTTGAGGAGCTGGTGCTGCTGGATCAAGTTAATCAGTTTCTTTGAATAAATTTCAACTAAAAAGTTTTAATTTGATTTTGAATACATGTGCAATTAATTGTTACTGTCTTGAAATTTTATTATTATCTTTAGTGAGTCATGCAAACCCCTATTTTGAATAATGCTTTTTGTAGGATAGGGTAGGAGGAGCTTAAGGTTAAGTTTGTGGAACTAAGGGGGGGGGCGGGTGGCCCGAGAAGTTTGGGAACCAACTGGTTTAGAACATTTTAGCAGTTTGATCTTCAACTCTCCTCCTGTCACTTGTCAGGGTCACCGGTGCCCTTTACCACCCGCATGATAAGTGGGAGGAGGTTCCTCTTTGGACCATCAAGAGACGGCCAGGCCAGAGAGCATAAAAGCACCAGGTGGGCAAAAATGGGTCCTCCACATTTATCCATTCCGCTGGTTTTTTAACCCACAGTTTCTTTATATACTGCAGAATAATCACTCATAAGAACATAAGAAAAGCCATGCTAGATCAGACCCAGGCCCATCAAGTCCAGCAGTCTGTTCACCCAGTGGCCAACCAGGTGCCTCTAGGAAGCCCACAAACAAGACGACTGCAGCAGCATTGTCCTACCTGTGTTCCACAGCACCTCATAGAATGGGCATGCTCCTCTGATCCTGGAGATAATAAATCTGCATCATGACTAGTATCCATTTTGACTAGTAGCCATGGAGAGCCTTTCCTCCACAAACATGCCCATTCCCCTCTTCAAGCCTTCCAAGTTCCATATTCCCATTTTACTGAAGAGGGCAGGGGAAAACCAAGGCTGAGACTCTTGCTTTAGCTATCCACTTTGTTCAAAACACAGGAAACTTAACTAGGACTTAATTATTAAAACACATATTTGCAAAGTTGCAACCCTGTGCATGTGGAGCATTACGTTTAGAGCATATATGAAAAGTGCATCTCTCAACATGGGCGAGGTGCCTCTACTTCACCACTAAGTACCTGCATGAAGCTGACGTTTACTGAATCAGACCACTGTTCCATCAAGGTCAGAGCTGCCTATGCAGATGGGTAGCAGCTATCCAGGGCCTTAGGCGGAGGTCTTTCACATCACTTCCCATCTGGTCCTTTTAACTGGAGGTGGTGGGGATGGAACCAGGGACCTTCTGTATGACAAGCAGATGCTTTACCACTGAGATACAGCCCTACCCAACTAATGATGGTCCACATTCAGGATTAGGAACACTGGTATTTCAATTAAATGAGGTTGACTTTGGGGCAGGATTTAGTCTTGGCAGTTCACATTTCTGAAATTAAATATGTCTATGAATTCATTTCCAAACCAAATACAACAGTGAAACCACAAGTACATAGGACCTGGAATTGGGGTAAGACAGAATGCCTGCCATATAGAGTGGCCAGTTCCAGGTTGGGAAATACCTGGAGATTTTGGGGATGGGGCCTGAGGAGGGTGGGGTTTGGGGAGGGAAAAGGTATAATCCCATAGAGGCCACCTTCCAAATTGGCCATTTTTTCCAGGTGAACTGATCTTTGTTTCCTGGAGACCAGTTGTAATCCGAGGAGACTTGCAGCCACCACCTGGAGGTTGGCAACCCTACATATACCTCATGGCTCTCTAAAATGTCGAATGGATTTCTGGTAATGTCAAATATTATTTTTGCTGTTGTTGTTCAGTATCCAAGCACCAGATTCTATCGTGTTGTTGTTGTTCAATAGGGTTGCCAACCTCCAGGTACTAGCTGGAGATCTCCCGCTATTACAACTGATCTCCAACCGATAGAGGTCAGTTCACCTGGAGAACATGGCCACTTTGGCAATTGGACCTTATGGCATTGAAGTCCCTCCCCTCCCCAAACCCCACCCTCCTCAGGCTCCGCCCAAAAAAACTCCAGCCGGTGGAGAGGGGGCACTTGGCAACCCAATTGTTCAACCTTACAATCAAGGTGTCTTCACAGAAGGCCTGGCCTCAGCCCTTCACTCGTTTTCAATGCAAGGATTTAGATCTGGAATACACAACCATAAAATACCTTGTGTTGTGGCAATTTAATCCCGAAAATACCCAAGAAGAGTTTCCTGGCCCCCCCATCTTTTAAATGGCACCCCTGCAACTGCAACAATGAACAGAGCTCCTTGAGGACTGGGTCCAGCGCCTCCCACTACAGCCTGCTCCCAGCTGCTGTCTCTGTCTCTGTCTCTGAAGACTCCTGCATAAAATGATACCGCTCCCAGCAAGCCTCGAAGGCTGGCATCTCTCTCGGCCTCCGAAAAACAACATCCTCGTCTGTTTGGAGCCGAAGAGAAGAAACGGCCAGCTTCCGTTTTAGGACTCCTGCCCTGTCCTGAGAGGTCACTCCCAGTTGGCCAGAGCTGGTCCTTTGAAGTCAGAAGAGCAGATTATTCCCTTTGATTCCTTCCCTGCCCTACACACATCACACACACGCTACCCATTTTCCCTTCATGCCAAGCGCCATTCCAAACAGCCCAAAGTGGCCCTTGATTGATGGCGGCGTTTGCCTGCTAAGCGCACCCTGCGGTCCAATCCTTGCGCGTTCCCCAATTCCTCCCCAGTCCCTATTCAAAGACCGTCGGTGTCTCCTGTCGGTCCCCAAGGTGCTATTAATTAAAAATACATCCAATTAAATGGCAGGTGAGGACGTGCCACGCGAGCCGCCTCCTCATCCCGCGCCGACTGGCTCATCTGCGCTTTGATTCGAACGAGACACAGAGAGAGGCTACGGGAGGGTTCTCTGAACCGGTGCCAACGTAGGCCATGCCAGGCTGTTCGGGTGGCTCTGCATATGTGTGCGCGCGTGTGTATATATGCGCATGGGGGGGGAGAGAGACTGATTTCCAAAGCTGGTGCTTGGAGTGGCTCAGTTTCATCAGCTGCAGCTTGCCCCATCTTTATACTCCCTGCCGTGAGAGTACCCAGTCTGACATGGGGGGAGTGCGGGGAGAGAGATTCTGTAACAGAAAAACAAATTGTGAAGCCAAACAGCAGATCCGTTGGAATAAGACTCCGGGAAAATTCTGCAGGCAAAGAGAGAGCTAGTAATTTCCAACCGAGGTGTGCAAGTCAATCTGTCCCTTGTTCCCTGACCCAGGGCCCCCAGTGTTATGGTTGCCAATCTCCAGGTACTAGCTGGAGATCTCTTGCTATTACAACTGATCTCCAGCCAATAGAGATCAGTTCCCCTGGAGAAAATGGCCGCTTTGGCAATTGGACTCTATGGCATTGAAGTCCCTCCCCTCCTCAAACACCACCCTCTTCAGCCTCCACCCCCAAAACCTCCCACTGGTAGTGAAGAGGGATCTGGCAACCCTATCCAGTGTGGATTTCTAACTGCCCATTCTCTTCCTATAGCTAGGGTTGCCAACCTCCAGGTACTGTAATGCCCAGATATAAGGGCTGGTATAAAATACTATGTACTCATATGCGCACACATGGAAGTTTTGGGAAGTTGGCATCCGGGAGCCATGAACCAACAAATCATGCTCTCTGTGCCTGGTACGGCCTCTCACCAGTAGAGAAAAAGCTCTGAATTACCTTCATCCTTAGGAATGTGTTTTCTAGTTACTAAGATCACAAGACCTAGAACTGGCTTAGAGACAGCCTTCGGCCAAGATCTATAGGTTATGCAAATTAGAGTGAAGTAGACATTTAATGTGCATTGGTGCTTTTGTGTATCAATCTGCTTGTCAGCAGCCATGGGCCTGCCCCATGCGAATGCATAAATGATACTGACTTTCCTTTGTTTCTCGGGTGAGTAACTCTGCATCTTATTTGTGGGTTATTTCACCCCCAGCTCTGTGTTTAGCTAAATAAAGAACCGTTGCCCTTTTTAACCTCCTCCTAGTTGTCTTCATTGGACTCTATAAGACAGTGGTTCCCAACTTTTTTTTGACCAGGGACCACTAGGACTTTTTTGTTCGGTGCAGGGACCCCAAGGTTCAAAATAAAAATTCTGAGAATTTGAAAATAAACTTTAATCATAACTGTTAGTTAAACATTAAACTTAGAATAATATTTGAATATATTTTTTATAATAGAGAACTTTTAATTGAAAATATTAATTTATTATGGGTTTATAACTTTGTTTCGCGGACCTTAATTTAGTTCTCGCGGACCCCTGGGGGTCCGTGGACCCCCGGTTGGGAACCAATGCTATAAGACAACCAGGGCACTTCAGTACTAGCTGGAGATCTCCTGCTATTACAACTAAGCTCCAGCTGATAGAGATCAGTTCACCTGGAGAAAATGGCCGCTTTGAAGTCCCTCCCTTCCCAAACCCCGCCCTCCTCAGGCTCTGCCCCAAAAACCGGTGAAAAAGGACCTGGCAACCCTTCCTACGGCATGTTTTCCAGGCTCCTGAGCTCCTGTTTCGCCTTCCAGACTCCATTCTCCCACACTTCTTGCGTGTATTCCCTGCTTCCTCGGATGCTCCGTCCTTCAGACTTCCTTACCGTACCTCAGTCTGCACACTGTTCCCTCCCCTTCAGCCACCCTGTCTTTTAGGATCCCTGTCTTTTAACTTCCCAGCATCCTCAGCCCTCTTCCCCATTTTCCATTGTTTCTCAGGTTCCCACTACAAGCATCAGTACACATGCCTCGCTTCATTTTATTTTTATTTACGCCCTGCTTTTCTTCTCACTAGCGACCCAAATAGGGATGCTGGCCTCCAGGTGGGACCCGGGGATCCCCTAGAATTACAGCTCATCTCCAGACTACAGGTATTAGTTTCCCTGGAGAAAATGGATGTGTTGTAGGGTGGATTCTATGGCCACTGAGGTCCTTGTCCTCCCCAGACTCCACCCACAAATATTCCCAACCTGTATCTGGTAACCCTACCCCCCATCCCCACCAGTTGCCAGGGGGACCTGGTAACTAGGGTTGCCAGCCTCCAGGTACTAGCTGGATATATCCTGCTATTACAACTGATCTCCAGCCAATAGAGATCAGTTCCCCTGGAGAAAATGGCCGCTTTGGCAGTTAGACTCCATGGCATTGAAGTCCCTCCCCAAACCCTGAACTCTTCGGGCTCCGCCCTAAAAATCTCCAGGTATTTCCCAACCCGGAGCTGGCAACCCCACTGGTAACTCTAAACCTAAAGCAGCTTCCAACATCATTCTTAGGGTTGCTCACTTTCAGGTGGGGGCTGCAGATCTCCCAGAATGACAGCTGATCTCCAGAGTACATACATCCCTTATTTATTTGTTTGAAACATTTATTCCACTTCTCTTGGAGAAAATGGCTGCTTTGGCAGGTGGGACTGTATGGCATTCTTCCCTCCCAAGGCCCCTCCCCGCCAGGCTCCACTCTCAAATCTCTAGCTATTTTCGAACTCGGAGTTGGCAACCCCAATCATTCTCCCCACCTCCATGTTATCCTCACCAGTGAGGTAGGCTAGGCTGCTAGAAAGTAAGGGGTCCAAGATCACTCAGCCAGCTTCCATGGGAGCGTGGAGATTCCAACCTAAGTCTCTTAGAGTTAGAGTTGCTGGGATGGGAAATACCTGGAGATTTTGGGAGGTGGAGCCTGAGGAGGGTGGGGCTTCAATAGGGTATAATGCCATAGAGCCCATCTTCCATGTGAACTGATTTCTGTCGCCTGGAGATCAGATGCAACAGAGGAGGAGGAGGTTTTTATACCTCGCTTATCTCTACCTTTAAGGCAGGGGTGGGGAACGTCAGGCCCGGGGGCCATATAAGGCCCGCAAAATCATTTGGTCTGGCCCTTCATGTGTCCTGGCAGATCTTTAGTTCAGAAGGATGCTGCCCTGCGTGAATCTCTTGGGCCCAGCTGGGGACAGCAGAGCTCAAAAGCAAGTCACTCTATGTGGCAGACACTCGAAGCCATCTCCAGTCACACCTCTTGGCTAAATGTTTGATCAAATATAGCAGGCTAATTTATAAGTTGATAATTTTGTGTGGCCCGTGAATGATGTTATAAATGTCCAAATGGCCCTTGGCAGAAGAAAGGTTCCCCACCCCTGCTTTAAGGAGTCTCAAAGAAGCTTACAATCACCTTCCCTTCCACCCTTCCCACAACAGACACCTGATGAGGTAGGTGGAGTTAAGAGAGTTTGGAGAGTACTGTGACTGGCCCAAGGTCACCCAGCAAGGAATAAAACTCAGTTCTCCAGATTAGATTCCACTGCTCTTAACCACTATGTCACGCTAGTTCTCACAAGTAGGAGATCTCCAGCCACAACCTGGAGGTTGGCAACTCTACTTAGAGAATAGTCTGACATTCTAAGCACTACATCACAAAGGCCTTGCGTGAGGTTTTGTCTCCAGTCCCAGTGTGACACTAAGGAAAGCTCAATTCAGCAATTCTCATAAATTATGTGAATTTTATTTTTTCCTTATTCATTTTGTTTAGCTAGCTGCAGAAAATCCTGAACGGCCCTCACCGTTTTCTATGATTTCACCAAGCTTTGTTCACTCTCTCTCAATACTAACGTTCACAGCCTCAAGGACTAGAAACTTATTTTTTAAGGGGGGAAAATTATACTGCAGTTTTGCATCCTGAGTTTTGCACCCAATGCTGATTTTGTGCTACTGCAGCAGTGTGGTAGTTACAGAATTCACATAATCCTGGGAAAGAACCTTAGTTTTAATCTAATTCAAATCCGAAACAGATTTCTCTTGTAAGACTGCTTAAGAAAAGGAGAAAATGTTAAGATGGACGACATTCCATTTCAATATTTAATACCGTGACTAGGGATGCCAATCTCCAGGTCACGCCTGGTGATATCCTGGAATTATAACTGATCTCCAAAGTACAAAAATCAGTTTCCCTGGAGAAAATGGTAGCTTGGAGAAGTGGACTATATGGCATCATACCCCACTGAGGTCCCTCCCCAAATCCCGCCCTCTCCAGGCTCCTCCCCCATTTCCAGGAATTTTCCAAGCTGGATTTGGCAACCTTCTTAGGGTTGCCAACCTCCAGGTACTGGAGAAGAAAAAGGCACCTCTATACTAATACCAATTAGGTTAGGAAAACAGTACAGGGGCAACAGTCATGTACAAAAAGGTGCAATTTATATAAGCTACTAAAGTGAAAACATGTACAATATTGTACTCAACAAGGTAACCACGCAACAAACTAACAATCAATATGTATAATATATACAGCAAGGAGCCACAATAATTTTCCAAAAGTCTCAGCAGAGTAACAGTAGCAATCCAGTTTCTGTGTGCAAAATTTCATAAGAAGCCACAATCTTCCATAGGATACGGCTGTTTCAGATTCACAATGATATGGAATCCTTCTTCAGTCCTTCCTATTAGTTAAAATGTACATCTTAATTATACTATTAAAGATTAAAGCTATTCACAATAACAAAAATACAAGATTATATACTTACAAATATTTGTAAGTATATAATCTTGTATTTTTGTTATTGTGAATAGCTTTAATCTTTAATAGAATAATTGAGATGTACATTTTAACTAATAGGAAGGACTGAAGAAGGATTCCATATCATTGTGAATCTGAAACAGCCGTATCCTATGGAAGATTGTGGCTTCTTATGAAATTTTGCACACAGAAACTGGATTGCTACTGTTACTCTGCTGAGACTTTTGGAAAATTATTGTGGCTCCTTGCTGTATATATTGTACATATTGTTAGTTTGTTGCATGGTTACCTTGTTGAGTACAATATTGTACATGTTTTCACTTTAGTAGCTTATATAAATTGCACCTTTTTGTACATGACTGTTGCCCCTGTACTGTTTTCCTAATCTCCAGGTACTAGCTGGAGATCTTCCACTATTACAACTGAACACACGCGAACGCACATGAAGCTGCCTTATACGGAATCAGGCCCTTGGTCCATCAAAGTCAGTATTGTCTACTCAGACTGGCAGTGGCTCTCCAGGGTCTCAGTTGGAAGGTCTTTCACATCATCTGCTTGCCTAGTCCTTTTAACTGGAGATGCTGGAGATTGAACCTGGGACCTGTTGCATGTCAGGCAGATGCTCTACCACTGAGCCACAGCCCCTCCCTAACATCAACTGATATTCCGCTGATAGAGATCAGTTCCCCTGGAGAAAATGTCTGCTTTGGCAATTGGACTCTATGGCATTGAAGTCCCTCCCCTCCCCAATCCCCACCCTCCTCAAGCTCCACCCCAAAAATCTCCAGGTATTTCCCAACCCGGAGCTGGCAACTCTAAACCATTACTCTCTTTTAGGAGCCAGGCCAAAACGTTAATTTTTCTCAGGCTTTCAATTAAGCGGTTGCTTTAAAAAAAAAAGTTTTGCAGTCTGCTTCTAGCCTGAAAGAACTGTTTCCTGAGGTTTATTTTTAAAATGCCAAACTTTTTGTGTTGTTGTTATGCTCTGGCTGGGTTTTTAATGCTGGGTTTTTAAATAGTTTGCTTAACGTTTAATGATTTTATGCTGTTTTATGTTTTACTGTGCAATCTGCCTTGATCAGGGTCTCCGGAGAGGCAGCATAGACATTTTCTAAATAAATACATGACTTTTAAACAGCCGTAGTAACCTTCAAGGGTATAGCCGGACACGCACAGACTGCGGGCCTGAATTCTAAACTGCTTGTGGGGTCAAGTATTCATAAGTTTGAATTCCAAACCATGAGAAACTTAAAACTTTTCACCCAAAACGGAACCTAAGGAGGAGGGCTAGAACTGTAACTTTTAAAGCCACAGAATTTGAAATGTCCTTGCTGTGGACGGTTTATACAAATAATTTCACATCTTTTTGATTTCTCGGCCAGGGAAACGCTGTCTCTCTGGCTGAAATTAAACCTGGTTTTGTGATAACAAAGCATAGCAATTCATGCACAGAATAAGTATAAGAGCTAAATTATAATTGTAACCCACAACAACAATAGCACCACATATAAGAAAATGGAAAGGAGGAGGATTCCAGAGGAAAATGAACGGCGGCACAGGCCTGAAAGGGGGGGTTCACCTCTGCTTCGGGGTGGAAAGAGCCCCCCGAATGAGTGCTCCCAGCATTGGAATCTGCCACACTTCGTCTTGGCTTCACTTTCCTGCTAATTGGAGATTTTAATCTTCAGCGACTTTCTGCTCAGGGTGCTGACAGGATCACCAGCTGTGCAGCTATTCCAAGGAGCAGCGGCTTTTTAATCAAGCCATCTTGGCAGGGAAGGTAGAATGGTGAAATTGGGGAAGGGGAGGGGGTGGGAACGGGGAGGGTTTGGTGCTCACCGCGCCCCATCTGCAAAAAAAAGAAAAGGATGAGGCTGGAGGGTGCAGGAGGGAAGGTTGACATCTCCCTGCAAGAACGAAGGGTGTCAAAAACCCGAGAGGGAGAAAGGCTCTGCAGGAACTCCTGAAGACAGCAGCTTGGATTTTGCAGGGGAATTCTAGGACAGAAGGGAAGGGGGGTTACCATTCTACAGAGGTGTACCATTCAGTAGAGTTGCTGTTCTGGATGGTGACTATTGGTATAGTCGTCTCACCCCCGCACCCTGGCTCTATGACTCAGCAGCCTGAACAACTGCCTGGCTAGATCAGAAAGAATCCACCATTCCCTTTTGTCTCTGAAAACAGCTGGTTTCAGGGGAGCTGTGGCTCAGTGGCAGACCATCTGCTAGGCATGCATGCAGAGGGTTCAATCCCAGGCATCTCCAGTTGAAAAGGATCCGGTCAGAGGTGATGCAAAAGACCTTTGCCTGAGGCCCCAGACAGCTGCTGCCAGTTTGGGTAGACAATACCAACCTTGATGGACCAAGGGTCTGATTTAGTAGAGGGCAGCTTCGTGCGACCTTGCAAGCAGGGCCTGACCAGGGTTGCCAGCTCTGGGTGGGGAAAATACCTGGAAATTTGGGGGTGGAACCTAGGGTTGCCAGGTCCATCTTCACCACTGGTGGGAGATTTTAGGGGTGGAGCCTGAGGAGGAAGGGGTTTGGGGAGGAGAGGGACTTCAATGCCATAGAGTCCAATTGCCTAAGCAGCCATTTTCTCCAGGTGAGCTGACCTCTATCGGCTGGACATCAGTTGTAGTAGCAGGAGATCGCCCGCTAGTACCTGGAGGTTGGCAACCCTATTGAACAAGAAGAAGAAGAAGAAGTGGCATTACCAGAAATCCATTTGACATTTCAGAGCGCCATGAGGTATATTGTAGGGTGCCCAACCTCCAGGTGGTGCCTGGAGGTCTCCTTGGATTACAACTGATCTCCAGGAAACAGAGATCAGTTCATCAGGAGATGTCTAGCTAGTATCTAGAGGTTAGCAACCCTAGTGGAACCTGAGGCGGGTGGTGTTTGGGGAGGGGAGGGACCTCAGCAGGTTACAATGCCATAGAGTCCACTTTCCAACGCAGCCATTTTCTCCAGGGGAACTGATCTCTGTTGTCTGGATGGCAATTGTAATAGTGGGAGATTTCCAGGTCCCACCTGGAGGTTGGCAACCCTAGGCCTGACACAATGACTGAGATTATGCTACCCCCTGCCTCCAGAACCCATTTTTAAACATTTACACCATGCAAATGTTGTCAGCTGACCTGTCGCCCTGCATTGTTCTAGACCTTTTTAAAAGCCATCACGCCGGACCCCTTGCGTATTTTGGCAGAGAGAACTCCCTGTGTTGGGCGAAGAAGAACATGCAGTTGTCAGTTCTGAACCTGATACCAGGAAGCATTATCAGGAGAGCCTGCGTCTTACGAGAGAGCAGGAAAGATTTGGCTCTGCCCTTCCTCTAAAAGGCAAAACACTCCAAACTCTTTGCTTTTCCTCATACCAGGGGCTTAAACTTCAGGGAACCAGCAGGGTTCAAGTCCCCTCCAGGATTTCCTGGTAGGGGTAATGGCCCTCCCCGGCCTGCCAGCCAGCATCAGGTATAGGGTTGCCAGCTCGAGGTTGGGAAATATCTGGAGAATCTGGGGGCGGGGCCTGAGGAGGGTGGGGTTTGGAGAGGGGAGGGACTTCAATGCCATAGAGTCCAATTGCCAAAGCGGCCATTTTCTCCAGGGGAAGTCATCTGTATCGGCTGGAGATCAGTTGTAATTGCAGATCTCCAGCCACCACCTGGAGGTTACGCCAAAATTCACACAGAAAACCTATATTCCAAGCAATTTCAATATAATTCCAATATTACCATCATAATGCAAAAGTCATATCAAAGCACTGGTCATAAATTACGAAGTCACATGTATTGTTCACAAGTATTGTTCACAAGTAGGTGCATACAAACAGGTAAGTGTATAGTCCTGATTATAAATATAGGTAAGTAAACACATCACCATGTATATAATAATTCTAACAATATTTTTTCTTCTTCTTTAGCAACAATATATTCATCAGAAGTCAGACAGGTGAGGAAGACGGCCGTTTCATTCTTCATCAGTTCCTCAACCTTAAGGAATTTCTTTTAAACTCCCCATGGGTATCCTTTCTGGAAACCTCTGAAATGGACTGTATATACTAGCCTGGTTAGGCAGAAGGATCAGTCTTCTACCCATGGGGAGTTTAAACTTGTGCTTATAAGATAAAAAAAGAAATTCCTTAAGGTTGAGGAACTGATGAAGAACGAAACGGCCGTCTTCCTCACCTGACTTCTGATGAATATATTGTTGCTAAAGAAGAAGAAAAAATATTGTTAGAATTATTATATACATGGTGATGTGTTTACTTACCTATATTTATAATCAGGACTATACACTTACCTGTTTGTATGCACCTACTTGTGAACAATACTTGTGAACAATACATGTGACTTCGTAATTTATAACCAGTGCTTTGATATGACTTTTGCATTATGACGGTAATACTGGAATTATATTGAAATTGCTTGGATTATATTGAAATTGCTTGGTTTTCTGTGTGAATTTTGGTTTAACTATAATATACACAGAAGTTTCTAGAAGGCTCAAGGCTGGTTTTGTTGGTTTGTTTTTGTAAAGATAAGAGAGGGAGGGGACCTTCAGTGGATAATACTGTCTGTGAAAAAGCAACGGGGAGGGGAAAGGAAAGATTAACAATATTGGTACTATCTGTCTAGCAATCATAAGGCCCTCAGTTAAGGTTGCCAACCTCCAGGTGGTGGCTGGAGATCTCCCGCTATTACAACTGATCTCCAGGCGACAGAGCTCTGTTCCCCTAGTGAAAATGGCTGCTTTGGCAATTGGACTCTATGGCATTCAATTCCCTGCCCTCTCCAAACCCCGCCCTAAGGCCCCACCCCCAAAATCTCCAGGTATTTCCCAACCCAGAGCTGGAAACCCTACCTTCATTGGTTGGAATGAAGAGTATATTTCCTGTAGCCTGCAGCACAAACTCTTATGTAAGTAATGGGTTAAGAGAATTATGGATTAATTATGGGTTGTCTTTGCAGATGGGAAAGCAGTAATTGTAATATTACTGTGTCCTCCTCGCAGGCCCTGCTGTAGACAAAAAGTGGTCCCTTCTCCATCTTTAGCTATGGGTGGGGGGGTTGGGTTGCCAGCTCTGGGTTGGGAAATACCTGGAGATTTCGAGGGTGGAGCCTGGTGAGTGCAGGATTTGAGGAGGGGAGGGACTTCAATGCCATAGAGACCAATTCAATATGCAACTGGATTTGGACAATATGGCAAAGAGAAAGGGGTTGGTGGCTCAACCCCAATAAAGCAGGAAGAGAGAAGTCGAGTATCTAGGGTAGGCAAGAGATCTGCACACCCTGGGCACAGAAGGGCAAAGATCACAGAATATATTGACATGTGTTAAAGAATGTTAAATTACACAATGCCTTTGTTCCAATCAGGCAAGTTTTCAGAATGGAAACTCAGATATCCAATTGCATGGAAGGAGAAGAGTTGGTTTTTATATGCCGACTTTCTCTACCACTTAAGGGAGACTCAAACCAGCTTACAATCACCTTCCCTTCCCCTCCCCACAACAGACACCCTGTGAGGTAGGTGGGGCTGAGAGAGTGTGACTAGCCCAAGGTCACCCAGCTGGCTTTGTGTGTAGGAGTGGGGAAACAAATCCAGTTCTCCAGATTCGCTTCCGCCGCTCATTTGGAGAAGTGGGGAATCAAACCCGGTCCTCCAGATCAGAGTCCACCGCTCCAAACCACCACTCTTAACCACTACACCATGCTGACTCTCCAGAGGCTTTGTAGGGGCAGCAGGCTAGGCAGAAAGCATTTTCAACCACACACAAAAATACTGTGTGTGAGGGGGAAGAAAACAGACTGGAGTGCTGGAAGTCTTCAGCTGCTAGCAGGTTTCTATTTTTTTTCCAGTTCAGCTTTTTGATTAGGAGAACTTACAATTTCCCAACCACCTTTTTATCACGGCCCTGTGCTGGCTAGCATGTGAATCAGCAGCCTGCCCCTGGCAGAGATGTGACTAGATATGGCACTGGGAGAGAGGCCAGATTCTACAATTCGCCAAGCCTAGGAGGAAAAATCAGTACCAGACACAGGGTCTCAAATTTGCTACTGTATTGGGTAAATTATTATGATTAGAGAGTCAGAGGTAAAACAGAAGGGTTCATAGCTACACAGTTTGATTTTAATGGGAGTGATGCATGGGAATTTTTTTCCAAGTTCTTTGCAAACTGCTTTTTCCTGGGCTTTGAGCTTTTGAGAAGGAGCAGGCAATAAACAGAAAATTTAATAAGTTCACAAGCACACCCAAAGTTCTTAGTACCTCTTTCATTCAAAATGGTGACAGCAGCCCTTGGTCCGCACAACCATCCTGAGAGCTGGCATGTTCAAATGCCCATTGTATGGATAAAAACTGAGGCAGAGCCGTACCCCAGTATGCCAGAATGTAAGTCCCCAAAATGTGAGGCTGACATTTATTACAATAAGGTCTTTTATGCATAGCTGTTTCCCTCACAGTCACCCCTCTGATGACTTTGGGTCTTTGTTTTGATTATGCATACCATTTCCAGTATAAGGACTCCCCCCAGGCACCCCCTTTGGAGAAGGCTGAGGAATTACCTATATGGCCCCGTCTGTGTAAAGGTAGGTAAAGGTAGTCCCCTGTGCCAGCACCGGATCATTACTGACCCATGGGGTGACATCACATCCCGATGTTTATTAGGCAGACTTTGTTTACGGGGTGGTTTGCCAGTGCCTTCCCCAGTCATCTTCCCTTTACCCCCAGCAAGCTGGGTACTCATTTGTCCGACCTCGGAAGGATGGAAGGCTGAGTCAACCTTGAGCCGGCTACCTGAAACCAACTTCCGTTGGGATCGAACTCTTTTGGCTTCGCTCTTCACTTACATAGACAGGACTGGGCGTAAACCAAAGGACTGCGGCAGGGCAATTTTAAAAGGGTAAGAGGGACAACCTGGCCAAACATAGGCCCATCAGCCTACTCAGCATTATAAGCAAAATGTATGCTAAGCATGCCATTTCCAACCAACAGAGGAGGTCGCCTCACTCTCCCCCTGCGTTTTCAAATTTGAGATAAAACAGGTCCCTGAAAAAGTGGGCAAAATGCAGGGAAACGCAGGGGGAGAGCGAGGCGACCTCTGATGGTCAGAAACAGCATGCATAATCAAACAAAGACCCGAAATCCTCGGAGGGGTGACTACGAGGGAAACAGCCATGAATGTTTAAATGCTTCACATATTAGCCTCCGCAGCCAGAGGCAGTAAAACCTCTCACTATCAGTGCTAGGGTTACCAGCTCTGCATTTGGAATATCCTGGAGATTTGGGTGTTGTGAGGATAAAATGGAGGCTAGGACAACGATGCTATAAGCCACTTTAGGTCTCTGTTGCAGAGAATGGTGCGATATACGACGAAAATATATCTACGAAGAGAATATACGAAGAAAAAAAAATTGTGACCTTCATAAATCGCATTGCTGTGCATGCTTTCCAGAACAGAATCCAAATTTCCTTTCCTTTTATCCCTTAGAAGCTCCTTGATCAATTGATCTTGAGCAGCATATATCTAGTGTTGGAGGGATATAAGGACTGAAACAAATCTTGCCACTGACAATGTAGCCTTGGGGTCTCTGTCGCTTAGTAAAAAAGGCATTATGTCAGTCACAGAGGCATTGGATTTGTATATTAAAAGGGGGGAAATATAGTGCGATCAAAGTTCCTCGTAAAAGCGGCCTTCCAAAAGGGCATGGGCTAATGAGTCGATAGAGCCAGAAGAGCAAGGGCAGATCCTGTCTGAGTAGGGTATATTCAGAATTCTGCCCTGCATTACCATAGAAGGGTTAGCATTCAATCTAGCCAAGAATCCAAATTTCTCAGTGGTCAGCTTTAGGTTATCTTAATGTAGACTGCAAAACGGAGAGTGTCAGAGCGCGGAGCTTTACATGACCCAGCTTTGGGGTTTATGGCAAGATGACCACCCTCCCCTTTGACAATAAAGAGCAGGCGGTTCTCTCTGCCGCCCCTGTCCTGGGGCCGTTGACCTCCTTGGCAACAGAGGGTCTCCTTCAGCAAGTGGCACAGGGAAACGAAACCAAAACAAAACTCAGATGGGGTTAACAGGCCATGATGATCCAAAGAAAGATGCCAGGGCTGCCTTCCCAGCTGGAGGAAGCGGGATAGGTTTGTTGGGGTGTGCTGCCCTCTTGTGTCTGAAGGAAAGACTGCCGTTTTCAGCCAGAGCAAACTAACCTGCTGTTAGTCTCCAACAGACTGTATTTAATTGCAAAAGTATTTATGCAGCAGCAACCCTTTCTCCTTGGCCATTTATGCATGGCTGTTTCCCTTGCGGACACCCCGCCAATGACTTTGGGTCTTTGTTTTGATTATGCATGCCGTTTCTGACCGTCAGAGGTCACCCTGCTCTCCCCCTGCATTTCCTCACGTTTTGCCCGTTTTTTCAAATTTGAGATCAAACAGGTCTCTCAAAACGTGAGCAAAAGGCAAAAACCCTCCTTGACATTGTTGCTGGTTTAAGATTTAATTTCAAATGGAAATTAGAAAGAGATACTGCTGAATTGCAACTAATAATGAATAGGGTTGCCAGGTCCCTATTTGCAACCGGTGGGAGGTATTGGTGGCGGAGCCTGAGGATGGCAGTATTTGGGGAGGGGAGGGACCTCAATGCCATAGAGTCCAAAGGGGCCATTTTCTTCAGGTGAACTGATCTCTACTGGCTGGAGATCAGTTGAAATAGCAGATCTCCAGCTAGTACCTGGAGCTTGGCAACCCTAATAATGAAGCTCAAGACAATGCATTCTCCTGGACTGAATAGAGATCTGGGATTCCTGTCACATTACCATGCTAATTTCTCCATGCCTACTACCCCTCTGCATATCACACCTAATCCAATCACGCCTTGTAATGTCATTTACTTGCTATTGACATTTACATTGCCATTGTGTGTCTAATTCACTCTTCTCTACTTAAGGATAGATGGACTCACATTCTACCTGTATCTGAAGAAATGAGCTGTGGTTCACAAAAGCTCATACCCTGCCAGAAATTTTGTTAGTCTTTAAGATGCTACTGGACCTTTGCTCTTTTCTACTGCTATTGACAGACTAACACGGCTACCTTTCGTGATCGATCTCCACAGGGCTTAATTTGAGAAGGGTTGGAAGACCTATAGAATCATAGAGCTGGAAGGGATCACCAGGGTCATCTAGTCCAACCCCCTGCACAATGCAGGAAATTCACAACTACCTCTTCTCCCATACCCCCTGTGACCCCCAACTCCATGCCCAGAAGATGGCAAAAAAAAAAAAATCCTCCAGTCTGTTCTGGGGGGAAATTGCTTCCTGACCCCAAAGTGGCAATTGGCATTTCTTTGGACATGTAAGAAAGGGCCACGAGAGCCAAATGCTGGTGCAATCCTTCCTGCCTTCCCTCTCACGATCTGCCTAAGTTCACAGAATCAGCCTTGCTGTCAGATGGCCATCTAGCCTCTGCTTATAAACCTCCCATGAAGGAGAGCCCACCACCTCCTGAGGAAGCCTGTTCCACTGAGGAACCGCTCTGTCAGAAAGTTCTTCCTAATGTTTAGCGAAAAACTCTTGTGATTTAATTTCAACCCACTGGTTCTGGTCCAACCTTCTGGGGCAACACAAAATCGCTCCACACCATCTTCTATATGACAGTCCTTCCAGTACTTGAAGATGGTTATCATATCACCTCTCAGTTGTCTCCTCTCCAGGCTAAACATACCCACCTCCTTCAACCTTTCCTCAAAGGACTTGGTCTCCAGATCCCTCACCTCTCCTTACCTTTCCCCTCACTGTGTTGAGATGAACAGAGCTTAGGAGAAAGGCATATCCAGGAGGGTACCTGCTCCATCCAATTTGCAGACAACAGAAAACCAGAGAAAGATCTCACCAAAACACACATTGGGATTGAAAAGCACTGCTTTTCATTGGCCGAACCACTTCAGACTAATTCTATCAAGTCTGCCTCATGGTTCGACAAGGAATGCCTAGCACATAAAAGATCCCTAAGAAACCTGTTTAGGAAAGCTAGTATGAAGGATCCCTGTGTCAGCTACGCTGATTGCTTTACATACAAAAAGTTGTACTTAAACCTAGTTACTAAAAAGAAGAAATTCTTCTTTCAACATAGATGGTCACATTTGCTTTTGTCTCTTAAGTCTAGAAACAGTAAAAACCTTTTGGAAGGCTATTGCAACCCCAGCTACCTACAACTCTCTTCCTGATGTCAGTATCCCTCCCCAAGTTTGGGTAGAACATTTTTCCAAGTTCTTCAATTCTCACACTAACCATGTGTTTAATTCCAATGAATCTATGCCCTTAACTTACCCTAGATGGCCAGCTGTAGATGTCAAAGAAATTTTTGAATTAATAGGTAATCTGAAGCCAGGCAAAGCCCCAGGTCCTGATGGTCCCGGCCGAATTGTTAAAGGCATCTATTGATTGGTGGGCTCCGCTCCTTGCCAAACTATTCACATCTATTGACCTGTATGGCATCTTGCCAAACTCCTGGCTAAATTCAATAATAATTCCTATTTTTAAAAAGGGTGATCCAACTCTTCCTGATAACTTCCTTCCCATCGATCTTCTTCCAGTCTTGGGCAAATTGTATGCGAAACACCTAGAACAGCATCTCCTTAGCTGGGTAAAGGAAAACTCAATAATAGGCCCAGAGCAAATTGGCTTTTCCAAAAACAAATCAACCTTGGACCACTGCCTGGTTCTTGCCACAATTGCAGAAAAGTATATGAAAATGGGTTGCAAGAAACTCTTTGTCACTTTTATTGACCTAAAATCTGCTTTCAACTCCATTATCAGAGATAAACTCTGGTCTAAGCTGTCTAGTATGGGAATTGACCCTCGCCTTTTATTCCTTTAAAAAAAAACTCCACTCATTCACAACATGCCAAGTAAAATATTCCTCAAACGGTGGCCTTACTGATAAGATCCCATTTAATAAGGGTGTGAAGCAAGGTTGTATACTTACTCCCCTTCTTTTTAATCTGTTTCTGTCAGACCTGGCTTGTTCTTTAGAGCCTATTAATGGACACCCTCCTAAATTGGGAGGCAAAGCCATTCCTATTCTTTTATATGCCGATGACACCACTATTTTATCCTACTCTAAAATCGGACTCAAACGCTACTTATGAGCATTTGAGGAATATAGTCATCTAAATCTTCTTAAAACTAATTAAGACCAATGTCGTGGTTTTTTCAAAAAAATGGTCCCCCCCAGCTGGCTTTTTGGTCAGGCCAAAATCCAACAGGCGAAGAGCTTTAAATATCTCGGCATTACTTTTAATTATAACCTTAAATGGGCAGTTCATAGAACTAGGATTACCAAACTAGGGAGAATCTCTTCGAATCAACTGATGTCCTTCTTTCTTTATAAGGGTAACCAGTATGTCCCAGCTGCAGTTAAGGTATTCAACTCCAAAATCTTACCCCAGATTCTGTATGGTGTACCTATTTGGGCCAATGCGTTCAATCGGGACTTAGAATCCATTCAAATTAACTTTTTTAGAAAAATTCTTGGTCTCCCTCACTGTGTCTCTTATTATGCTATTACCTCTGAACTTGGTCAAAGCTTGTGTGAAACCAAGGCATGGCTGCTAACCATTCGTTATTGGCTTAAACTGTTTTTTAGAACACAGCGTGGTTCTCTGATGTCTCTGCTGCTAAAAGAACTTCATAATACCTCCTGGGATTGTCTAATTCTGTCCAAAATAAGATCATCTGGAGTCTCTGTGGAAGACCTGGCTTTAACTACTGAGGCACATATTTTTAAAATTGTTAAACAGCGTTTCTTGGATATGGAGCATCAGAAGTTACTCCCCGTTCAGCTCTTGGTCTGCTCCCCAGCAATGTTGGGTCTCAAGAATTTAACCGACAATATTCCCCATTATTTCCATACTCTGGACATCCCACCCCTCCGCAGAGGGTTAATGCCTTTCCTTCAAGGATGCTATATGGAAGGTATCAACAAATACCAATCCAGGAAAGGATTTGTCCCTGTGATACCTATTCCCTGGACTCAATTGTTCATATTCTGTTTGTCTGCTCTCTATACCAAACACCCCGTGGGAAATGGTTAAAAAAATGGCTTCTTTCCAAACATCACCTACCTACCCAAATAAAACGTCAATTTTTATTGAATGATTCCGATCCGGAGGTTACCGTAGATGTTGCCAGTTTTCTAGTGGATGTGATGAAAGTTCAAAAAGTCCAAAGTTTGTAATTTCTATTATTGGAATTTACTGGCCTATGTTTTTATCTTAATGACTGCATATTTTGTGAACCTTCTGTAACAACTGTAATATTACTTATGCCATTAAAGGTTTTTAAGAACTTTTAAGAACACACATTGGGAGAGATGTGAATCTTGCTATTACGAACATTGGTTGTCTCTAAGGCCTTCTTGAAATTAATGCCCTGTGCTTTACTTGGAACCACTGTGATTTCTGGGCCGAATTTAGTTCCGTTTAAACCCACAGAAACTGGACTTCCCTCTGCATCTTCGTTTCAAGTATTTTCCTGCCTGCTGTTTCTTTAACCCTCATGGCCCACAAGGATACTTAGGATACTACAAAATTAAGTAAACCAAAAATGATGTTCGTTGTTCAAGCTTACTGGATGGATACCCTCTGCACCCTCTCCCCCATAATCCTACAAATTGTATCTCTGTGCGGAACCCAAGAATCCACGCTCACAACTTTTTCGCAGCTTCTAAAATTGACATTTTTGGGTGCTGCTGGAAGAAGTCATGCTTGTCAAAACCGTTTTATTAACAGGCTTCTGCTGTAGTCTGGACAGAGCCTTGCTGTGCATGGTGAGATCTATTCAGGGCAGAGTAAAGGACAAACAGTGGGAACTGCGCTTCTCTGGGGGGCTTCAAACCTGCTATATTTCAATAAACATAAAATATATGCAGCAGATTGCCAAAGTGGTAGGACAGCCTTGGGGTAAAACCAGAAGTGGGGGAGAGAATATTTCAAGCCTTACATTTTTCAAGCTTGGCTAGAGTGCCATCTGGCGGTTTCTTAACCACCCACCATTAACACCCAGGAAAGTTAGAAAACAGGCAAGAGAAATGAAGAGGCCAAAAATGTTTTGAAAGCAGCACCGCTTTTCTAGGGGACCTACGTTCTGCGTTTGTTCCACTGTCACCTCCGTTCAAGCAGGTTTCGCAGGTTTTTGAAACAATAAAAACCTGCCGAGCCTGTTTATTAGAGATAAGTAGGTATGGATCTGTGTAAGGCACATGTGTCTGGATTGTGTAACTTGAGCCATAAAAGGTAACTGGATGGATGTACATTTAGGCAGGAATTCCAAGTTCCAGAAATTACTTCTTAGTAGCAGTCACAACCAACACAACCACATTTATTGATTGATTACTATATTTTATTCTGCCCTTCCTTCAAAGAGTTGCAGTAAGTGTACATAATTTTCCCTTCCTCTATTTTACTCTCACAACAACCCTGAGATGTAGGTTAGGCAGAGAGAGAGAGAGAGAGAGAGAGACAGCAACTGGCCACAAGTCACCTAATGATTTCATGGCAGAATGGGGAGATTTGAACCTGGGTTTCCCAGATCCTAACCCAACAGCCTTGCCACTATACCACACTAGGTCTCTCGTTATATTATTAATCAAGAGAGTGCAAAGCACATGCAAACTGGGCCTTCTTCTCCACATCCAAATGCAGAAACCCTTGCTGGCAGTTCTTTATGCACTGGTCACAAAGTGGGGCGGGGAGCCATGGCTGAATGGTACATCTGCTTTGCACACATAAGGTTTCAGGTTCAATCCCCAGCATCTCCAGTTAACAGGATCAGGTGGGAGCTGATGGGAAGGACCTCTGCCTGAGACTGTGGAGAGCTGCTACCCGTCAGAGTAGACAATACTACTCTTGATAGACCAGTGGTCTGATTCATCAAAAGGTGGTTTCACACAATCCAGAAATCTGATTACTTACAAAGGCTTGGTCCTCCTTAGCACCGTGGATCAGGAAGAGAGATGTGTCCATCAAGCTGAGGGTCATGATTAGAGCATCTTCTAGCCAGCGTTTGAAAACTTGCTCTAAAATTAGAAAGAGCAAGGGTTTGGACCAGTTAGTTCCACTCAGACTTTTGAAAAACCAAGGATAGGGCCTTCTCTCTTGTGGGACCTAACTTATAGAACACCCTCCTGGTAACCACCCACCTGGCAGTGGCCTTTTGGCGCCAGTTTAGAGTGTTTCCTGTTAAGAGGCCTTTGTTGAATTGCCCCTAAAATAGCTTACTATTTCAGGTTTTGTGCTTTGACATACTTTCAGTTATATTTCAACCATTGCTGAAGTTATAAGTTTGTAATTTTTATGCCACTGTATTATACTTGAAAGGAATCCAGACAGCACTCACACAATATATATTAAAGTACTAATTTATAAAGGTGAAGGAAGGTGCAAAAGTGAACAACATATACAACAAGGTAATAACCAGATACACATATAGATATCAATAGCAGTCCAGCAGCAAAAAAGTTCAATGTATAAATATCCTGGGAGTCAGGTAAGTCAACGTCAATTCCTGAGTGTCCTGAGTAACAGGTAAGAAAATTTTTATACTCAAAAATGGACTTCTTTAGATGTTGTAAGTTGCTGGAAAGCGGAGTCCCAGGCAGGAGCCACGCAGGGAAGCTGTTAGGACGTGTTGTCTAGATCCAAATCACGTTTCGCTCATGGCTTCATCAGCTATTTGTATCTGTGTATCGAAATAACCAAATATCCAACTAATAAAACATGATTTTCACAAAAATTACAATACTCATAAAATTCATTATTTATTATCATAGTGTTAAAAATGATCAGGAAGGAAATATCTATAGAGAGGACAATATATATAGAAGGATATATAGAAGTATGGAGCCAGTATGGAGGATATTTATACATTGAACTTTTTTGCTGCTGGACTGCTATTGATATCTATATGTGTATCTGGTTATTACCTTGTTGTATATGTTGTTCACTTTTGCACCTTCCTTCACCTTTATAAATTAGTACTTTAATATATATTGTGTGAGTGCTGTCTGGATTCCTTCCATTATCCATACAGCACTGAGCCTTTCTTTTTCCAGGTTTACTGTATTATACTTAGCAGTGATTGCATTTTAATTGCTTTTACAGTTAAACTTGTTCACAGTCTTGAAAACTTGTTGAAAGGCGGTACATTAATGTTCCAAACAAATAAACGCTACAATATTGACTTACCTTAGGTACAGATTTATTTTAAGGGGTACTGATAATCTATGTGAGCTGTCCAGAGCCCTTTGAGAAAGAGCTGTATAAACAGTGCCGACCTGGATAACCCAGGCTAGCCTGATCCCACAAGATCTTGGAAGCTAAGCAGCAGCAGAAGAAGAGTTGGTTTTTATATGCCAAGTTTCTCTATCTTTTCAGAAGAATGAAACTGGCTTACAATCTCCCTCCCTTCCTCTCCCCACAACAGACATCTTATGAGGTAGGTGGGGCTGAGAAAGTTCAGACAACTGTGACTAGCCCAAAGTCACCCAGCTGGCTTCATGTGGAGGAGGAGTGGGGAATCAAACCCAGTTCCCCAGATGAGAGTCCGCCACTCATGTGGAAGTGTAGAGAATCAAGCCCGGTTCTCCAGATTAGAGTCTGCCACTCTTAACCCCTACACCACTCTGGCTCTCTAAGCAGGGTCAATCCTGGTTAGTATTTAGATGGGACACCACCAAGGAAATCCAGTGTTGCTATGCAGAGGAAGGCAAAAGCAAACCACCTCTGTTTGTCTCTTGCCTTGAAAACCCTATGGGGTTGCAATATGTGGCCGGTGCCTTACTCACACATTTTGAAGTTTTATCTTAACCTTAATGACGAATACTTGTTTCAGTATTTGTTAGCCTTTAAGGTGCCACTTGAACACATGAAGCTGCTTTATACTGAACCAGACCCTGGGTCCATCAAAGTCAGTATTGTCTACTCAGACCAGAAGCGGCTCTCCAGGGTCTCAGGCAGAGGTCTTTCACATCACCTACTTGCATAGTCCCTTTAACTGGAGAGGCCGGGGATTGAACCTGGGACCTTCTGCATGCCAAGCAGAAGCTCTACCACTGGGCCACGGCCCGTCCCACTTAAAGCCCTGACCTGGATGGCCCAGGCTAGCCTGATCTCATAAGATCTTGGAAACTAAGCAGGGTCAGCCCTGGTTAGTATTAAGATGGGAGACCACCAAGGAAGTCCAGGGTCACTACGCAGAGGCCAGCAATGGCAAACCACCTCTGAACGTCTCTTGCCTTGAAAACCCGATGGGGTTGCCATAAGTCAGCTGTGACTTGAAGGCTAAATAAATAAATAAATAGTGAGGTATCTTTGGAAGAGTAGACACTTTCAAGTTAAAATGACACCTTTTATTGCATTGGCCGTGGCTCAGTGGTAGAGCCTCTGCTTGGCATGCAGAAGGTCCCAGGTTCAAACCCAAGCATCTCCAGTTAAAGGGACTAGGCAGGTAGGTTATGTGAAAGACTTCTACCTGAGACCCTGGAGAGCCGCTGCCGGTCTGAGTAGGCAACACTGACTGATGGACCAAGGGTCTGATTCAGTAGAAGGCAGCTTCATGCGTTTGGCTCTGAAGTGTTTCCGTCAAACTGCTCCAGCCTCTTCCTCAACCACCCACAGGTTGAGGTATATGAAGAGATTAAAGAATTCTGAGCAAATAGCAGATTTCATATACAGAAAACCCAACATTTGGCAGGCGACTTGACTTAAATATGTGCATTCATTGCTTGATGACTGCAGGGTTACTAGCTTGCTTGCATGTGTGAATGGGTCCCCAGGGAGCTAAACTCTGTACGGACAACTTTCATATTACCCACTGGAGTCTGTTCTCATACTGAGCTACCATTAAGAGTACAATAAGTCAAGCAATGTGCAGGTGTGCATTAAAAAACCCTTGCAATTTGGCACATATGTGTGTTGTGTGTTGTGAGTGTATAAATGTGTGTTGTGAGTGTATAAATGTTTGTGGGGGGGGGAGGAGATTGTTTTCTGCAGAACTGGTAATAGAGGCCTGCTTGGTGTAGTGGTCAGTGTGTGTGATTGGGACCTGGGAGACCTAGGTTTGAATGCCCACTCTCAAATGGAAGCCTTGGGCCAACCTACCTTACAGGGTTGTTGTGAAGATACAACAGAGGAGAGGAGAATGATGTAAGCCACTCTTGGTCCCCACTGGGAAACAGGCAGGGCATAAATGAAGTAAATAATAAATAAAAATAGCAGCAAATGCAGAGAAACATGGACACAAGAGCATGAAATGGGGGTGGGTGGGGATGCCAGCCTCCAGGTGGGGCCTGGGGACCCCCCAGAATTACAACTCATCTCCAGACTACAGAGATCAGTTCCCCTGGAGAAAAGGGATGCTTTAGAGCAGTGGTTCCCAACCTTTTTTTGACCAGGGACCACTAGGACTTTTTTGTTCAGTGCAGGGACCCCAAGGTTCAAAATAAAAAATTCAGAGAATTTGAAAATAAACTTTAATCATAACTGTTAGTTAAACTTTAAGCTTAGAATAATATTTGAATATATATTTTTATAATAGAGAACTTTTAATTGAAAATATTAATTTATTATGGGTTTATAACTTTGTTTCGCGGACCTTAATTTAGTTCTCGCGGACCCCTGGGGGTCCACGGACCCCTGGTTGGGAACCAGTGCTTTAGAGGGTGGACTCTGTGGCACTGTACCCCACTGAGGTCCCTGTCCTCCCCAGGCTCCATCCCCAAATCTCCAGGTGTTCCCCAACCTGGAGCTGGTAGGCCTATCCTCCCGCCCTCCACTGGCAGGGGTACTTGGCAACCCTAGGGCGGGTAGCAGAGCGGAGTGAAGGAGTAAGAGTACTTTCCTGCTCCATTTTCTAAAACAAAAGTCTCAACATTATGGTAAGTTCTGTGCCAGATAACTCTGCACGCTACACGGAGTCTCCATGCCCACAGGATGATCAAAAAGCTCCCCCTCAAGCAAAACTGGAGAGTTTCCAGGGTAACCGAAAACGTGCTTCTCCCTAAACTGCACACAGCCTATCAGCTCCGTGAGACTGCCCTATGGGGGCTTGCCTGGATGTGGGGCACAAGCAGAGGGGCAGTCAAGCATTTAGCAGGTCACACTCTCTGCTGACTGGGCTGCCTTCCAACTGCAGCAGGAACGAGGCAGAGTGTGAGAACTGGCAGTGCGGGCCAAAGAGGGCCATCTGGGTTCCCCACTGCGGCCAGCCCCAGGCCCTTCCAGGAAGCCCACAAGGACAGCCCCGAAGGCAATAGAGCCAAGGCACTCTGGGGTTGCCTCACCCTCCGCCTGGAGGTTCCACTGAGCCCCCCACCCCACACCCGACAGCCATTGATAGCCCCAGCCTCCAAGGATGAGGCTGGAGCTAGATGAGCAACAGAACAGGAGGGGGGATTGTGAGGTGCTAGAACAAGCCGTCCCATTTCAGACGGTGGGTCATGAGGGTTGCTTTTTTAAAAAAAAATGCACCCCCCATGTAAAAACTCCCAGCAAATTTTAAAGAAATTAGTGCATGAGGAGGGGAGGAAGAGGAAGAAGAGTTCGTTTTTATACGCCGATTTTCTCTACCTTTTTACAGAGAATCCAACCAGCTTACAATCTCCTTCCCTTCCTCTCTCTACAACAGACACCTTGTGAGGGAGGTGGGGCTGAGAGAGCTCTAAGAGAACTGTGACTCGCCCAAGATCACCCAGCTGGCTTCATGTGGAGGAGTGGGGAAACTAACTCGGTTCTCCAGAATAGAGTCTGCTGCTCTTAAGAAGAAGAGTTGGTTTTTATATGCCGACTTTATCACTTAAGGAAGAATCAAACCGACTTACAATCTCCTTCCCTTCCTGACCCCACAACACACACCTTGTGAGGTAGGTGGGGCTGAGAGAGTTCGGAGAGAACTGTGAATAGCCCAAGGTCACCCAGCTGGCTTCATGTGTAGGATTGGGGAAATCAACCAGGTTCACCAGATTAGAGTCCCCCGCTCATGTGGAGGAGTGGGGAATCAAACCCTGTTCTCCAAATTAGAGTCCACCTCTGTTAACCACTACACCATGCTGGCTATGCGCTGCATTTAGAGATACTTAATCACATAGAAGAGTATCAGAAAAAGCTTTTCCTCCCCTGCAGTCTGAACTGGTTTAACCTATTCTACCACCAGAGTACTCGGCTGCCTCATTTTGGTGTACTGGCTAGAGTCAGGTCTAGGCCCCTTCGAAACCCCCTAAGCCAGGGGTCGGCAAACTCATTAGTCAAAAGAGCCAAATATCAACAGTACAACGATTGAGATTTCTTTTGAGAGCCAAATTTCTTAAACTTAAACTATATAGGTAGGTACACTGTTTATTAACTTAATAAACTTTAATTAAAGTTTTAAGTCTTAATTAAACTATAGGTACACTGAATAAAACTTGATATCATACTTAATAGTGATCTTATTTATTGATAAAAATTAAATTGTAAGTCCCTGCCATTTCCCCCTCCCCGTCCGGAGTCCTCGTCTGGAGGCCTGGTCTACCGCCATAAAAGCCTATTGGTAGAACTGGCCTCCGGCTGAGTCCCATTGGGAGGCCAGGTCTACCCATTGGCTTTCTTGTCAGTAGACCTGGCCTCCGGAGGCCCATAGAAGCCAATTGGTGGACCTGGCCTCTGAAGGGGGACTTTTTCCCCTCCTCGGAGTCCAGGTCTACTGCCAAGAAAGCCAGTGGGTAGACATGGCCTCCCAATGGGACTCAGCCGGAAGCCAGGTCTACCAAAGGAAGTCCCCCCCGCCCAACAGCTGATAGGCGGGGGGGGGGAGGAACCGCCGAGCCGCCCGCCCAGCAATCGCACGGCTAGAGGGGAGGGGAGGCTTTAGCCTCCCAACCATTGAGGGAAAGGGAAAGGGGGACCCGGCCATTCTCCACGGTGTGTGTGGGGGGGAAAGACAGTGCGCCCGCTCGCCGGCTCTCTCTCTCAGGCGCGCCGGCTCCGCAGCCTGGCTGCCGGTGTGAGCGGGCACAAGAGCAGGGGCTCCGAACCAAGTTCGGAGAGCCGCACTCAACGGGCCAAAGAGCCGCATGCGGCTCTGGAGCAGCAGTTTTGAGACCCCTGCCCTAAGCTAAGTAGACATGGCCATATTGGGTGGCAGCAAATTCCATAAATTCTGCTTTGTATAACATACTACTATCTGGAATCTGTCCTGGATGTAATACCAATCAGTATCTTAGCTATTATCAGATATTGTGTGTGTGTATGGAGAGATTTCTCTCTCCACGCTTTCTCTATACGATGCATATCTTTTAAAAAGTAAGCCTCCAGCATATTCCCTTTCACTCTTCTCCCTAAACTTAAAAACCTCAAGGGCTTCAGTCTCTTACCTTGGGAAAGGGCTCAAACACTTGAGTTTTCATTTGCCGTTTAGGGCACCTTTGCCTGCAATGTTCTTTTTCAGGGGAGGCAATCAGAACTGTACAGCATCTTGCAAATTTGGCTGTCCCATAGTAAAGGTACGGTGATTTCAGCCAATTTCTTTTCATTCCTAATAATCCTGGCGAACCAATTCCTTTTTTCCACCATGCTGCACATCTTGTCTAATAATACAGGAGGAAAAATGTAATATTGAAGTCAGTGGGAATAAAATAAATGTGGTCTGAAAGGAAGAGGTGAGAGAGAATATGCTGTGGGGCTTCCAGAACACACAAGCATTAACGTTCTCCCCCATCACATTTTTAGTCCCTGCTACAGTTTTCATTAAGGCCATGGAGTAGATTTCAGTGGAATGAATCAGGATGTCCTTAAAAAGGGAAGCAGGCAGGCCAGGGTGGGGAAAAAGTCTTCTTACTTTCACAGATTTGAAATTGAGGTGGAGAAAACAGTTTTAGGATATTTAAAGCAGAATAATTGCAGAAATAGATTTAACAATACATGCATATGAAACATGGTTATCTTTACGATTCATCTTTTATAAATGTGTAGTTTACTACCTGAGCAGAATCTCTAGGTTCTAAATTCAGTCCGTTTCTGGATGGGAACATGTGGATTTCTTTGCTCCTTTTTTTGGTTGGCGCCCCAATACTGTGTAATGCATGTATAATGTCACTAGGTGTCACTATAGCACAGTGCCTAGTGACCGTACACTAGAGGCAGAGAGGTCCTTTCCGCCCCCAAAGCACCAGCACTTTCCATCCCCATCTATATCATGGAGGGACAAAATCATTCCAGTTCTATGGCAGAATAAACAGTTTACAAAAACAGGCAACCCTACCAGAGAGGCGACAGAACAACCTTCCCAGAGAGATTGCTCTCATAGGAATCCTCCCAGGAAAAAAAGTGCTATAAATGGAAGAAGAAAAGTAATTCACGTGAGTTAAGAAATGAGTAAAGGAACCAATTTGGAATACAGAGAGAGGAAGTAAACCCTTCAGGTTTCTTGTTTAACGACACCTTTAAGTGGGAATTTTTTTCGTCGCTGAGGAAAAATACTTTAGAAATAAACCTGAACATCAGAGATCAGCATATAGATGCTGAGTTGGGCCAACACAAAAAGAAAGACGCACACGTGAAGTGTGGACCCCTCGGTCCCTCTGGAGGACTTGGCACTGCGTTTCCTTGGCCTCAGAGAAAGAGGAGCCAGCCCAGCAGTCTCCGGCTTTCTGCTAGGCTGATCTCCCCTGGCAGCCCAGTTGTGTGGAGCCACAACCAGCACAACCTCTCTCCTCCCTGGCCTCCATGCGTCTGCCCTTTTATAGAGCAGCCAGCCTCGTTACCCCTGCCTAGCTCCGCCCTGACAATCCCACTCCCCAGAGTCCACAAAAGGCCTCCCGGGCTCTGTTTGGCCCCAGAAAGTGGGCTCGGGAGCTGGGAGCGTCTTTCCTCTCCCCCCCCCTCGCTCTCGATGCTTAACAGTGGACAGGCAGCGAGAGGGTTTTAAAGCATGCTGCAGCATTTCTTTCCTTTATCCCTTAGAAGCTCCTTGTTCCATTGATCTTGAGCAGCGTAAATCTAATGTTTGAGGGATATAAGGGCTGAAATAAATCTTGCCACTTGACAATGTAGCCTTGGCAGAGGCCTTAGATTTACATGTTAAAAGGGGAGAGATATAAAGCAGCATTCCAAGAGGGCATGAGCTAATGAATCAATAGAGCCAGAAGAGCAAGGACAGGTCCTGTCTGGGTGCGGGCAGCGTTCTGGCAGTTCCCCGGGTCCTGCTCCCTCCCAGATTGACCCCCCACGGCTTCTGGCGGGTGAGTGGGGAGGGATGGAGACATCCCGAGATGGGGCAGCCTTGCCTCAGCTCGGGACAACACTTTCTGGACACATTTTTCTTTCTTTCTTGCTGCCAAGTCACAGCTGATTTATGGCAACCCCGCAGGGTCTTTAAGGCAAGAGACCTTTGGAGGTGGTTTGCATTGCCTGCCTCCCCATCACAACCCTGATATTCCTTGGAGATGTCTCATCTAAATACTAGTCAGGGTCAGGGCCCAAGGTCACCCAACAAGTTTCCATGGCACAGTAGGGATTTGAACCAGGATTTCTCAGATCCTAGTCCAACACCTTAACCCCTACGCCATGCCTTTTCCTCTCCATTACACCTCCCTTTCTGTTTGAAGGAAACCCAAATTAAGCACCAACTTTTGTCTAACTAGATACATGGTGTTTTCCTCCCACTGTACCTTTTCAAAATTATTTTTAGTCCTTAAAAACAGCTAGAAGAGTTGAGAAGATGGAAGTGTGAGGGTAAAATCAATAATCTTGCATTTAGATATGATGGCCAGGCAACCATATGCTGCAGACAGGGTTATGCAAAAAAAAAAAAAAATTGAGTAAATTTTGGGTTCGGGTTTTTTCAGCCCGAATTTTTCCGGTAAACCTAAAATAAGCCAAATACTCATACCAGTAAATATGGGTATTCGGCTTATTTTAGGGTTTCCTGAAAAATTTGGGCCCATCATAGTCAATGGGGATTTTTTCGAAGCTCCTGTGGGCGGAGGGCGTTTTTGGGTGTAGAGTCCCCAAATTTGCAGCGTGGCTGCAAGGGATTCTCCTTTGATGGTTACCAAAGTTTGGTGAACTTTGGGACAGGGGGTCCAATTTTATAGGCCCGCAAAGGGGTCGCCCCCATCCCCCAGGCATTTGCGAGCTGAGCTGTCCATCAGGTTCAAAAGTTCAGTGTTGCCAAGGACTGGTGGAAAGAGGCGATTCCAGGCGAGCGCCTCAAATCTGGGGTCTGCCTTCGTTTCTGGGTCGCTTTGCATGATGTCCATGCAAATAAGCTTCCAAATGGATGAAAAAGGCTTAAATGCAAGAGAAATAAGGCACGGAAAACATTTCTTTTAGTGGCAAATGACATTATGTGAGCAGTCCTTTGTAGTCATGAAAAATCTGATTCAAAGAGATGGTCACCGTGCAGGGAAATGAAGCCTCTACTCAGGGCAACCTTTTTCTGGAAAGCAGGTTTTCATGGGTGGGGGGTGATATCGGAGCCAACTGAAGTCATGACCACAGGGGCTGTCTGAAGAACAATGCTCATCCACCTGGATGAAGAAATCTCCTGTGGAAGCCTGGTGGATTGCAGCTGTCTGGCTCTTTTTAGTTGGGGGGGTATATCCCTCCAGACGGGACTGGGTGAGGCCCGTCTTTTAAATAACACTATCTCAAAAGGGCCCCAACTATGGGGCCCTAACAAAACCAGTAAAAAAAAAGAAAAAGAAAGAAAAAGGGAAGAAAGCACAGAGCGCCATGCCTCTGAGCAAGGGCAAATAGCTGAACCCGAAAAGCTGAATATCTATTTGGCTTCGGCTTTATCCCCAGGTTTTGGCGTTTGGTAAACCTGCATCCCGAAAATTACCAAAACAGCTAATTTCGGGTTTATTTTTGGCTCGGGTTTATCGATATGCACAACCCTAGCTGCAGAGTTCACAAAATGTCCTGACATGCATACACGAGCATACACATCCACACAGATTTCCCCCACCTTTTACACTGAAATAAAGGAAGCCTGAAAAAAACAAGACTCAAATAGGACAAAAAGTGTGAGATTAAAATTCTGTTGGTGGAATTTATCCCAACGTCCCCAATCTGGCTGCCACACCAGCAAATCTATAACAACATATGTGAATGAGAAAAGTCATGAACAGAACTAGTCACAGTAGCTTGGGGGGAGCATAAATAAGCTCTGCTTTTTCATAGGAAGGAGCAAGTTTCTAGCCCTTATAGCACTGACATCCAAAGTCATACATGTAACTGGGATTGACATTTATTTTAGGGTTGCCAGGTCTCCCATGGCCACTGGTGGGGGATGGGGGGTAGGGTTGCCAGATCCAGGTTGGGAAACTCCTGGAGATTTGGGGGTGGAGCCTGGGGAGGATTGGGACCCCAGCCGGGTATAATGCCACAGAGTCCACCCTCCAAAGCATTCATTTTCTCCAGAGGAATTGATCTCTGAAATCTGAAGATGAGCTGTAATTCCACCAGGAGTCTGGCATCCCTAGTTTATTTACACCCTGCATTTTATTCCATTGGATATATTGATGAAGCAATTCACAAGGAGCACCAACTTAGCTTGGCATTTATGAACTGTGGTAAACATGTTAATTGCAAATAAATGGCACAAACTCAAGCCTTCTGGAAAGGAGGAATGATTGGCCAGAATTTGGACAGAAAGCAGGATTAAAGGGTGGCAAATAACAAAGACATTTAAAAAGAAGAGTTGGTTTTTATGCCCTGCTTTTTTCTACTGTAAAATCTCAAAGCAGCTTGCAATAGCCTTCCCCCAACCCACAACAGGCACCTTGTGAGGTAGGTGGGGCTGACAGAGTTCCGAGAGAACTGTGACTAGCCCAAGGTCACCCAGCAGGCTTCATGTGGAGGAAGCTTAACTACGTTCTCCTACAAACGGACCTTGAGCTTGTTTGGAGGTTCTAGCAGGGGAGCGCAGCTATCTTATACCCTTGACCAAAGAACGGTACACTCCTATCTGGAATGGTTGTTCTCTTCCACCGAGCGCACAGCTTCAGGAGGGTCGCACACGGAGCGGTGAGGGAGGTAGGGGACACCCGCCTAGCCAGCCAGATCAGCCAAATCAACCCTGGTAATCAATGGGGTGACAGATGTTGCAGCTAGATCATCCTCACATGTGGAGGAGTGGGGAATCAAACCTGCTTCTCCAGATTAGAGTCCGCTGCTCTTAACCACTACACCATGCTGATCCCTCTTTATTTATTGGATTCATAATGTGAATAATATAGATAATACATACAGAACCTCTTCTGTGTTGTAAACCTATTATTTATCCCTTTCCTTTAGTAAATCTTACAATTATTAATATAAAGTGGGAGGGCAATGCTTGTAAAAGGTTGAATGCCTGGTTTTCTTTTAGGGCACCATAAACCCCGCAGAAAGGGCACATGGTTAAGGGGTGGGCCACAGGGTATATAGTTAGGGTAAAACCAGAGTTGACAGAGGTCTGGCAGGTCCTTTATTATCAGAGAACACTGCCACAGAGCTCCCACCATGTTGCTGAGGATTCTGGGGCACATTTAGAGCACCCACAAACAGTCTATGCTAGATACAAGTGAACACAATTCTTGGTTCTCCTGAATTTGGAAATGGGGAAGGAGGAGGTTTTTATATGCCGACTTTCTCTACCACTTAAGGGAGACTCAAACCGGCTTACAATCACCTTCCCTTCCCCTCCCCACAACAGACACCCTGTGAGGTAGGTGGGGCTGAGAGAGTGTGACTAGCCCAAGGTCTACAGCTGGCTTCGTGTGTAGGAGTGGTGAAACAAATCCAGTTCACCAGATGAGCCTCCACCGCTCATGTGTAGGAGTGGGGAATCAAACCCAGTTCTCCAGATCGAGAGTCCACTGCTCCAAACCACCGCTCTTAACCACTACACCACGCTGTGGTAGCCATAGAATCATCTTTCAGGGAAGCTAGGGATGGCCCTAGGTATTGTGTTACCCCAAGCAAAACGCAGCCATCACGGCTCACGTTCAGGATAAGGCCTGTCTAGCACAGCCACGGGGGCTTGGCTTGAAAGGGAAGCCAGTCATCACTCCGAAGTGAACTGAGCCTTGCTTGTGGTGCATGAGCACCCTCCTCAATTGCTTGGGTAGTATGGCTGGAGACCCAGCCCTGGAGAAAACCCATCTGCCATTACTGATGTTTGACACTCAGGCTTCTCAAGAACAGCTGGCTTTCTGAGAAGACTGCTTGGAAACCGACACGGAATCATAGAAATTCCTTCCTCCTCTCCTCCTGAATACTGAAGTCTTCTGCAGAGTCTGCCTGAACCACTTCAGAGGCACCTCTGCAGATAGGAAAATGGTCGCCGAGGGTCTTCGGGACCCTTAAGCAAGCAGCAACAGCCATGTTCCCCTGGGTCCCCAACCAGCTAGCTGTTTTGTTAGACTGACCAATAACACTGAGTTCTGTTATTCAGCGATTCCCAAACTGTGGTCCACGGAGCACTTGGTGCTCCGCAAAACATCTCCTAGTGCTCCATGAAGAGATTGGAAAGAAAAATACTACTATATGTTTCGCATATAGGTGCCAGGTGAAAATTAGTGCTCCATGACTAATTTCTCTCCTGAAAAGTGCTCCATGGCTCAAAACATTTGGGAACCGCTGTGTTAGATGATCCTGTTAGGGGTGGAAATACCAGATTCTGCTGGATTTGCCCCTGACCCACCAAGATTCACCTCTGAAACACAAGATCTTGAGCTTGTGCCTTGGGTCCATGTTACCCATGAGTGGCGGGGAGGGGGGAGCTGCTTTTAAACCAAAGTGTTGGCAGTCTTAGGTACCACCTGCCCTGCAATGTCTTTCACTCATACAATTCTATTTACTTCAAAGGGAGAAAAAGCATTCTTGCTTTTTGCTACTGCCACAACTCACATTTGTACTCCTCACACAGTGTGTTAAGTCATAAGGGGTTTGAGCAAAACTGGATGCTGAGAGAATCTGAAACTACTAGCTGTACAGTCAACACAGTTTTACCGAAAACAGGTTAGGCAAGTGTCATGCAAAAGGCCATACGTTGGCCTGCAAATGCCTGCTCTTATTAAAACAATCACACTGCATTGTGTGTGCCTGGATGTCAAGGAGACCACTAGCTGGTTGTAACTGATAAGGCTGTGGATTCCATAAATATGCAAAATTTTGAAATAGCCACAGCTTTCAAGAACCTGAAAATCTCAGCTTTCAGGGTTGCTTTTTAAAAAGTAGCAAGTTTCTAGCCCTCAAGGCAGCAAAGATATGCTTGGAAGTTTGTGGACAATGCCTGATAAAAAGTACAGGGGGCTGATCAGAACCTCCCATTGTTTGGAGGGCTGCTCCTCTGTGCCCTACTCCTCTCTACAAAGAGAAGGCACAAATAGTAATTTACCAAATACACATACTTAAATAGATTCACTTAACTTGCATAACATATGCATGGCATACAATTCCGCTTTCCTAGGTAGAGTTTTGAAAAGGCATGCTATGTTCACAGGCCCAACCAATCAGGATTTCTATAGGATGTTTCAGCATTTTAAGTGCTTTAAAAAGGTAAAGATAGTTCCCTGTGCAAGCACTGGGTCATTCCTAACCCATGGGGTGATGTCACATCCCGATGTTTACTAGGCAGACTATGTCAATGGGGTGGTTTGCCATTGCCTTCCCCAGTCATCTACACTTTAACCGCCAGCAAGCTGGGTACTCATTTTACCGACCTTGGAAGGATAGAAGGCTGAGTCAACCTTGAGCCGGCGACCTGAAACCGACTTCCATGGGGAAGGTCATGAGCAGCGCTTGGACTGCAGTACTGCTGCCGACCGCTCTGCGCCACAGGGCTTTATCATTCATTTATTCTCAAAAACACTTTGTGATGTAGGCTTGCAGCAGGTTAGTGATTGCTGAGGGATGGAAATAATATCTAAAAGGGGATTAAGCTGGGCCTCGCCTATTCAAACTGTCACCTAAGTCACTCCACAACACATCCAGGGTCGAAATATATTGTGCAATTCTGGTCAAACCATCTCTCCCCCCCTTTTTTTAAAAGCCTACAGTGAAGAAGAGTTGGTTTTTATATGCCGACTTTCTCTACCACTTAGGGGAGACTCAAACCGGCTGACAATCACCTTCCCTTCCCCTCCCCACAACAGACACCCTGTGAGATAGGTGGAGCTGAGAGAGCTGTGACTAGCCCAAGGTCTCCCAGCTGGCTTCATGTGGAGGAATGGGGAAACCAATCCAGTTCCCCAGATTAGCCTCTGCCGCTCATGTGGAGTGGGGAATCAAAGCCAGTTCTCCAGATCAGACTCCACCGCTCTTAACCACTACACCACACTGGTTGAGCAAAACTACAGGAAAAGGTAACCTAAGGCCTTACTGTATGCGTTTTTGCCCCTCTTAAGGTATCATTACTCCCCCACCCTTTACACACAGTAACATTTGCTGGGTGCTGCTCTCCTGCTCCAACCCCCCAAGTTTTCCAGTATCTTTTCATAAAAGGGGGGGGGCAAAAACTCAGACAACTGGCAGAGCAACAACCAGCAATAGATACTGTGGCCATTGATCCAGCTGATCTCCCTGGCTTGGGGTGAATCTACCAAGTCAGCACGCATGGCCTGTGTGGTCGACCCACCCAATTCTGGAACTTCCTGGGTCTTCAAAGTGCTGGTTTGCCACTCCTCGCTGGCTTCTCTTTACCTCTGCCCAGGGATGGCGGGGTGGAGGGGCACGGAGCAGTGGCGGTTCCAGCCAGGCGCTCCTTTCCCCCATGCATTCAGTTTTGGGGGGAAATCGTGCACCGTTACTGGAACAAATAAATCCGCACGCAGCCATGTGCTAATGGCCTTGAGTCATGGAGGGGGGAAACAATGCAGTAGAGAAGCTGAGCTGCAGCAAAAACCTGGCACCGAATAGCCCTAGAGCAAAGGTGCCCAACCCTTCTGAGCCTGCGGGCACCTTGCATTTCTGACACAGCCTGGTGGCGCCACCACAAAATGCAGGAGGTGGAGCCAGCCAAAATAGCGACTGCAGGAGGTGGAGCCAGCCAAAATAGCGACTGCCGCAGCCTACCTTCAGCCACACAGAGAAGATCCTTGTGCTCTGGTGGCAGCTGCTGCCAAAACACCGTTTTAAAAATCTGCACAGCCAATCAGAAGCCTTGCTGGGTAAAAGCCTATCTGGCCCCATCCACTTTCTAAAAACACTTGGTGGGTGCCATGGTGCCCATGGGCAGCACATTGGCGACCCCTGCCCTGGATAGAATGCAGCATGATGTAGAGGGGTATTCGAGAACGGGATTAAATACAGAGAACTCCTGGTTAGCTAATGGTAGAATCATAGAACAGAATCATAAGAGTTGGAAGGGACCACCAGGGTAATGTAGTCCAACCCCCTGAACAATGCAGGAAATTCATAACTACCTCCCCACCACACACACCCAGTGACCCCTACTCCATGCCCAGAAGATGGCCAAGATGCCCTCCCTCTCATCATCTGCCTAAGGTCATAGAATCAGCATTGCTGACAGATGGCCTTCTAGCCTCTAGCCTCCCGAGGAAGCCTGTTCCACCGAGGAACCACTGTAACTGTTAGAAAATTCTTCCTAATGTCTAGACGGAAACTCTTTTGATTTCATTTCAGCCCGTTGGTTCTGGTCCGACCTTCTGGGGCAACAGAAAACAACTCGGCACCCTCTTCTATATGACAGCCCTTCAAGTATTTGAAGATGGTTATCATATTCCCTCTCAGTCTTCTCTTCTTCAGGCTAAACATACCCAGCTCCTTCAGCCTTTCCTCATAGAACTTAGTTATCGTCTCCAGGCCCCTCACTGAAAAGGAGCTTCCGTAGAGACTAAAGGAAGAAGCCCAGCCAACTCAACATTAACAAAGTTCCCTACCACAAGGTGCAGTGCTTGCAAATTGCTTAGCGGGCTGTATCTGAAAAACGATAGGACAAATTCATAGAGTTGAGACATTAATGGCAGTTTGGAATGCAACAAAGGATGGAGCCTCCATGTACAGAGGCAGTATGGACAGCTCTGGTGATGGCAAATGGCGGGGGGAGAACAGCCCCCTGAATACTTACCGTGAGGTTTCCTTCTACTCTGAGGTAAGGAGGGCATCTGGAGAGACGGGTGATTCCTTTCTGTGGTCAGGGTAGGCAGGATCAATTTTCATTTCCTGTTCCACTCTGGAATCGCTTGCCCTCTTCAGTTTCAATACTTTCTGAACTAGGACTCCGGCAGGAAGATGACTGTGAAAAAATGGTTAAAACCTGCAAAGATGAGGGTTTGTGCAAGCCCAGTGAGTAAAGAATAATTAGAGAAATATGGATGAACAAGTGCCAACTTTATTTAATGTTAACGACTCAACATTACAGAACAGAAAACAACTACAACAGTGCAACAATGGTATGCTAACAAGGTCCGGCCTTGGAGCGTAACCACGGGAACATCGGTCTCCCCATGAACCGAAAATGCTGTCTTGGATTGGATCCTCAGTGCTCCAGTCTTCACCCAGAGTGGGGGCCAGATGCCCTCCTTAACTCAGAGTAGAATGAACCCCCACGGTAAGTATTCAGCGGTCCGTTCTCACTCTGAGGGGGAGGGCATCTGGAGAGACAGGATGTCCAAGACCTTCAACGTCTGTTGGGTGGGATTGTCCATCGTTTATGACGTGCTGGCCGCGTCTGCAGAGAAACAGGTATTTAGGCAGTATTGCCTCATAAACAAGGATACTGAGGACCATGTGGCCACCTTGCAGATCTCCTCCATGGATGCCTGCTTGTTGAAGGCCACTGTGGTAGCTGCACTCCTTATGGAATGCACTGTGATTCCTTCAGGAACTGGCACGTTGCTGGCTGTATATGCTTCCTTGATGCACTTGCGCAGTGTGCAACTGATAGCCATCTTGGACAGCCTCTTGCCCTTGTTGGGGCCCGAGATGGAGATAAACAGTGTGTCTATCTTTCTGATGTCCTGTGTTTGGTCAAGGTATACACACAGGGTGCGCCTGAGGTCCAGGGTGTGCCACCCCTCCCCCCTGGGGTGCTGACGCTGTGGGCAGATGAATTTCCTGCTGCCTGTGGAATGCGGAGTTTACCTTTGGGATAAAGGTGGGGTCCGGCCAGAGTACCACCTTGTCCGTGTGAAATAAGCAAAGGCCTTCCCTTGGAGACAGTGTGCCGAGCTCTGAATATCCTGCAAGCTGACGTGACCGCTGTGAGGAAGATTGCTTTAATGCGCAGGTATTTTAATGGTACCTCTCACAAAGTTTCAAAGGGAGGCCTGGTTAGGGCCATCAGCACTACATGGAGCCACAAGGTGGGAAACCTGTGAACCACTGGTGGGGCTGACTGCGTGGCACCCTTGAGGAATGAGATGACTTGGGGGTGCCTTGTGAGCTGATGACCCTCGAGGACTGGATGGACTGTGGCGATAGCTGAAACATGTCTGCGTAGCGTTGAAGGTTTGAGGTTTTGACGTATCCCATTCTGTAGGAACAGCAATATCTCAGAGATGGTGGTATGTAGAGGGTCCGCCTGCACCAGTGTACAAAAGCCTATGTGGCATTGCAGATGTGTCGAGTGGATGGTCTGCAACACTCTAGGATGGTGTTGAAGACTCCCAGGTCTAGGAACCTGTGCCTCTCAAGAGCCACACGGTCAAGTTCAGCCAGCCTGGGGCTGGGTGTGAGACTGGCCCCTGCTACAGCATGTCCCACAACAGAGGAAGTCTCCACGAGTCTTGGATCGACAGTTCCCTGAGGGTCGAGTACCACGGTCTGTGGGGCTAGTCCAGTGCTATGAATAGAACCGTGGTCCTCTCTTGACAAACAGATGCTTCTCTGCCCACTTGTGGAGTGTTGTAGACCTGGAGGAGTCTTGCTTGTTGAGGTGCACCTTGGCCGTGACGTTGTACATCCGGATCAGGATGTGGTGACCCTGCATATAGCCCATAGCTTTAAACGATTGATGTGTGTCAGTCGTTCTGTTGGGGTCCATGGTTCCTGGGTCAATTGTTGGTTGACGGTGGCCCCCTATCCATCCAGACTGGTGTCTGTGAAGATCTGTATGGTGTGGTCATTAATGTAAGTTGACCTTAAGTATGAGGACTTGGACCACCAATTGAGGCTTTGTTTCATAGCTGTTGGGATGGCTAGGCGAGGGTTCTTCTGCAAATTCAGGTTCTGATAGGGTTTGAGGAATCATTGTAGCGGTCACGTGTGCAGTTGGGCCCAAGGTATCGCCCCTATGCACGCGATCATCATGCCTTGAAGCTGAACTAGAGTTGACAGACCTGTGGACCTGTTTCTGATCACCTGCTTGGCAAGTTGTGAGATCTTGGCGATCTTTTCCCTGGGAAGAGCTAGGGCAGGGGTCGGCAAACTCATTAGTCAAAAGAGCCAAATATCAACAGTACAACGATTGAGATTTCTTTTGAGAGCCAAATTTCTTAAACTTAAACTATATAGGTAGGTACACTGTTTATTAACTTAATAAACTTTAATTAAAGTTTTAAGTCTTAATTAAACTATAGGTACACTGAATAAAACTTGATATCATACTTAATAGTGATCTTATTTATTGATAAAAATTAAATTGTAAGTCCCTGCCATTTCCCCGTCAGAAGTCCTCGTCTGGAGGCCTGGTCTACCGCCATAAAAGCCTATTGGTAGACCTGGCCTCTGGCTGAGTCCCATTGGGAGGCCAAGTCTACCCATTGGCTTTCTTGGCAGTAGACCTGGCCTCCGGAGGCCCATAGAAGCCAATTGGTAGACCTGGCCTCTGAAGGGGGACTTTTTCCCCTCCTCGGAGTCCAGGTCTACCGCCAAGAAAGCCAGTGGGTAGACATGGCCTCCCAATAGGACTCAGCCGGAGGCCAGGTCTACTAAAGGAAGGCCGCCCAACAGCTGATAGGCGGGGGGGGGCAGGAACCGCTGAGCCGCCCGCCCAGCAATCGCGCGGCTAGAGGGGAGGCTTTAGCCTCCCAACCATTGAGGGCAAGGGAAAGGGAGACCCAGCCATTCTCCATGGCGTGGTGGGGGGAGAGACAGCACGCCCGCTCTCAGGCGCGCTGGCTCCGTAGCCCGGCTGCCGGCGCAAGCGGGTGCAAGAGCAGGGGCTCCGAACCAAGTTCGGAGAGCCGCACTCAACACGCCAAAGAGCCGCATGCGGCTCTGGTGCCACAGTTTTGAGACCCCTGAGCTAGGGTGTTGTATCTGGTGTCTGTGATTAAACCCAGATGCAGGATCCGCTGCATAGGGGTAAGAGTACTCTTGGTGCGATTGAGGAGGTATCCGTGTTGTTCCAGTACCTGGATAACTCTGGCAGTGTGATAGGTGGCGTTGGTGCAGTGAGGACGCAGAGCAGAATGTTGTCCAGATTATGGATGAATGTGGATGCCCTCCTTCCTGAGGAGTGCGACTAGCGTGACGAGGACTTTGTCTGTGGGGCTGAAGATAGGCTGAATGGTAGTGTCCTGAACTGAAATGCTGTGAAGCGAAGGATCCGTTGGTGCCCGGCGTGGATAGGGATGTGCAGGTACACCTCTGTCACATCGATGGATGACATGAAGGTCCCTGGGCGGAGGACTTCCACTATGGATTGCAGCGTCTTCATGTGGAAGTGTTTTGGCTGAAGAAACTTGTTTACGAATTTGAGGTCCAAGATGGCACGCCAGTCTCCATTCTTTCTGGGAATGGTGAAAAAGATGGAGTAAACTTCAGAGGACCTCTCTTCTAGAGGGACCGGCTCGATGGTCTCTATGCTCTGAAGATGTTGGATTGCTTCCAGGGCTTTTCCGGTTTGTTTGACATAGGTGATGGCATGAAACAATCTGGGGGGGGGGATCTGTTGGAACTCTTATTTGGTAGCCCACTTGAATTAGCTGGCAGACCCACCAGTCTGGTTCTGCCTGTTCCCACTGTAGTCATCCAGCTGTAGTCGTCCCCCGACTTGGGTGGCTTGGCATCACTGATGCTTTGATTTGGGGAAGCGATTGGGCTTGTTGGGCCTCTGGTTCTGGTACTGGCTGGACTTGTTAAAGCGGGTTCCTCCTCTGAAGGCACCCCATCCACTCAGCGAGGCCTGACGCCTAGGTTCATGTCTTGAGTGTGGCAGGGTGTGAAATGCCCATCTGGACACTGTGTTGGAGGACATTGCCCTTGCGCTAAGAGTCATGGAGTCCAGTGTGGCATCTGCCAGAAAGTTGACTGCTTTCGAGACCCTATTGAGGCCCTCTGCTGCCCTGTGGTGTTCTGGGGGTATCAGTGTGGCCAGCTTCCTTGTTCACACTATGGTTGCCCTGGCACATAGGGTTGCCATGACTGAGGACTGCAGGGAGATGACTACGGCCTTGTGAGTTTTTCCCGACCCCAAGTCTGCCCTCTTGTCTAGGGGGTCCTTGAGTATCCCCCACGCCATCCTCAGATAGTAGGCCGGAGGACTGGAGTGCTGCAATAGGAGCATCCATCAGTGGAGGCAGTAGAAGCTCCATGGCACATGGGGCTAAAGTATACATCTTCCTGGGCCCACTAGGGAAATGTCTGTTGGCCAGGGGTTTCTCCCATTCTATTTTTAGAACATTCTCGAAAAAGTCAGGGAATGGCACTGTTTTAGTAAAGCTATGTTGATGTGGGAAAAACTCCTTAGATCTCTTGATCCTTGCCTTCTCTGTAGCTTGCTCTCCCTGCTCTGCTGGCTCAGATAGATCTAAGGCCATTATGGCCTTGGTCAGGAGACTCTGATAGTCGTCCCCTAAAAATAGTCTGGTTTGCTGTTCTTCTGCTGGGAGTTATTCCTCCTCTGAGAATTCCCCCTCCTCCCACCCCTCCTCATCTGACCCATCCTGGGAGAAAGAGAGCCTGGGCTGTAGGGAGGGTCCCTGGGGGGCCTGGAGGTGCCTGTTGATGTGGCCAGGGTTGGAGACACTCCCTGCTTGTACTGGGGCCTTCCCCCCCGGCATAGAGAGCTTGCCCTGGAGGCCTGGGAACCTCCGGTATGGAGAGGGGCCGTTGGAGCTTGCAAGAAGGGAAATTCTTCCCTGAGGGCCCTTTTCATTAGTGCCAGCAGGTCCTTGTTTTGCTGCCCCCCATGGCCCTCACAATTGGGGGCTTGTAGCTCACTATGTCCTGGAAGGTCTGGCAGGGTCGCTGACTCGGCTGGCATCTCCTGGGGGCCCTTGTTGCCTCCGTGCCGAGCTGGCTGTTTCTGAGGCTGCTTCCTCGTGCTGCATATTCTTTGCGGCCTTCTTGGATGGCTCCAGCTTCTTCCTCTTGTGCTATTATCAACCCTGGGAGCCAGCTCCTTTGTGCTTCCGCATTTGTGGGCACAGGAGGGTTGGGTGGCTGCCTGCTGTGTGGTCTCGTCCATGTTGCCGTCTTCACGGCCTCGGGGAGGTTGGGCGGCTGTCTGCCACTTCGTTTCCTCCGTTTCACAGCTCGTGGCCATGAGAGGGTTGGGCAGCCGTCTGCCACATCTTCTTGTCGCTGTTGCCACAGTCGCGGCTGCAGGAGGTTTGTGCGGCCGTCTGCTGCTTCGTTTCCTCCGTTTCATGGCTCGCGGAGATGAGGCCGTCCATGCAGACCTCGGGAGCGAGGAACCTGTCAGCGCCTGTGTCCTTCTCCACCATGCTGCTTGCGCTGTGGGAAACAGGGGCTGCAAGTCTCTTGGCTGCTCTCTAACGAAGATCTCCCTCCCATAAAAGAAGGGGAGAGGCAGATGGAAAAGGGAAGGGTAAGACTCTGCCTCCACATTGGGTTGCTTCTATGGAGCAACAGCAGCTGCTGCCTTCCCTGTGCAAGGCAGGAGAAAGACTGAGGGTGGGCGATTCCAGGCAGGAACAGGAAATGCAAATTGATCCTGCCTACCCTGGCCACAGGAAGGGAATCACCCATCTCTCCAGATGCCCTACCCCTCAGAGTGGGAGGGGTGACAGCTAGCCATCTCCCATTATGCTTATGAAGGGTACGGATAACTCTGTCTGGCTATTATTGACAGCAGACTATTGAGCTAGATTCAGTGTAAACCTGATGTCCCCACTCAGGGCTGGCTAATAATGTGTTCTCACTAATTCCAACAGTTTACATCAATAACGAATCAACTGCCTGCATAGAAACATATCCCATGTGTGTGATGCCCAAGTTCTACTAGGGGCATTTCACATTCCGTTGTGCTCTCCCATGAGAAATCATGAAAATACACACAAGTTCATGATTTTCTGAAAATCTAGGAGGGCACTTCTGCTGCTCAACACATTTGCCCTTTTACTTCTATTTTTACACTGAAGTCGGTGCAGCAGTGTACCTTATGGGCTGCAACTCTAAACATAAAAAATGAGATTCCTAATTGAAAAATGGCCAGGTTCAACTCATGTGGCTGCTTCAGAACCTTGCTCTTCTTTCCTCCTGCTATCTAGTGCCATCTTTTGTTTACCCTTTCTTTTGTTGCGTTAGCTACTACCCTTTAAAATCTGTGTCCTTTTGCCACACTACACCCTACAGCTGGGTGCATGATACTCAAGACTAGAGGCCTCTTGATCCAGTAAACGGCAAGTGGTTACCCAGGGCAAGTGGTGGCCCTGAAGTAACCAGCCCACATGATAGGTTTATCCCCCATAATAACTGAATTAAGCAGTGCCAGCTTAGATCAGGGGTCCCAAACCTTTTTGAGCCTGTGGGCACCAATGCAATTCTGACAGTGTGGTGGGCGCAGCCACAAAATGCCCACCACAGGAGGCAGAGCCAGCCACAAAATGGCTGCTGCAGCTTACTTCAATCACAAGCGGAAGATCCCCATGTTGTGGTGGCAGCTGCTACCAAAGCAATGCTTTGAAAGAATCTGCATTGCCACTCAAAAGCCTTGCTGGGCAAACGCCCCACCTAGCCCCCATTCACTTTCTAAAAAGCACTTGGTGGGCACCAGTAAAGGTGTCGGCGGGTCACCCACGTTGGGGACCCCTGGCTTAGCTACATCAAAAAAGGCACCACATATGAAAACTCATATGGTTAGGGTACTTGGAGGAGGGGGACCTACCTTGCACCCTTTGCCGATGCTGTTAAAATTCAAGAAGATACCCAGGAGATAGATTTATTATTAATACAGCATAAGCCAGTAAAACACGTGTCATTTATACAAAAGGTAAAAAATTATAGCATTTCAACCAAAAACATCCCTAATTAAAATTTCCAAATAATTTGTAATAGACTAAAATTGACCAAAAGGAGCCCCGTGGCGCAAAGTGTTCAGCTGCAGTACTGAAGTCAAAAGCTCTGCTCACGACCTGAGTTTGATCCCGACTGAAGTCTGTTTCAGGTAGCCTGCTCAAGATTGACTCAGCCTTCCATCCTTCCGATGTCGATGAAATGAGTACCCAGCTTGCTGGAGGTAAAGGGAAGATGACTGGGGAAGGCACTGGCAAACCACCCTGTAAACAAAGTCTGCCTAATAAACATCGGGATGTGACGTCACCCCATGGGTCAGGAATGACCCGGTGCTTGCACAGGGGACCTTTACCTTTTTTTAAAAAATGACCAAATTATGATGTAATCTAATTGCAATTGCCCAACATTAGGGATCGAACTTTATATGCTATTGCACAAAATTTGGCTACCTGTTTTACCATCTGGGAATTCCCTTCCCAGAGACCCTTAATTCTCCCTTCATCTGAGCTTACTGCGATTTGGCTGAGCTTACAATGATTAGCTTACAATTAGCTTCCTCGTAGAAGGAGCAACTGAGCAAAACATGCTCTATAGACTCCAATTTCTCTGGCCTTTTGGCGAAGATCAAGTGAAGAAGGTACCCTTCTTTGGTAAAAAGCTCTAAACTGGTGGGACTGGGCAAACTCAGCATTGTCTTACACAGTGAACTGGAATGGGTATGTGGAAGTGAAGGGTTAGGAAAGCTATACTAGGGATGAGGGTAAGAGAGCTTCACACACACACACACACACACAAAACCTCTGAAGCAAACTCCTACCTTGAAGGAAACACAGTCTACAGGGATTAGTGAGGTTTTAGTCGGCATCTTTGAACCCCTGCAAAAGAGGGAGTGGCCAGTTTCCTTCAGGTGAGCAGGTTTACGAGAAGAGCAGAGAGAAAATTGACGTTCACTGTTTCTGTATCGGTTTGTTTGGGCAGAGAGGGGAAGAAGAGCCAAGAGATGTCTGAAGAGAACGCCAGGACTTTAACAAATCAAGGCCATTAGCAAACTGCTTAGCGAAGAGAAAGGAAAAAGAAGTATTTAAAGAAATGCCTGGGAGAAGCCTCTCCTTTTTATTTACCATACTCTGCACATACAGTACTTTCTGTTTTGCATGTTAGCCATGAACTGGCAGCTGAATTAAAAAAAAATACACATACAATGTACACCTGGAATTTGCAAACTTACCACACTTCAATATCATTGATAAGTTTTTTGTTTTGTTTTTTAGTGTGTAGAAGGGGGGCTAATATATTACAGCTACTATCGCCCTCCTCCACACAAACCTTTCAAGTTACTTCAACACCCCCCACCACATCGATCTCTCTGTCTCACTTGTCCGGTTGTATTTGTAAGGCATATAATGTTCCCCACCCTCAGCAGCAATGAACTACCCAGTTGGGCAGCGGTTTTCTTTTGTATAATAAAAAAGAAAATAAAAGTCAGTTTTGTGGAGCGATGAAGCCAGCGCCAGAATACCCTTCTCCAACCTCCAATTTCAGAATCATTTCTCCCTTTGAACACTGCAAGTTTAAAGGTGGGGGGGGGGGGAGAGAACACATTTTTCCAGCCAAAAATTAGTCACTCAAGTTTCTGCATTGTGTTTTATGGTTCAAGACCACAACTTCCAACCAGTACGCACATTCTCCCTCACACACACCCCTAAATCATTTTTTAAAAAAAATAAGATATCATCACTGAGAAAAGTTCCAAAGGCTTCCTTACCATTGCAAACAGCAAAGTAAGACCCCATATCTGAGAAGCTGAGAAAACTCAAGTATTAACCCCACTTACTGAGGTTCCCTCCAACTTCAGTCTTAAAACTCCTCCCACCCCCAAGAATTTAAAAATTACAAAGTTTTCTTTTTCTTTTTCTTTTATTTTAGCCATTTACTTTGGCCTGAAGAACTTCCAACAAAAAGACACTTGCCATTATTAAAGAGAATTAAAAAAAAAAAAAAACCTAAATTCATCCAAACGTCAACGGACTCCTGGATGCTACAGAAACGCAGTCCAACTAAGGTTTGGAAGGTGTGGATGACAGCTCAGGGCCTTTCACAGTACAATGGGACAGACTGCCCATGAAATAACGTGGCATCCTGCCTTTCCAGGTGACACAAATACAGCTTAAGGGGGTGTGTGGGGCTCCAAATCTTATGCAACACGAGCCAAATTCTCTTAATTTGGTATAAAAGGCATATAGGCACCGTCTGACAAATCTTGGAATTCAAGGAGGCAAGAGGGAAAAACAAAACACACATCGTCATTGCAATTCTGAGCCTGGATCTATACATGGAATCAAATGAGGTGGCGAGGCAGGGTGTACTCGATTTAGGCTGCAAAGGGAGGAATCACATTTTTTGCATGGCTGTCCCAACACCTCTTATAAAACCCCTCCTGCTGATCAGTAAACTAAGATAAGAAGGAAAGGGCTGAGGAACCACCCCGCTCCCAGATGTTCTAAGTTTTCTACTTGCAGGGAGGGTTTTAAAAAAACCACAAAGAGCAAAAAATGTTCATTCTGTCGCATATATAGACCAGAGTGCCAGTTCATTTCATCCAGATATTCTGGCTCCAGGCTAGAAAACACATTTGGTTCATATTTGCCAATTTAATTATTATTAATTTTTTAAGGACTCCTTCCCTCATCTGAGTGGGAAAACCCATTCCATCAAACCCAGATCAGGTCTTTTAAGTATGGACAGATTCCAACTCAGGACAAAGAACTCTATTCTAAATCCTCTGAGGTGAAGGGCGGCCGGGGGGCGGGATGGGGGACGGCCGGGGGGCGGGATGGGGGACGACCAGGGGATGACAACAGCCCGGTGAACAAAAAAGGAAAAAGAAATAGCAACAATAAACCAATTTTCTTTGTGGAGGCCACCACACAGGGGGTGTCGTTTGCCCCGGCGAAACTGGCTGCTTTAGTTGACAGAGGAATCCAACGCCACCCCTTTCCAAAGACACCACCCCCTCCAGTCATTTAATAAGGTACCCCTCTTCCCTGTCCCCCTCTCGGGGGCACTCTACTTGGCCCACGAAAGGCATTTCCGTAAGCAGCGGACTGGACCGGATTCCCCCACGTGTGACTGGTTCCTGCATCACTAGAACTAGCGTTTGCCGCTCCCACCTCACTGTAGTTGTGGATTTTGGCCTCTGGGTGCGCCAGGGCGTTGTGGCTCCCCTCAGTTTTGACGAAGGACTGCCCGACGGCAGAGTGTATCCCTAAGGGGACTCGAGTGAAACGGAGGTCCTGGTCCCCGGGGAACTGAACAGATCCTGCACCCTGGTAGCTGCTCGACTCCCCGAGGTGACTCGCGGAGCCCAGAAAGGTCCTACTTTTCCCCAAAGTCTGGGGCGACGTCTCTGTCAACGTCTGGCTGGAATCCCGATCGTCGACGTCAAAGCTGCTGCCCTCTTGCCCATCAGCGCCGTAAGTCCTGGCTGAGGGCTGTGACCGGGCGTAATCCGAGGAGGGCCTTGCCGGTTGGGGTTCATGCTTTGGGTGGCTCGGCGGCCCTGCCTCTTGCTGGGATAGAAGGTGGAGGAGGGCAGCTGTGACAGCTGGATTCAACTCCTGAGCTGCGTCGGAGATGTTCTCCTCAGCCAGATTTGGGGGCGGCGGCGGTCCAGGAGGCTCGGGGGGTCTCTTCTCTGGTGGGAGAATGTGAGGACAGGCTGTGGAATGGTTACTTCTTTTAAACACCATCTTAAAAGCACACGTGAACAAACATCAACACATTTTAGAGACGAGACTATATGGGGTGGGGGGCAGTTTCAAAGGCAGCTGCATGCTTTGTTTAGACGGTCTCAGGATCTCAGGTAACAGGCCTTGCAAAGATCTCTTCCTGAGACCTTGGAGAGCTGCTAACAGGTGAGGAAGGTGGTAAGTGGGTAAAGAAGTGTAAGTGGGGCTGTGCGTAATCTGAGATCTACGAAACAGGCCCATCGTCCCAAAAACCTCTTTCTACATGAACGCAACACAAATATTGAGACCTGAATACAGGATGGACGTTTATTTCAATTTGTATAGTTAATTCTGTTTATTTGTATAGTTTATTCTGCTACTGGAAGATGCAAAGAGCTAGACGAGGAGAAGAAGAGTAGGTGTTTATATGCTGACTTTCTCTACCACTTAAGGAAGAATCAAACCGGCTTACAACCACCTTCCCTTCCTCTCCCCACAACAGACACCCTGTGAGGTAGGTGGGGCTGAGAGAGAGTGACTAATCCAAGGTCACCCAGCTGGCTTTGTGTGTAGGGGTGGGGAAACAAATCCAGTTCACCCTATTAGCCTCCGCCGCTCATGTGGAGAAGTGGGGGATCAAACCCGGTTCTCCAGATCTGAGTCCACCACTCCAAACCACCGCTCTTAACCACTACACCATGCTGGAGAGCACTGCAGTCCCACCCACTGGAATTACTGCAAAGTCCCCTTTCTGGGACTTGCTTCAAAGCCTACCTTTGCAACCAGGAGGGCTGTAAGCTTACTTTCTTTTCTTTAAAAAGCCACAAAAGGAGAAAAAAAAAGATTCTCACTGTTCAGTTCTGTACAGTAGAAAATTCCATCCAGATGACATTATAAACCTAATCCTGCCCCTAACCAAACTCTTTATTGAACAGATAATTCCTGGCTAAATTCTGTGCTGGGTAGCCCGCGTGATCCAAGTCAACTGCTAGCCAGGTAAGTCAGGATTCCCAGAGGTGATTTAAACAGACACATGCACACACAAACCTAGGAATGCCTTCAAATTATTCTGAGTACCACTTCCAATAGGGTTAGGGTTAATCTACTGCAGAAAAAAAAGAGAAGAGTCCCGCGAAACCTTCTGCAATGTGAATTCAGCTTGGGCTGTGGTATCTCCTTCCCTGGTAAGGGCATCTGGTAGAAAGGGGCAGAAGAACATGTGGCCGTAGACAAGGGGCAGGGGCAGCAGCTTAGCTGATTTCTTCTGGACAGCTTTGTCACAGGCTCAAGCCTTACAGCGTTGGATGACTGACGTTAAGGGAACTTTTAAAAAATGCATGAACTGTAGGGGAAGAAGAGGCATGAGCCATTCCAAACATTCAGAAAAAGTACTTTGTTCAGTCTTGGGAAGGCTGTACCATTGAAGAATTTTTTTTTGGGGGGGGGAATTGCCTGGTTAGTTAAATACACCCCCATATTCCCTGACTGACCCTCCTGTTTCTTGTTTTATTTTTACGTAAGCACTGTTTTTAAGACCTGGATGGCCCAGGCTAGCCGGCTCTCGTCAGATCTGGGAAGTTATGCAAGGTCAGCTCTAATTAGTACTTGGATGGGAGACCACCAAGGCTATTCAGGACCACTACGCAGAGGCAGGCAATGGCAAATCACCCCTGTTCATCTCTTGCCTTGAAAACCCTACAGGGTTGCTATAAGTCAGCTGCAGCTTGACAGCACTTTCCACCACCACAATTTTTAAAGTTGACTTTTAATGTCTTTTTAACTGTTTGTTGCCTTGAGAGCCCTAATGGGGTAGACAGGCGGGATACAAGTTTTTCTTCTGGTATACTCCCAGAAGGACACTAAGATCGTCTGATGAAAATTTACTGGTAGTCCCTGGCCCTAAGAGTGTGCAGCTGTCCTTGACAAGAGCCAGGGCCAAAAAAGGCTGGTAGAATGCTCTGCCTGGAAACATCAGGGCGCTGCGGGATCTGAAAGTCTTCTGGACGGCCTGCAAGACGGAGCTTTCCCACCAGGCCTAAAATTGAGGACAACCGCTTATATCTCCTTATATTATCTATACTATTTTACTGGCCTCCCCCGCTTCTCCTCCTTGAGTAGGAACAATACAAAGTGAAGGGTTGCCACCTGTACTGTCCCTATAGTTTTTAGACTTGGTGCACCATCATGTTAGGTTTTAGAATTTTATGGTTTTATTATAGATATTTATATTGGTTGTTGTAGTTTTAGAATGATGTTACCCGCCCTGAGCCAGCTTGCTGAAGAGGGCAGGTTATAAATCTAAAAAATAAAAATAAATACATTTAAATAAATAAAAATTACTCAGTATTTTAAAAGCATTTTTAAAATCTGCATATATAGAAAGGCACACCGCCTACCCTTCTCACTGCTGCGCTAACTCTTCATGCATGTGGAGGTTCTGACATGAGTGAGCATCTCAAGAGGCATCCCCAACCTGCGTCCTAAGGTGCTAGCTACAGTACTGGAGGTCCCTATCAAACCCTTTCACTGTATATTTGGATCAGGTCTTTGGGGTGGATGGCACTACCACCAAATCCTTCAGAGAGCAGTTTAAATGTGCTCCTCAGTGCTTCATTCTGAAAACCATCCTGTGGGGTAATTATTACACCCTTTTTTGCAGATGTGGGGGGCGGGGGCTGAGTCTGACAGCACACAACTTGCCCAAGCTCAACGACGGAAGATTTCCTGAAACTTGGAGCGGTTGCCAAATTCCACACACACTCAGAGACGACCACCAGGCATGGTGAAATAATATTCAAAGTGTTTTTTATTTACTCCTCGGAAAGCCCCCATGTCATCGTCCCCCTTAGGTCCCAGGAGCAAGGGGTGGTAGCGGGAGGAGTCACGATTATTTACCTGCGGTTTCCTCCTGAGGCAAAGTGGGGGTTTTCTGCGCCCCCCGCGGCTCACAGCTCTTTTCGCTACTGCTCTCCTCGCCGCTGGCTGTGGGCTCCTGGTTCTTCAGGAGCTGGCTCAGCAACATGGCCAGTACATTCTGCATGTCTCCCTGAGGGCCCGCTGCTTCTGGGGTGGCCTGCTCCTCCGGTAGCTGGGCCGGCTCCTCGGGGGCCACTTCCTCTTCCGTGGCGTTCTGAGAGCCCGGCTGCGTGGTCGTGGTGGCTTCATTCAGAGCGTTGATGGATTGGTTGAGGGCCTCCAGCTGTTGCTGCATCTCCGGGTTCGAGTGGATGTTGAGCAGCTGGGCCATCTGCGGGATGCTGAGGTCCGTCTGGCTCTGCAACAAGTTCAGCAAGACAGCCAGCTCACTCTGGTTCAGCTGCTGTGTGATGTCGCCAAGTCCAGCTGCAAAGCACAAGGAAGGCCACCGGAACAGGAAGAAATGAAAAAAACACACAAATCAGGGCCTCGGGAATGGAACAGCAGACAACGGGACGCATGCAACAATATCTGCCAGCTATCCATTACCGTGATAAACAAACACACACACCTCTATGTACTGGGTACTGCAACCACAAATGTAAAACACATTGATGAGCCAAGACTATGAATTCATATTCACAAAAACCTAGTTTAAATATGCAGTAATATTAAATATTACTTACACCTATACATATAGTTACAAGTCAGCAATGCCATTCAAAATTATCATACAATGATATTCCTATGTAGACTCCCACTACACGAGAGTCCAAAAAGTGTAACCCAATTCCACAGTGATTCAACTCAGTTCCAACCATAGCAACTCAGTTCTAATCGAAGCTCAGTTCCAAGTGAACCAACTCAGTTCCAAGCGAAAAACGGTCCTCTAGAGGCAATCTTGCCGTTTTGCAGTCATACTTCATCAGTTTAATTTGCCTCTTGACATATATGCATTCAATCCTGTTATAATGTTGCCCACGGCTTACACAACCAGAGTCATATGTTATAACGTTCCAATCGGATACCAGCTCTCATTGTATAGTGGGAGTCTACACAGGAACATCATTTATGATATTTTTGTATGGCATTGCTGACTTGTAACTGTATGTAAGTAATATTTAATATTACTGCATATTTAAACTAGCTATCCATCACCGCCTCTCAGCAGCAAAGCTTTTGCTTTCCTACCCAAAGGCTGGTTTCCTTGTGATCACCAAATGCAGGGCTGCTAAGGGGCCTGGCCATCCAGGCACATGATGGTGATTCATCATTTTGCCGAGCCAGTCATAAGCACCATCGCCCAATAACAGTAAGAAAAAGGTGTCGTTGAGCTGCAACCAACTAATGGCGATCCCCTCCATGGGGCATTCCAGGCAAGAGAGGAGCAGAGGTGGCTGGACACTGCCTTCCTCCGCCTAGCAACCCCAGTCTTCCTTGGTGATCTCCCATCCAAGTACTGACCAGGGCTGACTCTGCTTAGCTTCCAAGCTCTGACAAGCCCAGGCTAAGCTGGGTGACTTGGGCTCACTCCAACAAACACACCAAGAAACGTTGCACGTCTATTGGTGGACCTAAAGATCCCGGCCCTACCAGGAAATGTTCCTGACCCTACCAAGAAATGTATATCTACTGGTGGACCTGAACAGAATATGACAAGGTATAGAAAGTTTCATCTTTTCCCCTCCATGCAAGCATGAACACACACTCATACACCCACATATATACATTCTGGAACCTTTTCTATCGTTTCTATCTATCTGCACAACCACATTCTCTCCAGCTACTGCCCACTGGGAACATACCTCTACAGAATCATGACTTTGATTCTTGCTAACATGCACAGCCTCTGGTTACGCTCATAGAAGCAGCTACTTTTCTTGAGCATTACTCATAATCCACATTAAATCTTCCACAGGGCTCAAAAGAGGAATTCAAGAGGAGGAGCACCAGCATGGATTCCTCTTTAAAGGAAGCGAGCAACTTACACAAGCATTATCAGAGCTGCACCAGAAATTAGTGAACAGGGCAAGCTAGCAAAGGGCCCCAAAGTCCAGTATTTCAAGCATCTCTGTTCCTTCTGTAGATTGCAGAGTAGAACTTGGGGGGGGGGGGGGCAGCCTCACTATAACATGTGTGTCACAGAGCCAAGCCCACTATTATGAAAAACTACGAGTCATGTGAATACAACATGTATAACCTGGGGTATGACTCCTCCTTCAACCACCAGGAGCAACCTGACTGGACACCAATGGAGTTCAAGGGAAAGACCAAATTACCTACAATCCCCCAGACTTCTTTTTGGGTCAGGCAGGGAAGACGTTTATCCTCTGCTTAAGAGTTAGGGGTAGTTTGAATTCTTCAATAAATATAACTAAACCCTTTAATAGATTTGATTAACAGTGCAAATTCTCTGCAGAATCACTCCTGTCTCTGGCACTGAAATCAGTGATGCTAGATTGGTGCAATTTCACCTACGATTGGTCTGTAAACCAACTTTAAATTCAGTTGACTATTCAACAGGGTGGCAATTTTAATCTGTGAGGATGAGGGTTCAGGGCACATTTGTGTGTGTGCATAAAGGGGCTAGTTTGGTTCCAATGCGTTACTCAAATAGGGAATGCGAAACAGGACTGCTGAATTACAATTAATAATGAAGCTCACAACAATGCATTCTCCTGGACTAAATAGAGACTTGGGATTCTGGTCTCATTACCAATGCTGATTTCTCTACGCCTACTACCCCTCTGCATATCACACCTACTTATGTCATTTACCTGCTATTGACATTTACATGCTATTGCCATTGGGTGTCTGGATTCACACTTCTCTACTTACGGATAGATAGACTCACATTCTAGCTGTATCTGAAGACGTGAGCTGTGACTCACGAAAGCTCATACCTTGCCAGAAATTTAGTTAGTCTTTAAGGTGCTACTGGATTCTTGCTTTTTTCTACTGCTACAGACAGACTAACACGGCTACCCATCGTGATCTATCTCCAGGAAATAGTAAATGCTTTCTTTCCTTCCAACAGATTCACAGTGCGACTGTCTAAAAAGCCAGTGATTCATTACTGTACAGCCCTATTAGCCCCGTATCTGCCTACACATATCTGCCCTATATCTGCCTACACTTGCTGCCTTGGCTTCCCAGGCCCCTGCACTTGCACAGGCTCATGGTCCGCCTAAACAAGGGCTGGGATCCTATGAACAGGCTCCATACGTGCTGGACAGCCTCTGCAGTGAAGCACGCTTCCACTTCTGATTGCACAAAGGCTCACTGAAAAACACTGGTCTTGCACAAACAAAAGTGAGAATAAACGCAAATGTGCCAACCCAACTCCATCGGAGAGATAAAGTAGAACCAAGTCCAACAGGTACGTAATAAACTCCGTGGTAAAGTGTCTTCTGCAGAGGGTAATCACTAAAATGGTCAGGTAAGTATTCTCTTCAGCAAACAACCGGCTACAACTAAGGTAGATCAAGGGAGAAGGATGTTCCAGATAGAATAAGTTTCCATTTGCGCCAGTGGCTTCATCAGTCGCTTGATCTCTGTAAAGCCATCATGTATCTTAGTCGTTTCTTTCATGCTTCTTGCTTTAAAACTATGAGTCAGCTTCTATAACATCCCTCTCAGCATAAGAGAATCTAACCTGTTGGACTTGGTTCTACTTTACCTCTCTGGTGGGGTTGGGTTGGCACAATTATGTTGATTCTGTGTTATTCATTATAGACACGTTAGACCGGAGCTGTTTTGTTCGGTTATTACATCATTGTAAACAACACTATCTATTCAGTTTTGATTTGCAAACAGAAGTAAGAGCAAAAGAGGAAGTGTGCTCAGCAGCAGAGGCTATCTAGCGTGTGTGAAGCTTGTTCACAGGACCCAAGCCTCACATGTAACAGTTATAACTCCCTGTGCCACAATATTTGTCTGAAGAGGGACTGGCTTTTTAATGTCCACTCTGCATTATGGATAGTTTTGCTAGCTCCAGGTTAGGAATAAATGGAGATTTGGGGGGGGGGGCAGAGCCTGAGGAGGGCAGGGTTACCAAAGCGGCCATTTTCCAATCACCAAAGCGGCCATTTTCTCCAGAGGAACTAATCTGTATTGCCTGGAGATCAGTTGTAAATAGTAGGATATCTCCAGCCACCACCTGGAGGTTGGCAACCCTAATTATGGAGCTTAACCTGGTAGCCTAGAGAGGAACAAGCAGCTGTGTCTCAATTGGTCCTAATAAAAGGTATCATGTGGATTGTGTTCTGGGTTTCTGACAAAGATAAGCCTGGTGTAATACTGGCTCAGTATTGTCAGCCATCGACAATTTGGTGAATGCCCCAGGCCGTACACTGACCAAATGAGTCTCCGGCACTTGGGTGGCTTTTGATCTGGGAAGGCGGTGGGTGCGCTGGACTGCTGTGATTCTTGATGGTGTCTGTGCTGACTGTGGAGGCCGTCTCCTTCCGGGAAATCTTTGCTAAAGGCGGCTCTTCTACCACAATCCCACTCTGCCGTTGCCGTCGACGTTTCTTGCTCCACAGTTCATGGCAGTCTTGCCAGTGAGGGAGGCTGGAAAGACAGAAGGCAGACATTACTGAGAAGGAAAGAATGAAGGTAAGTGGTTGGGAGTCAGTTGCTCATAAACTCTTTCTCAAGTTCATTGGAGGGTTATGACCCTTCTCCAAGTTTTCCACTAACTGCAGAGTACATGGGGGGTGGGGAGATATCTTTCATTATGCTTGGCACAAGAGACCAAACCCATTCAAGCTGAGTTCCTTCACAAGTGTAGATAACTTGGGGAAGGAGCGGAATCAGCCCCACACGGCTCTGAACTAGAAAGGCAGAAGCAAGCAAGAGTTGAGTAAACCTTCCACCCTCTCTATATCCCAGTGTAACATGCCAGACGTCCTCTGTGCATGCCAGCAGTTAGGCAGGGGTAGTGTGGACCTCAAATAATACCTAGCTAATAAGCCAAACAAGAATTTGTGGATTCCTACAGCAAGACACATATGAACCTTGTAACTGCTATAGAACAAAGTTTAAGGCATATTAGGACGGGCAATCTACTGTGTCGTTAAGAGAAAGTCATGAGTTGGGGATAAATTGAAGTGTAGAGTATGAAACATCCTGACAGCCCTCTGCCAGGATGGAGTGATTGAACTGAGAAAAAAGGCGAATTTTAATCATGGATTTAAATCAAAACTTTCCATTTATTATCCAGATACTTCCTAAAGTAAAATTGCTCATTAACCAGATGTCATAACTGAAACAGCATGTTGATTTAGATCCTTTACCAAATCCCAGAAAATACATTCTAAACTTTCTCAAATATATAACTTAATATTTAAGAAAATGATACGCAACATACTGATCTTTGGATACCTTAGTGCTCATTGCCAAAGACAGTCTCTCTTAACTACTTGCAGCCAGGATGCCTTTTTGAAAACAGGTAGTGATTGAAATCACCATTAGAAAACGTGTTGTCTTCCCATGTTCCTTTTGGCTGTAGTATACCCTTTCTCTCTCTCACACACACACAAGTAAATAATCTCACTCAGAAACAAAGGTAATTATAGTTACTGGGCAGATCAGCATCCGCTATGAAACAAAAAGTTTCATCTGAAGGTTTCCGTGTTCTTTGACTAGTAGAAAGTTTTACAAATACGTAAAAGCATAGTATTGAGCCAACTGCAGCAACTAAGTGACTAGGCATGAATGAGGAATAAAGTCACCCAGATGGATCAGTGGGCAGTATTTGGGTTGACTTGCCAGTCCCTGTAGCCAGCTGCAGTGTAACTGCAAGACCAATCAGGCAGTGGGACAACCAAAAAAATATTCTACCCATAGTTGCTTTTTTTTAAAAAGCAGTGTTTCATAAGTTCCATTTTATGAGATGATGTCCACATTACATTCAGATTTTAAACTTTTTAAAGATAGATGAAGCTTGGACTTAAAAACAAACAACCATGCTCTTTGCACATAACGGGAAAGCAGAGATAAGAAAAAAGTTCCCTTATTAGATCCTGTTTGCAGCACAGCATGGTGGATTTGCACTCCTGAACGTATGAAAGAGCTTACTCATATAGTTCTGAGTCATCCACAGACTCCAACTTCCTCACATCAAATTAGCTCGCAAGTCAGTGGCAAAGTTCAATTTCCCCATAACATTTGGCTGACTAACATCGGAGACTGGGTCTAAATGATATGCTTGCCATATTTCCAGCTGCATAGTGTGAGTACTTCCCCCAACGTACTGTTCGTTGCAGAAGGTAATATCCATTGTGTGGTGTAAATGGTTTGTTAAAAACTGTTCCATTGCAGTGTGTTTCTCACCCCACCCTGGAACTCCAGAGGTTTCATATTCCAGGAGTCACTTGTCATTTTCTAAAGGAAGCCGTAGAAGCCAGTACTTTGAAGGAGAGCCACAGGACACACAGATGACTAGACAGTCTCCACTCTTTCAGATGAATCAGAACACAATACCTTGGTGGGTAAAAAAGCCTTCCCTCCCATGTGAGCATAATGCAACTGTTCAAAACATCTCAGACCAAAAAGACAACATCAAATTATCCCAGTAATCTTGGAGGTAACAAGCTGACAGTTCAAGACACTAAATGCCCGCAGCAAGCTTTTTATCTTTTAAGCTTCACAAGCAAATATATAACATGAAGAACAGAAAGCTGTGGTATATAGTTTAGAATAGGCCATACTTCCCACACCAAGACTCTCTGGCCAGAGGAACCTGGGGGCACGGGGAAAGACACCTACTCTGGAGGATCCATCTTGCTGACATCAACTTCTTTCAGGAAGTCACTCTGCAAGGCCTGCTCTGCTGTGCACCGTTTACTGGGGTCCAGCGTCAGCATGTGGTCCAGCAGGTCGAGAGCAGCAGAAGGGATGCTGAGCAAAGCACAGGGAGAGAATCAGTCCAAATGGACCCTCTGATGATGGCAACACAAAGCGTTATTCTTCCTACCAGCAAACTTTCTCAGTGAACTTTTCAAATCCCCCTCACCATGTCACATCAAGCAGGACACTACTATTACCCCTGCATCACCTCTGGGGCAGAGGCCAGGGCTTGCCTAAGAACACCCAGCATCTACTTACAGTCAGAGAGGCTTCTTTGGGCTGGGAGATTAAGATGGCTACCCTATGCACTCTTTCTAGAACATAAGCCCACTGGAACATAGCTCCAAGCAAATATTCATGCTACCAATGGAAAAGCCACTGACCTACCAATGGAAAAGCCACTCACCTAACCCTTCAGCCACTCACCTAACCTCTGATGAATTTTACACAGACATAAAGAAGAGTTGGTTTTTATATGCCGACTTTCTCTACCACTTAAGGCAGAATCAAACCGGCTTACAATCACTTTCCCTTCCCCTCCCCACAACAGACACCCTGTGAGGTAGGTGGGGCTGACAGAGCTCTATCAGAGCTGTGACTAGCCCAAGGTCACCCAGCTGGCTTCATGTGTAGGAGTGGGAAAACAAATCCAGTTCACCAGATTAGCCTCTGCTGCTCATGTGGAGGAGTGGGGAATCAAACCGGTTCTCCAGATCAGAGTACACAGCTCCAAAACACCGCTCTTAACCACTACACCACGCTGGCTCCCACATATATTCTATGCTTTCATGGTCTTATCAGGACCACAAGAATTGCAGAGACATCCCCCCCCCACCCACCCATGTTTTAAAACTCACAAGGAAAACTCTTCCCGCAGGCGCCTACGGTATTGCTTCTTCGGTTTCATGGTGTTGAAATAGGGTAATTTGATGACATCCGGCCACACAGCCGGGCAGGGACTCCCGCAGAGCCGGCTGCAAGAAAATGGGAAGGGGAAATGGTTAGGAGAGGCCGATAATTTTTTAAAAGAATAATCGAACAGCCTGCACTGGAGAGCAGTGCTGAAAGTGACTACTCCTAACTAGTCATACCAAATGGTACTTTGGCCCTGTGAGTTTTGCACAATCCTATTATATGGAGAGATGAAGAAGAGTTTCCTGTTAAGAGCAGACCTATATAAAAATATGCTAACGACCAAAATATGGATACTCAGGACGTGACGTACAGTGGAAGTGGCCAGGAGAGGAGACAGGCCAGATAAAGAAGTTCCTCGCTTCTGGGCTAGATACAACTCCAGCAAATGATGCAAAATTGCCCAATTTCTCTGCCATGTTATGCTCCCCCTTGAGAATGGTTAACCAGAACATTCTTCACTCTATACCAGGGGTGTCAAACATGCGGCCCGGGAGCCAGATCTGGCCCCAACAGGGCTTTTCTGCGGCCTTCGGACCCGAGGCAGCCAGTCCCCCTTCCCCCCCTCCCCCAACCTTTTTGGGCCTTCCTGGCCCCGTGTGCCCAGCTGGAAGCCTCCCTCCCTCCCTTCTCGGGCGTGCGGAGGCGGCTGCGGCCCCACGCGCCGGGCCAGAAGTCCCCCTCTTCCCGGGCATGCAAGGGTGGCTGCCGCCTCGTGCGCCGGGCTGGAAGCAACCCTTCCCTGGTGCGCAAAGGCAGTTGCCGCCTCGCACACCAGGCTTGAAGCCCCCTTCCCTCCCTTCCCTGTTGTGCAGAGGTGGCTGCTGCCTCGCGCGCCGGGCCTGAAGCCCCTTTCCCTCCCTTCTCTGGCACGCAGGGGCAGGATCCAGACCCGCATACCAGCCTGAAGCCTCCTTCTTTCCCTCCATCCCTCTTTCCTTTCTCTCCCTCCCTCTCTCCTGTCTGTTCCTTTTTCTGTCTCTCTCCCTCTCTCCTGTCTGTTTCTCTCTTTCTGTCTCTTTCTCCCTCTTTATTTCTTTCTCTTCTCTCTCTCTTTCTCCCTGTCTTTTTGGACTGGGAGAGAGCTGCAGGCTCACCAGTCAAGGCAGCCAGTCCTCCCCTAGTCCAGATCTGGGCTGGTGAGTCTGCTGTGGGCTTGCCAGTCAAGACAGCCACACCACCCCCAACCCCCCTGTCCAGATGTGGGCTGGTAAGCCCACTGCAGGTTCACCAGCCCCCTGGTTTAAAATATTTAACAGAATTAATGGCAGGAACTAGAGATACAAATTTCATAGAAGACCCTTTTAAATAAATGGCAGCGGTGAAGACACGGGAAATGAGAGGAATTACAATATAATTCATGTAAGTACAGGAAACGTTCAAGTATGTATTTCTATTGAAAAATATGAGATGTGAAGGCATGGAATAAGCTGGGGGAGGATTTGGGGAACACTGAAATAGATTTACATTTTCTCCTTTGCAATGAGTGAAATGCTTAAGACAATATTCTACTTAAATGTGCACTATGTAGATTTGTAGATAAGTCAATATACAGGAGGGGTCCCCAACTTTTTTGAGCTTGCAGGCAAGAATGAACGGTAAAATATTTTATAATTTTTAAATTTTAGGGTGATAATTTTAATCAGGGGTTGTTTTTATTAATCTTACACCTTTATTTGTACATCCCCCTGTGATTCTGTAGTGCAAAACTATTGAATCTGGACATTTTGATGTGTTGGCATGTGATTGGTCAGTTGACAGTATTAATAAATTGATTTGAGCTTGCAGGCAACTTTGGAATTGTGACACCGTGCGGTGGGCACAGCTACAAAATGGCTGCTGTGGAAGGCGGAGCCAGCCACAAAATGGCTGCTGCAGCTTACCTTCAGTCAGATAGTGAAGATCCTTGTGCTGTGGCGGCAGCTGCTGCCAATGCAACATTTTAAAAAATCTGCACCGCCAATAAAATTTCCAATGCCCAATCAAAAGCCTTGCTGGGCTAAAGCCCTACTAGGCTCTGCCCATTTTCTAAAGACACCTGGAGGGCACTGCAAAAAGTGCTGGCAGGCACCGTGGCGCTCATGGGCACCGAGATGGGAACTCCTGATCTACAGTAATAGGTAGTGATAATTCTAATGTATACTGTGGACATACAGAAAACATTTTCAAGGATATGTTCATTGTTTAATGCAATTAATTTGTTCATAATTAATATGCCACAACATACATGATAGTGTGCTCTGGAAGAGCTACCTGGTTTTAAGGGCAAATCGGAATGCCTTCTTCTTGGTCTCTTGGACTATCAATTTAAGAAAGATGTAGACAAGCTGGAACATGTTCAGAGGAGGGCAACAAAGATGGTGAGGGGTCTGGAGACCAAGTCCTATGAGGAAAGGTTGAAGGATCTGGGTATGTTTAACCTGAAGAGGAGAAGACTGAGAGGAGATATGATAACTATCTTCAAGTACTTGAAGGGCTGTCATATAGAGGAGGGTGCTGAGTTGTTTTCTGTTGCCCCAGAAGGTCGGACCAGAACCAATGGGTTGAAATTAAATCAAAAGAGTTTCCGTCTAGACATCAGGAAGAACTTTTTAACAGTTTGAGCGGTTCCTCAGTGGAACAGGCTTCCTTGGAAGGTGGTAAGCAGAGGTTTTTAAGCAGAGGTTAGATGGCCATCTGTCAGCAATGCTGATTCTATGACCTTAGGCAAACCATGAGAAGGAGGGTATCTTGGCCATCTTCTGGGCATGGAGTACGGGTCACTGGGAGGGTGTGTGGGGGGGAGGTAGTTGTGAATTTCCTGCTCTGTGCAGGGGGTTGGACTAGATGACCCTGGTGATACCTTCCAACTCTATGAATTTGAACTGGCATCCCAATCTAGAGATCCTTTCACATGCAGCAGTGGGATTCACTCTGGGGATTCTGCAGAAGATGGATTGGGGGGCTTGGAAGGTACAAAAAGTTCAGAACCATTCCCTCCATCCCCAGTTCAAAACATTTGAGAAACAGAGACACTATTTTCACTGGGCTCTCAATCAGGCCCAGTGGAAACTATTTTCTACCTAATCCGGCGCCAGTCAGTTGAGCATTCAAATGAAATCTATAAGAAAATGAAACATCCTCTCAAGATAACGGCTTTGTGAGAATTACGTCTCTTTACATTGAAATGGCTCTGACATCTTGCAACAAGCGGACTCTTTCCAATCACGCAGCAACCACATTTGCAGGCCCAGAGCCACTAAGTGGCCAGGCCTCCCAACATGTGACAAAGGTACGTACCATTTAAGACCAGCCAGCAGCACCAAGGCTGAAGGCACAAATTGTTCTGTTTGGAAGCTCTCTTTTCCACAAGTGCAAAGAATGCCTTACCTGATTAATTCGAGCTGGGACAACTCAAGGTTGGCCTGAAAAATAGGCTTCTTGGTAAATAATTCCCCAAGGATGCAACTGGGAAAGAAAGAGGGGGGAAAGTGTACAAATAAACAGCAAAATACTGGAGCAAGCATTCAAATAAAGAATAAGAATCTCAGCTTCATATTTTAGAGGACTTGAAATAAGAGCATCAGCATATGTAAAGAAAGTTAAGAGATGCGGAGAGGGATTGCTGTAAACAAAAGATAGGGGAGTTAGAAAGTCAACATAAAAAGAACCAAAGTAAGAAACTATTATTAGAAATTAAGCAGGAGAAATTGAAATTAGCACAAATAGACACAAATACTATTTATAAGCAACTGCTTTTTACAAAACAAAAATACTTTGAGAACAGGGATAAAGCTGGAAAATTAGCCAGTAAAGCAAGGAAAGTAACTTAAACTAGGTGATGGCAAAATATGTTATGATACCCAAAAAATTATTAAAATTTTCTTGAATATTATCAAGATTTATATAAATCAGAACAACCTAACAAAAGAGGAATAGATGAGTTTTTAAAGAAATTAAAATCCCCTAATTAACAGATGAAGATAACGAGTTAATAAAGATATAAATCTTCAAGGATTAGATAATACAATTAAAAAGCTAAAAACTAAGTACCTGGCCCTGATGGCTTTACTTTGGAATTTTATAAGGAGTTTTTTCAATTAATTAAAACCCCATTGTTAAATGCAATTAAAGATTTTAAAATGGAAAATTCCCAGAAATAGGGTCGGAAAGTATTATTGATGTAATTTTGAAACCAGCTGAAGATCCTACATCCCCTGGTTCATACAGACCAATACACTTATTAAATATAGATTAGCAAATAATTATAAATAAAATTATTATACATAAAATAATTACCACAATTCTTTCTAACAGATTGAATCAGATGATCAAAACGGTTTCATTCCTCAAAGACAATTAACATCAAATATAAGTAGCAAATTTAATGGATGGGGTTAAAAAGCACATACTGAAATCAGCCTTCCTGTTTTTAGACACGGAAAAAGCTTTTGATAGAGTAGAGCACAGGTTCTTGAAGGAGGCTATTTCTGCTTTTGGGTTTGGTTATAATTTTCAGAGATGGGTAGAGATCATATACACAATTCCCATGCAAAGATAAAAAATTAATGGAGAATTCTCCACCCCTCTTGACATATCAAGAGGAGTTAGAAAAGGATGCCCCCTGTCAGGTCTATTGTTTCCAATATTGTTGGAACCATTAGTAATTGCTATAAAAAGTTATACTGCTATAAAAGGGGTTAATTTAATTGAGATAGATTTTAAAATTAGTTTATACACAGATGAAGTAATTGTCTTGACTGAGGTAGAGAATTCAAGTAAAGCATTAATGGAAGAAATTACTAAATTTGGTTTAATTTCTGGATATAAACTAAATAAGGGTAAAACTGAGATTTTGCAGCTCTACTCAGATCTTAAAAGAAAGGGGGGGAAATTGATGCATTCGCTGAAAGGAAGTAGTCGACCAAATTAAATATTTAGGTATTTGGTTTTCCGTAGATCAAAAAAACATTATAAAATTAAACTGCTATCCGATTACCCTCGAGATTAAGAATCATGTACAATCATGGCAAAAACTAAAAATATTATTATTAGGATGAATCAACTTAATTAAAATGAAGATTCTACGTAGATTAATTTTTTTGTTTAAAAACCTTTTTGTGGAAATCCCCCCCAAAATAATTAATGAATGGCAACAAATTTGTAATGAATTTATTTGGCAAAAGAAAAGGGCAAGAATAAAAAGCATTAATTTGCATGAAACAAATGATAAAGGAGGATTGGGCTACCCGAATTTTTATCTAAATTATCTTGCTGCAAAAAAAGAAGGATTAAAGATTTGGCTATATCCGGATGTTGATGTAGCTTTCTTATAGAACACGAATTTGTGCATTTTCCACTAGATAAATGGTTCTGGACCGAAAAGAAATATAGGAAAAAGCAATATAACAATGACAATATAACGAGTGCTTGGGACCAGATCAGACATAAATTAGTTTCAGAAAGATCTTTAATAGTGTCAGTAACAGCCGACATGACAATAGAAATTATAACCATTCCTGGCTTAGTTATAAGCTAAACGATCAAGATAAATATGAACACTGGATTAAAAAGTCACAAATAATTGCAGAAGAAACAGAAGAAAATAAAAAAATTAACACCTTTTAAATGTCTTCAAATTAAGAACTATTTAAGTGCATTAGTTAAGAAAAATAAGTTAGTATTAAGATCTCTTAATGAGTTCAAAAAATTAGTAGTCACAAATTCTTTATGAGCAAAATATACAGCATTTTATTACAAAAAAGTAGAACAATAAATAAATACCAAGCGAAATGGAATAAAAAGCTTGGTTATGTATTCGATGAGCAGAAATATACTGTTTATTAAAGGTTTAAATTTTACAACAAATTTATTGCTTAGAGAAAATCTATATAAAGTGGTATATATGTGGCACTGATCTCATATTAGAATACAGAAAATGAAGAATTTAAATGAAGATGTAAGTAAATCCTAGTTCTGTAAAATAGACAGGGCAGATTTGTATCATATGTGGTGGGAATATATTAGAGCTACAACTTATTGGGAAAAAGTAATTAATATTATATCCAAAGGTCTGGAAACAGATATTTCTATGAAACCAGAAACAATTTTATTAAATTGTCTACCAATTATGCATAATAAATATCTCGATATAATCCTCCACATGTTCACAATAGCAAGAGTAAATTTTGCTAGATGTTTGAAAGGACAAAATTCACCAGAGCAGCAGCCTGTAGTTCCACCCACCTCTAGGAAGAAACAACTTAAAGCTGCCTTGTGAAAAAGTCAGCCCTGGAGTATATGCCATTCCCTTGCTGCAAAGCAAGGTCAGGAAGTTTGACTGGATTCCATAAAGAATGACAGCTTCGAAGAATTGGTTTTTACATGCCGATTTTCTCTACGATTTAAGGAGAATCAAACCGGCTTATGATCTCCTTCCCTTCCTCTCCCCACAACAGACACCTTGTAAGGTAGGTGGGGCTGAGAGTGTTCAGAGAGAACTGAGACTAGCCCAACGTCACCCAGCTGGCTTCATGTGCAAGAGTGGGGAGCCCACTGCTCTTAACCACTACACGACGCTGGCAGGAAGATAGGAAGCTACCATTTCTGCTAGGATGGGATGCTTTGAATTTTCTCCTTCTGAATAGGAAAAACAGCCAGCATTCTGTATTCCTCAGTGCCTCAGGGCAGCACAGAGAAATCTGCTTGTAACTAAGGTAAAGTTTTAAGGAAGACAATGAGCTGTGAGGAAAAGCCCAACCTCCTTGGGCACTTGCACACAAACAGACCCTTCTCATCTGTCCTAAATTTAAATGCCTATTTACTTTCATACCACAACTTAAAAAAAATAAAAATAATCCTTATTGTGTGTGCTTCAGCTGGCTGGTGCATACAGATAAAAGCTGCTGTTCAAGGGAGATTCTTGATCAGGATATCGGTATCAGAAGGTCAAAAGAAAAAAAGTTACTAGCTCACCCACAGCTCCAGACATCTATGGCTGGTGTGTAGCGTTCTTCACCTAGCAGCAACTCAGGTGGTCGATACCATAACGTAATAACTTTATTGGTGTATGGACGGCTTAAGGAGGAAGAAAGAAGATAAACAGTACCTTGAGGGTTTGGAAATTTTCATTAGGAATTGGAACACACATGGCGGAGCTGGAATAGTGTAGCACACTGAGCTTTGGGTTAACAATGGGGTTTAAAAAAAACCAGTCTCTTGCCCTTGCTTGGCCCTCATCACTCACACACTGAACTGCGTGGAAGCTAGCTGTCTGGGAATATCATCTCCCATGTAGTTATCAACGTGTGTACATTAACTGTATATGTGGCAACTGCGAAGGTAAGGACAATCACATCGGTCTTACCCATTTAATCAGCACTTCACCAGAGATAAGACAGCTAGTCAGGTGGGATAACATTTTATCCAAATCATGCGTCAGGTGCTTTCTTAAGTGGTGTGGCGAAGAAGAATTAGTTTTTATATGCTGATTTTCTCTACCTTTTAAGGAGAATCAAATCGCCTTACAGTCTCCTTCCCTTCCTCTCCCTGCAGCAGACACCTTGAGAGGTAGGTGGGGCTCAGAGAATTTCGAGTGAACTTTGATTAGCCCAAGGTCACCTAGCAGGCTTAGAATCATAGAGTTGGAAGGGACCACCAGGGTCATCTAGTCTAACCCCCAGCACAATGCAGGAAATTCACAACTACCTCCCCCCTCCACACCCCCACTGACCCCTACTCCATGCCCAGAAGATGACCAAGATGCCCAACCTCTCTCTCTTGTGTAGGCTTCATGTGTAGGAATGGGGAATCAAACCCGTTTACCAGATTAGAGTCTGCCACTCATATGGAGGAGTGGGGAATCAAACTCAGTTCTCCAGATTAGAGTCCACCACTCCTAACCACTACACCACTACCACAGCAAGCGGCATCCTAAGCAGAGCTCCACCCTTGTAAAGCACACTAAAGTTGATGGGCTTAGAAGTATGTAACTCTGCATAGCATCGTACTATTAACTAGAAGAGAAAGAAGAAATGGTTTTTATATGCCAACTTTCTCTGCCACTTAAGGGAGAATCAAACTGGTTTACAACCACCTTCCCTTCCCCTCCCCACAACAAACACACTGTGAGGTAGGTGGGGCTGAGAGAGTGACTTGCCCAAGGTCACCCAGCTGGCTTCCTGTGTAGGAGTGGGGAAACAAATCCAGTTCACCAGATTAGCCTCGGCTGCTCATGTGGAGGAGTGGGGAGTCAAACCCGGTTCTCTAGATCAGACTCCACCGCTCCAAACCACCATTCTTACCCACTACACCACGCTGGCTCTCCAGCTAACTAGAAAAAGCTACACAGCCATGTCCATCTGCACAAAATCCAAAAACAAGAACAAAATTCGTGTTAATGAGGCTAAGGTTACAATGAGATTGGAACCCAGGTCCAAGGTGCTTACCCACAAGCTTCCTCAAGCAACGGCAACCAACAAAGCACCCAGACCAAGTAATACGCAAGCCCCGTTAAGGCAAATGGGAAATATGGCAGAGAACTCTTATGCCCTTCCACGGTTCATTACAACAGGACTTGGGCACCAGAAGACGGTTCTAACCAACAGCAACTGAATCCTTAGCCACCACCCCCACACACACAGCGCCTCCACCACCCCAAGCATCTCACCTTTCTTCTGAACTGTAGAGCCGGGCAAGTCCAAAGTCTGCTAGCTTGATCTGCCCGCTAATAAAAATAAGATACAGTGGACAATTACTAACAAAGGCTTATACGAACACACAAATAGGCAACAAAATTAGTACGACTGACCAAAATTAACTGAATCGCTGGCACACCAGACAAACCCTGGCACCCAGGCTCTCCTGGGAGGGAACTGTCCCTCCCACATTGGAGTATGGCAACTGTATTTCTAAGAGCTTTACAAGTGAACAAATGGATGTGCATAGTGTGAGTCTCCATAAGGTCATCATTTCAGAAACCTGATGGGCAGACACAGACTCACACTGCTCTTGATGGTCTCCAGTCCCCCAGGACAAGCATCCAAAGGGGGACGGACATTCTGTTCCCCTGACAGAAGTGCCCTTGTGAGTGGAGACCTTCGTCTGAATCCAACCCCCAGCCTGCATCCTTTATACGTTACAAGACAACCGAAGTCAATATGTGAACCGATGGAACTGCCTCATACTGTAAAAGTGCTCGGGTTCATCTGCATTATCTGAGCATCTGAAAAGCCATGGCCAGTCACAGAAAGATCATCCCCAGTACTTTTCAGTGGGATGCCAGGCCTTGAATCTGGCACCTTCTGCAAGCACAGCAGATGCTCTACCACTGAGCCACAGTCCCTCCCCATGGGTGCAGCTCCTGTGTGTGCTGCCTGGCTCTTCACTTATTCCTTTGCTTGTTCCCCTCTTACTGCTGCCGGTAGGATTAGGGAAACAATCTGGGGAGGAAAGGGCTGCAGGAAGAACTACTGCATGCATTCCAATGGCTTCGTAATTTTTTTTAACCTACAGGTAGGTTTCTCTGGATTGCAGTAACTTAATTTTTATTGAAACTGACTGACGTCTAAATGGAAACACCCTCCATTGAAAACAGATTTCAGGAGATATTACAGTCCCATCTCAAACATGGAAATGGAAACCATTGTTGCACAAATGCTAGCCAACACTTCATCAAAATAAGAAAGTGCACGTGTTATTTCTGCCGAGCACGGGAACTGCTGTTCCAAGGAGGGCCTGAAAGAGAAAAGTGGCACACACCCATCCTCTTTTCTTAAACTTGCCAGAAACTTCCCGTTCACCCCAACCAACTCTGAATTATAACGTCTAATGGGATGTATGTACCAGAGGGCAGGGCTGTATGCATTCAGCTTGAAACTGGACGTCTGGTTCCAAATTCAGCAGTGCAAAAAAATCCCAGCTTTTGTTAAAATGGAAAAGTCACACATTTCTAGTCCTTATGTCTGCACAGAGAAGCTTGAAGATACAAAGATGTAGCCTGATAAAACCACAGGTTGGTCTGGGGAGACCTCCAGGAGTTAGGGCTTGCAAAACAACACTGTGATGGATCCCAGCATAGCCTCCCACAGATTTTTCAAGTAGTCCAGGCAAATATATAAAATGGAGGCAGAGATATTGGAATGAAAGTTGTGCCAGAGGCTATTTTACAAAGCCATGTTCAAACAAAAAATTTCACCCCTGCACCAATAGTTAAATTGTGGAACTCCCTGCCCCAGGATGTGGTGATGGCTGCCAAACTGGAAGGCTTTAAGAGGGGAGTGGACATGTTCATGGAGAAGGGTATTCATGGCTGCTAGTCAAAATAAATATTAGTCATGATGCATATCTATTCTCTCCAGGATCAGAGGAGCATGCCTATTATAGTAGGTGCTGTCGAACACAGGCAGGATAATGCTGCTGCAGTCGTCTTACTTGTGGGCTTTCCTAGAGGCACCTGGTTGGACACTGTGTGAACAGACTGCTGGACGTAATGGTCCTTGGTCTGATCCAGCATGGCTTTTCTTATGTTCTTATGAGACCTCTTGAACATTTATGCTTTACCAATTTACAGTATTTATAAGTTACACTCTTTGCCTGAAAGCATCCGAGATGACACTCAAGTTTTAAAGACATTAATCCAACAATTCACAATAAACTGTTAATGAAAACAGCAGTAATAGCAAACACATAAAGTAACCAGAACAGCCAACTGTCTAAAATAATTTGAATTTATCTATTCACAGCAGGCTTTCAGAAAAAGGCAATTTTTACTTACTGGTGGAATGATAGGTGTTAAATAACCAGGAGGATCTCCTTTAGAAGGATAAACACAGCTATGGAAAAAGCTCCACTCTGAGGTCTCCCCATTTTTACTTGGTAAACGGCAGAATACAGAGCAAAGTCTTCCCCCAATAAATCAAGGAATGGGGATGCACAAGGGAAGGACACATGGGAGAAGGAATTCTCTACCATTATGGGTCTGGATGGAGAGAAACCCATCTCCCATTTCCCATGTGATGGCCAAACTGGTCCAGCATAGGGGGAAACAAAAGCAGCTTGCCTGTTGTTTAATAAGATGTTGGAGCACTTGATGTCTCGGTGCAGAAAGTTCTTTTTGTGACAGTAGTCCAACCCCTCCATCAACTGCTTCATGAAAGACTTGATGTGGTCCTCAGAGAAATGCACTAATCCAGATTCTAGCAATCCCATGAGGTCGTGGTCCATATATTCAAACACAAGGTAAAAGGCACCTGGCAGAAATGGAAGAGGAAGGAAAAGACAGCCCTTCTAAAGACAGAGGTTCTGAGTGAGATTTGATGAGAGTTCGGCAGCACATGGAGGAAAGACTTTAGTAGCAACCCTCCTTAACCTGAGCTCGTCATCGTTCTAAGTGCACAGACAGGAAGATTCATAAGCCTCTCGACTTTTGCTCCAAGAACACTACTTACTGCTGAATCCCTTCAACCTCCTCCTCCTCTTAGCCTCCATCGTCAGATCTGTTGTGAACTTTAAAAACTCCAGCTCATCACCTGCCTCAAAGTAATGCAAACAGGCTTGACCAAACCAGCCAAATTCCCCAACATTCCACTCCAACTGACAGGGCTGCTTATGCCAAGAACCTTCCTCTCTAGGGAGGCAATATTTTCCTCTTACTGTGTTGGCAAGCAGTGGACTGGAACAGCAAAAAAATTCCTCTCTAAATCTAAAGACCTTCAAGATGTAGAGGACATTCCAAGATATTTGCAATGCTGTTAGGGAAAGTCACTGCCATTTTGGCACCCATGACAAATATTCAGAGATGGCCACCCCAGTTCTTTAGTTGGATCCTTTTCCACACAAAGAACGTTTGCTGCTATTGAGGGGATACTCCAACCCAACTCACAGGCCACTTGATCTGGAGTCTCAAGCACTGCTGATGCACTTCCTACACCAGTAGATACCTTTGTCCTTCTTGAAATCCAGTGCATCTTGTTTATCCGTTACTATTTCCTTCATGTTGACAACGCTACGATGGATCAGCTGTCGGAGGATCTTGATTTCGCGAATGGCTGTGATAGGGAAGCCCTCCTTTTCATTGTCTAGCCGCACTTTCTTCAAAGCCACCAACTCACCTGCCAAATTCAAGTTGCATCTAGTGAGAAGGTAGATTATTGTGCCCAAGAAGAGAACTGCCCTATTAACACTGCCAACTCTAGTGAATCGGAGAAAAACATTAAACTGAGTAAAAGTTTACGGCCCAAAATGAATTGCCAGAGATAAATGATTGGGACATTTCTCTCCTCCCCCAATGCAAACTCCCAAGTGCTGGGACAGGTAGTTTCCTCAGTGGAGGGGGTACAGTTAATTTGAAATGGAGAAAGCATTTTTCCTGAAGTGCTTATAATAGTCAACTCCTCCAACACACGAAGCTGCCTTATACTGAATCAGACCCTCGGTCCATCAAAATCAGTATTGTCTACTCAGATCGATGGCGGCTCTCCAGGGTCTCAGGCAGAGGTCTTTCATATCATCTACTTGCCTAATCCCTTTAATTGGAGATGCTGGGGATTGAATCTGGGAACTTCTGCATGCCAAACAGATGCTCTACCACTGAGCCACAGCCCCTCCGCTAACCCTAACTGGGATCAAAGTCCTTAAAATCAGGGTCCTCAACGTGGTGCCTGCCAAGTGTTTTTAAAAAATGAACAGAGCCACGTGGGACTTTTCCCAGCAAGGCTTCTGACTGGCCACTGGAGATGTGACTGGAGGTAGAGATTTTTTTAAATGTCACTTTGGCAGCAGCTGCCACCACAGCACAAGGATTTTCACTGTGTGACTGGAGGTACACTGTGGCAGGCATTTTGTGGCAGGCTCCACCTCCTGAAGAAGCTGATTTGTGGCAGATGTCTTGTGGCTGCGCCCTCCACACTGTGTCATTACTCCAGAGGTGCCTACAGGCTCCAAAAGGTTGGGGACTCCTGCATTAAAAGCACTCTGGACTTGGGAATGATTAGGGGCTGAGAATGCACGATATGACCCTAACAGTTCCTTTCCAGGAACCCACTAGCTGTGTACCCAGCTTTCTGGGGGTAAAACGTGGACAACTGGGGAAGGCAATGGCAAACCACCCCGTAAACACAGTCTGCCCAGTAAACGTTGGGATGTGACATCACCCCATGGGTCAGTAATGACCCAGTGCTTGTACAGGGGACGATGTTATCCTTTATACTAGCTGTTCAAAGAGTTCAAGGACAATTCTCTGCCCCTCTCTCACCAGCTCCCCCAAAATGGTGCCCTTTGTATTCCATGCATCCTAGAGAGCTATAAGTATACTCATTCCTCACCAGGTCAATCTGGGATTTCTCCCTCTCACCCTCAACTCTCCTAACACAAACTAATATTTTCTCTGCAAAGTTGGAAAATCCCTTGGGTATGAACAAACCCTGCATCTACCATTTTCACTTCCCAAATGACAAGGATTGCCAAGCTTGCCATTGTCTGTATTCCCCAAACACCACAGAGCTTTCACCCTAGCCCATTTTAAATGCCTGCCCTCAGCGCTAGTGGAAGTGAGATACTTGTGTATCCCCTATTCTCAACGTCTGTGTTCCTGCCAATTAAATGCAGTCAAAAAGTGGAATATGTACGATTGTATTGTCCATTTTATAAGGACATTGTTCCACATATCTCACCTCTACTTAAAGGCCACAATCCTAAGGGGGGAGGGGTGAAGCTCCTTAACAGCTGGCATGACCCCACGCTGGCATCAGTGCCCATTTAACCCAGGATAAGGAGCACTTGCACCATCACAGGATGTGATGCAGCGGCACAGGGCTTGGGTGCCGGCGCTGCCTCTTGGCAGCACTCCAGTGGCACGAGTCCCCACGCTGGTATCCTGGGAGGTGTTCTTGGGGCATTCCTGGGGGAGGAGCTGCCTTTAGGCAACTTCCTAATCCCTTTCACCTTGGGAATGCCCCCTCATGCTCTGGCATTGCTATGCCACCTTTTTGGGTGGCGCAGCCTCACTGTAGTCAATGGGGGCATTTTCCTTTTTTTTATTTTTAAAAGGGTTTAAATTTCTTTTTGGCGACCAGGAAGTCTGAGGAGGTGGTGCAGCTATGCCACTCCCGGCCACCGATCTACACCCCCACCCAGGATTGTGCTTTAAATTCCCAGGAAGATCTGGAAAATTCTATACATATCTCCTCCTTACAGACTGCTCCAATGAGACCAACCTCTGAAGTGGCCAAATCCTGTGCTGAGACTTTGTTCATAAAAAAAGCAGATATTCCAAATGTTTTAGTAACTTTTATGTATAATTAATTACAGCACAATAAGGTTACGAATTTTAATCTCTGTATATTAGCTTTATATTTGTATGTAAATTACACTGTCAAACTGATGTTCACTGTCCTTTCGATCAAATTAAATGAAAAAGAACAGGTGGGGGAAGATAATAAATTATCAGGAAATCCCCACACCAGACAGTAGCACAATGAAGTTGTATCTGGGGCTAACTAAGCTGCTTCCAGCTCATCTAGCCCTGAATCTCAGACAGCTAGCCCTGTAGTGCAACTAGCATGACTAAGGCCATGAACCTGAACCGTACAACATAGGAAAAGGGTATTTTTAGCCCCCCAACTATTCTGTATGGGAGAATCTTGGCAGGGAGAGGATTGTGGTGGTGGAACGCACATCTCACAGTATGCATCCCACAATTCTAGTTTCACACTTCATTCCAAGATGCAACAAATTATGACATTCTCCCCCTGGGAGGGGCTTTTCAACCCCTCCTTTTCCTGTTTTACTCAGTTATTTTACTTTTTTAACAGTCCCAGTTTTACAGCAACTTTTTTCCTTGGCTTGGGTAAACGCCTTATGACTTGCAGAACTGTCGGGTCGCTGCAAGGGTATGAGCTGCCCCACAAAGACTCTGTCCTTGTGTTAGAGCTGTAATTGAAAATTTACCTCATTTTGTCTTTAGTTGTTATTTATATTCTGTCTATAAGAGCTAAATATATATTGCCTTTATTGAGCAGGTTCCCTGCTGTTCACATGGTTTTTATCTGCTGTATCTTTTGGCTAGAAATAAATAAATAAATGTTACTTTGTCTAGGGTAAAGTTTACATTTTGTGCCCTTAGAATTAGGACAGGCATACGTTAAAAACATCCCTGGGGTAAAGTGTTAACAGGGCTGTTGTTTTATTAGATTCGCCAAGGAGCTTTGAGGCACGTAGCAGCTCTGATTTTGGAACAGGAACAAGTTATTAGGGGTTTGACTCTCTTCACAGTTTAAAGAATCCACAGAGCAGGGGTACAACTGATGAAGACCGACCAATCACAGCTCTTAAAAATATTGTGGCATCCTGGTATGGTGGGGGAAAGGAAAACTAGGGTTGGGGAATGCACACTTCACAGCACATGATGTCTGAAAACAATAAGGGCCCAAAGCAGGCCAATTCCCCATCATTTTCATTGAACTGTTCTTCCCACACACATACACACACAAACTGCTCCCAGTACACTCTGGTGTCAGGAACACAAGGATTGTGCTCTTTGGGCCATTTGAAAGGTTTTGTTGTTGTTGTTGTTGTTTAATTCTTTTATTAAAAGAAAATGAGAATAGAACAATAAAAGAAAACAGAAATACAACATTACTAAAATGCACATACTACAAATTCTTGAAAATAAACTAAAACCGTGCTGCAATATAACTAAAATATCTATACCAGTGAGCTAAACAATACGCTATCTAATTATTTAACATCCAATGATAATTACATCACTCCTCTCTTCGATTTACACACTGGAGCATTTTTTCCATCTTTGAGATTGTTACATTCCTGCGAGCATTCAATTCTTCCGTATCTTTGTCATTTTTATGTCAACTTAATTAAAGCATAGGTTTCTTTAACCTTATCAAGCCAATTATTTGTTGTTATTGTTGTTTTCTAATTTGCAAACTATAATTTTTCTGGCTATCTGAGGAGATCCTCAAGCATACAGAAAAACCTTACTTTGTCCAAGGCTGGCACAATTTCAGTACCCTAATGCTAAGGTAAAGGTCCCCTGTGCAAGCACCAGGTCATTCCTGACCCATGGGGTGACGTCACATCCCGACGTTTACTAGGCAGACTTTGTTTACGGGGTGGTTTGCCAGTGCCTTCCCCAGTCATCTTCCCTTTACCCCCAGCAAGCTGGGTACTCATTTTACTAACCTTGGAAGGATGGAAGGCTGAGTCAACCTTGAGCCGGCTACCTAAAACCGACTTCCGTCGGTATTGAACTCAGGTCATGAGCAGAGCTTGGACTGCAGTACTGCAGTTTACCACTCTGCGCCACGGGACTCCTACCCTAATGCTACTGAATTTTTTAAAAATTAGCCTGCCCTTTACACCATACATGGCACTCAGCAGTTAACAGAATGCCTCATAAATACAACCAATCATCACCATACACACACAGCTGATCGACAGCTGTTTCAGTGAGCTCTCTTTCATCCTCAAGATCTTCCTGCTAACTCTTTAACTTGGATTATTTCAATTTTCAATAATATTTATATAACCTAGTTTTTTGTTTAAGCAGTCTGCTATTGTGGTCAGCTTTGCATCATGAAGGAAGCAAAATACATCACAAAACACCAGATAGTCTTCACCTTTTTTTCTTTCTTTCCTTTTTTAGTATTGGGACCAGGTTGCCTATCTATAACCATGGTTTTCCTAGTTAGGGATCATGGTAGGTTTATCAATACGTTACAAATATAATGACTGCTAGGATGGTCCTGGGAATATTAGCTTATAGCCAGGATTTGATTCTGAATGAAAAGGTCAGCGGTCAGAATGCCACTGGCTTTAAATGTCAGATAACAGATATCTCAGTTTTTTCAAGTGTACCAGCCAACTCTCTTCATATTCTCTGTGCCAATTTGACTATTTTGTTTGTTGTAAAAAAAATCTGATCTAGCCCATTTGCCATAAGCTCTCCATGTGTTACTGTATTGTTTTTCCTAAACTTTATCGTTGCTGCTTTTAGTGTTGTATTATCTGTTTGTATTATTTGAGATAATAATAAGTTTATTTTTTAAAAAAAGGTTTTCCTGCTAACGCAGCTCTGACTATTGTTCCTTCTTCGGGGTGTGGTGGTCATGGGTATAAATACACCCCCACCAGAAATAGGTTCCCAAGCTAACATTCTGCAGCTGGATCTTTTTAGTCTCTGTGGGGGAGTGGGGATGTCTTTCTCTGCACCCCTCCCGCTGCAGCTGGAAGCAGGTGGCCTTGAACGCCAAGCAGGGTCCGGGCCTCTCTGCTCTCTCTCTCTGACGGCCTCGGAAAGTAGGCTGAAGCACAGTTCTATCCAGTCTGCTATTACAAGGAGTGACGGCGACTCTTATGCGACCAACACAAGCTGATATACGTTTTGAAGCCCTGGTGGTTTTCAACTCACTGGGATAGGCACAATTCCTCTGGGTTTGCCCCATCTGTGAAGTGTGCCTTTGGGAGAAGATAGAGCCTTTCGTAGCACTAGAGATCAGGTTTACCAAATAAAACTGGTTGGTAGTAGATTCTAGAGCAAAAGTACTTATTTCACCCAATGCACAACAAATCTGGATTTTGGGGAGTGGCTGTGGTAGAGCACCTGCTTGGCATGCAATCCCCAGCATCTCCAGTTAAAGGGACCAGGCAAGTAGGTGATGTGAAAGACCTCTGCCTCCCTGGAGAGCCGCTGCCAGTCTGAGTAGACCATACTAACTTTGATAGACTGACGGTCTGATTCAGTATAAGGCAGCTTCATGTGTGTTCATGTGCGCTGCCATAAAATGCCATGATTTCAGATTATTTTTAAAAAGAATTACATTTTTAAACCAAATACATGAAAGGTAGGTCTAACAGCAGCTACCAGACATGACAGTTCGGTGGAATTTCCATGTTCAGAGACAGTTTACCTCTGAATATCAGATGCTGGGAACAAACCACAGAGGAGGACTGTTACCTTCAGGCCCTGCAATCGGCTTCAGGGACACATCTTGCTGGCCACATCAGAAGCCAGATGCTGAATTAGATACTGTTGATGTGATCTAACAGGGCTTCTATATTCTTACAGAATCTACCACCTGCAAACTTCCTTGCACCATTTGTTGTGACCTTATTTCCTCATTTCATTTATACCCCCCAAGGAGGACCCAAAGTGGCTTATATAATTCTCTTCTCCTCCAACAAAACTGCAAGTGCGTGTGACCAGGACAAGATCACCCGGCAAGCTTCCACAGCAGAAGCTGTAGAATGTTAAGGATTGCAGAGCACTATGAATATTGTATGCTACAAAAATGAGTGCCCTGACCTGGACAGCCCCAGGCTAGCCTGATCTCATCAGATCTCAGAAGCTAAGCAGCCCTGGCTAGCATTTGGATGGGACCTCCAATACTAGGATTGTGGCATGAAGGCAGGCAATGGCAAACCACCTCTGAATGTCTCTTGCCTTGAAAACCCTACAGGGTCGCCATAAATCAGCTGCAACTTGACAGCAAAAAAAAAAAAAAAGACAAGAAATGACTAATAATGAACCCCTTAGTGCAACTACCTCTACTTAACCATCTCCCAGTTTAGCATGTGCGAAACCTCTGTTAGCCACCATACTACATTTTGCAGAGCAGCTATTTACGAATCAAAGTGATATGTGAAAAAAAGGGGCAAGGGTAGAGCACGTGGAACACCCACCTGTGTCCTTGTCCTTGGCTTTGTACACTTGCCCATATGTCCCTTCGCCAATAATGCCAATGATGTCAAATTTGTCTACGCAACGCTTTCCCCAGTCACTTTCTGTCTGTCTCCTCTCACCATAACGAGGACAACAGATTCTGGAAGAGAAGAGGGGCAAAGGAGACATCTGTCAAACTTGTAAGTGCTGAGTTGGACAAAGCCTGGTTGAACTGGAAGGATAGAATGATAGAGTTGGAAGGGACCGCCAGGGTCAGCTAGTCCTACCCCCTGCACAATGCAGGAAATTCACAACTACCTCCCCCCGCACACCCCCAGTGACCCCTACTCCATGCCCAGAAGATGGCCAAGATGCCCTCCCTCTCATAATCTGCTTAAGGTCATAGAATCAGCATTGCTGACAGATAGCCATCTAGCCTCTTCTTAAAAACCTCCAAGGAAGGAGACCTTACCACCTCCCAAGGAAGCCTGTTCCACTGAAGAATTACTCTGTTGGAAACTCTTTTGATTTAATTTCAACCCGTTGGTTCTGGTATGATGGCTATCATATCCCCTCTCAGATGGTTATCATATCCCCTCTCAGTCTTCTCCTCTTCAGGCTAAAGATACCCAGCTCCTTCAACCTTTCCTCATGGTTATCATATCCCCTTTCAGTCTTCTTGTTATCATATCCTTTCTCAGTCTTCTCCTCTTCAGTCTAAAGATACCCAGCTCCTTCAACCTTTCCTTGTAGGAGGGGTCTCCAGACCCCTCACCATCTTTGTTGCCCTCCTCTGGACACGTTCCAGCTTGTCTACATCTTTCTTAAATTGCGGTGCCCAAAACTGAACACAGTACTCTAGGTGAGGTCTAACCAGTGCAGAGTAAAGCGATACCATCACTTTGTGTGATCTGGACACTATACTTCTGTTGATACAGCCCAAGATCACCTTTGCCTTTTTAGCTACTGCATCACACTGCTGACTCATGTTCAGTGTTTGGTCTACTAAGATCCCAAGATCCTTTTCACACACACACTACTGCTAAGAAGTCTCCCCCAATCTATAATTATGCATTTGATTTTTCCTACCTAAATGCAGAACTTTACATTTACCTTTGTTGAACTGCATGTTATTAGTTTTAGCCCAATTCTCCAGCCCGTCAAGATCATCCTGTATCCTGGCTCTGTCTTCTACCGTATTTGCTACCCCTCCCAATTTAGTATCAACTGCAAATTTAATAAGCATCCTCCTATTCCTTCATCCAAATAATTTATAAAGATGTTGAACAACACAGGGCCCAGGACTGATCCCTGAGGCACTCCACTAGTCACTCAAAGTGGATGAGGAACCATTAACAAGCACTCTTTGGGTGCGATCTGTCAACCAGTTACAGATCCACCTAACAGTAACAGGATCTAAACCACGTTTTCCCAATTTGTCAACAAGAATACTATGTGGAACTTATCAAAAGCCTTACTGAAATCAAGATAAACTATGTCTCCAGCATTCCCCTGATCCAGCAAAGTAGTAACTTTCTCAAAAAAGGAGATAAGAGTAGTCTGACATGACTTGTTCTTGAGAAATCCATGCTGGCTCTTAGTGATCAGATCCAACCTTTCTAAATGCTTCAAGTACTGACTGTTCGATGATTTGTTCGAAAACTTTTCCTGGTACAGAAGTCAAGCTGATGGGTCGGTAGTTACCTGGATCCTCCTTTTTCTCCAACTCGCTGTTGCCTAGACAAGATCTCAATACATGAACTCCTGCTGCTAATCATCCATGGACATGCAGTGTGTGAAAAAACTGTTAAAAATGCCAACTGTTATCTCATCTCATATAATGATATATTACGTGGATATCCCACTCTTTCTTGGAGGAGTTCAAAGTGCCAGGAATTGAACCTGAAAAACATGCACTCTGCCTTGAGCAATAAAGCTGCATAATGATTTAAGACTGTTCTCTGGGCTGTTTTATAAATTCATTATATGTATAAATTAAGGCCGTTTCATATGGCCATCAGCAAAAAAATGACTTCAATCTGCACAGCATGAAATAAGACTTGAGGCTACTTAACTAACTTCTTAACCAGCTCTTTGAGAACATAATGCGAGAAGCTGCATAGATGGTGCTTCCTGGGTCACTCCCCTTTGGAGGACAAAAAATGGGAGTATTGTGGTGTTCCTGTAATATCTGCTTCATTTACAAACAGACAAGCAGAACACCGGTGGGGGCAAACGGAGCCTTGACTACTTACCATGAGGGCTCCTCCTGCTCTGAGGTCAGAAGGGCATCCTGCAGACTTGTGGCGGGTTTTTATCACATGCCCAGGGAGGAAGACCAAAACCTTCCTGGGCGGGAACTGCCCTGATAAGCCTAGTTTCTGGACTTACCGAGCTAAATAAGAGGCAGGGAAATAACAGGACAGCCACGGAAAAGGCAACAGGTATATGTGTCAAGAACATGAATTATAAATCGTGTGGAACAACTCAACATCAAATTGTTTATACAACATGCATATATTGAGAAACAAGGAGGAGAGGACAAGGTCCTTCATTCTGATTATCAAACCGGTATTTTGTTAGCTCTTAATGAATTACCACCCTTCATGCGTACGGGAGAAGTTGCAGAAGTCTTGTCTAGTTCTTCTCCAGGCGGGCAAGATGCCCTTCTGACCTCAGCAGATGGAGCCCTCACAGTAAGGCTCGGTTCTTGCTCTGAGGGAAGGGCATCTTGCAGACTTGTGGGATCTCTAAGAGCTTCCAGACTGGGTGGGACTTAGACATCCTCCAAGATGTGCTGCAACACCCTTCGACCAAACGCCGCATCCTCAGAAGCAAAAGTATTGATTTTGTAGTGCCTTATGAAGGTGGATACAGAGGACCAGGTGGCTGCACGGCAAATTTCTTCTAGTGAAGCTTGCTTCTTGAAGACTGCAGACGTGGCCGCACTGCAAACTGAGCGTGCCGTGATCCCGGTAGGCACCGGGATACTGCTGGCCTTATAAGACTGCAATATATTGCTGTACAGCATAACTCAAGGCTGTTCGTGACATCTTTTTTCCCTTGTTGGGATTGGTCAGAGAAATGAAGAGCGCATCGGAACATCTGAAATCTGCAGTTTGCCTAAGGGTCCTTCGAAGGTCCAAACTGTGCCACTCCTTTTCCTTAGGAAGTTTAGGATTAGAACGATGGCAGATGCAATTTCTATCTGTGGTGGAAGATGGAATTCGCCTTGGGAATGAAGGTGGGATCGGGCCTCAGGACCACCTTATCCTTGTGGAATATACAAAATCCGTTTCAGGCAGAGAGGGCTCCCAGTTCTGATACTCTGTGCACTGATCTAAGTGCCGTCAGAAAAATAGCTTTCATTCTTGGGAATTTGAGCGGGAGTTCTCTTAATGGCTCAAAGGGCGGTTTTGTAAGGGCTGTTAAGACTAAGTTGAGTCTCCAAGTGGGAAACCAGCGTATGGCCAGAGGTTTGACTTGAACGACTCCTTTAAAAAAGGACTGGATAGGGGGATGCCTGCTCAGTGCATAATAGCCAAAGGAATGACGGTGGCCAGAGCCGCAGCCTGACTGCCTTCAGATTTTGTTTCACCCGATCCTGTAGAAATTCCAAGCTCTTGATTATACCTGGGTTCAAAGGACCTAATAGCTTCCTTCCAGAGGACAAATGCCTTCCAGTGTAAGCACTTGTGTTCACTGAAGTCCAACAGCCACATCAAGAGACAAAAGTCCAAAAGAGTTGGTTTATTGGTAACAGGTATGCAGAGCTTAGAGACCAAAAGGCAGGAACGAAGGGGGATGGGGGTACACTTGGTTATATGGAGAATTACAGACACAGACCTACAGTCACATCATGATTACAGAGGCAGTCTGGAAATACCAAGCTCCCACGGACCTCAGACCCTGGGAAGCTAAGCTAAGCAAGGCAATTGGCAGCTGTGCCAGAAAACAGCCTTGAAGTCAAGGTGAAGCGAGGTGTTTACAGACAGCCTGACATTCTGCTCCCCTCAAGGCCCCCTCCCACGTCGAGGGGCTGGCTTGTCGGGGTAGGCATGATGGAATGCGCGCACCAAACAGGGGGCGGACACATCGCAGGAGCGTACCCACTCGTCATAGGCAGGAGGGAAGTGCTTCCAGCGAACAAGGTATTGAAGAGAACCATGATGTAAGCGGGAATCCAGGATCTTGGCAACTTCAAAATGCTCCTTCCCCCCCCCCCCATCACCGGCTGCTCAGGAGGCGGTTTGGGATGCCAGTTCGGGGCGGCGACATGAGGTTTCAGAAGGCTGACATGGAATACAGGGAGTACGAGCCTCAAAGTCTTAGGGAGGGTCAGTTCCACGGTTACTGGGTTGATTATTCGAGCAATAGGATATGGACCCACAAACCTGGCACTGAGTTTGCTACACGGACGGGTAGACCGTAGATTCTTGGTGGAGAGGTAAACCAAGTCTCCTACGTTAAAGTTTGGACTAGGGGAGCGATGCTTATCCGCTTGAGTTTTGTATTTCCGTTTGGCTCTTTCCAAGTTCTTGACCAGCCAGGGCCAAGTGGTGTGGACAGCTTGGACCAAAGATTCCACATCTGCACCCCCCTCCTCCCCAGAAATATCAACCTGGCCAACGGGATTGAAATCCTGACCATACACAGCAGAAATTCATACATTCTGAAGGAGCTAGAGAAGGCTGTGAGGGGTACGTCTCCGTCACGAATCCGGACTCTGTAATAAGCTTCGACCAAGTCCAGTTTGGTGAAAATGCACCCCTCCTTAAGTTGTCCCAAGATATCCGAGATCAGCGGGATGGGGTAGGCGCTAGTTTGGGTGACTGCGTTGAGTTGTAAGATGCCTGGTGGAAGGTCTGGATTCGATAATGGTGTTGACGACCTCCTCTCTGTAACCGAGCCTTAAATGCCTTTCCCTCTCAATTTCCAGGTGGTCAAGCAAAGCCATTGAGGATCTGGGTGTAGCAGCAGACCCTGGTGCAGAAAGTCGTGAGTTGTTGGGACGTGCAGAGGGTTCCTGGACGGATAGCTCCTTCAGGATTGGGAACCAGGGTCACCTTGGCCAGTAAGGAGCAATCAGGATAACTTCTCCTTCCAGATCTTTCTGAGGACCTTCGGCAGAATTAGGAGTGGGAGGAAGGCGTAAAGTACTCTCTCCGGCCACGGGATGAGGAATGCGTCCATCCCTTCGGCCTCTGGGTGGAAGAAGGAGGAGAAGAATCAAGGTAGAAGATGATTTGCCCCCGATGTGAAGAGATCCACTACTGGACTCCCGAACCTCTCAACTATCATGTTGAAAGTTGCTCTATTGATGGACCATTCCCCTTCTTCTACCACCTGAAGACTCAGCCAGTCTGCTTGCAGGCTGAAACAGCCCTTGATGTGTTCCGCCATCAAAGACAGTAGGTGATGCTCTGCCCATGACAGAATTGTCTCTGCTTGTTGATGTAGTCTGGAGGATCTCATGAACAAGCAAGGCGGCAAAAGAGCTAGATGAATTGTTCTCAGCTCCAAGATGTTTATGCGGAGTTTCTTTTCCTTGGACAAAAAGCCTTGGGCTATGTGGTTCTAGACGGTCGCACCCCAGCCCTATAGGCTGGCGTCGGTAAATATCTGAAGAGGAGCTAAGACTAGGTAAGTCTGCCCTTTGTTGAGATTTGACTGGCTGGACCACCACCATAGGCTGCTTCGGCACTTTGGAGATAACAGCACTTTTTGTCCCTTCTTTGGAGAATGTAATGCTGAAGAAGATGGAGCAATTGTTGGTGCGGCCTCGCATGGAACCTGGCCCAGGAAACAGAACCTATGCATGCAATCATTAGGCCTAATAGTTGAGCAAGTGCCATGAGCCGAGAGGATTTGGCTGTGGCCTTATCAGCCATACGTATCTTTGACACCTTTTCCTGGGGAAGGAAAAGAAAACTCCTTCTGGAGTCTATTATTACCCCTAGGTGTTGTAACCTTTGTTTTGGAATTAAGCTGCTCTTTTGTACATTAAAGATGTACCTGTGTTCCCCCAAAATCTGGATGACCCTGTCCGTGTGGGCTTTGGTCTCCTCCTTGGACTGGGCACAAATTAAGATATCATCCAGGTAGGGAAAAATTTGGATGCCCTCCTGGCGAAGGGAAGCTACCAGTGTCACCAGGACCGTGGTGAAGACACGTGGTGCCGAGGCCAGCCCAAATGGAAGGGCCTTGAACTGAAAGTGCCTGTCCACATAGGTGAACCCCAGAAACATGAGGTGTGAGGGGTGTATGGGTATGTGCAGATAAGCTTCCGTCAGGTCTACGGCAGTCATAAAACATCTTGGACGGAGAGCCTCCACTATGGAGGCTCCACCATGCGGAACCTTTTGGGCTATATTAACTTGTTTATTGTATGCTGATGTAAATGCCTAATAAAGTTAATGATGATGATGAACTTGTTTATGTACTTTAGGTCTAAAATTGCCTTCCAGTCCCCATTTTTGTGGACCGTGAAAAAATATGGAGCACACTCACTGTTGTCTTTCTCCCCTGGGAACTGGTTCTATGGACTGGATAGAAATTAGATGATCTATGGCTGCTAATGTCCTGAGCCGCTTTTTGGTAAGAACACAAATTTGTCTGGAGGGGTCCTCATGAAATGTATAAGGCAGTGGTCGGCACACTCATTAGTCAAAAGAGCCAAATATCAAGAGTAGAACGATTAAGATTTCTTTTGAGAGCCACCGTCCTATTTGCTCCCCCCTGCCTGCCCTCACCGGGAGGGCCCCCTCCCCCTCCCCTGCAGCACCAGCGCGGGGCCTGGGTTGGCAGAGCTCAGGGCCAGGCCGGGAAGCGCCGGGCACGGGGGAGGGCTGGCCACACGAGGAGGGAGGCCGTCATGGCGCTGGGGGGCCCGAGGCACCGGTGCCAGCTCGGAGCGGGGGATCGGTCCACCCGCAAGGGGCCGGCCCACGCCTGCCTGCCCGCCAGCCCCCACCCCCCACGCCCACGGGGCAAGCGGCTCACTGGACTGACCACCCCTCCCGAGCCTCAGTCCCACACAGGGACGCAGCCCCAGCGGGGCAGCCATGGAAGCGCTGGCCTGGGAGCTCGCCCACCGCCCCGCTGAGCCCACCTTCCTCTCCGCGGCTCTGGGAGCCCACCTGCATGCCCGGCGTTCAAATGGCCAGCCCGGCCCCTTCCTGCCGGGCTGGCTCCGCCGGGGGCGGGCGCTGCTCACAGCAGACCCTCCTGGCAGAGGCACAGCGCCGCCGCCCCCACCTCCTCTGGCAGCCGAGCGCAGGAAGAGGACTTCGCGAGGGCCGGGTCCCTGCCTCCCCCGGCCCGTTCCCACTGGGGGCTGGAGAGCGGCCCGGTCTTGCGGGAGGAGCAGGCGCTGCTCGCTGCCAGCCCGGCGCACGTGTTGCGGCGCTGTGGTCGCGTGTGAAGCAGCCGCCTCCCGCTCGCCTGCTAGATCCTCCCGCCTGGGGCGCGCTGGAGCCCAGCGGGAGCGCGGCGCCTCTGCCTGGCTGGGCGTGGGGATGCGGAGGAGCAGCACTCAAGGGGCCAAAGAGGCGCATGCAGCTCAAGAGCCGCGGTTTGCCGACCACTGGTATAAGGTATCCTGAGGAAACTATCTGGAAAACCCACGAGTCCAGGTGAGAGAGAAGCCAATGGTGGTGAAAGGCTTGAAGTCCCCCCCACACACACCGCTAGTGACCTGGCATCACTGGCAGGCTTGGAGAATGTATCTCCCTTAAAGGAGTTGAATTGCCGGCCTTGGTTAGACCTGCTGAATCTACCTCCTCCTCTACAAAAGGAGCCCCTCCCGCAGGACAAGGAGCCCCTCCTTTGGTCAGTTCTGAAGCATGGATGGGTGTGGAAGGATCTGAAATTGGGAAAGAAGGAAGAAGAGTTGGTTTTTATATGCCAACTTTCTCTACCACTTAAGGAAGAATCAAACCAGCTTACCATCACCTCCTTCCCTTCCTCTCCTGTCAGAAGCAGGCCATGAGAATGGTATGCGGTAGTGCTGATTGTGCTGCTTCCAGGTGCTGTTGTGCTATTCTGTCCAAGGCCAGTCTATGCCCCGTGTTTAGTCTTCATAGATTCCCATACTGTGGGAATTGCCAAGTACTGCTTCCTGCCTCCTGGAGGGGGGGGGTTGCCTGGGTAACCAGTTATCTCCATTTGCTCTTCCAAATATGCTGTGTACCTTGCCTTTGACCCTTACTAGTGTCCTTTTGAATATGGCTTCTGAAACCCGTCGATTCTACCCAATAAAACTGCTTTTGTGGATTGGTTGTCTGCTGAAGTCTGTTTAATGGGGCCGCAGGACTAGAGCTTACACCTCCCCTCAACAGACAACTTGTGAGATAGGTGGGGCTGAGAGAGCTCTAAGAGAACTGTGACTAGCCCAAGGTCACCCAGCTGGCTTCGTGTGCAGGAGTGGGGAAACTAACTCAGTTCACCAGATTAGCCTCCGCCACCCATGTGGAGGAGTGGGGAATCAAACCCGGTTCTCCAGATTAGAGTCCACCACTCCAAACCACCGCTCTTAACCACTACACCACATTGGATCTCTGGAAGATGACCCCCTCCCATCTGATGGTTTTTGGAAGAGCCTTCTTCTTGTCCTTATTTTCTATGAGATTTTTTCCAACCTATCCTCAAACAACTTACCTCTTTGAAAGGGGTAGGACATAGTGAGGGATTTTGCTTTGAAATCGGTTTGCCACAGGCAAATACAAAGTGCCCACCTGACAGCCATGTTGGAGGCTGCAGCACATGCTGCAAATATCATGGCGTCGAGGGATGCGTCTGCCATAAAAGTGATGGCTTTAAGGAGCCTGTTAAGGCCCTCAGCAATTCTGAGCTTGTCCCCCAGCATGAGCTGTATACTCTTCCTATCCCACACTATGGACGCTCTGGCTATGATGGAGGTAGTGGCTGTGGCCTGTATTGCTAAGGTTGATGCCTCATGGACCTTTTTGGAAAGGATTTCAGCCTTTCTATCCAAAGGGTCCCAAATGGAACCCACCCCGTCCTCTGAAAGAAGACCTGGTGATTACACCACAGCCATGGGGGCGTCCACTATTGGTAGCTGGAACAAATCCATAGCCTGCGGCACCATCTTATATAGCCTCTTAATGTTGGCTGGAAATTGCCTCTTGCCAAGGGGCTTGTCCCATTCTGCTCTCACAAGCCTCTCAAAATACTCGAGAAAGGGAACTGTTTTGTTCTGACATTTTTGGTTTAGATTCCTCTGTAGAGTCTAGCTCTTCATTGAGGTCCGGAGCCAGTAAGGCTTTGGAAAGAAGCCCTTGAAAATCCTCAGCAGAGAAAAGTCTGGGCTGCTGCTCCTATGGGGTCTATGGGGTCCTCTTCCTCTGAAGTAAATTCCCCCTCTTCCCTCTCCCCAGTCAGATTCTATTGGCATACAGGAGCACTCATCTTGGTTGCTAGGCCCAGGGCCCAAGCAGGCCACTGTCACTGAAGAAGAAGAGTTGGTTTTTATAAGCCGACTTTCTCTACCACTTAAGGAAGAATCAAACCGGCTTATAATCCCCTCCCTTCCCACAACAGACACCCTGTGAGGTAGGTGGGGCTGAGAAAGTAAGACTAGCCCAATGTCACCCAGCTGGCTTCATGTGTAGGAGTGGGGAATCAAACCTGGTTCTCCAGATCAGAGTCCACCACTCCAAACCACTACTCTTAACCACCACACCACACTGGCTCTCACCATTGCTGCTTTAGTCAGCCACTGTGTGCCAGATTTCTCTGGGGCGAGTTGTTCCTCCCCTTCCCACTGATCTCTAGGTAGAAAATGAAGTGGGGGCAGGCTACCAGGGGAAGCGCAACCACCTGATTGGAAGGAGAGGGGTTAGAGTCCCTCATGGCCTGCAGGACCTGGAACTGCCTATCTAGGGTCACGTTAACTATTTCTATCACCTCTGAGTGTATAAGGGGGAGGGTGTTCAGGCCTTCTGCTGGCTGAAGGGGGCATATGTTACCGCCCGGCAGCTGAGAGGAAACCACTGTTGCTCCTAGGCAGGCTACCAGGGGAAGCGCAACCACCTGATTGGAAGGAGAGGGGTTAGAATCCCTCATGGCCTGCAGGACCTGGAACTGCCTATCTAGGGTCACGTTAACTATTTCTATCACCTCTGAGTGTATAAGGGGGAGGGTGTTCAGGCCTTCTGCTGGCTGAAGGGGGCATATGTTACCGCCCGGCAGCTGAGAGGAAACCAATGTTGCTCCTAGGCTCGTTCCCCTTTTGCATACAGTAGAGCAGGGTGCTTCAGAAGCCGCCCGCTAAGGTGCTGATTTGTGCACTTTTCCTTGGGCCCTTGCGTTTTGCTCTGCGGGACCACATCTGTGGCTGTTAGAGGCTTTGACTGCTGCTTGCCCTGCCAAAACGACGAGGGTGCGATCGTAATCCTCCTCGGAGAGGAGCTTGTCCTCTGTGTTTCTTTTTTCGTCTGCCATCGTGGCTCGTAGAGCAAAGCGGGGAGGGAGGAAAATCAGGGTGGGATAAGAAGGCAAGCTGGAGGAGACAAGGAACAGACTTACAAGGGACAGATATTTCTATGTAGGCTAGAAGCAGTATTCAAGTAGAAGAGACTAGATAAGGACAGTTTTAGGGAAGAGCGAAGCTACTCTACGACGCTGCTCTCCTTGCAAGGCAGGACAGAAAACTGGGCTATCTGGGCAGTTCCAGCCCAGGAAGACAAGAAGTAAAGTTTTGGTCCAGCCTACCTGGGCATATGATAGGAACTACCTAAAAGTCTGCAAGATGCCCTTCCCTCAGTGCGAGAAGCAGCACTCCTATACGGTAGCAAATCCACTGCTCCACATCTGATCGCCAGAGAAATCCTGTACCCGAGATGCTTCAGCCAACTCACAACAGTGACTGTCTGATTCTTTCTCTCTGCCTCATTCTATACACACATAACTGCACCCTTCCCTCAGCTGGGCGGGCTCAGTTTCCCAAGCTCTAATGGGCAGTTGCATGAAACCATTGGGGAACTATTTCATAAAAATTATCCCCCATTGAGGAAGCAGCTGCCGTAATTACGGAACATTAACATCCTTTTGTCATCGGCCCTGGGTTGGCTGCAGTCCCTTTAAGCCAAGCCCATTCATACCGACTAAGCACTAAGGCACTAAAGTCACAGCCCCTTGAATTGCTGCTTAGTTTTTAGTGGTTTGCTTTTATATTGCTTTGTTCCTGACTCTGGATATTTTGACAGCAGAAAAGAAAGTTATAAGGGCTTCTTCAGTGGTGTCATCAGCCCTGGCTAGAACAGCATGCCTCGCTTCTAGAGAATCGTCTTCTATCTCCTCGTTTTTAAAAAGAAGAGGGGGCCTGAAAACCTATTTTCTACATGGAAACTACACACACCTGTTTAAATGGTTTTAAATCACTTTGCGACATGACTCACTCTTATAAATAATGATGTGCCAGAGACCAGGTAAAACCTGCGTTATGAAATATTAAATGATTACCAATCTGGTTTTGGGTTTAAATTTAAGGAGTTGGTAGCTTTAAAAAAAATCACTTTCTATATGACTTCCCATGTTCACAAGACCAGCTAGTTCCCTTCTGGCCTGGCTTTAGTTCCCTAGGAAGTTTTAGTTCTTCCAGGCCTTGATCTCTATGCATAGTTTAATTGTAAGTGACTATGAAGCTAGGCCCTGAAGTGACTATGAAGCTAGTCCTAGGCTAGCCTGATCTTGTCAGATCTCAGAAGCAAAGTGGGGTCGGCCCTGGAAAGTCTGGGACCATCATAACTGCGGAACCACCTTTCCCGATACACACACACACCGCCCACAGAGTATTGAGCTCAGCTAGTAACAACTTACTGATGGTCCCTGACCCAAGGAGCATCTGGCTGTCCTCAACCAGGGCCAGAGTTTTTCAGCTCTGGCCCCAGCCTGGTAGAACTCTCTAGCAAGTGAGACCTGCAGGACCTGGTTCAATTCTGCAGGGCCTGTAAGACCAAGATGTTCCACCAGGCCTATGGTTAACACAATGACCGTTACATGGCAGCTGGCCTCCCTACCCTTAACCCTATGTTTTATTCTTCCTTTATTTAATAGCTGGTTGTGGTTGTTGTTGTTTCCCTCACCTTTTCCTCTGCTCTTTCCTGCTTGATTATCCCTTCCTGTTGATTATTAGTACGGCGCCTTTCTGAATTTTAGCATGTATAGGTTTTTAAGTTTATAATGTATTTATATTTATTTCTTTTTCTGTTGGTAGCCGCCCTGAACCTGACTGTAGTTGGGAAAGTTTAACACAATTTCTACTAGTATCCACTGTTCAAAAATAACTGTTGATTTTTACAGTATAAAGACTGCCAATATCTAACACAGTTTATTAATATAGATATAACATTTATATTTCTGTAAAGCTAACATACATCTTTTTGTTAGTTATACAAAATACAAAGTAAGACCTAATAGTATGCAAATTCAAAATAATACATTCTCTTATCGGTTTGAAATTTCTAATCAGATTGAAATCTTATTCACTAAAATCAGCTGGTAGTTAATTCATCAGGTAGAGTTCAGAAAGGTCAAAATGCTATATTTTCTTTTTTAGCTTAAAGACTGTAATTCTTAATAATCTATTATAAGATTGAATTCTGTGTCTACTGTCTACTTCGGGTGGTGAGATCACCAGGTAAAGACAAGCTTAAAGATATATGCACATTGTAGCTATATTAATAAACTATGTTAGATATTGAAAACCTTTATACTGTAAAAATCTAGTTATTTTTGAACAGTGGATACTAGCAGAAATTGTGTTAAACACTGAAAATACGTCTATTGTGTAAACCTACAGTTATCTATGTTTTGAATATAAATACATATGTATTTTATTATAGGTACTACTATTTTGTTATTTACCTTCAGTATATTTGGTACCTATACTCCCTATTATTACATCTGTTGTAGTTGGGAAAGGGCAGGATATAAATCCAATGAAATGAAAAATAAAAAATAAAAAGTATTTGGATGGGAGACCACCAAGGAATACCAGGGTTGTGTTGCGGAGGCAGGCAATGAAAAACCACCTCTGAATGACTCTTGCCTTGAAAACCCTACGGGGTTGCTGTAAGTCAGCTGTGACTTGACAGCAAAAAAAGAAAAGAAAAGAACCTGGGCAGAAAGACAAAGTAAAAATAAATAAAATTGCATTGTCCTGACTTCAGCACCTGTCAAAGAGAAGCTTCAATTGGAGTTTAGGAACACCATTAAAATTGCTCAAGGCAGGGAATATCTACTACATAGCAACAGGAATGACCCCACCCCCTGGTCCCAGCTTACAAAGAAATTTACCATTCTGCCCATGAGAGTTTGTGTAGCCCAGTGGCTAGAAGAAAGCATTAGGTCCCAGTAAGTCCCCAGTTGAAAAAAATCTTGCCTCTGCCTTAAACTGGTGATGGTCATGTGCCAAACATTCTTCACCTCAGACTTATATTCACAGCATGGTAATAATGATACTGACCATCCTTACAGGGCTGCCATAAGGACTGCAAATGAATACGAAGTGCTTTGAACAATCTAAAGCACTACAACTGCTATTTATTATTACTACTACATGTCTGAAGAGAGCTTATAGGGATCTGGCAAGCTACTCGTATGGGAAGAAGAGTTGGTTTTTATATGTCAACTTTCTCTACCTTTTAAGGAGAATCAAACCGGCTTACAAGACACCTTGTGAGGGCTGACAAAGTTCTGAGAGAACTGTGACTAGCCCAAGGTCACCCAGCTGGCTTCAGGTGAAGGAGTGGGGAAACAAATCCAGTTCACCAGATTAGCCTCCGCCGCTCTTAACCACTACACCACACTGGGAAGACTTGTTCCTCAGCTCAGATGAGCAGCTACGTTCACAAGGTTGGCACTTCAGACTCTATCCAGCTCTTTCCTTCTCCCCACCCACCCCGAACTTCACAGATCTTCCACAGCAAACAATATTTTGATGAAAGCCAAAATGTATTCTGAACCTTCTGCCAGGCAATCAGGCAGACCTCCTTACTTTGGTCTCTTTCTCAACGGTTGCTGAGGTGGTGTGGCTGCCTTTGGTTCCGGAGACTCAGGAGGTGAAGGGTCTCCACCAGGAAGCTCTGGGGGGAGTGGGAGGTCCATGAGCAAGTGCCGTGGTCTCTGCTCTTTCTCCTTCTTCACGGGTTTTGGAGGAACAATCTCCTTTGGACTAGAACACCACAGAAAACAAGAATGAGCATATGAATTAGATGTACCACTTGTGGTAGCAGATATCGTAACTAACTTCATTTATACAGTGACATGGTCCCTATGGTTCTGAGTTCATTGAAAGGCAACAGCCAAACATCTTCAGGGGTATGGTTAACCCAAGGGCTTGCCACATAAACAATGAGTTTGGTATCTGCCGTAGATTTGAGAATCTGAGTTTTTGATTCCCTCCCCCCTAAACTCAGCATGCAACTCTTACCCTACATGGTCGCAGCCAAAAAGTACCAAAATGAGTTGGCAAGGAAGACTCAGAACATGCAGGAAGGCTGGTCGGGGCTTCCAGTAACTAATAACATGGGAATCTCAGGGCCACGGCAGCAAGAGTTAACATACGCAACAAAATGGAAGGCCCAGATTTGAACGAATGAATGAATAAGTTAACTGAATATGCGACTATGGCACCCACAGGTGTATACAGGGTAAGCAAGAGCAACAGGGACAGGAAACACCCACCCCGAGGGAGATACAAGAGGCTGCACCAGAAAAAGCAGAGCTGCCTTACATCATGCAAACTGATCAGCCCTCTCATCCAAGTCCAGAGCTGATGACTTGGACTGAAGCCTGTACCAGATCTATACCTGACATCCTTTACATGGTTTCTTTGACATCTACATGCTGGTTATAACCTTTAAGACATAATAATTACCTTTAATTACGAGCACCCTTGTAATTATCAAGCCGCTTCTCCCTGAGCCAATTAAACTCCTCAGACAGCCTCCTGCTCAAGATGCCCTCCCTCAGGAGGATCCCCATGGCTACCGCTAGATCACAGGCTTTCTCTACGGCAGGTCCAGCCCTTTGGTACGGCCTACCAGGACAGGTGCCGTAGACGCCGTCACTTGTTACACTTAGGAAAGCATGAAAGAGTGTCGTATTCTAGAGTATTTGGTGGAAGGTGAACTGTCCAGCAATTTGCCTAAATTAATTCTAATTCTCTGTGTTTAACTAGGTGTTTTCAGTCTTGAGTGCTCTTTAATGAGTAATGTGTGCCTTTTAATCATGTAAATGGGACTACCAGAATTTGTTTCCCTGCAACCTGGGTGCTACATAGTTAGCTGCTTTGAGTCCCAAGAGATAAGGTGGGACTGAAAGGTTCGAAATAAACATAATCATGCTCTTTATCACTACATCCCCCATACCTAGGAACCAGAAGCATGTCTCACACGTATCATATACTTAGCATCTTGAGGACTCACAATCTTTTTAAATATTTCCATTACGGCAGCTTCCCCCCACCCCCCACATTGAGCCTACAAGTTTTAGGGTGCCACTGCATGCACCGGATGTTCTGATTTTGCACTCGCACCACAAAATGAGAAGAGCTTTGGATCCTAAACTGCAGCGCACAACATTCCCAGTACTGACCAGAAGAGGCTTTCTCAGCAAAACTCCCACCATGCCCCGCTTACCTCTCCACGTCATCTTCCCCAGGCAGGACAGGCGGGAAAGGGAGCGGGGGCAATGTTGACGTCTTCAGGTGGGGGACAGCGGATGTTACCGAGATGTGCACTTTCGAGGAGGACTGCACAGTGGGTTGAGAGTTGACCTGAGTAGTCAGAGATGTCCTGGAGTGGGCAGAGGCTGGCAAAGATGAAGGAGCAGAAGCAGGGGTGGGCACAGCAGGTGACTGGGCAGGGGGCAGAGGGGGAGCCACCAGCGATGGAGGCAGAGGGGGCAAGGGAGGCGGAGCCTGGGGAGGGGGCGATGATGCTGGCAGGGGAGGTAGTGACTTTGCAGAAGGCAAAGAAGGCGGGGCCTCCTTCTCGGCTGTCTCTGTTTCCATGGGAGTCACAGCTTCCTCCTTGACAATAACAGGCTTCACATCTTTTGTTCCCATTGCTTTCGAGTCTTTCGGCGGAGCAGGCGGCTTCCTCTCTGAGTTTTCCACCACCTTTGTTTTTACAAGATCAGCAGCAGTTTTTGCCTCTGCATTGTGCTGTACCACATTTGCTGGCTCCACATCAGAAGGGCACTTTTCAGGCTTCGTTGTTTTTGTCTTCTTGGCCTCCGATGCCAGCTCTTTAACTTCAGCCAAGCTGTTCTCTTTCCTAGACAAAAAACTAGGAGAGTCCTTGGTCTCCTTCCCATCAACTTTTGCAGCTGCTGCTGCTGCAGCCGCCCTCTCCTTTTTCTTCCTGCTCAGCTCAGCACCCAGACTAGAGTTCAACGGGAGCCGAGCAGGGGAGATGCTGGAATGGCGGCTGCGGGACCCAGATCTCTGCTTTTTGCTGTGAGATGAATGCCTTGAATAAGCAGGACTTCTACTTCGGGATTTCACGGGTTTCCTGTAGAAACAGAAGAGAAAAAATTGAATCCCCAAGATATCGGCGGTTTTTTATTCAAAATGCAAGAGACTAGATCTCATGGTTATACAGATACGCCAGCAGCTACCATCACGATGCACAATAAAGACTTCCCACAGGCTTCACCATTCCCTTCTGCTGAGTTGGAGACAGGGAAAAACTTGCTAGAAAGTCCTAACTAGACTGGTTCTCTCTGCTTCTCTTATACTTTGATAAGTGTGAGCCAAAACATGAGACTGTGTTCACAAAGATCAAATAGCTCCAATTTCAGAAAAAATAATATTTAAATGCATAAGCAGTCTAAAACTGCAAGTGTCTGAGCATGGGGAAAATCAAATAGGTTTAAGCACAAACCTCTTTCCCTAGATTTAAGACCTATCTCTGATGTTAAAGGCTAAAATAATGGTTACAAGCTTGTTGTTCAGACGACATTCATCTCAGTTTTACCTTCTTCCTTCCTCTGGCTGGTCACCTATCTTCAAACCATGTTCCAGTGAGTGTCTCCTTCAGACTCCCCACAAAGTCTCCAGAACATCTCCTTGTATCTGAACCATGTCTGCACTCTCCTCAAGAAGCTTCCTCTTCCCACAAACCCCCAAAACCATTCCTATTGTAAATTAGCAAGGAAAAGAAGGGAAAGACTACCACAGCAAGTATGCTGTAGTGGGGGTCCACAAGCTCTTACTTTTGCAATTCTGACACAGGGTGGTGGGTGCAACCACAAAATGCCTTCTGCAGGAGGGACAGCTGGCCACAAAATGACTGGCTCAGGAGGCGGATACACACACACACAGAAAGACCAAGTGCAAGGGAGAAACTCTTGGTGAGCACCAAGGAAGATATTGGCGAGCACCATGGCACCCATAGGCACCACGCTGGGGATCCCAGAGTTAGTCTAGGATCTAGTAGATCCAGGTTCAAATCCAGGCTCTGTCACATACATTTGCTGGGTGACCTTGGCCCAGTCACACATAGTCAGCCCAATCTACCTCCCAGGGTGGTAGTAAGGACAAAACGGAGAACGATGGAAGCTGCTTCAGGTCCCCAATGGGGGAGAGAAGGATGTAAATGAAGTAAATAAAGAATGGAGGCTCAGAAGTCCCCATTCCTGTCAGCCCACCTGTCATAAAACGTAAGAAAGGCCATGCTGGATCAGACCAAGGCCCATCAAGTCCAGCAGTTCACACAGAGGCCAACCACATGCCTCTAGGAAGCCCACAAACAAGGTGACTGCAGCAGCATTGTCCTGCCTGTCTTCCAAAGCACCTAATATAATAGGCATGCTCCTCTGATCCTGCAGAGAATAGGTATGCATCAAGACTAATATTCATTTTTACTAGTAGCCATGGATACCCCTCTCTTTCATGAACACGTCCACTCCTCTCTGTCCTGGCTTTACTTTGTCTTCCAGGGCTGCATGCATTACCATACAAACAGCTACCCCTCCAAACTCTACAGCAGTGGTTCCCAAACTTTTCAGGCCACCGCCCCCTTGGTTCCACCAATTCAACCCCAGCGCCCCCTACCCTATCCAACAATAAAGTTGAAGGGGCCCACTTCTAGTGCCCCCCTGCCTCTGAGTGCCCCCCTAGGTAATCCCATGGCCCCCAAGGGGGTGGTACTGCCCACTTTGGGAACCACTGCTCTACAGCTTGGAATTTAGAAAGCATTGCAAAGGGGAGGGGGACAGAACTGGTTTTCTCCTGACCAGACCACCTGCAAGGGCAATTTGAGTTTATCCCTTGAGCATTCACCCAGTGTAAACCCAACGTTCACAAAGCAAAATGGAAACATTTTTACACAGATAATCTGGGGTGTGGTGCCATTACACCACAATAACACAGAGGCTCTGGGGTATTCTTTCCTTCAGTGCCCTGAGGGGTGCCAGGCAGCTGGGAGGAAAACAAGAGTGGTGACACCCTTTGACCAAGCTAGCCTTGCTCTCAAGCTTCTCCCCAGTCTTGCTGGTGCCTCCCATGAGTGCAGAAGACTGAGATGCCCCAGAGGTCTCCCCGTCAGCCCAGTGGCCACTGGGATCCCATGCTGTAAGTGCTGGGGAGCCTGAAGGATGGCTGGCCAGCTCACAAGGGCCATATGAGATGCTGCAGGCACACTGTGGCCATTGCAGGCTTTGACACTTCCAAGCCCTCAGGAAAGGTGCAGCTGAAAATCAATGCAGTGCACCCCAGAATCTCTCACTGCCTCCCCTCATTCTTCCCAGCATCTGGGAGGTGGCCCAGCCAGTGGAGAGAAGATGAGGCTGGAGGGCTCCTTACAGATGTGAAGGGCTCCCAAAAAAATCCCCCAATGGGACTTCTTTCCATTTTTCCAATGGCGAAATTGTGGGGATGATAGTAGCAGTGTGTATGTGTGGGAAATTCTATAAAATACTCTCGTTTGGAATGTCACTCCAGGACAGCTTCCACACCAGAGTGGGTTTCCCCACAGTGGAATGGGTACTGACGTTACTGTGTGTGAAATTGCCCTGGCGACAGAGATTCTAGATGGCAGAGTAATCCATTTTCACTCCATCATTAGCTGTGGCTTCCTTTCATACTTGGCATGCACGAAAGCCCCCACCCCCCGCAATCTGCTATATTCTCCCATGATTCTTAGGATTCTCAGCCCACTCTATTTTAATCTTATTTTGAGAAGCATAGGTAATGCTGCATAGGAATAACACAATAACTTTTAAAAATATTTCTTTTGTTTTTAAAAAAACTCCACATATATGCAGAGGCGCATCCATATGATCCTCTTCCCCCACTCCCCTGTCTAAAAGGGAAGCAATTATTTTCTGTTTTAAATGCTTAAAAAAACTCCAGGAGTATGGATAACACTGCATAGAAATAATGCAGTACCTTGTAAAAACATCTTTAAAAGTTTCCACACCTCCTCTTCCCCCATCTAAAAGGCAGGTGGTTCTCTTGTCTGTTTCTTTAACCTCTAGGAATATGGGTAACACTGCACAGGAACAAGATAGTTTAAAAAAAAAAAGGGAGGCTGAGCTGTGAATGGGTCCCTTCTGTGACGCTAATTCCTGAAACTGCTGCCTAGCTCCTTGTGCTAACATGAGAAACTGCTCCTAAGGATAGCATATGCCCTGCCTGGGAAACTCCAGCTTTTTACATGCTTAAAATAAAGCACTTTTCTGAAGGAAAGAATGAACTAGTCTCCAGTTAAGAGGCCTGGTGATGTGAAAGACCTCTACCTGAGCTCCTGGACAGCTGCTATTCAGAATGAGAAGACAGTGAGTAGACGCGGATGGACTGATGGTCTGATTCAATACAAGGCAGCTTCATGTGTGTGTTCATGTGTCTGTGAACTAAGATGTCAAGTGGAAGTTTGGGGGAAAACCCCCCAAACAAGTCAGGTAGCTGAACGGTGGAAAATCCTTCATGTGAAAGCAGCAGGAATGTGTAATATGAAGATCTGTACCATGTAAGACAATCTACAGCAAGAGAAAGGAATAAGTCTGGCATATACTGTTGATATATGCAGCATATATTATTGTTACATGAGTAATTGTCCACATATGCTATGTGAATAATAATACACCACTGAATGGTTCAATGTTTTCAATGTTATAAAGCTCAACAATATCCAATATGTTGCTAGCCTTATGATGGTAGGAGACTGTTTCTGTTCAAACACCACCTTTTCTTTACTACAAAGTCTGTATTTTCTATTTTTGTCTTTTATTTTTCACTACCTCACAGATGCCAGGAATAAAAGACATGTGCTAAGGTAGCACAGGGTGCAGCAGTTTCCAGTTCACTCTCATTTTAGTATTGGGTGTATTAGCAACTTGAAAACAAATTTTCTAGCTTAATAAATATGCCAAATAGTGCAATGTTTTTCTGCTGAGCTATAAATTATCAATTTTATATTGTTAAAGCAGTAAAAAGAAGTTCAGCCTTGATAAGTAAGCACTGCATATATTTTCACTATAAACAAAAACACACCCCTTTGTCCTCAACCATGGTTTCAGATTTCTTGCAATGTTTACATCTCTAGGCTTCAGTTTGCCACCCATAAGCTACAGTCAATATCAGCGCTACCAAACGCTGGATAAAATAGTACCATGGGCCAGTTCTTGGGGTCAGCTGGCCTCTTTCACCTACATGAATCCTAAACTATAATTCTCAGTAATTATACTCTTACTGAATTCTTCAAACCAAACTAAACATGAAATTAAACCCGCAAATTCAAAGTTTATAAACCAGCTATTTCAGTCCAGTGCTTTCAGAGGCGATCAAAGGTTTAGAATTCTCTCCCCATGAAAAGTTACCCATGCTAGAGCCTTGGTACCCAACAGAATCTTCCCAAAATATCCAACTTCTGGCGTCTGGTAAAATCTGGCTGCTTAGTTACTTAAGGGCAACTTAATGGTTTTGGAGTATGAATCATTCCGGCGCTTTGGGAGACACCTGTTTTGACCTGAAGAAGAATTCATTTATTTGTTTAGCCATAGGCCATTACAAAATATACTTACATATGTACAAAAAGCCAAAAAAGGGATAAAATTGCATCAATATACGTTGCCTGGATAAAAACTATTTCATACAAAATCTCTATTAAAACAAAGATCACACTCATTTGCTTTCCTATACAAATTTTTTCTTAATAGCTTCAAGAGCTCTAATCTTCCTGGCCGCAATAGCAAATTGAGACATTCTGAAGGTGACGTGCGAACCCGAGTCAGAGAGCAAAAAAAAAAACAATTTATCAATTTCAGAACAAAAATTTACTCCCTTCAAAATTCCATCCAAGAATTTGGCTCTAGGCTCACTATACAATGGACATGATAGCACATAATGAAAAATGTCCTCCTGTGATAAAGATCCACAGATACATGTGCAATGTTCCTTTGCAATTTTATTATACCGCCCTGTTACCTGTTTTGACCTGGTGCACTATTTTGCTGTTATCTATGGCAAAAGTAGTAAGTTTTACCATAATTAATTTAATTACTGAACAGCAGCATGGCTTCTGAGATTCAGCTGCAATGTTGGAAAAATCCCGGCTCCTTGGTTCCCTGAATGAACCAGACTTTGGCAATGGTGGTCATGGCAAGTAGGGATCACTTAAGTTAAACTCACCAGGGTCACAATGAGAGCAAGCACAGCAATAAAGGCAGCCCACAAAGCCACCGACAGCCACCAAGAATGTACTTCTGATTTAACTGCATTCCATCTGCTACAGTAGGAAGTGGGAAATGATGCCTTTCCTTGCTGGGAAACTCCCTTACTCCAAGGGTTCCCTGGAAAGTATCCTGGTAACTCACAACCACCACTCAGGACCTCCTGAGAACCTCTGTCAGTAGGTTTGTCCTGCAGATGTCTAGGATCTTAACCTATTGGCAGTCTACCCATTTTGGACCAGAGAAACTATGAAGTACACTTTTTTTATTGAGAAATTTTACATGCTGCCTGGAACATGACTTGGATGGCCCAGCCCAGCCTGATCTCATCAGATCTCAAAAGCTAAGCAAGGTCAGCCCTGGTTAATACTTGGATAGGAGACCACCAAGGAATACCAGAGTCGTTATGCAGAAAAAGGCAATGGCAACTCACCTCTGTTCATTTCTTGCCCGAGCCAGCAATGCCGTGGATTGAACTTGGAAGGGTCCAGATTGGGGAGGGGCACAGGGTACACAGAGAGATGCTGCATGTTTGGTAGTCCATCCTGTACCTGAGACCTTCGGCATGCCAAGCAGATGCTCTGCCACTGAGCCACAGCCCCTCTCAAGCAGATGCTCTACCCCTGAACCATAGCCCCTGCCAAGCAGATGCTCTACCCCTGAGCCACAGGCCCTCTCAAGCAGATGCTCTACACATGAGCCACAGCCCCTCTCAAGCAGATGCTCTACCCATGAGCCACAACCCCTCTCAAGCAGATGCTCTAACTGATCCTCAGCCCCTCTCAAGCAGATGCTCTACTCCTGAGCCACAGCCCTTCTCAAGCAGATGCTCTACTCGAGCCACAGCCCCTCTCAAGCAGATGCTCTAACTCTGATCCTCAGCCCCTCTCAAATAGATGCTCTGCCACTGAGCCACAAACTCTGAAAAGCAGATGCTCTGCCACTGACCCCCAGTTCGGGCACACCAGCCAGGGGATCAAGCGGGGAGGGGCTGTGCAGGGGGCTCTTGGCGGCTGTAAGGGAAGCGTGCATATCAGCCAGCCAGGGGTTCAAGCGGGGAGGGGCCATGCAGGAGGCTCTTGGCCACCGCAAGGGGAGCGCGCGCCAGCCGGGGGTTCAAGCGGGGAGGGGCTGTGCAGGGGGATCTTGGCCACCAAGCGGGAAGCGTGCGTGCCAGCCAGCCGGGGGTTCAAGCGGGGAGGGGCTGTGCAGGGGGCCCTTGGCGGCCGCACAGGAAGCGCGCACCTGCTGGGGGTTGAAGCAGGGAGGGGCTAGGCAGGGGGCCCTCTGCAGGCGTGCCGCGGGCCGGAAAAAATGATCCAGAGGATAAAATGGCCCGAGGTTCCCCACCCCTACTCTAGACTGACCCCACTGAGAAGGCCTTTTTTCAGCACAGTACTACAGCAATGCCCTGACCTGGATGGCCCAGGCTAGCCTGATCTCGTCAGATCTCAGAAGCTAAGCAGGGTCAGCCCTGGTTAGTATTTGGATGGGAGACCACCAAGGAATACCAGGGTTGCTGTGCAGAGGAAGGCACTGGCAAACCACCTCTGTTAGTCTCTTGCCATGAAAACCCCAAAAAAGGGGTCGCCATAAGTCGGCTGCGACTTGACGGCACTTTACACACACACACACTACAGCAATAACAAAATAGCATATAACCAACCTGGTAGCACCTGTGCAGTCTAGCACACGGGGAAGAGAAATATTCCAGAGAAATATATTGTACTAAGTGAACCCAAACCCAAAAAAATTAAAAGGTTTATTATAAAAGAGATTTAAAAAATGGAAAGTATGGTTTGGATTCAAAAGTATGGTTTGGGACAAAAAACATAAAAACACCACAGATATTCAAATGAAAAGCAATATAGTTAAATGAACTAAGCTGAACGTGTTACCTGTGCTGCAGCTGGTTCCTCAGAGCCTGTGCAGAGTTCCTTGTGGTAACAGGAAGTCAAAGGAGTCCTTAACCCCTACCCAACTTCCTGTGGACCCAGTTTCCACTGCAGGCTGAAAACTGAAGACAAGGGCGAATCCCAAATGTCCAGATATTTATGCTAAATGGAGTTGGACCAAAGCCATCTTTCTTTCTAAGAATGACAAGTGGATTTCTCCAATCCCATGCAAATCCCCATCTCTGATGTCAGAGGCGACTTTTACCAATCAGAGCCATCTATAATATAGTCCCACCTCCATCAAGCACCTGGAAATGGCTCTGAACTTCCATGACAAATAGACGGTCTGGTCTAAACCTTGATCATCCTTTGTCCAAAAGGGATTAAGTCTGCCAGTAGGGTCCAACGTGGGAAGGAACTGAATACCTCATTGTATTGGAATTTAGGGTTGCAGAAGCTCAAGCTGGCACTCTTGAGCCTTAGCAAGTTTTAGGATTTGTCACATCATCCAATGTAATGTACAGATCTGAGTACCATTTCAGGTCAGTGACTCCACTATTTACAGATCGAACTCTCAATAAGTAACTTCAACAGCATGCCTGCCATTATAGCTAGTTTAAACAGTCTTCACTGGCCTCCCAGATGGGAAACACAAACTAGTTTCTTGGGAGTACTGGGTCATAATTTACAGCTGTTGATCTGAAAGAACAAGAGGAGACCTTCCTCCAGAGAAAAAGACGGTAGCCAAAGGCAGTTCACTCTCTTCCTTGACGGGCATAACTTAAAAGTGCCATCCGTTGTACAATCAATACCTGTGACAATTATTTCATCTTACCCAAAGAGCCTCCAAGGATGTTTCTTCAGACTAGTTCAAGAAAGCCTAAATTGGAGGTGTACATAGCCACTTGCCCACGATAAATAAAAATCATCTCTAGGTGACCAGGAAGGGAAACCTCACACCATGAAAGACTGTTTTTTTAATTCCTTTGAGATTGTCTGCAAGTTGCTCCAGAAGTCTCAAAATCCTGTGCTCTTCGACACTGCCTTTCAGCTATCTTGTCTGACCATTACTAGTATCCTCCCTTCCCATTTAACAGCATTTCACAGAAATTCACATATGGCCAAGGTGGAGCAATAAGTATTTTCTAGGGCATCTTGCCGTCCAGGTGAGGCGATATCTTGCCACAGTGAACCTCAATACAACCCCATGAAGACCCAGAATGCCCCTAAAAATATACTCCAGAATCCTACATAATGTGCACGAGTTGCACAGGTGACTGATCAATGTGGAAAGTATAGCTTCACTCCACTGACCAACAGCCCCATTCTCAAGTGACATAAAACAGTCCACCAAGCTTTACCCCCACCAAGGATTAGACAGCAGTACCTAAGAAAAATAAGGTTTTTAAGCTCTAGGTAGGCAAGTAATAACTCAATACTGGCTCCTTCCAGTTGTGAAGAATTTATATTTACCCTGCTGATGATGGCAGTTATAGCAATACAAAAACAGATCACAAGCTGGGGCAAATTATTTTTACTCTTAACCCCTAAGCTAGCAAGAAAAGGGAAGTTTAATAATGTAAATGTTTATTAAGCAAGATAAGGGTTTCTTATGCACTGAATGGATGAGAAAAGGATGATTCAAGAGACAAGAAAGCAATGAGTTATTTGCAAAGCCAATCAGGTGACCGAGAGTGTGCTAAAAATGATCAGAAATGGGATCCACCCTCATTCCTCACTCAGACACATAGTTCCTTGTTTTTTGTTGCCTCCACTTGTCCTATCGATCTTTATTGAAGCAAGTTGTCTTGAGATACGATTATATTTGACTTCACCAAAAAATCCAACCCCAGAGCTCTCTGGTATGCGCGACGGTGACTCAGCCAAGCAGTCACCTCTTCAGGATAGCTTCCAAAAAGTACATCAGGTACCTAGAGACGATAGCAATCCACTCATGTTAACGATTCCCTTCTCAATAAACACAGAGATGTTGTGTGCCAACTTCTGGCATCAATGATTCCACAAGCAGGAAGTAGCAGCTCCTTTACAACTGCAGCTGAACTAACTTGTCCTACGATGAGAGCATTAAATACTGGACTCAAGCTGCAACACAGCAAACATGAGCTTGCTACCAGAATATGCTTTGTGCTTGAAAGGACTGTTGGATCATGCAAACAAGCTGCCTCAGGAAGTTCTGGCATCTCCTCCCTGGGAAGTTTGGAAAGTTGGATGAGCACCTAATAATGGCAATTTAAATCACCCTATCTCTACCCCCCTTCCCCCGCCCTTTCAAATACATGCACTAAAACCTAAGCCTTTTGGAGAATAGTGTCTAGAAATATACTGGAAATATTAAAGTAGGCACTTGCTTTAAAAAGCAAGTCTTTTTACTAGATTACATTCAACAATACAATGCTTATCAAGAAATGGTACTAACTTTACTAACTGACGAACACAGTTTTGGCAAATTCCTTGAAATCTTAGTCTTTCCCAAGTAAAGAAGAATAGTTACTAGAAGAGTAATGATGAAAAATTGTAGCATTTCAATAAAAGTCAGATATTGGGATATATGTTGGCAAGCATTACTACATGACATAGGAAAATCTGATACATTAATAAGTTTTTCTAAAGCTAGACATATTTATAAGAAAAAAATCTATTCATATTAGAAGTTTATTATTTGTATATATATATTTTTTTTTTCTGGGGGAGGAAGGTACCCTACTACTACTCCTGACATTCCCCATTCAAACCCTCCCTTAATAATGGAACAAAGTACATGGCCTCGGGCAAGCTGTCATCCTCTCAGCCACAGCTCCCTCCCATGCCCCACTATACAATACAGGGGTAATCACAACAGGCTTGTGTACAGAGCTGTTGTAAGCAGTGGAATATGTATGCAAAGCGCTTTTAATGTTCAAAAAGCATTGCACAGACACTGCATATTAACCTTGTACAACACCCATTCCACACTAACATAATGAAAAGAGAATGCAGGGCAGACATTCAGGCAGAGGGAAGCTTGACTCAGTTCACCTGGGCCAGGAGCAAGTGGAGTCCTCACTCCATAATAAGCCCTGGGCTTCCTCCTATCAGCGAATAGCTGCCAGCTGTTCATACAGAAGCACACCACACCAGAGACCAACACTTATTGGCTTCATTTATACCCTGACTTTCTCTCCAACGGGGAGCCAAGTAGCTTACATTGCTTGCCTCACCTCCATTTTATCCTCACAAACACCCTGCTAGGTGAGGCTAAGAGCATCTGACTGGCTCAAGGTCACCTAGCAAGCTTCCATGGCAGTGGTGATTTGAACCTGGATCCCCCAGATCCTAGTCCGACACTCTAACTACACCACCACACTAACTCCTTTCTCTTTGAAAGGCAACTCCCAAAATTTGTGAAGAGATGTTTTTGGTTACTCCCCCCCCCCCCAAAAAAAAACAGGAGTAAGGCAGGAGGAGAAGTAGTCTTCACCTCCTCAGTGCCTGAACTCTTGGTTAACTTTTGGAGAACATGGGCAGGTTTTGAAAAGCAGACCTAACGTATCTAGTATGCTGCTCTTTCTCCAAAGACCTCAGAGTAGTATATGTGGCTCTCTCTTCCCCATTATATTCTCACAATCACCCAGAAAAGCAGACCGGGGTGAGACAGTATGATCAGTCACCCAGTAAGCTTCATAGTAAAGTGGGGATTCAAACCTGGACTCCCAGATATTATTCCCACTCTCTATCCACAAGACCACAGCGGCCTTACGCCTGCTTCATCTGTGCAATATCTTTCCTACCGTTTCTTGCTCCCTTCAAATCAATGGACATTTTGCAAAACTAATAGCTATTTGAAAAGTATTATTGTCACTAAGAATGCTTTATGCCAGTTATTTCATTCATTCTTCTAACAGCCCTGGGAGGAAAGTCATTAATATTTCCATGGTACAGAAGGGAGAATCAAGGGTGAGAGATGATAACTCGTCCAAGCTACCCAGAGAGTTCACAGCTGAACTCTGACAATATACAGCGCAAACAAGGGACAAGTATGTTTGGTCCATACTGACAAAATCCTAGTAGCTAGAAAGAGCACAGACAATTCACAATCAAACTCCCAAGTTCACACATTCAAAGTGCCAGCAGCTACAGCATGGAACTACCCATGGACAATTACTTCTTCAGCTGCCAGGTTAGCACCACAATTATATGTGTGGCAACCAGTATTTGCAGTTCTACATATCCGGGGTATCATGCAATTTCAGCAGCTTCCAAATGGCCGAGAAAGTGCAAACTCATCCCATGCAAGACAAACATAGCAAGGATGAGACTGGACAACCTTCAAGGTCTCATTCAGCTTAAAACATGTATAGCAAAAGGTACTTATTGCTCTGAAAGTCAATTTAAACAGATTCTGTGATGCCTGGATTCTCTTAGACTACAACAGCTTTAGTGAAAGGGTGTTTTTGTTAAAGTTACTGGTCTGCTCTGCCTAGCTGAGAGTGTATTCCCAGGACACATTTCCAAACACAACCTGAGATCCAAGTTGCATACAACAGCAGCAGACTGCAATTTCATAATACACTGGCAAACTTCATTTTGTCTTGAGTAGCCTTCTCTAGTTTGACAAAGTGGCAATCCAAAGAGGAACTAATTTTTTACTGAAATGTACTAACCACATTACATGGACAGACCAGAGAATTAGACACCCTGAACGCCACTGTAATAAGATACTTCAGTGCTTACAGTGTTCTTAAGCCATAGTCACTTTCAGGCACTTTTTTGGAATTCTAAACCTTGCCTACTGTAATCAACATTAAACTGGTTTCAACAAAAAGTCCTAGCCATCAGACCCACTCTGCAATCTCTTACTTCTGCACTGTAACAAGCAACGATACGTATCACAACACAGGATATTTTGCACTTTCAAAATTTGGGCCCAAATTATAGTTCAATCACTGTCTCATTTGTTGACTGGTAGCTAGCTGCCTTTCCAAATTAATTTTCCATAGCAATTACCCAATCCACAGGATTGCTGTAAGATGAGCTACAAAAGTTATATGCGCCAAATTACTCACATTACAAATTTTTTAAAAAAGCATTTTTGACCCTAAAAGTAATACTGACTTAAGGATATCAGGACTTTGAGCCACATCAGACCCAGAGAAGTCCAACTTTGTTTAATCAACTGTAAAAGCCACACACCTGGACACAGGACTCCGGCTCAGCGACCGCTTGGAGATAAAAGGACTACTGGAACGCCTTCGATTGAATGGACTGGGGGACCGTCCACTGTATGATCCACTTCCCCTCTCATAGCTGGATGATCGTCTCCGGCTGTACGGGCTAACAGATCGTTGGCGCCTCCCATAAGGGCTAGGAGAGCGTACATTAGACTGATACGCAGCAGGTTCCTTGTATGGTGGGCTAACTGATGGCCTCCGTGAGGACCCGCTGGGGCTCTTCTTGTAAGAATCATAGTTACTAGATGTGTGCGAACGTGGTGGACTTAGGTCATAGTCTTGGGTGTAGGATGCACCTGAAGCGCTGTCATCTTGCTTTGGACTGTCTGACCATTTGCGGTGGGGGCTCCTGGATTTCCGCTTTGGACTATCGGCCGATTTGTAGCTCTTAGGGGCATCCCTTTTCCGGTGGCCTTTGCTGCGGTCTTTGTGCCCAGATTTCACTTCCCGCTCTTTCCTGGACTTCTCCTTATGCAATTTGGCTGAGCGGGACTCCTTGCTACTGCTCTTGGATGACTTTGAGGAGTGGTCATCGTTCTCTTCATGGAGTCTTTTGGAGGTCCCTGATACTCTATCCTTAGTGGAACTCAGCTTGCCCGAAAACTCTTGGTTCCTCTCTGGCCTCTTTTCCTTGTCCACCTGCTTGCTTTTCATCAGCTCACGGACACGCTTGTGCTGGTGATGGCGATGCCTGTGTAACCGGTCACTCCTCTCCGATGCCCCTTTCTTCTCATCGTTCTCCCGATGTTCCAGCTTGACAACTGCTTCATCCGAGAAGGTATCGGAATCAGAACTGATGTCATCGTACTCCACAAGCGGTTTGATCATGCTGCCCAGAGATGCGGCTGCTTCGTGGGAACCCAAGGGCGAGTCTTTGGAATGCCTGGACTTGTGCCTTTTGTGCTTGGAGAGCCGGTTCCTCTCTTTGCTGTTGGAGCTCCCACCACTCGCCACTGCATCCTGATGCAAGGACCCACCTCCCCCTGCATCCTTCTTGCCCCCATGTCTCTCTGGGTTTGGCATTCCTTCTCCACTGTGCTTGGAAAGAGGGGGCAAGCCTCCAAACCCCCCCCCCAAAAAAAACACTAGCCCTTCTTACTCCCTTCCACAGCCAAGGGGCTCCTCTCCCTTTCTCTAACTTTCCCTCCTACATTCAACCCACCTTTGTCACTCCTACAAGTGAGGGAAATGTGGCCGATATGCAAAGGCTTGGGCCTGTAACAAAGGATAGAATATTAGAAGGAAAAACGTTTCGTCTATTGGGTCCGCTGTCTCAGAGACAGGACTCCCCTAAACCGTTTGGATTGGGGAAAGGTAGCTCTAACTAGATCAGCCCTCGCTCTCAAGGCATCAGGGTGGAAAGGCTGGGCTGTTAAGAGCCTGAGCAAGCACCTATCCCTTCCCTTATCCTCTAACTTCAGAACAGGAGCACCCCAGTGCAGGGGAGGTCAAGGGTCCTTCTCCCTCCCCAGAGACCCCCCCCTTCGGGCCGATAAGTAGGGCTTCTCCAAGCACCACCGCCTTTCGTTTTTGAGCCCCTAGGACGAAGAGGCCCCTTGCCCACTCACAGTACAGATAGCTGCGTTTCTTCGACAACGCCCACCTTCCTTGGGGGTCCTGAGGAAGGAGAGGCGGCCCCTCCCCCAGCCCGGTTCCTTAGGAAGCCCCACAGGGGCCCCTCGGCCTGGGCCGACGCGCTCCTACCCGGGGAGCCCTCTCGCCCTCCCTAGCCTAAGAACGAGGCAAACCCCCGACCCCACCCCACCCCACCCCCCTAGGGCGGGTTCCCCATCTTTCTACCCTTCCTCCTCCCCACAGCAAAAGGGCGCCGCTTCTGAGCCGGGGGGGGGGGAGGGGAGGGACGGGAGTGGGGGGGGGAGGTAGGAAAGTGAGGGAAGAAGGTTAGCCACCAAGTATCGCGAGAGTACGAAGGAGCCGCCACCGCCGTGGCTGCCGTTGTCTTGGTCCGTCCTCGCGCCGCGGACGCCCCGGCTTCCTTTACGACCACTCGCGGGGGGGGGAGGGGGGATTACTAACCCCCCCGGAACTCCGCTCTCTGTCCCTTGCTCGCACTACCTGCTCCTGCGCCTCCAAATACCGCGAGAGCGCGCACGTGCGCGTTCTTTTCTCGCTCTTCCTCACGCGCAGCCGCACAAGCGAGACTCGGCATCGCAAAGTCTCGCGGGGTTGAAAGTCGATTCGAAGGGGGGGCAAGAGGGGGGGTTATTCCTTTCCCTTCCCCCCGAGATTTTTTCCCCTTTACGAGTAATCTCGCGAGAAGTGTGTGTTTGTGTGTGCGGATCCGCGAGAACTAAATTAAGGTCCGCGAAACGAAGTTATAAACCCATAATAAATTAATATTTTCAATTAAAAGTTCTCTGTTATAAATATATATATATTCAAATATTATTCTAAGTTTAATGTTTAGCTATTTTCAATTAAAAGTTCTCTATTATAAATATATATATATTCAAATATTATTCTAAGTTTAATGTTTAGCTATTTTCAATTAAAAGTTCTCTATTATAAATATATATATATTCGAATATTATTCTAAGTTTAATGTTTAGCTATTTTCAATTAAAAGTTCTCTATTATAAATATATATATATATATATATATTCAAATATTATTCTAAGTTTAATGTTTAGCTATTTTCAATTAAAAGTTCTCTATTATAAATATATATATATATATTCAAATATTCTAAGTTTAATGTTTAGCTATTTTCAATTAAAAGTTCTCTATTATAAATATATATATTCAAATATTCTAAGTTTAATGTTTAGCTATTTTCAATTAAAAGTTCTCTATTATAAATATATATATATATTCAAATATTATTCTAAGTTTAATGTTTAACTGGCAGTTATGATTAAAGTTTATTTTCAAATTTTCGGAATTTTTATTTCCAACTTTGGGGTCCCTGCACAAGTCCTAGTGGTCCCTGGTCAAAAAAAGGTTGGGAACCAAACGGATTTATTCCCCCCCATTGGCAAGCCGTCGAACAGTTTTTAATTGAGAGGGGATAGGATAACCATCTTCAAGTACTTGAAGGGCTGTCATATGGAGGAGGGTGCCGAGTTGTTTTCTGTTGCCCCAGAAGGTCGGACCAGAACCAGTGGGTTGAAATTAAATCACAAGAGTTTCCGTCTAGACCGGTTGGTTCCCAAACTTTTCGGGCCAACACCCGCTTGGTTCCAGAAACTCAACCCCAGCACCCCTATCCTATAAAAAGCATTATTCAAAACGGGTTTGCATGACTCACTAAAGATAACAACAATAAAATTTCAAAACAGTAACAATTAATTGCACATCTATTCAAAATCAAATTAAAACTGTTTAGTTAAATTTATTCAAAAAATTGATGAACTTGATCCAGTGGTACCAGCTCTTCAAAGTCTGGGGGAAAAAATTCTGATAGTTTCCACCAAATCGCTATCCTGGTGCCATAGTTTGATCTATTTTAAATTAGTGAACAACACAGTCGAAGGGGCCCACCTCTAGCGCCCCCTTGCTGCCCTCTTGCCTCTTAGTGCCCCCCTAGGTAATCCCACCCCCCCAGGGGGTGGTACTGCCACTTTGGGAACCACTGGACATCAGGAAGAATTTTCTAACGATTAGAGCGGTTCCTCAGTGGAACAGGTTTCCTCGGGAGGGGGTAAGCTCTCCTTCCCTGGAGGTTTTAAGCAGAGGCTAGATGGCCATCTGTCAGCAATGTTGACTCTATGACCTTAGGTAGATGATGAGGGGGGCATCTTGGCCATCTTCTGGGCATGGAGTGGGGGTCACGGGGTGTGTCGGGGGAGGTAGTTGTGAATTTCCTGCATTGTGCAGAGTAGTTGGACTAGGTGACTCTGGTGGTCCCTTCCAATTCTATGATTCTAATTTTTTGAGGAGAAAAAAATTATTACAGGTTTTTTAAAGGGGGAGACTATGAACTAGCCGGGAAGTTGTCACAATGAAAAAAGGCAGGGAACTCCTGCTTAGCTGCTTCTTCGCTGGTTGTTAATCAAGCAGAGGGCTTCTTCAACAAAACTTTTCCAAAAAGTTCGATTTTCGATTTTCAGTTCATAGCAGGTTTATGATAGTATGAGGTGCTGAGGAAGCGGGGATGGGGCCTGTTTTACAGAACAAGAATCCAGTGTGGTACTGAATAGACTGATTTTTTTAATTTAAAAAAAGCTATTTAGAGTCTCATTTTCTCCTTAATGGCAACCCAAAGTGGCTTACAATATCCCTCTCTCTTGCTCCTTTTCATCCTGGCAACAATAGCCAGTGGCACAGGTTAAATTGAGGGTTAGGGAGATAGGGTTGCCAACTCCAGGTCGGGGAATTCCTGTAGATTTAGGGCTGGAGTTTGAGGAGAAGCCTTGGCAGGGTATAATGCATCCATTTTCTCCAGGGTAACTGATCTCTGTAGACTGGAGATCAGCAGAAATTACGGGGGATCCCCAGGTCCCACCTGGAGGCTGGCATCCCTAGTTTATTTGCACTCTGCAATTTATTCTATTGGGTACATTGATGAAGCAATTCAAAAAACACCAACTTAGCTTGGCATTTATGAACTGTGGTAAACATGTTAATTGAAATTAAAAGGCACAAACTCAAGTCCCCTGGAAAGGAGGAATGACCACAGTTACGCCATTGTAAGACCACTGATTTCAATGGATATACCCCCCACCCCTTACTTGTGGAGTTCCCACAACAAAGTGGGGATTGGAAACTGGGTCTCCCAGGTTCTAGTCAACCACAGTAATCACAGCACCACACCTACCCTACTAATAAAATCTATGCCGACATAAGCTTTTGTGGAATGTTCTTAGTCTCTTTTATTTTGCTGCTGCCAACTAACAGAGCTGCCTATCTGGAACTAATTCTAAAAATGGAAAGTGAAAACTTACTTATTGCCCAGCAGCATACTTTATGGTTGTAATTATTTATCTGTTTATTTATTTACTTTACTTATATTTCACCACTCTCCCCAATAAGGACCCAAAGCAGATTACACATTTCTCTCCTTTTTATCCTCATAACAACCCTGTGAAGTAGGTTTGTCTGAGTGTGTGTTGCTGGCTCACGGTCCTCCAGAAAAATTATATCTAGTCCCACTCTAAGCAGAATTAGTCTTAACCTAATGAAATTAGGGTGCAATTCCTTAGGGAGAGTTATGCTAATTAGGGTGTAACTCTATACACAACATTTCAAAAGAAATTCTAGAAGAGGAGCTGGTTGTGTGTGAAGTACCGTCAAGGAGCATTGGAATAAGGAGCCAGTGTGGTGTAGTTAAGAGCAGCAGACTCTAATCTGGTGAACCGGGTTGGTTTCCCCACTCCTCCCATGAAGCCTACACTGGAATCATAGCCTTTGATTAGGACCTTACTGTATTGGCTGGGTTTTTCTTTGTTGAATATTAACTGTCTAGTATTACTTAGGAATATATTGATTATGCATAGTGGTTATTTGTGGGGATAAATGTGGTTTATATGTTTAATGAAGTAATGAAGTAACAGTATAATTGAAAATACTGCGCTTACGTGCTGTCTCTTTAAATCAGTGGTTCCCAACCTTTTTTTGACCAGGGACCACTAGGACTTTTTTGTCCGGTGCAGGGACCTCAAGGTTCAAAATAAAAATTCAGAGAATTTGAAAATAAACTTTAATCATAACTGTTAGTTAAACATTAAACTTAGAATAATATTTGAATATATATTTTTATAATAGAGAACTTTTAATTGAAAATATTAATTTATTATAGGTTTATAACTTTGTTTCGCGGACTTTAATTTAGTTCTCACGGACCCCTGGTTGGGAACCAGTGCTTTAAATAGTACCTGGAGGTTGGCAACTCTATACTAGATTTGAATGTTCTACTGCTACAGATTAACAGGGCAATCCACCTGAAAAAAAAAATTATTATAAGTACTTAAGATGTTAGGCGCCTTCATTTCGTTTCCTGCCTCTATCAATTTGTGTAGCTAAGCTTTTATTCACTTTTATTTTCTCCAATGATCAGCAAAGGAAACAGAAATGGGGGGTGGGGCTTTCTTTTTCCCGTCTCCCGCCCCTTCCCGGTTTTATTTCCGTCAAAACGAAGCCACGTGATGATAACAACACACTCTCCAACAGCCTCTTGAGTCGCCTCTTTCCCGTTCCGCCGGCCAAGTTTCCGTCAGGGGTTGTTTCCACCCGGCCACCGTTTTCCGTTGCTCCCCTTAACAGTCCGACGACAGGAGCCAATGGGATTTCGCGCTCACGTGATTTAAAAAGCTAAAGGCGCGTCCAGATCTCGCGAGAGCTCCCCCGGCTCCCTTCCATTGGATAGGCCGTCCCCCCATCTCCCGGATTGATCCGCGCGCTGCTCCGTGAGCTCGCTCAACTCTCGCGAGAAGCGGGCGGGAGTCTCGTGCGGCCTGGCGGATGGGGGTTGCTGTGGAGTAGCTGCTGGGGGCTGGTCAACGGCTACGGGGGGGGAGGGGGGCTGGCTGAGGCGTTTCCGTTTGGCCCCCCATGAGGGAGAGCGGAGGGGGGCGGCTGGCCCCTTCTCCATCTCGCCCTCCTGAGGGATGAAGGCGGCCCAGGGGGGTGCCGAGGGTGAGTGACCGAGGCGGGGAGAGCGCCGAGTCTTTTCCTCATGGGCCGATCCGGGGGTGGGGGGGGGGGTGTCCGGGTTTTCTTGGTTGGGGAAATGGGGGAGCATTTTCTCCTCAGCTAAAGAGGGGCGAGAGAAAAGTCGGGGAGAGGATTATCGCCGAGTTGGTGGAAGCGGGCTGTGGGATTAGAGAAAGGGGCTTTGGGTTGGGCGACAGGGGCTGGGGCTGGCTGTAAAACTGTTTTTGGGTGTTTTGAAGATAAGGCGAGGAATAACGAAGTTCGAATAGAAGCCTTCCAGAAAAGAACATTCCGCTTTCTAAGGCTACGAAAGAGCAAAACATCTGTCAACCCCTTCTCTACTTGCCCAGCCTGGTGTTGTGGTTTGCAGCAGTGGACTCCAATCTGGAAAATCGGGTTTGATGAGCGGTGGAGGCTGATCTGGTGAACTGGGTTTGTTTCCCCACTCCTCCACACGAAGCCAGCTGGGTGACCTTGGGCTAGTCACAGCTCTCTTGGAGCTCTCTTTAGCCCCACCTACCTCACAGGGTGTCTGTTGTGGGGAGGGGGAGGGAAGGGGATTGTGAGCCGGTTTGAGTCTCCCTTAAGTGGTAGGGAAAGTCGGCATATAAAAACCAACTTTTCTTATTCTCACTGACGATGAGCTAAATGTAATGGACAGTAGTTCGCCGGAGGGATGTTGGATAGAATGGGAGCTGGGAATGCCAGTTGACTTCACTAGGTACATTGAGACATTAAAATACGGTGATGGTGAAAATAAAACAAGGAACGGGTTGAGATAAATAATGGATTGAGCTAAGCATGGACCCTGGGAATGACTGTTTCTGGGAGTAGAGTGTGTGCTCTGTGTTTGGAATGACTGATTTAGGTGTGCTATGGTGGTCACTAGGGCAGGGGTGGGAACCTGATTTAGGTGTGCTATGGTGGTCACTAGGGCAGGGGTGGGAACCTGATTTAGGTGTGCTATGGTGGTCACTAGGGCAGGGGTGGGAACCTGATTTAGGTGTGCTATGATGGTCACTAGGGCAGGGGTGGCAACCAAGGGCCATTTGGAAATTTATAACATCATTCACAGGCCATACAAAATTATCAACTTAAAAATTAGCCGACCAAGCCCCAAGCAGGCAGTTGCCCCAGATGATCCTCCCCCTGCGCGGGGAAGCAGGCAGGCATCCAACCAGTGGCGCACTCGCCCACCTGGTGGCACAGGATGGTCTGTTGCACCAGCCGGGCGTAGCCGTCCAGCCAGTTGCTCCTGCTCCGCATGGTCGGGACTGGATTTTACAGCCAGATCCTGCTACCTGTGCCTACAGGGATTAAATGAGGACACACTGGCTAGGAACTCCCCTCCCCTCGCGCATTCTGGCCCTGCCTCCTTTAACCCCTCTATTGTCACCACTTCCACCCCCAGCCCTCTTGTACAGAGGGAATGTGTTTTTCCATGGCCTTGGTGGGAAAGGGTTAACATAGTTTCTTGTGCTGTCGTAGCTGCTCCATAGGTAACAACTTTTCTGCAAGGGGGAAAAAGGTTCCTTTTCTCGCAAAACAAACACATCCTCCTTGAATAGAGACTATTCCTGTCCGCGGGAGGGGGCAAATCACCAGTCTTAGCTAGAGATCCTTCTGAGCTAGAGGTCTGCCAGGACCCACAAAGGGCCAGACCAAATGATTTCGCAGGCCTTAAACGGCCCCTGGGCCTGAAGTTCCCCACCCCTGCACTAGGGGGTGGAATGATAGCCACAAATGTGGAATGACAATCCCAAGGGTGGAATGATGGTCTCTGTGCGTAAAATGAGTGAGACATGTTTGGAGTGATGGCCCTGGGAGAACAAACAATCTACATTGTCCACAGCAGTATTTTGATGTGTATATAATGTTGGACAGGAGAGCCAGCGTAGTGTAGTGGTTAAGAGCGGCAGAGTAATTTGGTCAATCAGGTTAGCTTCCTCTCTTCACCACATGAATGCTGCTGGGTGACCTTGGGCCAGTCACAATTCTCTCAGAACTCTTCTCGGCCCACCTACCTCGCAAGGTGCCTGTCGTGTGTGTTGGGGGGGGAAGGCGATTGTAAACCGCTTTGAGGCTCCTTAAAGGAAGAGAAAAGCCAACTTTTCTTCATTGCTTTCATTCCTGACATAGCTCTCTCATTCCACTCCCAGCACCGTCATTCTGCTCCTACAGTACAATCCTATGCAGAGTTTTTCCATTGAAGTCTGGATTTAGACTGGAGTAACTCTGCATAGGATTATAGTCATTCAGCTTCTGAGATTGTTGTTCAAGACCCGGTTGAGTCAGTCTAGTCCCAGGGTCTGTTATGTTTGAAGTGTGGTTTTACTGTATCATTTCTTGTTTGTATAATAGTTTCCTTATTTGCACTGTTTTTAATTTTATTCTGCTGTCCTTATTGATTTTATTTACTTATTATATTTTAATCCCACCCTTCCTGACTAAAGCTGGGCTCAGGGCTGCTGACAACATAGAATTACAATTAAAATCATAAATATTATATAAATAATTAAAACATTAGATTATCGATTAACAGTAATGGTGCTCTTGATCATGGCTCTCAAATAAGAGAAACATGCTGACCCGGGGTGGAGAGCCACAAGGAGTTAAAGGATGGGCATAAGATAGGGTTAGGGAAAAACAAGTAGAGAAAAGGGGAAAAAGGGAATTGTGTAATGTGCTTTAAGTCTCTGTGAGAAACGGGGACAGTAATAGAATAAAATACAATTTTAAAAATGCATTCTAATTCCAGGGACCATGCTCAATTCATTCGATTATTTTTCTGAATCTGTTCTTGTTTTATTTACAGCTTTGCAGTATTTCATTGTGTTTCAATGGAAGTTATCAAAACCAATTAGCGGTCCTTGCTCCAATTTTATTCAGTGGGACTTCAGAGACCTATTATTTCCAATGGACATAATTGTCATTTGTTTAAAACATACCCTTTAGCCAATACTACATCCTTTTTTGTTACTGTTTTGTTCATTCTTTTCCCCACCCCAAACCCTTGAAGTATAGCTTACTCATATAAGCACTGATGAGGCTCTTCCCCTAGGAATAAGTTCCTGGCAAATATTCTTTCCACTTTCCGCTTATTATCCGATGCTGATAAACTAATTTTCTTGCTTTCTGTAATCGACCCTTTTGTTTCCCAGAAAATGGCTTTATGGCCAAGCAGCCAGGAAAATTAGGACAAAGAAAGCCACTGAATGAGGAAAGGAGCCAAATTGGTGTATTTTAATCTTACGACTTTTAAGGGTTTTGTATATATTTTAAGTTGTTGTAATTTTGCCTAGATTGTAAAGGCACAATAAACATGACTGACTTGATGACCTTAATGTGGATCTGTAGGATCATTTAACACAGATTAACATTACATAGAAGGTCATGGAGGAAAACAGAAAGCAACTCTGTTTCTCAAACAATTTAAATGCATTACTTGTTTGACTGTCTTGTGATTTTTCTCGCAGAATCGGAGAAACTGAATAAAATGAATTCCCTTTTGGAAAGGCTCCATGTCAAGTTTAATCCAAACAGCAGACCGTGGACAGAAACCATGAAGCTTGTTCGGCAAGTCATGGTGAGCAGTTTTTGGGTAGCAGTGTTTGGCAAATATCCCTGGAGAACACTCTTTTACAGCAGTGTTCAAAATTCTTACCCTCAAGCAACACTGCCCAAAACACTTTGTCTGCCAGGAATCTTGTTTGTATCTTTCACAGGTGCTCTACAACACTGGCTAGGCCTGTCAGGCTTTACTGTTGTTCTTGATGAATTGAGAATAGGATTTGCCTGAGCCCCCTTTGCAGCTGTGTGTGCAAGGAAAGATAGGTGGAGATCCTCTCTTCAAAAGAACCTTCTCAGAGCAGTGAGGTTCATGGATGAAAAGAACGGTCAGGTTGAAAACCACTATTCTAAAAGTCTAGTTAAAATAAAAAATCTCTTTAAATTACACTTCTCATGGCTCTCTATCATTCCATTGGGAATTTAGTTGGTTTTGGTCCATTTGAGTTGGAGTGAGCAGCATCAGTGGTTTAGCTTTGTTTAGCAGTGTGGTGCAGTTGTAAGGTTTATCAGGGTAGGATCTGAGACACCCAAGCTCGTATCTCCATTTTTCCATGAAAGATTGCTGGGTGAACCTGGGCCATCACGCTCTCTCCTCCTAACCCACCTCACAGGGTTGTTGTGAGGATTAAAATGGAGGAATAGGAAACAATGTAAGCTGCTTTTGGTCCCCATTGAGGAGAAAAATAAATAATGTGCAGTAGGGCATCATGGAGGAGGTCTCTGTTTACTCTGGCCAGAGGAGGTCAGGAGCCAGGGCCAGTAATTCAAAAGTTCTGAGGATGCGGTTGAGTGTTGTGAACACCTAGCTGTTGCTTCTGTATCATGTTATCGCTGACTGTGGCATAAACATTTTCCTCTTTATCTTCCTTTATCACAGGAAAAACGAATCGTAATGAACTCTGGAGGGCACCAGCACCTCGTTAGCTGCTTGGAAACTTTGCAGAAGGCATTAAAAGGTTGGTAATGCTTTAGAAACATAACAGCGAAATGTTGTACCTGTGGGTCTTGTAGGCACTGGAAGTATTGAATTGATGTACTTGACATCCCAAAACTCCTTTGTTTGAAAGCAGGCTTAGAGAGTCTGCATCAGCTGAAACTTTCAAGCTGACTTCCAGGAGCCTTCCTGTCTTCCTCTGGCAGGCCATTCCACAACATGGGAGTCACCATAGTGAATGGGTGCGAACAGGCACAATCTTATCCATCTGAACGGTGGCACCTTCAGAAGACTTTGTTCAGACAAGTGAAGCTGTTCTGGTGAAACATAGCAGGAGAGGCCGTCCTGCATGCATGTGGGTCCAAGGCCATTAAAAGCATTGTAGATGATAAACAGGACCTTGAATTGAACCCAGTAACTGATTGGTCACCAATGGAGTAACTGAAGAATGACCATGACTTGTGGGGTCTTCCTGGCACCTGATAGTAACCAAGCTGCAACCTTCTGTACTATTAAGCGTGATTGTAGTAGTCAAGCCTGGAAGTCAGACACCGGAAACAGTTTATCAGAATTGGTCTAGAGCTTGTGAACAAGTAGTAAGTGGAAGACAGCACTCCTAGTAGCAACTTCAACCTGCTTTTCAAAATGCAAGCTTGTGAGTTTAACGTGGAGTTGTATGGAGTGAGGGAAATGAGTCAACGGCAAGTGATTAATCCAACCAAATGTTGCCTCGCAATTCAAGACCTATTCTATGGCTGTGAAGGTAGCAAACATTTCTTCTCTGCCATAATTGTATCTTCTCAATCACAGCGAGTGGAGCACCATTCATTCCGCAGTTTGCCCTCTTGATCCATGTCCATCTTGATTCACGAAGGCTAGCTAGGGAAGGTTATCAAATTGGATTTTAGAGATTGTTTCTGCATCTCTTCACTGAAAGTGTTTCTTGTTGTCATGAATGAGAGGCAGATAATACTTGACAGTGTATGAAGATGGACTAGCCCAATGGAGCCACGCAGGCTGGGAATAGACTTGGTTTTACAACTGGAAGGAAAATACACCTTCTCTTTGTGCCTACACCCATCTGTCTATCTCTAGAAAAGGAGGGTGCAGATGCCGATGAAACTAGGTCTCAGTAACCTTTTCCATGTCCCTCCCCTCCCCCCTTAACCTGCATAATAGTTCTGTACTGTATTTAGTCTGGAATTGTGCCTTATAGCAATAAGTCAGTTTTAGTTAAAATGCATTGCCTGATTTCCTCCCCCACTGCTCACCAGACACTACTATAAACTCCTGGATGCTGTACCTCTGGGCAGCACTAGGTACACGGACAGTCGGGGTGGGGGAACCAGAGGAGGTGGTTGCTACCCCAGGAGAATTCCAAATCCCACCTAACAAGGAAATTGGTGAGTGCATAAAGGTGATGTTCTGCCCAGTTTCTGAGCAGGGCTGCGTGCTGGTGAGAGAATCTCACTGGAGGTGGACAGGAAACCTTTACTGAAGCCATGTCAAATGTATTCTTAAGGAAGCAGTAGTAAGTGCCACCGAAGAAGGCTTCTTATGTGCTGTAGAACAATATAGACAATACAACCCTTGTGCTGTAGAACAATATAGACCTATTACCAGCCTTCTGTACCTGGCTGGGCATGTTTGATTGAGCAACAGCATTTTAGGTCCTGGTAATTTCAGAGAAAGCTGAGTATCTAGATGTGTAGCAAGTTGGCATTCAGGTAGGGTTGGAAGCCTCTCGATCATCCTGGTTGACACCCTATACTGGGATCGTGTCCAGTTTTAATTTAGAGAGAAGGTACGCCTGCAGCTACCAGTAGTTTGGGAAGAAACATCTCTATGTAGTAATGACATGAGGATGCTACATGCTTACCAGTTGCCTGTCCTCAAATAACTACCTTTTCAGCTGCTAAACACAACCATGAAACCTATAGAGTGCAGCTTTCAGAAGTAACTATTCCTGTGTTTAGGCACAATGTGACCTGCCTGTGGGACCAGCATAACAACTCTTAGCTTGCCTACCTGCTTCAAGGACAAACTAGATGTGCCTGCAGGAGATACATGTATTGAAAGCAGCAAACTTTTAACAGCAAAGGGGGTGTTCAGGTGAGGAGGGCAGAAACATAACGTCTTTGTCCTAGCTGAGATACTTCTTGTATCAGAGCTGAGCTGCGGGGAAGAGTGCTGAGGGAGATAGGCTATAAGGAAATAAGGCAAGAGCAGAGCAAGAGCTCTGGGCCCTTTGCCAGTATGCTCCTTTTGCTGTTAGTCAGAAGCGTCACTCATCCTTTTCTATATGGTCAGGGTAGATCTGTACAGAAATGCTCAGAGCTGCTACTATCACATCGAGTTTGTCCTTCAGCTTAGCCACTACGAGTGGGAAAATAAGAACCCCTGGGCTGACTGATGCAATGCATGTCTGGGTTTTTAGCTTACCCTGTCCAGGGGCCTCTGGGTGAGTAACTGTAGAAGTAAACAGTAAATGTCAGCACCATTGGATAGACAGCATCAATGTGAAGCAAACTCATTCATCCCCAAAGCCAAGATAAACAAAAAGAGTTTAGCCTACTTAATCCTCCTGCTGGGCTGTTGTGTAGCTGAAGGATTTTAAGGACTAAATCCACAGGTATTCAGCTCCTATTCTGCAGTTTGATAATTCATATACGTTGGAGAAGGGGGGGTATGAATACTAATTGTGCAAATAGGCAGTTAGTGGGTTTTAAGGGCCTGCTGTGACAGCAATGCTGTGTTCAATTTTCATTTGCTTCTACATAAACCTGCCTGGTATTGGACGGTGCATGTTCTTGGATCTAAACAAACTATGGCCTTTCCTTCCTAGTGACGTCTCTGCCTGCCATGACAGATCGCTTGGAGTCTATTGCAAGACAAAATGGGTGAGCCTCTCCCTCTTTAGAAAAAACTGTGCCCGTCTTGCTGGCATTTTACCCTGCGTGCTGCTTCCATTTGAATTTCACCTTCATTTTTAACTGCATGAAATTTACTGGATTACATGAAATTCTCAAGCTAATTACTTTGGGGGATTCTTTTCTTTCATTGCAATATGTGGTTTGACTAACTGCTTTTGTTCCCTGGAACTAATTACTGTACATGTCCCTTTCAGTGTATTGCTTGTGTTCACTGCAGTCAGGACTGAGGCCCACTGTAGTCAGGGTTGTATGTTTGAGCCACAGGACTGACAGCCCCCCCCCCTTCAGGAGATGAGAGGGTAGGATATAAGCCCACATATATGCGGATTTCTTGATGTCCTGTGCATTGCTGATGTGACCAAGTTTTTCAGATCTCAGAATCTAAGCAAGCTTGTTTTCTTATTCTCCCCCCCCCCCCCCGTACTTAAGCCTTGGATCTCACCTTAGCCCTAACGGCACTGAGTGTTACATAACTTCGGACATGTTCTATGTGGAAGTCCACTTGGATCCTGCAGGGCAGCTGTGTGATGTCAAGGTGGCCCATCATGGAGAACAGCCTGTGGTATGTAGAGTTTGCAGCTCGCATCAAGCTGCCTTTGTCCCCTGTCTTGAGGGAAGGGTGTTCATTGGTAGAGCCTGTCTTATTTGAAAGGTCACAGGAGTTTGTCATTTTTAATACAAAGCATCTTTGTTGTCTTTAAATCCAGCCCCTTTGTTCAGATGCCCTTATTGTTACTTCCATGTGTTTAGCTGTTCCGTAACCGAAGCCATCCTTTCAACCAATTTCTTTCCCCCTTTCTTAGACCAGCCCTTTGGGAAAAGTTGCAAGCTATCCCAATTTTCACTGTTTCCCAGTGAATGACCCCTAGCCCTCAAGTGAGTGGCGGTTTGCTAACCAGCTGGTATCCATGTGTACTTTCACCTAGGATTCCCCCCTTTCCTTTGTACTTAGTTTGTTGTTCGCTGCTTATCCGGGCAGCAGAATGATTCATCATTATTATTTTAAATCCTAGTTCTGTCATTTCCCTGTTGGTACTATATTAGCTTGGATTCTTCATGGGACAGAACTTAGAGGGGTTTGATGTGTACAGTGTCAGAGAGGAACTGGAGCTCAGTTTGTGGGGCCAACTGTCCACCTGTGGAGGAAGACTGCTAGAAATAGTAGACAACTCCCTGTTTAGTAGAAAAGGGCAAGAGTCCAGTAGCACCTTAAAGACTAACAAAAATATTTTCTGGTAGGGTATGAGCTTTTGTGAGCCACAGCTCACTTCTTCAGATACAGCTAGAATGTGAATCCAGATGGAATCCAGATGGATTCACATTCTAGCTGTATCTGAAGAAGTGAGCTGTGGCTCACAAAAGCTCATACCCTACCAGAAAATATTTTTGTTAGTCTTTAAGGTGCTACTGGACTCTTGCCCTTTTCTACTACTGCAGACAGACTAACACGGCTACCCACTGTGAATTAACTCCCTGTTAAATACCCCTGGGAAAAATTAGGAGTGTGTGTGTGGGGTACGAATTCATTTGTTGGCTGCATGAGCTTTTATTAGCTATGATAGTAGCCAGTAGTCACAGTGGACTTAAATGAGCTTGGGACACGCATGCTGTTTGTTTTCCCTTTTCAGAGCTGCCCAGAACTGGTACAGCACCTCAGGTGAGTGTTGTATGTCTTTCATTGCTGGCTAGATCAGTTGTGCTTGCACTAAGTCATAAGTCTGTTGTGTAGGTTCAATTTTCCAACGGTGGTAGTCACATTCTCCTGCTGTAAGCCTTCCTGTGTCTTTTATGTACAACATTTGGGATTCATTTGGGGTTTGAGGGTTTTTAGTCTCTCAAAATTTGAGCTTCTCTAGAGTTCCAAACTGAAATTTATGCTCAACCATTGTACCGTGTGCAAATTATTTAGAGTGGACAGGACATTTTTTAATGATGGAGTGTTTATTTCTTTATCCCTCCCCCAGAAGCCCAATATTGAATCAGCAGGGACTCTCCAAGGAAAATGCAGTTATCAGGATTTTTGTTTGTAATTTCTGCCCTTCAGCTCCTTTTCTGCTTCTTGGAAGCAGCCTTTAAAGTTCCTTGTTTCCCATTTGTGCTTGTGCAGAGCAATCTGAAGTGTGTTTAGTTAGATGTCCCATTGAGCTTTGGGCGGCAGTCTTACAACGGCTCACTAAGCTGGTCTGCTCAGAATCCTATTCAAGTTATTCAGTGGGGTTTAGGATTTGCATTGTTTGACTTTATAGGTTGTGCCTGTTCTTTTTGTAGGCAAATTAGCATTTCCTGGAACTGCACACATTTCTAGAGCCTTCTGTTTAGCTAGACTGAATGCTAACTCCTCTATGGTTATGCAGGGCAGGATATTGAATATACCATACCCAGACAGGACCTATCCTTGCTCTTCTGGCTCTGTTGATTCATTAGCTCATGCCCTCTTGGAATGCCACTTTTATGAGGATCTTCGATCATGTTATATCTCTCCCCTTTTAATATATCAATCTAATGCCTCTGTCTCTGACATAATGCCCTTTTTATTAAGTGACAGGGATCCCAAGGCTGCATTGTCAGTGGCAAGATTTATTTCAGTCCTTATATCCCTCAATCATTAGATTTACGCTGCTCAAGATCAATGGATCAAGGATCTTCTAAGGGGTAAAGGAAAGGAACTGCACACAGCCAACTGAAATTGTTACCTTAGTAGGTGCGAGTATAGCCACCTTTAAGAATGAGTTCTCTCAGCCAGAGACCAGGAGGGTACCTTACATCAACAGAGCTCTGCGGTGTCCCATCTGGCAAGGCCTAAGTCTTGGGAGGCTCTTGGCCATAGGTAGGCAGCCTGGGTCATCCTTGGTCAAAGGAAGGAGACTGAAAGGGAAGTGTGAAGAGAACTTGCAAATCTTCCTGAATTACATTTTTTAAAAATACGTACACGCATTACTTGTAAACACATTCCTTGTAAACCTTGGGACATTCTGAAACAGTGTAGTGATGAGGAGTATCACAGAAGCTGTGACATCAAGACTGGGTAGATCTGATTATTAGAACGTTAGTGTCTACTTGTCAGATCTCAAAAGCTAAGCAAGGTCGGCCCTGATGGAGTATTCAGATGGGAGACCACCGAGGAATACCAGCGTTGCGACACAAAGGCAGCAATAGCAAACCACCTCAGTCTCTTACCTTGAAAACCCTATGGGATTACCGTAAGTCGGCTGTGACTTGATGACACTTTATACACACACACACACACATGTATAAAGTTTCTTTGGCATATATGATTCTTCCAGATTCTTTTGATGCAATTAGTTCTTTTTTTTTCCTCCTAGAGAGAGAAACTTTGATGAATTTTCTAAGCATCTGAGGGGTCTTGTCAGTCTGTATAAATTGCCCGGTGACAAGTAAGCATTTCATGATAAGATATTCTACTTTGTTGTAAATCAGTGTATACTGAGTACAGAGTTATGGTATTGCTGGAACCAGGTCAAATACCTGTTAACATAGACTTGCATGGAAGGTCTGAAAGCCTTTGCATGCTCACCCTTTCTTTCTGTTTACCACCTGAACCACCCTCTTTTCCTGCCTGCATTGCCAGGTCAGTGTCTACCTGCTTTGAGAGAGGAAGCCTCAGTGGACCTGTAGTGATGTTTTCAGCTGGGGTCCAGAACTGTTCCCAAAGTTAGAAAGAGCATAGAATAAAATGGATTTCTGTGGGTGTGTCTGGTTCCTGGGTGAAGCTTTGGAAGTTGAGATGTGAAAGCCTGGGGGAGGGACACATAAAAATTTGGAGGGAGGGTTCCCCCTTTTTTTTTCCAGGGCTTCCCCCCCTAGTTTTTCTGGCAGAAAAATTGGCAATTTTGGAGAGTGTTGAAATAAAAAAACCCTCCTTTAAAATATTTTCTCTTTTTGAATGAGTGAAATGCTTTCAAAGACAAGGTGGACATGCTGAAGACATACATAGCCCTTAAATCCAAGATGCATTTCATGACCTAGGATAGCTAATCTTCATGAGGGGAGCATGCAGGGCTTTCATTGCTTTTCAAATGTTGCATACCTTCTGTTGTCCTTTTGATCTGCCTTGTGGTTGACCTTTTCACCTCTCTCTCAAACTACTGTGACACGTGTACCCCCAGATTGGGTAAAAAGTAGTTTATTGCCCTAACTTGCTGGAAGGGTGGGGGGAGATCAGGAAGAGCAAAAGCTGCACCAAATCCTCAGAGGAAGACTCTGAATGTTTCATTGAGAACTGAGCTCTCTCTAACCAGGTAGCAAACGTTAAGGTACATGTGTTAAGATAACACAGGGTGCATCACCTTGCAGCTTTCTCTCAATTACTGGGTGTGTTTGCAATGTTGCTTGTGCAAAACTAAGACATTTATAACTTTTAAATCCATAAAGATGTCAAATATTGCAAGTTTATATGCTAAGTATATTATAAATGCATTTTATGTTAAAGCAATAAAATTAGCTAATATACTTTTTATTTTATTTTAGTCTTAGTGTGACACTGTTCAGAGCTGAATTGGGTGCATGAGCAGTATCATTAAAGTAAAGTAAAGCAGTAAAATTAGTTAAGTTTCCACAGGACAGCAAGTATTGCATGCATTTCAATTGTTTCCAAAATTTCTGCCCCCCCAACCAAGAAAAAACTCCCCCCCCCCCCCGGCTTCAAAATCTCCAGAAATTTTACATCTCTATTTGGAAGTGACAAAAGAATGGCCTCGTGCACAGTGACATCAGCTAATCCAAAGGGGATTTTTTTGTGTGAGAAAGCTGCAAAGGCACCGTGAGGCCCCAGATTTGCTCTCTGGCATATCAGTGATCTAGACTGGCAAAGACCTCAAGACTTTGGAGAGCTGCTGCCAGTCATTCCAATACTCAGATTGACTCAGTTACTCTTTCTGTATTATTCTTGAGGGCAGGTTTTCTTTTTTCATTTTCATTGCAGCAAACTCAAAACTAAAATGTACCTGGCTCTTCAGTCTTTGGAGCTGGACCTTTCAAAGATGGCGGGGATGTACTGGTAAGAGTGGTTAGCCACCCTGTGCTTGGCATTTACCTGTAACTGTAATAAGCAGTGGTATTGATGAGAAAATGGTGCATTGGACTCAGTAGGGGGTAAGATTCAAATCGCACCTGAGCTGTGTATCCGCTAGGTGTCCTTGCTTAAATCACAATGTATTTTATTTTTTATTCACATTATTTATAGTCTGCCTTTCTCACCAAGACACAAGGCGGATTACACAGTTTAAATCAATATAAGCAACAGTATCACAATCTGTAATCGTGGGTGAAAATGTTCATGTTCATGAGGTCTTGTGAGGGCAGATGGGAAGAATATTCTAAAGAACCTGGCACCCGAACAAGTTCTACTGAGATGCATCTAATTTGTTACATAGCTGTAAAAATTGATAAAAATATAAGGTCCTAAAGGTAGTTGTGAATGACCTCCGGCCATTAGCCTTGCCTCAGCTACGGTTTCCAACCTCCAGGTGTAGCCTGGAGATTTCCTGGATCCCCCCCTCACTAGCCTCATTATGCACCTGCGTGTGTTTGCATGCGTGTGCACACCTGAAAAAGATAGTGTTTGGGCTGCCTTTTTTAAATAAAAAAGACACATCCCCAAAGGTGATAATTTCCCATTCTGCCGTAATTGCATCAGTAATGACTTTCACCCTCACAACTGCCTGAGAATAAGGTTGAGGAAGGGTGGCCAGAGAGGTGGCATAAAAATGAAGTCCCTGCAAGAAATCTGTGTCAAAGGTGTGACTTGAATTCAGGTCTCCAAGATGTAAGACCAACTCTCTGTCGAGCTGTTGTTACAGGCATAATGGTCTGAAAGGGAAAGAAAATGTATTAAGAAAAAATGTGAGTTCATTCTGTAAGTGTCCGCATATTGCTGAACCTAAGAAATGGGCCACGTGAAACACACCACTAAGATACCATCCAAAAGGCTTCTCCGGAGTCAGTGTTGGGTTATGACATTGCAACCACAGATTATAAATCCCAGCTGTGTCCACTTTGCAGGCAAGCCACCAACGCGAGCCCATTGGACAAGATTTTGCACGGCAGCGTGGGCTATCTCACTCCGAGAAGTGGCGGTAAGAGGGTGTCTCTTGCTACTAAAGTGGGTTTGGATGTAACAGCGTAAGCAGAGAGTCTTATTATGAGATGGTACACTATCTTCTTTCCTAACCTGTGCTTTAAGATACATGGTTGCATTATAAAAAAGTAATTTGTGAAATGGTTCAAGCTTTAAAAATCATTAGGATGGACCGTTTAGTCCAAAACCCATCTGTGTACCATCATCCCCTTGGATCAACCTGTGCAATTCAGGGCACATAAGCAGATGCATAAAAATGTTCTAAATAAAATAAATGTAGCACCTGAGAAAGCTGCTAGCAGACTAAATGACTCTCATTAATGTGGGAGATCCACAATGTATAGGGATGGCAAAAAACTCCCAGGATGTGTCGTTAATTTAAGCAGAGGAAAATACTTTCCCAGCCTCAGATACGACCATCAGCGGGGGTGGAAACTATTTTCCTACATAGGATAGTAAAAATAACAACAAATTCTATGTAACCCTTCCCCACCACCACCCCTTTTTCCAATATTGCCCATCAACAAGAGAAGAAAGAGTTGTGTACAAACAAGGGGAAATGACATATGCAGCTAGTAAGCTTCTGAATGCATGTGTGATAAGCGAAGTATGCATTATTTGGAAAATTTCCTTTTCAGGTATTTAGGATGCACCATGGCGCAGAGTGGTAAGCTGCAGTACTGCAGTCAAAAGCTCTGCTCACGACCTGAGTTCGATCCCAACGGAAGTTGGTTTCAGGTAGCCGGCTCAAGGTTGACTCAGCCTTCCATCCTTCCGAGGTCGGTCAAATGAGTACCCAGCTTGCTGGGGGTAAAGGGAAAATGACTGGGGAAGGCATTGGCAAACCACCCCATAAACAAAGTCTGCCTAGGAAACGTCTGGATGTGACGTCACCCCATGGGTCAGGAATGACCCGGTGCTTGCACAGGGGACCTTTACCTTTAGGGTGCCAGAATGGAATAGTGACATCTGTTGGCTTGGTTGAGGGAAACCCAAGTTCAAATGTTCAGTGGGGGCCTTGGACTGTCTTCCTGCCTAACCTTCTTCCCTTGTTGTAAGGATAAGAATAAATTTGCTTCTTTGCCTTTTGTATAAAATTAATGCCACGCCTGCCACCTTGAGTTCCTTGGGAAAACGGCATGATGTGGAAGTGACAAGTAAATATCTGCAGGACTTATTCTGACCTATTAACACCCAAGTGAGGAAAATAACCCCTTTCCCTGGTTTCATAGAATCATAGAGTTGGAAGGGACCACCAGGGTCATCTAGTCCAATCCCCTGCACAATGCAGGAAATTAACAGTTACCTCCCCCCCCCCCACATCCCCAGTGACCCCAACCCTCCCCCCACCGTGCAGGATCCCACAATCAAAGCACTCCCGACAGATGGCCATCCAGCCTCTGCTTAAAGACCTCCAAAGACGAGGACTCCACCACCCTCCGAGGCAGTGCATTCCACCATCAAACAGCCCTCACTGTCAGGATGTTCTTCCTAATGTTTAGGTGGAATCGCTTTTCTGTTAGTTTAAATCCATTACTCCATGTCCCAGTCTCTGGAGCAACAGAGAACAAGCTAGTTCCCTCATCAACATGACATCCTTTCAGATATTTAAACATGGCTATCATGTCACCCCTTAACCTTCTCTTCTCCAAACTAAACAAACCCAACTCCCTAAGTCTCTCCTCATAGGGCATGGATTCCAGACCTTTGACCATTCTGGTTGGCCTCCTCTGGACATGCTCCAACTTGTCAACATCCTTCTTAAATTGTGGAGTCCAAAACTGGACACAGTATTCCAAGTGAGGTCTGACCAATGCAGAATACAGTGGTAATATTACTTCTCTTGATCTAGACACAGTACTGCTATTGATGCAGCCCAGAATTACATTGGCCTTCTTAGCCGCCATATCACACTGTTGACTCATGTTCAGTTTGTGGTCCACTAAGACTCCCAGATCTCTTTCATTGTTTTACCAAGATGCAGTTCAAGGGAGAAAGTCAACTGGGCAAGCAGAGTTTCTTTAACAGTACGGCATGATCTGTTCCCGTTCCACAGGTAGCAGAAGTGCAAGATTTGGAAATGTGTGGGACTCCACCAGAAGGGCTGTTTGGGGAGAGGGAAAACACACAAAAAATGTGGAACTCTATATTGAGAATTCTGATCTCTCCAAATTCATTAAGGGCAAGTCAGTATACACGTCACTCTTTCTGCGCCTCACTCCTACGATGTCCCTCCTTTCCTTAACGAGCGTTCTTCTTCCAGGTCACCTGATGAATCTAAAGTATTACGTTTCCCCCTATGATTTGATCGAAGAAGGTACTGGAGCTCCCGTCATTCTCAATGAGAACAATGGTATGTTCTTCATGTGGGTGATTGTAACCCCTTTTTGTGCCTCTAAAACGTTATACTAAAATACGCCTTCCCTATGGTTTTTTTTTGGGGGGGGGGGGAAGCCTCTCTTCAGGCCCTGGGCAGAAGTTTCTTGCCTCACTAGCAGCAGCACTGTTTGATCTCACTTGATGTGCAGAATACAGATTACTGGAATAAATAATAAACAATTCGTGAGACACAGGTCACAAATAAAAAGCATCATCTTGTAATTCTCCCGCTACTCCCCCTGTAGTTTCCACTAGGAGAATCATGTAGCCCAGAGGGGCCAGCCGTTTGGCCTGAGTGCCCAAAAATAGCAACCTCTATCAGTGAAGATGTTGGTGTGTTGGCGAGTAGAGTGGGGGTGAGGGTTGTACTTCACCAGGCACACTAAGGGCAAGTGGAGGCACAAGTTCCCCAAGGGCTCTCCTGGGGCCCAACTGGCAACTATGCGGGTCTGGAAGGGGCTGGCAAGCTTAAGCTTTGCCTGTTGCTTTCTCCTATGCTGCCTCCCCCAGAGGTGCTGCTGTCTCCTCAGGGGCTTGGGCTAAGAACCAGCTCTGCGTGCTGAGCAAAATGGTCTCGTACCCCATTGGTTTGGCACAGGCGCCCGTGTTTGCCTGCCCATGACCAACCCCAAGTACCAATTGTAAGGGCGTCTTTTCACACGTCTACCCAACATTTATCTTGCTCGATAGCCATGGACCATATAGTTGGCAACTTGCTCACTGCAAATAGTTTATTTATTTATTTAGTATGTGTATATAGTGTAAATATAGTATATAGTCCCCCTTTCTCTCAGACTCAAAGCAGATTACACAGTGTAAGGTAATACGGAGAGACATCTAATAAGCAATGTACTATGGCTAAGATTACAGAAGTCTGAATAAGCATAGCATATTAGACATAGTACAGAGTGTAGATACAATACAGAAGAATGGTATTACATTAGTAGAAAACATTGCAGTGACAACTGGTTAATCCATGCAACAAATAGAAAATACGTCCACAGTGGTATCATCTGCTGTCCCTTTCACTTTATAAAGCCCCTTCCCGATCCACTCTGTTATAGGCAAGAGTCCAGTAGCACCTTAAAGACTAACACAATCTCTGGCAGGGTATGAGCTTTCGTGAGCTACAGCTCACTTCTTTAGATACCAGAAAGCTCATAAAGGTAAAGGTCCCCTGTGCAAGCACCGGGTCATTCCTGACCCATGGGGTGACATCACATCCCGACGTTTCCAAGGCAGACTTTGTTTGCAGAGTGGTTTGCCAGTGCCTTCCCCAGTCATCTTCCCTTTACCCCCAGCAAGCTGGGTACTCATTTCACCGACCTCGGAAGGATGGAAGGCTGAGTCAACCTTGAGCCGGCTACCTGAAACCGACTTCCGTCGGGATCGAACTCAGGTTGTGAGCAGAGCTTTTGACTGCAGTACTGCAGCTTAACACTCTGCGCCACGGGGCTCTTAGAAAGCTCATACCCTGCCAGAAATGTTAGTCTTTGAGGTGCTAGTGGACTCTTGCTCTTTTCTACTGCTGTTGACAGACTAACATGGCTACCCATCATAAACTGCTATAGTACAGTCCTATTACTTTTATAGAAAAGCCCTCTTGAATAATTCAGTTTTGCGTAATTTGCGGGAAGCTGTGAGAGTGGGAGCTTCCTGACGTCAGGCAGGTCAGGAAGCTCCACGAGGCAGGGGCCACAACAGAGAAAAATAGTTGTTTTTTAATCAGGCAAGTGGGAAACTGAACCACTATCTAACCTTGCCTTCTTTTCCTGGTTGTCCCCTACTGCCCCTGTACCTCATTCTCTTCCTCTTACTCCACCACATTGCTGCTGTTTCAGACCAAAGGAATGGATAGGGGAGGCTTATACTGTCTGGTCCTTTAACAAAACCCTACAAGGAAAAAGCACTGCAAATTTCAGCTCCAGTAGTTTTCTGCAGAGGTATGGCAAGTGGCATTAGACAATTAGACACAAAGCAGAATCCACTTGCTGACACTCTCCAAAATATAATGTTGAAAGTGTAAAGAGACTGAAGGAACTTTTTCCCGTAACTGGTGGTCTTGCGAGATGGTGAAGAAATACTGGACTCAAGTTCACAGAGAAATTCAAACAATTCTGAAAATTAAGTTTGCTTTGGATCCCAAGTACCTGTTGTATAGATACATGGTTACTGCAGTCAGAGTGGTATGCCATGAAATGGAAATCAGATTAATGTCCCAACATAGAAGAATGGAAGAATCCATTGGCAGAATATGTTGTGATGGTGAAACTAACTAATTTAGTAAACAAAAGACAGAGAAAAGAATTTTCTCTAAATTTTAAGCTTTATTATGCTTATGTGATTTTTGATAATGGTGATAGAAAAGAGAGAGTATGGTAAAATAGTATAAATCAGAAGGAGTTAAATATTAAGATAATATTTAAAATGCATTCTTTAATAGGTAGTTTGGTTTAGTATAGTAGGAATATAGAAAATGATAACCTAACAAGAAAATTTAACAAAGCGTATCTTGGAATGTTAAAAGGCATATTTCCACCCAGTGTATATATATCTTGTGTATAATTTAACAGTAGATACAATGTTAGTGAAGCTTTATTGTAACCCCTTCTTTACTCTTTTGCCTTAATTTTTTTCCTTTATTCTTTTGAAAATAAAAAATACATTAAAAAATATAATGTTTTGCTCAGGCCAAGAAATACGACTGGATGGAAGGCCCATAACTGTTGGAGGCATGGCTCTAATCTTAGCTGGTAGGATTGCTTTTTCTGAGGCATCTTACTAGAGAGATGGTTCATGCATGCCTTTAAAGGCTTGAAGCAGATCTCGTAACAAGAGGTGGACACCGGTCATCCCCTTGCAGAGGGATTGTTTTTTGTGTGTTTTTTTTAACTGCAGTTGTCTGAAAGGATCACTCTCCTCTCTTTTCAGTTCCTCGACATCTGGGTATGAATGTGTGCGTTACAATTGAGGGAACCTTGACTATGAACAAACTTCCCATTGCCCCTCTCGTAATGGGGTCTCATCCTGTGGACAACAAAGGGTAAGCAGAAAGCTCTGCTCATCGGAGCTGGCACGATGTTACCCAGCAGATAAGGATAATTCCAGGTCATCAGCAATGGACAATACTTGTGTGTTTTCTTCTCTATAGCCGATTTCTTCAACTTTTCACATTGTGTTTCTCTGCTGAAGAAACTCTCCTCACTAGGCAAGGGTACAGTAGAAAGCTAGGAAAAGTTTGGACAGAACTTTCTGTGATGGAGAGTGGCAAACAGCGGAGTCCCTTCATTGGGAGAAATTTTCAGAGTATTTGCACCTAGCCCACTGAATTTAGTGAGACTCAAAGGTGTTAAATGCTTGTCCTGTTAACTTAAGTAGGACTTCGATGAGGTGCTGATGGTATCTTTGAAGGAAAGAGATCAACTTACTTGGTGGTATTCTGGGTCGCTGATGTTTTGTTGTTGTTTTAACTTGCAACTAGAGAATCTTGGGCACGTGACATAATGTTAGAGAGCCAAGGTAAAACATAGACTTCACCCAAGTTGTGGTCTATTTGAGTTTGTTGGTTGGACTTCTTGTTTCTACCACAAATAACGTTCAGGGCAGTTCAGAGTAATATTATACGTGCCTACATAAAATTGATAACCCAAATACATACCAATAATAACACAACAGACCAGCTGTGTATGGAAGTTAACTTCCGCTGGCCAAAGGTCTGTTAAAGTAAAAAGCATGGTCACAGCCTGCCTCAGGCTAAAAGGACACAATGCCTAAGCAGGCCTCCATCACAAGGGATTTCCTGTATGTACATTTCTACCTCAGTTCATAAATAAAATACAAATACCACCTTTTTATCTTCCAGAACACCCTCCTTCTCCTCTGTCACTAGTGCCAACAGCGTTGATTTGCCCGCTTGCTTCTTCTTGAGGTTCCCAAGACCAGTTCCAGCATCTAGGGCCTTCATTCAGAAACTGCAGAGCTGCACAGGTCAGTCACGGATTAGCTACCTGGGAGATTTTTAAAGAGATTGACATCTGGAGGGCAGAATCAGCGTAATTTGACATACCTTTTTGGCTCCTTGGTAAGCCTTTCTGCAGCCGAGGCTATAGAAGTCAGAGTAGGACTGAGCAGAGTTTATGTGGTTATAGGGAAAGGACTTGAATGTCCTTGTCTGTCTCCCCATGCCCCCCCTTGCAGGTCACACAAAGTTAGCCTCCTGCCCTATAATTTTTTCCCTCTTTCTGTACTCTGTCATCCAACTTGAGTTTCAGTGAAAAAGGCAGGTGACGCATAAGCAAAATAATTCAATCCTCTTGGACCCTAATTGTGGTAATGAAACAAATGGGCAAGGCAAGCAAACACAGGAAAACATGTAATTTGCCTAATTTACTGAGGTTGGAAAATGTGGGTCCCCATGGCATGCCATCTGGGTTATTCATACCTCCTTTGAACATCCCCTTTACTACTACAGTTGTTTCAGAGGATCTTGGATGTCATTTTAATTTCCTGCTCTGCAGATTAGGCAGTGGGGCAATTGGGGAGTCTTGAGGAGAAGCTGCATCTTTCCAGGGCCCTCCTAGTAGGGATATGTTTGAACCCAAGGCAATGACAGTGTAGTTCAGGGGTGGAGAACCTCCGGCCCGCGGGTTGTTTAAGGCCCACGACATCATTTGCTGCGGCTCGCGAACTCTACCGCGAAAGCCCGCCACCGTTACCAGCACTGGAGGTGGGAAGGCTTCAGCCCAGTCGCTCCAGGCCACGTGCGCGGCCGGGTGTGTGGGGGGGTGAAGGCGGGAAGGCTTCAGCCCGGGCCCCAGGGCCACGTGTGTGTGTGGGGGAAGGCGGGAAGGCTTCAACCCGGTTGCTCCGGGCCGCGTGCACGGCCAGGTGTGTGTGTGGGGGGGGGGGGAAGGCTTTTCTCTCTTCCTCTTTCTGTCACTCTCCTTTTCTTTCTCTTCCTCTCTCCCTCTTTTTCTGTCTTTCTCTGTCTCCATCCGTCCTTTTCTTTCTTTCCCTCCGTCCTTTTCTTTCTCCCCCTCCCTCAATTTCTTTCTCCCTTTCTCTCTCTTCCTCCCTTCCTTTCTCTCTCTTTCTCTATTTTTCTTTCTCTCCCTCCGTCCCTCCTTTTTCTCCCTTCACAAGTTCACAAGGTTGGAATAGACCACAAGGGCCATCCAGTCCAACCCCCTACCATGCAGGATCCCACAATCAAAGCACTCCTGACAGATCACCATCCAGCCTTTGCTTAAAGACCTCCAAGGACGGGGACTCCATCACCCTCCGAGGCAGCGCATTCCACCGTCGAACAGCTCTCACCGTCAGAAAGTTCTTCCTAATGTTTAGGTGGAATCGCTTTTCTATTAGTTTAAATCCATTACTGCGTGTCCTAGACTCTGGAGCAACAGAGAACAAGCTAGTTCCCTCATCAACATGACATCCTTTCAGATATTTAAACATGGATATCATGTCACCCCTTAACCTTCTTTTCTCCAGACGAAACAAACCTAGCTCCTTAAGTCTCTCCTCATAAGGCATGGATTCCAGACCTTTGACCATTCTGGTCGCCCTCCTCTGGACATGCTCCAACTTGTCAACATCCTTCTTAAATTGTGGAGCCCAGAACTGGACACAGTATTCCAAGTGAGGTCTGACCAATTCAGAATACAGTGGTAATATTACTTCCTTTGATCTAGACACAATACTCCTATTGATGCAGCCCAGAATTGCATTGGCCTTCTTAGCCGCCATATCACACTGTTGACTCATGTTCAGTTTGTTGTCCACTAAGACTCCCCGATCTCTTTCACATGTACTGTTGTCAAGCCAACTATCTCCCATCCTGTGCTTTATGTTGTTTCTGCCTGGGTGAAGTACCTTACACTTCTTCCTATTGGAATCCATTTTATTGCTAATGCCCAGCTCTCCAGTTTATCAAGGTCATTCTGAACTCTGACTCTGTCCTCTGGGGTATTAACTACCCCTCCCAACTTGGTGTAATCTGCAAATTTGATTAGCATATCCTCTATTCCATCATCCAAGTCATTTATAAAACTATTAAATAGTACCGGTCCCAGGACAGACCCCTGTGGCACCCCACTGGTCACTCCTCTCCAGGATGAAGTTGTGCCATTAATGAGCACCCTTTGGGTTCGGTTGGTCAATCAATTACCAATCCACCTAACAGTAGCAGTGTCCAGCCCACATTTTACTAGCTTTGTTTCAAGAATATCATGGGGGACTTTATCAAGGGCTTTACTGAAATAAGGTACATTCTGTCTTTCCTCCCTTCCTTCCCTTCAGATCGATAGCGGGCTGCAAGCTGCGCCCTCTGGCACCTCAGTTGCCCGGGGCCCACCGCTGGTTGCCCTCCATCCTGGGGGGAGGGGGAGGACTGGGGGGAGCAGAGGCACCCTACAAGCCTTCTCTGCATAGTCTCTCTTAGGGTTGCCAACCTCCAGGTGATGGCTGGAGATCTCCTGCTATTACAACTGATCTCCAGCCAATAGAGATCAGTTCCTCTGGAGAAAATGGCCGCTTTGGCCATTGGGCTCTATCGCTCTATGCAGTCTTTCTCCCCAAACCCCACCCTCCTCAGGCTCCACCCCAAAAACCTCCCGCCAGTGGCGAAGAGGACCTGGCAACCCTAGCCTCTCCCCCCCCCCCCCGCTGGGAAATCTACGCGCGGTATGCCCCCCGAACGATGATATAAATATGCAAATGGCCCTTGGCAGAAAAAAGGTTCCCCACCCCTGGTGTAGATAGAATTTTTAGACCCATCTGGTGATGCGATTCTGTCCTAGTCTGTTAAATATCGGTAATTTCCAAGTGCTTAGTAACAGTCCGACAAGGCACTGCGTATCTCCCACATGAGAAATCACAGATTTGTGCTGAAAACTATTGAGGTCTTCTTTTGCAGTTTTTTGTGTGGGTACCAGCTATTGGCTCATATGGGACAGTCTCTGAGGTGGGTGGTCATACTCTTTTTTCTTTATATTCCCAGGTATCCCATTGTTTGACACCCCCCCAACATATATTCCCTTATACGAGCTCATCACGCAGTTTGAGCTGTCCAAAGACGCGGACCCTGGACCATTGAACCACAATATGCGCTTCTATGCGGTATGTTGCCAGATGGGTTAAGAGACATTTGGGGCTGGAAAAATCCAAGGTACCCAATTGCCTGGACACTGCAAACTGTTGGACCCTAAACGAGGTTATTTGTTTGTTTTTCAGCCATGATTAGATAGGATTTGGCAATATAAAGCCCAAGTTCCATAAACTGAACTGTGTACGCTACTAGACTTTGTGGTAGGTTTATTTGACTTAAGTGTCTGCAGGAAACCTCCACTTGTAGTTTATCCTGAGGCTTCGAAAAGCGTGGACCAGCGTGGTGGGGTTAAGAGCAGTGGACTCTGATCTGGAGAACCAGGTTTTATTCCCCACTCCTCCACATAAGCTGCATATAAAAACCAACTCTTCTTCTTCTTAAATAAATCCACCGTCCATGGTGGGGAGACCTTGGTTTTATTTGTTTAGACATTTATACCCTGCTTTCTCCTCCGTGGGAATCCAGAGTGGCTTACAGTATTCTCTCCTCCATTTTATCCTCACAATAACCCTGTCAGGTGGGCTAGACAGAGCAGGTGTGACTGGCCTATATCACCCAGCAAGCTTCCATGGCAGAGGAGGCATTCCAACCTTCACCTCCCAGTCTGGCACCTCTAACCACTACCCCACACTGCCCTTTTAATTTATTGAAATGAAAGGGGCAATTACATATCCAAGAGAGACCCCACAGATTAAGGTTAAACCTGATCTGCAAAAGAGAGTTTATTTCTAAACATTTCTAGACTTGTGTCTTTATATGTTGAAAATACGTAAAGGGCAGTCTTCCGAGGAGTAAAACAGTTAAGATGCCACGATTGCTACATTTTAAAAGCATTGACTACCCAAGTATAACGAGATTGTAGAAATGTATCTATTTTAATTCCAGTGACCAGTGATTTGGTTTTATGCTCAGTAAAAGCTATAGCACAGGGTGCTCCTGAACCAAGCGGGACAAGTAAAGCTTAAAGCACAGGCCCTCAGCCTTTTTGATCCGATAGGCATCTGTGGAATTCTGGTACAATGTAGCTGTTCTGGGAGGTGGAGCCATACTTACACCCAGAAGAAGTGCAGGGGAGAAGAGGAGTAATTTTTAAAATGCACTGGCAAAGAGAAGGGAGAGACAAAATAAAACCAATGCTGGAGGCAGCTGCTGCTGCTGAAATCTGCACAGCCAGTCGGATTTCCAGTGGCCTATCAGAAGTTGTTCTGGGCAAGGGCCACACCTGACTCCACCTGCATTCTGAAAATACTTGACGGGCACCAGGTATGGTGTTGGTGTGCACCATGGCACCCACAGGGACCCCTAGCTTCAGGCATTCGCACTGGAACCTGTGTTCTTTAATGCACCTTGTTTGTTGTTCGTAAATGGTGGTTCAGTTTGCATCTTCCAGCAGTACATGGCTTTGGTAGCTTTCATCCATAGTTTTTAATGTGTGGTGGTGGAAAGTGCGATCCAGTCACAGTCAATTTGTGGCAACCCTGTAGGGTTTTCAGGGCAACAGATGAACAGAGGTAAATTTGCCATTGGGCTAGCCTGGGCCATCAAGGTCAGGGATGGTAGTTAATGTGAGGTTGTTGGGGTTTTTTCTCCCCTCTCAGGCTCTGCCAGGACAGCAGCATTGCTACTTCCTCAATAAAGATGCCCCCTTGCCAGATGGACGAAGCCTTCAAGGAACTCTACTCAGCAAAATCCCTTTCCACCATCCTAGTCGGGTGCCTCTCCTCCTCAACTTGATTAGACACCAGGTGGCCTACAACACCCTGATAGGCAGCTGTGTCAAGCGGACAGTCTTGAAAGAAGGTGGGTGCGGCCCTCAGTTCTTCATCTGAAGTGTTTTTCAAGGCTACTGGTCCTCGTGAATTGTCATAGACTGGCGTTGTTGGCATCTTCATCCCTAGAGTACAAAGAGGAAAAACAGATAAAGCAATATGCTGAATGGGGACAGCACCCTTACTTCAGCAGCAAAAACTACACTGGGGCCAAGCCCAAACAAAGACTGGGTTGGCACCTTGTTATGCTCCTCGTGAGCATCTTGTTTGCTTTGGGTTGGATGTAAGCGCAGGGCTGGGGAAACAAAGCAAGAGTTCAGAAAGTCTTGAACCGATGACAACCCAGGGAAATGTGGCTTTTTGAATTGGTTTCTTAGATCAAATAATGAAAGATGGTATGCTCCGCAAGTGTGATTAAGAGAAGCAGTGTCATGTCAATGCTGTTCCATTCAGGGGACTGAGCAAATCCATGGGAAAGGGAAATCTTTTTGCAAAATCTTAAGTATCTTCATTCTGTCCGCCTGGGGACATAAGACACGTGCATCATTAAACCAGATTTGAAGGCTCCTTGGTGCTGTTGATCCTTTACATACGGGTCTATTACAGGCATCTCAAAATTTAAGGTTGATCGCCTTACTGAGTTGTGTGTAATGAGAGCCAGCGTTGTGTAGGAGAGCCAGCGTGGTATAGTGGTTAAGAGTGGTGGTTTGGAGCAGTGGACTAATCTGGAGAACTAGGTTTGATTCCCCACTAGTCACAGTTCTCTCCGAACCCTCTCAGCCCCACCTCCCTCACAAGGTGTCTCTTGTTGGGAGGAGATGGGAAGGTGATTGTAAGCCAGTTTGATTCTTCCTTAAGTGGTAGAGAAAGTTGGCATATAAAAACCAACTCTTCTAGCGGAGACACAAACGATTCCCTCATCAACTACTTTGCCCTCTAGACCCAGATTTTGTGTATATTTTATATGAGTTGTGGGGTATAATGTGGGACCCATCTTTCTTGTGTATTTCTCTGAATTCAGCTGCAGAGCGATGTCTTTCTGCCTACAGGCTGAGAGGGCCATTGCTTCTGAGTGCCAGTACCAACCAGTCTCTTCTGTTTTTTCAGATTCCCCAGGGATCCTGCAGTTTGAAGTCTGTCCCCTGTCCGACTTGTGTTTCAGCGTGTCCTTTCAACATCCTGTAAACGACTCCTTAGTCTGTGGTAAGTTGGGGGAGGAGAGCAAGATGGGGCATGTTCAACCAAGCATTGGACAAAAATGGGCCTGCTTTCAGCTTTAACACTGCTTTGGTCCCTCTTTGTCTTTCAGTGGTGATGGACGTACAAGATTCGGCCCATGTGAACTGTAAATTGTATAAAGGGCTCTCTGATGCACTCATTTGCACAGATGACTTCATTGCGAAAGTCGTTCAAAGGTAGGTCATGCTTCCTAAGTCAGAACAAATACTGATCTTTGGAAACTGGTTAAATATAAACCTGTCCACCGAGAGACACATTTATAGGAAAGTTTCGCAGAGGGAAAAGTCATTTCATGGTGACTTTCCCACATGCATGTTTATATAAAACCATTTGGAGAACTAGGGGATCCTGAACTTGTTCTGCCATAGGTTCTGGAGCACCACGCCTGGCCTCATCTACCACTGCAGGGTCCAGTTCTTTCCTTTATTTTCCTTTATTCTGTTCTTTATGCTCATGGACCAACAGGTCATGAGCAAAACAAATTGAATAAATTCAATAATACAGAAATAACCAAACATATAGAAATACAATATCTGGGCAGTACAGGTAAAAGGACATATCATTAAAGGCCATAGATAAAAAAAATTGCCACAGTGAGGGTTACATTTGGATCAGTATCAGCCAATAGCTTTGCAACTATCTCTTGCTTTAGGGCAGGTCCCCACCTCTAAATATATACTGTGATCCATTTGTCTCTGGCGAGATCATGCTTTTTACAATCAACAACAAAAAAAGCCAAACAGTGTCCAAACTCACTGATCCACAATTACAAAATCGCTCAGAAAAGAGAACCTCTGAAAACCTGCCTGCCAACTCCCCCAATGGCAGTGCATTTAATCTGGCCTTGCAGAAAAGCACTCTGTACTTGGGGGCAGTTAAAAACTTACAATAAGCAGGTAGAATCTTTGGAATGGGGAGGCCCAGATGGTATAATGAGTGCTCTGCAGCCAGTGCTCCGTTTGTCAAGTTGCAAGACTCTAAATCTGACTAATTTACATGCAGAGGGATATTCCATTTGTTTTAAAATCTCAAGAGACCAATTCAGTCTCGACAATCCTCAACTAATTTTTGTCATGAACTCTGAAAGCCATCTTTAGCCAGTAAGCACAAATAGCATCCCTCTGAGGAATAAAGAATTTTTAAAGTAAAGGTATATGTTGCAATCCAAGCTTTAGCTTCCAAAGATGGTTCAGCAAATTCCAAACGAATTGCTGGACCAGAAATACATGTTGGCGAGTTGGACATGGAGCGTAAAAAAGAAATTAAGCAGGAATCATACTTTTCATTAACTTTGGCAATAGCCAAAGGTACACCAAATAATAACGACAGGGCTACCTTAGCCTTAAATGCCTGGATAGCAGCTGGAATAGAATTGCCTCCTGAGGAGTGTATGGATTATTTGAGTGTACAGATGCTAGCTTCATGGCAGCGGTCATATGGCTTGTCCAGGACATATTATAGGAAAAAATAATGCCCAGGTAGCGAAATTTATTAACCTGCTCAATTAAGTGGCCATCCATATTCCATGAAAAGTGGCGAGATGGAACACCATTACAATTATAGAGTTTTGTAATGGTGTTCCATCTCGCCACTTTCCGTGGAATATGGATGGCCACTTAATAGAGCAGGTTAATAAATTTCGCTACCTGGGCATTATTTTTTCCTATAATATGTCCTGGACAAGCCATTTGACCGCTGCCATGAAGCTAGCATCTGTACACTACAGTTATACTGTAGTCTTTTGATAATGTATTTCTAAGGACTCTTAGGACCAATAAAATGCAAATGTGTGCTTAGTAGACGTCTTAAACCCACACGAGACCATGAAAGCAACACAGCATCATCTGCATAGAACAAATTTGAAAGAGGTGTCTGGGACAAGTGAGGAGGATGAAGTGTGCAGTTTTCTTCCAGCGAGGTTTAACTCCGAGCTCCTCTTTTCCTTCACCACACTACCATTGTCTTCCCCATCCAGAAACGCACATCTTGGTGCACAGTGCTGCTGCAGCAAGTTCAGAGAACCCCTTGTTTTCTCCTTGCTCCTCATCCCCTTTGATAGTCCTGAAAATAAATTGGGTTGACCCACTTTGGGAAGCCACATTGGATACACTGCACTTTCCCATCAATTCCCATCAAGCCTCTGTGCAGGAGATAAGCCTCCCTGTAGGCCAGCGGTGAAGAAGAGGCTCAACCTCTTGCTTCTTTTGGCTCTTTTTCCCCGGTGGAGCCAGGAGAAGTTATTTCTTCCCTCACAGCAGGACTCAAGTCAAGTAGATTTATTATGGTCCTTAGACCAAACATAAAACTTTTGCAGTTCCAGTGCCTTACTCATTCAGCAGTATAAAAAAAATACATTTTAGTTAAAACACTATACAGAAACATTTCTCTCTTTAAAATGGTTAAAAACTGGTCAACAATATAAGTTTAAACAATCAGTCCTATCAACAACTTTTCATTTCTATTTGGATTTCCAAAATTTTATTTATTTATTTATTATTTAAATTTAAATCCTGCCCTCATTCCCGACAAGCCAGGCTCAGGGTGGCTGACAACACAATACAAAAACATCAATCAAAATCTAAAACATCTATATTAAAACATACCTTAAAATTCATACCACATATTATAAAACAAGATGGCATGATTTCATTTGCTGGGCAGTCCTGACCAGCCAGTAACCCCCAAAACCAGTTGGGGGAAGATGGGGAGGCCAGCAATTTGTAATAATGGAAAGGCTTGCGGCTACCCTCAGGTGGAGGCCTGGCGGAACAGTTCTGTTTTGCGGGCCCTGCGGAACTCATTTAGGTCCCGCAGGGCCCTGATGTTACTTGGTAGTCTGTTCTACCAGGCCGGGGCCAGGGCTGAAAAGGCCCTGGCCCTTGTTGAGGACAGCTGCACACTCAGCAGGCCGGGGACCACCAGCAAGTTGTTGTTCCCTGAGCACAAGGCTCTCTGGGGATATGCCAAGAGAGGTGGTCCCTTAGATACGATAGTCCCACACCATATAAGGCTTTAAAGGTTAAAACCAGCACCTTGAATCTGATCCGATGCTCCAGCTGGAGCCAGTGCAGTTGTTTCAGCATTGGAGTTATGTGCTCTCGCAGTGAAGCCCCAGAAAGGAGCCTCGCCGCAGCATTTTGCACCAGCTGGAGCCTCCTGATCAGTCCTATGGGCAGCTGTACATAGAGTGACAGTAGTCTAGCCTACAGGGACGTCGCATGGATCACTGTGGCTAGATCGGGGTGGGAGAGGTAAGGCACCAGCTGCCAGGCCCGGCGGAGATGGAAAAAGGCCGCCTTGACCACAGCTGTGACCTGGGCCTCCATAGATAAGGAGGCATCCAGGATCACACCCAAGCTGACAGCGGATGAAGGTGTTAAACTCACGCTGTCAAGAGCCAGGAGCCGCACCCCATCCCCAAGCCGCCCCTACCGAGCCACAGGACCTCCATCTTCGATGAATTCAGTTTCAGCCGACTTTTCCTCAACCCACCCAGTCACGGCATCCAAGCACCTGGCCAGTGTGTCTGGGGCCAAAACTTGGCCACCAACTTAGTTACATGAGAAAATTCATCCTTAAGAAGGATGTTAACTAACAGATTCAGGATAACCAGTACTCTTTATCAAAAGAGGGACAAGAATCTTCTCTCTATCCTCCTAGTAACTGCACCTAAGGAGACCGTGTTCCAATGTTTCCAGGTCACCACTGTTGCAGGGACAGAGCCTTTGTGAGAGGGGAGTCTTTTTGAATTTTCCTTCTAATGGTCCATAACTAGGCCACAGCAGGACTATGAACCTGCTGCCTAGTTATGGACCAGCCACAGTGTGCTGACCATGTTTATCCTTTACAGATATCATTTCTGTGTGGAAGAAAGCAGCTGCATGATCATTTGCTGTTTCACTGTGTGCCTGATTGCCCAGTGCTTGTTCACCCCATAAAATAGACAAATATTCTTCCCACTCCCCATATCATAATCCATTGCAGGCACTTTTACCTATACTGAAGTGATGTTTGTAGAAGTCTGTCATGTGTAGAATGGATCTTGGGGGGCTGGGAGCACCCAGGCCTGCTGTTCCTCTCCAAGTACTTGGAGATTTTTTTTTTGCGGGGGAGGGGGGATAATTCCTTAGACCAGGGTTGTCAAACATAAGCCCCACGGGCCGAATCCGGCCTGTGAGCCAGCTGAGGCAGTCACTCCTCCACTCTCAACCTGGGCTGGAAGGTATGGCTCGGCCCCCACCAAGTGACATGTCATATCCGGCCCTCAAACAAATGAGTTCAACACCCCTGCCTTAGACCATATTCACTAGAACAGTAACTTAAGTTTAGCAAATCCTTACTATGCTTCAATTCTGTTCATGAAATGAAGAACCAAGGCAGTGAGGAGAGAGCGTCTTTAATGAGGTGTGTATGTCCCAACTTCATCATAAGAATCTTAGCAGTGTAGGGGAAGCTTTCATGTTTCCCAGGATGCCGCTGCCCTTTTTTCTGTATAAAGGAGACTATAGGGTAGTTTCATGTGCATGTGCTGAACACGATTCTCCTTGGGGGGTGGGATCAGAGCAGGCAAGGCTATCGCTTGACCTCACCGACCTTTTTGCCCCTTTCTGCCTTGCAGATGCATGTCCATTCCCGTGACCATGAGAGCCATCCGCAGAAAAGCCGAGACAATCCAAGCTGACACACCAGCCTTGTCCCTCATCGCTGAGACGGTTGAAGACATGGTGAAGAAAAATTTGCCTCCTGCCAGCAGCCCGGGTTACGGCATGACAACTGGCAACAACCCGATGAGCGGCACCACCACTCCCACCAGCACATTCCCTGGGGGGCCCATCTCCACCCTGTTCAGCATGAGCATGGGCATCAAAGAGCGGCACGACTCAGTGGGCCACGGGGAGGACTTCAGCAAAGTGTCTCAGAACCCCATTCTGACCAGCCTGCTCCAAATCACGGGCAATGTGGGATCCACCATCGGCTCCAGCCCCACCCCTCCTCACCATACCCCTCCCCCGGTGTCGTCTCCTGCAAGCAACACCAAGAACCACCCCATGCTCATGAATTTGCTGAAGGACAATCCCACCCAAGACTTTTCAACCCTCTATGGGAGCAGCCCGCTGGAGAGGCAGAACTCCTCCTCTGGCTCCCCGAGGATGGAAATTGGGCCAGGAGGCAACAAGCAAAAGAAGAAAAAGTCACGTATCCCGGTGGACAAGCCCAAGCATCAGACGGAAGATGACTTCCAAAGAGAGTTGTTTTCCATGGACGTTGACTCCCAAAACCCCATCTTTGATGTCAACATGACTGCCGACACCTTGGACACCCCTCACATTACTCCCGCGCCCAGTCAGTGCAGCACTCCACCGACAACCTATCCCCAGTCCTTACCTCACGCCCAGCCCAGTATTCAGAGAATGGTCCGGCTCTCCAGTTCAGACAGCATCGGCGCCGACGTCACGGATATCCTTTCTGACATAGCTGAAGAAGCATCCAAACTGCCGAGCGCTGGTGAAGATTGCCCTCCTGTTGGAACGCCAGTAAGGGACTCGTCCAGTTCAGGGCATTCCCAGAGCGCCCTGTTTGACCCTGACGTCTTTCAGTCAAACAGCGAAAACCCTTATACTGACCCAGCTGACCTGATTGCCGACGCCACTGTCAGCCCAAACAGTGATTCTTCCAATCAGTTTTTCCCTGACGGAGTTGATTTCAACCCTGATCTCCTGAACAGCCAGAGCCAAAGCGGTTTTGGAGAGGAGTACTTTGACGATAGCAGCCAGAGCGGAGATGCTGATGACTTCAAGGGCTTTGCGCCACAAACGATAAGTACTCTGGGTGTGCAAGTGCTGGGGGGAGATGGAGGGGAGAATAAGTTCAAGGCAAGCAGCCAAGCGGACACGGTCGACTTTAGTATTATCACTGCTGCCAGCAAGGCTCTGGGAACCTCTGATGTCATGGAGCATCATAGCGGAAGCCAGAGCCCCTTGTTGAGTACGGGAGATTTGGGGAAGGAGAAGTTGCAGAAGCGGGTCAAGGAGGGTAATGGATCCGGGAGTTCCTTAACAGGCCCTGGGCTGGATGGCAAGGGAGGAAAACGCAGCCGCACCCCATCCAGCGATGGGAAGAGTAAAGAAAAGGTCCAGAAGCGGAGGAAGGTGGAGCCAGAAGGCAAATCTCCTTCTCATAGTCAATCCACCAGGCCTTTCACCCCACCAGCGAGCACGGGTGGCTCAAAATCTCCCGGAAGTTCAGGCAGGTCTCAGACTCCTCCCGGGGTAGCCACTCCTCCCATCCCCAAAATCACCATCCAGATTCCCAAGGGAACAGTGACTGTTGGCAAACCTTCCCACGGGCAGTACACGAGCAGTGGCTCGGTCTCCTCTTTGAGCAGCAAAAGTCATCACAGTCATTCCTCCTCCTCCTCTTCTTCCTCCTCGTCATCGTCATCCTCGTCCTCTTCGTCTTCCTCATCGGCCTCGGGCAAAATAAAGAGCAGCAAGTCGGACGGCTCTTCTGGATCCAAGATGAGCAGCAGCCTCTACTCGGGCCAAGGCAGCTCTGGATCAGGTCAGTCCAAAAGCTCCGCCCAATCTGTGGGCAAGCCCGGGTCCTCCCCCATCACAAAACACGGCCTCAGCAGCGGCTCTGGAGGTACCAAGATCAAACCTCAAGGGAAGCCATCATCGCTTATGAACCCTTCCATGAGTAAACCAAACATTTCTCCTTCTCATTCTAGACCCTCGGGCGGTTCTGACAAGCTGGCCTCTCCGATGAAACCCGTTCCAGGTACTCCCCCGTCGTCTAAAGCAAAGTCCCCTATTAGTTCCAGTTCTGGAGGTTCACACATGTCTGGGACAGGCTCAAGCATGAAGTCCTCTTCAGGAATGGGGTCCTCCGGTTCCATGTCCCAGAAGCCACCCCCTTCTTCAAACTCTTCGACAGCATCCTCATCTTCCTTTTCATCTGGCAGCTCTTCCATGTCCTCATCTCAGAACCAGCACGGGAGTTCCAAAGGCAAGTCTCCAAGCCGGAACAAGAAGCCATCTTTGACTGCCGTCATTGACAAACTCAAACATGGCGTCGTCACCAGCGGCCCCGGCGGGGAAGACTCCATGGATGGACAGATGGTCCAAAGTTCCAGTTCCTCAAGTCACTCCATGTCCTCCAAGCACAACTTGTCTGGAGGGGAACTGCAAGGGAAGCGTGAGAGAAGCGACAAAGAGAAATCCAAAGTCTCTGTTTCGGGAGGCTCCTCGGACTCTTCCAAGAAGTCATCTGATTCAAAAAGTGTTGGAAGCACTGGAGTGGCCAAGATCATCATCAGCAAGCACGACGGTGGCTCTCCCAGCATTAAAGCCAAAGTTACCTTGCAGAAACCTGGAGAAGCAGGTGGAGATGGTTTAAGGCCTCAGATGACATCTTCCAAAAGCTATGGATCGCCCCTGATAAGCGGGTCCACTCCGAAGCATGAGCGCTGTTCTCCCAGCCACAGCAAATCTCCCGCGTACACCCCCCAAAATATCGACAGCGAGAGCGAGTCGGGATCGTCCATCGCAGAGAAATCCTATCAGAACAGCCCCAGCTCTGACGACGGCATCAGGCCTCTTCTGGAATACAGCTCAGAAAAACACAAGAAGCACAAAAAGGAGAAGAAGAAAGTGAAAGATAAAGACCGGGACAGGGACCGCGACAAAGAGAGGGACAAAAAGAAAACTCACAGCATGAAGCCGGAGAGCTGGTCTAAATCCCCCATCTCTTCGGAGCAATCTCTGTCTATGACAAGCAGTGCCATTCTCACATCCGACAGGCCGTCTCGGCCCAGCCCTGATTTTTTGATTGGGGAGGAAGATGATGACCTGATGGACGTTGCCCTGATAAGAAATTAGTAATATTTTTTTTTTTTTTTTTTTGCTGAGGGGGTTTCATTTTTTTTCTTTAGGGATATTTTTTTAAGTCTCAGGCATGTGGAGCACCCAGACGGGTTCTAATAAAAACTAAGAAACATCCATGGATGGAGTATAGTTAACAAGAAATATTTTTTAGCTCTTGGGAAATGTCATGACCAGAGCCTACACACAGTTGTAGCTAGTGAAACAGATGCCCCCCTCTCTGAGGAGCTGCATACCTGTGGACTAGCACAATGGAACTGAAATTCAGGCAAATGGTAAAACAGTTCTCCTGTTTTGTTTTGTTTTTAAATCAGGATCAATTTTTTTCTGTCTCACCACAACTTTCTAGGAATGTTTCCATTTTTGGAGCATATTTTGTAAAGTTTTTAGCAGTTGATGTGGGTTTCATAATTCACATTTAGCAAAAGAGGAAGAAAAAAGTATTCTTTAAAAAAATGAAAAGAGCTTGTTCAGTGCCTGACATCTGCCCAGTTTTCCCCCAGGGTGCTGACTGCCATGTCCTGGAGTCTCTGTGTGTTTAAGGGATAGCGCCATTTTATTTAGCCTTCATCCAAACGGTGAAGTATTTTGGCATCTCTGTGCTACATACCTTTGAGGCGATTCAATTGAAGTCATTTGTGATAACAATCGTTTTCAGGCCTGGGCCACAAGCCCTGCTGGCTTTCATGTGTTCCTTCTGCATTACAATTGGATGATGTTGAACTTCAGCTTGGTAAGAGAGGAAGTGAGAGTTTGGTCAGAACCTTTTGACCATGGAATTTTGGACTTCCTAGCCCCTGTAGTCTTGATGTGGATACAGTTTACCTGGGAGAGGATACTATTAATATAAGTATGTAACTGGTCCTCTGTGAATCCACCTCATTAGCATTATGGGCATGAGGTCAGTTACCCCTTTGGCATGGTAGCCAGTGAGTCTTTGAGATCGAATGGGGAGGAGTCAGTAGCACAATGTCTTCCTGTAGCAGTGTCACTGCAGCTCCTGGGAGAGGGAAAGTGACTGGTGTTGACTGCCCCTGCATGACTCCAATGCTCCTTCTTTACCAGAAGAGCATGGGGGAAAGTTATGCTGGAGCAGCGCACATGACAATGAGGTAATACAGGAACTGGCCTCCCGTTAAGGATGTGTGCTTAGCTAATGTGTCCTTCTTTCCCCATCTTGTTACAAGTACAATTCTCAGAAACTTTCCCTCAACCACATACCATCTGTATCCAGTGCTGCCATAGTGGATTAAAATTCCCCTTTAGAATTTACCTAGCTGTCACAGGCCCTGAGCTAATGCTCTGCTAGTTTCCAGTGTGTGTGCAGAGCTGTGAGTGAATAGCCAATGCTTCATTCTCCAGTGTTCTCAGATGAGCCACTTCACCTTATTCCCAAGAACAGGGTGGCTCCTCCTCAGAACTCCTCGCGTACACCCGGGGTGAAAGCCTAAGCATGTGGACAGTGTTTGGCCACTCATCCTGAGCATGGTTGTGGTCGCAGGGCAGTGCGGTGCCTAACCATATGTCCAAAACTATTTGTACCCATACAGGTTAGTATGGGATGGATCTGACTCACCATGGTTTCTCTGCGATGGAGAATATGCGAAGTTTCAGGGACACAAAGACTGCAGAGTTTCTCCAGACTTGCGCTCCTACTTCCTGTGTTTCAGATGTAGGGGAAATGGTCAGGGACTCCTAACATGTGACTGTGGGTGCCCCTGCAGCCTATGAACTACCAAGAGTTTTAATTGCAATATCCTTTGCAGTGGCAGCCACATCTTGATACATAATTGTGTGCCTGGTTAGGCTATGGCCCATTTGTCATCTATTCAGTTGACCACAGTGTGCTTTTTTGTTGAGCTCTAAAAAGTGGGAGTTGAGCTCTAAAAAGGTTTCACTTTTCAAGACATCAGGAAAATGTACAGCCACAGCTTTTGAATAGTATTTTTCACTGCAGGGAACTTTTTATAGTGTCTGTAGCTTCAGTAAGTTGAATGGTATTGTTGGAAGAGTTGGTTGCAAGGATGAAGGCTGAGTTGCAATGGGATATAGTTGGTTCTTCAATTACGGATAGCATCTAAGAAGTTAAAATAGGTATTGGCTCCTGGATTGTGATCCTACTAGATCTTTGAGAGCAGCTGACCAGTTCTGGTGCCAAAGACTTTTGAGTGAATAATTATCCTCACTCAGTTGCAGACTTTTGAGTGTCAGAAAGCTGCTTTAGGTTAAGAACGGGACGGGCCCAAAACAGCCTCCCATGTGCTCCTGTTCACTCAAGACCGAACCCTTACAGGCCATAAAAGAGTGTTCTCTCCCCCATCCCTCCTTGGTTCACAGGCATTCTCCGTGCTCGGCCCCTCCGTTTCTCCTAATGGTCTGGCACATTGAGTGCTCATCTGACACAGACAGTGCCTACCCCCAGAAGCTTCCCCATGGGCTCTGAAAGAGCCTTGTCCCCTTCCCTCCTGGGTATTCTACACCAGGCAATTACAGGAAACGGGAGACCTGCCTGCAAAGAACAGTTCTACCGATGATTGATATGTCAGTATCACAAAGTCTGCTTCTTTGTTAATGGTTTCATTATTTTACTTTTTAAAATGCATTTGCTTGTTCACAATATTTTACATTGTTCAGTATTAGAAAGTAAAAGTAAAACGAAAGAAAACAGGGAAGAGCCACACCTCTCAATCTTGGGTGAAGCCGCTTACACTGAGGTTAAAAGGCTAGTTCTTTCCTTAAAACCTGTAAATAATATGCCCTTTTCTGTTATTTTGTCAACAATTGTATAGCTAACTGCTGCATCTGGTGACTGAGTGGGGGGAAGAGTTATAATACTGACTTTTACTTTTGGGGAGTACTTCAAAGAACATGTTAGTTTTACAAGCAAATAAATGTGTTTGGTAAAGAAAAGAGTTTGTCTCAAATCATTGCTCTTAAAAGTTGTTGGCTTCCTTGGGGGAAGTTCCGGTTGTCAAAATGGGGACCTTTGACGTGTGGGCTTTTAAATCTTGCTGGCAGTGCCCTCCCAACACTGACTGTTGGTTTTTATTGCAGTTGTTAATTTAGCACCAAATGTGCTGTAGGGGCCATACTGAGGACAGAAGTGGGGATTTCATCTATTCAAGGCTAGAGGCAGAGAGAAAGTGTGTGTGCTAATTAGAAAGTCATTTCAGGTGGCCTCATTGGCCCAAAGCAAAATCCCAAAACAGAAACCATGTAATACCTCTTAAGACCAACCAAAATAATCCCAAACAGCCTGCAAGATTTTGAGTTCTGCAGAATTCTTCGCCAATCTGGATGTTTTAAAAGGGATGAGGGGTGATATTTATTTATTTTATTGGACTTACAGCCCGCTGACCCCAGCAAACGCAAGGCTCAGAGCGGCTTACAGAATAATAAATATACAACATACAATAAAACATCCTAACATATAAAATCAGTTGGTTAAATGGCCCTTAAAGATAATAAAATGTACCATCAATATTTCAGTGGCGCTAAACTTGCAATATAAGGCCACAGTATGGCCTGTGATAGCCCATGTAAGATGCAGTGCCTGCAGATGAAGTGGAAGCTTTCCCGGCTGAGTGGAGTAGAATAGGATGGGGAGGCCAGCATTAAAAAAGAAACCGTCACTGGCCTCAACCGCAAGCCTGGCAGAATAGCTCTGATTTGCAGACCCTGCGGAATTCCATAAGGTCCCACAGAGCCCTGGTCTCAGAGAGACTATTCCACCTGGTAGGGGTCAGGGCAGAAAAAGCCAAGGCCAGCCGGACACTCTGGGCCAGGGACCACCAGAAAATTAGTATTTGAAGATCTTAACATTCTCTGGGGAACATGATAGGAGAGGCGGTCCTGTAGTTATGAAGGTCCCAGACTGTAACGCTTTAAAGGTCATAACCAACACCTTAAATCTGATCCGATATTCCAGCTGGAGCCAGTGCAGATGGTAAAGCACTGGCTTAACGTGCTCACAGCGGGTTCCCCATGAGGAGCCTCAGCACTACACCAGCTGGAGTCTCCAAATTGGTTTCAAGGGCAGCCCTACATTGAGCGAGTTGCAGTAATCTAGTCTGGAGGTGACGGTAGCATGGATCACAGTGGCTAAGTCAGGGCGGGAGAGGTAAGGTTCCAGGCCCGACAGAGATGGTAAAAAGCTGTTGGGGCCATGGTTGTGACCTGTGCCTCCACTGACAAGGAGGCATTCAGCATCACACTCAGGCTCCTGACCGCAGGCATAGGTGTTAACTACATGCTGTCAAGAGCCAGGAGCCAGCATCCTGCCCCAAAGCCACCCCAGCTGAGCCACAGAACCTCCGTCTTGGATGGACTCAGTTTCAGCCGGTTTGTCTTAGCAGTAGTGTGTGTGAAAAGGCTCTTGGGGTCTAGACCAAACACTGAACAAGAGTCAGCAGTGTGATGTGGTAGCTAAAAAGGCAAATGCGATCTTGGGCTGTATCAACAGAAGTATAATGTCCAGATCACACAAAGTGATGGTATCGCTTTACTCTGCTCTGGTTAGACCTCACCTAGAGTACTGTGTTCAGTTTTGGACGCCACAATTTAAGAAGGATGTAGACAAGCTGGAACGTGCCCAGAGGAGGGCAACAAAGATGGTGAGGGGTCTGGAGACCAAGTCCTATGAGGAAAGGTTGAAGGAGCTGGGTGTGTTTAGTTTGAAGAGGAGAAGACTGAGGGAATATGATAACCATGTTCAAGTGCTTGAAGGGCTGTCATATAGAGGATGGTGGCGAGTTGTTTTCTGTTGCCCCAGAAGGTCGGGGCAAACGGGTTGAAATATTCTGTCTAGACATTAGGAAGAATTTTCTACCAGTTAGAGCGGTTCCTCAGTGCAACAGTCTTCCTCGGGAGGTGGTAAGCTCTCCTTCCATGGAGGTTTTTAAGAAGAGGCTAGATGGCCATCTGTCAGCAATGCTGATTCTATAACCTTAAGCAGATGATGAGAGGAAGGGCATCTTGGCCATCTTCTGGGCATGGAGTAGGGGTCACTGGGGGTGTGCAAGGGTAATTGTGAATTTCCTGCATTGTGCAGTGGGTTGGACTAGATGACCCTGGTGATCCCTTCCAACTCTGATTCTTACCTTTCAGTCACGTCATCCAAGCACCTGGCCAGTGTGTCCGGAGAGGAGTCCGGATGGCCATCCATCAACAAATAAAGCTGGGTGTCATCAGCATCTGATGACAACCCAGCCCGAAACTCCTGACAAGCTGTGCAAGAGGGTGCATATAGATGTTAACATAGGAGAAAGAATCACCCCTTGTGGAACCCCACACACCAAGGAGCGCTGCTGCGATATCTCCTCCTTTAGCGCCACACTCTGTCCCCGACCCTGGAGGAAGGAGCGCAGCCATTGAAGGACTGAACCCTGGGTATTTCAGCCTGTGATCTTAAGGCCTGGTCTTTCCATCATCTTTCATATCATGCTGAGCAGGTATGTAGATTTGAAATGCTGTTGGAGTCGGGTTGCCCCTCTTGGCCTTTTGGGAAGAAGAAGCAACACGGAGACAGCGGATGTGTACAAGATGAGAAAACAGGTGATAGTGAAGATGCAGTATTTTATAAATTGTTCTGTAATGTCTTTCTCTTTAAAGCTGACTTTGTCCATTATCCTGACACCTGTTATTGTCTTCTTTTCCATTTGTTTTCTAAGATAATAGGCTAAGTATTTCCCGGGTGTATTTGCATGTTCAAAAAACTATTGTTTTGCAAACAGGATTTTCTTTTGCATCTCTTCCGTATCTAGCAGATCGATTTCTGTTTTTATCTTTTTTATTTCTTTCAAGATGCTTCATTTGCCAACTTTAGCATGTTGTTCTAGTTTTTGAAGCTCTTCTATCAAATGTTCTCTATGCTCTCTTTTGTTTTTTAAGTTTAGAATTAACAGCAATCAATCTTCCTCTCATAAAAGCTTTACTAGCATCCCACACCGTTCTGTTTGAGACTTCCGACGAGCAATTTATCTCAAAAAATAACTTCTTTTTTCAATAGCAAATTATTATCAAGTCTCCATCTTCTAGTTCCCGATCTCTCATATTTCCAAGTCAATTCAATTGAATCATGATCTGAAAGCAGTTTAGGTAAGACTTCTACAGTTTCTAAATTGTTTGACAACGTCTTCGAAAGATAATAAATGGAGCTCATATCGAAGTACTTTAGCTCTTATAACTGAGAAGGCCGCAGATCAGAGCCCCTTGGAGTATGGGGTTCTACAAGGGGTGATTCTTTCTCCTATGTTAACATCTATATGCACCCTCTTGCCAAACCCAGTCAGGAGTTTCGGGCTGGGTTGTCATCAGATGCTGATGACACCCAGCTTTATCTGTTGATGGACGGCCATCCGGACTCCTCTCCGGACACACTGGCCAGGTGCTTGGATGACGTGACTGAAACGTTAGAATCATAGAGTTGGAAGGGATCACCAGGGTCATCTAGTCCAACCCCCTGCACAATGCAGGAAATTCACAACTACCCCCCCACACCCCCAGTGACCCCTACTCCATGCCCAGAAGATGGCCAAGATGCCCTCCCTCTCATCATCTGCCTAAGTTCATAGAATCAGCATTGCTGAAAGATGGCCATCTAGCCTCTGCTTAAGAACCTCCATGGAAGGAGAGCTTACCACCTCCAGAGAAAGACTGTTCCACTGAGGAACCGCTCTAACTGGTAGAAAATTCTTCCTAATGTCTAGACAGAAAATTTCAACCCGTTGGTTCTGCCCCGACCTTCTGAGGCAACAGAAAACAACTCGCCACCACCCTCTATATGACAGCCCTTCAAGCACTTGAAGATCTTCTCCTCTTCAGGCTAAACATACCCAGCTCCTTCAACCTTTCCTCATAGGATTTGGTCTCCAGACATCTCTCCATCTTTGTTGCCCTCCTCTGGTCATGTTCCAGCTTGCCTACATTCTTCTTAAATTGCAGTGCCCAAAACTGAACACAGTGCTCTAGGTGAAGTCTAACCAGAGCAGAGTAAAGCGATACCATCACTTCGTGTGATCTGGACATGGACACTATACTTCTGTTGATATAGCCCAAGACCACATTTGCCTTTTTAACTACCGCATCACACTGCTGACTCATGTTCAGTGTTTGGTCTACTAAGACCCAAGATCCTTTTTGCACACACTACTGCTAAGACAAGTCTCCCCCATCCTATAATTATGCATTTGATTTTTCCTACCTAAATGCAGAACTTTACATTTACCTTTGTTGAAGTGCATTTTATTAGTTTTAGCCCAATTCTCCAGCCTGTCAAGATCATCCTCTACCCTGGCTCTGTCTTCTACCATATTTGCTACCCCTCCCAATTTAGAATCATCGGCAAATTTAATAAGCATCCCCTCTATTCCTTCATCCAAATCATTTATAAAGATGTTGAACAGAACAGAAATCGATCTGCTAGATACGGAAGAGATGCAAAAGAAAATCCTGTTTGCAAAACAATAGTTTTTTGAACATGCAAATAGACCCGGGAAATACTTAGCCTATTATCTTAGAAAACAAATGGAAAAGAAGACAATAACAGGTGTCAGGATAATGGACAAAGTCAGCTTTAAAGAGAAAGACATTACAGAACAATTTATAAAATACTCTGAGAATCTATATCAATCCCACCTGAACGGTCATAATCAAGATGAAATAGATAATTACATCAAAGATTCTAAGATAAAAATATTTGAAAATGATGACTCTTGGTGGAATCAGAACATTACTATGCAAGAGATTATCTCAGCTATTATAAGACAAAAAATGGATAAAGCTTCTGGACCGGATGGTCTGACAGCACGATATTACCGATGCTTTGAAGAAGAATTGACTTTACACCTCCAAAAACTGCTGAATGATATTCCACAAACTGGGAAATGTCCAGACTCGTGGCAAGAAGCTCACATTACATTAATACACAAAGAATGCAACGATCTTCAAAAACCAGCTTACTACAGACCTATATCTTTGTTAAATGTGGATTATAAAATTTTTGCTTCTATTCTGGCTGATAGACTAAAGAAGAAAATAGAACAAGTAATATATCCAGATCAGACCGGTTTCATTCCAAAAAGACTTATGCGTGACAACATATGCTTTATTATTAATACTATAGAACGTGTAAAACAGAAGCAGCTTTTATGTTTCTGGATGCCAAAAAAGCTTTCGATAATATTCAATTTTTATTGAAGACTTTACAACAGCTAAATTGCGGTAACAAATTTTATCAATGGATTCAGAGCATTTATCAGCAACAGTCAGCAAGATTGGTTATTAATGGCAAATTATCAGAAAAATTTGAAATTAAGAAAGGCACTAGACAAGGATGCCCACTTTCGTCGTTATTATTCAATGTGGCCTTAGAAGTACCGGTACTAGCAACCAGAATAAGACAAGATGAGAAGATTGGTGGACTAAAAGTTGATGGAGAGGAATCCAAATTAAAATGCTATGCTGGTGATGTGGTCTTAACGGAGAATCCTACAGAGTCAATAGAACATCTTATGGAGGAAATAGAGAAATATGGTCGAGTATCGGGATATAGAATAAATAAAAACCAGACAAAGATCATTTTATAGAATCTGGATAACTTGGAAAAACAGACCATACAGTCTTTAACGGGATGTGAGATAACAGAAGAAGCGGTTAGATATCTTGGAATACACATCACTGGGAAAAATCTTACATTGTTAAAAGATAACTACCTTAAAACATGGTTGACAATACAGCAAGATTTAAAAAGATGGACAAAACTCAATTTATCGTGGATGGGGAGAATCGCAGTAATTAAGATGAACCTATTACCAAGATTGATATTTCTTTTTCAAATGCTTCCAATACAAATCGAGGAGAAGTTGTTAAAACAGTGGCGGGAAAGAAACCAAGAATTAATTTTAGAATAATGCAAGATGAAAAGTAAAGAGGTGGACTTGCATTACCGAATATCAAGCTTTATCACCAAGCGGCAGGATTATCATGGATTGAGGACTGGATAAAGAAACCAGATCAAGCAAATCTGAACATTGAAAAGGGCACATGGAACAAGGGATTTCATTATTACTTATGGAAGGCTAAGAACTCAGAAATCTTCAGAGAGAAACATGTTATTAAAGATGGATTGATGAAGACATGGCTTAAAAATAAAAACAGATTAAGTCTAGCACCTCCAAGGATAATGTCTCCCACAGATACATATCTAACCAAGGGAGAGAAGAAGAATGTAGATATGGTGAAATATCAAGATATGCTAAATGAGACCTATTAAACGATATTCCAGTTTTCTTTTTATGTTGCCATAAATCAACTTATTGGTTTCTCTTATAACCTTTTCCCAAATTTTTTTAACTAAATCACAAGTCTACCAAACATGAAGAAATGTACCTTTACATTCTTTACATCTCCAGCATTTATCAGAAATAGAATTATCCATTTTAGCCAACCTCTCTGGAGTCATATATCACCTATAAAACATCTTATACATGTTCTCTCTTATACTACTTGCGATTGTCCTCCAGCTGGATAGCATGTCCTACATCTACTGCCCACGCAGTCATAACCTTTTTAACTCTTTCTTGTTCTAAATTATAAGCTAATATTAATTGATACATTTTAGCTATCATACCTTTATTTTCTGATTCTAGTATTACCTCCAAAGTATTTTTATCTATAAACCCTAGCTTTTGATCTTTTTGAAATATCATTTAATTGGAAATATTTAAACCAATCTAAAATACCTAACTCTCCCTTACTTTTTAATTTCCATTGGCCATTTTCATATTGTAAATATTCCCTATACGTCTTACAATATAGATCAGGATTAGGTCCTCTTCTTGAAAAGGCCTCCAAAGGTCTAAGCCATCCCGGCGTTTTAAATTCAAAACCCTTTTTTATATCTTCCAGACTTGTAACAAACTCGCTCTAATAATATGATGGAGAAAGAGGACAACCCTGTCTAGTACCTTTCTGAATCTCTATCTTCTGTGTCTCTTCCCCATTTATTAATAGAGTTGAGAATTATATATACTGTCTATAGCCCTTCTAAATTTAGGACCGAAATTTATATATTGCAGCACTTTTTTCATAAAATTCCAGTGGGCATTATCAAATGCTTTTTCAGCATCGAGAAAAAATAATGCTAATTGCAGGTCAGGTTTTTGTTCTGCTAATTCTATTAAGTCCAGCACTACTCTAACATTGTGACTAATTTGTCTCCCCGGTAAAAAACCCGCCTGATCCTCGTGAATTATCTCATTGAGTACAATCTTCAATCTGCTTGCCAAAATATCAGCAAACAATTTGTTAGGGATTCAGTCGGGGCAGTTAAAGGGTTAACTTGTTTACATCAGTAGTTTAGATAGTCTCAAGGTGATGATGTTAATGACAGATGTAAGTATTCTATTGGCTAGAGAATCACGATTGCAAACGTGCAGGAAGGCACGGAGTCAGAATTGTTTTATTACTCTGTTCTTTTGTTAAAGGTGTGAAACTTTGGAGCAGGATGTGTCAGTTACTTTTTGAATCTCACAGAAGCAAGATGCCTGTTCTTAGCTCTCCTGAGCTGGGACACAGACAAAGGGATTTAAGCCATAGTACCTGCTAGAATCTGTAGCAAGTTTTATAGGGAACTAGATAGAAAGATTGTTATTTGTTTTACTCCATGTTACCCTTCCTGAATTTTAGTACAGTAAAGGAGTTTTTTTGTTTGTTTGATTAAGAAACAAGTCTTTGACTCTGTTTTATTGTGTGCTTGACCTGAATTCTTTCTAACCGCAATCACGATTCATTGGGCCTCTTAACAAACCCCAACACAATTTTTAATCCTTATTACAGGGAGGTGGAGGAGGATGAAAGTGTCATACAAGGCATGGTGGTAACAGTTTATAGAATCAACTCTGCCTATGCTAGGATAAACAAAGTACCCAGAGATTGTGTAATCCAGCTACAAGCCAAAAGTTATAGGGATCTCATACTTCGTCAACACTACCAAAATCCTCTGACAATTGGGGGAACAAAGTTATATCTCATGAAGGAAATCCCTCCAAGAATTCTGAGAAAAAGAAAGGATTTTAAATTTCTCACAGAGAGACTAAATCTCAATCAGATCCAATTTCATTGGGAAACACCGCAAGGAGTGTCTTTCTCATACAAGGGAAAAAGACACAGAATTTTTGATACCCTGAAGGCAGAAGAATTCCTACGACGTTATGACAAGGAGCTTAAAAAAGGGAAGACTCCACAAGACCTGAGAGAACCAGAAGACCAGAAGAAATCAGAAGCAAGTGGAGGGGCAACAGGAGAAGAAGATTCTGATACTTCTTAAATTTAGAATAAGAGGGAGGCGGTTAATGGTGGGACTGAGTATAATTTGATTTGTTTATTTAGAGGGATGTAGAAGGGGGTGGGAAAATAGTGGGGGCTTTTAAAAATAATTTTATTATGTTTTTTCTTTAATAATGCAACATTTATGAGCACTTGCTTTTTTTTTCTTTTTAGATGCTAGTTTAAGTATATTTTAGAAATCGATGTCTATTAAGATATTATCTTGGAATATTAATGGGTCTAATTCCCCAAATAAGAGGGGAAAGATTTTTCAGCATTTTAAAAAACTAAACTCTGATGTTATTTGTTTGTTGCATATGCTACAGAAAGATGCACACTGGTTAGAATGCAACAGACTGGGAAGTTTGTTTACGGCCTGTAATGGTAAAAAAAAGAAGAAAAAAAAAGAATGGGGTGGCTTTTATGTGGCAAAGTATTTGGAACCAGAATTAATCTATAAAGAGGAAGAAGGTGGAATATTAATTATAAAAATAACTATACAGTCTCAAGACATTATTCTTATAGGATTATATGTACCAAACAAAAATAAAAAGCAATTCTTTTTGGAAATGGGACCTATATTGGCGGAATTTGGAGATGATAGAACGATATGGTTAGGGGATTTTAATGGGGTGACAGACCCTGGTATAGATAGAAGTAGGAAAGAGAAAAGGGAAGGGAAACTTCCGGATGCTTTTTGGAATTTGGTTAACCATTGGAAAATGTATGATACTTGGAGAAGTAGAAATTTTACAAGAAAAGGTTACACATTCTTCTCAGATAGACACCTCTCCTTATCAAGAATTGACATGATTTGGGCCTCAGTGGCCCTAATGAACAAGTTAGAGGAGACAGAAATTCTACCAAAGGTTTTATCAGATCATAATGCAATGATAAACAGAAAACGGGCTATGATAAACGGAAAATACTGAGGATTAATGAAAATTTATTGAGGAAGGAGTGTAAGGAAAAAATACAGCTAGCTATATAAGATTATTTAATTAATAATGTAGATAGGGGAACCGCAGATATAGTGGTATGGGATGCTGGGAAGGCAGTTATAAGAGGGATCCTGATTCAACACAACTCAATCTGGTATAAGAAAAAGAAATTTAAAAAGTCTCTTTTAGAGGAGATTAGGCAAAAAGAGAGTCTCCTAATAAAGAATATGGATAAAATTAGTAGACAAAGAATACAGAATGACATAAAGGTTTTACAGCGACAATATACAGTTTTGATTACAACACAGATTGAAAAAAAGGTTTTGTTTAATAAGCAGAGATTTTTTGAACATGGGAATAAAGCAGGTAAATTACTTGCCTGGCAACTGAAAAAGACTTATGAGAAAGAACCAATTTTAAAAATTAAAAGAGGGGGAGCTATAACAACTGACCCCAAATATATCCAAAAAACATTTTTAGAATATTATACTAGGTTATATACAAGAGGGGCTGTAGACGAACAAAAAATTGAGTTATATCTGTTCGAAAATAAATGTAAAGAGATTAGTCAAACACTACAAAATATTTTGGAAGAACCTATAACTCAGGAGGAATTAAATAAAGCCATTAATAAAAGTAAACCTAATAAATCACCAGGCCCTGATGGGTTCACAGCTAGTTATTATAAATGTTTTAAAGATCTCCTTAGTCCACTATTATTGAGGGTTATGAAAGCTAGTCTGGAGACAGGAACGATACCACAAACGTGGAAACAGGCCAATATTACCCTTATACCAAAGCCAGAAACAGATCATACAGAAGTTAAAAATTATAGACCTATCCCAATTATAAGATTCTATGATCTCTCCAAACTGGAGGAATGGGCATTAAAATGGCAAATGAAATTCTGTGTGAGCAAGTGCAAATTGATGCATATTGGGGCAAAAAATCCCAACTTCACATATACACTGATGAGATCTGTGCTGGCAGCGACAGACCAAGAAAGGGATACGGTAGTGGATAGCTTGATGAAGATGTCAACCCAGTGTGCAGCTGCTGTGAAAAAAGGAAATTCCATGCTGGCCATAATTAGTCAAAGAATAGAGAATAAAACTGCTGCTATCATACTGCCCTTGAACAACTCTATGGTGAGACCACACTTGGAATGCTGTGTACAGTTCAGGTCACCACACCTAAAAAAGGTTACTGCAGAGCTTGAGAAGGTGCAGAAAAGATCAGGGGACTAGAGCAACTGCCCTATGAGGAGCGGTTAAAATGCTTAGGGCTGTTTAACATGGAAAGAAGGCGGTTAAAGGGAGACATGATAGAGGTCTATAAAATTATGCATAGTACGGAAAGAGTGGATAGAGAGCAGCTTTCCCCCCTCATAATACTAGTCATCTGCTGAAGCTGGAGGGTGAGAGATTCAAAACAGATAAAAGGAAGTATTTCTTCACACAACGCAGAGTTAAATTGTGGAACTCCCAGCCCCAGGATGTGGTGATGGCTGCCAACTTGGAGGGCTTGAAGAGGGGAGTGGACATGTTCATGGAGGAGAGGGCTATTCGTGGATACTAGTAAAAATGGATACTAGTCATGATGCATACCTAATCTCTCCAGGATCAGATGAGCATGCGTATTAAGTGCTTTGGAACACAGGCAGGACAATGCTGCTGCAGTCGTCTTGTTTGTGGGTTTCCTAGAGGCATCTGGTTCGCCACTGTGAATAGACTGCTGGACTTGATGGGCCTTGGTCTGATCTAGCATGGCTTTTCTTATGTTCTTACTCTCCAGGATCAGATAAGCATGCATATTAGGTGCTTTGGAACACAGGCAGGACAATGCTGCTGCACTCGTCTTGTTTGTGGGTTTCCTAGAGGCACCTGGTTGGCCACTGTGTGAATAGACTGCTGGACTTGATGGGCCTTGGTCTGATCTAGCATGGCTTTTCTTATGTTCTTACAATATGTTCTTAATAGGGTCCGCCGTTCATGTGGAGGAGGGGGGGAATCAAAACTGGTTCTCCAGATTAGAGTCCACCACTCTTAACCACAACACCATGCTGGCTAAGGGCCTGACTATCACATACGAAGCCCTTCAAGACCTTAGATCTCCATATGTGCGAGACAGCCTCTGCCCTATGCAACGCCACAATAACTTTGCTCATCTGTGTGAGGTCTTCTGCAGGTGCCAACCTGCAAATACACAAAATCAACAACTGCCCATACATGGGCCTTCTCTGCTGTGCCCCCCACCTCATAGAATGGCCGGCCTGAGGCAGTCAGGAAGGGTCCCACTCTCCTGGCTTTCTCCAAACTATGCAAAACTGAATTATTCAAGAGAGCTTTTGTACACAGGCAATAGAGTAAATGATTCACAAAGGTCCTTAGATTAATTATTAAGGACTGTCATCTAAACTACTATGTTAACCTTGCTGAAACTAGGGTTCTACTGTGTGATATTTGCATCATTTAATGTATCATGTTAAGACTTATGATTTGCTTCGCTTCTGTTTTTAGATTGATTTTATTGTATTTTTGTTTAAAGGGATACAGGAAGAGAAAAAAGAGGGAAGGGGAGAAAAGGTAAAACATATTTCATCCTCTGAGCCTCGGGAATTCATCCTAAACAGTTAAACATCTTAATTAAGAAAATCTAGTACCATAACGTCTGTCATTTGACCTGAACATTTAGACATCTTATATTTCACTAAACATTTTCTTATAATAAATTCTTGGTTTCTTGATTTTTAAATTGTTTACTAATCATGTAAGTAGTAATCATAAAAAGGTTGCCATTTCAACACAAATTCATCTATTGGATTCATGTTTATCAAGTGCGTTAGTCTGGCCATCAATGCAAAATCAGAAAGATTATTATTCCACTCTGTAATATCAGGAGTTGTATTGGACTTCCAATACCTGGCAAAGATAATTCTAGCAGCAGAAGCTGCATATTGGTAAAGCTCTTTGTGAACTGATTTAAGTTGGAGAGGGGTTATACCCAGCAACATAAGCTTTGGTTCTAGTTCAAAGTTCGCCTGAAGCATTTTCTGTAACTCTTTACGAATCTTTCGCCAATACTTTTGGCTTTTGGTAAAAGTCAGCCACTGGTGAAAAAAGTTCCTTTTGTTCTGAGCATTTCCAGCACTTTGCTTGGTCTGTTTTGTACATCTTCTTAAGGTCCACTGTTTTTAGATTTCTGATTGGTTCTACAACCCTATAATCCTAATGTACTAATTAATGAATGTCTCATGTGATTGTTTATACTGATTCACTCTGTGTAATCCACCATGAGTCCAAGCAGGAAAGGTGGACTATAAATGACACAAATTAAAAAATGGAAGTGGAAGCTTTGCACACAGTAGAGGCTCTCTAGCATGCATGGAACTTGCTCATAAGATTCAAGCCAGTATAATGAAGATAAATTCAATACAAACACTCACAGGTTGGTTGTCTTGGATTCATGGTTCTTAGACAGTATGCTAAGGAACACTTACCAGATCTGCCATTATGAACAGGCTTTTTCTGAAGACAGGGTGTCCAGCCCTTTTGCCTTGCACAGCGCAGCCACAGAAGTATTAGGTATGATCTAGGCTTGATTCTCAGTTCATGTGATAGTGAAGTTTACATAACCTGGCCTGTGAGAGTAAAGTATATGGATTATTTGCTTCATTTATGCCTTGCTTTTCTCCCAAAACAGCTGCAAAGCAGCATTCATTATTTTCCATTTATCCTCACAAGAACCCTGTGAAGTAGGCTTGGCTGAGAGTGTATGCGTGGCTTAAGGCCACTCAGCACGCTTCCATGGTGGAGTGGGGACTTGAAAAGCTCCACTAAATCCTCTACGGTGTTCTGGGCTTTCTCGGCATCCAATTTCCTGTTGAAAGTATTCCTTGAAGGCAAGCAAGTTTAAAAACTACAGCCTAAGACGAAAGCTGTACTACAGCCCCCAAGATGCTGGGTTATAGACAGCTTGTTTGACGTTACATGAATCTTTTATCAGGGAGGGAATTTTTTTTCCTAGGGCTCTGTTGGGATATTGAAAAATACATGTTCTCTGAACACTGTTTTTGACCTGCAAATCACAGTTCCTCACCAAAAGGTATTCAAGGGGAAACTTCAGTGTGAAACTGCTGAACCTGGGAGTTGTTAGGATGTTTTGCACTAAGCCCACCTAAACAAAATTTTAGGATTTCTCCCTTACTATAGGTATAACGTCTTAGTATGACCTAGGCATCCCCCACCTCCTTGGCCCCTTAACTTTTATTTTTAATTTTGTGTTCCATAATTGCAGTTAGGTGTGCAATCTTGAGAATATGGGATAAATACAAATTTAGACTGTGCCCAAAAACTCCTTTGTGGTTATCACCAAAAGAAGCCTTACTTTAGATGACAAACGATACATGAAAACAGATGGATAACATATAGGGATATGTTAGAATTTTTGCAAGAGGATTGTAAAATGAAAAAGAAGAAATAATGGCATATAGGAATTGGTTTCTCTATGTACAATTACTAGATAGATTTCAGATTGACAAAAGCTCTTATGGTTTTGAAGATGATAAAGCTGAATTTGAAACAATGTTGTACTAGTGGTAATCATGTCATTGCTAAAATGTATACGCTCTTGCTGAGATATGAAACGGAAGAAGAACAAGTAAAGGATTGCTTGGTGAAATGGGCTATTAATTTTGGATACAACATACAAATGGAACAGTGGGAGAATATGTGGTTAAAGGGTCTCAAGATTACTTTAAGTTCTTGTCTGAAATAAATTTTTTATTAAATGATGTATCGTCGGTACTTGTGTCCAGATATATTAGCTAAAATGTATACAAATGTCCCAAATACATGTTGGAAATGTGAACAGCACGAAGGGACTCTCTTTCACCTATGGTGGACCTGTAAAAAAGTTTTTAAAATTTGGTCTCAATTACATTCTATAATACAGAAGATTTTGAAGGTTAATATACAAATGAAACCAGAAATGTATCTTCTGGGTTTTATGAATAGCCAGCTTGGGGGGGAGGGAGAATGTTTGTTTTTATTATATATTATTTCAGCAGTAAGAATATTATATGCACAAAAATGGAAAAATTCAGATATACCTACAATAGAAGAATGGCTTGTCAAGATCTTGGAATTAGCGGAAATGGCCAAACTGCCTGCTCTGATTGGAGAAAATAACTTATCTAAGTTTGTAGAAAATTTGAAACCATTTATTGACTTTTTGCGTAATATGGAAAAAAATGAATAGTTGATTTGTGGGTTTGAAAATTAGAATAAGAATGTAGGCATGATAGAGAAAAAATTTAGTTGTAAGAATAATTTTGTATATGTAGTTAGAGAACAGGTTGTAATTTCCTAATTAGATTTATATTTGATACAAATGAAAACGGAAGTATCTTTTTATCCGTGTGTTTGTATTTCTATTTCCCCCTTTTTATTTTGTTGTCTTGATGTTATTTTGCACAGTCTAGGTCAACTCATTGGATGTGAAGAAGAATCCTTTAGTCCATGAAAGTGTAAATTTTGTTACTGTTCAAACTGCCACAAGGCTCTTCATCGGTTCCAAGACTCTTATTGAGCCTTGAAATGATTTGATTCTTCGGATACTCTAGTTTGAGTCCTAGACCACCCAAACTCTGCTGCCCTTGTTCATACACTCCCTATGCATGCAAACCAGCGCATATACACTCAGAGTGTATGAACAAGGGCAGCAGATTTCTAGGTGAGGGCCTGGAATTCTTCCAGAAACTCTGGGTTACAGAGATTAATTCCCCATTCCTACTCACTGCTGACGAAGGGAGCGTTGACTCTCGAAAGCTTATTCTTTGAAAATTGTGTTGCTCTCTAAATACTACTCGACTCAAATGTACCTGGAGGAAACTGCAACCCACCCCCAGTCCCCCTCCCAGAGCCAAATTCCACTTTCCCCAGGCTCCACTTGAAATTCTCCAGTAGTTTCCCAAGCCGGGATTGGCAACCCTGTGCACACCAGAGCGACACGAGAGGTACAATCTGATCTTTGAATGAAAGTTCCTCCCCTCGCTAACATGTAAGCTTTAAAACCCAACAAAACCCTGAGGTATAAGAAACTCCCAATCTTTCGTCTAAATTTCCCTTTGCTATTCTTCCTCAGCTGTAAAAACTGGGACCACTTGATATAAACACATTTTGCTTTGCGGCCTCAAGGCAATTTAAATAAACCTAACGTTTCAAAGAATAGAAGGAGTATTTATGTTGCCTGAAACTCACAGAGCAGTTTAATCTTCAACCGCAAGGGACGTGGTAGGCAGGCTATGTGTGTGTGTGTGTGGGGAGGTGTCATAATCCATAATAGGCCAGGGAGAAATAAGCTTTGAGGCTCCACCTCCATTTAGGCATGGGAGTTTTTGCCTTGGATTTACCACTCTCTAGATGCACATTTTCCCCGTTTGAATTCTCAGTACTCAAAAATAAGCCCCCATGCAGAGTTTTGAGAATTCGGATTGGAAAAATGTGCATCTAGAGAGTGGCAAATCCAAGGCAAAACCTCCTATGCATAAATGGCCAGCAAGAAGGTGCCGTCAAGTTACAGCTGATTTACAGCGACCCTGTAGTGTTTTTAAGGCAAGAGAGATTCAGGGGTGGTTTGCCATTGCCTGCCTGCTTGGGCTGAGAGAGTTCAGAGAGAACTGTGACTAGCTGCATGTAGAATTGAAAGGAGTTCTCCAGATTAGAGCCCATCTCTCTTAACCACTGCACCACTCTGTATATAACATAAATTTAAAAAATATCAGTAGGGGAAAGACAGCCCTGACCTGGATAACCCCAGGCTAGCCAGACTTCAGAATCTAAGCAGGGTCGACCCTGGCAAGTATTTGGATGGGAGACCTCCAAGGAATACCAGGGTCGTGACGCAGAGGCAGGCAATGGCAAACCACCTCTCTGAATGCCTCTTGCTTTCAATACCCCACCAGGGGTCGCCATAAGTCAGTTGTGACTTGACAGCACACACATACGAAACAACTGAGCTGCGGCTCAGTTTGTAGGGCATCTGCTTGGCATGCTGAAGGTCCCAGGTTCAATCCCTGGCATCCCCAGTTAAAGGGTAGGTGATGAGAAAAACCTCTCTGTGAGACCCTGGAGAGCCGCTGCTGATCTAGTAGACAATACTGACTTTCATGGACCAAGGGTCTGATTCCGTATAAGGCTGCTTCATGTGTTCATGCGAAACAACCGGAAGAGCAGGTAGGGTGAAAGTACCCTTTGGTTCTGGAAAGTGTTTGCTGGAGAGAAAAAAGAACAGAAGGTTATGCAAAAGCCCGCAACGCGTCTAAATAAAAACTCTTCACATTCTGCTTCTATTCGTTCCCCTCGCCCGCCTGCAGCCACGGTGTTTAAATGCCCTGCCGCATTTCATCTCTTCCCCCCCCCCCGTTGTGACGTCACCGCAAAAAAGTCGCCTGGGCTCTGATTGGGCTGCGCCGTTTCCGACCGTGGGGGTCCATACAAATCTGTCTTGCAGTGTGGGCCTGCTTTAAATCCTCCCTGCCCACGAAGTTTCGGGGTGTGGAAGGACGTGAGAAATCAAGACTACTGTCTAGGGTTGCCAGATCCAGGTTGGGAACCTCCTGGATATTTGGGGATGGAACCAGGGGAGGACAGGGACCTCAGTGGGGTTCAATGCCACAGAGCCCACCCTCCAAAGCATCCCTTTCCTCCAGGGGATTTGATCTCTGTAGTCTGGCGATGAGCTGTGATCCTGGGGGATCCCCAGGTCCCACCTGGCGGTTGGCATCGGTGCTACTGTCCTGCACACATGTAGCATTGCTTTTGGTGCTTCCCTGAGATCAGAAGGCTGATAGTCTATTTGGGACTTTTTTATCCCGCTTTTCCTCCGAGGAGCTCGGGATAGCACGTGTGGTTCTCACTTCTATTTTATCATCACAAGAACCCTCTGACACAGGTCAGGCTGAGCGAGAGAGTGAGTGACTGCCCAAGGACAAGTAAGCATGTCCTGGCAAGTGAGGACTTAAACCTGGGTGTGTGTTCCCCCCCCTTCCCGGTCTTAATCCAAGGCTCTAAGCTCTACTTGCCTTCTCTCTTTGATCAACTCAATGTGCGCCTTGGTTTCAAACTAGTAGCAATTTTGAATCGAATGAATCCTGTGCATTTAGGTGATCTTCCCTTCCTTTTAAAAAATGTTAATGTCAAAAAACCAGGCAAGGGGCTCTGGAGTTATGCTTGAGGTTTGGCTCATGGAGAGCCAGCATGGTGCAGTGGTTAAGAGCGGTGGGCTCCAATCTGGACAAATGGGTTTGATTCCCCACTCCACGTGAGTGGCAGACTCTAATCTGGAGAATCAGATTCGATTCCCCACATGAAGCCCGCTGGGTGACCTTGGGCCAGTCACAGTTCTCTCAGAACTCTCCCAGCCCCACCTACCCCACAAGGTGTCTGTTGGGTGGGAGAGGCGATTGTAAACTGCTTTGAGACTCCTTTCCGTAGAGAAAAGCAGTGTATAAAAACAAACTTCCAAATATCTTCCTCCTCCTTTCCCTTTTTGAACTGCACTGCTGGGCAGCTGGAAACTGTATTTATTTTGGAACAAGAAGGACAGAAAACTCATCTTCCCCATTTGCAGGGAGAGATCCAGCCAAGCCGGCTTTCTTTTAACCATGAAAATCCTTCCCAGCACTCCAAGCTGCCACTGTTCTGTCTTAAAGCGGCAATGAAGTCTTTTTGCTGAGCTCTTTCTCCTATCCCTGCAAAATTAGTTTTCACAAAGGCCTCCCTCCTTTCATGTCCCTGCAGGATGTATAATTAGGGTGGACTTTTTACATCTTTTACAATATACACTTACGGATGTTGTGACTATTTGAGTGCAAGTATGAACAAACAGAAGGGGGGAGGATATTAAGGCTTAGTAAAAGGGTGTAATGTGGTGTGGGAAGGAAATAAATCTTGGAATAGTAGGGTTGCCAACCTCCAGGTACTAGTTGGAGGTCTCCTGCTTTTACAACTGGTCTCCAGCTGATAGGGATCAGTTCACCTGGAGAAAATGGCCTCTTTGGCAATTGGACTGTATGGCATTGAAGTCCCTCCCCCCTCCAAACCCCACCCTCCTCAGGCTTCGCCCCAAAAACCTCCCACCGATGGCGAAGGGGGACCTGGCAACCCTATGGAATAGTAGGGTTACCTTTCCTTTCCTTTTATCCCTTAGAAGCTCCTTGATCCATTGATCTTGAGCAGCATATATCTAGTGTTGGAGGGATATAAGGACTGAAACAAATCTTGCCGCTGACAATGTAGCCTTGGGGTCCCTATCGCTTAGTAAAAAAGGCATTATGTCAGTCACAGAGGCGTTGGATTTGTATATTAAAAGGGAAATATAGTGCGATCGAAGATCCTCGTAAAAGCGGCATTCCAAAAGGGCATGGGCTAATGAGTCAATAGAGCCAGAAGAGCAAGGGCAGATCCTGTCAGAGTATGGTATATTCAGAATTCTGCCCTGCATTACCATAGAAGGGTTAGCATTCAATCTAGCCAAGCAAAAAGCTCTACAGAGACGAGGAATTGTTAGATAATATGTATAGGCAGGCAGACCACGTGGAGGGGGTATCCCGAAGAACTGGGATTGTTACCATAAACAGGTCCGGGCCCTGGTGCTGTTGAACCAATAAACCGCACCAAGGGGATGAAGGGGGGAAAAAAGTTTATTTCTGTGATCACACAAATAAGGTGCCTCCCCAGCTCAAGGGGCTGTGAAAGAGAAAAGCACACTGTCACAATCACATATGATATAAAGCATCTCCGCCTTCTGGTATACATATCTGGAAATCAGGTTACTAATTGGTACATCTACTCAGTATTGGCACTATCTACCAGACTACCTATATGACGGGTAATGTCCACAACCTTCGCACCAGGCAGGCAAGTCACCATGCGGTCCATGTACCCGCCAGAAACCCAGCTATCTACATTCCTAAGGATTGAATCCCCTACTACAAGAAGCCCCCCTCCCCTCTGAGGCATATCCTCAGTACGAGAGGATATCTGTTCATCCACCAAGGAAGAGGTCCCTTCTAAGGAACCACATTCCCCTACCTCAGTGAGATGGCCTCCTTCCCCAAGGGCTCCATCATCCGTGACTAGCAGGTTGCCGTCACCTTGGGACTGGGATGTGACTATTTCATCCCCGGAATCCTTAGTCACCTCTCCCTCTGCCTGCCTCAGCTCCTCCAGTTGAGCTACCTTGGCCTCAAGGAAGTGAACTCGCTTCCTGAGAGCCAGGAGCTCCCCGCACCAAGCACACACCCACGACTTCTGTCCAGCAGGCAGATAATCATACATGCGACACTCCATGCAGCACACTGGATAGCCCCCGACCCCTGCTGGCTTTCTACCTTCATAACTGGTATTTTATTTATTAATTAATTATTATATCATTCTTTGGTGTTGTAACCCTGCCTTTTACTCTCTTGCACTCTTCCTGTACCAAATAAGAACTGAGTGCCCAAGTTCCTTGCCCTGCAGCTATCTGCTACTAATTCACAGGGATATTCAAGTTGCTTGGTATTCCAACTGGATGGAGCGAGTTACTCTGCCAAGATAACAAGATTTTATATTCACCCTACAGATCCCCAGTCACAATCCACCTTGTGCTCTCGCCCTTCGGCTCACGCCTCTGGCAAGCAGGAGCCTTGGAATTTAAATGCTCACAGCCTCCACCTCTCTCACACAAGCTCCAATCACAACAGCCCCACTTAACAAGGTAACAATCAAGCTTTCAGGCAGCAATCAACCTTAATCACCCACTGGCACAACAACCACAATCCTCTCCCAGCAAACCTCAATTAAATTCCCAGTTTAGTTAGGCTTCCCAGTGTTTAAAAAAGGCAAAGTTTAAACTCACCCCTGCCTGTAGTCCCCAGCTCAGCTCAATCAAAATGGTTTATGTTGTTTTGGTTGTAGTAAACCAACCCTATGTTGACCCTATGAATTAATGTCCTCCAAATGTTCTCCAAAACGTCTTCTTATTAACAGCCTTGCTCAGGTCTTGCAAACTGAGGGTCATGGCTTCCTTGATTGAGTCAATCCATCTCCTTTTGGGTTTTCCTCTTTTCCAGTTAAAATGAAGCATGTTAAGTAATGGTTCTTAGGTTTTGTTTCATAATTTAGTGAAAATAATTTTTAAAAATTGTTTTAACTTTTAATGTTAAAACATTAACATTAAAAGCCTGGAAGTGGTCTCTGGAGAAGCAAAACACAGATTACCAGCAGTGCATAAGAACATAAAGAAAAGCTCTGCTGGATCAGACTGATAGTCCAGCATCCTGTTTTACATGGTGGCCCACCAGCTGCCCAACATACTCTGGCTCTGGATATGCAGGTTTCCCTTAGCCACCATGGCTAATAGCCCCTGTACATCTGTGTAATCCCTCTTTAAACCTGTCTGTGCTCACAGCCATCACTATGTCCATTGTCATTGAATTCCATAATGTAATTACTCACATCCACCCTGAATCTATTGGGTGCATCTGAGTTACTGTATTATACAAGAGGAAGAAAAAATGCTCTCCAATTTTTAAACTCCATGCATAACTTTATAAACTAAGCCCCCCTAAACTGTATTTTTTCTAAACTGAAAAGGGAATTTTAGACTCTGAGTTTAATGGGGTCCTGTGAGCCTGCTATTTGGGGCCCCAGATGGCCCCGGGTCCACAGCTGTTCATTTACCAGAGAGTAAAACTTAAGGCTACAGCATTGCACACTTCAGAAAGCCCTTCCAACGTGGTGTAGTGGTTAAGAGCGACGGACTCTGATCTGGAGAACTGGGTTTGATTCCCCGCTCCTCCACATGAGCAGCAGACTCTAATCTGGTGAACGGGGTTGTTTCCCCACTCCTCCACATGAAGCCAGCTGGGTGACCTTCGGCCAGTCACAGTTCTCTCCTAACCCTCTCAGCCCCACCTACCTCATAGGGTGTCTCTTGTGGGGAGGGGAAGGGAAGGTGACTGTAAGCCGGTTTGATTCTTCCTTAAGTGGTAGAGAAAGTTGGCGTATAAAAACCAACTCTTCTTCTTCTCACTCCGTGCCCCTGCCTTCAGAGGTAAGGTTGGTAGCAACCAGAGACGGGACTCTCTCCCTCTTGAGGCTGGCTTGGTACCTACCCTCCAAAGCAGCCATTTTCCCCCAAGGGAATTTATCTCGGTCACTTGGAGATCAATTATAATAGCGGGAGATCTCCAGGCCCCACCTGGAGGTTGGCAACCTTAGAGCAGATGGACGTCAGCTGGATACAATGCCATAGAGCCCACCCTCCGAAGCAGCCATTTTCTCCTTGGGGCGGGGGACACAACTCGCTGCCGCCTGGAGAGCAGCTGTCATTCATGGAGATCTCCAGGCCCCACCTGGAGGTTGGCAACCTTAGAGCAGATGGACGTCAGCTGGATACAATGCCATAGAGCCCACCCTCCAAAGCAGCCATTTTCTCCTTGGGGCGGGGGGGACACAACTCGCTGCCGCCTGGAGAGCAGCTGTCATTCATGGAGAGCTCCAGGCCCCACCTGGAGGTTGGCAACCTTAGAGCAGAGGGACCTCAGCTGGATACAATGCCATAGAGCCCACCCTCCAAAGCAGCCATTTTCTCCTTGGGGCGGGGGGGACACAACTCGCTGCCGCCTGGAGAGCAGCTGTCATTCATGGAGATCTCCAGGCCCCACCTGGAGGTTGGCAACCTTAGAGCAGAGGGACCTCAGCCGGATACAACGCTATAGAGTCCGTCCTCCAAAGCAGCCATTTTCTCCAGAGGGAGGAACAGCTCTGTGTCGTCTGGAAAGCAGCTGTCATTCTGGAAGATCTCCAGGCCCCACCTGGAGGTTGTCTATAAGAGCTGGCTCATCACCTGTTAAGGAACAACATCCCAACACGCAGCCACTGATACCTCTTTTTGTTATTTTTATGTTTTTTCTCATGAGAAAAAACATAAAAATAACAAAAAGAGGTATAAGTGGCTGCGTGCTGGGATATTGTTTCTTAACAGGTGATGAGCCCACCTGGAGGTTGGCAACCCAGCCCGGACGACACCGCTCCAGGCAGCTGAGTTGCGCGCGCACACACACACCCCCTCCCAGCTCCGGCCGCCTCCCCGTGCGCGTGCGCCGCTCCGGCCCTCTCCCTCCCTCCTCCTCCGGCTTGCGCCTCCCTCGACCAATGAGCGGCGCCGTTGCTGGCAGGTGCCGAGTGTTTTTGTTTTGGGTCGAAGAAGGAGAAGAAGTTGTAGTTGAGGCGGGCCGGCCTCTCGGTGGCGGCTGAGGGCCGCTTGCGTTTTTTAAACCCCCCCTCCCTCTATTTCCCCCCCCCTCTCTCTCCCCCCTCCTGAGGCGACCGGCCTACCTCAGGCGCCCCCTTCGCCTCGGAGAAGGCAGGCAGGCGACGGAGAGGCTCGTCCCTCCGCTTCGCCCTCCTCACAGCCTCCGCTGTCGGCCTCGCGAGGCCGGGCTCGGCGCGGGCCCCCCTCCCCCGCGGCCCCCCCAGCCGCTGCTGACGCCGCCCCGCAGGAGGACGAGGGGGGGCCAGGCCTGGCCCGGCTTGGCCTGGCCCGGCCTCACCCGAGCCGACCCCCGCCGGGCGTCCATCATGAGGAGGGACATGAACGGCGTGACCAAGAGCCGCTTTGAGGTGAGTGGGGTGGGGGGGTTGCCAACCTCCAGGCGGGGCCGGGGTTCTCCTGATCGCGAGAGCCAGGCGTTAGGATACGGCCGCTTTGGGGGGGGAGGGGGGGTTCACATCACATCCCCGCTGAGCCCCTCCCCAAATCTCCAGGAATTTCTCAAGGCGGAGTTGGCTACCTTATTTCGGGGTGGGGGTGGGGAATCTGTTTTTAAACAGACCTGGATGGCCCAGGCTGGCCTGATCTCGTCAGATCTCAGAAGCTAAGCAGGGTCAGCCCTGGTTAGTATTTGGAGGGGAGACCACCAAGGGATATCATGGTCACTATGCAGAGGAAGGCAATGGCAAACCCCTCTGTCAGTCTCTTGCCATGAAAACCCCAAAAAAGGGGTTGCCATAAGTCGCCTGCGACTTGACGGCTCTTTACTCACACACACAGCCAGATCTCGGAAGCTAAGCAGGGTCAGCCTCAGTATTTGGACGGAAGACCACCAAGGAAGGCCAGGGTTGCTGTGCAGAGGAAGGCACTGGCAAACCACCTCTGTCAGTCTCTTGCCATGAAAACCCCCCCAAAAGGGGTCGCCATAAGTCGCCTGCGACTTGACGGCTCTTTACTCACTCACACAGCCAGATCTCAGAAGCTAAGCAGGGTCAGCCTCAGTTAGTATTTGGATGGAAGACCACCAAGGAAGGCCAGGGTTGCTGTGCAGAGGAAGGCACTGGCAAACCACCTCTGTTCGTCTCTTGCCACGAAAACCCCCCAAAAGGGGTCGCCATAAGTCGGCTGCGACTTGACGGCACTTTACACACACCCACATTGTTTTTAAAAATTTAGAGACTTTGTCGCCAGTTGTGTTTTGGCGGTATGCTGGAGAAGGGAAGGATATCCCCTTTTTTAGAAACCACGGGGCATATGGAGGACAGGGTGGGATTTTTCCTGGTGGTTCGTTGAGTAGCTCAGTAACTGGGGAGGGGGGAGTAATGGCTCGGCTGGACCGAAGGGTATTTTTTCCTCTTTGCGCTTAGTTTATGGGCCGTCTTTCTGACAGACTTTCTTCCTCCCCATGTACACGGAAGGAAACACGTTAGCAGGGAGGGGAGCTTGTGGCAGAAGGGGAGAGAGGACATATTTTCCCTGAGTATTTGTGTTGGGGGCAGGGATGTGAAAGGCCAGAACTCTGTATGTGTGTGTGTATGAGAGTGTGTATGTATATGTGGAGGGGTCAAACTAGAAAGTGTGGGCCTCTGTGCATTCTCTGAATCTTATTGGGGTGTATAATGTCACGGGAGAGCAATAGGAGGTGCAGGGAATATTAGGGTACGATTCTGTGCCGAGTTACTGCAGTCTGAGCCTGTTGAAACCAATTGGCTTAGATTGGAGTACGTCTACACAGGATTTCAGTATTGTAAATGGGTTACGTTGCAGTGAGGCAGGTTTTTGTTTTAACCACCCCCCATTGAAATGAAATGTTGTTTGTTGGGCATGAGCTGAAAGAGATTGTTGTGATGTGTTTGTGTGTGTGAAATGGTAGTCTTGAGTTCTGTGTGCCAGAGTGGAATAGAGAGCATTAAGAAAAGCCCTTCAAAAACATGGATTCTATGAACTGCTAGGTTTGGAGGGGGGTGGATTGTTGGGTTAGGAGGGTCAGACTGCACCAGGGGAAAGGGATGAAGTGTTGGAGAAATTTCAGGAGGAGTTAACCATGATGGGTGGAGCATGTCACCAAGAGTGGAGATACCTGTTCGTGAAGTGTTTGTTCATGATGAGTTCAGGATGGCGGAAGATTGTGCATGTGATTGTGTTGGAATTATGACAAGTTTGGAGTGGTGGTAGAAATGATGAAAAGGGGGGATTGCAGGAGATGTGCTGGAAGTGTGTTGGGATTTTCAAGTGGAGGAATACAAATTCAAGGAATGTAAGTTCTTGTATGTGAAAAAGCCCAGGGGGTATGTTTTTCTCATTGGCAGGGCTTTTGGTGGGAGTATTGGGAGGGGGGTAGTGCAAAAGAAGAGGCCTAGCAGATTGCAGAGTGGGATTGGATGGGAGATGAAACACTGAATAAGTGGAGGTGGGAGGGAAGAAGCCCTGGTCCTAAAAAACATAGAATGATAGTAAGGGGACACAGTAATGATTAATCTTAATGATATCAGTGGTGGGGGGCAGGTCTTGCCTGCTGCTAGCTATGAAGGTGTTGGTCCCTCCTGCCTGGGTAGGTGTCAAGGACATACATGTGTGCACACACAGAGCAATGTTATATGTAGGTTATGTTTTGATTGATGAAGGAGGACAGTGTTGTTGCATTGTTTTGTTTTTTTTGTACTAGGAAACGAACAACCACTGAGGACTGTAAAACGTCACATATAGATATATGAGAATGTATTTGTGTTCAATGATGGAAAATTCATGGATATACGGGTCTGGATTGTCTCCTTTTTAAAAAAGAGCACGACATGCATATGCCCAAGCCCAACACATTTGTATTAATTGTAATCATGTGTATAGGTTCTAGCCAGTGGTGTGCTTATGTTTGTGCTCATTGATAAGAGCTTACAAAGTACATCTGGATCTCCTCTGATATGAAAGCCAGTGTGGTGTAGTGCGGTGGTTTGGAGCGATGGACTCTAATCTGGAGAACTGGGTTTGAGTCCCCACTCCTCCACATGAGCGGTGGAGGCTAATCTGGTGAACTGAATTTGTTTCCCCACTCCTACACACGAAGCCAGCTGGGTGACCTTGAGCAAGTCACAGCTCTGTTAGAGCTCTCAGCCCCACCTACCTCAAAGGGTGTCTGTTGTGGGGAGGGGAAGGGAAGGTGATAGTAAGCCGGTTTGAGTCTTCCTTAAGTGGTGGAGAAAGTCAGCGTATAAAAACCAACTCTTCTTCTGTGTGTTGATTCCAGAGTAAGGGAGGTTTTCCTGCTTTGGCATGGTTTGTATAGCATAATTTATCTTGAAGTAACAAATATGAGTGTGATGTAAGGGCATTGTAGGATAGGGTGAACAGCTGTTTTAGTGTGTGGTGCTGTAGGCATTATGCACAATTGATGCTGAAGTTGATTAGGAAAAAAATGGAAATATAACAGTGTATGTGTTTAACTTCAGGAAACACAAAAGATTCAACCTAGTACTTTTGCTTTATTCTAATATGGGGAAGGGAATTTGAATACTGGGGAGCCCAAGGGATGGAGAGGCTGGAGGGAGTGCAAGCAAAGGGTAAACAATGAGAGCTATTCAGGAAAATATGGTACGTAATCAGCACGATCTGGGACCACACAAAAGCACCCTATCAAACAAGAGTTCCTTCCAATTCTTTGTTGTAACAGCTGTATTATTTTTTTCTTAACAAAGTTAAAGGGAAGGGGGGAAGCAACATAAGTAACACAAATGAGAGCAATAGGATGCTTCCTCCCACCTCACTTTGTGCAGATTTCATAAAGGAGAAAGATAAACTGCCTGAGAGTAGTCTCTCAGCTGCGTGACCTGAAGATATATTGAATAAGGATAGAACTGCGTAGATGGTTGCTTTCCTACATTGTGGCCTGGAGAGGAGAAGCAATTGTGACTGAGTGGAGACTTGACTTGGGTACAGTCTGACAGAGGATGATAGTTCTGCAGGATGAAGAAGAGCAATGTCTTCATCCAGAAATTGGCTGGAAAATTGAGACAGGTAGAATCTATAATTTGGCTTCATTCTTTAGTTTCTTAGAAATACCAATAGCTGTTTAATGCAAAAATCAAACTAAGGAGGCTGAAAGGGGGAGGGGTGTGTGTTTGGATTAAACTGCTGTGGATTAAATAGCACAGTAACATGTAAATTGGTGTAGAAACTGTAATTCAGAAAAGGTGACCAGTTAGCACTCGAGCTAGCAGCATAGTTAGGAGTGGGAGCACACACACTAAAATGTTATGTTCCAGTAACATCGGCAGGCTTTTTTTTCTTGTGGGACATGTGTGCTGGCATTGATGGGGGGTATAGCAATAAGTTGTTTCTCCAGAAAGCAATGTCTATGGAATATACAGATTTGAAGCTGCCATAGGAAGAAAAAAATGTGTGTTTTTTATGTATGCTGAGAATGATTATGGGTGAGTTCGTGGTATCTTTGTGAGGGAGAATATATACCAGTTGGGAAAATGTGCTTATGTTATAAAAAGCTAGAAACTGGGGAAATTGTCTCACAATCAATATGAGGTATAGAAGTATGTGAGGTGATAGCTTTTTGTTGTACCAGTAGCTTTAAAAGGACTGAATTATGCAAAACTCATCTCACACAACCAAAAGATTTCCAGCGAGAGAGGCTGCTTCAGTGCAAATAGCCACAGCCAAAGTACATTATGGCCTAATGCTCAGCCCTTCAGCCACATGCACACAGTCCATATTGAGTAGAAGGGTGCTGTTTATAGTTGCAGTGAGGCAAGATTTCTACTCCAGGAAAAGATGCTCAATTTCTTAATTAGAGCAGGGTCATGGGGCTGAACAAGGCATAAAGTTTTCTGAACACTGAACATAATTGTCTGTAATTAACAAGTATGCTTACTGATTGTTAGCCATGGTCAGATGACACCAAACCATGGCGCTGAGGGGTGTGAGGGCTTGAGTGTTTCATTTTGTCTTGATTGCACCACCATGGTTAGCATTTGGAATATGATACAACTATGACAGCCCACTATACAGAGAAGAAAATTGCAGAGCAATATCTTTTTTATTGTAGCCGCTAACTTTCAGAATACATAAAGTAAGCTTTTCAGTCACATATAAGTACCGTATTTTCTGGCGTACAAGACGACTGGGCGTATAAGACGACCCCACATTTTTACAGTTAAAATATAGAGTTTGGGATTGTCCCGAGTCCGCGGCCTGGGGCCGGCCCTCGGGACTGCGCCCCAACCCCGAGGCCACCCCCGGTCCTCCTGGGGCGGCTCAATCCCCGGGGAAACAACACCACTTACCGGGGCGGGAGAAAGAGGGGGCGAGGGCGGCTGGACGAGCTGGCAGCGCGCCGGGAGGCGGGGCTGGCGGGAGGAACAGGAGGAGGCCGGGGGCTGACCTCCCGGCATGGAAGAGTGTGTGCCGACCTGAAGCGGCGGGACGTGGCTCTCAGGGGGAGTCGGCGAGGGGAGAAGGGAGCGGGGAAGAAGAGGGGGATGGGGGCGAGAGTAAGGGCCCTCGAGAAGGGCGAGGGGAGGACTGAGCCGACGGCCCATGGAGGGCGGGACTAAAGGAGGGTTTGGAGGGGAGGGAAGCCCATAAAGACAGAAGTTGAAGCGGAGGCCGGGGAGGAAAGGGGGCATGTTGGGTGTGCTAGGCGGCAGCCAAAACACCCTGTGCCGGGAGAAGAGAGTGGCCACCCCAGCCCCGGCCAGCCGGCCAGCCAGCCGCATGCCTGCCTTGCGCTGCCGCTGGAGCACAGCCGAGCACTTCCCTCCGTGCACCCCGGCGCACCTGGCTCCGACTCCGAGCTGGGCAGTGAGCGCCCTCGCCGGGCTCGCCTCCCCTCCCTCCTCTGCCGGACATGGACAGAGCGGAGGCGGCTCCCCAGGCAGATTCTCCAGTCCGGCTCGGAATTCAGCATCCGGCGTATAAGACGACACCCGGCGTATAAGACGACCCCCGACTTTTGAGAAGATTTTCCTGGGTTAAAAAGTAGTCTTATACGCCAGAAAATACAGTAGGTATTTATTATTTACTTTATACCTAGCCTTTCTTCCCAGTTGGGACCCAAAGCAGCTTACATCATTCTCCTCTCCTCCGTTTTTTCCTCACAACAATCCTGTGAGGTAGGTTTGGCTGAGAGTGTGTGACTGGCCAAGGTCACCCATTGAGCTTCCATGACAGAGTGGGGATTCAAACTTGGTTTTACTGTGATCCTCTTACGACTCTTTAACCACTACACCACTCTGTTGAAACAAAAAAGAGGGACAACATTGATACATGGCCAGGATGACAATGCTGAATAGTAGTTGAAGAAGTGCAGTGAAGGCATTCGGACAGTAACTGTAGCAAAATTGTTTTGCTTGAAGGTATGGTTGGCTGCTTACTCACACACACCATCTGCCAGAGAGGGCAAGAAAATTATACTGCAAGTCATATTTCCATCTCATGTATCTATTTTGTTCTACTGTGCCTCATAAAACATAAGAAATATATACCGTATTTTTCGCTCCATAAGACGCACTTTTTTCCTCCTCAAAAGTGAGGGGAAATGTCTGTGCGTCTTATGGAGTGAATGTGCGTCTTATGGACCCTAGCCCGGTCCATCCGGGACTCCCAGAGCCGGGCAGAGTGACCCCCGCCCCTCCCGCCAGCTGGCTGGGCTCGCTGGAACAATGTGAGCCGGTGTTCCCCGCCCCAATGGCCAGCTGGGAGACGGGCGGGGCGCACAAAGCTGGGCGCATCGGGATGGCGCGCTAGGAGGCGGGCGGGGCTCACAGAGCTGGGCGCATCGGGACGGTGGAAGCCGGCGTTCCCCACCCTGACGGCCAGCTGGGAGGCGGGCGGGCGACGCAGAGCCCGCTGTGCGCGTCGGGCCGGCGTGAGCCGGCGTTCCCCGATCTGATGGCCACCGGGGGGGGAGGGGTGTCTTATGGTCAGGTGCGTCTTATGGAGCGAAAAATATGATAATACACAACACATAATACAATTTGAAGAGTTTTGTGGGTAGGCTAATTATGTGTGAAGTGGTGCAAAATGAGCAGTTTGAGAGGAATAGCATTTAATTTCTGAATCAGAACTTCTTAACAGTTTGTCTGTAAAGTAGTGCAGCGTGAGTATCTGGGGATGCCACACAGAATGGGTTGAACCATGATTTAAGGGCGTTATCGTCTATAAATGAACACGTTAAGCATCTCTTTCATCATGTAAAGTTCTTTCTGACTTTAGTAGGAGTTCTTTGTCTCAAGAGTGTTGAATAGGTCCCTTGGCAGGCATTACTGTTTTTCCGAACAATGGGCTGTTACGAAACTGTGGATAAAGCTGATTAATGTTATAATTTCTCGTTTTTTTCTTTTTGAATAACAGGAGCTCGAGTGGGCTTGTCTGCCCAATTAACAGACATTTCCCATTCTTCCATATTCCAAAAGAATACAGTAAACTCTTAACACTTTTTGTGTGTGCCCGAAGTGTATGTTGAGGTCAAGCCAATGGAAAGCGGTGGTGGTTAAGTATACGTAGATGCCACTTCAGCAGATTAAACAACTCTTGAGTTTACACTGATAATGAAATTGACCATTTTAAGCCTTAAGCATATTCAAGTACTGTCTCAGTGAGGTCAGGGTTTCTCCTATTTGCCCTGTTGAGCTTTCCACAATCAAGAGAGTGGAAATTATACAAGCCTCCCACTCTGACATGTAGCTAAAACAGGCAAAGGTTGGAAATTGTCCAAGGCAAGTAGCCGAGTTCTTGAGCCTGCCTGCAAATACATTGAAGCCAACTATTCCCTGCCTCACCCAAAGAAGAAACTTGCCTCAAGCTGGGGACCTCAACTTTCCTTGGTGCAGCTTGCTTCAAGCAGGGTATGACTTCGCTTTGTAGAAGCAGTGTGTGCTTGCCCTGCCCCTGCTGAAAACAAGTCTCAGTCTTCAGGCCTGTGCCTCATTAGAGTGCATTGTCTCCTTGTGGACTGACCATTTGAACTTGCCATTTGAGCCTTAGCTACCGTGTCTAGTTCCCTGATGTAGCCTGCTTTGGGTTTCGAGAGCTGTGGAGCTAGGTACACAAATCCCTTTCTCATCTAATGAGATTTGTATTCCTAAACAATTGTTAAATGTAATAAATAATCTTTTAAACTGCAGATGGTTTTCCAAAATGCTTTTTGAGTATGCTAGGCAATTGCCTGTTTTTGTTTCATGACACACTTGATAGCATATGGACTGCTTATGAAATATTGTTTTCATCCTTTTACTTAACATGTCACAGTCAGCTCATTACATTGAAAATGAAAGCCCTTTCTTGTGGCAGTATGAGCTGGCTGACTTCTGTACCACAGTGAGAGCATATGTTAAGAATGTCTGTCCTGAAGGTGTGGCTCCTATGGAGAAAATAGTCACATTGGCTGCAGTAAAGCAAACAAGGCCGAGGAAATTTCTCACTAGGCCTCCTCCTTACCCTTTTGACTGGTTGGGGACCTTAATGTGTAACAAGTAGAAACTGAGCACTTTGCAAATTATTTCCATCCCCTTGTAATAATGAAAAAGGCTGTGCTCACAGAGTTAACCCAACTGGACAAATGCATGTAAATTCCTTAATGATTTAGCTTCTGTACGTCCTGTGTTGGCTTATAGTAATGAAGAACAAAAATGATAGATTCCTTTTAAAGTGGTAGGTGGCCTTAACCACTGCAGGCAGTCTGGCTAATCTAGGTATAAATGATGCAGGGATGTGAAACCTGTTCCAGATAAACATAGAAATGTTCACTGTTGCTATATATTTTTGGGAAGAAAGTGTATTTTTATTTATTTCATTTAAACCCTGCCTTTCTACCCAATGGGGACCCACAGTGCTTACAACATTGTCTCCCCTCCTTCATGTTATCACAACGACCCTGTAAGGTAGATTAGGCTGAAAGTGTGTGACTGGTCCAAGGTCACCCAGCAAGCTTCCAAGGCAGAGCAGAGATTCAAATCTGGATCCCTCTAACCACTGCAAAGCACATATTATTGTTTGTGAAAGAGAAGCCATTATATATTGGGTGGTGTGGTGAATTAGAACAGTGAAAACAGAAGAGGGGGAGAGAAGGTAATGGATCAATGATGTGGAATGCCTTATGGCTCTTTGTCATGCCAAAACAAAAGGTGTATAAAAAAAATTCAAATATGTAAACAGTATTTATTTGATGATACTGTTTACGTATTTGAAGATGTTTTATGCACCTTTAGTTTCGTTTTGTTTACACCTTTGCTGGTGTAGCCCATCTGTGTAGTTCTACTTTGACATGCCACCTGTGGCTCTTCTGAGCACTGTTCCCCAATATGACATCTTCCAGGAAAGTCGGCAAGGCTGTTGTTGCCCTGTGGTTGACAGGTGGCTCCCACCATGAAACAGCTGCTGTCAGAGGGACTGGGGGACAGGAACACTGCAAGCCTTCATGAGCTATGGGCTTCATACCAGGGTGAATGTGAAGGCCTCATCCCTTCCAACAACCCCCCCCCCCCGTAGTTCTCTGCAACCTCCATGCTCTGACCCCAGCATACAGGTATCTGTTGGTAAGAGACCAGGCTGCCTGCAGAAAAGAGAATAAAATCACCACCATGGCAGTCAGCCAGTGGTGCTAGTTTTACTCCCCTTTCTCCACTGCCAGCTTGCACTTCCCCAGGCACCTTGGCAATCTCACTCTTTCACTTGAGCTGCTGTGCCTCGAATTGGGAAGAGAATGGGAAGGCAGAGAGGGAATCCCCCTCACTTCAGGTGCCCAAGTACTGGCTAAGGTTCAAGAGTCTTGAGGAGAGACAACAATATATGCTCAGAGGCACATTAGCAATTAGTTAAAGTAAAAGTAAAGGTCCCCTGTGCAAGCACCAGGTCATTCCTGACTATTGGGGTGACGTCACATCCGGTTTCCTAGGCAGACTTTGTTTACGGGGTGGTTTGCCAGTGCCATCCCCAGTCATCTTCCCTTTACCCCCAGCAAGCTGGGTACTCATTTTACCGACCTCTGAAGGATGGAAGGCTGAGTCAACCTTGAGCCAGCTACCTGAAACCAACTTTCGTTGGGATCGAACTCAGGTTGTGGGCAGAGCTTGGACTGCAGTACTGCCGCTTACCACTCTGCGCCATGGGGCTCCTATAGCAATTAGTTACATATAGTTATATTATGGCATGTGTTTGGGTTGGTGGTATTTCAAGTGTGGATCTCTGAGCCGCAGAGTGAGTACCGCAGGGACAGAGCAATATCCAATGGGTTGGGCCAACACAGCAGGTTTTTATGGAGGAAGAGTTCTATATATATCTGCACAACTGAGCTTTACTACTGGAGGTATTGCACATGTGGTCATTGTTGCTTAACCTCTTATTGTTATAACCTTGTAAATACCAGCCAAGACATATTTACACCACTATGCCTTTCTCCTCAAAATGTCAGTGGTATTTATTCAAGATATTTGAAGAATACTGATGTGATAAAATAAATTATCTAGTTTTTGAGAATGGGCACTCTTGGTTTAAAACATCTAGGCTTTTCTTTTTTGGTTCTGAGTTACGTGGCTTTTCAGAACCCTAGACTGTATGTTAAAGCTTCTTATTTACCTTGTGGTTGGTGGTTGCCACCTTGAAATAGCCTCCACTGGAGGAATGTATAAGCTGCCAGCCTTCCTGAGGTTCAGGCCTTATGCCAGGGATAGAAGTAAATGTGGTTCTTTTCATTGAGGTTAATTGCAAATGTGGCTTTCTGTAAGCTGTGGAATGAGTCCCTTTGATTTTAAATCACACATGATGTGGGATTTTCCCTTTACATGACTTGTTACTTGTGTTTTATTATTACTACTATTATTATTATTTCTAATTTTTCTTTTTATCTTTTTTTGGGGCTATTTTCTAGAAGCCCATTTCAACACCTGAAATAGAACGCTAGCTTTAGCTATTGATAGAATCAGCTTCGAGAGGCCATGACTCTACATGAGAGGCCCCCACCTTTTTTGAGCCTGTGGGCACCTCTGACATAGCATGGTAGGCCACAAAATTGCTGTTGCAGGATGCAGAGCCTGCCACAAAACATCTGCCACAGCTTACCTTCAGTTGTACAGAGAAAATCTCTGTGCTGTGGTGGCAGCTGCTGCCAAAGCAATGTTTTTAAAAATCTGCACAGCCAATCGGAAGCCTTGCTGGGCAAAATCCCCACCTGGCTCCACCCACTTTCTAAAAGGCTTGGGCACCACCATATTGGGGACCCCTGTTCTATATGGTTTAATAAAGAGTTATGGGCAGTGAGGCGGCAAAAATGACAATGTGAACAAAGGTGGAAGAAGCAAGTCTGATCCAACATAGCATAGGGCCCATTTAAAGGTCGTCTCCTTGGCAATGCTGGCAGTGAAGAGACGTTTTCTGCCCTAGCACAGGGGTCGGCAAACTCATTACTCCAGGGGTCAGCAAACTGCGGCTAGAGCCGCATGCGGCTCTTTGGCCCCTTGTGGCTCTTCAAACTTGGTTCGGAGCCCCTGCTCTCGCGCCCGCTCGCTCCAGCAGCCGGGCTGTGGAGCCGGCGCACCTGAGAGAGAGAGAGAGAGCACGAGAGCAGGCGAGTTGTCTCCCCCCCACCCCGCCGTGGAGGATGGCTGGGTCCCCCTTTCCCTTGCCCTCAATGGTTGGGAGGCTAAAGCCTCCCCTCCCCTCTAGCCACGCGATTGCTGGGCGAGCGGCTGGGTGGATCCTGGCCCGTGCCCGCCCACCTATCAGCTGTTGGGTGGGGCGGGCTTCCTTTGGCGGCACGTCCCCAGCAGCGGCGCTGGGCCGCGGCGCCCCATCTTCTGCGGCGCCGATTCCATTCCCCCGTCGTCTTCTGGGCCTGCGGGTCCCCGTAAGCCGGGAAGAGGTTTATTTTTCCATGGAAATTTTTCCATTTCTAGAAAGTCATTGCTTCATAAAATTAACAACAATTATGCCATTGCCAGTGCAATATTAGACAAACTTGATAATTTCAATGCTGTACTTAAATTTTTTTAAGGAATTCTGTGCGACTACATGGATAGTTTGATTTGTAAATTTGGGTTGGGGGAATTAAACCACAAACATTTTTTTTAATCAAGTTATGAATTTATCAAATTGGCCACACTGGTCAAATCAAAACCAAAATTCTATTTATATTATATTAATATATATATATATGTGTGTATATGTATGTATATGTGTGTGTGTGTGTGTGTGTGTGTGTATATATATATACACACACACACACACACACACACACACACACACACACACACACAGACAGAGATATATAGATAGATAGATAGATATAGTGGTCTCTGTGGACCAGGTTTAAATTCTGTTGAAATAGATGAGAGGACATCCGCATTCATGGCATATCATGGATGTTTTCAGTCTCTTTGCTGTTCTTAAAATAATGTAAGCAAAGCACATCCTGTATAGTCTATATCAGAGGTGGGGAACCTTTTTTCCACCAAGGACTATTTGGATATTTATAACATCATTCACGAGCCATACAAAATTATCAACTTAAAAATTAGCAGACCAATACGTTTCTGCATGGCCCGGGTGGGAAAGGGTTAACACAGTTTCTTGTGTGGTCCTAGCAGCTCCATAGTTAATGACTCGCAGAAGAGTCATTTTCAAGGGGGGGAAAGGTTTCTTTTCTCAGCAAAACAAACTCACATCTGCCTTGAATAGAGGCTATTCCTGTCCGCGGGAGGGGGCGGATCACCAGTCTTAGATCCTTCTGAGCTAGAGGTCTGCCAGGACCCAGGAAAGGGCCGGACTAAATGATTTCGCAGGCCTTAAATTGCCCCCGGGCCTGACTTTCCCCACCCCTGGTGTATATTTTTAACATGTATTATTCAGTTTAATTTGGACATAAAACTTTGCATTTCAACATTTTTTTCATATCTAAATATTTCAGCTCAAGCATTGCTATTGGGGCACTTTTAAAATGTGTTTACTATGCATAAATCAGCTCATGACCAGATAACACATGGCACTGTATAGTATTCCAATTCTTACCTTTCCAGAAAACTCAGATTACTGGTTAGGTCCACTATAGTTTGGGACAAGCCAATGACTACCATGGCAGCCAAATCTGACCCGACAGCAAAACCTCAGCAGTCCCCTTAACACAGTGTTTCTAAGGCTCCTCAACAAGATTACCTCCACAAGCTGCCTCAGGATATTTGCTGACAAGCCAGGTGGCCAGTACACCAGCAGGAACACTGGATCAGCACAAGGCAAGTACAATCCAGACAGGCAACTGTTTGCACTGAGAAGATGTGAAAAGAGACACGTCTTCAGGAGAAGCATGGCAGACCCACCCCTGTTCAGGGCTATTGAAGAACTGCATACTTGGCTGGAATATTTTGTAGCAAAGCTATATGACAAACTTCATCCAGCATGGTTCTAATCTAACAAGCCAGATCTACCTCTTCCACCACCAAATCATAATTATCTCTAACCGGCCTGGCATTGCAGTACATCAGGGTGAAAGTAGGGGACCATGAGAGTTCTTTAGCCACATCTCTTAAGCTGGAAAAGAGATTGGACAATTTGTGAACCTCATCACATCTCCAGTATTCTGTCTTGTCTGGTAAAAGTGAGATATGGCAAGGCAGCTCCAAGCATGTCTTTTTTTTTTACCTATATTGATGTTCCAGCTGAGTTTAGGGACTGAGACTGCTTTGGCTAACCTGCTTGGTCATCTGTAGGGTCATCTTTTAATCATTTTTTCTGCTTGCTTTTGCTGCTACTAATTAATGTATTCTGTTTTTGTTCTCTGCTTTGAGTGTGTTTATTTTCAAAGCAATTTATACATTTTCTAAATTTAAAAAAGGCTTTAGCTTTTACCTCACATATTCTGAACTATAACCAGGGCTGGGTGTAATGAACTCTACAAAAGTAGCTCTGCTCCTAGGTAATGCAAATTCTGTTTGGTGGCAAGCTGAATTCTGCTACTCATTTATTATGTGAACTGAACAAACTTACAACATTTCTCATGCAGAATTCTATATTTAATCCTAGTTTGCATATGTTTTTGCTCCTCATGGTGAGTGGCATATGCAGAGTGCTAAAGCCTCTTAAGAACCATGTTCATCGCCCCCTCTGATGTCTGAAAGTCCAGCAGACATTTCTCACATTCTTTGATGCAGATCTTCATAAACACAAGAGTTAGAAGCTTAAAAAAAAACACCTGAGATTCTTGGGAAGCTGAATTCCATGTTTCTTTTCCCCCTGTGCTCCCTCAGAGCTATGGTATATACCCAGCCTTAATTATTAAAGTTGGGGGTGTGTTTAAATGTATAGTCTCTTTGACCTTTTAAAAAACACTAGAACTAGGATTTAAATCAATAGTTTAAGCCTTTATGTTCTTATTCTCCATATCAGCTTAACCCTACTGATAAAAGATTAGCCCGTATAGGAAAGTCTTCAGGTTCTTCTGGAAGATGTTCAAGGTTTGGGCACTTCTCCAAGGAGAGTCATCAAGATCTCCACGCCCTTTTCACACTGCCTTGGGTCACCAGGGACACAGCTGAGAGAGCGTTTTGAGTTCATCTTAAAAATTGTGTAGCAACATTTCATCTCACTGATGGATTAAAATAAACTTTGCATTACTTCAGTACAGATAATTATACAATTAACAAGGATAAGTTGCTGTCAGCCAAGAGCAAGCAAATAATTTGTCCAGAAATCATTTGGCTTGACCAACATAGTTTTGATCCTGAAACGTTTCATGGTTCTGTCTCAGTTGGTGGGGATAACCTACTAATTAGTGTTATAAAACTGTAAACATTGGCGGGGAGGATTCCCAAGGACTTTCCCCATTTTTCCAATTGAAATTTTTGGGTAGCGCTTGGAAGGGGTGGGGGTTGGGAGCTGCAATAAAATACGTTTCTCTTTTGGAATGAGTGATGTGTTTTTAAATTTACTCTCTCAAAATGTGTACTATGAAGATTTGTATGTAAATCCACAGCATTAGATGCAACTTCGTGTGTATACTAGACCTATACAACATATTTTCAAATATACTTTTATTGTTTAAATGTGACTATTTTTGTCTACAAATACTTTGCTATAATGTGTATGATGATAGTATAGAACTGGGGTCAGCAAACCCATTAGTCAAAAGAGCCAAATACCAACAGTACAACGATTGAGATTTCTTTTGAGAGCCAAATTTCTTAAACTTAAACTATATAGGTAGGTACACTGTTTATTAGCCCTGACCTGGATGGCCCAGGCTAGCCTGATCTCATCAGATCTCAGAAGCTAAGCAGGGTCAGCCCTGGTTAGTATTTTGATGGGAGACCACCAAGGAATACCAGGGTTGCTGTGCAGAGGAAGGCACTGGCAAACCACCTCTGTTAGTCTCTTGCCATGAAAACCCCAAAAAAGAGGTCGCCATAAGTCGGCTGCGACTTGACAACACTTCACACACATGCGCACACACACACACACACACACACACACACACACACACACACACACACACTGTTTATTAACTTAATAAACTTTAATTAAAGTTTTAAGTCTTAATTAAACTATAAGTACACTGAATAAAACATGATATCATACTTAATAGTGATCTTATTGATAAAAATAAATTGTAAGTCCCTGCCATTTCCCCCTCCCCATCTGGAGTCCTCGTCTGGAGGCCTGGTCTACCGCCATAAAAGCCTATTGGTAGACCTGGCCTCTGGCTGAGTCCCATTGGGAGGCCAGGTCTACCCATTGGCTTTCTTGGCAGTAGACCTGGCCTCCGGAGGCCCATAGAAGCCAATAGGTAGACCTGGCCTCTGATACCCCAAAAGGTATGGTGAGTGGATCAATTCTGAACATGGACAAAACCAAATGTTTGCTAGCAGCTGGTTCAAAAGTAAGTCATCAATATGAGTGCTTGCAGAAGTAGTTGGAGATTTTCAAGGGGGGGAAATGTTTGCTTTCCTCAAAAGCGTCAAGATTTCTGAACATTTTACATCTCTACCGGTTACAACCCATTTCCTTTGAAGGGCTTTCAGTTTGGCATGATGCTGTCGTTGCTATGTTTGGTTTTTAATTGACTATAAGTTGTAATAGTTTTCTTTGAAAATTTGTGGCCATACTTAGATTACCTATCATCTTGACCATTGTAGAGTTACATTATATTGTATTGAAAATATTTATACTATAACAGGCTAATTACGAACCAGAACAGAGTTGTCCCCCATAATGTAGCCTTGCATAATAAGTACCTTAACATCTTATAGTATTAATACAGGTTTCAGTATGTAGATGAATCTTCCTAATGGACAAAAAGTGTGATTAATCTATCTATTTGTCCATGCCTGTATACTTTTCCTGCCACGGTGCAGATTTAAAAACTGCAACTGACACCTGAAATACAGACACTGGCAATTCTTTTCTTTCTTTTTTAAAAATGTGGTTAGAAATTGTAGCTCTTGATAGGTGAGCAACAGAATGTAGAATTACTACCCAGTCTCCCTATGTTTAGCCCCGTGGTGCAGAGTGTTAAGCTGCAGCACTGCAGTCAAAAGCTCTGCTCACGACCTGAGTTCGATCCCTACGGAAGTCGGTTTCAGGTAATTTCCTTGGCAGCTGGCCTGATGCATAATGTCACATCCAGAGTCAGTGTGCAGGTTGGCTATGGATGGCTAGGGGATGACCAAACACGAGAGTCTATGGCCTTGTTGGCGAACCTATGGCACATGTGCCGGACTTGGCACGCCGAGCCCTCTCTGTGGGCACGCGCGGGTAAGTTGAGCAGCCGTCGCGTCTGCCTTCCCTGGACTCCCCGCCACCCAGCTTAGGGGCTTTGAACAAACATTAATTATTCAAAAGCATGCCAAATGCAAACTTTTACCTTTCAATAAAAAGTTGTTTGTATCATTGCAAGCTCTGTTACTGTGTTTTTTTCTTTTAAGGCAAAAGATGTTAATGTATGTGTTGTTTTTTCTAAACTAAAACCTCAGCATTCAGGTTAAATTGCCGTGTTGGCACTTTGCAATAAATAAGTGGGTTTTGGGTTGCAGTTTGGGCACTCGGTCTCTAAAAGGTTCGCCATCACTGGTCTATGGGATATGCCAGTGCAGCAAAGGCAATGCATGCCCTCTCAACCTCCCTTCTGGCACAGTGGCCACCATGGGAGCTGGCCAGCTACTGAATCTCAGCCCCACAAAAGGACAGCCACCAAGCTTTGTCCGGCGTAGAAATGACAGCAGCAGGGCCCCTTACATGGCCGGCCACATCCATCCCTGCAGTCTGACAGTCCCGTGTGTGCAGTGGTGGCCCCTACCTGCCCACCATTCCTCCACTCCTTGGCCACCAAGCCGTGATTCTGGAGGCACGCTATCAGCGAGATAATGCTTACTGGGAGGCACAGGGGCTTGCTGAGTTTGAGGATACACAAGAGGGGGGTCGGGATGACTCAGGAGAGCTGAGGGAAGATGGCCATGGTGCTGGGTGTGGTGTCAGTGCAGATGGCCACATCCCCTCCATTCAGTCCTCTTAGCCGATGCCAGACAGGGCCGGCAGGAGGTTGGGGCCAGGGGGTGGCTGGGTCCTGTGACCCGCGGGATGGAGAGGGGGGAGGTGTGCGCGTATGGGGAGAAGTTGCCTGACAGCTCTGTCTTTAAACCAAGGGAAAGTTGAACCCTCTGAATAGGGGGGTGGGTCTGCCACCATCCAAGGTTGGAGGTGCCATGCAGGAGCAAACACACCTCTGCTGGGTGGGTCGGGGGCTGACGGACGTGGGTCGGCATGTAAAAGTCTCCCGCCAACGGGAATGAGACACAGGAACAATTCATCTTTACAGATGGCTGTTCCTGTGGCTGTGCAAGGCCCCTCGCAACCCAAACTGCTTTGGCGTGGGACATGTCATGGTGTTCCCACTGCCGGGGAATGTGGGAGTGTGGGGTGAGGTGGGGCGGCATGGGCCCCACCGGCCACGGACGCCGCTTGCACTGGGAAACAGTGCCTGGCAGCGCCCCCCCCCCCACAAGGTTGGCAGCAGCTCCATGCAAATTGCCGTGGGGATGACTGGGAGCTGCCAGCACCACGACACTTGACCATGCCCTCTCCACCTTTCCTCATGCAATGCGGCCACCATCGGAGCTGTCCAGCCTCTGAAGCGCACTCTCCCAGGAGACACGTCCCCAAGCACTGTCCAGCGTCATCACGGCAGCAAAATTGGGCATTGTGTGGCCAGGGCCAGCGTGAGGGCCCGGTAGCAAGTGGACAGAGTGGCAGGGCCCCCCACCCCTCAGCAGCTCCACTGCCATGAAGGCATGACTCAGGACACGCTGTCTGTCAGCGCAGCTCCTGTATGGGGAGGGTGTGGCCTCTCGGGGGATCGGAGCCCATACAGGGAGGAGATGAAGAGGGTGGGGAAGCATCCACGTGTGCTCACGAGGGTCTGGCCACAGCTGCCAGCCTCCATGTCCTCCGGGGCAGCAGCCTGCTCTGGCCACCGACGGCTGACACCCGGCCAGAGAGCCACTGGCAGTCGATGCCTCATTGGGAGACTGTCAGTCATACGTCTTGCCACCGGTTGCTTCGGCCGGGTTGCAGATGAGGGAAATAGCGGCCAGTGCTTGTCAGTGGAAGGATGGGGAAGGCTGCAGGTGGAGCACATGTCGACGGATAGGAGATGTCGATTGTCAGCTCCTATCTCGGCTACCAGGTGCCTGGGTGCCTGTGCAGGGGGGACCACCCTGCCGTTAGTGATGGCTCAGCCCCCCCCACTCTGTCTCTCCCTCAGTCCCCCACCATGCAGCTGGCCCCATGACGCTCGGCGCTCTCGGTCTCCTACGGCCAGGTCTGGAACATGAGGGAGGGGGCATGAATGACAGGTCATCCACACACCGGAAGACAGTAATGCATTGGGCCAAGAGAGCTTTCCCTGAGCATGCACAGTTGAGTTTGCGCTGGGAGCAGATGGAGAGCCTCGGTGGAAGCTGCCCTGGTGCAGACAGGAGAAAGGCTGTGGAGGTTGTGGGGGCATGGCCCCACCTCCTCTTGACAGAGGACAGCTGCTTCTCTGTTGTTAACCCTGCAGGGGGCGCCCTCCCCATTAGGAGGGTTGATTGGAGCGGTGGGGGTGGAATGCAGGGTGGGCAACGTATTGGGATTAATGGTGGGTTTGCGAGCATGGCTGCAGAACTTAGACATGCCATGTCAGTCGACAGCAAATGTTTGGGTTCCAGGACTGGCTCTACGCCACCACTTAGAAATTAGCGGCCAGGGGCGGGATCCCCCGGCAAGGTCAAACGCGACCTGAACAGATGCGTGTTTCCATGGCTGTGCAATGTCCGAGGAGGCCGCCCGCAGATATTATGTGAGCAGCCGCAGCCGACTGCCTTCTATTGGGTGGAGGTGTCTGGGTGGCTAGCATGGAAGGGCAGCCAAACATTGGGTGGCACCGGGTGAGGGGGCGACGGGCGCACAGGTGTGCATGAGGTCATACACAATCGCCTGGTTTGTGCTCTGCATGCCCCGGATGCGTGGGTGGGCTGGTAAGGCTGGCCAGAGGTCGCAATCGTAGGACATGCAAATGAGATGGCCGCAAATGCTCATGGCAGCCGCAATGTCTCAGCAGTATCAACCCACGCCATCGAGGGTCATTGCAGTGCTGACCGACACCCCTCCTTTCCACACTCAGCCCTCTTGACAGGGCTCCCACCCAGCGCATGGACTTTGCTCCCTCCCCTCCCCCCAGTTGATGGGGACTGAGTTTTGAGAGTGAGGAGGCCATCCCCAGGGTGATGCTGGAGCCCTTGCTTGGCCCGCATGTACCAGGGCAGGCAGACCCTCCCATCCCCTTCCCCGAGCACAATGCAGGTGCCCGCAGCAACAAACACAACTTTATTTTCACATGAGTTCGAGAGTGGCAGGTGAGAGGGCAGGGGTGGAGAGGGCGGGTAGGGCACGGCTGCAGTTCCAGGTGTCAGACTGGGTGTTAGTGGGGGCCAGGGGGTCAGAGATCCGCCACAGTGCTTGGAGGCGATAATAGTGCTCCCTCGCCGAACTGCTGCTGTCCTTGTGAAAGTGGGTGGGTGGGTGTAGGCGGGCGGTTGGCCATCAGAGAAACCTGCAACGAGAAAGACGGGGCTGAGGGGAGACTGGCAGCCGACCGCCCAGGGGTCAAGCTCCAGCGGCATGGTGGTTGTCCCAGCCTGTGGCTGTGGCACCCGTCAGCAGCATTGTCAGAAGGCTGTCCGTCGAGGCTGGAGGATGGCTAAGGGCGAGGGCGGGATGATTGGCGGGTGGGTGGGGTGAGGGCATCAGCAGTGAGGGAGAGGCAGAGCAGCATGGAGGTAGCGGCGAACCCCCAGGGTGGCCAGAACTACGCCGGCATCTGAAAAAAAAGCACAGAGAGGGATGAGAGGCAATCTCGCCCTGGCCTTCCACGAAGCCTCTCTCGTGAGGCCAGGTGTGACTCTTGACAATTCCAACAGTTAGAGTGGAGGGGGAAAGTGTGGCGCCAGGCTTCAGAGGTGGTCCCCCTCCCAGAAGCCCCCCCCCGAGAGGGCAGCTGGCAGAGCCATAGCGCCCCCCCCATCGGGGAGTTGGAGCAAGAACCAATGCACAGTCCCCGCAAAGAGGGGAGTTGGAGCGAGAACCATGCACAGTATCCGCAGAGAGGGGAGTTGGAGCAAGAACCATGCACAGTCTCCGCAGAGAGGGGAGTTGGAGCGAGAAAAACACTAAGTCCCGACCCCCCCGGCACAGACCGGCAGCATGCCGGCCCATGTGAGGCTTACCTGTGCCGGCATTGAAGTGCCGCATATGAGGGAGGTTTCCGCCTCCGAGGCCCCTCCTCCGGGGGGGGGCACTGCCATTTCCTGGCCTGGCCCCATTGGCCGGCCTCCTAGGCGGGTTCCAGAGGCGCCAGACTGAGATGGGCAGTGCTTGGCCACGGCGGAGAGACGAGGGTCCGGAGCCTTTGCATGGCGGTCAATGGGCTGCGCCAGGTCAAGACCTGGTGTAACTTTTCAGCTGCAAAAGTTGGCATTCCTGGCCTGAAAGGGCCTTAGGAGGCCTCCTAGCCAGTGGAATGGGCCTTAGGAGGCCTCCTAGCCAGCGGAACGCCCCCGGGAATGCCCAAAATTGGCTTACTGTTTTCAGAAGATCATGATGTGTTTTGAGCCCTAATCATGCTGTAGGAGTAGGATTTCCCCCCCACAGTGCAATAGAAGATGACATTCAGGTCTACATTCTGCTTTGTTAACTGTGTGATGATGCTTACCTTTTCAAGCAACAAATGTGTTTTTATTAGTCCTGCCTCTTTTTTAGTTCTACATGCTCTTAAATGAGTAGCATGCTGTAGTTGTTTATCAATGTGCCAGCCAGCAATACTAATACCAGTAGCATGGCACTGGAGGCATTCAAAGATGTTGCTGTTAACAAAATATGCAGCAAGCCTTACAGAAATGGTCTCTCAAAGCTTGGCAGTAGTACTGGTTTAACCAAAAAGTTAATTTAAGTAGTAGTGGAAAGATCTGGTTGAAGTGGAGGAAGAAATAAGTTGTTGGAAGGGCATCCTATCTGTCTTGTTGTCTCACCCTCTGTTCCGTGGGGAGGGGAAAGGAAGGTGATTGTAAGCTGGTTTGATTCTTCCTTAAGTGGTAGAGAAAGTCAGCATATAAAAACCAACTCTTTATCTCCGCCTCCTTCGCCACCGCCGCTTCCTCCTCCTCCTTCCTTCACCACCTCCTCCTCTTCCTCCTTCGCTGCCGCCACCTCCTTTGCCTCCTCCTCCGCTGCCATCTTTGCCATCATGAACAACATAGAGCAAGCAGGGTGGCCAATCAAGAGCACCAAGCTTCTCCTTTGACTCCCCCCTCCACCATCATTTTCTGACCTCCTTGAGACTGCAGTGAATGCTACTCCATACTTCCAGGGAGCCAATAGATGCTAGAGTGGAAGATTTTGGTGTGCATAATCAGCCCTCAGTTCCTCAGGCCCTGCTGGTGCTAGGAGCAAACAACCGAGGAGTGAGGCTGCTAATGATAGAGTTCATCAGAGACTGCTGCATTAGACTGCAGACAGCCATTGCCCAGAGAGATTTAATACAGATTAAAGTGAGCTTCAAAAAAGAAAGGGGTGGGAGAGGAAATCCCTGGACAGCCAGGAACTCCAAGGGAAGTCCACTTTGTCTGAACTATATTTATTATTTATAAATTTGCAATGAACAACATGCTGTGTAGAGTTTATCCCAGAGGAATGGTGGGTTTTAAAATACCATTTGTGAAAGCAGAATTTAGAAGTGTGTGGAAGTTGTATTGCTGTGCGGTTTGTAGCAGGTTGGCCTCCTAGCCTGTAAATTGTGGAAAGCAGTGACCAAAATGTGCCTCTCATGTGCGGACCGATTAAGCCCAAGCACACAACTGGGTATCCCAGATCATCAACCACAGAAACCGAATAGTTTACCTGCCCTCCTCCGGACCGATTCATCACATCCTACCGCCACCTACACAGGGACAAGATCTGTCACACGGCAACAGCAGTTCAACACCTTCTAGATATCCACGCCATCGAGTCAGTCAGTACATCAGAGATCTACTCAGGTCCACTGAGTACACGCCTGAGTAGATCTCTGATGTACTGACTGACTCGATGGCGTGGATATCTAGAAGGTGTTGAACTGCTGTTGCCGTGTGACAGATCTTGTCCCTGTTTAGGTGTTGACAAACATGAGAGAAACGGGGACTGGTGGGCCATCCTGGACCTCATGTTTGTCAACAAATTTATCTTGCAAAAGAGGTTCAGGATGGAAACACTGTGACCCATCACAGAGGCCCTTAGACCGGATGCCTTCCTCACCTTGGTGGACCTCACAGAGGCCTATCTGCACATCCCGATCCATCCCAATCACCGCAGGTTTCTAAGATTCATGTGCCAGGGTTGACATTTTCAATTCAGAGCGTTGCCCTTGGGGATTTCCTCGGCCCCCAGGGTCTTCACAAAGGTGCTTGTGACCCTGGTGGCGCTCGCCCGCAGACAAGGCGTCCAGATACATCCGTATCCGGATGACATTCTAATCTGTGCCCCATCCAGAGATCTGAGTCAAAAACATACTCAACTAGTCCTACAACTGCTAGAGGACCATGGGTTCATAATCAATTACAACAAAAGTCACCTGAAACCCTCACAACATCTCCTCCATTTAGTAGTGCAAATAGACACGTCCCACAATTCCCTCTTCTTACCTCCGGACAAGGCAACCCAAATTGATATCCTTAGCCAAACAGATACGCAGATATCTGAAAGCTCGCCTAATGGACCTCGCCAAGCTACAGGGGTTGATGATATCCTGCCTCACTGCAGTTCAGTGGGCCAGGTTCCATGCCAGTCAGCTGCAATGGCTGCTTCATCCCTACCAACAGGACATCCTGGCAAAGAGGAACAAGAGGGTTGTGATATCCAAGGAAGTACGCCACAACCTACTGTGGTGGACCAGCCAGAGCAACCTATCTAAGGGGTTGGCATACTTGCACGAACCCCCGGTCCAGATGTTCTGAGACGCCAGCCTGTCCGGTTGGGGGCAACCTTCCTGGGAAAACCGGCTCAGGGCTGCTGGGAGCCTTTCGAACAGAGAATGAACATCAACGCCCTGGAAATCAGGGCCATCTACAAGGTCCTCCTCCACTTCGGGCCAAAGCTCAGGGGCAGACATCTACTGGTGCGAATGGACAATGTGACAGCAAAGACTCATGTCAACAAACAGGCCAGGTCATGTTCCTCCATTCTGCACAGAGAAGCCACGTTCGTCGTCACCTGGGCGGAGAAACATCTGGCCTCCATCGCGGCGAAGCACATACAGGGGATCCTTAATGTGCAGGCGGACTGGTTAAGCCGACAACACCTGGACGAGGTGGAGTGGCAACTAAATCCGGAGGTCTTCCACCAACTTATGCTGATACTTGGTCTCCCCACGGTGGATCTTTTCGCATCTTCAGGCAACCAACAAGTCGACAGATTCTTCTCCCGATACAAACAACACAATGCGGAGGAGACAGATGTGTTCCTATTCCCTTGGGCTTGGCGTCTGCTGTATGCCTTCCCGCCCCTATCGCTGCTTCCGAGGGTCATCCGCCAAATTCGACTGTTAAAAGTCCGACTGGTGGCTCCAGACTGGCCAAGACAACTCTGGTTCCCGGCTCTTCTTCAGATGTCCTTCAGGGATCCCTGGAAGTTGCCGACAAGACAGGACCTACTAATTCAAGGACCCATATGCCATCCGGACCAGGACTGGTACAGGTTGACCGTATGGTCATTGAGAGGAGAAGGCTACTAGCACTAGGCTACAATCCCAAAGTCGCCGACACCATCTACCCGTCAACCCTCTACACACCGAATTGACAACATCAGCTGGAGAATCTTCGACGTCTGGTGCCGTAACAATCAACTGAACCCATTCAAACTGTGTGTCCGAAATTTACTATCCTTCCTGCAGGAGGGGAGACAACTGGGACTAAAGGTGGCCACCTTACACAGACAACTAGCTGCCATCGCCACCCTGGTATCGCAAGTCTCATGGTATCCACTAGTCAAACACCCGCACATCAAGGCGTTCCTGTGAGGGGTTAAGGCGATCTCCCCACCGATCATCCACAGGTTCCTTACTTGGAAGCACCATACGGTCCTAAAAGCCCTTACCAAGCCTGCATTTGAGCCCCTATGAATGGTGGACCTGAAATGGCTCAGAATGAAGGTTTTCTTTTTAACAGCCTTGGCACGCAGAGTGTCGGAGTTAGGAGCCCTATCCATACGACCGGACCTGTGCGTGTTCTACAGGGATAAAGTGATTCTTAGGCTGGACCCTACGTTTATCCCTAAGATAAACACTCACTTCCACCGGCAACAGGAGTTAGTTCTTCCTACCTTCTCTCCTAAATTACATTCGGAGAAGGAGTCACAATGCCGGTCTGTAGACCTCAAAAGAGCCCTACGCATTTACATTAGGCGTATCCAGGAGATACAATCCTCGGATTCTGTATTCATTATGCTGATGGCACCCAACAAGGGTAGGCCCATGTCTAGAGCCTCAGTTAGCTACACCATGAAGCGCTGTATAACGCTAACCTACAAGTAAAGTAACCTGCCAGTTCCATTAGGAATTACGGCACATTCTATTAGAAGCGCAGCCACTTCTACCACCTACAACCGTAGTGTTTCAGTGGAAAAAATATGTAAAGCGGCTACCTGGTCGTTTGCATCCACATTTGTACGCCACTACAAGATTGATTACTTCTCGTCTACAGACGCAGAATTTGGCCGGAGAGTGCTGCAGAGCATGGAGGAGGAATAATTAGCCCACCCGGGTATGGGACGGAGCTCTTATAAGTCCCATGCTGAAGATGCTCTCCTATCCAGAGCGAGAACAAGCCTTGGATTACTTACTGTGAAGGCTCCTTCTGCTCTGGAATATGGAGGGCATCTTCCCCCTCCTGTATGTTCGCAGCATATAAATTATTCCACAACAAATCTACAAATGACTACTCAATCTACAACCAGTAGTGGCCTACAGAATAAGAGACCCGTTCCACGAGGCGGAGCCATGTCATACCTTACTGTTGGTCAATCCTTCAACCCGTTACCCTGTGTTCTCTTCTTGAAGTTGTGGGGTTAGTTACAGTTTTTTCACCCATAAGGTTAATAGGTCCTCATAGATGTGGACTACTTACCCCGGGTGGATACCTTACGCTTATTACTCATTATTGTCGTCCACGCAAGACCACGTTTCAGTGGTTAACCTGCTGGATGCTATATTTTCTACTTCCTGTCTGTCCTTTGACGATGACAGCTCAGAAACTTCTGGAAATGAAGAAGGAGGGGTCATTTCCCCCTGTAGACAGGAAGTGTTAGACCTTCTTTGTTCCTGCCTCCCTGATCATGAGAGGAAAATAACCCATGCTGAAGATGCCCTCAGTATTCCAGAGCAGAAGGAGCCTTCACAGTAAGTAGTCCAAGGCTCTTTCAGCATAAAGTGCTTCAACAAGCTTGACATACACGGGTTCATCACAGTTGGATGCAAGGACACAAAAGTGGGCTAGGCAGCTTCACGAATCCCATGGGCTAAACCATCATGGATAAGTGCAGTCTTAAGCACTTATTGAAGGGTGAAGTTAACATCCATTACACCTTCAGCAATGCCTTCCTCTGCCATGGTTGGTGGTGATGCTTCCACCCGGGGTTGTTTACAGACTCCACGAGCTGACACTGAAAAGGATGTACACCTTTTCAATTTAGGCAATAGTGCACTTATTTCTCTTTCTAAGTGCTAGATTCTTACAGAATTGTTCCAGTCAGGTTGAACCTGGTAAAGTTCAGCCACATTTCCCCCTCAATTTAAAAAAAAAAAAAAAGAAAGGCAGATTTTTTTCAGGCAATAACTGTAGGTCTGAATGTTTCAGTGCAAGGCTGAAGGAAGGGCATAATTTCTGCTCCAAGCCAAGGAAGCCTATCTAGCCAGATCTCCTTCGCAGTCTTGTGCTTTAGAAGAATGGCCTGATGAGGTCAAGGTCCTCTTTCTGAGCTGGCAGTTTCTGCTGGTTGCTGCTTTTGGCACTGATCCTCTTAATCATAAGGGCCTGCATAAGTTTTTAAAAAGAGAAAAGCCCTAATGCTTTCTCAGCTGAGAACCAGCTGAGTTTGCCAACAGATCAGTATCTGTTCTGACCTTGCTCAAGCAAGGCTGTGAATATTCCATTCTTCTGTACTCTACACTGCTGAATCTGGTATGAAATTTAACACAACAAAATCTGGGCAATAATGTATGCAGGGATTTCTCATTTTTACTTGCTGTCTTGTTTGTTTCACTCTGGGATGTGAAACGTGTTCAGATAAAATCAGGAAAGTTTGACTATATCTATAGGTACTTGAAAATTGTATCTGTTTTTATTTGTTCATTATTTACATCATTTATCCCTTGACTTTCTCCCTCAATGGGGACTCAAAGAGGCTTACATCAGCCTGTTCTCCTGTTTTATCTTTGCCACAACCCTTAGAGGTAGCAGTAAAAAAGAGCAAGAGTCCAATAGCACCTTAAAGACTAACACAATTTCTTGCAGGGTATGAGCTTTCATGAGTCACAGCTCACTTCTTTAGTATGGTGCTCACTTCTTCAGTCAGGTGCTACTGGATCCTTGCTTTTTTCTCCTGTTACAGACAGACTAACATGGCTACCCATCCTTTGAAGAAGGTTAGGCTGAGTGAGTGTGACTGGCCCAAGGTCACGTAGCAACTTTCCGTGACAGAGTGAGGATTTGCACCTGACAGTGCAATCCTGAATGGGGGGGGGGGGGAGAATGCTCTTAGGAGCCGGTGTGACCCCTGCACCGGCATCCATGCCACTTGTGCTGTGCAAAGTAGCACAGACCTGGCGTAGGGCCACTTACGCTGCCCCCCCCCCCGCACCATGGCAGCAGTGCGGCTATCTCCCACTGACATTCTCCCATCGCAAGACTCCACACCGGTGTCCCAGGAAGCATTCCTGGGGTGTTCTGGGTGGTGGAGCTGCCGTTAGGCAGCCTCCTAACCCCGTTTGTGCTGGGAATGCCCTTTAACACAATGGTGTTTTTGGTGGTGCAGCCTCACTGTTTGCAATGGGGCTTCCCCCCCCTTTTCCTTTAATTTAATTTTTTAAGGGTTTTTTTGTGTCTGCAGCAGCCGGGAACCTCTGAGGAGGCTCTGCTGCTCCTGGCTGCCTCAGATCTACCCCCCCCCTTCAGGATTGTGTCCTGAGTCTCCCAGGTCCTTGTCTTATACTCTAACTGCTACCCTACACCGGCTTTGTGAAGGACCAATAACTAAAATCTGTCTTTCATTAACTCTCCTATCAAAATGTGGATGACACCTGTGTCAGTGTTTTGTCAGCCCTGAAGAATTCTTAGTTTACTTGCCTTTTTTAAACTAGATTTTTTGCCCATATGATTCCCAAGGAGTTTGAAAGTGTTATGGCAGAATTAGATGTATGGTATGACTAATAATTCTGGGAATCAACTATTGGAGTGTTTTCTGTAACCGTGGCCTTTTGGGGGGGCATCTAGTTCCTAGCCCTTTACTAGTTCCTAGCCCCTTATTTTCTCTCACATGCATTTTCACAACTTTGTATGAACTCTAATATAATTGGGGGAGCGGTGTGAATATTTGTGCCACATAATTGTGTATGTATTGCACACTTGCATAATTTCTCTTGTTATACCTAATTTGTTTTGTTTCTATCTATCATACACTGGCTTTGTTTAACCAGGCTCCTCCTCTGGCAGTTTTTTTCCTTGCCTCAGCTAGCAGTGGGGGGCACTTGAGGAGCTCTGTTTAACAGTGCTTCTAGGAAGCATTTTTAAACATATTCTTACTCTGACTATGCAGTTTGCAGGTAAGCTGATGGCTGAAAGAAACTCATCTGAAGAAGCCTTTGACTCCTCAGTAGAGGAGCTTCAAGAAATTTTGCTGGGGCTCAGATGCAGAATAGGTCCCAGATGTGCTGGAGCAAGTAAAACATACTGTATGCAGCACAGCAATTCATGCCCCAGTGACATCTAGATTAGATGACTGTAACACCCTCTTTGGCTGCCCAGTAACATCTAGATTAGATGACTGTAACACCCTCTTTGGCTGCCCTTGAAAAGGGTTGAAAATCCTGCTAGCCCTTTTATGAGAATATGAAGCTGTTTATTTCTGTACTAAAAATTTTGTATTTTCTGATCTCAATTTAGGTTTACAGTAATCTCTCAACATAATTTTTGGTGTAGTTGCAATTTGCTATTAGAAAACGAAGGCACTTGTACTTTTCATAGTTTCATACATATGCCAAATGTTATGAAAGCAATGCGGTAAGTTTAGCCTTGATAAAAAAATAAGCATTATATATATATCAGTTTCCCCTTAAATCTGGGGTGTTTTTTTTCCTTCAGAAAAAAATGGTGGAAATTCTTGCTTTTTTCCTCTCTGACATCAAAGTTTACAGAAATGTTACATCAGTAGTGTTCCCTGCCATATGATATGCAGTGGGTGGATGGGGCCTTCTCAGAAGTGGCACCAAAGTTGTAGAAGTCCCTGTCCAGAGGTCTTGACTGCCTTCTGGGGTAGTGAAATATGCATGCATTAACCATTACCTTTCTGTCATTTTTAAGTGCTGATGGAGGCAAGAGAAGCTCTTGACCTCAGACTTTACTGACTGCATTATGGTTTGACAATCCCACTGTCTGTAAGGACTGGAATTATCTTTGTCCTTATACTGACATCTGAGGTTCTTTGGGCTTAAAACCCTGTATTCAATACCAGATTCTGTGCTCCACTCATTATTCTTTGAATTTCAGATGATAAATAGCTGTGATATGCCACGTGAGTAGGAAAGGTGCTCCATATTCCAGAGGTGTCTTTATGCGATTCATTAAATGCCTCAATTGTAAAATGGGATTGCATGTGAGTGCAAAACATGTTACATCCCTCTTGTGGGTTTTCTTGAATCAAGGGGCATCATTTCTTTCTCGCTCTAGGTAAGAAGGGCGTCTTCATTCTGGGTTATTTTCCTTTATTTGCTAGGGAAGGCAGGATTCAACAAAATTGTAGGCCTTCCGGTTCTTAACACATGACCTAGTTTCTACAGCAGTAACCTGTAATGGTAGGTCAGATGCCTGAATTGCAAATTTGGGCTCCTGTGCTGCACAATAGTGATTAAATGGTGATTAGTCTGCTTATATAGACAACACTCTTTAGTTCCATAAAGTACACACAGATACATTAGTTGGGTTGGGCAGGACTTTCTCTTGTCAAGGTGCTTCTAGAAAAAACATACAAGAACAGCTTTTGTGCGGAAAGTAGCAACAGGAGGGAGCAGGGAGGGCATCGTACAAAAAGATGTCAAATATTTGGGTAATGTAAGAGGAATTGACTGTGGACCTGGCAAGTGCAGGCTGAAACCATTGTTCAATTCTTTCTTGTCTGACTTACCTCATAGGGAGAGTAAAATAAGACATGGATGTTGTGATGCCCGCTCCAGACTCTTGTAGGAGGAGAAAAGCAGGCTAGAACTCCCAGACAATAAAACAATTATGTATATGCAGGGTATGTGAAATACAGTATTGAACTATACTTGTTTCCATTTCCATCTGTGACAGATATATCTAGAGGATGGTGATGAACTCTGACTGCAAAGTTGAAAATCCCTCACTTGCTCTAGTGCAGAGGATACCTATACCCATCCGTTTTTGGGTGCAATTTTAGCCTCTGTAGAGCCATCTTGCTCCCTGGAATCCTGGGGAAATGGGAGGCCTGGTGCTCAGTTGTGAGCTCTTGAGATGTGCTGTCAGGGCTTCTTTGCTTGCTGAGTGGGAACTTTGGGAGGAGGGGAAGTTAAAAGAAAATATTGCATAGGACCTCCTGGCAATATTCATCTAAGGGTCTGACCAAGTCCACCGCTTCAGGAGTACTACTTCCAGTCAATTTGCTGCTCCCTGCGGATAAAATTTGACATGGGAACCTGGACTCAGTAGGTCATGGGAGTGGCTGGCACACTATAGAAAGTAAACACCTCCTTTGGGAGCCAGCGTGGTGTAGTGGTTAAGAGCGGTGGTTCAGAGTGGTGGACTCTGATCTGGAGAACCGGGTTTGATTCCCCACTCCTCCACATGTGCGGCAGAGGCTAATCTGGTGAACTGGGTTGGTTTCCCCACTCCTCCACATGACGGCAGCTGGGTGACCTTGGGCTAGTCATAGTTCTCTCTTAACTCTCTCGGCCTCACCTACCTCACAGGGTGTCTGTTGTGGGGAGCGGAAGGGGATTGTAAGCTGTTTTGATTCTTCCTTAAGTGGTAGAGAAAGTCGGCCTATAAAAACAAACTCTTCTTCTTCTTTGTTTACATGTTGCTGTGCCTATTCTTCAACAGTAGCTATTGGATCACACTCCTGCTGACCAGATCCTGTATTTAGTATGCCCTGTGCAACCCGCCCCCTCCCCCAACACACAGTTATCTCTGCATTGGTTGGTGTTTTGCCCTTGGTTTGAACTGATCCCCTCTTTTTCTCATCAGTGTATGTGTCATAGACCTGGCAAGGTGAGCTCTTCTGCCTCAATGTATTTGTCAGAGTCTACTTTTTGTGCAGCTAATTAACACTGCTACCTTCCTGTAACTTGTCTCACATTTGTATCCATTCCTTTCTCTAAGGAGTTTGAGGCAGCATATATGGAGCTGAAGATGATATCTGACCCAAGGTTAAACAGAGAACTTCATGGGAATTTGAGCCAAGTTTCCCCATTCCAGGACTGACTTTATTCACTATGCACTCTGGCTCTTAATTTCCTCTCCTTTTTTACCTCCTCTGCAATTGATCTTTAATTTGTATGGGGAAAGCATAGGATATCACAAAGGTAGACGGTGTTTCAGCAATTGTGGCTAAGATGATCCTGGGTAAAACCCTATTGTTGGGCCTTTTACTGCCTTGCCGGGATCGTGAAGAACAGTGGTAGGACAGGGTAACTTGTATTGAAGGCCAGGGTGATAACATCAGTCATCCTTGAAAAGTGCCTCTTGATCCCACAAACTGAAAATATCGGTGAACTAGCCAGACTGTAAAACTTCCTTGCATTCCTTAGTTATTGGTGTTTTTTTTTTACTTCAGAAAGTAAATAAATTAAACTGGGAAGGCCATCAAGCCCAGTTAGTTAGAGAGGTCTTGAGAATGTGGCATTTCTTTAGTCATAACAGGCTATACAACACCAAAACAGATGAAAAGTTGGTATTTGACAGTTATAATGGTACGCCCATTAACTGACTTTTACTTAAAGCTGTGCATACCTGGAATGAGGAACCTTAGTTGATTATGAAGCGCCAACTGCTGGGTCACAAACCCTATATAGGCTTTTAAAAACTGCTGCCTTTTGGAAGGATTTGCTTCTAATTCAGACACACAGAGAGCAAGACCACCACCCTTTCACCTCTCTTTGCAAGTGTGCTAAGAGAAGCAGCGGGCCAGATCACTCAGGAGAGGAAAGGCTCTGAGCATTGGCCGTCTTCACTATGGTCCACCTCCTGGTGTACTGCTTACATTTCCTGTTCACAGTTCTCTTGCTCCAGTGACCATGGTTCTGATCTTGACTCTGATGCTGTAACAAATCTGTCTCCCCCTCTTTCTGTCACTGACTGTGCTGTCACATGCTTGTAGCTCAGAGGGTCCCAGTTCTGGAAAGGTTGAAGCTGTTGGCTTAAAGAACTGCTCTGCGCAACATAGCATGGGGAACCCTGAACTCTATGCAATATCATGGTTACCCTTATATGGAAGAAAAACAATGAAGCTTGCTGTTTTCCTTTTCACAGGAGGGGAAACGTGATCTTGCAGGAGTTGTGATCCCCTCATAATGCTGCTCATACGAGTAGAGCAGGGGTGGGGAACCTTTTTCCTGCCAAGGGCCATTTGCACATTTATGACATCATTCAGGGGCCATACCAGGTGTAGATCTCCCGGTGGGGGGGGAAGAGGCTAGGGTTGCCAGGTCTCCAGCCACCACCTGGAGGTTGGCAACCCCAGGGGAGGCCACACAGAGAAGGCCTGCACGGTGCCTCCACTCCCCCTCCCAGGCGGAAGGGCAACCAGCAGTGGGCCCGAGCAAACAAGGTGCCAGGGGGGCGCAGCCCACAGTCGATCTGCAAGGGAGGAATGCAAACAGAGAAAGAGGAGAAGGGAGAGAGAAAGGGAGAAAGAAATTGAGACAGAGGGAGAAAGAAATGGAGACAGAGGGAGAAAGAAAGAAAAGGACGAAGGGAGACAAAGAGACAGAAAAAGAGGGAGAAAGAGAGGGAGAGAGGAGAAAGAGTGACAGAAAAAGAGGAAGAAAAGAGAAAAGCCTTCCCCCCCCACACACACACCCTCGCACGCTGGCCCCACGCGACCGGGCCCCAGCCTTCCCTGTCCACACACACACACACACACACACACACACACACACACACACGGCGGCGCACAGAGCCCTGCGTGACCGGGCCCAGTCTCCATGCCCTCTCCTCCCCAGAGTCCACAAAAGCCCCCCCCCCCGAAGCCCGATCGGCTCCTGCATTCATGCTCTGCCGCCAGGATCCACCAGCCTCTTTCCCCCACCCTCTCGCTGCTCAACAGCAGACAATCGGCGAGAGGAGGTCCAAAGGGCACCGCAGCACCGCTGTAAGCCATGGCGCCAGGAACACTCTCTGGGAGGGCCACCCAGCGCCCCGCCTCTGCAGCAGGGCCCCGGAGCTCCCGAGGGCCACAAAAAATGTGTGGCCCCCGGGCCTGAGGTTCCCCACCCCTGGAGTAGAGTACTTGAGAGAAGGGTGGAAGGCTGTCCAAACTGACTTAATTCCGACGTGAATGAGGCATTTGGAGGCCCAGAACCAGGGTGGATCTGATTTAAATCAAATCTATTTCAATCATGATTTAAATCACAATTTAAATAACTAGTCAATAAGACTAGATTTTCACGATTTAAATCACTAGTCAGTAAGACTATATTTAAATCATTGTTTTTCTACATAAATAGTACTTCTCATTATGTTGTATCATTCAGGCCACCAGGCCTTGCATTTGTTTGTTGCAGTGTTTGCATTTTGCACACATGCCTGCCTTACTCATAGGTAGAAGAACTGAGGCTCTGAGGATATTAGGCTCTGAGGCACAGTCTAGGCTTTGAGGCACAGTCTAGACAAGAGAGCAAAAAGTACACACAGGACAGAGGCTGAAAACCAGTAATGATTTTTAGGAGCCAGTGTCAAATGTTTAGGTAATTGCACAGGTGTGTGTTATTTTTTTTAGCCTTTCAGGAATGAGTTATATGATGCTCTGCTGTAGCTTAGCTGTATTCTAACTGAGCTTTTTAGTTGTTTGCTCTTGCAGTTAAGCAGTAATATTTCAACTAATAAAACTCTGATCAACAATACCCGCATACCTGCAAATTTGCATATGATGGGAAAACTGAACTGACTATAGTCATATTTTATTTTATTATTCAGCTATCAGGTGTGTGTGTGTGAGAGAGAGACTGACTTAACATACTGCATATGGATTAAAAACAAATCCTGAGTTGTGTAATTTATGAAATCATACTGGCTGTCCCACAATTTCAGTTCTTCTAGATTGTTTCATATCCTCACTTTTCCTTCCCCATTGTAAATCACTGATATATATCTGTGTAGAAATCCTACCCTGCTGTATTGTGCAGCTGTAATAGCTTTGGACATATCTCCAATGAATTGTAAGTGTGAATGGGGTGGGTGGAGCACCCAGCAAACTTTTATAGGTTCTGCCAACAGTCTATCTTTGGAGTGCAGGCTGGAAAAAATGTCAAGGAAATTACCAACCCCCTGACCTCTCTAGTTGCCAACTCCATTTCTGGCTGGCCACAGTGATCTTTATACAAGCCACACCTTAAGCTAGTTCTCCCTGAGGTGGCAAACATATGTCTGTGCAGTGCTACTTCAGGCTGCAGTGGAAAGGGATAGAATGCACATGATAGAATGCTCCTCCTAATATAATAATTCCATGCACATAGAAAATAGAATATGCAAAGAAAACGTTATAGCCCAATATTCTCCCTGAAATGTTGGTTTGCTGTATGTTTGGAATTTGTTTTTTGTATGAAGCGGCATTTTATGAACTTCCTGGCTGTAGTCTGATGTATGTCTCCTTATTGAGGACTACAGTTTGTTTTATAAGTGCATCAGGTACGTGACTTAACATTTTCTACCTGAAACAAAAACCCTGTTTCACCAATCAGTACATGCAGTTTGTGTGAGTATGACGTAATACATGGCTAACATTCTGCTGAAACCAGTGAAATATTTGCCCTCCTAAAAGTGAGCCCCCAAACATGTCCAATGCAGACTTAATATTCTCTCCCTCTTCTCACATCTGAATCTCCAATTCCTCTCTTTTCTCAGAGCTAGCCATGGTACTGGCTCCACCAGCATTTGTGCTAACCATGGTTAGCTTTAGTGTTGTGAGGAGTAGGTTTTAGCTGTGGTAGTGAAACTGTGTGTGTGTGTGTGTGTGTGTGTGTAAAGTGCCGTCAAGTCGCAGCCGACTTATGGCACCCCCTTTTTGGGGTTTTCATGGCAAGAGACTGACAGAGGTGGTTTGACAGTGCCTTCCTCTACACAGCAACCCTGGTATTCCTTGGTGGTCTCCCATCCAAATACTAACCAGGGCTGACCCTGCTTAGCTTCTGAGATCTGACGAGATCAGGCTAGCCTGGGCCATCCAGGTCAGCGCGGTAGTGAAACTAGGTGAAGCTTTTAAGAGTAATATGATTTTATCATTTAAGGAAGAGAGCACCTTCTGTTTTTGCTTTGTTAAAAGTATAACCCCTTAGCCATGTTAGCTTTTATCATGGGTGGATTTGAGCATACCATCCTGTGCACTAAAAGAAGAGAGTAAAGTTCCCATTCTGTGACTAGAATACATTCTATCAACTTACATGAATTTATGTTGCAAATTTTTATTCTGCTTCTTCTAGTTTTGGGACAGGCAAGAAAGGGCTTTGAAGGGTAGAATGTTCTGCCCCTTTACCAATAGAAATCTTGCATACTTGCTCCCTCTGTAATTTGAGATTTTGCCGGCCATTGCCCACACACTTTAAAGCACAACAGAAAGAACTAGAAACTTGTTTTTTAAAGGAAATACATGAAATCTGATACTCTCGGGTTATTGAATTATGAACCTGATACTAATATCTTCACTTGGCATACGTAGTTGTGGCATATGTAGCAGCTTTTGTCATAGAAGTCCAAGTTCAAGCACAGCTATCGTTCTCTCTTTTTGACCTTTGGTACTTCTGGATTAGGGATTTCTAGGAAAGACTGAAATCCCAAAGAGATGAGTTGAGATATGATGATAAGGTTAACATTGCAGAGCTAAATGAGCCAGTGATGCAGCTTGAGGATAAATGAATCCTTGTGCTATCAAATACAACTGTCTGACTCAACCATGTTCGACCTTCCCATAAGCCAGAGAGCAGGTACAAATAAGTGAGATCCATGCTAAAGTCAGAATAATATTTTCAAGGTGACCATGAACCAAATCACCCGCTTCCCAGAAAGGCAAAAATGCCCCAAGGATTGCTAGTGAGTATTTTTATCCCAGAGGAGAATAGAATCTACTAGGTTAATCTCATAGAAAATTGTATTAAGGCTACTCTCCTTATCCTCAGTCCAGCTGTAGCAGACCCTTTTGCTCTGATAAGAGTGAAAACACCAAGGCTCTACTCAATCCCAGCAGCCCACTATTAAGCTGCCAAAATAAACAAATATCTTAAAATTCATACTTCTCGTTCTGGGTGGAGGTCATCTTGAAACTCATGGGTATTACTATCACGTGCCCAGGGTAGGCAGGACCCAAAATTTCTTTCTACTTCCTGTCCCCTGGGCGGGAACTCCAGTTTCCGTCCTACCTTGATCAGGGTAGCAGCTTCGTTTTAGAACTCCGACTGTGTTTATGAAGAGAATTCCTTCGTGTGTTTTCCCATCTGTGATAACCTTTGTCTGATTCCCAGTGAGTCTTCCTCCCTCACCTTTTACCGCTCGCCGGCGCTAGCCATGAGCGTCCTCTTTTTCCCGATACTTTCAATTCCCCCCCCGTCCCTTCTCCGCTCCCCACTTCGCCCCGTTGGGCAAGATGGCGGATGCCAAAAGAGACTCTGACTCGGACCTCCTCTCTGAGGAGGACCACGATTCAGCCCTCGTCGCTTCGACAGGGCGACATCAAAGAGGCCAATCTGTTAGTCGCGGCGGCGTCTTCGCAGCGCAAGGCGCGGAAGGGCCGACTGCCCCCAAAAAGGTGCGCTCCTCTGAGCCGCCTCAAAATGACGCGAAACACGGCGAGCGCCGAGAGACTGCAACCTCAGCCACTCCGGCTAGGGGTGCCTTAGAGGAAAACTCTTCACCCGTTCCAAAGTCTCCACAAGGGGGTAACATACTGCGTTCTGAGGACGAGGCTCCTCTTACTCTGCGGGAAATGGTAGATTTGTTTAGTGGCGTTCTGGACAGGCAGGCGCAAATGATGATGGCCCTTAAAGACTCCCTTGCCCCTTTTATGCAGGGCAATGATTCGAATCCTACTCCTAATCCCAACCAATGTCCCCTTCAGGGACAGGGTGATCACTCTAATACACACTGACGCACTAAAGCTGCACTCAAAGGCCCCCCCCTCACTCTCAATCTCTCCAAGCCCTGGAGGATAACTCCTCAGTGGTTTCAGATTCAGAAAGTAGAGAGGAAGGAGAATTTGACTCTGATGAAGACAATCCAATTCTTCTAGAAGAACAGCATCCCCGCCTGTTCTCATCCGAGGATTTTCAGGGGCTGTTAAGCAAGGCTTTAGTAGCCTTAGACCTCAATGAGGATCCAGACCCAGTGGCTGATTCCTTACCTAAACTCAGAAAAAAGGGATCCAAGGAATTTTTCCCAAGTACCAAACCTCGTGTATGGGAGATTCCATTCCCAGAATTTTTTGAAAACCAGGTACAAGCTGAATTTGACAAACCTTTAGCCAACAGACAATTCCCTGCCAGCACAAAAAGATTATATACCATGGTCCCTCAGGCCATGTCCCTTTTTCAGTTACCACTGATTGACGCCCCGGTAGTGGCAGTTCACTCCCCTGAATTACCATCTGAAGATGGAATGGGGACAATTAGAGATCCGCTGGACAGGAAGGCGGAGATTCTTTCCAAAAAGGTTCATGAGGCCTCCGCACTAGCAATTGAAGCCTCAGCGGCAACATCAATTATGGCCAGAGCCTCCATTGTGTGACTCAGGAAAATTATTCAGCTTTATGCAGGGGAAAACTGTAAGATTGCAGAAGGCCTTAACAGGCTGCTGAAGGCCTCAGCGTTCATGGCAGACGCATCTCTTGATGCCATGTCTTTTGCAGCTCGTGCCTCCTCTTCTAACATAGCCATCAGAAGGGCACTTTGGATTCGCCCTTGGCAAAATGAACTCAAAAACAAAAAGCTAACCATGTCATATCCGTACACTGGGGAAAAACTTTTCAGAGACAGGCTAGAGAAAATCCTTGTAGAGAACAAGGATAAAAAGAAGGTTCTGCCAAAATCCTTCAAAAGGAGGGGAGGCATTCCTCCTCCTATCCCAATTTCAGATCTTCTCACTCTCTGGCTCCATTCAGGCCAGACCAACGCAGGGGTTCTTGGAGCAACAATAGAGGCTCCTTTCGTAGAAGGGGTAACAGATTTTTTCATCCCCCTCAGGGACAACAACAGTTCTCGGGCAACAAGGGAGACAAGTTCTCCAAAGCCCCAAAACAGTGACGCCATGACACCATCTGTGGGGGGAAGACTTCTACTATTCCACCACAAGTGGGAAAAGACCTACACAGTTGCATGGGTCTCCCAGGTGATTTCAACAGGTTATTTCATAGAATTCACATCTCCCCCCAGAGACAAATTTGTGAATTCCCCAAAATCATTCAAAAAGGAAAAGCATCAGCGAACCCTGGATGCCATATTACACCTTCACCAAATTCAAGCCATAGAACCGGTCCCTCATCCCAAAATTGGCAGCGGGGTATATTCCATTAAAAAAAAATATTGCTTTTTAAATAATACATACATATATATATATATATGTGTGTGTGTGTGTGTGTGTGTGTGTACACACACACACACACACACACACACACACACACACATATATATATATAATAAAAATAAAATCATAATTCGTACAGCAACAAAAAAAAACATAAAATACATATTCCATCTTTTTTACAGTCCCCAAGAAAAATGGGGACTGGAGGGCTATCTTGGACCTAAAACATCTAAACAAGATGGTCAGATACAGGAAGTTCTGCATGGAGACCCTCCGCTCCATTATGGAAGCGCTACAGGTGGACCAGTTCCTAACTTCTCGGGACTTGAAGGAGGCATACCTCCATGTTCCAATTCACCCCTCCCACAGGAGGTTTCTCAGATTTTGTTATGCCAAGAGACATTACCAATTCAGGGCACTTCCCTTCGGTCTGGCATCCGCCCCCCGCGTCTTCACCAAAATACTGGTGACGCTGGTGGCATTGCTTCGACAGGAGGGAATAATGATATTTCCCTATTTAGATGACAACCTTATTTGCTCCAGGTCCAAAGAAGAGTCCCTGAAACACACAACCAAGGTAGTTCAGTCTCTCACCGACCATGGTTTTTGGTCAATCTAGAAAAGAGCCAACTAATCCCGACACAGAGATTAAAGCACCTGGGGGTCATTATAGACACTCACAGGAACCTGATATGCCTTCCCCAGGACAAAATTACCAAGATTCAATCCATGACTCAGTCTGTGATCAGTTCCAACCACAGCAGGATCATGTTCCTCGCCCAACTACTGGGGAAGATGGTGGCCTGTCTAACCTCGGTTCCGTGGGCCAGGTTCCACTCGAGGCCCCTTCAGGGACTCCTCCAACCCTATCAGAGTCTAATCACACAGAGCAGGGACAAGTCCATCCCTCTGCCTCTGAAGTTACGCCAATCACTCCTTTGGTGGTATCGAAACAGCAACCTCAACAAAGGGGTGCACTTTGTCATAGAGGACCAGATACAGGTCTACACAGATGCCAGCCTGGAAGGTAGGGGAGCCACCTGCCAGAACCAGATGGCTCAGGACCAGTGGTCCCTAAGAGAAAAGAGATTACACATAAACATGCTAGAGTTAAGAGCCATTTGGTTGGCTCTACAACACTTCAAAAGCCTTCTATGTCGCAGACACATACTGATACGCACGGACAACGTGTCCGCCAAAGCGTATCTCAACAAGCAGGGGGGGGGGGGTCGAAGTCTTCCAAGCTCCATCAGGAAGCGGAGTTCATTCTCTCCTGGGCAGAAGTAAACCTTCTGTCTCTGACAGCAGAACACATCAGAGGAGTTCTCAATCTCCAAGCCGACTGGCTGAGTTGACAAGCTCTAGACGAAGGGGAATGGTCCCTCAACAGAATAGTCTTCAGTCAGATCGTGGAGAGATTCGGCCAGCCCAAGGTGGACCTGTATGCTTCAGCGAGCAACCACCTCCTCCCGCGTTTCTTCACGCGCTACTTTCACCACGAGGCAGAGAACATGGATGCTCTCCTGTCTCCATGGCCGAGGGAGCTACTGTTTGCCTTCCCTCCCATTCCCATACTCCCAAGGGTCATCAGAAAGATCAGGAAGGAGGGAGCAGATATCATTCTCATTGCTCCCCTGTGGCCGAGGAGACCTTGGTTTCCCAGCCTGAGGGAACTTTCCATCCAGATGCCCTGGGAACTACCAAACATCCCAAATCCCCTGCATCAGGGTCCAATGTTTCACCCAGAACCTCATTGGCTTCACTTTACCGCCTGGAGATTGAAAGGAAGTTCCTCTTAGGGGAGGGATACAGTTCAGGGGTAGTCAATACCATGATAGAGGCCAGAAAACCTTCCACTAGAAGGATTTATAATACCTCCTGGAGAGCCTTTGTTCTATGGTGCAGGCGCAAACACACTGACCTGCTCTCGCCAGGGATACCCAAGATCCTGGAGTTCCTCCAAGATGGAGTTGATCAGGGTCTTAAAGCTTCCACACTACGCAGACAGGTAGCTGCCATGTCCACCGTTCTTACCGTCACTGAGGGTTCCCCTCTTTCCAGACATCCCCACATTCTGACCTTTCTAAAGGGAGTGGTTCAAACTAAGCCTCCAGCAATCCATCGCTTCCCCACGTGGCGCCTCAATGTGGTTCTCACAGCCTTGATGCGACCTCCATTTGAACCCATTAGGGATATTCCTTTGCGGATGTTGAGGATGAAGGCCATCTTCCTCACAGCAGTGACTTCAGCCCGTCGTGTCTCTGAGCTTAGAGCACTATCAGCAAGGGAAGGCCTATCTTCCACAGGGACAAGGTGGTCCTCAGACCGGATCCCACCTTCATTCCAAAGGTGAATTCCATCTTTCACTGCTCACAAGAGATCCATCTTCCTTCATTTTGTCCCAATCCGGTTCACCCCAAAGAAAAAGAGTGGCATCATTTAGATTTAAGACAGTTACTTAAAGTTTATCTTAGTCGCATGGAACCTATTAGACGTTCAGACGCCTTATTCGTTTCATTGACTAACCCTTCCAAAGGTCAGAAAATGTCTAGCGCCGCCATCGGTGGCGTGGTGAGGCAGTGCATTACGGAGGCATACAAGGCTAGTAAGATACCTCCTCCTTCAGGCGGCCACCTCGGCGGCCTTTGACAGACAGGCCTCCTTAGAAGAGATATGTAGGGTGGCCACCTGGTCCACGGCATCTACATTCATAAAGCACTACAAGATTGATGCCAGGGCCTCTGTCGACGCAGCCTTCGGTAGAAGAGTCCTACAGCATGTCTTGGATAAGCCTTAGTTCCCACCCAGACTGACAGCTCTTGGATATCCCGCGAGTTTCAAGATGACCTCCACCCAGAACGAGAACGGAGTCTTGTTTATTCACCGTGAAGGCTCCTTCTGTTCTGGGTTGGAGGTCATCTTGCCCGCCCAAGGTTTATAATAGCATAAGCATATCCAAGACCTAACTGCTCTTATCTGATAAAAAATGAAAAGGTTGTAAGTGTTCAAAATTTAGAGGCGTATTTCAAGGTCTCTTTATGTCCGCCATCTTACCTGATTTCGTATGGAATCCACTTACCTGTTGTTGTTTTTCCTTATACGTTTGTTGTTTCTAAGAGTTCATAGATTTTTGGAAAAGCACACTGTTTGTTGCTTGGTTGGCCTTTGCACTTAACAGTCTCCTTTAGCTCGGTGAGTCCGAAAACTGGAGTTCCCGCCCAGGGGACAGGAAGTAGAAAGAAATTTTTGGTCCTGCCTACCCTGAGCATGTGATGGTAATACCCGCGAGTTTCAAGATAACCTCCAACTGAACAGAAGGAGCCTTCACGGTGAGTAAACAAGGCTCCGTTCTTAATTTAGGTAGACTTCTAGAGCATACAAACAGCACAGTGTGGTTTATAATATGCTTTGAAACCAAGTTTTAAAATGTAATCTGAATGGGTGGCATTTAAATTGTCCTTAAATGCCACCCATTCAGAGTCCCATAAATCTCTCAATCAGATTTGCTTCAGCTAAACCCTCCCCTGTGTCACATTCACCTGATTTTATAAGAAACAATGATCCATAATGACCATGCAAAAAGCTAAATGTGTTTTATTGTTTTTTTTTCTCTTTCAGATGTTCTCAAATAATGATGAGGCTGTGATCAATAAAAAGCTCCCCAAAGAGCTGCTGCTTCGGTAAGCTGCCTTTTGGTTTGTTGAATTCTAGAATGTGAATTTAGGCAATATCAGCATGAATGGGAAGCCTTGGTTGACTGCAAGTAAAAAAAAAATCCCCAAGTTTGCATTGTGGCAAGCAAAGTTTTGCAAATCCTGAATCTCTTGATCCATCAGTTTGGTAGGATTTGGTGCTGTTTTTCAGCACCAGGAAGAGAAGTTGGAGACCAGCCTATGCACAGTGTATTGTGTGTGTAAAGAACTGTCAAGTCACAGCTGATTTACGGTGACCCCAGCAAAGGGCTTTCAAGGCAAAAGAGGAGCAGAGGTGGTTTGATGTTGCCTTCCTCTACAGAGTCTGCCTTGGTGGTCTCCCATCTAAGTACTGACCCTGCTCAGCTTCCATACTACACCATTCCACCTTTCCTCCAGGCCACACAATGTATTAGCACTTCCCAAAGTAGCATTGTTGGTGCCTCTCAATTACCCAGGTGGTGAGAAGTCCACGAGTACAGCTTTTCATTGTTTTGCTTTCTTTGGATTAGGGAAAGCCATGGAGATTTCTGGTGTCTTTGTTATCTGTTTGCAAGGAAAATAAGGAGAGCCTGTTGGAAGTAGGCAGATCTATTAAAAGAGGCAACACAACAATTTACAGCAAATGGTGCATCTTTACTTATTGGCAGTTTATCCCCAACATGCTTCTCCTTCAGCCAACTGCAGCTCAGAACTCAGCTTTTCCTTTCCATGTAGGCAGATTCAAAATTGCTACAAACTGTTTTTGTGCCTCTTCCACCAGCTGAAGGGTGTTGCCTTCCAAAGGGGCATGTGGAGTTCGTGTGTGTGGAGGAGATTTCTAGCTTTGAAGGAATATTAATGTTCTTTTTGTTGTGTCCTTGACAATACATTAGCAATCTGATTATCGTGAAAGATTACTAAACTTGAAACAGTGTAATAGTAGACCACCAATAAAGGTTGATTGGATTGGATTAGTAGACCACCACTTCCCTGTGATTCCTCTGTTAATTATCTATGTGAGGAGGTAGAACTAGGGAATGTATCCAAGCTGGGTCTTTTGGACTTCTCAGTGGCTTCCAGTGCCATCAGCCAAGGTGTTGTGGAGTGTACAGCTGATATGGGCATGAGGAGCATAGTTTTTAATGGCTTCGTTTATTCCTGAAGAGAAGGTCTCAGAACTGGTGCTGTGAAACTGCTGTTGTATCCTTTGGTCTGTGTGCTCCGTTTTATATTCCATGCTATCCATTTCTGTGGAATAGTCCAGGGTGAGGTCTGAAGATCTCGGGTACAGGTGACATACAACTCTGCCTGTCTTTCCCCTCAGATCCTAGGAAGTCAGTGGAGGTTCTGCACCAGTGTCTGAGATCAGTGAAGGATTAGAAGTTTAAAACAGAAGATTAATCTAGACCAGGGGTCAGCAAACTCATTAGTCAACAGAGCCAAATATCAACAGTACAACGATTGAGATTTCTTTTGAGAGCCAAATTTCTTAAACTTAAACTATATAGGTAGGTACACTGTTTATTAACTTAATAAACTTTAATTAAAGTTTTAAGTCTTAATTAAACTATAGGTACACTGAATAAAACTTGATATCATACTTAATAATTATCTTATTTATTCCTCTCTTAGCAATCTCTTGACTAACCACAAAACTTGCAATATTAACATTGCAATATTAAATGCAGGACTTGCTATAAATTACATTGCATTAAAAACTATCTTAGTGGTAAATAATGCAAGAGTAGATTGAAATGTAATATGAGTGAATAGGGTAATTTTTTTAAGCCTTGCAATTTTAGGAAATCCTAGATAACAAAATTTAAAGTTAACAGAACTCCAGCTAGGACTAGATATAGTCCACCTGCCATAACATATTCGAAATTAAACTCTGAAACATTTACAGAAGTTTTCAATGTTTTCAGATCTGAATCCACATCTAACACAAACCCTCAATAATATGAACAAATTTTACTTTTTAAACCTTATGTATCAAGCTTTTCCCACTGCAATCATTTGCTTTTTCTTTCTCTCTCTGCACCTCACATTTCTCTTCATTCTCCTTTATAAATATTTTTTAAAGGAGAATGAAGAGAAAATGGTGTTAGTGACAAAATGTCAGATGCAATGCATTTGAAGCTGGGTCACAGCCTAGTTGTGGGTCAGGAGACACCAATTCACAATTACTAAGACACCATCAAGATAAAATCTGCAATAAGGCTGGTGTGACCAAAACAAATTTCCCATTTTTACAGACCTCCAGAACAAAAAGGAGGAGGTAAATTAAGCAGTCTTGGGAATTACAAAATCTAGTGAACCTATTTAAGTTACCTTTTTTGTGGGGGGAGCCGATATGAACGAAAGAGAGCGAATGCAAGAACTAGATAGATTGGAACCAGAGTCCCAAAACACATTAAAATGAGGCACTTCTCATCTCCTGTCACTCTTACGTGGAGAAAGGGGGAGGGGAAGAGCAGAAAGGTAGTCTAAAAAATGAACTTTACAATTATGGGGTTTGGTTTTAAGAAACCAAGTGAGTTAATTTGATGGTGACAAAAGTTCACGTGGACAGCTGACCCCATTCCTGCCTTTGGCCAGGTACGAGAGGTGGAGGAGTAAGAAGAAAACACGCATGCTGGATTCCCCCACCCCCCAAAAAAAAGATCCAGCAGGAGAGGAAAAGTGGTCTGGCTAGCAGGAAAGGGGTCCACACCACTCACCCCCCTCCCTTTCCACAGGCCCACCTCCACCGCGAGGCGACTGTTGGGGGAACAAGGCGCCGTTCCCGCCGACGACGGCCAAGAGCCGCCACCCACACCCTACCTTTCGCCCACACAGGGTCATTGGCGACAGAGGGAGCGGACACTCTGAGAACGGGCCGGCCGGCGACCCTCCAAGAAAGGGCAGCCCTGAAGCCGGGAAGGAGCCCGCTGGCAAGCAGCGCCCTGCTGCTGCCGCCTCAAAGGCCCAACGGCCATCTGGGAAGTGGGTGAGCCCACCCAGGGTGGGGCTGGGGAGGGCGATGCATCCCCGGCCGGGGATTAGAGAGGGCTGACGTAAGCCTCTCTCTCTCCTTATATGGGCTCGGGAGCGGGACCTGGGTCATTTGTGGCAGAGCCGCACTCAAGGACCCAAAGAGCCGCATGTGGCTCTCAAGCCGCAGTTTGCTGACCCCTGATCTAGACAAGATGAAAGTTAATATGAGTTGTTGGGGGAAAACGTTCAGGGTTAGGCTTACCAAGTTTTCTGCAAGGGTCCCTAGTTTATTCATCACTAACCATAGAAGCTGTGGTGGTAGTGGTGGTGGCGGCTAACTGGAGGGTCTCTTTCCAGTTTAGGTTGGTACTCCTGTTGTACCATTCTTGAAGAGATCTGATCTGTGACCACATATTCCTTCATAAGCATCCAGATCAGATTACTGTAATGTGCTCTAAGCATGACTGCCTTTAAGGCTGTTTGGAAACCAGAGTTGATGCAAAACTCAGCTGCAAAAGAGACAGCAGTACTTTGCCATTTTCATTGATTTCCTGTTTATTTCCTGGGCCAAGTCAAAGTGCTGATTTGATCTGTAAAGCCCTAAATATCCTAGGCCCAGGATATCTAAAGGGCTATCTCTTCCAATATGGGCCTACCTTATTCACCCTGGTCTTCCTCTGAGGCCCTGCTACATCTTCCCCTGTCATTTGTTGTAGAGTGCCTTTTCAGTAATTGTGCCCGGCCTCTAGACTCTTTTCCCCAGAAGCTAATTTATCTCCATCACTGCTTACTTGTCAGCACCTAGCAAAAACGGTTGTTCTTGTAGGCATTCAGAAACTCTGTAGCTACTTTATCGTGATGTTGTTTATTTAATATCTCTTCTTTTTGTTTAGCTTCTTTTTAAAGGATTGTTTGTATTATAACTTTGATAATGTGTTATTTTATTGTTTTGGCTATTTATATTACTTATTTATTTCTGAGCATGCTTAGGCTGCTTTTCTCCCCAGAGAAACCCAAAGGGGTTTACAAAAAGAAAAAAAATCCAATTTATATAAAAAAGTTTATGTATTATTAATGGCTTTGAGTGCCATAGTGGAAGAATGGTGGCATAAAGATGTTTTAAATAAATCAAGTGCTCTGTAGGTAAGGGCAAAGGAAATGAAACCAGATCCCTCCTAAACACCAATGCTACTCATCACAAACCATGACCTGTCCTGCAGCCATCCACATACATTTGTTTGACCGTACTAAGATTATTTCCAGAATCTCAAGGGCTAGAAATATTCTGCTTTTGAATAAAAAACTCAGAATATGAAACTGGTGGATTTTTTTGTAATGAAATTTAGTGGACGTACTTGGGGATGCTAATTTACAGCATTGTTGTATGCCAGCAGAATTAACACAATAAATTGCCTAAGAACTAGGGTGCTGGTTTCGTTTAGTTAGAATTAAAAGCTGAGGTTGGTAGCTGATGCTGCCTAGTAGACGGACAGCATAGTAGATTGTAATGGGCTAAGAGACTGCACTGCGAGAGTCAGCCTCAAACCTTGTTGAATTTGCATCTTGGATAACATTTTATTGGTTGTCCTGGGGCATGTCATGTGCTAATAAGGCTGCATTCAGGCTATTGGAGCCACTGTTAAATCTGACCCCAATCGTTACAGGGGTGCTGCAGAAATGAGATAATGTTGTCATATCAATATCATCAGAAATTAAGAATGAGTGTGGCTTAAATTGCAAATAAGTTCGGTAAGTAGTACTTGCTTCTGGCAGTCCAAGTAAAGAAAGGTTAGTCAGCTTGCTCACTGTAATGCTGAAAATTGATTGTAAGCCAGAGGACAATAGCTGACTTGCATATTCTACTGAATTCTTTTCAGCTACCTTTTCAATGTATGTGGCTGGTACCATGGTAGTTCCTTTCTCTGATCCTACAACAGCAGCACCCATAGTGCCTACCAGTGAGTTTCCTGGCACCCATTTACTTGAGTCTGGGGGTCAAAATCTAAAGGGTCTTGGATGGAACAGAAAACAAAAGTGAACTTCAAGTTGTGCCCTACCATCTGACTTACTGGCAAAACATGGAGCTCATTCCAGATAGCCATACCACAGCAATACATATGCCTTCTGATTGGCCACAGTCATATATTTCCTTACATCTCTGGGCTTGGAAGCCTCTCAGGAAACAAATCTCTTATTTCTTCAGTAACCAAAACCAAACAACATATTTTCCCTAAAGCGAAGATCTGGTCCGTGGTACAGGAAGGACTTCAAAACAGGCCAGGAGACATTGGCTTTGCTGCTGGGAGCACCTATTCAGAAGTAGTGAGCTCCACCATAGGAGGATGCTTGGCTTGGACCTCCCAACATTTTGTGGTTGGTCCTGCCCCATGGCAGACATTTTGTGGTGGCTCCCTCTACCATTTTGCAAAATTCCAGAAGTGTCCACAGACTGCACAAACATGGGGACCCTATCTTACAGTATTCTTAGACTCCGAAAGGCAATATGATTTATCTAGAGCTCCTTTTTTCAGGGCATTTGCGAAAACCAAGTACATACCTTGCCCAGTGACATACCTGTCAATATTGGAAGGAAATACTACTAGAAGAGCATTTACTCTAGCGCAATGTTCGTCTTCCCTCTGCAGTATTAGAAGGAAAATTCAAAAAGACTCCCCTCTCACAAAGGCTTTGTCCCTGTAACAGTGGTGAACCGGAAACACTAGAACACGTCCTTAGGTGCAGTTACTATAAAGAGGATAGGGAGAAGATTCTTGCCTCTTTTGATAAAGAGTACTGGTTATCCTGAATCTGTTAGAGTCAACATCCTTCTTAAGGATGAATTTTCTCAGGTAACAGAGTTGGTGGCCAAGTTTTGTAGAATAGTATTTAATTTTTGTAAATCTAAATAGAAGTGAAAAGTTGTGGATGGGATTGATTGTTTAAATTTATATTGTTGATCGATTTGTAACCATTTTGATGAGAGCAATATTTTTGTATAGTGTTTTAACCAATATATATATTTTTTATACTGCCGGATGCGTAAGGCAATGTAACTGCAAACATTTTATGTTTGGTCTAAGGACCGTAATAAATCATTCACTATTCTTATTCAGAAATTGTCAAGTACACACGATGGAAGAAGCTAAGTCAGTCTCTCAAGACTGTGAGAGATAATGAATTTGTTCTGTCGTTGGTTCTTGTAGGTTATCCGGGCTGTGTAACCGTGGTCTTGGAATTTTCTTTCCTGACGTTTCGCCAGCAACTGTGGCAGGCATCTTCAGAGTAGTAACACTGAAGGACAGTGTCTCTCACTGTCCTTCAGTGTTACTACTCTGAAGATGCCTGCCACAGTTGCTGGCGAAACGTCAGGAAAGAAAATTCCAAGACCACGGTTACACAGCCCGGATAACCTACAAGAACCAATGAACTCTGACCGTGAAAGCCTTCGACAATAATTTGTTCTGTCCTTTATTTTTTATGAGATCAGTGCTTTTTAAAAAAAACAAAAGCTCAGAATTTACCTCAGCAACCTGTAGTTTGAATCCTTAAAATTGAACATGTTTTTCTAGTGCTAGCTAAGATTCTCCTGAGCCTACTCCAAATACTGTATCATTATGAAACTGAGCATACGGATAGAATATACTCCTACACTCAGTTTACCATCTTCTTTCTACACCAGACTTGCATGTTTTACCAGTTTTTTGCCCTCGCCATTCCTGACTAAATGTCAGCAGTTCCTCCAGGGTGGCTTGATGTGTATACCCAGTGAGCAGCAGCTGTCACTTGCTTAAGTGCAAATGGTGGATTCTAATGATCAGAAAGAGATGCTGGGAGCTGGGATGGCAAGCCTGCCAGTCCAGTTAGTTCAGGTTATGGAGACGATAAAGTTAAGCAATCCTTGTAGATTGACAAGGGCTGCTTCATATGATGGAGACACAGAATTGGTTTGGCTCATTATGCTTACATTATACTGGTTGTTGGGTATAGCATCGGTTGGGTTGGAAAGTGGTATCTTGCTTAAGCTTACTTGTTTAATTTACAAGATTTTGTTTCTGTCTCCTAAATCACTAATGCTTGTTCCTAAGAATTTCAGATATTTGTTCAGCTCTTCCCTCTAACATAGTAAACAAATACTGAGTTCTTTGGCTTCTTGAACTTTAGCCCACATTTTCAGTGTAGAGTTATGGATAAAGGGATGTTCTGGTTTGGTGTGTGGGAGATCTGTTCAGCTATGAAGCAAACTGTGCTAGCCCTGGGCCAGTGTCAGCTGAATATCACAGGGTTCCTTTGAGGATTAGATCAGTGTCACTACCCAAAGCCCTTGAGGGGAAAAAATAAGAAAAACCTGTTTTCAAGTGTCTCCATTGCTGGAAGCGTATCAATCCAGTAGCTGAACGGGAAATGGGAAGCAGTCTTGCAGACCCCTCAGTAATACTTATGTTTGCCTTTGCATCTTGATTTGTATGTTGCTCATTGTTGTGCTACTAGTTCATGTTTTGTTTTTTAAAAAGACACAACCTGTGTTTTTGGGTTCTCTGAATAACAGACAAAAGCCTTGTGGCACTTGGTGAACCAGGTTGCAGGTTTGATTTCTTAGTTATGACATCTTCCTTCTTGCGGGAGTACAAGGCATCATATGTGGGGTTATTCTGGAGGCCCCGTTCCCCTGCCTCAGATTCTTCAATCTGACTTGTCAAGAGAACAGTCAAGAGAACAGGAAGAGATTTAGGGATGGTGCCTTCATTGGTTCTTCACACTATGTACCTTGCATTAAGTATCGGTACTAAGGAATAAGCTAGCTGTGTTTTGCTGTACGCTGTAATACAGTACGAGGGCTGGGGTGGGTTAGGATACTTTGCTCAGCTCAGTACTGTTGAGAGGAACTCAGTTGTAACAAGTTCCTCTTTTTTTAAAAAAATCCTGGTTTAAAATGAAATCAGAAATTAAGGCAAATGCATAGTATCTGAAAATAGTTTGACTCTATTGAACTTTTGAAAGCCTGCTTTGCTTTGTAAAGGAAGAATTGCACAGCACGTTAGAGGCAGTGTTCTGTAGTGGTTACCATGTTGGTCTAGGATCTGAATGACCTGAGTTCAAATTTCCATTCTGCCAGCCACTCTCAGCCTAACCTACCTCACAGGTTTATAATGAGGATCAAGTAAGCCAGGAAGAACCATGTATGCCACTCTGAGCCCTTTGCAGGAAGGATTTGATAAAAATGTACTAGATACATGGCTTGATATCATGATACTTTGTTAGACTTGATAGTTGGTGCCAAAGACTGCCACCATGCGCTTCACTCACTGGTTCTGACCCCTTTACTTCTTATTTGCCTAGTACTTACACCGTCCTTTGCTTCTGGTTGAGATTATTTACTTTTGTAGGGTGTGGTAGGGTGGCTAAAACAGAAAGGAACTCTGGGAACAAGGAACACCTTCTAGTGCTTGGATCACTACTATCAAATACTGGTTACGCTCTCATTTTCGATCCCCCCCCCAAGTAGTTTATTGGCAGCTTTACATACTGACTCAACTGTTTCTAGATGGTCTCGGCTTATCTTAAATAGGATCAGATCACTAGGGATTGATCTTGATTCCTTGTCCAGTTCCAGTGAATTATATATTTTTAGGACAATCCAAAAAAGGATATGGGACAGTGATTCCCAAATAATAAAAGCCGGTGCTGAAGGTATCTGCTCTTCTCGTTTTTTAGGCCTTTCTTATCAAATAAACTCTATGGCCCAGTATTTTTCTAACTTAACTATACCCTCTCACCGTAGAGCATTTTTGTTGGCCAGATTTAATATATTTCCTTCAGCTGTTGTTAGTGGTAGATACAAGGGAATACCACGTGAAGCAAGATGATGTAGGTGTCAGTGCAAAGAACCTGACACAATACAACATATTCTCTTGTACTGTCCACTTTTCACACAGCTTCGATGCAGCTTAATTAGTTCTCTTCCTCAATTTACTACTGCAATGACTACTGGAAACATAGGCCATTTATTGGATGACAAAAGCTTCGAAGTTACCACTCAAGTAGCCGAGTTCCTGGCCAAGGTCCTAAAGGAGGGAGAAAGAAGGAGGGGAACCCTCACTTAATTATTTTTATAAAATTTACTGATGAACTGTGAATTCATTCCTTTTTTAGATCCATATCTAGCTGTTTTACCTGTTTGTTTTGTTACTGTAAATGCCAATAAAGGTTCTGTATTCTCTGTGTTGATTCCAGCCCAGCCCTATCTACACAAGTATATTGCTTCTCATGGCTGCAGACTGTAAAAGAGACACTATCTGGGGTTACGGCCATTAATCTATCTAAAAATAGGCAACGTACTGTATATCGTTTTCTGAAATAGTAACACTAGTAATATTTAAGGGATTTATAATGTAGCCTCTAAGATTATATGTAGACTAAGTTTTAATTACTTTTTTAAATGATTATAGCTACAACCCTTCACACTTTTACTTAGGAAGTACCTAATAAGTGTGGAACATTTTGATGTTTAAAAGAATTATTTAAATCAGCTTTCCCCCCTCTTAGTTCAAATTTGATTCAGAATGCTGATTTAAACTCACTTTGATTTAAATCGGTTCATTGTTCTTTGAACCAAATTTTGCTGCTCAGAAACAAAACATGCAAGTCTGTTCTTGGCATAGTCAAGTTTCTGCCTGGGTTGCAGTCCCAACAAACTACTGGCCTGCTGTTGGGGGTGGGAGAAACAATTGGAACTGTCCTGCCTGTATCTTGCGTAGTCCAACTGTATACTCAGAGCTGACATTTATTTTTCTTTGAGCCCTTCTGAAAAACTTCTGTGCTATCACAGAATTTACTGGTATTGAAACATAGCAGAGGCTCCTCTTAAAATGAATAAATGAGGAACGGGGTTTATCCCATAGGCTGGACTGAGAGTAAGGGTTTGATCACAGGCCTCCCTCATCCACATCCAGTACTTTCCCCACAACATGACATTTACTCTTCATGATAGCAAGACAGTTTGTGTGACAAGCTGAGTACTGGAAACTTCATCAGAGTTGCTTTGGAAAAGGGCCTCCTATTAAGGTAACATGCGAACTGTCCCCTAGGCCTCTTTATACTTGAAGGAGAGGTCAGGAAGCAGGAGAGTGGGTACAAAATCTTATGCCACAGTAAATTGGTTAGTCTTGACAGTGTGTGTCTTTTTTTAAATCCCCTGACCTGGATAGCCCCAGGCTAGCCTGATCTTTTCAGATTTCAGAAGCTAAGCAGCGTTAGCCCAGGCTAGTATTTGAGTGGGAGACTTCCAAGGAATACCAGGGTCATGATGCAGAGGCAGGCAATGGCAAACCACCTCTGAACATCTCTTGCCTTGAAAACCCTACGGGTTTACAAGAAGTCAGCTATGACTTGATGGCAAAAAAAAAAAAAAAACCCCAAAAAAAACAGCCCAGCAAATTGACATCTCTTTGCTTCTGGAATTTCTCCTGACAAAGCTGAGTTGCACATTCAGGCTTCGACAAACTCTGCTTTTGAGAACAATTAAAACCCAGCTTATAAAAAGTTGAAGTTTATAAGTAATAGTTCTGAGAAGTGGAAACTTTATGGTGTGTGTACTGTGAAAATTCATTAATGCAGATTGGCAGGACAGCCTTTGAAAGAGAGCCTTATCAAGAGGACTGTCTTGTAAATGGGCGTCAGTTTCTGCCAGACAAAAGCTGGTGTGTTTTCACACAGTGCTGCTGTGTTAAGTTTTTGTTCCCTTGTTCCAAGGAAGGTCTTGACGTCTCATGTATGCGGGTGTTGAGTGAAAAGCATTATTTTTCTCCTATTCAATGGTGGTAGCATGGACGACGGGTGGCTTCTAATTGAGAGGACTTTACAGTGGGATTCGTGTGTTCCTGACACTGAAGGTTGTTTGCCATTTCTGCAGCCACTTTATCATGTACTGGAAACCCCAGAAGAAGGCAAAGTGGAGAATTGGAAGGACAGGAGTTCCAGGCCAGCACTGTTCTATGCAGGGACGTGCACAGAAATTTTTATTCAGGTCAATTCCATCTTGGTTAAGCAATCTACCACATTTGCTGTTCTGTGAGCTAGGCACGGTGTGTGTGTGTGTGTGGGGGGGGGGAGTTGGATGTGGACCCCCCAGACTGGTTCAGAACCCCACAAGAAATTCTTGGCTGTTTTACATATTTATGAGTAAGGCGGCAGCTCAAGTTGTGGGTCTGGCAAGCTGCTTGCTTGGGAAGAATTATTGCTCTTCCAAGCAAATAGCTAATTTCATTCGGTGATAGTTAGAGTCTATGGATAAGCCTGTGACTTAGCATTTTATTTAACACCAGGAACATGCTAGATCCTATATCCAGCTTAGACATAGCAATTACAGCACTCTAATTGTTATCTAAGAGCGATACCTAGTTCTTTCTAAGGTGCCAAAGCATTGTTTGGGCTATACTGTTGCAACTGAGGGCTCACATGATAGAAATAATTTCCTCTATGTATGAAACAAGCAATCTGGGAGAAAGGTTCTAGCCTGACCTTTTCTTTGACTTGCTGGGTTTTTATTTCCACAGAAGAATGTACAGTCATATGTGTGCCCCCCATGCCTGCAGTCTGAAATGATATATCTGGGATTCAGGTTTTTACCACTTCAGTATGACCTAGGCCAGAGGGACATGACAAATGCAGCAAGGCAAGTGAGTGTTCAGTCTAGGTGGTGTGAGGTATTTAGTCTCCATTTCTGGACCATTATCTCAAGGAAGGCTTTGAAGAAGAACTATTTTTAAAGAAGAGATTAAAAGAACAGAGGGTGGCCAGATGGCTCAGAATGGGGATCTGGTTCCAGGCAGATGCATACAATAAAACAGTTCAATAGCTGTATAAGCCACAAGGCTGCAGTAATAAGAACCAAATATCAAGGAAGCTGGTGCCAACTGAAACAGCACAGCACACCAAAAGCTGGGCCATCTGCAGGCATAACGCTTGAACGTGATTTGTTTTCCTCGGCTGTAGTTCATCATTGGATCCAAATACCTAAACAGTGAGAGAACAGACACAAATCAGGATCTGAAACCATGATTTGAGCTGGTTTGCAAACCGTGGATTGTGTTAACCATGGTTAAGCATTATCTGTGTGGCAGTGGACCATGGTTAAGGCAGTTCAACTCTAATCTGTCTTCTTGCAAAGTTTTATATAAGGACAGAGCTTTACAATTGCCACAATCTGTCCCTCTTTAGAATCTTGAAGAATAAAAAAGAAAGTCTGCTGTCATCTACCATCAATTGATAGAGGAGGAGGAAGAGACCAAAATCAATTGAAAGGGTGCACTTTTACCTCCTTCTCCCTCCTCGGTGGAGCGTCCCAACTGGCAAAGCTGTTAATTTGATTGGGACTTGGGAATTGATGTTGAAAGCTGTTAATTTGATTGGGACTTGGGAATCGATGTTGAAAGAGACTGTTGAAAGAAGGAGGGAAACATGGGAGAGATCAGCATCCATCAGCCCCTTCCTTCCTTTTTAAAGAGAATGATTGAGCAGTTTTGTTATATGGAGAAAATGAACTCCAGTACAGTAGCTCTGTATGCAAACCTGCCCACCATGTTTACCAAATGTTTAAAAGTAACAGATTGTGCCAAGACAATTCAGAATTTATGCTCAGGATCAAAAAAGTTTATGAAGATCTACTAAATCGGTAAGGCACAGACCTTAACAATCTCTGGAAACACTGGGTTGGATCCAGAAATCCGTCAGCATGAGGCACTGACACAGATCTGTGTTGTGTCTCCCCCCCAGCACTTCTTTCAACCCCTGGAAAATTATTTAAAGGTCCCAAAGGTACTAACAGCTGTATGAGTGCATAGGGGGTGCAGTGAGGAAGGAGAGAACGGAACCTTGGACACTTACAGAGAAGGTTTCTTCGGCTCTGAGGTAGATGGGCATCTTGAAAGCTTGGGTGATTCTCGTCCTTTGCTAGGGGAGACAGGAACTAAATGACTGAACTTCCTGTCTCCTGACACGAATCTCCTGTAGCTTCCAGTTTAACTATAGACGAGCTAACAAGAGACAGGATAACAAATATAACTCTAATAACCTTACATAAGTGAACTGTTATAACTGGCATAAAGGTGCCGAAACCGTTAAGTAAGCAGAGCAGGCAGAGTAGAACAATACATTTAGCACAGACAGAACAGAGGAAGAATGGCCAGATGCAATTTTTTGTGTGTGCAAAGAAATGAAGTTCTGCTGTGAACCTAGATTCACTTCGTGGTACTGGAGGAGGATGTTTTGATCGTTGGGTGGGCAAGATGCCCATCTACCTCAGAGCAGAAGAAACCTTCTTGGTAAGTGTTCACGGTTCCGTTCCCGCTCTGAGGAGAGGGCATCTTGAAAGCTCAGGATGTGTAAGAGTCATGTAAGACGGGTGGGAATTAGTTGTCATTGTCCATCACTACCTGCTCCAGGACCCGTCTTCCGAACTTGTCCTCTGCCGAAGTGTAGGAGTTTATTCAGTAATGTCTGATAAAGGCAGATATGGAAGACCAGGTGGCGGCCTTACAGATCTCCTCGGGAGACACTTGGCTGTTGAAGGCCACTGAAGTGGCTGCGCTATGGGTAGAGTGGGCTGTAATGCCAGCTGGAATGGGCAAACCACTAGCTCGGTATGCTTCTATGATGCATTGACGAATGGTGGCACTGACCATCTGTCGGGACATTTTGCGACCTTTACTGGGAGCAAAGATGGTTATGAATAAGGATTCCATTTGCCTGATGAGAGCCGTGCCTTTGTCTTCCCCGTAGGAGCTCTTTTGAATTGTAAAGAGCTTAAATTACCATTCACTCCCCTTTCATTCCTCACTCACACAGAATGGTGGAGGCCAGCGTGGTCGGTCGGTCTCTGCCCTCCCTCTCACTGAATTTGCCAGATTGCTCCTTGGTGGTGCAATCGCCGGTAAACCTGGCCCTCCCCGGGGAAGGGGGGAGTCCCTTGGGGGGTTTTCTCCCGGCCCTGATTCTCAGGATCCCAGTGGGAGGGTGTAAATACGGGAGCACTATTGAAGTGCCCCTTCTGGCTCGCCAATCTCCACGTGACTCCGTCTGTTCCAAATTCTTGAGTAACCAGGGCCAGGTGTTTTGCACAACATCTACCCAGTCTGCAACATCGGTACCAGCCTCCTCCCCCGAGAAATTAACATTACCCAATGGCCCAAAGTCCCTGCCATACACCACATGGAAAGGGCTGAATACGGTAGACTGGTGAGAGGCATTATTGTAGGCATATTCAGCGAACGGGAGGAGGTCTACCCAATTATCCTGGTTATAATTAACATAACAGCGTAAATAACATTCTAGGACCGAGTTGACACGTTCAGTTTGTCCATCCGTTTGGGGGTGATAGGCACTGGACACCCCCTGTTCCACCCCCACTAGTTTCAAGAATGCCTTCCAAAACTTGGCTATAAATTGACTCCTGCGGTCCGTAATTATTTTGCACAGGAAAGAATGCAGTCTAAAAATATGAGAAATAAACAGACGAGCCAATTTTTGAGCTGTGGGGAGGCCAGTGCAAGGGACCAGGTGGATTTGATTAGAGAAAAGGTCTGTCACCACCCAAAGTACAGTTGTGCCTTGGCTGAGCGGAAGGTCTGTAATAAAGTCCATGGCTATTACCTCCCAAGGAGCCGAAGGGGTTTCCAGTGGCTTCAGCAATCCAGGTGGTTCCCCCCCCCCCACCCGTTTGGCTAAGGCACACTTGGGACAACTACGAATGAAAACATCCAAATCTTGGCGCATTCTAGGCCATCAAAATTGTCTGCGCAAAAGATGAAAGGATTTAACAAAACCAAAACGTCCAGCCACCCTAGAGCCATGGCATCGATCCAGCACCTCCCTTCGTAGTGCGGCAGGAATATACAGTTACTTTAGACCCATAAAGCCAACTTCCGTCCCGGGAAAGCAATTTGCCAGGCAGAGAACCTGTGGCTTCCTCTGCCTGACAAGACTTAATTAATTCAGTTTTAAAGGAGTCAGGGAGTCCTTCCAAAGAGTTGGACTCCACCTGGTGAGAATGGGTGAGAACCACAAGTCCCAGAGTAGTTCCCCTCTGTTCAGAAGTAAACAAGTAGTCAGTGGGGCGATCCAGTTTACTCTGGTACTGAGGAAGCCTGGAGAGTGCATCTGCCAACTGATTCTTGTTGCCGGGGACATGTTTCAAAACAAAACGAAATTTGGAAAAGAATTCAGTTCAGCTCATCTGTTTGGCATTGAGCTTGTGATTTCCTTTTAAGGCCTCTAGATTTTTGTGATCAGTCCACACTTCGAAAGGAGTGTCAGTCCCCTCCAAGAAGTACCTCCAAACTGTCAGGGCATATTTAATTGCGGCAGCCTCCTTTCCCCAAATGGGCCAGTTGAGTTTGATGGAAACTAGGTTTTTATCCAAAAACTCCCGTAGCACAACTTTTTCTTTAGGGCTCATGGGATACACCTTCCCATTTGGCAAACTAGTTTCGTCCACCAGTTCAATGGCACAGTCCGTTTTCCGGGGTGGGGGGGAGACATCACAGTCCTTTCCATCAAACACATCGGCAAATTTACTGTACTCCCGGGGCAAACTTGGTGAGGACGAATTCTGATCTAGGGAAGCCATCGCCTCGCACAACCGTACGACCACTTCCTTGCGGTGGCGGTCACTTTGCGGCTGGACAAAAATCACTCTCCTTGTTGTCCAGTCTATGGTGGGATTATGACTTTGAAGCCAATTCACACCGAGTACCACTGGGTATTGAATGTCTGGAACTTTGGTAAGTGGATTTGTTCCCAGTGGTGGCCAATCCCTAAGGCAACGCGGCGCGTACGGCTGCGCACGGGCTCTCCCTTTATTTTGCTTCCATCCATTTGGGTAAAATGGACAGGTTGCGGCAAGTCTACAGAACCCCCAGACATTTAAAAGTGGTTTCGTTAATCAAGGTGTGGGCACAGCCTGAGTGTATCAGAGCCACCACAGAAATCTGGGGTCCCCCCTTGGGGTTTTGCAAAGTCACATTTAATAGCAGAGTATCGGCTGCTCCGCTTACCATCTCTGGAGCTCCCTGTTGCAAATTCAATTGAGGTCTGCTGCGGAGCCCCTCTCATACAGACCTGGGTTGTTTTTTGGCGACTGCTAATCTTCTTCATCCCCGTCGGAGGCGGAAGAGCTGTCATGGTCCGAAATCATCTCTTTTGTAATCCGGTATTCCGGGGTGGTGATCCCTGGCCCCGATGCTTTAAGATTGAGTGCAGAGGTGCCTTTCTTCGCGCCGGGCCCCACACTCTTCCTGCTGTCCTTGGCCACTCCCCGGGTCACTTCCTCTCTTGTGGGTCGCAGCGTCGCGGATGGATTCTCTGTACGGGAGGGACAGTTGACTGCAAAGTGCCCCATCCCGCCGCAGGCCAGGCAGGCACTGGACCGCAGCCGCCGAGCTCTTTCTGAAGCCGGCTTCTTCATAGAGCGGTAGGTTTTTCTGGGCGCCCGCTCCTGCCGAGGTGCCGTTTCCCACATGGTACGTTGCTTGGACAGAGTTAACAACTTGTCAACCTCTACCGCCAGCTGGATCCATCCCTCCAGATCTGGGGGGTCGCCTTGCATAAACGCCCAACGCAGGATCTCCAGACTGAGACCCTCGCGGAAATATTGTACGAGCGTAGCCTCACTCCAGTCCACCACTTTACTGGCGAGTAACTGAAACTCACTCGCATACTGCACTACCGACCTGGACCCCTGCCGGAGTTGCAGGAGAGCAGTTTTCGCCCGTTCGCTCTGGTGTGGATCCTCAAATCTCCATCGGAGCGTGTGCATAAAGTCATTTAAGGGACGTATTTCAACGATTCAAATGAATGTCTTACCAAGGATGCTCTTCTTATTCCAAAATTTGCCAATAATATCACACACTAAATATTTTGATACTTGGAGGAAAGACATTTCAAACTTCATCTGGCAAGGGAAAAAACCAAGGACTGCTTATAAATATTTGGTGGATCTAAAAACTAGAGGAGGTTTAGCACTGCCTAATTTTCAACTCTACGCTGAAGCGGTAGCTTTAGTATGGCTAAAAGACTGGATGAATTTGTCAAATATACGTTTGCTAGACTTGGAAGGTTATAATAACTTAAGTGGATGGCATGGCTATTTGTGGTATGATAAAATTAAGTTACAAGCAACATTTCGTAATCATATAATCAGGTCCTCTTTATTTCGTATCTGGATGAGATATAAACACATCTTGGAACCAGAAACACCGATGTGGATATCGCCTCAAGAAATGCTAACATTGCGCCCACTTAGACCAGACACATTTATTACTTATCAAGATTTAATTAATTGGGACGGAAAGAAATGCTCACTAAAAGACTTTAAACTTCTTAAGGATGATTTACAATGGCTCCAATACTACCAAATTAAATCAGTTTTTGTACAAGATGCTAAAAAAGGTTTTTCTAAAGAAAAATCTTCTTTTCAAAGGATTTTACTAGATAATAACACAAAACTGATTTCTAAAATGTATAATCTCCTTTTAACAATATATTGTGAGCAGGATACGATTAAACCAACTATGATCGATTGGGCTCAAAATGTGGGACATGATATTGCTTTAAATAAATGGGAACGACTATGGTCCAAAGATTTAAAAGGAATAAAAGCACAGTCAGTGCGAGAAAACATTTATAAAATGATGTATAGATGGTATTTAACACCTAAGAAAATTGCAAAGATTTATAAAACAATGTCCCCTATCTGTTGGAAATGTAACAAAGAAATTGGTTCCTTTTATCACATGTGGTGGACCTGTGACAAAGCTAAAGACTTTTGGGACATGATCTATAATGAATTGAGACTAATACTACAAAAGAATATACCCAAAACACCAGAAATGATGTTATTGAGTATGATTCCAGACGACTTATCAACACAAAGAACCTTTTTGATTTATGCCACAACAGCTGCGAGACTGCTTTATGCAGCGAAATGGAAAGGGTTAGAAATTCCTGAGAAAAAAGACTGGATTGTTAAAATGTTTGAAGTGGCAGAAATGGCAAAACTCACAGCTATTCTAAATGAAGAAAATGACGTTCGGTTTCTGGGGGAATGGGGGGCGTGGATGTATTATTGTGAATATGAGTTAAAATTGGGAAGAATGGAAGAATATTTTCTAATCTGATCCAGAGGATTATTTTTGGTCTTTTTTATAATGAATAAGCATAATTATATTTACTAACAGATTATGGTTTTTTTTTTTATATATGGTATTGATAGTTTATTAAGATTAGATTAACTACGACGGGATGAACTTTTTATTAAGAGGAAGATAGAGGTGAAGGGGAAGTCAAAAATTTTCCATTTCTTTTTTTTCCTCTTTATTATATGTTATGGAATTATAACAACTTTAGGTTAGAATTGAAACTTTATATTGTCATAGATGTTGTTTAATGCAATGGAAAATTTCTAGTATAAAACCCAATAAAATTTATATAAAAAAAAAAAGTCATTTAAGGTTAGTAGTGCCCAGGACTTCAGGTCACAAAGTTGGACCATCCAGCTGGCAGCCTCTCCTTCCAACAATGAACCCACATAGCGTACGCGGCTCTCCTCAGAGGGAAGCGTACCCTCCTGCTCCCTCATGAAACCATCCACTTGGATTAAAAATAGGGCAGCTTTTCCCCAGAGCCGTTGAATGTTGCCCTCAAGTCCCATTGGAACGCTGGCGGCAGTGGGGATAGAGGCGGCGTAAACGGTAGTGGAGGTGGCTCTTGCGGCGGCAGCTGAGGTGGCGCTGGCAGCACCATCAGGCCTCGGGACGTCGTCTGGGGGGCACACCCGCCGCTGCTGCTCCAACTCTTGCCACAACCCCTCAACCACAGCCCGCAAGCCCACCACCTGCTCCACAAGGTCCTGGTTTTGTTGCTGGAGACGGGAGTAGTCCTCATCCCCTTCACGCCAGAGCGGCATTTGGCGCACTCCGGTGCCCCAGTATGGGGTTTCCCCTTGGCCTCTAGAGCTCCCCATCTGGGGTTCGAGGTGAGAGTCTGAGAAGGGGAAGGTTCCCCAGTCCCCTTCCAGCAGTACCGACCCCGCTCGAGGCCGACGTCGGGTGGTCACTTGCGGAGGTTTCCATGGTTTGGGAGACCCAAGGGGGATCCGCAGGCGGACGTCTGGCTGACCCGGTAGCGGCTTCTCAAGGAGCTTCCGCGGACCCGTCTCTACCCAGTCAGGATTCTCTCCGCTTGTCTTCGGTCGAACCGGCACGGTTCCGTCAGTACGAAGCTCTTCCTTGTCCTGTTTCTGAGGCTCTGTCTCGTCACTCATGGTGGCAGAGTAGAAGAAGCCCCTCCACTGGGTAACTTGAAAAAGATTGCCTGCTTAATGTCAAGATCAGGTGTCCGCCTCCAGCTCTTTGCAAAGGACTCACTCAGACAGGTGTGGTCTGAAGTAAAAACGCTTTATTCAAAGACTAGCAGGCATAGACTGAAGACATGACTGCTTATAGGCGTAGCAAAGCAGGCAATACTTTTCAAGGAAAATTACTTGACTTAATACACTTCTTCTGGGATACCGGCCCGGCGTTGCCAGGCAACCTGAAGATAAGGATTCTCACGGCTGAAGACTCAACACACCCCAGGTGCTTGTCCCGGCTAAACCGAAAGCACAAACACTGTAGAACTCCCTGGGAAGCGAGAACAGGCCAAGGCCCTGACAGAATGGAGCCATGTTTACTCACCGAGAGGGTCCTTTCTGCTCTGAGGAAGGAAGGCATCTTGCCCACCCAAAGGTGTGCTGCAGATTCCACCAGGGCGGGCCTTGCTACTGTAGCAAGGAATGTTCCAGTTCTTCCTCGACTTACCCATGTATCAGTCTGGCTCTCAGCCAACAGTAATAGAAGACTTCTTCTACCCTTGCTTCTCACTTGATTACCTTGACATGTTACCTGCTGTGATCTTACTCACAGTTCAGTTTAAAGTTTTTTCTGTAATCTGTTATTCTATTATTATAGGTGTTACTCTTGTCTCTGTTAGCTCATTAGTAGAAAACTGGGAACTTCAGGCTATTCCTGCCAGGGAGACAGGAAGTAGTCCTTTAGTCCTTCCTCCCCTAGCAATGAACGAGAGTAACCCAAGTTACAAGATGCCATTCTTCCTCAGAGCGGAAAGGACCCTCTCGGTGAGTAAACATGGCTCCGTTTTGCTTGGCATTTATATTTGAGCTTCATGCAGATATGCCTGGATGCCCCGGCCAAGCAAACAGCAGTAGTAGAAGACGAAGAGTTTTTATATGCTGACTTTCTGTACCACTTAAGGAAGAATCAAACCAGATTACAATCACCTTCCCTTCCCCTCCCCACAACAGACACCCTGTGAGGTAGGTGGAGCTGAGAGAGTGTGACTAGCCCGTCACACAACTTGCTTCATGTGGAGGAATGGGGAAACAAACGTGGTTCTCCAGATCAGAGTCCACCACTCGTAAGCACTACACCACGCTAGTGTAGAACAAAGACAGATACTGGCAGTTTGTGAATTTGTGTGTGGAGGGGCAGTTGCAATGACTGTGTTTTTGATGTTTCTGCGATTATTTTGATTTCTGTTTTATAGTTGGGAAGATCATTGGAGATGTTTAACATAACTAGAAATAAGTTACTTCTTGTAACTGCTAATATTAGTGTTTGTGTGTATATTGAGAGGTAGGGAAAGAGTTTGCTTATTAAATAGCATGCTTAGGCAATTAAAGAGAGTCTAGTGGTAGAAAAAACCTGTGCTAAATGGTAAATGTAAGATTTAATACCTTCAGTGAATTCATTACAAAAGTGCTCAGAGGCTCAAAAAGGTTGGAGACCCCTGTTCTTGAGGGTGGGAAAGCCATGTATTGGCAACTTGATCAAGGGATGAGTTCTTTTGGAGGTGGGTTATGACTGGTGGCTGGCTATTAGTTTGTTAGGTTAATAGCCCAAAATGTTTCACTCATGTTTCATAACCTACAGTTAGCAGATGGTTTCCAAATAGGTGGGGAATCTCTGTGCTTGAATGATTCATACATGATAGCTTGGAAAAGGTGATGACCCCACAGCTGAAGGAAATGGGCAGAAGTAAATTATGTGAGCGAGACAGAAAGCTATGATTTAGCAGAAGGGGTGAAGCACTTTGAGGTATAGGGTATTTCTAATTCAGCAAATTAGTTATGGAAAATATTTGGGGCCTATTTTTGCTGCATTGTATTAGGAGGACAACAACCATCACCAAACAGGCATTTAAATTGTTTTGTTTAACTAATCAACAAACACAAATTAAATAATTATTTCTACCAGGTCAACATGAGAAGTTTAAAATGCCAGGTAATGCAGCTAACTCTTTAGTCTTCATTGTCTTGAAAATAGAGATAAGTATTCCTGCTTTTTCAGCTCCTAAATAGTTTTCCAGTTCCAAATAAATTAGTCCAAAGGAATAAACATTCATTCTATACCTGTAGAAGAAACTGCTGCTGCTAAAGCTTGGATTATTCAGTAGTCTCTGAGTAATCCAAGTGTGTAAGCAATCAGTTCCCCAAGTTCACTGGTGTAACTTTCTTTATAGCTTCATTGGCAAATGTATTTTTGAACGGTTCTGCCCTTACCTCTGAAGTTTATTATAGAGGGATGATTACTAGAGGCTAATATCGTGGACAGCTAAACTGCTAACAGTTTAAGGACCCTGGTACCAAATATTAACAAGAAAATGGTTTTGCAGTATATAATTATAAATTATAATCCTCACTCAATAATGATATCTTTGAGCAAACCTTGTTACAATAATATACATTTTTACAAAAAAAAATGTTTTTTTAATTATTTAAAATACCCTTATTTTTATCAAATCTTGCTTGTTTGCCTCTTTGTCTCCATTTATGCTTTAGTTGTATATTTGTAAATTAAGTAAATACTACAAAATTGCCATAAAGTCTCCAGGCTGCTCTCATCCAAGGTACTCTAAACTTGATAACCTGGTCCCTTGGAACTTGTCATCACTCAGGAAAGTGGGAACATATCTATATATCTAATAGCAACATGTGGCCCCCTTCTGCAGATACCTAAATCAAGATCGGGGTCACACCGACACTAAACAGATGTTTCTGCAAACTTGGGAGGCTCCCAAGGTTTGCAGAAAAATCTGAAATATTAAAAACAACATTGGGTGGTAATTCCACCCAGACTTTTTTTTAAGTGCTGCCTGTGCATGAACAGACAAGGCACTTACTGGAAGAGCTGGTGGCAGCTGCTGCAGGGAGCCGTACTTTGCCCAGCCACGGCTGATGCCGGGAGCCACTCCAGTACCAGTGGCCCCTGACACTGGGAGGGCCTCTGGGGTCAGTTCCAGGCCTGGCAGCAACGAATGCCAGGCTCTAAGGTGGGTGGTGTGACCAGAGCCACCACAAGCTCGGCTATGGGGTGGGGAGATGGCCCCACATGTACGTATATAATTTCTGCATTATGGAAGCACCAATAAAATTGGTTGGGTTTGTAATTTGAATGTCTAGATTTATCTAGCTGACCTCTGACCCAATGTGTTTATAGGACATCTATCACATGTCATCAGAATATAGACGTTACCTAAATGAGTAATTGTGGTAGCAGCATACCATTAAAGATTATGTATAAATTGGGCTTAAAATTGCAGCACTGAAGTTGAGTGTGCTCAGCTGAAAACAGCATCAATATGCTTTTTATGTTTGAATGTTCCATAGTAGGCTTCAGCGTTTAATGGGAAATATTCCATGTTTCTAAAGCTGATGAAAAGAAAATATTCGTTCTAACCATTTTAAATGGTTATCTCACAGTTATAACAACCTCTTTTTTTCTTCCAAATCACCAGATTATATTTCATAATCTAATACATACAAATCCAGTCAATCTGTCAAGTGATTATAGGCCAGGCAGCTGTGTTTTTTTTAAAAAACCTTTCAAGAAATTGTCAACCTTTACGTAAATGCCATATTCAGCACTTGTTTTATATTGGTCCACTTGCCTTTTCCAGCAGACTTATTCTGTGTTTGGTACAGGAATAACCTTCTGTAAGTAGTCCTGAAAGAGTGTATCCCCATGCCACCATTGGAAGTCTCTCGTTGCCCTAAGATTGTACACTGTGTACTGTTCATCTGCAGGCACAGAAACATGAACATAGTGTTCTGTGGCTCCTTCAGTTCTCTGGATTGGGGCCACTGTGGAATTAAACCAAACTTGTTCAACAATTCTCTTGCTATGGCTATAGTGTGGTCCACTCATTCTGAAAGTGAGCTATTTCAGTAGAGTTGTTAAGCCCTGGAGGTCAGAAGGTTAATTAAACATGCAAGGGATTGAAATTGTATTAGTCTTATAAGCAGATATAGGCAAATCACTAACACGCTGGTAGCCTTTGTCTAATTGATTGAGATCATGAATGCATGTACACACACGCACACACACAGCATTAGAGGTGGGCTTTCTTTTAAATTTTCCACATGTCTCTCAGCAAGAAGTTTTGTTTTTTTTGCCATCAAGTCACAGCTAACTCATGGCAACCCCATAGGGTTTTCAAGGCAAGGAGGTGGTTTGCCATTGCTTGCCTCTGTGTCATGCCCCTGGTATTCCTTGGAGGTCTCCCATCCAAGTACTAGGCAGGGTCAGAGCTGAAAATGTATGACCAGCCCAAGGTCACCCAACAAGCTTCCATGGCACGAGTGGGGATTTGAACCTGGGTTTCCCAAGTCCTAGTCTGACACCTTAACCACAACACCACACTGGCACTCTCAGTAAGGTATAGGTGCGATGAATCACTTGTTCCTTTCACAAATAGCTCTCAGATATATTTTTGTAGATGAACGGTGCTGTAATGGGAGTTGGGAGGCTACGCATTTTGCACTTATGGCTACCATGGGTGATGGGTTGCATCCTTGGACTTTTAATCCTTCTCAGGGCTAGGAGAATACAAGATTATTTTAACTGTTTGTTCATGATGTTTCTTGCCCTTGGTCACAATAATGATGTTAAAACGGTATCTTGAAACAATCATTGAAAGCACAATCATCCCATCTCACTTTGGTCCAGATAACAACATGAGTGTAAGATGGTTGTACTTTGGCCTCTCTCCAGAGCAAGCAGGTCCATAAGGTGCAGCCATGGAGTGCATGTTCACATGATAAACTAGCCAAATTATGAATTGTTCCTCCTTCCCAAGAACTCTTTGGAAATGTCATTAACGGAGTGGGGGGGGGGGCAGGACAGAGTAATCTGTAACAGAATTCTCTGCACCTAATCAAACTACAATTCCCAGGATCCTTTCAGGGAAAGTCATGGCAGTTATCAGTAGAACTTCAGGTTATGTCTGTGCTTGCCTATGTTGTACTGGCTCAGGCAGTTCACAGTCTGTAAACTCAAGAGGGGTCTCCCAGCACAAGTTAGGAGGTCATGATGGGGTCATAAGGGAGGATCTACTCTCTTGTATGTATGTTCTGAATGTTAAGTGTGCAAAACACAGTAAAACTGATCTGACCCACATCTCATTGCTTCCAGTGTTCATGCCCAAGCTTTGGGAGTTTTGTGTAAAGTTCACTTTGCATAAATTTCATTGTGAAAAGCTGGTCCACTAGAGCATAGCATTGCTCCCCTTATTTCGTTATCTCCCCCTTACTCAGTATCACCTTCCCATTAACTAACCTTTTAATGATAGGAAGAATTCAGAATGTTGGAAAGGGACAACAGTCAAACATTTGTACAAAAGGACATACGTAAATTCACAGTGGGTTTGCAAGTAAGTGGGTACTGGTGGAGATTGTTTCTAGACCAGATTCTTAGAGTGGCTGTCTGTTTCCAATCTCTGGTTCAGGCTGACAAACAGAAGCAGTGTCATGACCTCCCTACTCCTCTGGGGCATGTAGCTGCCTTGTCTAGTCGGGCTACAGACAGTGCCTGCAGAATCTGTAAGCTGCTCTGACACGGCTAAGAGAGCATTCGCACTGAGCTTTTAGTAAGCTTTGAGTGCTGTTTTTAGTCATGGAAATGGCCTATTCTTGGAAGGTTTGCTGGGTACCTTAACCAAACAACTTCTTGGAAGAGGCAGTGCTAGTTAATCCTGTCGTGCCCATCCATGATTATGACCATGCACTCAGATTTATGCCTGGATTACTCATGTTGTCTATTTTACTTGTTGTTGGAGCTTCTGAGCATTTGAGGAGAAAATAAGGGGAAATTCCAGGAACCGTTATATTCAAAAAGGAATTTTGGATTGTAAAAGTAATCAGCAAACTAGTTGCATTCTGTAGTGGCGATATGGCAAGCTGAGGACAGAAAACTGAGGGCAGGATTGTGCATGCTCCAGTTTTGTACAAGCACAGGAAAAAAAACTACAGAATTGTGATACAGTACTAGATGCAGTCTCGTCAGATCTCAGAAGCTAAGCAGGGTCTGCCCTGGTTAGTATTTGGATGGGAGACCACCAAGGAAGTCCAGGGTTGCTGTGCAGAGGAAGGCACTGGCAAACCACCTCTGTTCGTCTCTTGCCATGAAAACCCCCCAAAAAGGGGTCGCCATAAGTTGGCTGCGACTTGAAGGCACTTTACACTCACAAGTCAGCTTCCTGTTTCTGCTTTCATTAAAAAAAAAAAAGTACCCCAGCCTTTGTGGCTGTGCAGATAAGGCTGGAAGTTATGACCTTTGCTTACTGAAATCTCAGAAGCCAAAGAGAGATTAATAATAATAGTTCTAGTGGCTGAGGGCAGGATTTCAGTGCTTTACACAGCTCCTTGCCACTCTTCAAGACTAGCAAAACCAGAATAAATTATGCTGAAGGGTTAAAAAAAATCCTGTGGAATAAATTATGTTAAATAAGCAAATTTGTATTGCTAACCTGGTTATATAGTTTAGATATGGCACAAAACTTAAATTACCTTGACACAGAATTCATTTTCAGTACCAAGTTCATGCAACCTTGATTTAATGTTTATTGTAACATAAACATTAATAAGCAACAGACTGCTTCATCAGATATATGCAGTGAGAAGGTGTTGAACACCCATGCACATGAAGGGCTGGTTTTATCTTCTCTTGTACTTACAGGTATGTAACATACCTGCATCTAAGGCATACCTTGTGCTGTACATCCACCTTCTATCCCAGCAACAGTCTTTTCATCTGACACCAACAGCCCTAGTACAAATTAAGTGCAGGAGTTGGGAAAGCAGTCCCTGTGCTTGTAGATCTGAAAAAGATCTGCATAAACCTAGCTGAAAGATGTATTGCATTCTACTGGGTAGGATGTGTAGATTCTATCCTTGTATGTCCCCCACAGAATAAAAATAGCAATGTTTCCAAAAAAAATGTTGCAACAGTTGGAAGATGGTTCTACAATAACTCATCATATGTTAATATGACTAATATCTGAAGTTATGTGGTTTGTTGTTCCAGTAATCAATATTTGTTATAGATCTTATAAATTAACATTTGACTGGTCAGTTCACTGTGTTGTTTTTTACTAGTCAAGTGGCCAGCACTGTTCTATTCTGAATGTTTCAGGGTTGAGTCCTAGCAATGGACAAACAACACCAGACTAAACTCTTTTGAGCTACAGTTTAAGTTGAGCCCCGATGCAAACAACACCAGACTAAACTCTTTTGAGCTACAGTTTAAGTTGAGCCCCGATGCAAACAATTTTGGGAGCAAATGGTGTGAAAGTTCCCGCACTTAGTTATTTATATCTGTTTGTTTGTTAACAGAATATTCTCGTTCCTGGATGTGGTCACCCTATGCCGTTGTGCTCAGGTCTCCAGGGTAAGAATGATTGCATACCAGTACTGGTGAGGTTTTAACTGCTTGTCTCTTGGACACCTCCAGTTGGCCAGCATGTTTCAAAATCAGGGAGATGTCAATATGAAGTGAATTTTATATGCAATAGAATTTTTGTTGGTTCTTGTCTCACACAGACACACACATGTGGCAGTTCACTGGGTGTGTCTCTCAGGTTAATGATGGGTTGACAGTTGGTGTGCCTGTCTCTCTTGTTAGACTATGAGCACATGTCCCATATGACAAGAATCTTGGTGGGGTTGTGAGCTGTCTTTCTATACGTGCAGCGCTCAGAGGTCCTTTAGCTCAGTTCCAGGCTCCCTTGTAGTTCTCCAGAAGGACTCAGTAGCTTCCAGTGACATCTGTGAAAATCAGTATGGAGATGTGATTCAGAATACAGTTGAGATAGGAGCAAAACCTGCTCACTTTTTCTGACACTGGGTTAGCTGCAGGTCACTGCTCAGGAAATCAGTGGGAGCCATTTATTTTTGCAGAAGATCAGTGTAGCCTATCGTACTGTCAGCCATGTTGCTAAAATGTCCCTTATCCCTAAAGATCATGGGCAAATTATAACCTTTAAAAGATGACTTCTGTTGTTCTTCTAAATTAATTAGGGAATGACACTAAGTTAAAATACCGTTGTATCTATTTATTGTCTATATGCACACCATTCCAATCATTAAATGCTTGCTGAAAGAGAAACAATTTGCATCCTTTCTCAAAGATGCCTGGCTTTGGTGGAACTTATGAGAAAGGGAATTGTAACACTGGAGATCGGTAACTGAAGAATACTGCTGCGTGCCCTTATGGCTCAAACTTCACAAAAGGATGATGCACCTAAGTGGGTGTTCTTGCATGTTCATAGAGATCACAGCTTGTCTGTGTATCTGTCACAAAATATGTCATGCCTCAATATGAGGGAAGAGGAGGAAGAGGAAGCAAGGTTGTCACAATTTGTGATGAGTGTGGTGTGTATTGGTGAAGTGTGATGTCACACTTATTGTACATCTCCAATACAACATTGCCAGATGCTTAGAGGACCACTCATTGATTATGTATTCTACCCTACTTCTCATCCAGAAGTATCCACATAGCAGCATAAAAAGTTTGATGAAATGCATTTAATTTGTGGACACTTCCATCTCCTCTAACATACCTGCGTTCTGGGGTGGTATCTCACCCAAGTCTGGGTTCTCATTAAGCCTTTCTGGTTTTCCCCATCCTTTTTCATCAAGTCCTACTCCCCTGGCTGCCAACAGGTAGATGGTCACAGTTGCCAAGCTGTGTGCTCCTTACTCTCTTCCCCCAAGGGCTGCTGCCCTTATCCTGTCCCAAGGCAAAGATGGAGGAGCCTTGTCTCAGTTGAGGTGCTGAGTGTTGTCTGTTGTCTGTCCAGTTCTCTGGCTGTGTGTCTTTCATGTTAGGCCAGAAAATTCCTGACCTTGTGCGGTCTGAACTTTCTGTGACTATCCAGGAAAGAGATCTTGGCATTATGGCCAATCCCTGGCAATGAATTGGGCCAGGATTATTAGGGAAAGTATTGAAGATAAAAAAGACCAGTAGCATAATGACTTTTTATAAAGTTATGGGGTAGTCACATGTGGAATACCCATGTACAGTTGTACATAGTATTCCATATGTGGCTGCCCCATAGCTTTGTATTTGTCCCATGTCAAAAAAAGTTACCATCAAACTCAAAAGGGTAAAAAAAAAAAAAACCCAAAGTATTCAAGGACTTAAAAGTACCTTCCCTTTGAGGAACGCTAAAGTGTTTGTACCTTTTTTGTTTTGGGGGGGAAAGGCAGCTGAAATGGGGGCATGATAAGAGGTCTGTAAAATTATGAATGATGTCAAGAGAAGGGGATCAATATTTTTACTCTCTCATACTGTTAGATCTTGGGGTTCATCTGATTAAACTGATTGACAGTAAATTCAACACAGAGAAAAGAAAAAATATCATCTGATGTGGTCATGGCTGTTAGTTAGGTCAGTGGTTCCCAAACATTTCGGGCTACCGCCCCCTTGGTCCCACAAACTCAACCCAGCACCACCCACCCTATCTAACAACACAGTTGAAGGGGCCCACCTTTGGAACCCCCTGCTGTGCCCTTGCCTCTTAGTGCCCCCCTAGGTAATCCCACCGCCCCCCAGGGGGTGGTACTGCCCACTCTGGGAACCACTGGTTTAGATGAAGGATGAGTCTTAGCTAATGAAACCTCTGCACTCAAAGAAAAGAAGTCTTTTGGATGCAGGGATTAAATAGGGAACTGCCTATAGGTTTGTTGGAGGCATCACACTGGTCATTGTTGAAAACAGGGTGCACTTTACTAAATGGGCTATGGTCTAATCCACCCAAACTGCTCTTGTGTGTGTGTGTGTGTCCCTTGCTTGACTTTCATAAGGAAATTTGCCTCCCACTCCTTTCAAAAGAAAACCTGCTATCTGGGCCCAAGAGGGCATTGCTGCCTGAACTAAAGCAAATGTGTAGGCAATCTTGTTGGTCTGTGTAAAGAATGTTGTAGAGCCTTGGCATCTGTGTGTAAAGCATAGCTTTCCATGTTTGAGGAGTGCAGAAGTTCCACTGGGGCATATGCATGCCTGTACATAGGTTGTCTGCAGTTTCTTTTTAATTTATCTGAAGTCTAAAATAGTCAGTAGAATATTCAGTAATTGATTTAGTCAATTTCTCCGTAGTCTGATTGCCACCCAAAATCATTGATGCCTGACTGGGTCCTATTTTTCTGGGCTCTGCTGGCTGACATGGCAGAGTCACCCCATCAGAAACCAATAGAATGGATCAGAATCTGTCCAAAGATGCTATTTGCCTTTCATTCTCCCCCATATTTAACTAGTGATTTGACTTTCCTTCTCTCCACCCTTTCTCCACAGGCATGGAACGTCCTGGCCCTGGATGGTAGCAACTGGCAACGCATTGACCTGTTTGATTTCCAGAGAGACATAGAGGTATAATTAAGTGATGTGCAAAAACCATTTCTCTTGTTAAACCGTAATTATGGCACTGTGTAAAATTAATAATAACCTATATAACCTTTTGCAGCGCTCCCCAGAGACCAGAATAATTAATTTTTAGTTCCTAGCTACAGGGAGCCTTTACAGCTGTGGCAGCTGTGCAGATGCTAAACCTACATTAAATCATTCTATATGGAAGTGTGCGTGTTCATCCGTGTGCACAGGCATGGGCCTTAACATGACAACAGTTAATACTAGGGAGAGAACCTTTTATGCATGTTTGCATGAGTTGGACGGAATCTCCATTTAGTAGTCTCAGGTAATTAGTTAATTGAGCATAACCTTGCAAGAATACTGTGCCATTAAGACACCCTTTGCATTATCAATTATTTTGTTTATGATTATATTTTTACCACTGGGATGGAGTGGGGAGTGTCCTTTAGGCCAGGGGTAGGGAACCTTTTTTCCGCCAAGGGCCATTTGGATATTTATAACATCATTCACTGGCCATACAATATTATCAATTAAAAATTAGCCGACCAAGACCCAAGAAGGCAGCTGCCCCAAATGACCCCCCCTGGTGTGGGCAAAGAGGCAGGCTTCCAACCGGTGGCGCACTCGCCCACCTGGTGGCACAGGATGGTTTGTTGCACCAGCTGGGTGTAGCCGTCCAGCCACACGCCGGTCAGGGCCAGATTCTACAGCTGGCTCCTGCTTCCTCCGCCTCCAGGGATGAAATGACACACTGGCTAAGAACTCCCCCCCCCCACGCATTCTGGCCCTGCCCCCTTTAACTCCTCCATTTTCGCCACTTCCGCCCCCAGTCCTCTTGTAGTACAAAGGGAATACGTTTCTCCGCAGCACGGGGGGGAGGAAAGGGTTAACACAGTTTCTTGGGCGGTCCTAGCAGCTCCATAGCTAACGACTCTTCTGCAAGGGGGGAAAAAGGTTCCTTTTCTCGGCAAAACAAACTCACATCCTCCTTGAATAGAGGCTATTCCTGTCCGTGGGAGGGGGTGGATCACCAGCCTTAGATCCTCCTGAGCTAGATATCTGCCAGGACCCACGAAGGGCCAGACCAAATGATTTTGCGGGCCTTAAACGGCCCCCAGGCCTGACGTTCCCCACCCCTGCTTTAGGTGATCTACTTCAGGCACCAAAATATCTTGCACTCTTTCTGTTCACATAAACATTGCTGCGAAGCTGCCTGGCAATAAACTGTGACCTGTGCTAATTAGAATGCATGTCCTTGGTCATCCTGGCCAAAATCAGTTGATTTCCATGGCTTGGCGCTCACATCCACACTATCAAGCGTGACAATGTAACTTTTCATGTGTCCTTGCTGTGGGAACACTCAGGTGACCAGAGGTAAATCTTGACAGCACAGGGATTAGGTTAAGTGGTCTTACATCTACTTTTTTGTTGTGTCAGTTGCATGCCAGGTATTTTATAGACTACAAATGATGTGGAAGTTTAGATGGACACGTGAAAGGTGAAGGAGGACAGCAATATTTGGTGAAAAAGGGGAGGAAGAAGATAGGGGAGGAAAGATAGCGCGTGACACTTTTACCAAAGAAGTGAAATTTGAGGGGAGGGGATGGCTGCTTGGAGAGCTTAGCAAGGCATTGTGGGTTTCACTAATTATTTCAGAATATCGTATCAGTGGCTTCCTCTTTCTGATCTAATTATAGGGGCGCGTAGTAGAGAATATTTCTAAGAGATGTGGGGGTTTCTTGCGAAAGCTGAGCTTGCGTGGATGCCAAGGCGTAGGAGACAACGCATTAAGGTAAACAGCTCTAATTCCTTTCTGTTTGTTTTCCATAACAAAGATTTTATTTTCATATCCAGCAAAGCATGTTCACTTAAGGGTTGGTCGGAAACCCGAGTTCATACCTCAATTTAGGCATAGTTTGCAGAGTACAAGGAAGGCCACCAATGAAGCAAGGCTGCTCCTAAGCCACTCTCCCTTATATTGCCTCCATCCAAATGGTTCTTGTGAATGGCATTGTGACATACCATTGTAGCCGTGGCCTTCCTTGACAGCATTGTGCATAATTGGTTGGATCCATCAACCATTTTTGCTCAGTCTTGCCCCACCCTACTACAGCCCCCTTCTCATATGGCTTTTGCCTATGAAGGTTCAGTCATCTCATGCACCATTTTAGTGGTCAAAAGAGACCCCTTCCTCCCTTTGTTACCAGGAGAAAAGCTGGTTGGATCCAACCCAATTGCTGGACTCCAGCAATCACACCACTGCAGGTATGTAGATAAGCAGGTCATTCACTTTGAGCACATGGCAGACTTGCTCAGACTAAATCACTCTGTCTGCACCTTTGTGTTTTTGGGCAGAAAAGAGTCTACATCCTTTGCAGGTTTTCAGTGGAGCCACAAACTCCATTGGACTGAGATGAGCAAAGCATGTGTAAGCATTCTGGCCATCTGTCTCATTGACCTAACATCTGTCAATCCAGGGGGACCAGTAGAGAAACTTCCTTGCTCGATACCTGTTTGTTCCCTGCTATACCCCACCGGCCTCATTTGCATACCGTGTGCAAAGAATCCCGTGGTCCTGGGGAAATATTTTATTGGCCATACCGTTTTTTGGCAGGAAGTCTGATTGGGCCAAAAAGTTTGTTTTGCTGTTCAGTATAGCTCTGCCTCTGATGGCAGGTGGGGAAAGAGTATGAGGAACCTTTCCTTAAGGAGGTGAGAGTATTAACACTCCTCTTAACTACCTCAAGCCCCCTTTACTGGCTGGTGATTTTTTTCTAGGCCTCTGAGGGGGGAAAGGTCCCAGTGTACAGTTCTAAACTGAGCTTTTGAGGACGGCTTTTGTGCCAGAAGAGTAAACTGTTTCATCCTGACCTGTGTCCAGCTAGCCTCTCTAGGCCCAAGGATGTTTACATTTTCTCTGTTCTGTCAGGCAAGCTTTCCAGTCCAGTTCTCTAAGAGCACGACTGGCTGTCTCTCCCAGTGGTCACCTCTTCCCATTGAGTCAACACTGAGATTTCTATCATTCTGTGCCCACTGTATTGTGCAAAGGCATTTCCCTAGCTGGCTCTATTCCTTTCTGAGTTGTTGCTCATATTACTTATGAAGTTGGGAAGAATTGCCCTCAGGGCCACTGCAACAGGGAAAGAAACTTCCTAATCTGTAGCACCTGGCTCTCTAACGGTGAGTTCCTAGAGAGGGGCTTCAGTAATTTTCAGAAGTAGACATGCAACTTCAGCCTTCCCACAATTAATTTGGAGAGGATTTTATCTATCACAAATGAGTTTTGGGTGGGTGGGGGATACATAGAGGGCCAATTCAGACAGCATGACCAAACCAGATTCCAGAATCCCAAGTTGCCTCCTTCCTCTCTCTCTGGTGTGCACTCATCACTCTTCCACTTTCTGGATGGCAATAGCAGTGGTGTTTCTCCAAACCTATTTCCAGCTGAGGTTTGTACAGTTTCTACAGTACACAGGGTCCAATTTGGATGTCGTGGCGAACTGATTGCTACAAACCTGGAAGTAAGCAATCAACAATATCCTAATGGCCAAACCATGGTTTGACTCTGAACTGGACTGTTGTCTAAACTTAAATTGCAGCCTGTCATCTAGGCTTAGTTACCCAGTTGTAAATGGTGACTGGAAAAAAGCAATTTCGTGACATTCTTGTGAGGATGATGAAGAAAAGATTGCATAATGCTGAAATAAGAAATCTGCTTTTGTCACTTCAGATACTGGATATATGTGATCACTGATAATTTTAATAATATCTCATTATTGTAGTAATTGATGTTGTGAATTTGTTGTGAACTTACATGGGTACATTATTTGGGAACAGCAAAGATTCTCCCTCAAGGAAAAAGAGCTTAGTGTTGACAATATGGTGGTAATTGCAAAGGGGTAGCCGTGTTTGTCTGTCGTAGAAGATTAAATAAAAGTCCAGTGGTTCCTTAAAGACTAACAGCGTTATTTCAATTTGAGTGTTATGGCTTCCTCATAAGATTTATCATTACGATTTTCCTTCCTATACCTATGTGAAGAACTGAACGGTGTCTCATGAAAACTCATATTGAAATAAATGTTGTTGTCTTTAAGGTGCCACTGGACTTCTGTAAAAAGTTAAAGGTCCCCTGTGCAAGCACCGGATCATTCCTGACCCATGGGGTGATGTCACATCCCAACATTTACTAGGCAGACTTTGTTTATGGGGTGGTTTACCAGTACCTTCCCCAGTCATCTTCCCTTTACCCCCAGCAAGCTGGGTACTCAGTTTGTCACCTTTATTGGCATGATCATAGTAATAATAATAATAGTACATAAAACTCCATACTCACTGAAAAGAGTCTCACGTACAACAGTATAGCCAAAACTTAACCATCAATTTAAGGTGGGTACTCATTTTATCAACCTCAGAAGGATGGAACGCTGAGTCAACCTTGAACTGGCTACCTGAAACCGACATCTGTCGGGATCAAACTCCGGTCGTGAGCAGAGCATGGACTACTGTAGTACAGTGATGAAACAGTCTTGAATATTTCTATTCTATTTTTATCTTACCCTTTTCCCAAGGATATCAGGGCAGTGTGCATGGTGGTCTCTCCCCCCCCCCCCCCATTTTATCCTCACAGTAGCCCTGTGAGGTACGTTAGGCTGAGAGATAGTGACAGGTCTCAGGTCACCCGCTGAGCTTCGTTGCTGATCTGCTGTACTTAACAACAGGAGCTCAATGCGTGCGTTGCCCCCCCAGTGAGTGGAAGCGTTTTGAAAATCAGATGCCATGGATATAAAATGCATGTTATGTTAATAAGTGTGAAAAGCAGTGTATTTTCTCTCTGCTCTGAAGGACATTTGCACAGAACTGCAGAAATATTGAAGTGTTGAACCTAAATGGCTGCACCAAGATCACAGATGCGTAAGTGGCCGGGAATTTGATGGAAATTTTTAAAATAACTTCAATATTGCAGGGTAGAGTATTCCATTGAAGGAAGAACTGGTGTGTGTAGGTATAAGAGCAGAAGTGGTGGTTCCTACTTGTGGGGAGAGGAAGGGTTGTTTGGGGATCATGCATATGGACAGTGTTCTCTTTATTCCTTGATAGAAAGTAATTATCACTGGGTTGTGTTCCTGCCCAGGACTAATTACTTGGAGCTTTCAGTCAGTGAGAGGGACACAAACCTTCTACCATCTCAAAGGCAGATGAGCAGATTAGAGATTCTTCTTGTGCCCCTGAAGCTTTCTAGCCACAGAAACACATCTCTTCCCACCACCTTTTGGGGGGGAGGGGGTTTGTCTGTGTGCGATTGAGAAAGTTAGAGAAGAAAAAGCCCTGTTCATAATGGTCCTGTATGCCACATCTGACCACGATCATAGAGGGCGCCATAAGAGATAATGGAATAGAATATTGTGTTTTAAATGGGAGGAGTTTTATCTAATCAGAAATGGTTTTGTTGTAAGTGTATGATGTGTGATTTTGAAACTTGTAAATTATTATGTGCCACCTTGAGCCTGATTTGTGTCAGGGGAAGGCTGGGTATAAATGGAATAAAATAAAAACTAAAAATTAAATAAATTTTGGACAAGCAGGAGAGAAGAGCCTTGAGGGCTGTGTAGCTTGCACAGATACACACACACACAGCAACATGTTGTGTTAAGGGTAATATAAATAAAATGAAAAGTGTAGGTTTCCACTGTCCTGAGAATCGGTTTGGATGTTCTAGAACACAGCCAGAGCAGGAAACAAGTGTTTTTTTTAGACGTTTTAAAATGTTGATGTATGCATGAACAGAGTTAATAAAAGCATCTGGGTAGTCTGCTTCTTTGTTCACTCATTTTTTCCCCTTGCTGTTGTTGCTTCTGTCTCCCAAATGCACCTCTTAGTTTGTGTTAAAAAGAAAAAATTATACATGTCACATTCCCCAAAGCAATGAAAATGGCTGGTACATTTGTTCCTTCTGTTGACTGCTGTGAAAATTTGCGCAGTCATAACACTGCATCTCTGCGTGTTCCCTTCTCCTTTAGTACATGTACAAGCCTTAGCAAGTTCTGCTCCAAACTCCGGCATCTTGATCTGGCTTCCTGCACTTCAATAACCAACCTGTCCCTCAAAGCACTGAGGTGAGTGATTTACAACTCTTGATGACACCCTTTAACCTTGGATTGCTAAATATATAGTCCTAGTGTTGATTTTTAAAAATGTTACTTTTGTAATGGACGTGCACACGTCCTTTCATTTAATCTTGCTTTGTTTCAGCTCTTCGGTGACCATTGGCAGAAAGGCCACCCAGAGATGGAATTTAGGGAAAGGGGTGCCTTGCTCTTTCCCAATTGGTCTCACTTAGTGGATTCAAGGAAGCTGAAAATGACCCCTAATATTCCCTTGGGCTCTCAGTCTGAAAGGTCACCCTTAGGAGAAGAGGAAGAAGACTTCTCATTTTAGTTGGGGTCAGGCAAAGTCAACAAAACCTGGGGAATTAATGGGCCTGGTGGAGGTGTCAGTTGCCTTTCATCCATCCAGATAGGAACTCTGTTCACCAGCCATGGTTTTCAGTGTCTTTTTCCTCCCCTCCCCTGCCTCCAGGATCTATTGAAGACATGGCCAGTGTGGAGGGTACACAAACAGGCCTGTTCCTTTCTCCTAGCAGGGTTTTCCAGTGGGCGTTCTGACCACCTCACACCCACCACCTGCCAGTCATTCTAGAAGTGGCTTCCATTTGGCAGCCGCTCTGATCAGTTATTCACACGCTTGAGTAAATGACTGGCAGGCAGGGGGTTAAAACTCCCTTCTGAAAGACAGATTTTTGTCTCTGACTTCTCTGCCTGCTTTTTTCTCTCCTCTCCCCCCCCCCTTCTACTTTCACCTCACTAGCGAGGGGTGCCCTCTGCTGGAGCAGCTCAACATCTCCTGGTGTGACCAAGTGACAAAAGATGGCATCCAGGCTTTGGTGAGAGGGTGCGGTGGACTCAAAGCCCTGTTTCTTAAAGGCTGCACACAGGTACTCCTCTCCAGGGCAAGCAAGGGTGGTTGAATTTAGAAAACTTTAACTTTGAAGAAAGGCAGTGGGAGCCTGGGCTGTAATACATCACATTAAAGGTCAAGGTGGTCCCCTGTGCAAGCACCAGGTCATTACTGTCCCATGGGGTGACGTCACATCATGACGTTTATTAGGCACACTATGTTTATGGGGTGGTTGTCCATTGCATCTTCAGTCATCTGCACTTTACCCCCAGCAAGATGGGTACTCGTTTTACTGACCTCAAAAGGAGGGAAGGCTGAGTCAACCTTGAGCCTGCTACCTGAAACTGACTTCCGTCGGGATTGAACTCTGGTCGTAAGCTGAGCTTTTGACTGCAGTTCTGCAGCTTACCACTCTGCGCCATGGGGCACACTGGAAACAAATAATTGGAGAACAGTGGACATTTTGGAGGTTATTAATTCATAGGGTTGCTATAGGTCAGAAGCTACTTGATGGCACTTGATGCACACACATTCACTTTGGAGGAGAGAAGGAATGTTAACCTTGTGAATTAGGTTGAGAGAATGTGACTGGCCCAAGGTCACCAAACTAGCTTCCATGGCAGAGAAGGGATTCGAACCTGGGTCTCCCAGTTCCTAGTCTGAGACTTCAACCACTAAGCTATGCTGGGCTTAGCCCAAATGCACTACACCAGCGTGGTGTAGTGGTTAAGAGCGGTGGTTTGGAGCGGTGGACTCTGCTCTGGAAAACTGGGTTTGATTCCCCACTCCTCCACATGAGCGATGGAGGCTAATCTGGTGAACTGGATTTGTTTCCCCACTCCTCCACATGAAGCCAGCTGGGTGACCTTAGGCAAGTCACACTCTCAGCCCCACCTATCTCACAGGGTGTCTGTTGTGGGAGGGGAAGGTTATTGTAAGCCAATTTGAGTCTCCCTTAATTGGCAGAGAAAGTCGGCATATAAAAACCAACTCTTCTTCTTCTGTTGCATCACCGACCACAGCACTTTCATTTAATGAAAAGAAGTACTGCAACTCCCACTGCCAGATCCATGACCCACGAGCCAATGGCCACATGACCGCTGGAGCCAGCATTGTGTAGTGGTTAAGAGTGGTAGTTTGGAGTGGTGGACTCTGATCTGGAGAACCAGGTTTGATTCCCCACTCCTCCACATGAGCAGCGGAGGCTAATCTGGTGAACTGGATTTGTTTCCTCACTCCTACACACAAAACCAGCTGGGTGACCTTGGGCAAGTCACGCTCTCAGCCCCACCTACCTCACAGGGTGTCTTTTTTGGGGAGGGGAAGGGAAGGCGATTGTAAGACGGTTTGATTCTCCCTTAAGTGGCAGAGAAAGTCGGCATATAAAAGCCAACTCTTCTTCTTTTCTTCAAGACGGATTTCTCCAAAAATGTTTTCGTTTAGTTGTTGCAGGAGACTTCAATTAGTTCATTCATTCATAAACCTTTAATGGCATATATACTGCAATTAGTTCAGTAGGGGATAGGTCAGCATTGTAGATTAGCATCCTTTAGAGGGCACAGGGCCAGATTGTATCTGCTTGTGTCTGCTCACATACAGAAGGTTGCTTGCATGTGTACCTCCTTTGGTGGACTGCTGTGTGTAAATCTTTAAAGGGGAGGGGGCAGGGAAGGAAAAGCAGGTCTGCCGTTGCCCAGAGAGCATCTCTGCAACCCGCAAAGAAAGGAGCCCCAGTTAAGAGTTTTAAATCTGTACTTAATTTTAGAATCCAGATTAATTTTAAAAATAGCTTAAGCTGTTGCCTTATTTGTGGAATTTTGTGGGGGGAAAATATTGGTGGAAATATGGCCCTGGTTATCAAGTTATTTGCCATCTGTTCTCCTGGATTCAAGGATATCTGCAACATTTTTAGTAGCAGAAACCACTCATTTTTTGCCATTTCAAAAACGTGATGCTTTAAAACCGTCAAAGCATCCTCACTTGAAACAGAGAAATTGTTACGCTAGAAATAAGCCAACAAAATTCACACATCCCAATCCCAGAAGGCTCAGAGGCATCACTCTTTAGTAATGAAACTGATGTTTTTATATGTCTTCGTGATAAAACCAAGTATTTTGAAGACTCAGTCAAGGACTGCCACACCACCCAGAGTACCTCTGCTGGAGTTCTCAGGGTTGAGAGCATGGTACAATGAGGCAGCCTAGTAATGGCCTGGTATCTTCTCTCCTCTCCTTCTCCTGGGTAGGCATCATCCTGGCTGGAGGCTTTTATGGCCTTTTGTGGCTTTGAAGGTGCGGTGGCTGTAGCTGAAGCTGTTAGAGCCCACATTATCTCTGTTGCCCACATTCGGGCCCTTGGTCAAAGCCCCAGCTTGTCTTGGCTATTAACACGTTGCTTCTTTCTGTGGTTTTTCCTCACCCCACCCTTTGTAAATTTGTATTCTAGCTGGAGGATGAAGCCCTCAAATACATTGGTGCACACTGTCCTGAACTGGTGACTTTGAACCTGCAGACCTGCTTGGTAAGTAATCAACCCATGTGTCCCTGTCACACATGCAGAACTTGTCATAAAAATATCGCAAATGAGACCAGAAATTAAAGCTGAGGATTGTTTTGTAGATTTATTTTGGAGAATCTGGCAGGTGTCCTTATTTGAGCTGTTGTACTTCATTTTCTCTGTATTTTTTATTTTATTTGAATCTGTTCCTTTCAAACTAGGGCCACTGAGAAGAAGCAAATGAATCCATGCTGGAGAAAAGAGAAATAGGGGAGGGTATCAGGGAATCAGTCAAATAGCATCACAACTAGAAAGGCAACTGTACTGGCTTAAGTGGTAAAGCTTCTTCTAAAATGCAGCTCACCTGAGCAGTGATTGGATTAGATGGGCCGCAAGGTCTATTTTAACCAGTGGGGTGGGAAGAAAAAACACCCCAAATGCTGGCCTAGATGTTGTAATCCAACCAACAAGTCCCCTCACACCATGTTTGGTTCTCCCCCTTCTTTAAAAGAAAGGATAGGAAGTGTATGCTATGGTGCATTTCCCTCACCACTGAGCCACTTCCTGTCAGCCCCTACAATTAGAATTAAGGAGCAAGGCTTCCATAAAGCTTGATCCCTGGCAGTTTCTTTTTAGAAATTAAAACCATCTAGAACTGCCTTAGGACACGGCCCCCGAACATTCATTGAAACTTCTAAAAAATAAGCGGATGCCCCGCTATACTTTATGCAGGCAGCTGCATATCTGACCTTATCTGCTTAGTGTCACCATTGTTCTGAGTAAATTAGAACCACAGAAAGTTGTCTAGTCCAGCCCCACCTACATGCTCACCAACTGCTGGGTATTTTGGCCCCCACATCCATTAGGCGGTGGCCCCTGAACTGCCCAAAGCCTACTAGCCTCCACCGTCAACCCTACCAAAACCTTGCCAGACTCTTCCCCCCCACACACACACATGGAGCAGGTATTTTTAAAATGAGACCGGCCCATACTGTAGGTATTATTTAGATATCGTGGGGAAGTCTCCAAAACAGCTCTGGTGCTGACATTTAGTGTGGCCAAGACATCTGGCCTAGATTTGACCTTGTGCAGGAGGCCTTTCCAGGTTTATTTGCAGGACAGGCTGGGAAAAATTGGTCCTTTTCAGGTTGGAATGTTTTGTTTTGTTTTCTCTCCAAGCTTAATTTTTGCATGTCTTAAAAATACAGTTGCTTGTGTGTGTGTGTGTGTGTGTGTTTTAAGTTGGATCAGGAAGCACATTTTTATCCTGCAAGATAACATCCTGTGTACCAATTTGTGGTCCCTGCCAAAAATGAAATGTTTAGCCCAAAAAAGGAACTGAATTTGAGAGGCTGTATGCAGTTGGCATCCTGCTTTTCACATGGCAGTTTCCAACAAACCATTGCTTCGTTGCCAAAAGGGATTGAAAGTTAGCTGGATCTATCTATATATTTGGTGTACAAATATTTTCTTTTGGACATAGCACTTTATTTTGGACCCAGCTCCTCTGCAAACGCAATAAAAAAAGCTCTTCTTACTGATGACGTTGACTTCTCTCCCTCCCCCAATAGCAAATTACAGACGATGGCCTCATTACAATATGCAGGGGATGCCACAAGCTGCAATCTCTGTGTGCCTCTGGCTGCTCCAACATCACCGATGCCATCTTGAATGCTTTAGGGCAAAACTGTCCAAGACTTAGGTAAGTAGCATTGAATCTAGAAGACTGCATGTGAGCTACAATGGTGTGTATTGGATGCATTCAGTGATTAGAATGTCAGACTAGGATCTAGGGCAGCTAGGATTGCTAGTGACAGCCTGGCAGCTGGAGGCTGGGGGCAGGGTGGGGACATGGGGGAGTGACAGCGTGATGTCACTTCTGGGAAAAACGCAGAAGTGGCATCTTGCCTCTCTAGGAATTGCTGGAAACTCTGTGATAAAAGTATAGAGTTTCCAGTGATTCCTAGGGAGAACCAACATCACTACCAGGTGTGTCCCCTCCCCCAGAAGTGGTGTCACGCCATTGGGCCAATGGCTTTTTGGGGGGAGGGGTATTTTCTCCCATCACCACTTGGGAGGCATTGGGAAGTGGGAGCTACGGGTGGGAGCTTGGCAGCCGTAGGGGGACCCAGGTTTGAATCTCCACTCTGACATGGAAGCTCTCTGGGTTATCTTGGGCCTGCTGCTCTTTCTCTTCCTAACCCATCTCACAGGGCAGTTTTGTTATTAGGATAAAAGAGAGGAGGGGAGAATAATAGTGTAAGCTCCTTTGAGTCCCCATTGGTGAGGTATAAATATCTAAGGCTTGGATCCTGATAATGAGTTCCATGCATGCTAGGTAGCCCGTGCAGTGGAGCACACTTCCTCTTGTGCTCATGTTTCCATTTGTGCAAGATCAGTGGTTCATCATTGTGGTTTCTTTGTTGTCCTACATGGGGTTCAGGCCAGCCTGCACAGTACCCAGTAGTGACTGCACAGAAGACCACTTAATGAATAACAATTTCGGTTTGCAGCAGGAAATCTAGATTCAAATTCAGTAGCACCTTAGAGAGCAACAAGATTTTCAGGGTAGAAGCTTTCAAGAGTCAAAACTCCCTACATCAGATATATTGAAAGTGTCTGACAAAGGGAGCTTTCACTCGGGAAAGCTTTTACCCTGAAAACCATGTTGAATAAGGTACTACCTAAGTGCAACCCTGTTTTTTCAGTGAGCCCTTGTGGAAATATAATAGAAGTGCTAGTGCAAAAAGAACCACACTTTGAACTGGAGGCTGTCTAGTGTGCACAGGACTCATTCATAGGATCTAAGCCTAAATAAATGCCCAGCCAGATGGGAATCAACAGCTCAAGAAAGGGGGTCAGCGTTGGAAGTGAAGAGGAGCTGGACCAGAGATTAGAATAGAGTGCTTGTTTCTTTAGCCCACCCTCTGTTGAAAGCTCATGGTGAGTAATAGTTTTAAAAGCCAAACAGTTTGTGGTACTTAATTCCAGAGTAGCAACCTTGCTGGTCTGTTGCAACCAAAAACTTCTTACTCTCCCATCCCTTTCCCTTCTGTTTGTACTTCTGTGTGGGTGTATTTATATATTTAAGTAACTGAGAGTAACACTTCATGCATCTGACGAAGTGGGATCTGGCTCCTGAAAGCTTAAGCCACTATAAGTTTTTTTGTCCTTAAGGTACCGCAATACAGTTTATTGTTTTGATCACAGAGAATAGAATTTCTGTGCATCAAAATGTTTTTCATTGACCCCTCCCTATACCTCTTTAACCTTGACCTTTATAAACACACACACATATACCAGTACTGCTGAAAGAATTTGAGGGTTAGACTTCAGCAGGTTTTATGGGGAAGGTATCCTGATTTTTTCACAGGATGTAATCATTGTGGGAAGGCCCCAAAGAGAGCTTTTGCACATTCTTGTTCAGTAACATTGACGGGCTCAGAGGTCAATGAGAATGCAGTGGGTAAAATGGTCTCTAGGATATATTGGGCCTAATCCCAGAATGGGTTTCTCAGATAAAAACAGCAACTTGAATCTGTCCCCAGAGGACAATAGGGATGGACTTGGGAGGCAGTGTTGGGGAAACTGGAGAGTGCTGGAGTGTTAGAGGGATGATTGGGGTGTGCTGAGCTGGAACTGAGGTCCCATGAGAGAAAAGCAAGTTGAAATGGAGAATATTGGATAATTTTTTTCTTACCTCTTTAAAAGTGTTCCAGAGTTGTGCTGGGAGGCAGAGTGAAAACTTTTTAAAATAAAGACATGTCTGGTGTCCGGGTGGGTTGCTGGTCATTGTTTATCCATTCTGTATGAGTATGGTGGGATTGCTGTTAGCCAAAGTGAGCTCAGGAGATACAGCAGGCGAGAAATAACTACCTGGCACCAACAAGCGAAGCATCATCCCGATGCATGTACAGAATGCACCATGTTTGTGGGATTTCAGAAATGGGCTCTACAAAGCATCAAAAGTTGGCCGTATTTACCATATTTTATTTTCTGTGCAGAATATTGGAAGTGGCCCGATGCTCTCAGCTCACAGATGTGGGCTTTACCACTCTGGCTCGGGTAAGCGTCTGACTCCACGGTTTACTTCCTGGGTACTCGCCAGTGTGTGCTCAGGCCATGACTACATGCTTTTGCTTTCTGATGTGGCAAATACCAGGGCCAGCATTGACATTAGTTTATCAGAAATTAATAATTTATTATTAGGTCTATGGACCAAGGGAGGAAGAAAGAAAGGGAGGGGAAGACGAGGGGGGATGGGAAGCATAATACATAGTATAATACAATCTTAAGTTAACAATGCTAAAAATTAGGCCTCAGCCCAATAGGTAAAATTCCTAACTAAAATAAACTGGGGGCGGAGCAAACTGACTAAAAGTTGCCAGAGGTAGGCGTTGAGAGTTCTTTCTTCTTAAGAGCAGCCACTCTGGCCAAAAAGCAGGCAACATTCGATGTGGCTGCACCATTAGTTGAGTCGCCAAGCAAAAAAGGCAACACCCAGGCATGTAGAGGGAGGTTCAAGCTGGTGAGGATTGGAGCAATAAGAGCATCTCTATCTTGAGACCAGCGAGGACAGCGGAGCATCAAATGGTCCAACGTTTCGATTTCGCCCGTGTTACATGAGCAGAGACGGTCTGGAAAAGGTATCCCGGTATATCTGCCCAACATGACCATAGATGGAAAGGCATTTAAACGAGCTAAAAGGAGAGCCCGACGATGTGAGAAGTTTGAAACCGTAGAGCGGAACTTTGGAAGCTTCTCTGGTGGGGGGAGTCCCAAGACCAGACCGGAGCAAGTATTTCTGGCCCTCCCAACCGTACTGGCCCAATCTAACTTCTTCAATCTCTTCAAGATTGCCGCTAAATGAGATGGAACCAGGTTGTCAGAGGGAATAGAGATTGGGAGTCCCAGTACTTTTAGTTTTTCCGCTAACAGATTCAGCCAGGGGTTGGGGGCCAGGTCCTTAAGTGTGAGATGGAGAAACCCCACCTGGGATGGGAGATTGTCGTCCGGCAACTTAAACCTAAGCTTAATTGCTCTCCTCCACGCACGCGCCTCAAGCGAGGGTTGGGCCAATTCCATACGGAGGGCAGGCCCAGCAACACACCTCGGAGTTCCAGTAATTCTCCTGAGAAAATTGTTCAAAAGGCAGTCTAGCTTCTCATCCACGCCGGAAATCCAAATGTCTGCTCCATACAGAATCTGGGAAACCACCTTCGCGTTAAAGACATCAATGGCAGACGGGATGTGCTTGGCCCCCTTGGTTTGAAAAAACCTCTCTACCATTACAGTGGTGGATCTTGCTGTCTTATTCACATGGTCCAGGTGGGCAGACCAAGATAGTTTGTAACTGAAGACAATGCCCAAGTAGCACAAGGTGGAAACCCATTTGAGTTGTCCGTTTTTGACCTTGAAAAACTGGGAGCCTCTTGGTGGCAGAAAAGCGAAGCACTTGGCGTAATTCACAATGAGTGCTTCTTGATCACAATGTTCCAAGAAGAGATTGATAGTGGACCTCAGCCCCACTTCTGATGTCGCCAACAAAACCGCATCGTCCGCATATAATAAAAGTGGTATGGGCTGACCGGCCAGATACAGGGGGTGCATTGACATTAAGTGGGACAACTGAGGCTGCCTGTCTCAGACAGTACTGGGAGACAAGAAAATTCGGATACAGCAGCAGGGGCTTTTTCTTACAAATGCGGCTTTAAAAAACCTGCTCCTGCTCAGGATCTGTGGGGTGAGGGGTGGAACTGAAGTAAGCATGAAATCCCACAGTTTGTTGGGGGGTGGGCATGGGGCCCAGTGTGTTGTGAATCCTACAAGCATTGAGTGAGTGACAGCAGCAGTTTTCCAGGTTGGGGAATGGAGTGCAGGCGAGAAAACGGGGGATGAGAGCAAAGTTCCCTGAGGGAGGCCCTGATTGGCCAGGGGCATTGATAGTTTAGTTTGAGTGGCCAGGGGAATGGAAAGGGAAGGAGACTATGCCAATTTCAGCAAGGCATCCAAGCCAAGCAGCTGGCTGAAGAGGTGATCACAAGCCCATGGTCTGGTACATATCAGAAGTTTGGTTTGGGGTGGGGTCATTGGAAGGCCAGGCAGACTTACCTTTTCTGTTGGTTAAGAGGTGGGGTTTTAGATCCTCCAAGTGCCTTTTCCTTCATCTCTGCACATGGTAGCTATTTCCTACAGCACCCTGGTCCACAGTCTGTAGAACTGTCCCACTTCCATACCAAGGAGAAATAAAAAAGGCCAAACCAGTCACAGGAGATTAAAAAAGGGCAAGGCTGATGGTGCAAAGAAGGTAAAAGTATATTTTATTATTAGGTTACAATTCCCTATGCATTTCACCCAAAAGGCTTCTTCAGGAGAGTCTTGCAGTAGAAAAACCACTGTAAAACTCTCCTGAAGAAGCCTTTTGTGTGTGTCAGGGAAGCTGAGAGCAATACCATAAGGGGTCTAGACTCTATCAAGAGACTAAACTCCTAGCAGAGTCACTCAAGACGGAATGGTCACAGCTGAGACACCAGATGAAGATGCATCCACCCTCTTAAGGGATCAATGGCCACATCCGCAGAAAAGAACAGGCAGTTCCAATGGGGATGGGGGCAGAGGAATCCCTGAAAGTTAGCTACTGGGCAGCAGCAGTAGTGGAAGGTGACACTGGCGGAAGATCTTTTGTAGACAGCGGCAGTGCCACTACGGCTAACCATGGTTAGTACTGCGCAGAAGAAGGCACTGGTAAACCACTTCTGACCAACCTTTACCTTGAAAACCCTATGATGGGACAATCCAAAATGAAAAAAAGATAAAGTGCTGGAAGATGGGACCCCCAGGTCGGATGGCACTCAATCTGCTACTGGGGTAGAGCAGAGGACAAGTACGAGTAGCGCTGTTCTTAATGATGCGATTGGACTAAAGCCGAAAGGACGTTCAGTGGTTGACATGAATAGATGCAAAAGGAAAGTCCGAAGCTGTTCGACGCATATGATAGGAACATGGAATGTGAGAAGCATGAATCAGGGTAAGCTTGAAATTGTTAAACAAGAAATGGAACGTATGGACATTTCAGTCCTGGGAGTAAGTGAATTAAAGTGGACTGGTTTAGGACATTTTCAATCAGAAAATTACAAAGTGTTTTATTCAGGGAATGACAAAAAGAGAAAAAACGGAGTTGCTTTAATAGTGAGGCAAGATGTAGCAAAGGCAGTCAGGAGCTATAATGCAAAGTCTGACTGAATAATATCAATCAGACTTCAGGGAAAGCCTATCAACATAAGCATCATTCAAGTTTATGCCCCAACTACAGATGCTGATGAGGAAGAAATTGAAAGCTTTTATACCAGTGTTCAGGAAGAAATTGATCACACACCTAAACAAGATATGCTGATAATCATAGGTGATTGGAACGCAAAAGTAGGAAGCAGAGCAGAATCAAATGTTAGCAGATTTGGGCTAGGAGCACGGAATGAAGCAGGAGAACGCCTCGTAGAATTCTGTGAAGACAACAACCTGTTCACTGCAAACACATGTTTCAGGCAACCAAATAGACGATTGTATACATGGACATCACCAGACGGCCAGTATAGAAATCAAATAGATTATATAATTGGAAGCAGAAGATGGAGAAGCTCTATTCTCTTGGCCAAAACAAGACCAGGAGCCGACTGCGGTACAGATCATGAATTGTTAATATTGAATATCAAGATAAAGCTTAAGAAAAATACCAAAACATTCATAGCACCAAAATACAATCTAAACAATATTCCGGAAGAGTTTAAAGACCATGTAAAGAACAGATTTGCATTACTGAGTTCAAGTGAATGTAAACCTGAAGAACTATGGGGGGTAACTAGAGATATTATCAAGGAAGAATGTGCAAAGACTATTCCTGTAGCCAAAAGAAAAGAAAAACCTCGATGGATGTCTGAGGAAACTCTTAAAATTGCCAGAGATAGACGAGAAGCAAAAGTAGAAGGTGATAGAAATAGAATCAAAAGTCTAAGTGCAACGTTCCAGCGACTCACACGTAGAGACAAAGAGACCTATTATAATAACCAGTGTAAAAAAATAGAAGAGAACAACAAAAAAGGAAGAACAAGAGATCTGTTCCACAAGATCCAAGAAATCAAAGGGAAATTTAAAGCACGGTTAGGCATGCTGAAAGATCAGCATGGAAATAATTAACTGAACAGGACAAAATAAAGAAAAGGTGGGAACAATACACTGAAGAACTATACAGAAGAGATGAAAGGATAAAAGATTCTTTCCAAGAAGAATCTTTTGAAGAAGAACCTACAGTTTTAGAAAGTGAAGTGAAAGCTGCATTGAGAGCAATCGGGAGAAAAAAATCACCAGGAGCAGATGGGATATCAGTAGAGCTATTCCAAGCCACAGAAACGAAGTCCATCAAAATCTTGACAAGAATATGCCAACAGATATGGAAAACAAAACAATGGCCCACAGACTGGAAACGATCCATTTACATTCCAATTCCCAAGAAAGGAGACATCAAAGATTGCAGCAACTATCGGACCATCGCATTAATTTCTCACGCAAGTAAAGTGATGCTCAAAATCTTACAGCAAAGGCTGTTACCATATATGGAACGAGCAATGCCTGATGTTCAAGCTGGTTTCAGAAAAGGGAGAGGCGCTAGAGATCATATTGCAAATATACGCTGGTTACTAGAGCATACGAGAGAATTTCAGAAGAAAATCAGCTTCTGTTTCATAGATTACAGCAAAGCTTTTGACTGTGTGGATCATGAAAAGCTATGACTGGTTTTAAAGGAAATGTGCCACTACATCTGATCGTTTTGATGCTCAACCTGTACTCTGGATAAGAGGCCACAGTTAGAACAGAATATGGAGAAACGGAATGGTTTCCAATTGGCAAAGGTGTCAGACAAGGATGTATTTTATCTCCCTATCTCTTCAATCTATATGCAGAACATATAATTAGGAAAGCTGGATTAGATTTAGATAAAGGTGGAGTGAAAATTGGAGGGAGGAACATTAATAATTTGAGATATGCTGATGACACTACATTATTGGCAGAAAACAGTGAAGATTTGAAACGACTACTGCTAAAAGTTAAAAAAGAAAGTGCCAAAGCAGGACTACAGCTGAACATCAAGAAAACAAAAGTAATGACTACAGGAGAATTATACAACTTTAAGGTTGACAATGAGGACATTGAAATTGTTCAAGACTTTCTATTCCTTGGCTCCACCATCAACCAAAAGGGAGACTGCAGCCAAGAAATCAGAAGGAGATTGAGACTGGGAAGGGCAGCCATGAAGGAGCTAGAAAATATTTTGAAGTGTAAGGATGTGTCACTGGCCACCAAGACTAGATTAATGCATGCCATCGTATTCCCTATTACTATGTATGGGTGTGAAAGTTGGACAGTGAAGAGAGAGAGTGTTACGGATTCCATGGACTGCCAAAAAAACAAATCAGTGGGTTATAGATCAAATCAAGCCTGAACTGACCCTAGAAGCTAAAATGACTAAACTGAGGCTGTCATATTTTGGTCACGTCATGAGACGACAAGAGTCACTGGAAAAGACAGTCATGCTAGGAAGAGTTGAGGGCAGCAGGAAAAGAGGAAGACCCAACAAGAGATGGATTGACTCAATAAAGGAAGCCACAGCCTTCAATTTGCAAGATCTGAGCAAGGCTGTCAAAGATAGGACATTTTGGAGGACTTTCATTCATAGGGTCGCCATGAGTCGAAAGCGACTTGACGGCACTTAACTCACTCAATAAAATGTACTTTTACCTACTTTGCACCATCAGCCTCGGCCTTATTTTTTAACCCCCACTTCCATACCCTCATTGAGTACCAAAAGATCCCCCTCCCCCCAAAAAAAACCTGAACTCGTGGGAGCAAAATAATCTATTCCAGTCAATACCTTTGCATGAACAAACTTAGTCTATTCTAATTGCAGAAATGGGGTTGCTCTTGCTCCAAACTGGGCAGAAGGGCAGGTTATGTAGCACACAGTTAGCTCTACTCACGCAGGCCAGAATGGATTTGTCTTCAGAGTGTCCAGTGCACCATGGGAGTCTGATCTTTTGCATTCCTGTTTCTGATCCGAAAAAGAAAGTTTAATGTTCTTGTGTCAGCTTAATTTATCAAGGAGTTTTCAATAGGGTAATTGCTTTGAGGGGAGGACTGAACCTTGGGTTGAGCAAAGAAGAACATGAATAGCCTATGCTTCTAAAAACATAGTAAATGCTTAGTTCTCTCTCTGTTGTTGTTTTTTATTTCCAGAATTGTCACGAGCTAGAAAAAATGGATCTGGAAGAATGCGTTCAGGTAATTGTGCCTTTTTTAAAAAATGAGGAATGTCAGTGTGGTAAAAACAGAGGACAAGCTTGGCCCAAAGGTATTCCAGCACTGCCATAAGTTGCTAGGAAAAGTATCTGCTTGCAAGTTCTTTCTGTACATTCCAGAACACGGAATCCGGAAGTCTATTAGTCGCACTTTCCGCTTTTAGGCTGCTCCTGTTACGTTAAAAAAGAAATTAAATTTCCGGCTCTGAAGGAAGGGCATCTTGAAGCTTGGGTGATTCTCGTCCATTGCTTTGGGGAGGCAGGAACTAAAATTCTATTTCCTGTCTCCTGGGCGGGAATTGCCCTAAGCTCCCAGTTCTGTTCCTGCCTTGCTGGGGAGAGCACTGTCGCAGACGACCTCCTCTTATTTAACATAGCCAGTAGCTCTAGTTTAGCTGTCTTTCCTACTCTAACCCTCTATTTATTTTTCCTACGCTAACCCTCTATTTATGTTATCTACTACGTCCTCTTCTGTACTGGTACCGTCTCTTGTCTTCTCCATCTTCTCCCCGGTGCCTCTCTCGGGAGTAAAAAATGGCTACTGCATCGGATAGAGCTGCGGACCCTAAAATGGCCACCAGCCTCAGTTGAGGAGAGGAAGAAGAACTATTATCAGAGGCAGACCTTGATACAGCCCTGAAAAGATTGGGCAACCTGGTTCCCTCTGCGAGTCGCTCCAGCAGTCTCTCGGACAAGGAACCCAGGAAGACAAAGGATGCCGCAGCAAAAGCCAAAACAGGCAAAAAAAAAAAAAAAGCGTGAAAAGGAAGTTCGGTGGCAAAACGACTCCCGCCGCCACTTCCACTAAAGCAAGCCGCACTGCTGCTGTTTCAACACCGGTCACCATTCTTCCCCACCAACAGAGAAGCCTCCGATGGGTAAAGTACCCCCCCCCCTTGTCGGAGGGTGCAGGGCCCAAATGCTGCCAGAGGAGCGGGTGGCAGACGTGATTAGTTCCACCTTTAGAGAACACTTCCAGGTGCTTCAAGCCCTGGTGTGTCAGCATTCTTCTCAAAGCTTTAACCCTTACCGACCTTCCCTCCCCTTCATTGACTCACACGGACTCCATTCAAATGGATCCCTGCAGTAGTCAGAGAGTGTGCATAAGCCCCTGGCCCACCAAAGCTGCAGTGAAGTGCATTTACAATCCCAGTGACCATAACATTAGGGATGACTGTTCTTCCAGCGTTCTGGGTTCAGGATTGGATGAAAGGGAAGAAGGGGAATTTAATTCTAATGAAGAGTTACCTCAGGTGCAGCAACAGCAACCCAGGCTTTTTGCACCCGAGGGCCATCAATCGCTTCTTGCCAAGGCTCTCTTTGCATTAGATCTATCAGATGAGCCTGAGAGCACAGAGGAGACCAAGCCTAAGTCTAGGCGTAAGGGAGTCAAAGAGTACTTCCCCCTATGAGAGCCTCAAATTAAAAAGATGCCCCTTCCAGAGTATTTTGAGAAGGTGATTAGATCAGAGTGGGATAACCCCATCTTTAACCAGTAGTTCCCCTCCAACATTAAAAGGCTGTATGAAATGGCACCGTATGCCATGGATATACTAGAGCTTCCGGTGGTAGATGCCCTGATCACAGCCTTGCAGTCATCTGACACTCTGTCAGAGGACAGCGTAGGTTCCATACGAGACCAGTTAGACAAGAAAGCCGATTTTTTTGTCTAGGAAAGTACATGAAGCCTCCTCACTGGCCATTCAAGCTAACTCTTCAGCGGCCATCATAGCCAGGGCTTCGCTGACCTGGACTAAGGAAGTCATTCAGCTACTTCCAGATGCGGACAGAAAAGTTGTCGAGGACTTGTCCAGAATACAAAAGGCCTCTGCCTTCCTAGCAGATGCATCACTAGATGGCCTCATTTACTCCGCACTATCTGTAGCTTCTAACATTGCCATCAGAAGGGCCCTATGGCTCAGAGCCTGGCAGGTGGAGTATAAATCTGAGACCTTACTGATGGCCTATCCCTTTAAAGGAGGGAAACTGTTTGGCGAAACCAAAGACAAGACACGCACTATGCCTAGAAACAGAAAGGACAACAAACCTAACCAGTCATACCAGCCCTTTCAGTCATTTCACACCCTACAGAGATTTCGACAGGACCAAAGACAACCCTCATGGTCCTCTTCAAGGGGCTCCTTTCAATGGTTCAACCACTTCTACCGTGCCCCTCAGCAGCAGCAATAACAACAGCCCTTCAGAGGAAACCGGGCAGATAGGTTTGCCAAAAACAGTGAACAGTGACGCCAGAATGCCGTGGGAGGACAATTACAACAGTTTCTCCCACAGTGGACCCTGGCTGTTACCTCACTTTGTATTCCCAGCGATGTATTGAGTTTGAAAATGTTATAAAAAACATCACTTTAAAAGGGTTTTTGGATACCACTGCTTATAAATGGTTGGAAGACGTCTTCACAGCTAAAGGGGCCAAACAAAGTGCGAACAGTATTTTTTATAACGTTTTCAAACTCTTAATACATCGCTGGGAATACAAGTGCGGTAACCCCCCCTGTCTCATCCAAATGCCTGGGTCCTTCAGCTCATACAAAAGGGCTACTTTATCAAATTCATTCGCAAGCCACCAGACCGACTAGTAGCATCACCAACAACAAGGCACAAGGCAAAGCAGCTAAGGACCATGGAAGCCATAAACCATCTCCTTCAGATCGGAGCCATCGAGCCTGTCCCAACAGAGGAGCTCTATACTGGAGTTTATTCCATCTTCTTTACGGTCCCCAAGAAGAATGGAAACTGGAGGGCCATACTCAACTTGAAGTTCGTAAACAAGTTCATTCAGAAAAAATGCTTCAGGATGGAGACCCTACGGTCTATAGTCGAGGCCCTCCTACCAGGCACTCACATGACTTCCATAGACCTCACCAAGGCTTACCTACATGTGCCTATTAACAAGTCACATCTGCATTTTCTTCGATTCACCTACACGAACCTTCACATGCAGTTCTGAGCCCTGCCCTTCGGACTCTCATCGGCACCAAGGGTTTTTTCCAAGGTTCTGATCACCTTGATCGCATCACTGAGGAGGGAAGGGATCCAGATTCACCCTTACTTCGATGACCTACTCATATGCGCACCCTCGTCTCGCCTGTCCACCATACACACGACAAGAGTCATCGACTCCTTGGAACGTTACGGATTCATGGTGAACAGAAACAAAAGCTCCCTCGTACCCCAACAGCTCATTCAGCACCTCGGGGTAACGATCGACTCTGTGGCCAACAGGCTGTTCTTATCAAGGGAAAGGTCTCACAGAAACAACCTCATGGCACTTACGAGACTGTAGGGATTGATGATTTCTTGTCTAGGCATCGTTTTGTGGGCCCGTTTCCATGCCTGACCCCTGCAGAATCTAATTTGACCAGACATCCATCCTTCTCAAAGTAGACAAAGTCATTCCACTCTCCCCACAGGTCGGAGCCTTTCCTGGTGGGCCAATACGTTCAACTTATCAGTAGGCCTCCAGTACATACAAGAAGAGCCTATTCAACTCTTCACGGATGCATGCCTCTCTGGATGGGGCGCCACCACTTCAGGCCTTCTGGCTCAAGGACTATGGAATCCAGCCGAACAGCAGCTCCACATCAACCTGCTAGAGTTATGAGCGGTTTGGATGGCATTGTTGAAATTCCAGCATGTTCTGAAGGGCAAGCGTATTCTGGTTCGCACGGACAGCGTGGCGACCAAAGCCCACATCAGCAAACAGGGCAGGTCCAGGTCGCCAGCACTGCACCGGGAAACGGAGAAGATCAAGTGGGCGGAGAGTCATCTGATCTCCATCCGTGTGGAACATATCCAAGGAGTGTTAAACACACAAGCGGACTGGCTGAGCCGACGTTCCATAGAGGAGGGAGAGTGGTCTCTCATCCAGACAGTGTTCCAGGCCCTGGTCTATCGAATAAGCTTACCAACTGTGGACCTGTTCATTTCTCACCACAACAAACAGCTCCCACGATACTTTTCTCAATACTTCCATCTGAGTGCAGAGAGCATAGATACCCTACTGTCCCCCTGCCCTCAGGGGATGCTCTATGCCTTCCCTCCATTTCCCATCCTTCCGAAGGTCATCAGGAAGATCGGGACCGAAAAGGCAGACGTAATCCTCATAGCACCAGACTGGTCACTCAGACCGTGGTACCCAGCCCTTCTAGAGATGCCCGTGGGGTGTCCGTGGCGTCTCCTTGTCTCTCAAGACCTCCTTCACCAGGGCCCAGTATTACATCCGGATCCCGGCTGGCTCAGACTAGCCGCCTGGAGATTGAAAAGAGCCGGCTTCTAATGGAGGTGGTTAACACCATCCTCGAAGCCAGACGCCCATCTACCAGAAGGATCTACGGGTATACCCTTTGGTCTATGGTGTAGGTGAAAGGTGGCATGCCCAGCCTCTTCATCAACTACTATCATTCCTACAGGATGGAGCTCGACAAGGGCTCAGAGCCTCTACCCTGCACAAGTAGGTGGCGGCCATAGCTATAGTCTGCCCAACCATAGAAGGGGTGCCCCTGTCTACACACTCAAATATCAAAGCATTCATAAAAGGAGTGGCCCAATCTAATTGTCAGGCTTCAGCAAATTCACAGCATTTCAGGCAATAGACTTTCAATCCAGGCAGAGCAGCGATTCAAAGATTTATTTCAGAAGTCAGTGATTTCAGTAAGAGACACGCAAGATTGGAATACATGACAGGGGGAGTGGGGATACATTTATAGGGCTACAGGAACAAAGAGAGAATGTAGTCGTTTCCTGCTGGTAACGACTTAAGTAAAACTGAAACAGAAACAATCATGAACAATCAGTGGAGGAGATGGCCGCGCTCTCGGCTTTGTGCGCGGGACCCAATATCAGATCGAAGATTTACACGGGCGGGTCCCAATACAATTGTAAATCTTTGGCCAGAGCTCGTGTGCAAAACGGGGGGGGGGGGAGGAGTGTACGGAGAACTCCATTTTGTTTGCGGGGGAACCATCTTGTTTGAGGACGGAGCTGTCAGAAGTCCTATCTGACACTAATCCACCCGTGGCTCATCGATTCCCTACGTGGAGCCTCAATACAGTCTTAACGGCACTTACCAAACTGCCATTCGAGCCTCTTAGGGAAGTCCCCCTAAGATTCCTCAGGATGAAGACCTTGTCTTTAATGGCCATCACCTCGGCCAGATGGGTTTCTGAGCTGGGGGCCCTTTCCATCTGCAAGGGCCTATGTGTATTCCACAGGGACAAGGTGGTTCTGAGACCTGACCCCACCTTTGTCCCAAAAAATCAGTACCCAGTTTCACTGGGCAACAGGAGCTGCATCTCCCATCCTCCTGTTCCAATCCGGCTAATTCCAGGGAAAAACAATGGCATTCCCTCGATCTCCGTAGGGCACTCAGAATCTACATGAGAAGGATGGCTACTGTGAGGAAGTCAGACTTTCTATTCATATCCATCTCTTCGCCCAACAAGGGCAACAGGACATCCAGGGCGGCACTGAGCAACACCATCAGACTGTGCGTTGCGGAGGCTTGCAGAACCAACGGGCAACAGGACGTCCAGGGCGGCACTGAGCATCACTGCTCATTCCTTACGCAGCGCAGCTACCTCGGCCGCATTTGACAAACAAGCGTCTGTTGAGGATATTTGTAAAGCCGCCACCTGGTCAACCGTGTCCACCTTAATCAGGCATTACCGCATCAACGCCCAAGCTTCAGCTGATGTGGCCTTTGGTAGATGAGTGTTACACCATGTGGTGGAGGAAGATGAAGACTAATCTCACCCGAATACTCATGGCTCTTGGACATCCCAAGCTTCAAGATGCCCTTCCTTCAGAGTGACAAAGGATCCTTGAATACTTACCAAGAAGGTCCTTTCTGCTCTGAAGTGGAAGGGCCTCTTGCCCACCCGAAGATTGTCAGTCTTCATCAAGGGTGGCAGAGCCTCATACCTGCAACGTCAGTTAAGAAGCTGTAAGAACACTCAACACACTACAGCATGTCCAAATTGAACCCAAGACTTACTCCCTCTTGGTCTCAATGTTATTAACAGTTGTTCTTTCTGTTTACAAGGTTCATGTTTGATTAAACCACTACATTGTTCAGTAGTATGTATATGTTGTGATTGTTATACCTGTCTCCATTAGTTCGTTGTAAGCAGAACTGGAAGCTTAGGGCATTCCCACCCAGGAGACAGGAAGTAGAATTTTAGTTCCTGCCTCCCCAAGCAATGAACAAGAATCACCCAAGGTTCAAGATGCTCTTCTACTTCAGAGAAGAAAGGACCTTCTTGGTAAGTATTCAAGGTTCCCTTCCGTACTCCCTCTTTGAGCCATCAACAGCTCCTGATAGGTTTCAATTGTTAAACTCAGATATTTCTGTTTCCACAAGGACTAGTAGGTTAAAGATTTTCCCTTCTGATAAAGCTACTGAAACCTTCAAGGAATAGTATTCAGGAAGCAAGCTGTAAACAATTACAAAATAATATCTTAAATGAGGATTGGTCCTTAGGTGTTTAAGGATGCAAATTGTAAATGTTCACCTCGCTTCTTCCAGATACCCTTTAACAGAACTTTCTCCTTGCCAGACTATTTCTGCTGGTTAGAAATCCATAAATTTAGACAAACTTTCATATTGGCGAGATGTAATGCCTGAGACTCAGCCAAGGCCTATACTATAAAATTATCACAAAGAGCGTAAATGCCCATTTTGTCCAGAGCAGGTAGACTCCCTAGCTCACATAGTCCACAAAATAAATATATCACTCCCTGGATAAAACAGCTAAAGACGCTTTCTGAGAAGTGGATACTGCGTTTTTTGCGTTCAAGTAGATTGGTCAGTTGCATGAGAGATGTGGCAACTTTTCTCTTCATAGTGTCAAGAAAAAATTAAATTTCATTTCCCCCGTTTTTTAAAGTTTAAAATGGTAGATGAATAGCCAATTGCTGATAAATCTAGTGAAAGGTAAAAAGAAAGTGTGCGCATTTCCCCACACGCGGGGTGGGGGGGGGCACTTTCATAAAGGCCACGTCCCCAAGGTCTTGATCACTCAGGAAAAAGTTGTCCATGAAGTTCTTGTAGCTCTAACATTGTGAGGTAGGAGTAGGTACACTCCGTGAATTCCATTTAGTTACCTCTTCTTCTTCTTTTTAACTGTCAAGTCTTACAGATAATGATTTTATTGGAGATGAACGACGGCTGCTGACATGTGTAGTAAAATTAAAAATGTGTCATCTGACATCATTTCATTGAGGGTTTCCTCAACTGCTGCTTGTGGGGCAGAAGGAATTCTTGGTGCAATGCTATCAGGGCACGTATTCCTTTGTACTCCTCGTTGCTAGGAGAGGCGGTGGTGTGGGGCTACTGCTTTTTGGTGTTAGTGATGTGTTTCCATAATTTCTAGAAAGGCCTTCCAAACACTTGTCAAGGGTGGAGCAGTCTAGCTTACTGGTTCTCAGCCTTATGCTGAACCATCTCAAGACCGGGAAACACTATATGACTAAGACAAGCAGTACCTGCGTTTGTTCTCACCCCGAGGGCAAGCCGAAGGAAGGGAAGTGGCAGGAGCAGGCAGGCCTTCCTGAGGATTCTTGCCATGATTTAAAGCTGCATGGGTTTTGTCTTCAGACTTTTAAAAATATGAATCCCAAGCGTTTGATCTCTTAGAGGGAGTCTTCTTACATTCTTATTTATCTCATATGGGTTTTGGGGAGGGCTTCCTCCGAGCAATCACTGCTATGTACAACTCACCAACAGCTCAAGTTGAAGTGTATAATTTTAGATCTAGAGATAGAAATACAGAGAGGAATTCAGCAAGGCTGTCCTCTATCTCCCTTGCTATTTGCTTTATCAATAGAACCACCAGCAGAAGCCATACGTTATAATGCAGACATTACTGGCATAAAAATGAATGGATTGCACCACAAAATTAGTCTGTTTGCAGATGATATAATCCTTTACATATCCTTGTACATCTACTATCCCAATTATAATGAACATTTTACAAACATGGAGAACTATCAGGCTTCCAGATAAATTATGCCAAATCAGAACTAATACCACTGAAGGTAGCACAGAAAACAGATTATATTAAAGCAAAATACCGATTTAAATGGAATCCCATATCCTGGAAATATCTAGGGGTTAATATTTCCCCAAACTTACATAGTCTCAACCAGATAAACTATGATACTCTCATTAAAAAACTCAAACAAACAATGACTGAAAAATGGGAATCCCAGTTCGTAAAATAGTAGTGTATAGTCAGGATCTGTTTAACAGTTAAAACCCAACTAATCTGTGTTCAAGCGACTGTATGTACTCTTGCTTCAAAAAAGATTGCGCAAAGTGGTCTCTTCTGGGACTTCCCCAGGGCCCGGCGCACCCATCCTCACATGTGTCTTTGTTGTCATTGTCTTTTCCAGATAACAGACAGCACGTTAATCCAACTCTCTATTCACTGTCCCCGGCTCCAGGTTTTGGTGAGTCTTGGAGGGGCTTACTTGCACATCCCTGTCATGTTTTAACAGTTTTGTCCATTGGATTTTTAAGGAACTTGAAAGATTGGAGAAGAAAAATGAGGTGGTTCCTCTGCTGTAAATCAGCATACCTAAGTAATGCACACATCACTCTTCTGATGTGCGAGGAGTCACTCAGCCTCAGTCTTGGCTCACCCTCCTTCATACCAATCCCATGAGGTAGGTCTTTCTGTCAGGTAGGAGCCAGGTGGGGGTGTGAAAGTTACAGCAGCTTTGTTAATCAGGAAGCCCAGCCAAGCCTGCTTAGACCAAGTGCAGCATAATTGTGGTTCATTCTCTTCACCAAAGGCCCCCAGTACAAATCTTCCCCCAACCATAACATCACTAGGTATACTTACGCAAGCTACCATTCCTTGGCTTTAGCGCCCCCCCCCCCACCAATCTGCAGTGTGGATAGAAGGTTATTGATCTCTCTTACAGGTTTGCTGCAAGGATTTCCAATATAAAGTTGCATGTGAATTGCATTGTACACGTGTAAAGCTTTGCCGAGATGCTAAGTAGAGCTGGTAGTGGAAAGAGCTAAAGGGACTTTCGAAGGTAGTTGCCATTGCCTGAGAGAGATTCTGAGAGAACTGTGACTGGCCCAAGGTCACCCAGCAGGCTTCATGTGGAGGAGTGGAGAATCGAACCCAGTTCTTCAGATTAGAGCTCTTAACCGCCACACCACGCCGGCTCTCATAGTGGAGCTAGTTGGTGGTACTACAGCCCCAGTAATGCAGAGATGAAAATAGCGGAAGAGCGCAGTGCTGAAGGAAAGAGTAGCATGGGTTGGGTATGTTACAAGAAGATTGGCCATTTGCCCACACAAAATGGGCAAGCCGGTGCTGATTTTGGAGAGGGAGGAGGATACATTAATTGAGAAGCCCTGGGGTCTGTATGACACACAAAACGAAGCTGCAGGTTAAGAGAAGGGAGTAGTGGAACCTGTTGGCAGAGGAGCCTGTCTCTGTGTCATCTGCTTAGCAGACAGAGCCCTTGAAATAGAGTAACCCAACAGTAGCAAAGGTTGTCAAAAAAATTCTTGACGGGACATGACAGCTGGGGGTTCCTGTAGGTGTATTTTTAAGCTCCACCCTACTCGACCGAAATGGCCTCAGTCACCTTGCGCAGCTGTGCAGAAGACTTAGTCAATGTCGCTAGCTCACTCCCCTTCCTGATTGTGTTGTTTTTCCTTTGTGGTGGCAGAGTTTATCACACTGTGAGCTAATCACCGATGATGGGATTCGCCACCTCGGCAACGGTGCTTGTGCTCATGACCGCCTGGAGGTGATCGAGCTGGACAACTGCCCTCTGATCACAGATGCCTCCTTGGAACATCTCAAGAGCTGCCACAGCCTGGAGAGGATAGAACTGTATGATTGTCAACAGATCACACGGGCAGGAATCAAGAGACTCAGGGTAAAATTATGCGTATTTAAAAATACATGGATATTGTGGTAGTTCCTTGCAGTTTCACCTGTCCTCTTATAAAGTAACTGACTGGGACAGTGGTCTTCAGTCCATGGGTAGGGACCATCAGGTGGACCATAGAGTCTCACCTTCCGGGCTGGGGAATGCCTGTAGCATTTCCATGGTTGCTGCTTTTTGGAAGTAGTTAATGCTACTGAGCATGCGTAGAGATCGAGGGTGCCACATCTCCTGATCCATTTAAAGACTGACTTGGATGCAGAATTCAGGGAGCGTCACAGCACCTCTCCACCCTTTGGTTAGGAAAGTATGTATTTTTGCAGGTCCCTCCCCCATCATCACCATTATCCTTGTGTCAACACTTGCAGCTGACATTCCCTTTTAAAGTTTTTTTTTAAGTTGGGAATTGCTATAATTGCTATATCGCAACAATGTCATAATGAGCTATTGCCACAATCCACTACACTTTAGCCCTTTTCGTTGTGCAATTACAAGGGGAAAGAAGCAGACTGCACATTTCATAGAAAGAGTTGGAAGGGGCCATACAGGCCATCTAGTCCAACCCCCTGCTCAATGCAAGATCAGCCTAGAGCATCCCTGACAAGTGCTTGTCCAGCCTCTGCTTAAAGACTGCTAGTGAGGGGGAGCTCACCGCCTCCTTAGGTAGCTGATTCCACTGTCAAACATCTCTTACTTTAAAAAACTTTTTCCTAATATCCAGCCGGTAACCTCTCTGCCTGCAATTTAAACCCATTATTGCAAGTCCTATCCTCTGCTGCCAACAGGAACAGCTCCCTGCCCTCCTCTAAGTGACAGCCCTTCAAATACTTAAAGAGAGCAATCTTTATAACTCTGCAATAAACAGATCTAGATACATTCTTTTTTTAAAAAACACCTGGAAACAATTAGATTGTGGTAGTAGATTGTTATAATGTGATAACACAATAGCGATCTAGCAATTCCCAAGTCCTACAGTAAGGGGAGGGGAATGATAGCCTCAGAGGCCAAGTCAGGGAAAGAGAGGGAAAAACTGCCGTATGTACTCTCTGTTGCTACTTTGCATGTCTCTGCATTCACAGCAGGAACAAGAGCTACACAGAGAATAATTTCTGTGTGGAAGCAACCAGAAGCTCACATGTCTTTTGCCCTCAAAGATGGGGCTAAGAAGGCTTATGGAAACAGTGGGTGGGGCCTATCATTTTCTGATTCCCAACTCTCCTCTACGCTCATCCAACTCTTTTTGTGCTCATCATTGCAAGTTTTCTGGGTGTTCCTCTAAACAAACAAACAAAATTACTATGTGTTTGTCTTTTCAGACTCACCTACCCAATATTAAAGTCCACGCCTACTTCGCCCCTGTGACCCCACCGCCATCTGTGGGGGGCAGCAGACAACGCTTCTGCAGATGTTGCATCATCCTATGACGCGGGAGCCGGGTTACTCTGCACACAAAAGAATAACTGAGTATTTAAATTGCCCTTCTAGAAGTAACAGCAGACACCAGTCTCTCCGTGGAGAAGTGATGCTGGTGGTCCTTTGCCAGGGTCCCTGGAAAAGAAAGCAAGCAGGATGTCGGGGGGACTGGTTGCAGAACTGGGCCCTCCCTTTTGCTGTATAGCTACACACTCAACTACACGTCATAGTGTGTACACACACACACATGCAAGCTCTCTCTCTCTCTCTTACACACACACACACACACACTTATGCACATACACACACCTACCTACTTGTTCCAGCCAACCGAAGGACCCTGGAGCTGGGGAGCTGGATCAGTTGAGATCCTTCTTTTTTTCCCTTTAGGTGGATTGATATAATTATGAACCATTCCTACTGGGCATGCTCAGAAGAAAGCATGGGGGTGGGCGGGGAGAGACGATAGGGAGAGAGGGGATCGTCACACAAATCCGAAGAACTGCTGCTGCTTGGCGGGATGGGGTGGGGGTGGGGGTCATTTGATACCGGAAACAGCAAAACGGGCAATCTCTTCACTGCAGGCGTGATAATTGAGGGAAGGGAACAATAATAGTAAACTCTGAATCCTGCATCCACTGTCCAGAGGGGAAGAAGAAGTAAACAAAAGCAAGAGAACCCCACGGTTATCTTTTTTACTTTAAAAATATCATCATCCTTGTGTAAGGAATGTTCAAACAGCGGCCATCGTGAGACTTTGATTCCTGTGCTTCTGTACTTCCTCGTTTTCCATGCCGGCACAACACTGAGCATGCTCATGTCGAAGGTTCAGCGGTTTCTCTTCCGTGTTTCGTAGCATTTGGCTCAGAGGCTTCCTAGATTGTTGTGACTATAAAGCTAGAAATCTGTAACGTCAGGTCTGATTTATTTTCTTTTTTGTTTCCTTTCCTCTCTCTTCCTCAAAACCACCAGTTTTTTAATGTCTAATTTTGAAATTGTATGAAATTATTGAACGTAAAATATATGTAAAGTTCATTTTTCTAAAACAAAAAAAGAAAGGGGGGTGTCTTTTACCACAAAGCCGAGCTTTGAAAACACAGTTGTGAAATAAGTTGAAGTCATAAAATCAAAAGGTTTTTATAGAGATTATTTTCCATTTTTTAAAACCAAAACCAAAAACCAAAACTGACCTCTGGGAAGAGGTAAGTTCACAAATATCCCAGCTAAAGGACATGCAGCACATAAGCTATACTACACAAGTCTGTTTTTAATCATAATTACCTTACACCATTAGAGCCATTTCTGTTTGTGGGGGGGGGGGGGCTTGTGAGCTGAAGCATTCATGGCAACCTTGCCAGACTTGTGCATTTTTCTCCATAAGTAAGCACTGACGTGGAAGCTAGCCAGATCCATCCGATTCAAAACTAAAGTAGATATTGGCTTAAAGCAACATCTTCCACAAGCACAAGGAAGCCATTTAATGGTGCCTTTGAGACTTTGTGGAATAGGCATTTCTGTAGTCAAAAAGGGCAAGAGTCCAGTAGCACCTTAAAGACTAACAAAAATATTTTCTGGTAGGGTATGAGCTTTCGTGAGCCACTGTGAATTAGGCATTTCTGGTTCTGGATGTGGTCTGTATCACTAAGGGTTGAGGCACTGCCCATTCCAGTCTCTTGCAGTTTGCACTGATAGAGCATCTCAGCCACCTGCCCTCCCTATCTGGTTTAGGTACGTCCACAATTGATGCTAACAGGCGCTAGCTGTACATGTCTTTATAGCATGTGCCTATTCTCGCTCTGAGGGCATCTTCAGATTGGGTTATTTCCTTCTCTTGCTCAGGGAGGCAGGAACAAAATTCGACGCTTCCTGAGGCAATCATCCCCTCCTTTCTCCTCGTATCCAGTTTGTTTCCTACCTTGTATAGGGAGAGCACCTATACTCTCTTGTATAGGAAGCCACCTGTTCTTGCTATTGCACACATCAGGATTTCCCAGGCTCTTTTTATCCCCTGCTGCTTTTTGTTGTTGTTGTTGTTGTTGTTTTTTGTGTTTTTTAGCCTGAGGAAGAGATCATTCCAGCACTTAATGCCCAAAAACACAGGTGTAAAACAGCAGGAAGGCTTTAAGAAGGGACACGTTTATGGAGAAGAGGGCTATCCATGGCTACTAGTGAAAATGAATACTAGTCATGATGCATGCGTATTCTCTCCAGTATCAGAAGAGCATGCCTATTATATTAGGTGCTGTGATGGTGCTGCGGCAGTCGTCTTGTTTGTGGGCTTCCTAAAGGCACCTGGTTGGCCACTGTGTGAACAGACTGCTGGACTTGATGGGCCCTGGTGTGATCCAGTATGGCTTTTCTTAAGTTCTTATGCTTCCCCTCCAAAATTGTTGGGTTTGAAGGCACAGTCCTGCATCTGGGCTCTTGAGGTGGAAGAAGGTGGTCTTAAAAAAAATAGACATGGTAACAGAAGTATTCATGAGGATTGTTAATGTGGCTTTTTCCATGGAACCTTTAAGCTGTGTTGTGGGGCTTATGCTTCTCCTGCATAAATTTTTAGCATCTCAGGATTTGCACCAAGCATTAGTGGAGCCACACAGGCAAGGTGCAATAAACTGGACTTGCTCAGTTTGCTGTAGCTCTACAGATTTGAAAGTAGCAGGATCCACATCCAGGACTGAAGGTAGCAACCCCACCACCAGGAGCTCAGCAAAAGAATTGTATCGACAGATCACACCATTGTTACGAGGTAAACTCCATTGTTACGAGGGCCGGATATGACATGAATGCTACTTGTTCAGGCTGGGCCATGCGTCGCCAGCCCAGATTGGGGAGCGGAGGCCGCCTCGGCTGGCTCACAGGCCGGATAAGCACTCTCAAGGGGCCAGCTCCAGCTCACGGGCCTAATGTTTGACACTCCTGGATCAGACTGTTCTGAAAGTCTAATAAGGCAAAACTCTGGCCAAGGTAGCATTAGAGAGACATTTACTAATTTCCCTTTGTCCTGCCAGGCCTTGATGAAGCATCTTTAACTAAAAAGAATGTTGAGAGGGGGGTATTTTCCTGTGAGGCATTTGTTTGTTGGGGGGGGGGTGTTCCCTATAGATTATAATAAGTTCTTTGCCATTCAGAGGGTGTTTGATTTCTCCTCACTCCCTTAGAAATTACTGTATTTCAATGAGCTTTTACCTCTCCCACATAGGTACCACCCTTCCATTTTGCATACCCAGGTATGTGTGGCTTTTTTCCCTGGGGACTTCTGCAGATCTGAAAAAAGGAAATTGGTTGTTTGTGAAGTCTTTTCTCCTGAATTATTTTTTTTTGGGGGGGTGGGAATATTCCACAGCCTCTGGCCCACTGTCTTCCCTTGCCTTCATGCTTCCCCCAAATTCCGCAGCATAATTTCCCCCTCTGATCTCCCAGAGATCCTGGCAGCGGCACCAGACCTCATTGCAGTAGCTTCTCACTGTTTGGGATGTTGTTGATCCTCTGGAGTGAGTTGGGGCTCACAATGCGTGTTTTGCACCATGGTTGTCAGTGTTCAGTAGAGTAATAATTGGGTGTTTTTGTTTTCTTTCCATCTAGTGGGTGGGTCAGCTGTGATTCCTGCACAAACACCTTTAAAATGAATGAGTCACACTGGATTGCATGCAGTATGCTAGCCCTTGCCTACTTTCAGTAGCAACTCCTGGAAGGGCCCCTTTGTACATGCACCCTATATGGGGAGGTGTTTCCCTGTAGTGCAATCCCATCTTGCTAGGAGCATGAATGAGAACTTTGACCCCAATCGTGGGCAGGTCCTTCCCAGTCAGTATTCACATGCTCCCCAGAAGTTTGGGATTGCACTGTGGGGAATCAACTCCTGCATCCACGCATGTGACAGAGAGAAAAGTGGACTTAATTTGCTAGTCTTTAAATTCTAAAAATAGAATTCAAGAAGTCCTGTCATTTTTTAAATTTGTTTTTCAAGTGTCGTGGTGAAAAGGTTACTATACATTGCAACCTTCTAGGTGGGCAAAGCTTCGTTATATTCCAGCCACCCGTCTGGACTGGCGCCTAGAATTTGGATATCTGAATTCAAGCACGTGTTATGGACCTGGGTTTGGTTTTGATTGATTAATTGATTTGTGCCATGTTTGTGTGCACCATCAACTGTGAAGAACATGTACAAGACGAATAAGATGCAGAAAGCTCAGACGTGTGTGTAAAGTGCCGTCAAGTCGCAGCCGAGTTATGGCAACCCCTTTTGGGCTTTTCATGGCAAGAGACTAACCGAGGTGGTTTGCCAGTGCCTTCCTCTGCACAGCAACCCTGGTATTATTTGGTGGTCTCCCATCCAAATACTAACCAGGACTGACCCTGCTTAGCTTCTGAGATCTGACGAGATCAGGCTGGCCAGTTTATAAAAAACAACCACCACCACCACCAAAGGCATTGGGTGAATTGTAGTATAAAGCAATTCCTCTTGCACACGTGCAAAAAAGTCCTGCAAGTTATGATATCTATAAATCCGTAGTTTGAAGCAAGAATACCAACAGATGCTGAAGTCAGAGGGCTTCCCAGAGGCATGAGGCCAACCACTTTTAGAATGAGGTTAGCTGAGCCCAATCCAGCAAAACAATTCTCATGTTCATAGGATACCTTTGTAATACTAATCCTTTGTGTCTGTCTTGAAGATAGTAATGTGTATTAACTCACACACACTCCTCCACCAATGACTTTTTAAAAAGAAGTTCTGGGAGCATAACCCGTTCCATGAGAGACTTCTTACTGTTTTCTTTAAGAAAAGGATTTTCTGGCCTAAAACTTCTCTGATTGGTGATGTGAGTTGGCATTTTGAACTAGACCGAAATGTACCAGATACAGCGGCTGAGATCAATTGGAGGGCCAAGCACGTTGGGAGAATTTAAAATTTAATATCCTGTGATCAATATCTGTTCTCACAAGATGTGCCAAATCCGTTATCTAAACAAAAAAAGCTGTGTTTTTTCTGCTCCCTCCAGTTCTAGCCGCTGAACCTGATTACTTCGACAGTGCAGTGCTAAAACAGAGTTACACCCTCCAAAACCAATGGATTTAGGAGAGTGTAACTCAGTTTAGAATTGCACTGTATTGCAGTCAGAACATTTGTCATTATATTTTTTACTAGCTAGCCCCGCTATCCCTTCCTTATTTATTTGTAGCATCATCTGATCTTGAGCCCGCACAATAGTAATTTATGCATCAGGGGAAGCGTTCATTCTCTCTCTCTCTCTCTCTCTCTCTCTCTCTCTCTCTCTCTCTCTCTCTCTCTCTCCCTCTCCCTCTCCCTCTCCCTCTCCCTCTCTCTCTGCGTGCGTGCGTGTGCCCATCTTCAGCCATATCCTGTAACGTTATGGAAGACGTTTAGCTGTAGTCTGTCATTCTCCATGCCCTTGGAGAAGGGGTGAAGGGAAAGAAGACACATCTGAAGAAACTCGGGCTTGTGGAAAGTGGCAGAACTGATAGAATTTAACATATTCTTAAGGTATAATGCAACCATAAGTCAGAATGAAACAATTCCCAAAGAGGATCTGTGGGTCAACCTTGCCCTATACTTGAAAAAACGTTTATAAAGATGTTATTTTTAAATTATCTGAATATAGCAGATATGGCTGGCCCATGATTATTGTGCAGTTGGGGTTGGTGATGGTAAAGGGGGAAGGCTGTGTGACAGTTCCTTAACTAGAGTGTCCTGTCTTAAAGGGGAAGGATTTGGGGAAGAGTCTAAAGTCTTAATTTGTGGTCTGTTAACTCAGCTGAGGTTTGGGGCCAGAATTCAGAAAAGATGCTGCAGGGGAGTTTAAGGATTCTGGTGTACCACGGGTTGGACTGTCGGCACTTCAATCACTATTTCCTGTAGGATGTTGGGAGCTCTCGCAGGATCTTGCAGCTACTGCTGCAATCTAAACTACTCCTCTGGAACGGAGAATCCTACCGTAGTACCAGGGGTGCTTACGTTTTGCCAAGAAAGCCATGACAAAGCTTCATTGTTAAACCATTTTTTATTAAACAAGAAGCACACTTTGTTCATCATCGTTCTTCTGTGCAGTCCAACATTGGGGACTGCAGTCGTGCAGGCCTGCTGTGGAACGGATCTTTATAGCTTCTTTTGTCTAGATAGGGGTCGCCAGACCCACTGCGCATGCGTCAATGTTCCTGCCGAAACAGACGCGACATAGAGGGCTGCGCCCCCTCTTCCTTAGTTCTTTCTTTGCTGCTGGTGAGAAAGGATCTCCAAGAGCTAGCTCTGCATCGTTTGAAATATTATAGCATTCTCTTATATTTCTCTTCTGCCATTTTTGATTTTCCTCAACTTGCTCAGATGTTCAAACAGTGCATCAAATGTGATACTAAAATGACTAAAACAGATGAACATTCACTGTGTCTACTTTGTCTGGATGAGTCACATAATGTTGGGGGCTGTAAACATTACCACAGTTTACCCCAAAAGTTTGGGTTGATAGAGCCTCTTGACTGAAAGCTGCCCTATATGAAAAAGTTTTATCCTGTTCTCACATGCTGACCTTGAAGACATCAGTCGAGCGAGAGCAAACTGCGTCTCGACTCGGTCAGTTCTGTAAAATCAGCTCCAACAGTGGATTTGCATTAAAAAAAAAGAGCACATTCCCCGGACCCAAACTCAAAGGGAAAGAATGCGTTGGAACCAACATGTAAGAAGTCTCACACTAAAACCAAGCACCTTGTGAAGTCTTCGAAGGATGGCATTGCTTACAGAACCAATAATTTTGGAGGGAGAGTCCACTCCAACTCCTCCTTGCACACCTTTGGCCCATATGGATCCGTATTCCAGATCTGACATGGAATTACCAGACTTCACACCATTTGAGCTTCATATGGCCTTGGAACCGACTGAACCTACATTACAAAATCCTATTGTCGCAGTTAGCACCAGTGCACCAGATTTGAGCCACCAACCCATGGCTCCCTCGACGGCTCCTCCCTAGTGGTTCCCTCCTTGGCCACCCCAGGGTCAACAGGTGGCGTGGCCAGGCTATCCTCCCTATGCCCTCCCCCTGCTCAACAGCAGACCTCAGCTCCTTGGACCACTCCTATATACAAACCCGAATACCAACAAGCACCGATTCTGCAGTCAGAATCGCAAACGTTGTTCCTGGCAAGTGGGTCGGATCGGGAGACACGTATGCTCCATTCCTAGGCTGGGTCAGAGGTTCCTTCAGAACCATCCCTGGATGAGGCGGTGGGAGATCCCCTAGCCATCTCGCCTAGTGAAGACATTAGGCATTTCTCTGAACAAATGGCCCTCATAGCTAGGGCTCTTGAGATTGATGTAAAGACTTCAAACCCAGAGCCTAAGGAAAAGATCCTCTCAGCCCTGTTTGCAGAGGCACCCATGACTGGCTTTTCCTTTTTTTGCAGATTTCATAGATATGGCCAAGAAAGTATGGGAAAAATTGCTTCCACCCCCTCTACATCCAGAAAGGTGAACAATTTATACAAAATTTAGCCTACTGACTGCGAATTTTTGCTCTTTTATTTTCCTCCATCTTCCATCATTGTGGCCGAGTCGCAAGCCAAGCATGGCCAAGGAGGTCATTCAGCCCCAGCGGATAAGAATGGGAGACGAATTGGCATGTTTAGCAGGAAGGTTTACTCTGCTGATGCACTTGGATTTAGAATTGAAAATTACCAGGCCATAATGGCTGCATATCAAATTTTCTTGTGGGACAAGGTGACTGCCCTTATGGAATTTCTACCAGAGGACCACAAATCTTCAGCTAAGATAGTACTGGCTGAAGGCTCCCAGCTGGCCAGACACCTGATGAACACTGGGAGTATGCATCTGATTCCTCAGCAAGGGGGATAGCTGCTGCAATTTCACTTTGTAGATTTGTGTGGCTTCGTTCTATGGCACTAATACCAGATATACATAGCACCATAGAAGATTTTGCCTTTTGATGGCAAAGTGTTATTTGCTGCTTCTACCTATGAAACTGTCAGGCTCAGGTGTCTGCCCCTAGCATCCCAAAGCAAACTCATCCAGGCAAGCGACTCTGAAGCAGTAAGACTTTATTAGGAGCAAAAAGGCAACTAAAAGACCTGTCAAAAAACAGAGCAAGGCTGCTGATGCCACTACATGGGTTGAACACCAGGTTAAAATCACTTCAGCTTGAGAAAGTAACACAAAGTGAAACAATTCCGAGATAACAGTTCCCAGGACAAGGTAGACAACACAACAGCTGTGGATAACAGGATGAGTGAAACTATACACAGAGTTTGTGGCATGTGAACCAAGGACTTGAACTGAAGCCAGAGCCTGGCCTGCTCATGTCAAGAGCCCTTCTTCAAGTGACTTTAGTCAGGACCTAACATTCTGCTCCCCCTAAGGCCCCCCGTTCCCTTGTCGATGTCAGGTTGGGTGTCGTACTCAGGCAGGAGTGTAGCGTGCAGGCAGTAACCAGGCCCGAGGCTTGGCCTCTGGTTTCAACAACAGCAATGGGAGTACTGCGTTGACCAGAGCCTGACGCAGGCTTTTCTCTTCCCGTGGACCGGGCTAGACCAAGGTAATTAGCAGGTAAAGGAGTAGAGGCACTTACCAGTCCAATCTCCTTGTTTCTCAGATCAGGCGTCAGCTTGCACGCCGGGGTTGACTGGGATAGCTTCAGTTGCTGGAGCTTCTGTTTGCTTCTCTCAGTCAGTGGCCTTCAACATGTGTTGAACCCACAAGAACTCTATCTGCCTGGCCTTTTATCAGCCTTGCGGTTCCAGTGTTTTCCACTCCTCCCTGATTAGGCTTGATTGTCTTTGCTCTATCTCTCAAGGCCCACCTGGTCTTTTGCCTTTGTTCCCTTAATTGAAGCCGGGCCCTGATTCTCTGCTTCTCAGCCGGCTTGGGAGAACTTGCAGGTGAGGAGTCCTGCTCTTCTTGCTGTTCTGTTTGCTGCCAGAATAAGCAGCCCTCATCCCCTGCCATGGGTCTTGTGGCTCTGATGCCTGTTCCTGCTGTTCCAGTGCAGTCCTTGGAGGAACGGGCCCAGGTTCCCACTCCTCCTCTTCCTCAGAGGAGGAGGGCAGCTCAGGTTGGCCTACGACATTGGGGTTTATGGGGATAGTCTTTGTGGAATTGCCGAACCAAATGGGGGGCTGCAACATGAAGTGCAGCCACCCACTCATCGTGCCCAGGACTCAGGTGTTTCCAGCGAACTAGATAATATAGGACCTCCCGGCGGACACGTGAATCGAGGATCTTGGACACTTCGAAACGTTCCTCCCCACCCACCATCAAGGGAACCTCAGGAGTAGGCTCGGGATGCCATTCTGGCGCAGGCACATGTTTCTTTAGCAGGCTAATATGAAACACTGGGTGAATTCCTCGCAGGGACTTTGGGAGACTGAGTTCCACTGTGACTTCATTGATGACCCATGAGACAGGGAAAGGTCCCACATACTTTTCACTCAGTTTTTACACGGGCGTAAAGAGCGCAGGTTCTTTCTAGACAGGTATATCTGGTCCCCCACCTTAAGGTCCCAGCCTGGGGACCGGTGTTTGTCTGTTTGTGCTTTATACTTGCGTTTGGCCCTTTCCAGGTTCTTTTGCAACCAAGGCCATGTGTTTTAGATCACCTTCATCCAGTCAGCTACCTCAATGTCTGCCCCCTCCCCTGAAAGATCCACATTGCTGAGCAGCCCCGATTCTTTACCATATACCACTTGTAACGGGCTGAAACCTGTGGATTGATGGGAGGCATTGTTATAGGCATACTCCGCAAAAGGTAGGAGATCTACCCAATCATCTTGATGGTAGTTTACATAGCAATGCAAACACCGAATTGACACGTTCAGTTTGACCGTCTGTTTGGGGATGATAGGCACTGGACAAGCCCTGTTCCACCCCCCACCAACTTCAAAAACGCCTGCCAAAACTTAGCCACAAATGGTACCCCCTGGTCAGAAATTATCTTGCGTGGAAAAGAATGCTATTTGAAAACGTGACACAAACATTCGCGGCAATTTTTGAGCTGTGGGAAGCCCCGTGCAAGGGACCATATACACTTGCTTAGAGAAAAGGTCCGTGACCACCCACAGTACTGTCCCCGGCTGGGGGGAAGATTCGTGATAAAGTCCATGGCAATAGGAGTCCATGGCAATAATTTCCCAAGGAGCCGAAGGGGTTTCCAAAGGTTTCAACAGTCTGGGTGGCTTTCCCACCACCCTTTTAGGTGAAGTGCATGTGGGGCAACTTGCGAATGAAAGAGTCCAAGTCCGTTCTCATCCCCGGCCACCAAAATTGTCTACGTAGCAGATGCAGGGTTTTAACAAAGCCAAAATGCCCTGCTACCTTGGAGCCATGGCCCCGATCCATCACTTCCCTCCGAAGAGAGGCAGCAACGTACTACTTATTTTCCCTGACTCAGAGCTCCCCCCACTGAGTCATTTTATCGGGCAGCTGGCCTGCGGCCCTCTCAATCTGGCAGGCTTGGATCAGCGCTGCTTTGAAAGAATCCGGTAATCCCTCCACGAGAAGGGATTCTCGCACCTGGGAGCGGGTAACGATGGCCAGGCTGGGTACCTCTACTCGCTGCTCGGGAGTAAACAGCGAGTCAGCTGGGCGATCCATCTTACTCTGGTACTGGGGAAGCCAAGACAGGGCATCAGCTAGCTGATTTTGCTTGCCAGGTACATGCTTAAGAACAAAACGGAATTTGGAAAAGAATTCCACCCAACGCACCTGTTTTGCTGTGAGTTTGCGCATACCCTTCAAAGCCTCCAATTTCTTGTGATCAGTCCATACTTCAAATGGAAGTTCAGCTCCCTCTAGGAAATGTCTCCACACCGTGAGAGCGCATTTAACTGCAGCCACCTCCTTCTCCCAAATGGGCCTATTCAATTCTGACTGAGAGAATTTTTTCGAAAAATACGCACAAGGTTGGAGTTGCCCCGTGTCCCCCACTTGCATGTGCGCCCCTCCCATAGCTACATCAGATGCATCCACTTGGACAACGAAAGGTTTTTCACAACCAGAGTGTTTGAGTATAGGCTCAAACGTAAATATCGAATCGAAATGTTTAATACGCTCCCAGACCAACAATAAAAAACTTTTACATAATAAAAATAGTAGCTATATACATCAATACATCAATAAATATATAATCAAACATTCGTAGGGAAACTATTAAAAACATAAGCGTAACTAGAACACATTTAAAACTCATTTGTTGGGTTCGACCCATGCTCATCTAGCCTTCATAATTCGCCATCCAATTTTGGCCATTTTAAAAGTTAGCTCGGTGTCTTTAACTGAGAGCAAGTTAGAAAGGCAAGTCGCTGTAGTGCTCCCTGAGTGGTCAGCTATTACAAGGGAAATGTCTTCTCTTATTTTATTATAAATTTTGCAGTCATAAATGACATGTTCAAGGGTCTCTATGTTCCCATCAGAACAAGGGCATACGCGTTCACCATAGGGGATCTTCTTGTATCTACCTTCCATTATAGCTGAAGGGAGAGCATTGCAGCGTAACAAGGTAAAGGCCCTCCTATAATCAGGATTTTCCAGATGAACAAGATATGGCATCGGGATCACATTAGTAAGGGTATTTCGATTGTAACAGACATTTTTAAGTCTATTCAGATCATGCTGTCTTTCTTCGTCTCGTATTCTTTGCCTTATCAAGACCCTGGCCTGCAAATACTCCATAGATAAAAGTAGTTCTTGAGAGAAACCATAGAAGCCTAATTTTTTCTTCCAACTCCTCAACCAGGGAAGTAAAAGTGTCATACAGGATCAGATTAACGAGTCCTTTAGGACAGAGTGCTACGTAAATAGTTTTTTCAAAGTTTCAAAAGCTCGTTGGCACTCTGGCGTCCACACCAACCGGGAGGAAGGCAGGGTCGCTGCCTCTCCCTTTCTGTTTTCAATAAGTCCGTTACAGGTAGCACCACTTGCGCGAAATTGAGAAATCCTCTATAAAAATTTTGCAAACCCGAGAAATCGTTGTAATTGTTTACGAGTAGTTGGCGGCTCCCACTCTAGTACCGCCCATACCTTCTCAGGATCCATGGCTAGACCCTTGGGTGAAATCACGTACCCCAAAAAGGTCAACTTGTCTTGGTGGAATTCACACTTGGACAATTTTGCAAACAACTGGTTGTCTCGAAGGCGCCTCAAGACCTCCCTGATCAGTTTCACATGCTCTTCATATGTCTTTGTGTAAATTAAAATGTCATCTAAGGTAGACAATCACTCCTTTAAACAATAGGTCAGGCAGCACCTCGTTAATCATTTGCATGAATACATTAGGAGCCCCACTTAATCCGAATGGCATAACTAAGTATTCGAACATCCCAAAACAACCGGAGAAGGCCGTTTTCCACTCATCCCCTTCCCTTATCCGGACGCGGTAATACGCTTCAACTAAGTCCAACTTGGTAAAGATGTGCCCGTCCTTAAGCTGGCTGAGTAGATCTGGAATCAATGGAATGGGGTAAGCGTTAGTCTGGGTGACTGCATTGAGTCTACTAAAATCAATACATAGATGCAAATCCCCCGTCTTTTTGGCACAAAAAATGAGGGAGCAGAGCAAGGAGCGGATGAGGGTTGGATAAAACCCCGGGCCAGATTCCTGTCCAAAATTCCTGCAACACCGTCTTCTCCTTAGGACTCATGGGATAAATCTTTCCCTTGGGTAGTTTGCCCTCCCCCACCAGTTCAATAGCACAGTCCGTCTTATGGTGGGGTGGCAGAGCATCGCACTCCCTCTCATTAAAAACATCCATAAAAGAGGCATATTCCTTAGGCAGCAAGGGGGGGTAGGTTTCTTTGCCATGGTGGTACATGCTCAAACGGCCACTTCCCTGTAGTATCAAGCTCACTGTGGTTGGGCAAAAGTTATAGTCCTGGCTACCCAATCAATGGTGGGGCCGTGGCCTTGCAACCAATTTATTCCAAGTACCACCAGGTAATGAAAACCAGGCACAATGGTGAAATGGATCTGTTCCCAGTGTGCCCCAACTCCCATTGCCACTTGGCCCATGCACCTATCCACTGGCCCCCCTTGAAAGTCTCTGCCATCCATTTGAGCAAACTGGATGGCCTGAGGCAAGCGCACCGCCTTCACTTTTAAAGCATTGAAAGTCTCTTCACTGATCAAAGTGTGTGCGCATCCCAAATCTATCAGGGCCTCCACCTTTATCTGAGGTCCCCCCTTATAACTTTGCAAAATAACATCCACAAAAAGAGTCCCTTCCACATCGCTTACCATCACTGGAGCCCCCTGCTTCTAGGCGGTGAGGGTCTGCTGCAGAGCCCCGGTTACAGCAGACCTGGCTCGTTTTTTGACTGGCGCCTACAAGTCTCATTCTCCTCAGACGTTGGCGAGCTGTCCGAGCTTGGCACGGTTGCATTTGTAATCCGCGATCCCATTGGATCGTGTGGTGGTGAAAGCTGGTCTTTTTGGCCGGTCGGAGCGAGGTTGAGTGCAGAGGAACCTCGCCTTCCGGGCGCTGTACTCATCCGACGATCCTTACCTCCGGACCTTGCCATCTCTCCTTTATCCGAGCAGGGAGTGGCGGGAGGCCCCTCAAGTCAAGAAGGGCAAGCAACAGCGAAATGTCCCATTCCGCCACAAACTAAGCACACTCCGCCCTGAAATCGTTTCGCTTTCTCTGTTGCTGGAATGGCTGCTCTTCCTAGCAGTCGGGAGCCCCCTCTCGGAGCTGCTTGCTCGGGCCATGGTCCCGAGTCTCGCACTCTACGCTGCTTTGACAAGTTAAATAGTTGCCGGCGGTTTTCCACTTCTACCGCCAGTAGGATCCACCCCTCCAAATCTGGTCTCTTCACTGATCAAAGTGCGTGCACATCCCAAATCCATCAGGGCCTCCACCTTGCATGAAAGCCCAGTGGAGAATCTCTGGGTTTAGTCCCTCTCAGAAATACTGTACCCGAGTGGCTTCGCTCCAGTCCACTACTTTGCTTGCCAGCAACTGGAACTCACCCGCATACTGCATCACCAATCTGGATCCCTGGCGAAGTTGCAAGAGAGCCGTCTTGGCCCGCTCGCTCTGGAAGGAATCTTCAAACCACCTTCGAAGTGCCACCATAAAATCATCTAGGGACTGTAGTGCACGGGAACGCAGATCAAACTGTTGCACCATCCAGCTTGTGGCTTCTCCTTCCAGTAGTGAATCCACGTACTGCACCCGACTCTCTTCTGAAGCGAAAGTAGCTCCCTGCTCCCTCATGAAGCTGTCCACTTGTAACAAAAAGTTGGGAAGCTTCTCCCCGGAGCTGTCAAAGGAGGCTCGTAAGTCTCTCCGCTGCGGCTGAGGGGCAGGCAGAGGAGCGGGCGCTACTGGAGCCGCGGGTGCTGCCAGAGCTGCAGGCGCTGGATGTTGGGGCAGCAGAGGTGCCGGCTGGGCCACCTGTGCCCGACGGAGGTCGGCCACCTCCAGCCAGAGTCTCTCTATCAGACCCTGCATCACAGCTACCTGCTCTGTCAGCTCCTGGTTCTGGTGTTGAAGATGTCCGTTCTCCTCTCCAGTCTCCCGTTCCTGTTGCACTTGGCGCGGGAAACCTCCTTCCCTGTCCTGCCAGTCCTGCGTTCAGCAGAGCTCCGTGCTCCACGTCGGATTCTCCTCCGAGACCCCCATGTCTCACCTCATAGCATTGTAATAATCCCAAGGTTCCCCTCGAATGCCGGAGCTCGCTGGCTTCTGACGTAGGGTTGTCACACTGGAAGGAATTTCCCCTCGGGAGTCGCGCTTCCACGTCTGGGCATAAAGATCCAAAAAGCCAGCGGGTCAGGGTAAGGTGTCTTGGGACCTGACCTCACTTGCCAATGGACCCTCATCCGGAAGCAACGGTCGGTCCGGCTGCGGTTCCGAAAACTTTCCTGCGAGGGACGCTGCATCGCCGCCAACAGCTCCCGCATCGGTGGTTCTAGCCCTGGTGGATCGTGCAAAAGCCTCCTCTATAAACTGCCGGGCATCCTCCTTAAGCCGCTCGGCTTCCTTGGCGGTGGCCCGCTCGGCCTCCAGGCTAGCGAGCCGTTCGGCCTCTTCTCGGGCACATTCTCAGCTGCCAGCCTGGCGAGGCATTCGGCCTCCTCCCGGGCGAGCCATTCCTCCGCCTGCTCCAGGAGCAGGTCACGGAGGTCCTCCGATTCACCTGACATGGTGCTGAAGGCGAATCGGCACTGCTGTCAGTCAATGGTAGAAAAACAAAAAACAAAAAGGATTAGTAGCCTAATGTCAGGCTCAGGCATCTGCCCCTAGCATCCCAAAGCAAACTCATCCAGGCAAGCGACTCTGAAGCAGTAAGACTTTATTAGGAGCAAAAAGTCAAATAAAAGACCTAACTGTCAAAATACAGAGCAAGGCTGCTAATGGCACTACATGGGTTGAACACAAGGTTAAAAGCACTTCAGCTTGAGAAAGTAACACAAAGTGAAACAATTCCGAGATAACAGTTCCCAGGACAAGGTAGACAACACAACAGCTGCGGATAACAGGATGAGCGCATAACAGTATAACAGGATGAGTGAAACTATACACAGAGTTTGTGGCATGTGAACCAAGGACTTGAACTGAAGCCAGAGCCTGGCCTGCTAATGTCAAGAGCCCTTCTTCAAGTGACTTTAGTCAGGACCTGACAGAAACTTTAGGCCAACTAAGGAAAGAAAAACAAACTGCGAGGTGTATGGGGGTCAAGGCTCCTTCACCTGCACCCTTCCAGAAGCCAAGGTTTGGCTATAAGGACTGTTTTCAACAACCAAGGTACCAAAGGGAGGAACAACATTCTATGTCCGCATATGGATAGCACCATCCCTGTCAACCCTTTCAAGTCTGTAATAAACGCAGATCCTCTAAACCTGCTTCTTTGATTAACAGGCCTCAGTCCCCTAGAAACCAGGGCAACAAGCCTTCCTTCTGACTGGGGGAAGGAAACCTAGCCCGGACTACACACTTTGATGATAGGTTGGCCCCATACTATGTCTGGGAAGTTATTACTCATGGGTCCTTTCTATTGTTAATGAAGGTTATCGTTTGGAGTTTGAGCGTAGGCCTATGATTGGCCCATCGCCTGTTTGTTCCGGCTTAAATTCTACATGTTTAGTTGCTGCCCTTTTGGAACTTGTTGAAAAGGGACTTGTAGAGTCTCTCCTGTTAGACTTCTTGGATCCTGGATTTTATTCCAGGATGTTTGCTGTTAATAAAAAGGATGGGGGTCTGCAACCTATTTTAGATCTGAGAAAGTTAAACAAGTTGGTGTGTTTTAAGAAGTTTCGTATGGTTACTGTTCACCAAGTTTTTACTTCATTAAAGATTGGTCGGTGGTTTATTGTACTTGGACCTCATGGATGCTTATTTCCATGTATTCAGGATATATTTGAGGTTTACAGCTGCAGGCCTTGTTTACCAATACTCAGTGTTACCCTTTGGCCTATCTGCTGCACCCTGTGTCTTCACAAAGTCCATGGTTGTAGCTTAATTGAGAACTAAAGGTTGCACAATTGGCTTCTAACAGCCCCCTCTCAGGAGGAGCTGATAGTCCATAGGGACGTGACCCTTTAAGTGATCCAAGGACTGGGTATGTTGGTGAAATCCAATCTTGTTCCCACTCAGTCCATTCAGTTTGTTGGAGTTTTGTTAGACTCCCTAAAGGGTAAGGCTTACTTACCTCCTGAACCAGTCAAGACCATTAAAGCAGTTGTTAGAAGTTTTCAAACTCTGCGGTATCTCCCTGCATTACATATTCAGACACTGCTGGGCTAAATGGCCTCTACAACTACTGTAGTTCCCCATATGAGACCACTCCAAAACTGGTTTGTCAGGAAATTTAAACCTATGATCCATCCTCGGATGATTTGTCTCTCTGTTCCCAGGTCCATTATTCATTCCCTCAATTGGTGGTCTTCTAATCTCTCATTGGGCATCGATTTTGGGGTATTTACTCCTGACAAGACGGTTACCTCTGATGCTTCACTGCTAGATTGGGGGGCCCATTGTGAAGGAATGTCTACTCAAGGGGTTTGGAATTAGTATGAGTCTCATCTACATATTAACATTCTAGAACTGAGGGCTATTCTTTATGCTCTTATCTCCATTACAGGACTGTTGCGCGACAAGAAGGTCTTAATTCAAACAAACAGTACCACCGCCATGTATTACGTAAATAGGCAAGGTGAGACAGTTTCACAGACACTTTGTCGAGAGGTGGTACAAGTCTGGGCTCTACATTACAACGTCCAGCTGCAAGCTATTCATATAACATGTGAAGAATTCCTTGGCAGACACCCTCAGCGGAGGGTTTCTTGCACACTACGAATGGGCATTCAAGTGGGATTACCTACTTCCTGTATTTTGAAAATGGGTTTTTCTACAGGTGGACTTATTCACCACATCAGAAAAGGCAAAAACACAGACTTTTTGTTTCAGAGCTGGCCACGACCCCAGATCTTTGGGCGATGCATTCCAGTCTCTGTTTTAGGCTTTCCCTCCACTACCCTTGTTTCCCAGGGTCTTGGGGCGCATGCAGCATTACACCACACACTGTATTCTAATAACAGCTTTCTGGAACCAACAAGTATGATTCTCAGACCTCATGCTCTTAGCAAGGAACAAGTTCATTCACCTGACTCAGGCACCAGACCTGTTGCACATAGGCCTGTTCTCCACCCGGAACCAAACAAATTACAAATTAACAGCGTGGCTACTGTACCCTCCTCAGTAAGGCTTTCAGAACCTGTGTTAGATGTTATTTTAAAATGTAGGAAGGCTTCCACTAGATCTTTCTATGCCTTCAGATGGGATCGGTTGTCTAGTTGGGTCTACCCTAAAGGTTATTACCCCCCTTCTTGCCCCTTACCTGTTGTGTTAAAATATTTGCTATGGTTGATGAAACGTGATTTGTCTGTGTCATCTATTAAGACTCACTTGGCAGCCTTATCTGCTTTTCATGTGGGGATTGAGGGAACTTCCCTATTTTCTCACCAGCATTCTAAAATGTTTCTGAAAGGGTTGCGTAATTTGTTTCCATCCTCATGCCAGCCTGCTTCTCATTGGTCTTATAGCTTGTACTGGCCCAATTAATGTTACCTCCTTTTGAGCCTTTGGCTTCTGTCTCCTTGGCACACTTATCCTGAAAGGTATGTTTTTTAGTGGCTGTAATGTCGGCTAGCAGAGTAGGCAAATTGGGGGCACTACAGTGTGATGCTCCATTTTTGCAATTTTTTCCTAATAAGGTGGTGTTACGTCCCAGCGTAGTATCCGATTTTCATACGGGGCAATCAGTATCATTACCAGTGTTTTTCCCTGATCCCCAATCTAGAGGGGAGAAAGCTCTACACGCTTTAGATATTAGGAGGTCTTTATTGTATTATTTAGACCATGCAAAGGGGTTCCTGAAATCCAGATCTCCGTTTGTCTGCTTTGCTGGTCAGTACATGGGGCAAACTGCTTCTTCCCAATCTGTGTCTAGGTGGATCATACAGATCATCCAGCTGTGTTACCAGCAGTCTGGTTCCAGATGTCCCGAATCTCTTTGGGCGCATTCCACGAGAGCACAAGCATCGTTGGTTGTGTTTGAGAGGGGCAGGCCTTACATGAGATCTGTAAAGCTGCAACATGGTCATCTCAGGAGACCGTCTTCCATCATTATGCTGTGGACATCAACACAAGGCAGAGAGCAGTCCTCCATTCTCTATTTGACTGAGAGCTCATCACCCACCTCCTGATGAGTAGATCTCCCAATGTGGGACTGCACAGAAGAATGACAACGAAAACAGAGTTGCACTTACATGTAACTGTTGTTCGTCGAGTTATCGTCTGTGCAGTCACACATCCCTCCCTCCAGTCCTGCTGTGAGCTCTTAACTGTGTCTTCTATTTTGTCTGTATTTTAGGAGCTTACCTTGTTGTTCAGTGGGCAAATTAAAGAACTGAGGGAGAAAGGGCACCGCCCTCTACAATGTGTCTGTTTCGGCAGGAACATTGATGCATGTGCAGTGAGTCCGGCACCCCCTATCTAGGCCGACAAAGCTATAAAAATACTTTCTGCAGCAGGCCTGCATGATCCCAGTCCCCAATGTGTGCCTGCACAGAAGATAACTCGACGAACAACAGTTTCAGGTAAGTGTAGCTCTGTTTTTCTTGGTGAGTTCAAGGGCAGGATTGGTGTTTTTTTAATAAAAATATTTAGGTCGCCCTTATTCATGACTCCTATTGGCTTCTTAAGCCTGATTAAAAATACAACTTTGGATATGCTTTAACACAATTCTTCTCACAAGTACTTTCTGCAAGCGTATGTTTTAAGAAAATTAATTACAAGACTATTTCTCTGTAGACAAATATATTGGACACACAAGTTGGAACAATTCAGCCCCTTAACAACATATTACACAGAGAAGTCTGTAAAATATTTTAATGGTCCCATACTCTGTGCTTTTCTGGGGACTCAAGTGTGGATGTAACGATGCCAATTAACTAAAACTATATATAAATATGTATGTATATATGTAGCTCAATCTTTACTTTTTTTCTGACCATGTTACAATATTGTTGTAATCTTGGCTAAATTTTGTATTGTGGGAAAACTTGCAAAAAAGAAAAATTCCAAATCCTTGGCATTTTGTGGCTGTGCAGGACAATATGGTAACTGTATGAGGAGAAAGCAGAAGCTGTAATTAACTTTGCACTTCAGATGGAATTTTTTTTTTTAGTACAACCCATGGCTAGATAGATCTGGTTGCTTCGCTTCAAGAGAAACCAGTTTTGTGTATTTACATGTTCACAGTGGCTTTGCCTAAGTGATCCTGAGGCCTGTTTCACACATTATACAAGGTGTCTGGGTTTGCTGCAGAGTATACATCTGGCTGGTAGCTATAGCCAGTCACACCTCTCCAATAAATGTACCTAACTAATACATATGTTTGCCACATTCACACTTTAAATTTATCTCATATACAATATGTAATTCTGTAGCAGCTTTCACAATGCCATGTGAGCTAAAAGACTGAAGCTCTGGTCCACCCAGATTAATCTTGTGCATGCAGCAGACCTATCTTCATTGTTTGCTCTGAAGGGTCCTATAGATTTTCAGATATACCCGCTGGCTTTGGGTGTCCCATGCAGACACAGAATTTTGGATCGTGACTCAGGTGTTTCCAACAGACCTCCTCTCTCATTCTAGACCTAAGAATAAGAACTTAATCTGTTTGTACAAATGCATGATGTGTATCTAGCATAAAAATAGACACTCTTGGTTATAATTATATTCTCCCCTTCAGTGCTGAACAATTTGAAGCCATTAAAAGAAAAACTTTCCCAGCAGATGGCAGTAAGAAACAGCCGTATTTCACTCTTAATTTTAATATAAAAGGCTTGGACAAATACAGCAACGCCCAAACAAAAATATATATTTAAACAAAATATTGCAGTTAACACTAATAGGAAGTGATTTAAGAGGTATATGGGCATATACAATTTCTGGGGGCGGGGGAGACTTTCAAAAGTTGATGGCTCAAGAGAAGGTGGGAGGGGGTTGTTCGTGTTTGCAGAGACATGGCGTAAAGCTAGAGTCAACTACAACTTGCTTGAAAAGTATCTGTCCGTCAATGTTTGATGAATAGTGTGGCAAAACTTGACATCCCAACTCCTGCAATCTGGATGCATTCAGCAAAGCTAGGAAATAATGGTTTTCCAAGCTTGTGTACTTTTTACCTGTTATGGAGAACTGGCCTGCTGCAGAAATGATCAGAATTGCAGAGCATTTGATGTTTTAAGGAATATATTGTTATGGGGTTCTCCCCCCAGTTGTGTGACTCTCACCTACCCTACATACTTCTATTATACATCATGGCAGTGATGGATCCCTCCAGCATGAGGCCTCCTCTCCCATGAGAGCACCACCTACCATTGCATTTGACAGCACAAGTCCCACCTGGCACCTTCAACAGATAAACAGGAACACTGAGGCACCGGAGAAGGTCTGGTGGCCTAAGGAATGGTCCAGGTGTTTCAATAGAACATCAACGTGCCCTTTAGTTGAGGGGTGGGGAGGTCTGAGAACGACAGCTAAGCAAGCAAACTCCCTGACTAGCTCTAATGTGGGCTAGTTAGTGGCATTCAAACATCTGCTCAGGCCAGACGGATGAATTACTTCAGCGACTCACAGGTAGAGGGCACTTTGTTGATAGACTTGCAGAGAAGAATGGTGAGAGTTAAGCTCCGTAATCTTTGAATTGCCTGTGCAGATATAGCCAAATTATGTATGGATGGGGGTCTTTAATCTTACAGAACGACCTCCACTCTCTCTCTTTTGTGCAACAATCGCAAGTTCTAGCATCTTACCTCTTGGCACTAGGTTTCATTCAGACCTCTTGATACACCATTAAACCCCAGTTAGTTGTGATGCCTAAATGTTCTCAATTGCAGTAAACTGAGATTTAAAATTAGGATTTGGTCATCAAAGTATTGCCCCTTTCAGATTACTCTTCTAAACCAGATGTCAGCTGTTGCTGGCCTGTTTCTGAATAAAGCGATACAGAGACAGGTGTTTAATGCAGCTCATTTCAATCCATCTATGAGTCGTCTCTGAAGCACTCTGGCCATTTCAAACTGTACCGCTCCCCCTCCCCCTGCTTTTTCTCTGGTGTGTTCTTTTTTGCCTTTTAACATTCTGAGATTTGTGCTACAGCACCCATAGCAATCCAATGCATCCCAGTGCTGGTAATATAGCACTGAATTGCTATATCACCAGCATTGGGAAGCATTGAATTGGTACGGTGCTATAGTGCAAATGTCAGGATGTTTTTAAAAAGGCGAAAAAGAACATGCTGCAGAAAAAGGGGGGGGAGTGGTCCTTTCAGAAGTGCTCCAGACATTTTAAACAGCACACTGCAACGATTCAGAAGCACAAGGAAAAACTGAAAAAAGGAGAAAGTAGTTTTCATAAACAACAGCTGAGCCCCGGCATGCCAACAGGACACATGTGGCTTTGTCTGAAAAGGTAAAACAAAAAAATGTTAGCAGCTGGGAGCCAAAACGGTTGTGTCGGAAATGACAAAATCTGTTAGCAACTGGCTACTAAAATAGATTATTATAAGGGCAGTTTGAAAGGGGCCTTGGTATTAGTTGTGGTTTGTTATGTTGTCTGAATTCAGAGTTTGTTGAAGACTCCTTGCAGGAGCCTAGACATAGAGACAGCTGTATAGAGTTGATGTCTTTCCTTGCAGCATGGAGGACAGGAGGCAAGAAGTAGGCAAATGGGGGTTTCATCCCAAGCTATGATTCATTACTTATGTTTGATAAGTTATTAAAACAACAGTTTAAACAATTGGCAGTTTATGGAGACTACTGAATGCAGCCCAAGTTCTGTTTTTAAAAAATCAATGCTTAAAAAAAACCCATGCTGTTTTCAAAGAAATCCCTGTATTCTGCCCTATGCAATGGAGATCTGATTTGATGACTTTCTGTGTAATTGTGACAACTCTCTGCTGCTCCCTCTGTCCACTAACAGAATTTTTGCAATACGCTTTCATGCTGAACCACCCCTACCCCCAGTTGTGCAAATTTCAGTTCCAAGATGGCAAGCTCGACAGATTTGCTGTTTTCTGATACAGTTGGCCTCCTGTAAGGGGAAAGCAGCTTCAGTTCCAGATGTTGAAGAGTCTCTCCTTGGGAAATCTCAGGACACAATGAGCTTGGTGTTGGTTGTGCTGCATCTGTGTTGGCACTGCTCTTCGTGCGGTTCAGCAGCAAGCCTTCTAGAAGATCCCAGTCTATTTTAAAACTAAGTGATAGCCTTCTGAATTCTGCACTGTAGTGATACATGAGAGAAAACCCGTCACTAGTGAAGGGGGTGTGAACGGTGTTTTTTATTGTAGGGAGCAACGGCATGAAGCCCCTGGAATTCTGTCACTCTAGGACTGATGCACATATTTTTAGGAGCTGTGGCTCAGTGGCAGAGCATCTGCTTGGCATGCAGAAGGTCCCAGGTTCAGTCCCTGGCATCTCCAGTTAAAAGGACTGGTCAAGTAGGTGATGGGAAAACCCCTGCTTGAGACCCTGGAGAGCCGCTGCCAGTCTGAGTGGACAATACTGACTTTGATGGACCAAGGGTCTGATTCAGTACAAGGCAGCTTCATGTGTCCCATGTGTTGCCCATGTAGACTCTCTAAGGATGTATTCTGGGAGTTCCCAGCTGGAGACTTAATTCTCAGGGGTGTGCAGGCCACCTGTAACTTAGGGCTACATGTAAGTTTCCCCAGCAAGGCAAGCAGTGGCTTCTTGGGGCTGTTTCCCAAGAAACTCAACCTCGCCCTCACCTGTATCTGTAATCTCTTTCCCATCTCTCATTTTAATGGAGTGGCAAACTCCAGAGGGGCACACACATTAACCTATTGCAGTGTCCCATGGTCCCTCAAGATACTTGATGCATTTCTTGCAGTCTAAGCTTTTGTGTTGTTGGATGGACAAAGGGTTATCCTCAGCTGGCAGACAGGTACAGGGGCTATGACATTTCTCTTTCCAAAGCCAAGATGAGAAGCAACCCATTTGCAAAAGCAGTTTGGATCCCACTGACTATATCTTTTTTCACTGCAAGATGTGAATTCTAGCCCTGCCCTGCTCCCCACAAACATATGCCCCAATTAATGTGTATGTCTTCAAAGTAAGAAGAAGAGTTGGTTTTCATATGCTGACTTTCTCTACCACTTAAGGGAGACTCAAACCAGCTTACAATCACTTTCCCTTCCCCTCCCCACAACAGACACCCTGTGACGTAGGTGGGGCTGGGAGAACTCTAACACAGCTGTAACTTGCCCAGGGTCACCCAGCTGGCTTCGTGTGCAAGAGTGGGAAACCAATCCAGTTCACCAGATTAGTGTCTTCCACTCTTGTGTAGGAGTGAGGAATCAAACCCAGTTCTCCAGATCATACTCCACTGCTCCAAACCACCACTCTTAACCATGCTGTAGTAACACAAGAACAGGGAAGCTTGTGCTTACCTTTTGTTACAGATGCTATAAAGCATGACTCATCTGGGAGATTTCTGACCATCTGTGAAAATCGAACAAGAGAGCAAATGCAAGGTTAGATGGTGAGATTTTAGTCCCGATTAAGAGTGATCTGGAATTGCCAAGTTAAAAAAAAAATCCCAGATCATAGAATCATAGAGTTGGAAGGGACCACCAGGGCCATCAAGTCCAACCCCCTGCACAATGCAGGAAATTCACAACTACCTTCCCCCTCCACACCCCTAGTGACCAGAAGATGGCCAAGATGCCCTCCCTCTCATCATCTGCCTAAGGTCACAGAATCAGCATTGCTGACAGATGGCCATCTAACCTCTTCTTAAAAACCTCCAGGGAAGGAGAGCTTACCACCTCCCGAGGAAGCCTGTTCCACTGAGAAACTGCTCTAACTGTTAGAAAATTCTTCCTAATGTCTAGACGGAAACTCTTTTGATTTAATTACAACCCGTTGGTTCTGGTCCAACCTTCTTGAGCAACAGAAAACAACTCGGCACCCTCCTCTATATGACAGCCCTTCAAGTACTTGAACATGGTTATCATATCCCCTCTCAGTCTTCTCCTCTTCAGGCTAAACATACCCAGCTCCTTCAACCTTTCCTCATAGGACTTGGTCTCCAAACCCCTCACCATCTTTGTTGCCTTTCTCTGGACACGTTCCAGCTTGTCTACATCTTTCTTAAATTGTGGTGCCCAAAACTGAACACAGTACTCTAGTTGAGGTCTAACCAGAGTAGAGTAAAGCAATACCATCACTTCGCATGATATGGACACACTACTTCTGTTGATGCAGCCCAAGACCGCATTTGCCTTTTTAGTTACAGCATCACACTGCTGACTCATGTTCAGTGTTTGGTCTACTAAGACCCCAAGATCCTTTTCACACACACTACTGCTCAAACAAGTCTCCCCCATCCTATAATTATGCATTTGATTTTTCCTACCTAAATGCAGAACTTTACATTTGTCTTTGTTGAAGTGCATTTTATTAGTTCTAGCCCACTTCTCCAGCCTGTCAAGATCATCCTGCATCTTGGCTCTGTCTTCTACTGTATTTGCTACCCCTCCCAATTTAGTATCATCTGCAAATTTAATAAGCATCCCCTCTATTCCTTCATCCAAATCATTTATAAAGATGTTGAACAACACAGGGCCCAGTACAGATCCCTGAGGAACTCCACTAGTCACTTCTCTCCAAGTGGACGAGGAACCATTAACTAGCACTCTTTGGGTACGATCTGTCAACCAGTTGCAGATCCATCTAACAATAATAGGATCTAACCCACATTTTCCCAATTTGTCAAATAGAATACTGTGTGGAACCTTATCAAAAGCCTTACTGAAATCTAGATAAACTATGTCTACAGCATTCCTCTGATCCAGCAAGGTAGTAACTTTCTCAAAAAAGGAGATAAGATTAGTCTGACATGACTTATTCTTGAGAAACCCATGCTGGCTCTTAGTGATCAGATCCATCCTTTTTAAATGCTCAAGGACAGACTGTTTGATGATTTGTTCGAACACTTTTCCTGGTATAGAAGTCAAGCTGATGGGTCGGTAGTTACCCGGATCCTCCTTTTTCCCCTTCTTGAAGACAGGGACAACATTTGCCCGCCTCAAATCTTCTGGCACCTCACCTGTTTGCCAAGACTTTTCAAAAATAATGGACAGAGGTTCCGAAATTACATCTGCAAGTTCTTTGAGTACCCTTGGGTGCAATTCATCTGACCCAGAGGATTTTGTTTCATTTAAAGAAACCAGGGGTTTGTGCACTACCCCAATGCCAATTCTAGGCTGCAAATCCCTTCCCTCATCACATGTTCTGTTTATGCCTTGTTGAGCACCACTTCCCTCACGAGAAAAAACTGAGGAAAAGTAGGAATTGAGGAGTTCTGCCCTCTCTTCATCTTCTGTTACAATTTCACTTTCCAGTCCACACAATGGGCTTATCTTGTCCTTGTTGTTACTCTTACTCTGTACATCGGAAAGGAACCCTTTTTTGTTGCGTTTAGCATCTCTCGCTAGCCTAAGTTCATACTGAGCTGTAGCTTTCCTAACACTCTCCCTACAAGCACTACTTATTTGCTTATATTCCTCTTTGGTTACAAGGCCCTCCTTCCACTTCCTAAATGAGCCTTTTTTATTTCTCAACTCTTTGAAAAGCTGTTTATGGAGCCACCCTGGCCTCTTTAGGCTCCTCCCATTTTTCCTTCTCATAGGAATGGTTTGGGATTGCGCCTTCAGTATTTTATTTTTAAGAAATGCCCACCCTTCTTGAACTCCCTTCTCCTTAAGTATTTCTGACCATGGGATTCTACCTAGCATAAGTTTAAGTTTGTTAAAATTTGCTCTTTTGAAGTCTAACCTACATGTCTGACTACGTACAGGTTTTCCTCTCTCCAAGATTGTAAATTCCAAGAGTACGTGGTCACTACTACCCAGGGTGCCTACTTTAACCTCTTCGACCAGTTCTTCCCTGTTGGTGAGAATCAAGTCTAAGAAAGCAGACCCCCTTGTTTCCCTGTCCACCTTCTGGAATAGGAAGTTGTCAGCAAGACAAGTCAAGAATTTATTGGATCTTGCATTTTTAGCAGCGTTGGACTTCCAACAGATATCCGGGTAATTAAAATCTTCCAAGACCACCATGTCCCGTCTCTTTGAGAACTTTGTGATCTGGTCTAGGAGCGTCCCATCCAAGTCCTCTGCCTGGTTTGGCGGTCGATAGCAGACCCCCACGAGAATATCACAATTATTTCTTATTTCTTTTATGTTTACCCATAGTCTCGACTGCACTACCATGCTCAGATTCATGTACTTCTCACAAGTGTACACATCTTTGACATACAGTGCTACTCCTCCCCCCTTCCTTATCAATCTATCCCTTTTAAACAAGTTGTACCCCTCAATCTTAATATTCCAATCATGAGTGACATCCCACCAAGTTTCAGAAATGCGTATTAGGTCAAAATCCCCTTCCTGTATTAGGGCTTCAAGTTCTTCCTGATTGTTTCCCATATTCTGCGCATAAGTGTACAGACATCGGAATCCATGGTTTATGTGCCCCGTGGTTTTCGTTTCTGTACTTACCTGTGAGTTCATGTTTCCTTGCATACATGCCACACCCTGCACATCTTTATTGTTCTCGTCTCCAGATATTGTCAGCATACAAGGCTTTAAATTGTTGTCTCGCTCCCCCATAGGATTTAGTTTAAAGCCCTACTGATCAGGTTTGCAAGGCTCTCACCAAACACATTTTTTCCTACCCTCGTGAGATGTAAACCATCCCCCGACAGAAGAGCTTCTCGAAAGCGTAAGCCATGGTCCAGAAATCCAAACCTTTTTTTACCACACCACCTACGCAGCCAGTCATTAATTTGGAGTATTCGTCTTTCCCTTCCTAAGCCACGACCTTCAACAGGTAGAACTGACGAAAACACAACCTGCGCCCCCAAGTCCTTCACCTTCTCACCCAGAGCCATGCAGTCTCTTTTAATACGTTCTGGGCTGTGCCGGGCAATATCATTTGTTCCCACATGAACAAGTAAGAAAGGGTAATAATCTGTGGGCTTGATGAGTCTTCCTACTCTTTCCGTCACATCCTGGATGCGTGCACCCGGTAAACAGCAGACCTCTCGGGACAACAAGTCAGGTCGGCATACTTTAGACTCTACCCCTCTCAGGAGGGAATCCCCAATTACGAGAACACGCCTCTTCCTAAATTGTGGGGCGGAAGATCGAGTCGTCCTCATGCGCAGGAGCCTGAGGAATTTCTTTCACACTTTGGGGGGATAGCCCTTGTTCCAGTGGTCCAGAATCAGTATCTATCGGGAGATCCTGGAACCGATTGCTGAGCAAGAGAGGATCAGCATGTGTCCTGATTTTCTTATTCCTGTGGGCCATATTCTTCCATGCATCCTCCTCCTGCGTTGTTTGTACCTCCATTTGTTCAGATTCCTTACTCTCCTGCTCCTGTTGCTCGCGAAAGAGAGCTTCATAAGTTCTGTCCATGAACTCTTCACCTTGCTTTAAAAAATGGAGTGTGGACAAGCATGCCTCAAGACCCTGTATCTTCTCCTCCAGCAGGGCTACCAACTTACACTTGCTTCAAGTGTAATTAATGTTACCCTCAGGTAAAAAGACAAACATGCCACAGACCTTGCATGTTACTGCCTCGGCTCCCTCACTAGCCACAATGCTGTGATCCATTTCTGAAGTTTCTTTCCTAGGCTACTCTGATAGTTCCCCTGGCAAACCTTCTTTCAAGGCCCTCCTTGAAGAAGTAAAACACTCAGCACATAAAAAAAAAATATTACAAAACCCCCAGGGCAAGAGCCCTTCGGCTCACGCCTCTGGCAAGTAGAGCCTGTTTAAATACTCTCAACCCCACCCTCAGCAATCAACAGCACAGCAGTTACCTTCAGCCAGCTACAGCTAGATAAAACAACAAAGAGAACCAGTCAGAAACCCCCCTCCAGCAGGCTACAGGCACTCACACACACAGAGCAACCTCAACTACTGCTCCCCAGCCACTGAGGAAAACACAAACTTTACAGTAAAACTTTCACTGACCTTTCTCTAAGCTCCTTCTCCCAGCTGCTCAGGCCAGCTTCTGGCAAGCAGAGCCTGTTTAAATACTCTCAACCCCACCCTCAGCAATCAACAGCACAGCAATTACCTTCAGCCAGCTACAGCTTTCTCTAAGCTCCTTCTCTGTCTCTCCCAGCTGCTCAGATACCTTGGTGGTAGCTGCAAGGATGGCTAAAACGGATTTTAGGCAGTCAATAAAACCCACTGGCATTATGGGTAGAGCAGGTGTCACAGTCATGATCTTCATGTTCGTTTAAATCAACTGAGATTTTTGTGAATAGTCTGCTGTGAAATCATGTTCTCCATATCAGCCTTGTCAAAAATGGAACATGAAAGACGAGCTTTCTTATTGGAGAGGTGTAATGCCTTAGACTCAGCAGAGACAGAGTGGTGGTACACTAAAATTTTTGCAGAAGAACGCAAATGCCCATTTTGTCCGGATCAAGTAGACTCCCTAGCCCACATTGTTTTATCATGTCCATAAAATAATACTGTACTCCCTGGATAAAACAGCTAAAGACACTTTTGGAGAAGTGGATACTGTGTTATCTGCTGTCAAGTAAATTGGTCAATTGTGAGAGAGATGTGGCAACTTTTCTCTTTATAGTGTCAAGGAAAAATTAAATTTAATTTCTCCCTTTTTTAAAGTGTGAAATGGTAGATGAACAGGCCATGGCTGTTAAATCTAGGGAAAGAAACATGTAACTATAAACCTGTAAACTGCTTCTCAGCATATGCAAAGTGCATTTTCTATATGGCTGGATAGCCATGACCCGACAGCCTGTCCCTGTATTTAGGGTCAGGAACGAGGTGTCCCCAAAGTCGCAGGTAGGGTAGCGAGTGCCACCACAAAGTGGCTGCCACAAGAGCAGAGCCAAGCAAAATGGCTGCGGATCGCAAAATGCTGGGAATTGCCAACTCAAGCTGCTGCCTCTGAATGGTCACTCTGTGCGGGCCTAAGGAAGTGATCGTGGCTGTAATAGGGTTGCCAGCTCCAGGGTGGGAAATTCCTGGAGATTTGGGGGCAGACTATGGGGAGGGGGGTCAGCATAGATGTGAAGCCCCCGGTCCACCCACCACAGCTGCTATTTTATCTGTGGAAGTTATCGCTCTAGATCAGTTGCAATTCTGGGAGAACTCCAGGCCCCACCTGGAGGTTGGCAACTCTATGGCCAAGCTGAGTGCACATGACTCATGTTTGCCCAGGATGAGCACAGCATGGTGCCAGTCCATCAGCAGGTAGGGGGAGAGCGTCTTCCCACCTGAAGGCTGGCATCCTTACCCCTGGGTGGCCTAGGCAGAGCATTGTTTACCAACACGTGCCTTTACATATTGCATTTAGAGTCAAAATAGAGAGGTGACACATTAAAGCGCAGAATCTTTGTCTTACAACACATTCTTTTCCTCTTCTCCCCCCCCCCCCCCAGTGAAACTGCCCCAAAACCCTTTGCCGCATTTCACCTAAAATCTGACAAGGGGGAAACTGCGAGACTCACGGAAGTGTCCCATCTCCTCCCTTCCAACTCACCGATCTACACCCTCACCTGGCCACCCCGCTGCCGCTGCTCACACCGTGGTGAGAGGGGCAGCGGGGGCGCCTGCTCCTTCCCTGCCTACATGCATCACTGCTGCCTCCACAGCTGGGGGAGGGGAATCCATGGTAGCAGCTGCAGCTCCTCCCCTGTTCATTTGCATGTCTTGCCACTCCTTCCACAGCTCACACAACAGGAGAAGGTGCATCTCCTATTACCAGGGGCCTGCCCACATTGCTCTCCCTCCATGGATTTCATGGCAGGGGCAGAAGCAGTTCATGCAGCAGTGGGGGGGGGCAAGGGGTGGTTCCTACTATTCCCCTGCCCACCTACATAAGCATTGTTTATGTAGTTCACACGGTGGCAGGAGTTGGCATGATTTCCCGTTCCTCATCTCTGCCCCATGTCTGCCTGGTGTGGATGAGACCAGGCCAATGGAGGCACTTGGTCTATTTAAGGGACTTTATTATTTTGATTTCTAACCTCCCTTCCATTTTTAAACAACTTCTCAGATTTTTCTGCAAAGCTGGGGGTTCCCTCAAGTTTGTAGAAAGATCTTCTTTTCTCTCTGCATGGCCCCAATCTGTGGATTTAAGTATCCACAGACAGGGCCATGTTGAGAAATAGATTTATTGATCATACAGCCACAGGAGGACAGGACAAATTTTAGTGGCCAGAATTTGCCCATGGACTGTCATGCACTAGAGGGACCTCACTCACCCCTGCATTAAGTTTCTGGCAAAAGTAATGTTAACATGAGGTCTGTTTCACACTTTCATAGTCACTCTGGCTGGCATGACTTTCACTTGCTGACAAGCATTTGCCAATTAAACACCATGGGCATTTATTTCATATCACCCACATCAAAACAACAAGGATTTGTGGCCCCTTAAAAGGGAGCCAGAGCCCTTTGGAGACAGTTTGCTTGTTTATCTGGCCCCGCATTTCAACCATCCTGTCAGAAGCAGCCACAGACCGCTGAGAGTCCAGCTGTTCCTCTTGGCAGGAGCCCTCCGCCACCTTTCTCCAGCCTCAGCTAGAGAGCCAGCATGGTGTAGTGGTCAAGAGCGGTGGACTCTGATCTGGAGAACCGGGTTTTATTCTCTACTCTTCCACACGAGCAGCAGACGCTAATCTGGTGAACGGGATTCGTTTCCCCACTCCTACACATGAAGCCAGCTGAGTGACCATGGGCTAGTCACCCTCTCTCACCCCCACCTACCTCACAGGGTGTTTGTTGTGAGGAAGGGAAGGTGATTGTAAGCCGGTTTGATTCTTCCTTAAGTGGGAGAGAAAGTTGGCATATAAAAACCAACTCTCCTCCTCCTCCTCCCTCCTCGCCTCTCCTTTGTGGCTAAATTTCCAACTGCTCATGGAGACCGAGGGGCAGCAGAGACAGAGAAAAGAAACCCAGAAAGGTAGCCAAGCTCTGAACTACAATCCAGTGGCATGTGAAAGGCTACCTACATTGGTGCCACTGGTCTTCTGCTTAATTTTAGAGCTTGAGGAAGGCAGCCAGGGGCTTCTGCTTCCCTGTGTGTGCCCCTTCTAGCTATCTCTGCCTATTGGAGAAGGGGCTTCAGAATTCTCAGCGGTCAGACCCTGGCTTATGCGTGGCTGGTGTTTAACACAAAACCAGGTTCTCTTATCGTGTTGACAAACAAATGCTAAGGGGCCAGGTCAATGCTGTCTTGCGCTGTCTCTGCTCTGCTCTTTCAGTTCCCCATCGGGGAGGAGAGGCAAAGAAGGCAAGCACAGAGGTGGGGACAGGAGGGACAGTGGCACTGCCCCCAAAATCTCCTTCTACAGGCCTACTTCTCTGTAGGTCTTGTTATAGATCCGACCCTGGCTCAAGCGATATAGCTGGTTCATGCATGCGCATGTGATGGTACTCTGGGGTTGACATTCATAACCTTCCAGTCTGATCTGGTATGCTATATGTGGTTTAGAAGAAGAAGAGTTGGGTTTTTGTATGCCAATTTTCTCTACCTTTTAAGGAGAATCAAACCACCTTACAATCTCCTTCCCTTCCTCTCCTCACAACAGACACCTTGTGAGGTAGGTGGGGCTGAGAGAGTTTGGAGAAAACTGTGACTAATCTTTGGTCACCCAACTGCTTCATGTGGAGGAGTGGGGAGACGAACCTGGTTCTCCAGATTAGAGTCCACTAATGGCTAAACCACTCTGGCTAACAGCTCTTGTGTAAGATCCTTGTGCCAATGCAAAGCCACAGGTTCTGGGTAATATGCACAGGGGACGACACAGCCCCAAAGCAAGCAGAGCCAACCAGTCTGGGCAGTGGTGCTGGTGGCGTAGGGTCTGCTCAGCTCAGCCACAGCAGCACCAGGAAGGGTTGAAGGGCTGGCTCACCCTGGTTTGGTTGCATGTATGCAACAGAAATATTACATGGAAGGAGCGGCTCAACAAGGTGTTCAGCTGCACAGTGTCAGTGCTTGCACAATCTGATGTGAGGAGGAAGCCCGCCAGAATTTCAGCCATGCTAACAGGACCAGGGCCACAGAGGCATGGTGAAATCCTCAAGTAGTAAATACGAAGGCCCAGAGCCAGCTCAGATCTCAATTGGCCTGCTCTGGTGTGAGTTTTTGTGTGGCAACAGGATCCGGCTGCCTAGTAAAATCACCACTGTCCAGGTGAGGTCAAACTGAGTAACCGAGAGCTTCTTTACCCTTCATGCTGCAGCTTGATTCCATCAGAATCTGCCACATGCACCAGGCACTGTGTGATCTCTGAATCCCTAAATAAATCACTGCCAAATATGCAGGACTAGAAATAGAATCATAGTTGGAAGGGACCACCAGGGTCACCTAGTCCATCCCCCTGCACAATGCAGGAAACTCAAAACTACCCCCACATCCCCAGTGACCCCCCCTCCACAACATGCCCAGAAGATGGCCAAGGTGCCCTCCCTCTCATCATCTGCCTAAGATCACAGAATCAGCATTGCTGAAAGTTGCCCATCTAGCCTTTGCTTAAAAACCTCCAGGGAAGGAGCACTTACCACCTCCTGAGGAAGCCTGTTCCACTGAGGAACCGCTCTAACTGTTAGAAAATTCTTCCTAATGTCTAGACGGATCCCTGGGGGCCACCAATGTATGTCAGTGTTTGGGAATATGAACCCCCCTTTTTTACGCTAGTGATTTATCAGTGAGCTAGGCTGTGCAGCACAAAGTATATCTAAGGTTTCCTGTGGCTACAGAGACTTCGAAGGAGCCCGGGAGGGAGAGGAGTTCCCTGTCCTTAAATAGGTTTCTCCATACCTGGTCACTGACTAGGATGTGAATTCCTGCAGGTCCCTGTCTGGAAAGCTGCTGGATTTGGTTGGCTGGGAGGCTGAGGAGTTCAGCCAGTTTATTAGTCAGCTCCGTGGCAGTTAGTTCTTCCAGATACAACTCCTGGTAAATGGCTTTTCAGACATGGAAAAGACACAAGAAAAATTGTACTTTAAAAAGATATTGAAATTTGTGCATATTTTTAAAAGACAAGCCAGTTACATACACTAATCTCTTCCCCCCGCCAAACCCCTCTCCCCAAACCAAGTTTATATCAGTTCCTAAGGCAGAGGTCCCCAACATGGTGCCTGTGAGTGTCACAGCGCCTGCTGATACCTTTTTTGGCATCCACCAAGTGTTTTTAAGAAGTGGGAGGGGGAAGGTTGGCTTTTGCCCAGCAGGGCTTCTGATTGACTATTGGAGATTTGAATGCAGATTTGTTTAAATATTGCTTTAGCAGCAGCTGCCACCACAGCACAAGGATCTGCACTGCATTACTGAAGTTAACCTGTGGGCAATCATTTTGTGGCTGGCCCCACCTCCTGTGATGGCCATTTGGTTGCTGTGCCCACCATGCAGTGTCAGAATTCCAAATGTGCCCACAGGCTCAAAAAGGTTGGGGACCCCTGTCCTAAAGGGCATGACTTGCTTAATCCCCCCTTACTCCTGCGGGACTTTGGCAAATGAATATATTTCACCATGCATTTGATGAAGGCATTGAACTTACCAGGCACAGGTGTGCTGGGACTGTCCTCCCCACTTGCTTCTACCTCTCTGGATATGTAAAGGATGAGCCGAGGATGCACACTCCTAGGGGACGGAAGGGAAGCTGAATCGTGGTCTGCCACTTAAGAGCTGGTGTGGTGCAGTGGCTACAAGCGTCAGCTAGGATACTCCAGAGCTGTCCTCATCAGGGGGCCTTAAGCCAGGGATTCTCTCAGCCCCAGCAACACTGCATGCAACCTGGGGAGCATAATACTCCCACCCCAGGATCGTTGTAGGTATTAAGCCCTTTTATGCAGGGACGTTTCCCCACGGTCACCCCCGCCGTCTGCTTCGGGGCTTCCTTTTGATTATGCATGCCTTTTCTTCCCATCAGAGGTCGCCTCGTGCTCCCCACACGTTTTGCCCATGTTTTCCAGATGCTGTTCTAGCCAGAATCTGGAAAACATGGGCAAAATGCTCAGGGAGAGCGAGGTGACCTCTCACGGGCGGAAAAGTCATACATAATCAAAAGGAAGCCCCAAAGCAGTTGGCAGGGGTGACTGCGGGGAAATGTCCCTGCATAAAAGGCCAAAGCAAAATGCCTTTGAATACTCAAAAAGGGTTATTTGCATGCTAAGTACTAGTGTGTGTGTGTAAAGTGCCGTCAAGTCGCAGCCGACTTATGGCAACCCCTTTTGGGGGGTTTTCATGGCAAGAGACGAACAGAGGTGATTTGCCAGTGCCTTCCTCTGCACAGCAACCCTGGTCTTCCTTGGTGGTCTCCCATCCAAATACTAACCAGGGCTGACCCTGCTTAGCTTCTGAGATCTGACAAGATAAGGCTAGCCTGGGCCATCCGGGTCAGGGCAAGTATCAGGTCAGGAAAGTACTAGCATCTACATTTTTATTTTGTATTTATTTATTTACATTATTTATAGTCCACCTTTCTCTCTTGGACTCAAGGCAGATTAGACAGAGTGAGTCAGTACAGTCAACAAAATGGCACATTCAATGAACAATGCACTAGGATTGTAGAAGTCTGGGACCAACCAGAAATCTAAAAGAAGCAGAGTTGGTTTTTATATGCCAACTTTCTCCAACGCTTAAGGAAGAATCAAACCGGCTTACAATCACCTTCCCTTCCCCTCCCCACAACAGACGCCCTGTGAGGTGGGTGGGGCTGAGAGAGCTCTGGGAGAGCTGTGACTAGCCCAAGGTCACCCAGCTGGCTTCATGTGTAGGAGTAGGAATACCAACCCAGCTCACCAGATTAGTCTTTACCGCTCCAAACCACCACTCTTAACCACTACACCACGCTGTTTCTGAACTGAAGCATGGCATATGTATTAACAGTATTAACTTCCTATTCCAGAAGGTGGACAGGGAAACAAGGGGGTCTGCTATCTTAGACTTGATTCTCACCAACAGGGAAGAACTGGTCGATGAGGTTAAAGTAGTAGGCACCCTGGGTAGTAGTGACCACGTACTCTTGGAATTTACAATCTTGGGGAGAGGAAAACTTGTACGTAGTCAGACATGTAGGTTGGACTTCAAAAGAGCAAATCTTAACAAACTTAAACTTATGTTAGGTAGAATCTCATGGTCAAATACTTAAGGAGAAGGGAGTTCAAGAAGGGTGGGCATTTCTTAAAAATAAAATACTGAAGGCGCAATCCCAAACCATTCCTATGAGAAGGAAAAATGGGAGGAGCCTAAAGAGGCCAGGGTGGCTCCATAAACAGCTTTTTAAAGAGTTGAGAAATAAAAAAGACTCATTTAGGAAGTGGAAGGAGGGCCTTGTAACCAAAAAGGAATATAAGCAAATAACTAGTGCTTGTAGGGAGAGTGTTAGGAAAGCTAAAGCTCAGTATGAACTTAGGCTAGCAAGAGATGCTAAACGCAACAAAAAAGGGTTCTTTTCCAATGTTCAGAGTAAGAGTAAGAACAAGGACAAGATAAGCCCATTGCATGGACCGGAAAGTGAAATTGTAACAGGAGATGAAGAGAGGGCAGAACTCCTCAATTCCTACTTTTCCTCAGTTTTTTCTTGTGAGGGAAGTGGTGCTCAACATGGCATAAACAGAACATGTGATGAGGGAAGGGACTTGCAGCCGAGGATTGGCATTGGGGTAGTGCACAAACACCTGGTTTCTTTAAATGAAACAAAATCCTCTGGGTCAGATGAATTGCACCCAAGGGTACTCAAAGAACTTGCAGATGTAATTTCAGAACCTCTGTCCATTATTTTTGAAAAGTCTTGGCAAACAGGTGAGGTGCCAGAAGATTGGAGGCGGGCAAATGTTGTCCCCATCTTCAAGAAGGGGGAAAAGGAGGATCCGGGTAACTACCGACCCATCAGCTTGACTTCTATACCAGGAAAAGTGTTCGAATAAATCATCAACAGTCTGTCCTTGAGCATTTAGAAAGGATGGATCTGATCACTAAGAGCCAGCATGGGTTTCTCAAGAATAAGTCATGTCAGACTAATCTTAAGTCATGTCAGACTAATCTTATCTCCTTTTTTGAGTAAGTTACTACCTTGCTGGATCAGGGAAATGCTGTAGACATAGTTTATCTAGATTTCAGTAAGGCTTTTGATAAGGTTCCACATAGTATTCTAGTTGACAAATTGGGAAAATGTGATTTAGATCCTATTATTGTTAGATGGATCTGCAACTGGTTGACAGATCGTACCGAAAGAGCGCTAGTTAATGGTTCCTCGTCCACTTGGAGAGAAGTGACTAGTGGAGTTCCTCAAGGATCTGTGCTGGGCCCTGTGTTGTTCAACATCTTTATAAATGATTTGGATGAAGGAATAGAGGGGATACTTATTAAATTTGCAGATGATACTAAATTGGGAGGGGTAGCAAATACGGTAGAAGACAGAGCCAAGATGCAGGATGACCTTGACAGGCTGGAGAAATGGGCTAGAACTAATAAAATGCACTTCAACAAAGACAAATGTAAAGTTCTGCATTTAGGTAGGAAAAATCAAATGCATAATTATAGGATGGGGGAGACTTGTTTGAGCAGTAGTGTGTGTGAAAAGGATCTTGGGGTCTTAGTAGACCAAACACTGAACATGAGTCAGCAGTGTGATGCTGTAACTAAAAAGGCAAATGCGGTCTTGGGCTGCATCAACAGAAGTAGTGTGTCCATATCATGCGAAGTGATGGTATTGCTTTACTCTACTCTGGTTAGACCTCAACTAGAGTACTGTGTTCAGTTTTGGGCACCACAATTTAAGAAAGATGTAGACAAGCTGGAACGTGTCCAGAGAAAGGCAACAAAGATGGTGAGGGGTCTGGAGACCAAGTCCTTTGAGGAAAGGTTGAAGGAGCTGGGTATGTTTAGCCTGAAGAGGAGAAGACTGAGAGGGAATATGATAACCATGTTCAAGTACTTGAAGGGCTGTCGTATAGAGGAGGGTGCCGAGTTGTTTTCTGTTGCCCCAGAGGGTCAGACCAGAACCAACGGTTGAAATTAAATCAAAAGAGTTTCCGTATAGACATTAGGAAGAATTTTCTAACAGTTAGAGCGGTTCCTCAGTGGAACAGGCTTCCTCGGGAGGTGGTAAGCTCTCCTTCCCTGGAGGTTTTTAAGAAGAGGTTAGATGGCCATCTGTCAGCAATGCTGATTCTGTGACCTTAGGCAGATGATGAGAGGGAGGGCATCTTGGCCATCTTCTGGTCACTGGGGGTGTGGAGGGGGGAGGTAGTTGTGAATTTCCTGCATTGTGCAGGGGGTTGGACTTGATGGCCCTGGTGGTCCCTTCCAGCTCTATGATTCTATGATTCTAACGAGACACAAGCAGTGCAATAATTACATAATCGGATCCTACTTTCAGTAAGCTATACACAGCAGTATAGACCACAGTCCCTAATCATTTATCCAAGTAAGTTTGTGAAACCATTTTGTACAGTACTACCTTATTACCTGTGCCAAATCCTCTTGAATAATTCAGTTTTGCATAGTTTGTGGACAGCCAGGAGAGTGGGAGCTTTCGGCCTTTTATGCATGGCTGTTTCCCTCTTGGTCACCCCTCCAATGACTTTGGGTCTTTGTTTTGATTTTCCGACTGTCGGAGGTTGCCTCTCTCTCCCCGTGTTTCCCCACATTTTGTTCGCGTTTTCAAATTCAACATAAACAGGTCCCTGACCCGAAGACACTGGAGGCGTGACAGCAAGGGGAACAGCCGTGCATAAAATACCTTCCTGTCCTCTGCCACAACAGAGAAGGCACGTGTACGGGCTGGGAGACAGAGGCAGAGGTGCTGGCAAGCTGAGGTGAATGGTGATTTTTGCCTTTCCTAAAACTGCTAGGGAGCATTAACTGAGCATTAAATCATACATCGAGGTCCAATCCTGGAGGCCACAGGGATCGGAAGGTGGAGGCTCCAGCCCAGTGCATAGATCACCCTTCCCTGCCACCCTGAAGGCGAAGGCTACTGGGGAGGACAATGTACGCGCTGGGCTCCAACACTTGAATCGCCCTCCCCCCCCACCCCCAAAGCAGACAGCCTCCAGTCCCGAGTAGGGCTGGTGAGCCTGCTGTAGGCTCACCCACCAAGGAAACCACCCCTTCCCGATCTGGGCTGGCAAACCCGCTACAAGTTTGTACACGTAGCCCAGCCCGACCAAATGACATGTCATATCCGGCCCTTGTAACAAATGAGTTTGATACCCCTGCTTTAAGGGGTTCTTTTCACAGCTGAGCCATGGTGAAATTTTGCACTGTGGCTCAGCTAGGAAGTAGGAAAGGCATGGGGTGTTTTTTGTTTTGTTTTTTTGCATAGCACAATTGATGTTTTATTTTGTTGCTTTTCCAAAAAGGGCATCTTACTGTGATTTTGAAAATTAGACCATTGGTCCATCTCTGCTTCTAATTCCATACCTGGCTTTTAGAGCATTGGAAAGTCGAATGCCGTCCGCGGTTCCACAGATCTGTACGAGGTCACTGCGGGAGAGCTTTAACAAATCAGCTCCTGTGGGAGAAAGAGCCGTTTGAAGGGCAAAATCATCCTCATTCAGAATTTATGCTGAAGTTGTAAAATTCATGGCATGTCTTCCTAGGGGGCAGCAGGAATAAAACAAACTTGCTGAGTAGCCTCATTTCGGTGTTGATGTCTCAGTTATGACCTACCAGGATAAGGAAGTGTGTGTGTTCCCCCCACACGCACATACGATGTAGAATTTATTTTTCAGAACTGATCAGAAAAATGAAGTCTTTTTTAGTTTATTATTATTTTTAACTAGGCTGGAAGCCAGATTCAAAAGGACTGAGGGAAGCTGCATCATGCAGGCAGACTTGGAGTTGTTCAGCCTTCACACGTTCCCCAGAAATAGACATTCAAGTCTGGTGGAAAGTAGGGTTGCCAGTTCCCCCCTGGCCACCAAAGAGGGATGGGGGGATTAGGTTGCCAGATCCAGGTTGGGAAACTCCTGGAGATTTAGGGGTGGCACCTGGAGAGCACAGGGACCTCAGTAGGGTACAATACCATAGAGTCCCCCCTCCGAAGCATCCATTTTCTCCAGGGGAATTGACCTCTGTAGTCTGGAGATGAGTTGTAATTCCAGGAATCCCCAAGTCCCACCTGGAGGCTGGCATCCTTAATTGAAAGTGTCAAGAGCATCCATATCCAATAGCTAGAGGCTCTTGTAAAAGTGGATGTACCACACACAAGAGACAGAGAGAGCCAATGTGGTGTAGTGGTTAGAAAGATAGACTAGATCCAAGTTCAAATCTCCACTCTGCCATGGACTCATGCTGGGTGACCTTGTGCCAGTCACACACATATGCCTTGTCAGCCTAACCTATCTCATAAGGTTGTTTGGGGGACAAAAGGGAGAACTATGGAGACTGCACTTGAGCTCCCTGTAGGACAGACAGGTTAAAAATGGATAAACTCTCTGCCAAAGAGGCAGAACTCTTTCTGGCCAACTGCTGCTTCTTAAGTGGCCTTACCCAGCCAGGAGACGCAAGAGTTTTGCTGGCGCATGGCTGCGTTTACAACCTCAAGCATCTGGTCCATGTTGCCAACAGGGAATGGCTCAAAGGCCATGGGGGTGGCTGAGTGGCAGGGCATTTGCTTGGCACGCAGGTGATAGGAGTTTGACCCCTAGCATCTTTAGGGAAAGGATCTCAGGTGGCAGGGATTGGGAAAGACCTTTCTCCAGCCAAGTCCCTTGGCTGCTGTTGCTACTCCTCCTCAGAGTAGACAGTACTAAGCTAGATGGACCAGTGGTCCAATTAGTCCTAAAGCAGCTTCAAAATTTCTAAGTGATACAAACAAGTAAAGTGTTAAAGTAGCTTACATTTAAAATTCAGATACAGTTGTTTGTCTTAAAACACTGATGCCATTTATGCAGGGTCAATTTTGATGCTCGCTCAAAGCTCTTTTTAAAAATGCAACCTTTAAAATGCCTATTCATGGTCCCACACAAAAGGAGAAATTCCACCCCCACACACACACTCCTTCGTTCCTTCCATTAGCAACTGCCGTTTGCATAGTTAATGTGCAGCTGTGATTTTGCATGCTTCCTTGAGGGGATTCTTTGAGGCGGGGGCAGAGCAAACACAAAAGGTCAAATTAAAGGGGCTCTTAAGAAATGTGAAGCAGGTATGCGCTGGCTTTTCAGTCACTTCCTGAATGACAGTTCAGCTTGGGGAAAAAAAACATATGCGGGACACTTCAGCCTGGAACATGCTGCTAATTACCAAGCATAAATGGCCTGAGTTTCTTTTTCTCTCATTTTCCTGCGTCTTTTTAAAAAACAAAAACAATGCTGTGATGGAGCTATGGGGTGGGGTGGGGTGGGGTGGGGGTCAATACATATGGTTGGATGCAGGAAGTCAAATCCTTACAAAATTATTTCCAGTTCAGCTTCACAGGTACTTCTGAACAAATTCAGATGCTAACTTTAAAAAATGGTTCCATTAACCCATTCACCTCTGAACCAGTTCCAAGCTGTATTTCATGTTACCTGATGTCAAACAGCACTGAAACTCCTAGAGTATGTTGAATTAGTGTACAAAAACAACTAGTTTAAACAATATTATTTTCAAGTTAAACACTTATTGTATTCATTTTATAGGCTTTGCTATTATTAAGAGCTTCTTGTGCTCAAGAGTATATTGAGATCATAACTGAACCAGACAAGCATTTCTGATTAATGTCTTAGACCCAAATTGAAAACACCTGTTTATTTATATATTCTTTATTTAAAATGTTTAGACCTTTCCCACCATAGGCTTAAGATGGCTTTCTATCAATCAATTATATGGTTAGCTTAACTTATGCAAATCCAAACATTAATGATGGTCCACGGTCACCTCAAATCCTCGAACGTGGTCATTACTCTGTCGCCTGAATGTCTTGTTTAGTGTTCAAGAAGGTAAGAAGGAAGGGGGAAAGGGAAAAGAGAGTGACTCAGCAGATATGTAACTGACAGGGACATTTTCCAGTCATCAGAGTTACACACAGATCTTGCCACCATAGAGGATTGTGCAAGCTTTCCAAAATGCTGTTTACAATCACATTGTGGGATTAGTGACTAGAAGAGGGGTTTGATATTATTTTATTTAATCAATGTTTCGGCTAAGCATTAGGAAGAACTTCCCAACAGAGTGGTTCCTAAGTGGAACAGGCTTCCTCAGGAGGCGGTGGGCTCTCCTTTTTTGGTGTTTTTTTAAAGCAGAGGCTAGATGGTCATCTGACAGCAAGGCAGATCTTGAGAGGGAAGGCAGGAAGGGATGAGTCAGGGCTCAGCTTTCATGGTCCTTTCTTACATGTCCAGGGTATTGCCAATCGCCACTTTGGGGTCAGAAATTCCTCCAGGCCAGATTTGCCCAGGGATTCTGGAGGGTTTTTTGCCATCTTCTGGGCATGGAGCAGGGGTCACTGGGGATATGGGGAAGGTAGTTATGAATTTCCTGCATTGTGCAGGGGGTTGCACTAGATGACCCTTCCAACTCTATGTTTCTATGTTTCCTGTTTCTTCCTATTCTCTTTTTACTAGTGCTGCAGCTGCTACCCGTGAGCACAAATGTTTTGCTTGCAGTTGGGGTCTTAGTAGATTTACATGCATCCATCCACTCACATCTAATGACAGTAGGAGACAGGGTTTATTTTTAAACCATAACAGAGCATGCAATGAGCAGAACTGAACCCCACCTCTCTGAACGGAGCTTGTAAAGCTGCCAGGCATGTTTGCAAGTTACCGACTGGCTGGTTTTTGTTTGACTTTTTCTTCTTAGCTTTTCAGGGTATAAAAAACCCTCCTTTCTTGTACGAGCATCCAAGAAATACCATACAGACAAGAAATGTAACCAGCCCATGTGGTGTAGAGGTTAGAGTATCTGACAAGGATCTGAGAGTCCCAAGTTTGAATCCCTACTCTCCTAAGGAAGCTTGTGGGGTGACCTGGGACCAGTCACACACTTTTAGCCTAACCTACCTCACAGGGTCGTTGTGAGGATAAAGTGGATGAGAGGAGAATGATGTAAGCCACCTTGGGTCCCCATTGGGGAGAAAGCCAGGGGACAAATGAAGTAAATAAATTAGTCAACCAAAAAAGGGGGGAAAGGACTCAACCAAAAACTACAGGGAACCTAAGGGTTGAGCTGGAAACTAAAAATTCTTAAAAATTCATATATTTATTAGGTGTACACAGTCAAATGGATTAAAACACTGGGCCTGGACAACAGGCTACACATAAAACCACCAGTATAAACAGTTACAAAAATAATCAACACTGTTGATAATACACAAAATATAAATGACCAATAGACCATCAAGTTCTGGCCTCTTGGGTCTTTCCTCAGTGGTCAAATGGTGTAATTTAACTTATAGATATTTTTGTCATTTAGACACTTGTGTGAGCAAATTAGCATGCTGAAAGACCTATGATTGGTGTTATTAATTTACATCTAGCCACACAGGTTATAAGGTATGTATGTTTTCTTTAAAAAAAAAAATTCTTACAATTTTTGTTAAAAATTGGGCTATAGTAATTATATTTGTCATATTAATTTGGCTCTTCTCTCCCCGCCCCTTTTAGGTAAAAAGGTAGAGGTCCCCAGTGCAAGCACCAGGTCATTCCTGACCCATGGGGTGACGTCACATCCAGACGTTTCCTACCAACCTCGGAAGGATGGAAGGCTGAGTCAACCTTGAGCCGGCTACCTGAAACCGACTTCCGTTGGGATAGAACTCAGGTCGTGAGCAGAGCTTGGACTGCAGTACTGCAGCATTACCACTCTGTGCCACGGGGCTCTGACCCCCCACCCTTTAATGTTTATATAATTTGACCACTGAGGAAGGCCCAAGAGGCCAAAATGTGTACAGTCTAACGGTCATTTATATTTTGCATATCATCAACGGTGTTGATTATTTTTGTAACTGTTTATACTCGTTGGTTTTACATGTAGGCTGTATTCCAGGCCCAGTGTTTTAATCTATTTTATTGTGTACACCTAATAAATATATTACTTTATAAGAATTTTTAATTTTAAGCTCAACCCTTAGATTCTCTGTAAATAAATCAGTCACCAACAGCCCTTCTATGGAAGAGAAGTCAGGTTGCCAACCTCCAGGTGGTGGCAGGAGATCTCCTTTATTACAACTGATCTCAAGGCGATAGAGATCACCTGGAGATAGGGTTGCCAACCTCCAGGTATTTAGCAGCAATAGACACTTCTGTGTATATAATAGTTACAACCAAGTTGACACAGAAACAAGCTTTATACAAATGTAAGAAATTCTATATTATACCACAACAAATCTAAACATCATACAAGCTTACAAAAGTACAAATACACGCTACAAAATACAAAATCCAATTTTCCAAAATCCAATATGGTATACAACCAACACATGCAATATTCCTATATCCACAAAGGTATGTACTTTTTCTTCAAGTGTAACACGTATGTATCATCTGTATTTTACATAAAATTATTTTTTTATAATTTTTCTTCCACAGGTGTCTGGTAGAAAAGGAATACTATCGTTTCAGTTCTTTCCTCAGTTCCTTCTCAAACCCTATAATCAACAATAAAATATTGTCAATCAACAATAAAATATTGTCAAGTACATACCTTTGTGGATATAGCAATTTTGCATGTGTTGGTTGTGTACCATATTGGATTTTGGAAAATTGTATTTTGTATTTTGTAGTGAGTATTTGTACTTTTGTAAGCTTGTATGATGCTTAGATTTGTTGTGGTATAATATAGAATTTCTTACATTTGTATAAGAGCTTGTTTCAGTGTCAACTTGGTTGTAACCTCCAGGTATTAGCTGGAGATCTTCTGCTATTACAACTGATCTCCAGCCGATAGAGATACAGTTCACCTGGAGAAAATGAGCGCTTTGGCAAATGGACTCTATGGCATTGAAACCCCTCCCCAAACCCCACCCTCCTCAGGCTCCGCCCCAAAAACCTCCCGCTGGTGGCAAAGAGGGACCTGGCAACCCTACCTGCAGAAAATGGCCACTTTGGCAATTGGACTCTGTGGCATTGAAGCCCCTACCCAAACCCCGCCCTCCTCAGGCTCAGCCCCAGAAATCTCCAGGTATTTCCCAACCTGGAGCTGGCAACCCTAAGGAGAAGCCTCACCAGTGTAGCTGGCGAAAACCCGGAAGTAACTGGAGAACCTGTTCTTGTGCAGCCACTGTTGCGTTTCCAAGATGGAGGCACTTGGGCTCAGGGCCTGAAAGGAACAGACAAATGGAGTCACTTGCCTCCGTTACAACTAGGGTTCCCAACCTCCAGGTGGTAGCTGGAGAGCTCCCACTATTACAACTGATCTCCAGCTGATAGAGATCAGTTTCCCTGGAGAAAATGGTAGCTTTGGCAATTGGACTCTATGGCACTGAAGTCCCTCCAAACTGCACCCTGCTGAAGCTCCATCCCAAAAATCTCCAGGTATTTTCCCAACCTGGAGCTGGCAACCCTAGTTATAACATCATGACTCTGGAAATCAAGCCTGGCTGAGAAGTCACCCCAGTCAGCACCTGACATATGCATTTGGGCTACATTTGCCCACTGTGGCACATGCACATGCTCTTAGAATGTGCTGAGACTCTGGTATTTAGAATGACTTTTGATTTTCCAGACCTGAACTCTGACCAGGGTTGCCAACCTCCACCTGGTGAGGCCTGGAGTTCTCCCAGAATTACAGCTGATCCCCAGACTGCAGAGATCAGATCCTGGAGGGAAGGGCAGCTTCAGAGGGCGGACTCTATGCCATCACATCTCTGCCGAGCTCCCTCCACCCTCTCCAGGCACTGCCTCTAAATTTGCAGGAATTTCCCTCACCACAGTTGGCAACCATAGCCCTGGCATTGAAAACATATTCCCTATAGTACAAGAGGTGGAGACCAAGAGCACAGATCGATCTGACAGCAGTCTGGGATTGAAGCTGGGGCTTGGATGGTTATTTGGGGAAACTGTCAAAGTGCAAGGTGCAAAAACGCAACAGGCTCTCTCCAAATCGGGGGGCAACTAGCAAAGTTGAAGTGGAAACCAAGAGGCCTACTAATAATCATCCTTCGCATCTGTGCAGAGCTTCGGGAGTACCTCACAATTATCACACCAACACAACACAACAGCCCTGCCAGGTAGATCAGTGATTTCCCCCATATTGCAAAGAGTTAGGGGGCTGATACTAGAACACAACGGCTCGCCTACAGGCACCTAATGATTTTGTGGCAATCACAGGGCACTCTCTTAGCTTTTGGCTTCTAAATCAGACTAGGAGCCCATTCTTCTGACCTGGAGGGTGCTTCCTCCTTGATCTCAGATATATGTGGATCTATATATTGTGGATGCCCTAACCTGGATAGCCCCAGGCTAGCCTGATCTCGGTCGTTTATGCATGGGAGTTTTACCTGAGGTTCATTGCTCACTGGACCCACACTTTCCTGTTGGGAATCTATGCACCAGCAGTCTCTAAGCTCAAATCAAGTTCCCGCCCCTTTAAATGCTGCTTTGTAACTGGCTAACTTTGTAAAGCTTACTGTGAGAGAAAATCCCCCCCAGACCCAATTGCTGCATAGAAAAGCAAATTAAGAACAAAAAATGGAGCGATCTGAAAGGGGGGCGGGGAGAAATCCATGCCTCGGTTTCAAAAATCTTTTCTTCTGCTCAGAAAGAGCTCGCAGGAAGCATTTGAATCCCCGCCTCTTTAAACACTGCTTTGTAATTGATGTGAAAGAAACCAAGCTTGCATGTCCCGCATTTTATGCATGGGGATTTTACCTAGACTGATCTCAGGGGAGAGATAAGAATTGGGTTAATAGAGGAACAGGAAGTCCCGGGGTTTGTGAGGGCTGGCAGTGAGGTCATCGCTAATGGATGGAAAACTCATGCATAAATCCAAGGAACAACCGAGACAGATCGGGGGCAAATGTGAGTGAAAGTACCCATGCATAAATGACCCTTGTCAGATTTCAGAAGCTAAGTAGGGTCAGCCCTAGTTAGTACTTGGATGGGAGACTACCAAGGAAGGCTCTGTAGAGGAAGGACATGGCAAACCACCTCTGAAAGTCTCTTGCCTTGAAAACCCCTTGCTGGGGTTGCCGTAAGTCAGTTGTGACTTGACGGCACAAACTGTTGCTTCTGGAAAGCTTTTTGAAAGTGGTTTAAAAGACATAGCCTGCCAATTCGAGATGAGTTTCAGAGGTCTTTTGTGTGCACTGCATTTCAGACTCCAAAGTCCTCCGGGGCCAGGAGTGGCATGTTTGGAAGGCAGAGCAGCCTGGCAGCGGGAGCTACAAATCCTGGGTTTTCCTGTAGGTGGCTGTTTCGATGGGCAACATCTAGGTTGCTAGCTGTGGGCTGGGAAATAACTGGAGATTTGGGGAGTGGAGCCTGAGGAGGGTGGGGTTTGGGGAGGGCCTTCAGTGGGGTGTAATGCCATGGAGTCCAATTGCCAAAGCGGCCGTTTTCTCCCGGTGAAATGATCTCTGTGGCCTGGAGATCAGTTGCAATCCCAGATCTCCAGGCACCACCTGGAGGCTGGCAACACTAGCAATACTCTTTCCATTGGTAGTTTAATTAAGAGGCTGTTCTACAGAAGCCACTCCCAGATACTGGTCACCTCTGAGTATTTGGGTGCTCTTTCAGCATTTAGGGCACTGGTTCCCAACCAGGGGTCCGTGGACCCCCAGGGGTCCGCGAGAACTAAATCAAGGTCCGCGAAACAAAGTTATAAACCCATAATAAATTAATATTTTCAATTAAAAGTTCTCTATTATAAAATATATATTCAAATATTATTCTAAGTTTAATGTTTAACTAACAGTTATGATTAAAGTTTATTTTCAAATTCTCAGAATTTTTATTTTGAACCTTGGGGTCCCTGCACCGAACAAAAAAGTCCTAGTGGTCCCTGGTCAAAAAAAGGTTGGGAACCACTGATTTAAGGCAACGTGTGTATATGTGTGTGTGTACCAAAACTATGCTTTGCCACCAGGGGGCACTCTGACATTGTATTTGATGAGAAGGGAAGACTGGAGCGGAGTACTATTTTGGGTAGCAAACATTCTTGCGGATTAAGATCCCTGAAATAAAATCTATCTAGTACATTTTAATCCCGCCCGCCCTTCTTCCAAGGAGCTCAGAGCAGCATATGTAGGACTCCCTCGTCCTCACAACAACCCTGTAGGGTAGGTAAGACCTGATCCAAGGTGACCCAGCAAGCTTCCATTTCAGAGTGGAGATTTGAACCGGAGTCTCCCAGATTTTGTTTGAACCACAACGCAATGCTGGTTGTCTATCCCGCATTCATGTACCCCCATGTGTGTGTGTGTTAAGTGCCATCAAGTCACTTCCGACTCATGGCAACCCTATGAATCAATGGCCTCCAAAATGTCCTATCTTTGACAGCCTTGCTCAGATCTTGCAAACTGAGGGTCGCGGCTTCCTTGATTGAGTCAATCCATCTCTTGTTGGGTCTTCCTCTTTTCCTGATGCCCTCAACTTTTCCTAGCATGACTGTCTTTTCTAGTGACTCTTGTTTTCTCATAATGTGACCAAAATACGATAGCCTCAGTTTAGTCATTTTAGCTTCTAGGGTCAGTTCAGGCTTGATTTGATCTATAACCCACTGATTTCTTCTTTTTGGCAGTCCACGGTATCCGTAACGCTCTCCTCCAACACCACATTTCAAAGGAATTTACTTTCTTCCTATCAGCTTTCTTCAATGTCCAGCTTCCACACCCATACATAGTAATAGGGAATACGATGGCATGAATTAATGTAATCTTGGTGGCCTGTGACACATCCCTGTACCTGCCGTTTAAAGCAGTCACATCATTGTTTGGCTCTCCTGGCCCTTTCTTACATGTCCAGGGTAATGCCGACCACCACTTTGGGGTCAGGAAGGAATTTTCCTCCAGGCTAGATTGGCCAGGGATCCTGGAGGGTTTTTGTTGCAATCTTTGGGGCCATGGAGTAGGGGTCACTGGGTATGTGGGGGGAGGTAGTTATGAATTTCCTGTATTGTGCAGGGGGTTGGACTAGATGATCCTGGTGGTCCCTTCCAACTCTGTGATTCCCTTCCAACTCTATGATTCTATGACTAGGGTTTGCCACCAGCGGGAGATTTTTGGGGAGGAGCCTGAGGGTGGGGTTTGGGTAGGGGAGGGACTTCAATGCTATAGAGTTCAATTGCCACAGTGGCCATTTTCTCCAGGTGAACTGATCTCTATTGGCTGGAGAGCAGTTGTAATAGCTGGAGATCTCCAGATAGTACCTGGAGGTTGGCAACCTTATCTATGACTTTGCTTCAAGGTTAGGTCCACCTCAGTCATTGGCTGCCGTTCCCTATGCTAGGACGATGGTGTGCAGAGTTCCTGCCTCCTGGGGACCCATCAGCCAAGACTCTGGGTCAGCACTTAAAGTGCACACTTGGGCTCAAACTGATGAGAAGGGGATCACACTTCTCAGGTCCATCTGTCAAGTGCAAACTGCATGTTCATGTAGCCTCAATGTGCCTCAGAACTGTGCAGGGCAGGAAGAGGGATTTTAACCCTTTAATCTCCATTTGGTCCCACATGGCTTTTGTCTATGCAGGTGCAATGATGCCCACCACTGCTTTTTGGGTGGTCCAAAGAGATCCAAAGGGAACCAGCCCAACATCTTCCTTAGGTTCATTTTCATGGTGCAGTAAGTCATGGGGATCTGCAGGAAAGACTCGGGAGGCCTTTTTCTAACCACACTTGTCTTTCTGTGCTGGTCAACCAAGCCTAGAAGTGCAGTGGTCTTACCTCTGCCATACTTTCTGATGAGCTGTCCAAGGCGTAGCTGGGCGAGGAACAGACCCTGCCAAGGAGAACAAGCAACATGACTTATGCTGACCGACTGCCCGAGGATCGAACGTGCGAAGACTTGCGTGTGTCACCAGAGGCTTACCTTTCAGGGGTCTGGAACTTGAAGGGGTGCGGAGAGATGAGGCCAGGTGTGGCTGGAGGACTGTGGAGGTTGCTGGAAGCTTCTGGCCATGGGGGGCACTAAAGCGAAGGTTGAGGGGAAGAGGGGGTAGATCCAGGGAGAGAAATAGTAGAACCTGGACACTGCATCTCACAGGCCCACTAAGGATGCCAACCTCCAGGTGGGACCCGGGGATCCCCTGGAATTACAGCTCCAGACTGCAAAGATCAGTTCCCCTGGAGAAAATGGATGCTTTGGAGAGTGGACTCTAGGGCGTTGTACCCACTGAGGTCCCTGCCCTCCCCAGGCTCCATCCCCAAATCTCCAGGAGTTTCCCAGCCTGGAGCTGACAACTCAGTCCCCCAGACCCCACCAGGGAGAACTTGGCAATCCTAGTTCCCCTGGAGGAAATGGATGCTTTGGACTCCATGGCATTGTACCCCACTGAGGTCCCCATCCTCCCCAGGCTCCATCCCCACATCTCCAGGAGTTCCTCAACCTGGATCTGGCCACCCTAACCCCCCAATCCCCCACTGGTGGCCGGGGGGATGACCTGGCAGCCCGACTGAGACTGGACATAGTGGCGCTTCTCACCTCTGTCAGCACTGTGCTCTCGTAGGAAGGCTGGTATTTCTCACGCTCTTGGAGGGACTGCTTTTCGATCTTCTCCCGGTCTGTTTTCTGTTTCCGGTCAGCTCCTTTTGGCTGACAGATGCACATGGGTGAGTGGGGGGGCGGGGGGGCACGCGGTTAGATATGCTACAGCTTAAACTACACACAGCACTGGAGCTCTGTGACTGACATTTTTGGGAGTGCTGATTTGGGGAAAGGGGGTTAACTTCCCGTGACAGCCTTTTCCAATAACAAATGGCTCCCCCAGAGTCCTGGTAGCAGGAAAAGTCAGGCAAAATAGCAATTCTGGAGTGTCAACCCCCTCAGCCCTGATTCCCCCCCCCCTCCATAACTGCCTTCCCCCAAATTATACATCTGGAGTTCCAATCATAGTCCTTAGCATCTCTTGCAATTTGGCCCTGAGCCACCAAGAGGTGGGCGAAGAAAGCCCCCCTGCAGCGGGGAAAGAAAGCAGAGAACAGCTGTGAGCGGCTCTCGTTTCAACAGAGCGCCATAAAAAGGCAGCGATCTCAGCAGCACCCTGGAAGAGGTTCTCCCGGGCTGAGCCAGCTCAGGCCTTCAGACGGGTTTACTGTGTGTCTCTGCCTTTGAAAACCAACAGGGTGAATGTCTGAACAGACCGCTTGGAAAAGCAGGGTGTGTTCTAGCTGGGGAGATGGAAGTTGGTGTTGGTGACGTCTGGGGCGGTCTGTGGTACCCTACGGGTCATGCCTTATGTAGAAAGAGCAAATGTGTGGAGCAGCTGCCAGTTTCCCACCCTGGGGGCCATCAGGCACCTGCCGTTTACACAGGTCATTTGGCAACAACAGTGATGCTCAGAAATAGCACTCCTGGCCTTTTCCCCGTGGGCCATAGCATGTCTGCTTAAGATGATGGTGCAACCAGAAAGCTTTTCCTCTGCCTTGGGGCTGAGGCACATGGAACATGTAGTTCTGTAGGGTTGCCAGCTCCAGGTAGGGAAATATTTGGGGATTTGTGGGGTGGAGCCTAAAAGGAAGGTGGGGTTTGGGAAGGGCTATATTGCCATAGAATCCACCTCCAAAGTGGCCATTTTCTCCAGGTGAACTAACCTATGTCACCTGGAGATTGGTTGTCATCCCAGGAGATCTCCAGCCAATACCTGGTGTTTGTCAACCCTTCCTTAGGGGGATATGTTGATGTCCACACCTACGAACATGGCTGCCACCAGTAAGAGAAAGCTTTGAGGCTCAGAGCAGGGTCTTGAAGCAGTGTGGGAATGAGCTAGGGTTGCCAACCTCCAGGTACTAGCTGGAGATCTCTTGTTATTCCAACTGATCTGCAGCCAACAGAGATCAGTTCACCTGGAGAAAATGGCCACCTTGGCAATTGGACTATATGGCATTGAAGTCCCTCCCCTTCCCAAACCCTGCCCTCCTCAGGCTCCACCCAAAAAAATTTCCCTGCCGGTGGTGAAGAGGGACCTGGCAACCCTAGAATGAGCATAGGGGCAAAAAGACGAAAGTAACGTGGCAGGCATGCCTTGATTTCCAGGGGCAAAACTGGATGGGAGTGATTGGCCCGGATCAGTGATGTGCACGCTGCAAATTTGGTAGTGTATTAATGCACTGTACGTTATTTGGTGAATAATGCACTATTGATGCTATGCCTATGCTCCTGTTAGCAAAAGACTTCCAGCAAGGGCACTGATCCTGCTGAGAGGCCTGCAAGCATGAGAAGGAAAGCGGAGCAAGTGATCAAACTCTGTCAAAGAAAATATACCACCCACTCTTTTTTGAGTAAGAAAAAGTGCGGGCAATACTGACATATAAGATTGCATCAATTCCCCACTCAGAACTTGGGAGAGCTCCCCCCAAAGGTGCTAGTATTTACTACCAGGGAGCAGAATCACCCAAAAAAGCCCTCATACCGCCCAATTCAATGGTCCTGTGTTGAGAGTTGAATATTTGAGTGGGGGGGGGGGGAGTTCTATGAGAAAAATTGTCCCCAAGCGAATTCATAGTAAAAAGATGGTGGTGGTGTGTTGGATCAGATTTCTGAATGAAAATGTTACATTTGTGTATGTAACATTGCAGTAGTCTTATGGCGACCCAGTAGAGTTTTCAAGGCAAGAGACTTATGGGGGGGGGGGGAGTTTCCCATGGCCTGCCTCCACTTCACAACCCTGGTATTTCTTGGGGGCCTCACATCTGAGTACCAACCAGGGCCAACCCTGCTTAGCTTCCAAGATCTGACAAGATCAGGCTAGCCTGGGCCATCCAGGTGAGGGCCGTGTTTATATTTAGAACCTCCTTTTACATTGTTTCCCATCCAAGAGAAATGCCCCATCCATGCCCTCTTCGCTTCAGAGTGCTGTGGGATCGTGAACACAGGAAGCTGCCTTCTACTGAACCAGACCCTTGGTCCATCAACGTCAGTATTGTCTACTCAGACCGGCAGCGGCTTTCCAGGGTCTCAGGCAAAGGTTTTTCACATCACCTACTTGCCTGGTTCCTTTAACTGGAGATGCTGGGGATTGAACCTGGGACCCTCTGCATGCCAAGCAGATGATCTATCACTGAGCCACAGCCCCTCCCCAAAGGTTAAGTAATTACCTGTGCAAGCACCAGGTAATTACTGACCAATGGGGTGATGTAACATCCTGACATTTACTAGGCAGACTGTGTTTACAGGATGGTTTGCTAGTGCCTTCCCCAGTCATCTTCCCTTTACCCCCAGCAAACTGGATACTCATTTTACCGACCTCGGAAGGATGGAGGCTGAGTCAACCTTGAGCCGGCTACCTGAAACCAACTTCTGTTGGGATCGAACTCAGGTCGTGAGCAGAGCTTGGACTGCAGTACTGCAGCTTGCCATTCTGCACCACGGGGCTCCTAAAGGATCAATTGCTCCTAAGCGATTCACTGGTTTAACTTACGACCAAGCAAGTCTCTGTGCAGTAATGGCTTTTGTTTGCTCCCACTTTCAGCCTGGAGCAACCATGATGGATGAGAGATGAGCTGCATCAGGGTTCTCACATGACAAATCCTGAACCCGAGGACCAGGTTCGATTCCCTGCTCCGCCAAGTAAGGTACCTTTACCTTAAAGACTTTCACCAGGCAGCTGGCTGAGTGTAAGTGTTCCACGTGTTCATCCTTCTCGTTGGGCCGGAAGGTGTCCACCTGTATGCGGAAGGGCACCCCTTTCTCCCCGCCACCTTTGCGCAGTGTGAATTCAGTGCTGATGCAGTGGACCTATTATTGCAGGAAAAAGAGTGAGTGACAGACAGTCTGTGAGCCACGGGGTCGTTGGTTCAAACCTCACCTCTGCCACTCACTCACTGGGCAAGCTATTTTCTTTCAGTCTACAGGATTCTGTTGTCCCAGATCATGAGAGGAGGGCACCTTGGCCATCTTCTGGGCATGGAGTATGGGGTCACTGGCGGTACGGGCGGGGGGGGGGGAGGTAGTTTGGAATTTCCTGCATTGTGCAGGGGGTTGGACTAGATGACCCTGGTGGTCCCTTCCAACTCTATAATTCTAGGATGGGGGTCATTTTGCTGACCTACTTTGCAAGACTGTTGGAGGGATCACTGAAAAGGTCTGTGAAATGTGGTTGGTAAATGCTAGGAATTACTGTGGGGGTGGAAAGTGATATTGAGGCACAGCTGATTTATAACAATCCCGAAGGGCTTTCAAGGCAAGAGACGTTCAAAGGTGGTTTGCCGTTGACTGACTCTGCGTGGGCTCTGCGTGAGTTCTAAGAGAACTGTGACTGGCCCAAGGTCATCTAGCAGGCTTCGTGTGGAGGAGTGGGGAATCGAACCTGGTTCTCCAGATTAGTCCGCAGCTCTTAACCACAACACCACACTGGCTCTCACAGGAATTATTGCTACTCATAGATAGAGTGTGTGTGTGGGGGGGTGGTGAGAGTCTCTCCCCTTGTGAACTGATACACAGAGGGGGAGAAATCAAAGCACTATCAAGGTACTCCTCTGCCATCCATGACTAAGGCCAAAAAGTAAAACCAAACCCAAAAACCTGAGATGCTGGGCCTGAAACCTGCCCAGAAGTGACAAGGTGAAAAATTCACCTGAGGTCCAGCAGTACCTTAAAGATGAACACATTTTGCCGCCGCATATTGGGATAAACTGGCAAAAACGGATTTTAAAGCTATATTTAACGAATTATAGTTTAATGTGATGTTTAATTAAGAAGTAGAATAACAGGCTGTTTTTATTTACTGTCACAACACTTCGCCGGAAGTCCAATGGTGAAGGGCACTTTGGTGGGTGGTAGGTTATGATGCATTATAGACCACTGGTTTTCTTTTTAAAGAATAGATAGCAACCATTAATGTACTAGTTTAGGTCTTAATACTGTGTTGTACTTTTTTTTCTTTTCTCTTTGGTTATGTTTGTATTATTTTGTTTTTTATTTCATTATTTGTATTATATGCATATATTATTATTATTTTTTGTTTTTTTGTTTTTTGTTTTGTATTCTTTATTAAAAATTCAATTAAAAAAAAAGATGAACACATTTTATTCCAGCATACTGTGTCAGATACATCCATATGACGAAATGGGCTCCAGGCCTCAAAAGTTTCTGCTGGAATAAACTGTGTTAGCCTTCCACTTGCCACTGGACTCCCGACTTTGCTTAGAGACCATCTTGCTTTCTTTTTGTATATTCACATTCCTTTTCTTTTCAGTGCTTTTTGATTCTAGTTTATTTTAGACTGTAAGCCACTCGGCTCTGACACTGCCTTATTCTATCGCTTGGGGAAAGCCTCTAGCGCCAGATCATGTAGAGGGAGCCAAATCGTGCTCAAGGGGGGATAGGGTTGCCAACCTCCAGGTGGTGGCTGGAGATCTCCTGCTATTACAACTGATCTCCAGCCGACAGAGATCAGTTCACCTGGAGAAAATGGCTGCTTTGGCAATTGGGCTCTATGGCATTGATGTCCCTCCCCTCCCCAAACCCCGCCCTCCTCAGGCTCCACCCCAAAAACCTCCCACCGGTGGTGAAGAGGGCCCTGGCAACCCTAAGGGGGGATGGAGGTAGAGTTGCCAGGTTGGGGGAACCCGCAGGCGATTGTCTGCCAATCCAGCTGCCTGCTTGGAGCCGCAGCCATGCATGACGGGCTTACGTCATGTTTGGGTTTAGTCCCGGAAGTGCTGCATCGCGAAGGGGCCCTTTACCGCTCAAAACCACCACCCACCACCCCCAAAAAACTTCCGCTGATGAAGAGGGATGGCCTTGCAACCCTCAATGGAGGTGAAGCTCCAAAGCCTTGCCTGGTGGTCTCTCCATCCTGCACACTCACCTGGACAAAGACAGATGTCCTCTTAGTCGGGTCCCACAAGAATTCCACGGTGTTGAGCAATGTAGGGTGGATATGGGGTTCGAGGATGCCTACGGACATTGGGATATCTGTGGTAGGCCATAAAATGAAGAAGGTTATGTCAGGACTCTAGGACAACCTTCCCCAACCCAAGTGATTGTTTCTATGGTATCAGTTAGGGGAGAAGGGGACACTCAGAACTGGGCACTGCTCTCTTTTCCTGCAACCCCCAGCCCACTTTTTCCACCAGGCCTTGACTTAAATCTTTAGTTCCCATTTCCAACTATAACAATTTATTATTATTGTTATTGTTATCATCATCATCATGCCATCAAGTCACAGCTGACTTATGGTGACCCCATAGGATTTTCAAGGTAAGAGACCTTCAGAGGTAAAGAAGAAAAAGAGTTGGTTTTTATATGCCAACTTTCTCTACCACTTAAGGCAGAGTCAAACCGGCTTACAGTCACCTTCCTTTCCCCTTTCCACAACAGACACCCTGTGAGGTAGGTGGGGCTGCGAGAGCTGTGACTAGCCCAAGGTCACCCAGGTGGCTTCGTGTGTAGGAGTGGGGAAACAAATCCAGTTCAGCAGATTAGCCTCGCCTCTCACATGGAGGAGAGGGGAATCAAACCCGGTTCTCCAGATCAGAGTCCACCGCTCCAAACCACCGCTCTTAACCACTACACCACGCTGGCTCCCTGGAGAACTGCCATTGCCTGCCCATATATCACGACCCTGGTATTCCATGGAGGTCTCCCATCCAAATACTAGCCAGGGTCGAGGACGAGAGTGTACGACTGGCCCAAGGCCACCCAGCAAGTTTCCATGGCAAAGTGAGGATTTGAACCTGGGTTTCCCGGATCCTAGACCCACACATCACCTTCTACCTGATCCTTCTAACTGGAGATGCCGGGAACTGAACCTGGCTGCCACTGAGCCACAGCCTAAACAAAACTACTGAATTTTGTCATGGTTAGTATTGTCCACTTTGACTGGCAGTGGGTCTCCAAGGTCTCTGGAGGAGGTCTTTCACATTCAGACCTGGACGCTGGCAACCCTACGAATGAGGTCATGCCCCTTGATAGCTTGGCCTAGATGTAGACAGTTAGGTATATTACTCCCATATCACACACTGTCGGGCAGAAAATGTTTTAGGCCAGTCCAGGAAGTGGGCACTATGCCTATTGCATGAACATCTGGACTCTGATTTTCACATTCCCATTCCATTGGATTTTTTAAGCAAGTTCTCCTAAGTGGAATTCCCTTGTGAAAATGCAAGTTGACACACAATGTATTTCCCCCCTTCAGCATTCCCAGTTATGGATTAAAGATTTGAGAAGAAACCACATAAAAGGACCGATCAACTCGGAAACAAGAGTCTAGGGCCCCACGTTCGCAAGTCTTCCTTTTAAACCAAGGGAATGCTCGCTTACCAATGTCTAGGATGCGGTCACCTGGCCGGTTCCACCTCCACCCTTCTAGCTGCTGGTGCTCTGTATATTGTAGTCGCCGGTCGTGAAATACCACCCTGGCCACGCTCTGGGGGGGGGGGGGAGAAGAGAAAAGGAGCATTCTTCCCACACAGGTGAAACACAATTCCATTTTAGTTTATCAAATCCGAAATGACTACATCCAAGAGCGCTCATGAATCAGGAAAGCTTGGCTGAGGAAAACAGAAGCTGAAATTCTTTAACAGCAAATCAGTGACAGGAGAATCAGCCTGAAACCCTTTTTCAAAACCCTATTCCTACTTGGGGCTGTTGCTCCTTACAGTGGCAATGAGTTCCAGGGGTTGATTAGGCATGTGATAAGGCACCATAAGCCTCTAAATTTTTGTTTTTAAGTGCCAAAAGCTTTCCTCTTCATCCCTCACCTTCAGCATCTTGCGACCTTCTGCCAATTCTCCCATCTTGGGGTTACAGAGCATCCGGATCTCATAAGACTGCCCTGGGGAAAAAGAAGATGCCCAGGAATGCTGAGTAACATTTGGACAAAAATCCAAAATCTTCTGCCGTGTTCTTATCCACTGAAGGTGGGTGTGTATATTCACAAGCATGAAGTCTGATTTCCTGGCAGAGGCTGAGCTGTGCAGGCCCCAATTCAAATCCCACCTCAGCGATGATCTCACTGATTACTTGTTTCTGAGCCGCTTTCAAAGTATTATTTTATTGACTTCAATTTATGCCCTGACTTTCACTTTAAAAGGAACTCAAAGTGGCGTACATTGTTCTCCTCTCCTCCATTTTATTCTCCCAACAACCCTGTGAGGTAGGTTATTAGGCTGAGGGTGTACAACTGGCCCAAGGTCACCTAGCAAGCTTCCATGGCAGAGTGGGCATTCGAACCCGGGCCTCCCTAGACCTACCAGAGTGGGCTGAATGCTTCATTTGCTACATTCAGGAAGGCATGCCAGTCAGTTCTGCGTCAGGGGGCATTTGGAGGAGGGTGGGCAGTCTCAGCAGACTGAGCAGTGTGGCTTTGTAGCTGGGCCTCATTTTATTGTTATTATTTATTTATTTATTTATTGTTGTATTAGTTTCATTATGATTTTAATTGCATTTTTAAATTTTATGTGTGTGAGCGTGTGTGTGTGTATACATGTTATATACAAGTATATAAGATAGCTGCCCTGAGCCCACCTTGCTGGGGGAGGGCGGGATACGTTGTTGTTGTTGTTGTTGTTGTTGTTGTTGTTAATAATAATAATAATAATAGACTTAATGGACTATGATATCTTGTGTCTTTACAGCTTATAGTTCCACAGTCCCACTGAGGGTAGCCAACCTCCAGGTACATGCTGGAGATATCCTGTTATTACAACTGATCTCCAGCCGATAGAGATCATAGAATCATAGAGTTGGAAGGGACCACCAGGGCCATCAAGTCCAACCCCCTGCACAATGCAGGAAATTCACAACTACCTCCCCCCTCCACACCGCTAGTGACCAGAAGATGGCCAAGATGCCCTCCCTCTCATCATCTGCCTAAGGTCACAGAATCAGCATTGCTGACAGATGGCCATCTAACCTCTTCTTAAAAACCTCCAGGGAAGGAGAGCTTACCACCTCCCGAGAAAGCCTGTTCCACTGAGGAACCGCTCTAACTGTAAGAAAATTCTTCCTAATGTCTAGACGGAAACTGTTTTGATTTAATTTCAACCTGTTGGTTCTGGTCCGACCTTCTTGAGCAACAGAAAACAACTCGGCACCCTCCTCTATATGACAGCCCTTCAAGTACTTGAACATGGTTATCATATCCCCTCCCAGTCTTCTCCTCTTCAGGCTAAACATACCCAATCAGTTCCCCTGGAGAAAAAGGCTGCATTGGCAATTGGACTCTATGGCATTGAAGTCCCTCCACAAACCCCGCCCTCCTTAGGCTCCGCCCCCAAAACCTCCTGCCAGTGGCAAAGAGGGACCTGGCAACCCTAGTCCCACTGCTTGAATCAAAGGAAATAAGGCAGTATAGAAATATTTATTTTTTAAAAAAATCTTTAAAAATCTAAATTATTTATTAGATATATTTTTTAGTCACCACTCAACCTCAGGGTCTCGCGGCGACTTACAACTTAAAAACACATAAAAGCCGGTAACAAGTATAAAATATTAACGTGAAAACATTAAACTCTTAAAACACGTGGCTAGCACCACACCATTAACAAAATGACCCAAACATGGGGATGACACTCTGAAGGCCAACCTGTACAATTTGGCCTTGCTTACCCTGTGGAAACTACAAGTTGGCATGGCACGGGTGTCATCAGAGAGTGCATTCCACTGGGTAGAGGCCACAACTAAGAAGGCCCTTCCCTTGACGACAGCTACCCAAGCCATCCTTGGGCTGGGCACCTGCAAGAGGCCCCTGGAGGATGACCAAAGAGAGCATGGCAGGCTGTACATAAACTTGTAAGGCGGCTGGATTGGATAAATAAACTTGTAAGGCGGCTGGATTGGATCCAGCTCTTCAATCTAGTCTAATTCCTAGGGTTGCCAGGTCCCTCTTCACCATCGGCGGGACGTTTTTGGGGCAGAGCCTGAGGAGGATGGGGTTTGAGGAGAGGAGGGACTGCAATGTCATAGTGTCCAATTGCCAAAGCAGCTATTTTCTCCAGGGGAACTGATCTCTATTGGCTGGAGATCAATAGCAGGAGATCTCCAGCTATTACTTGGAGGTTGGCAACCCTACTAATTCCTTTCCTTCCTGCAGACCCCGCCCCACGAGGCTTTTGATCCCCAGACCTTTGATCCCCAGCATAGTCTTTTTGGGGGCCAATGTGGACCTCCCCTTCTTCCTTTTTCACCAGCAGAAATGCTGGTTGAATCCCACCACGTTATCTCCTAGCGGCCTGGAGTTCACCTGGAGGAAATGGCCGCTTTGGAAGGCGGACTCTACAGCATTGAAGTCCCTCCTCTCCCCACCCCACCCCTCCTCAGGCTTCGCCCCAAAAACCTCCCACCGGTGTCGAAGAGGGACCTGGCAACCCTACTGATGTCTGTGGAACGCTTAGGGAAAGTGTCAGTCGAAGACTTAAAAAAGAAGCAACCCGCTGCTTTGAAATGTTAGAGGCTGCCTCCCTCCGAATTAAATATTTTGCAGAGTGTACCCCCTCCCGGCTCTATAAATGAGTCAAATTGCCTCTTCCTGGCTGCTGGGAAGCTAATTAGGCTGTCATCAAGAATTAAGCGGGAGCACCTGGGCAGGTAAGTCTATTCTGGGTGCTCTTCAAAGAGCCTTTTTGAGGCTTTGAGGTGGCATCTATGAAAAGGCAATCTGGGCCACATCCTGCGCTGCAACGTGCAATCTGGGCTGCAACGCGCATCTGACTTCCTCAGCAAAGGACCAGGCAGCTGGAATTCATAAAGGCATAGGGAGGGGGGGCTTTTCCTCATCCGCCTAATCTGGGTCAGTTCAAGGTATTTTGTCACCCCCAGCTAGGGTTGCCAACCTGCAGATGCTAGTAGAAAATACGAACCTGTGCTGAAAACAGGAAAACGGAAGGAAAAAATCAGCACGATGACTCTTGAATTTAAAGCTATGATTCCTATATTATTGTATCACTAATATACGAATTCGAATTTAAACTATATACAATCCATAAATCCAGGCATTTGGTTCATGCCAAACAGTGTAAATCCCCACAAACAAAATATGAAAACCAAGGTCAGCGACGTTAATGTCTGTCCTGACTAAGCTAAATTGCAAACCATAAATAACATGAATTTTAATACATAAGTATGATTACTATTCAGGGAGTTACAAAAAACCTGAGAAACACATTGAACGCGGGAGATATACTCCAGTCCACAATTTCTCTGTTTTGCCTCGTTGTCCTTTGGAGGTCTAAGACCCTCCTTTCAATGAAACCAAAGCAAGTTGTCGGTGTGCTAGATTAAAAGGCAAGTACATGAGGTCGATTCTAATCACGTTTCGTTTGCCAAAAGTATTCATAATCCCGGTGGCACTGAAATTCAGATTGTCAAATATGCTTCCGGTTTATCACTTTTATCACTGTAGCAAAAACCAACATACAATATTGTAGACAACTACACGAAACAGAGAAATATGGTTTGCAATTTAGCTTAGTCAGGACAGACATTAACATTGCTGACCTTGGTTTTCATATTTTGTTTGTGGGGATTTAAACTGTTTGGCATGAATCAAATGCCTGGATTTATGTATTGTATATAGTTTAAGTTCGAATTCGTATATTAGTGATACAATAATATAGGAATTATATCTTTAAATTCAAGAGTCATCGTGCTGATTTTTTCCTTCAACCTCCAGGTACTAGCTGGAAATCTCCTGCTATTACAACTGATCTCCAGCCAATAGAGATCAGTTCATCTGGAGACAGTTTTGGCAATTGGGCTCTATGGCATTGAAGTCCTTTCCTCCCCAAACCTTGCCCTCTTCAGGCTCCGCCCCAAAAACCTCCCGCTGCTGGTGAAGAGGGACCTGGCAACCCCACCCCAAGCAAGGCATCGCCATCCCCTCCTGGGCCCAGGACTAGTGCCCATTTTGACTAGCAGCCATGGATAGCCCTATCCTCCATGAACATGTCCACTCCCCTCTTAAAGCCTTCCAAGTTGGCAGCTATCACCACATCCTGGGGCAGGGAGTTCCACAATTTAACTATGCATTGTGTGAAGAAATACTTACTTTTATCTGTTTTGAATCTCACACCCTCCAGCTTCAACAGATGACCCCATGTCCTGGTATTATGAGAGGGGGAGAAAAGCTTCTCCCTGTCCACTCTCTCCATCAGGCTATCAGCACACCCCTTAGATTTCATTATTGCATAGACTATAATAGGGTACAGCTATTACATATCTACTCTTTACAAGCCGGCACCTTTAACTGGCCCAGAAACAACCAGCGAGCCAGCTAAAGATAAGTACTCAAAGAACAATCCTGTCCTTTGGTCGAGTAGCTGCGTTAGCCTGTTGTGGCAGCAGCAACAGAGAGCCCGCTGCAAGAAATTCACAAAGCAATCCTATGCAGATTGACTCCTGTCTAAACCCATTGAAACCAACAAGTGTAGACTGGAGTAAGTCTGCCTAGGATTGCATGGTAGTTGTGGCAGAAAACCCTTCTTTGCCAGATGCATAAACAGTTGCTCAAGTGGGTGCCCTCCAGAGAGAGAGAGGTGTCGAAGGAAAATTCTTTGCAAATTGAGGGCCAAGAGGCCAAGTGCCGCAACTGGTGATGAATGGGCCTTGCAAAACCTATTGTACAAACAAGCACCTTAAAAGAGACAATTACGTCCTTTGAATTCTTTACATAGCTTCTTCTGAATCCCTGCTAGGTGGTCTAAAAGGGCAGCTGCAAAATTTAAAAAAGGAAAAGAAAGAAAGAAGGAAATTGAACTGTTTCGTTTTATCGCATCAAGAGCTAGTGCAGCTGGATGCAGGAAAAGTGAGGCAAGTCGTACGTGGCATTCTGAAGGCACACCTGCGCAGAAGAACATTGCCGTCTCCCAGGTTACTCTTTTACTGTTGGGGCAAACTGGCCATTTAACTTACTGGGAAAGTTTCAGTGGGGAGCTCTCGTTGGGGCAGATGGGGGGGGGGCTACCTGTGGCCAGGAACAAACGGAGTCAAACCAGGCCAGCTCTGCCAACCCTTCCAGAACCATTAGGCTAGCATTAGGGTTGCCAGTCTCCAGGTGGGGCCTAGAGATCTCCAGGAGTTACAACTGATCTCCAGACTACAGCGATCAGCTCCCCTGGAGAACATGGTTGATCTGGAGGGTGGGTGTGGCATTATATACCCTGCTGTAGCCCCTCCCCTCCCTCAACGTTGTTCTCCCAGGCTCTACCCTAGGGTTGCCAGCTCTGGGTTCAGAAATGCCTGGAGATTTGGGGCTGGAGCCTTGCGGAGAACTGGTTTTGGGGAGGAGAGAGACTTTCATGGGTTGGGTTGCCAGGTCCCTCTTCACCACGGATGGGAGGTTTTCGGGGTGGAGCCTGAGGAGGGCGGGGTTTAAGGAGGGGAGGGACTTCAATGCCATAGAGTCCAATTGCCAAAGCGGCCATTTTTCTCCAGATGAACTGATCTCTATCGTCTGGAGGTCAGTGTCAGGCCTTTGCTGCTAGCAGGCTCTTGACATGAGCAGTGGCTACACTCCAAGTTCTTGATTCTCATGCCTGTAAACTCTGTGTACAGTCTCCCTCGCCTTGCTTCCCACAGCTGTGGGGATGTTTAGTCTTCCTGTCCTGGGAATCCTTATCTCGAGTATGCTAGCCGTGTCTACCTTTGTAGCCTGTAACGCTTTTAAACTTGTAACCAACCGATGCATCGCCATTACTAGCCTCATCTGCGTTTAAGCAGTCAGCTTCTTTTATCTGCCTTTTGCTCCTAATAAAGTATTACTGCTTCAGGATCACCTGCCTGAGTGAGTTTGCTTATGGGATGCTAAGGACAGACACCTGAGTTTGACAGTCAGCTGTAATAGTGGAGGTTGAGCAAAAAAACACAGCCGTATTGACCAAAACAGGCTATCCAAAGGGACACGAACAATAATAAATTGTAATGAATTGTGTGCACAAAACCGGTACAAAAACAATAGAAAATACAGTAGTATAAGTACATGTCAGGACACCAAACTAGTCCTTACTAAAAGTCCCAAACTGAGTTCATGTATACCTCACAGAAGTGCGGGCTTTCTGAGTCATAGAATCGGAAGGGACCACCAGGGTCATCTAGTCCAACCCCCTGCACAATGCAGGAAATTAACAACTACCTCCCCCCCACATCCCAGTGACCCCAACCCTCCCCCCACCATGCAGGATCCCACAATCAAAGCACTCCCAACATATGGCCATCCAGCCTCTGTTTAAAGACCTCCAAAGACGGGGACTCCACCACCCTCTGAGGCAGTGCATTCCACCATCGAACAGCCCTCACCATCAGGAAGTTCTTCCTAATGTTTAGGTTTTCTATTAGTTTAAATCCATTACTCCGTGTCCTAGTCTCTGGAGCAACAGAGAACAAGCTAGTTCCCTCATCAACATGACATCCCTTCAAATATTTAAACATGGCTAACATGTCACCCCTTAACCTTCTCTTCTCCAAACTAAACAAACCCAACTCCCTAAGTCTCCCCTCATAGGGCATGGATTCCAGACCTTTGACCATTCTGGTCGCCCTCCTCTGGACACGCTCCAACTTGTCTACATCCTTCTTATATTGTGGAGCCCAAAACTGGGCACAGTATTCCAAGTGAGGTCTGACCAATGCAGAATACAGTGGTAGTATTACTTCCCTTGATCTAGACACAATACTCCTATTGATGCAGCCCAGAATTGCATTGGCCTTCTTAGCCGCCATATCACATTGTTGACTCATGTTCAGTTTGTGGTCCACTAAGACTCCCAGATCTCTTTCACATGTACTGTTGTCAAGCCAACTCTCTCCCATCCTGTACCTGTGCCTTATGTTGTTTCTGCCTAGGTGAAGTACCTTACACTTCTCCCTATTGAAATCCATTTTATTACTTATGGCCCAGCAATGAGTAGTCCAGTTGCGTGTAGGAGAGCCGCTGAGATGATGCTATTGCCAAGAAATCAAGCTGAGGAATGATCAAAGAATTACAAGAATCCGGTATAATTCTTGTTTCGCTATTCTTCCTCAGATCACGATGTACTTAGATGAATATATCTGGACCATGTTTTCACTCGTTCCTAAGAATTACTGGACTCATATGTCTGTTTCACGAAACCTACACTTCTGTGAGCTATACATGAACTCACTTTGGGACTTTTGGCAAGGACTAGTTTGGTGTCCTGACTTATACTACTGTACTTATACTACTGTATTTTCTATTGTTTTTGTACCCGTTTTGAGCATGCAATTCATTACAATGGATTATTGCACGTGTCCCTTTGGATAGCTTGTTTTGGTCAATACTGCTGTGTTTTTTTGCCCTAATGTACAGCATGTTCTTTGCGGTAACCAGAAAAAAATGCACATGAAAAATGCCCACATGAAAATTGCTCACAGAAAAAAAAAACTGTCATAAATGCTCACAAGGAAAGAAGCCCACAAGGAAAAATGCCCGCACGGAAAAATACTCACATTTAAATACTTAAGGCCGGAGAAGTTTGGGGCAGGTTCAGGAGTTATAGCTCCAAGCACAATAGTGGCGGAAATATGAGGTGCTGTATATAGGGCGCTGTATAGTCAGAATGCCCCCCCACGGGTCACCGCCCCGACCTCCAGTCGCATCCAAGCCCCACACCTTCCCTTGTCATTACTGCCAGGGTAGTTCAGTTTCAGTCACCTTTATTGGCATGAGTATTTTCCCGTGTGGGCTTTTTTCTTGTGTGCATTAATGACAGTGGGGTTTTTCTGTGCGCAATTTTCATGTGGGCTTTTTTCAAAGAACCGTTCTTTGCATTCTGTTAACTACCTGGAGGTTGGCAAGCCTATCAATGGGTATAGTGTCACAGAGTCCACCTTCCAAAGTGGCCATTTTCTCTAGGTGAACAGATCTCTGTCACCTGGAGATCAGTTGTAATCCCTGGAGGTTGGCAATGCTACTCCGCCCCTAAATCTCCTGGAATCTCCCAGTTGGGAGCTGGCAACCCTGGCTTGCACCCTGCAGGGGAATCACGATCGGATAAGCATCTGCTCAGCAGATGCTTTCTCCTTAGCAGCCTCCAGCTGGAAGCTGTGGGTGAGCCGGGGCCCCTAAGGGGCACCTCTAGCTGTGTCTGAGCTGCATGGTCCCTGTGCGGCTGGCTTGTTGAGCCATAAGGCTAGGGTTGCCAGGTCCCTCTTTGCCTTCGGCAGGAGATTTTTGGAGCAGAGCCTGAGGAGGGTGGGGTTTGGAGGGGTTTTAATGCCATACAGCCCAATTGCCAAAGTGGCCATTTTCTCCAGGTGAACTGATCTCTATCGGCTGGAGATCAGTTGTAATAACAGGAGATCTCCAGCTAGTACCTGGAGGTTAGGAAAACAGCACAGGAGAATAAGTTTACAAGAATAGCAAAAATATTATTGAGTGCTTAGACATAAATGGCAAAACAATGATGGAATACATAAACATGAACTACTGTTCTGCTAATATATACAGTACATACAAAACATGTATGATGCAGTCTCTATGCAACAAAAAGATTGTATTATCCACCCTTGCTGCTCTTTCACATGGTCACCGTGGTATTCTTCACGTGTGTTTTGAGTTCAACATAGAAATGTCATGAACTACAGCAGGGGTTGCCAACTGATTATAAGCTCCCCAAGAGTTGCTCACAATCAAGTCGGCTGGTCAACTGTCCCTCCCCATCAGCGCCAAAAAGTTGATAGGGCCAGGGTGTTTCCTGGCAGGCTCTAGACAGGGGAAACACTCGGGGTACTTTTCATTCATGAAAAGTAGCTCTCATTAAAGAAAGGCTTGGCGGCCCCTGGATCACACTGCTTTTCTTTGTATTTGGATCCCACTTTTACCATGGTTGTCCATGCCCATACATATATCTATCTACTAAGAGTCCATTTCGTGCATCAGATGAAGTGGACTCTAGCCCACAGAAGTTTATGCCATAATAAATCTGTTGTCTTTCTGGTGCCACAAGATTCCTTTTTTGAATTTTTACACAACAGACCTTACACAAGTCCCCTTTTGGAATTTGTTACTTAGAAATGACTCAGACGTGAATGTGCATAGAATGGCAGCCTTAAACCAGTCCACTTCCCTCCTTTCTTGTTCTGTTTCACAGGTCATTTGCAGTGCTTTCCTGTCTCTGTGTCCCATGTCAATTTTGCCTGTTATGGAAATTACCGCAATTTGAATTCTTTCAGTTGCAGAACTTCACAAGATTGTGGCAGGTGGTTGACGAAGGGAAAAATGAATTTTAAAATCAACCTATCTTGATTTGGAACAGGGCAAATCAAGCCAGCTTCTTTCATTAATAAAGTAGACTGAGAAATAAAATTAGGTTAATAGAGAGGACCAACTGTTTACCTGGACTTTTCTGAAATTAAAACTGTGGTGATATTACAAAATTTGAGGCATCACAGTAATTTAATATTCTTATATATCTGGAATGAATATCCCTTTAAAAGTTATTTTCAAAATTTTCCTCAGTGATTTTTCATGGTGAATATTACTTGCTACATATCTTTATGATCATTACAGTAATATTATTACACTTATATCTCATCTATCTCTCATTGTGGAGTTTTAGGCAGTCCCCAGAATTTCCCCCATGCAGGCACGAACTATACCCAAAACTTCAGCAAGGGGGCTGAATACAGGCTCCCCAAATACAGTGTATACTAGGGTTGCCAGGTCCCCTCTGGCCACCGGCGGAGGATGGGGGGTAGTGTTGCCAGGTTGGGAACTCCTGGAGATTTGGGGATGGAGCCTGGGGAGGACAGGGACCTCAGTGGGGTTCAATGCCACAGAGTCCACCCTCCAAAGCATCCCTTTCCTCCAGGGGAACTGATCTCTGCAGTTTGCAGATGAGCTGTAATTCCGGGGGATCCCCAGGTCCCACCTGGAGGCTGGCATCCCTAGTGAATATGTATGGCCCTGATATTCATTGTCAGCATTAGACATCTGAATCTTTTCCAGTAGTGCCAGTATCTCATAGCAAGCTTCCAACAACATGTAAGACCTTTTATGTCCATTCATTCCTTTTAACGGCTCAAGAAACATCCTCTTGTATAGTCCAAAAAATAATAATAATAATACCCAGGGAAATGTCAGATGCTGATTCTGAAATTGAAATGGCACATTTTGGGATGACATTTCAAAACTCGGAAATGTGAAAACAAGCTGGGTTTTAACATTTCATTTACTCATTATTAATTTATTATAACACTGCCTTTCTCACTATTGACGGCGACCCATTATTGTGCTGGTGACATATGAGACACTTAAAGGGGAAAAAAACAATCCTGTGGATTCGAACCCGAGGCGCTGATGGCCCAGAATCCTGTTTGGCTCAGTGGGCAGTGCTTGATATACAGAAGATCCACTGACACGCTTAGCCATAAAAAAACCCCAAACCCCTCAGCAAAGGCCGGCACACATTACCTAAAAAGTTGTTAAAAGTAAAGGTAGTCCCCTGTGTAAGCACCCGGTCATTACTGACCCATGGGGTGACGTCACATCCCGACATTTACTAGACAATGTTTATGGGGTGGCTTGCCATTGCCTTCCCCAGTTATCTACACTTCATTTTATTTATTTATTTATTTATTACATTTCTATCCCGCCCTCATTCCCAGCAAGCCGGGCTCAGAGCGGGTCACAACAAGATAAAACATAGGTTAAAACATACTTTAAAATCCTTCTTCATTATACATTAAAACAATAGAATATGATGACCTTCCCTTTCGTTTGCAGCCACTAGACCAGTGGTTCCCAACCTTTTTTTGACCAGGGACCACTAGGACTTTTTTGTTCGGTGCAGGGACCCCAAGGTTCAAAATAAAAATTCCGGGAATTTGAAAATAAACTTTAATCATAACTGTTAGTTAAAAATTAAACTTAGAATTATATTTGAATATATATATTTTATAATAGAGAACTTTTAATTGAAAATATTAATTTATTATGGGTTTATAACTTTGTTTCGCGGACCTTAATTTAGTTCTCGCGGACCCCTGGGGGTCCATGGACCCCTGGTTGGGAACCAGTGCACTAGACACTAAACAGGCCTGGAGAACAGTGGACCCCCCAATCTGGTTGGGGGCGGATGGCGGAACAGTTCTGTTTTGCAGGCCCTGCAGAACTCCTTTAGATCCCGCAGGGCCCTGATGTGACTTGGAAGACTGTGCCACCAGGCTGGGGCCAGGGCTGAAAACGCCCTGGCCCTTGTCGAGGACAGCCGCACACTCCAGGGGCCGGGGACCACCAGCAAGCTGGGTACTCATTTTACCGACCTTGGAAGTATGGAAGGCTGAGTCAACCCAACTTTCTTATAAGACTTTTATCTGCCTGGCCACGGTGCACCTCAAGGCATCTCTTGTCTGTGGTCAGGGGAACATTCCTTATATTTATCACTAGTGGGCAGCATCTAGGCAAGGCTGGATCCATCGTTGAGACGCATTCCGCTGACCCCAGGCCTTACCTTGGTTGAGGTAGGTGAGGGTCTCCTCGTGCTGTTTGACGGCTGGGGACGTGGCTGCGCACAGCACGTACTGGAAGGAAGGGCAGTGCTGCTCAGCTGACGTCGAGATGCTGTTGGTTTCCTCCTGCTTCAGGAACGGCAAAGGCAGAGGCTCCCTGCAGGGACCCAGACAGGGTGCGTCAGTGGACAGCTTGTGGAGTGCGCACGGGGGAGAGCCACGCAAGCCGTTTTGACACTATGATCATTCATGAGTTAGGAAATCCCTGCGTGGAAAGCATCCCTGCGCATGCCACCCATCTGTAGAAAGGCACTTGCAAATATATCCAGGCGTGCTTTGCTGCATGGTGTCATGAGTGCAGGTATGCTGCAGCCAGCTTTTTTGAGCATGAGCTGGCACGCTGGCGCAGTTGTGACTGCCGGCCCACAAGCGGATCGTGCACTGATTTTTGCCACCAAGTGCTTCCTATGTACGAATGCAGAGACACCAAAAGATGCACTTTGAATGTTAAGTCTATGCCAGCGAGGGTGTACGTTCCCTTGTAAAGCCGCTCTTTTTCTTCCCCTCTTTGTGTGGACACAATCAGCAACCGTGACTCGCCTGCAAAAATGTTTATGAGCCCACCTGCTAATAACCTCTCTGCGTTAGTCAGCAAGGGCAGGCTGCCAGCTTCAAAGTCAAGCAAACGGGCTCTCTGCCATCTCCCACCCACCCACCCACCCCACCCGATTCCAGGAAGTGACTTTTCTATGCTGGACAATCACGATCCCCAAAGTCGCCTCTTTTAATAAGTCAGCGAGGCATTCTCCTTGTTGCATGTGAAAATGCCCTCCTTATTTCGTTTTCCTGCCCACTGGACAGCCCTGGGACAACCACTCTCTTTCAGCCAAATGAACGTCACAGCAACCTCACAGACCACTGGGAGCAGGGCCTCTCAGTACTTAAGCCAGCGTGGTGTAGTGGTCAAGAGCGGTGGTTTGGAGCGGTGGACTCTGACCTGAAGAACCGGGTTTGACTCCCCACACCTTCACATGAGTGGTGGAGTCTAATCTGGTGAACCAGTTTGGTTTCCCCACTCCTACACATGAAGCCAGCTGGGTGACCTTGGGCTAGTCACAGCTCTCTTAGAGCTCTCTCAGCCTCACCTACCTCATAAGGTGTCTGTTGTGGGGAGGGACTGTTTTACTGAGACATAAACTTCATGTCCTGTTTCTCAAGAGCGCCGGCCCGGCTGCTGTTGGGGTGCTGGGCTGGGTCTGATCCTGCTAGTTCAGGCCGTGAGTTCTAATGGGTACCACGGCTCACCTGTAGCCTTCTAAGCATCCCTTCCTGTACAATTCTGTCTGAATATTCCCAGCACCCAAGTCTCCACTGGTGGCAAAGGTAAGGCAGATAAAAGAAGACCTCTCACCTGATTAGGTTGCTGCTGGAGCAGGGATACATTTCTCCTGGGCTTGGCCAGTAATGGTCAGGTTGGCTGTGCCAGAAAAGCATGGTTGGTGGATCCCAAAAGGAGGATGTCAGAAGCAGAATAAAAACAACAACAACCCCCCACCCAAAAAAAAAGCTCCCTAGAAGAAGCCTGAACACCAGAGTAGCCTGCTGTTCTTCTGGATTGCAAGGATCATCCCTGTAGTCTTTAAGCACCTTCCGGCCAGGTGGGTGTGTGCCAGGAGAGGTGACCTCTGATTGGCTGAGAGAGAGATGCCTCAGATAACAGTTGGGCTGCTTTTTACTGCTTTCCCTCTCCTGCGGTTGGTCGGAGGTGTATATAGCTGTTACCGCTACCTGCTGTTTGCCACTGTCAAGGACCCCAGACCCATTTCATTTGCTGAAGGCCGTTCCCCTCCAGAGAAGCAAACCCAGAAGGGAAGCCACCCCTCCCTGCTGCAGCAGAGGTGAAGACTGGTGGTGATTCAAAGACTGAGGCTATTCACAGACAAAGCAGCAGATATTTTCATGGACTGGATTCCACTTAATCAGATGTGCTGTTCTCTGGGACAATGTTCCCAAGGAGATGCAGGGATGGGTCTCTGCCCACTTTGGGGGAGGCGTTCGAAACAGTTTTACTACTTTTGGTGTACTCTGCTCAGTGTGAGTTGGTTGTGTTACTGTTTCATGCCTTCTTTTTGTTGGATGGTATGTCTTCAAAGGGTTTCCATAGGCCACCCCGCACCTCGGGTCAGTGTTAACATTTTAAACGTATAGATGTTTAAAAGCAAAGTTAGTTGAACAGACAACTAACGTGCGGGTATCTGTTCTCCTTGTTAAGAATGAACAATGGGCAAAGAGGTGGAACACAAGGGTGGCGTTCATCTTTATGTTGTTGTAAAAAAAGTGTTTATAGGAGAGGTGCAGGGAAGGGGGTGAGCAAATGGGCCATTTGTGGCTGTAATGGAATGAGGGGTGCCAGGGAAATAGCAGCTAAATAGCTGCAGATCCCAAACAATGTATTGTTCAATCAATCAAGTTTTTTCCCCGATACAATATCAGCTCTGAATAAAAACCAAAGTTCGGTTAAAATAATAAAATAAAATAATAAAAGTTGATGTTTCTGGGAGGGATGATTTGAAGAAGAGGAGGAAAGATCTATGGGGAAAGGTTTTCAATCAGCCGTTTACGAATCCCACTAGACCAGAGGCAAAATTTGGCTATTTGAGTGGTTATCTCACCTGACAATATTAAAAAGAAATTATCTAGAGAAAGAAATAACCTCTTCTGTATAGCTTTATGTTGAACTGTAATCAATGAGAGTCAAACGGTACTCTTAAAACCAGGATTTTCCTCCTTTAGAAATCAACTGCTGCATCATCCACATTTGATGGAAATTTACACTTTGGTCTTTTATGCATGGCTGTTTCATTCGCTGTTGCCCCTCCAACGACTTTGGGTCTTTGTTTGGATTATGCATGCTGTTTCCGACTCTCAGAGGTCGCCTCACTTCCCTCCTGCGTTTCCCCGCGTTTTGCCCCACATTTTGAGGGACCTGTTTTATTTTGAATTTCAAAACGCGGGGAAATTCAGGGGCAGAGCAAGGTGACCTCTGACGGTCAGAAACAGCAGGCATAATCCAAACAAAGACCCGAAGTTGTCCGAGGGGTGACAGCGAGTGAAACAGCCATGCATAAAAGGCCTTAATGAAATGATACATACAAACACACATATGATTTCCAGCAAGCAACTAGAGCCCTGGATCTCTTGGAATTACAACCGATCTCCATACTATGGAGATCAGTTCCCCTGGAGAAAAGGACTGCTATAGAGGATAGAGGGTAGACTCTATGGTATTATACCCCCTAAGGTCCCTTTTCTCCTGAGGCTCCATCCCCAAATCTCCAGGAATTTCCCAGTGCAGAATGGGCAACCCAATTGCTGCCTCCCATATCAATGAACAGCTCCCATAGGAAAGATGAAAGCAGAGCTCTAAGGCTCAATCTTACTGCAACATAGGGTTGCCAATCTCCAGGTACTAGCTGGAGATCTCCTGTTATTACAACTGATCTTCAGCCGATAGAGATCAGTTCCCCTGGAGAAAATGGCCGCTTTGGCAATTGGACTCTATGGCATTGAAGTCCCTCCCCTCCCCAAACCCCACCCTCCTCAGGCTCCGCCCTGAAAACCTCCTGCCGGTGGCAAAGAGGGACCTGGCAACCCTACTGCAACAGCAAATATGTCTTTCAGGTGGCTTGGCCCACACTGACCAGGTTCCCTTGGCAGATATTCTACTAGTAAGAATAATGTGAAAATGTGTACAGTACAATCCAGGTATTCACCTTATTTCACTCTGCAACAACCGTATAAGGTAGGGCGGCGTTCTTATTCTCAGAGTGGAGACGGGGGTCTGAAACAGAGGACAGTGGCTTGCCCAATATGTGTTGGCAAGTTTGCGCAGATACCTGCAAAGAGTTGAACAAGGAACTAACCCGTTTCACCCCCCCCCCAACTCTCTTCGAGCGGTTCGACTCTCCCAATTCTGCCTTTTTTGCCACACTGTCCTAACGAGAACAAGCCTGGGAAGGAGTTAACTGTCGCGGCAGCATTGAAATTAATGACTCTGACACCGTGAAATGCACCGTTGCTTGGAGTGTGTAGGAGGTCAAGAAAGAAAATGGTCTGACGCACGAGGAAAGGATGGATTCTTTTGTGTTGTTTTGCAACATCGCTGAAAAAACATTTCCGTATTACGGAAAAAGTGTTATAAATGTATCATTGTATAAAGCCCTGTGGTGGTCAGTCAATCACCAGTGGAATGAAGGGGGGAGGGAGAGACACTGTTACCTGCTCACCTGTTCCCAGATTATTCCTGTTTGGGTGTCTGTTTGAAAGCGTCAGGTCCAGCATCACCAAAACAAACTTACCATGTGGGAGAGAGTCCAGGTGCAGGTGGAAGAGACAGCCGGATTGCATTTCTACCTCCTGCCGGAGGGTATGGGACACAATAGGGGGGCACATAACTCAGCAGAAGAGAGCATTTGTGTCCACAAAAAACCCGTTCCACCCTGTCATCACCAAGGAAAGGAGCACAGGGGGAGACTTTTCTCTGTCCAAGACGTTCCAGGACTGCAACCAATCACAACTGGGCTGGATGGACCAGGATTGTGATTCAAGGCAGCTATCAGTTCTGACCCACCAAGCCAAACACGGCCTGTCCACTAGCCCTGCGCTGGATCCTGGAAGGTGCTTCACCGCTAGGGTTGCCAGCCTCCAGGTGGTGGCTGGAGATCTCCTGGGATTTCATCTGATCTCCAGGCGACAGAGATCAGTTCACTTGGAGAAAATGGCCACTTTGGAAGGTGAACTCTAGGGCATTATACCCCACTAAAGCCCCCCCCTTCCCAAACCCCTTCCTTTCTCAGGCTCCACCCCCAAAATCTCCAGATATTTCCCAACCTGGAGCTGGCAACCACATTTATGCAGTCCTGGGAAGGTGTTTCTAAAAAGTGGATGGTATCTCAAGGCTTGGGAGGGAAGGCAGCATGATATAGCCTGATCTTGTCAGATCTCAGAAGCGAAGCAGAGTCCGTACTTGGAAGAGAGACCTCCAAGGAAGACTCTGCAGAGGAAGGCAATGTCCAACCATCTCTGCTTCTCACTTGCTGTGAAAACCCCTTACTGGGGTCGCCATAGGTCAATTGCGACTTGATGCCACTTTACACACACGCACACATCTCAAGGCCTTTGTGGGGCACCAACCGTGGCTCAGGGACAGGCTCACGGGGTCCAAATTTGTGCCAATCGGAACGTGTCTTTTACTGATCCCCCCCTGCGCTGCACGGTTACGCCAAAGCATCTCTGCTTGGTTAGAGAGGTGGGCAGATGTGGGGTCTCTGCAAGATAGGATTGCCAACCTCCAGGTAGTGGAATATAGTATAGGAGCGAAGAACATTTACAAACAAGGTGCAATTTATATAAGCTACTGAGATACCTATATACATACAATGTACAAACACAAGTAACCACACTATAACCAACACACAGTATGTACAAAATATACAATCAAAGGGCAAAAAGTCTTTCAAAGGTCTCAGCAGAGTACCAAGTAAGTAATGAGTTCAGGTTCAATATTCAAGATGAATGAGAAGCCACAATCTTCAATAGGATACGGCCGTTTCAAATTCACAATAACGTAGAATCCTTCTTCAGTCCTTCCTGTATTTTAAAATGGCAGTACATGGTCATATACTCTTGATTACAGCTATTCAAGATACAAAGTTAAATGAATAAAACATACTTACAGAGAATTGCTTCTAAAGAGTGTATAGTCATACACAATCATTTTCATATCCCAGTTTCTTACTCATGGGGAGGTAGGGTTGGCCAGCTCTGGATTGGGAAATGCCTAGAGATTTTGGGGGTGGAGCCTGAGAAAGATGGGGTTTGAGGAAGGGAGGGACTTCAGCAAGGTATAATGCCATAGAATCCACCTTCCAGAGTGGCCATTTTCTCCAGGGGGACTGATCTCTGTCACCTGAAGATCAGTTGTAATCCCAGGAGGTCTCTAGCTACCACCCGGAAGCTGGCAATCCTATGGGGAGGTGTTTTGATCATTAAAGAAAAACAAAAAACTATCCCTTTCTACAGCTCGAATTCTACCACCTTATTCTTCTGCTTGTGTAGACCATACCTATGAAGTCTAAATAGGGTTGCCAGGTCCCTCTTCACCACCAGCAGGAGGTTTTTGGGGCAGAGCCTGAGGAGGGCAGGGTTTGGGGAGGGGATGGACTTCAATGCCATAGAGCCCAATTGCCAATGAGGCCATTTTCTCCAGGTGAATTGATCTCTATCAGCTGGAGATCAGTTGTAATAGCAGGAGATCTCCAGCTAGTACCTGGAGGTTGGCAACCCTAAGTCTAAACCCCATGATAACCTGCTGTCCTTCCCTCCCCAGAGCACAAGAATCTGTCAGTTCCTTCAGACAAGCACCTCTCTGAGTTAATATTGCAATGCCAATCAGACAGATCCGGCTGGCCCGAACCAGCACCGTTAGATACCTGTCCCAGGTGAGCTCAGCAGGTTCAGTCCTGCAGCCAAAGTACCCAAGTGGCAGCTTCGGGGGGGTGGGGGAGGGAGTCATGAGGAGGAGGACACTGCAAAGGGGCTCCCTGCCATTAGCAGCACAGAAGGTGACTGGCACTACAGAAGCCCTGTGAGGTAGGTGGGGCTGAGAGAACTGTGACTAGTCCAAGGTCACCCAGCTGGCTTCACGAGGAGGAGTGGGGAAACAAATCCAGTTCACCAGTCCACTGCTCATCAATCCCGATTTTCCAGATTAGAGTCCACCGCTCCAAACCGCCGCTTTTAACCGCTATACCACACTGGCTCCCAAATCTCCAGGAATTTCCCACCTACAGTAGGCAACCCTAGCAAGAGGACCGAGAGTGTGGTCTTGTGCTGCCCCTGCTGCAAGGGGCTGTGCCCATGGGGCAAGCAAGGTAGCGGTGGTCCCAGTGGGGAGGGTGGGCTACAGAGAGACCCTGCATCCGGGCTTGGACAGTTCAGGAGCCAGAGAGAGGCACAAGCCAAGCCTGTCACTTCCTCCTAGGATTGCCAGGTCCCCCTCCCCGGCCACTGGTAGGGGATAGGGGGGTAGGATTGCCAGATTCAGGTCGGGAAACCCTGGAGATTTGGAGGTGGAGCCTGGGGATGACAGGGACATCCGTGGGGCACAAGGCCCCCCAGTGCCCACCCTCCAAAGCATCCATTTTATCCAGGGGAACTGTGCAGACTGGAGTTGAGCTGCAATCCTGGGGGAGCCCCAGGTCCCACCTGGTGGCTGGCATCCCTGCCTCCTCTCTAGGGTTGCCAACTTCCAGATGGTGGCTGGAGATCTCCTGGGTTTACGACTGATTTCCAGGTGATAGAGATCAGTTCTCCTGGAGAAAATGGCCACTTTGAAAGGTGGACTCTAGGGCATTATGCCCCACTGAAGTCCCTCCCCTCCCCAAACCCCACCCACTTGAGGCTCCCCCCCACAAAACTCCAGGTATTTCCCATCCCGGAGCTGGTATCCCTGCCTCCTCTAGATGGGTTAGGGTTGCCAGGTCCCTATTCACCACCAGGTTTTTGGGGTGGAGCCTGGAGAGGGAGGGGAGGGACTTCAATGCCATAGACTCCAATTGCCAAAGCAGACATTTTCTCCAGGTGAACTGCTCTCTACTGGCTGGAGATCAGTTGTAATAGCAGATCTCCAGCTAGTACCTGGAGGTTGGCAACCCTAAGATGGGTGCCTACTGGGTTGCTTGGGTGTAGGGTTGCCAGGTCCCCTCTTCTCACTGGTGGGAGTTTCTTTTCGGCGGGCCTGGGGGGGAGCGATTCATTTCCATAGAGTTTTTGGAGGAAATGGCTAGAGCATCCCGATCGATGCTGGCACTTCTGGGGTGCCCTAACCATTTCCTCCAAAAACTCTACGGAAATGAATCGCTCCCCTGGGGTAAACTCGGAAGTGACAGTATCGCACTGGGAGTGCCCATGTGGGCAGGGATCGCTCTCCTCTTCCTGCTTCCGCCCGCCAACCATCAGCTGGTCGGCGGGCGGCCCGGTTGATTGGCAGGCAATTGCCCTCCACAACCGGGCAGTTTGTTTGTTTTTTTAATAAATTTTGATTAATTTTCAAAACATAAACTTATCAACAATTTAACAACAATTGAAGGAATAGATCTTCGACATGAAAATGTCCATATGTTGTTATAAATGTAATTTAATGAATATATATACTGACTTCCCACCTCCATCTACCTCAAAATAAAGTGGTATAATCTATCGTTTATAATTCTGATCCTAATATTATTCTAAATATCCAATTTACCCTTAACTCTTATTTATTATATCCATTTTACTTTTCAATCAATTTTAAAGTTAATACATTATGGATCAGATTAAGAAATAACTTTCCATTTTCCCAAAGGGTAATTCTTGTTCACGATAATTCCTCCAAGCCTCCCATTCTCCCCAAAATTGTTCATTATCCTTTTGGTTTATTGTAGCCGTTAGTTTCGCCATCTCCACCAGTTCTAGCATTTTTATTATCCAATCTTTTTTCTCCGGAACGTCCGTCACTTTCCATTTACGCCAGTGGTTCCCAACCTTTTTTTGACCAGGGACCACTAGGACTTTTTTGTTCGGTGCAGGGACCCCAAGGTTCAAAATAAAAATTCCAAGAATTTGAAAATAAACTTTAATCATAACTGTTAGTTAAACATTAAACTTAGAATAATATTTGAATATATATTTTTATAATAGAAAACTTTTAATTGAAAATATTAATTTATTATGGGTTTATAACTTTGTTTCGCTGACCTTAATGTAGTTCTCGCGGACCCCTGGGGGTCCATGGACCCCTGGTTGGGAACCAATGATTTACACAGACAACCGGGCAGTTCGGGCAGTTTGGAACCCTGTTTGGGCGGGGAAGTGGCCCTATCGGCTAGGCTGAGACTGACCGGCCCCAGGCCTCCCACCGGGCTACCTGGCTGCCTGCGTCTGTGAATCCTGGCTTTCCTCTGACTAACAAACAAGGGTAGTGAATCAAAAGTGCCCTGATGGGCGGTGGGGAGACCTTGAGAAGGACTCATTCTGTGGATCCAGAACAAAGCGTTACTAGATTTCAAGATGCTGACAGCCTATTAGGGATCAATTCATCCTACGCGTTCGCTCTGACTAAGGAGGTGCAGCAGAGGCCAAGAGGAGAGGAGCGCTCGGTGGGTCGTGAGTCATGTATGCTTTTAGATCATACAGCGCTTTGGCATCAGGCGACTTTCCTGTTATTGCATTCAGGCATAGTGGATGCTTTTCTACTCCAGGCTACTGTTAGAAAGCCAGCTTTGCTTCCTGGCATGCCCAGCATGGCGAAGCTGTTATTCTAGTGAAGAAATCTGACAAATATCAATGCCCTAAACAAAAAACAAAACAAAAAACCCTTCAAACTGCTAGGCCTTGGTAATATTGGGTGGAACCCTATGTTTTAAGCCGCAGAAAAAGCATTTGCAGAAATGCTTGAGAGCTGGGGTCCCCAATAGGGTTGCCAGCTCTGGGTTGGGAAATACCTGCAGATTCTGGGTTGGGAAATACCTGCAGATTTTGGCAGAGGAGGGTGGGGTTTGGTATAAGGCCATAGAGTCCACCTTCCAAAGCAGCCATTTTCTCCAGGGGAACTAATGTTTATCACCTGGAGATCAGTTGTAATTGCTGGAGATCTCCAGCCTGGAGGATGGCAACCCTAGTCCCCAATGTGGTGACTGTGGGGGGCCATGGCGTCTGTTGACACCTTTCCTGGTGGGGCTTCTGCCCATCCTCCAGGTGGGGCTTCTGCCCAGCAAGGCTTCTGATTGGCCACTGGAGTTTTGATTGGCTGTGCAGATTTTTTAAAACGTTGCTCCATCAGCCGGTGCCACCACCGCACAAGGATCTGCACTGTGTGACTGAAGGTAAGCTGTGGCAGCCATTTGGGGGCTGGCTCCGCCTCCTGTGGCAGCCAACTTGTGGTTGCGCCCACCACACTGTCCAAATTCCAAAGGTGCCCACAGGTTCAAAAAGGTTGGGGACTCCTGCCTCCTTTATGCTGTTCTGAGATCCGAACCTCCCCCAATCTTCCAATGCAATCATTCTGCCATGAAGGAGCTAGAAAAGATTCTTGAGTGTCAGGATGTGGCCACCAAGATCAAGTTAATTCATGCCATCGTATTCCCTATTACTATGTATGCGTGTGAAAGCTGGACATTGAAGAAAGCTAGTAGGAAGAAAGTAGATTCCTTTGAAATGTGGTGTTGGAGGAGAGCGTTACGGATACCGCCAAAAAGAAGAAATCAGTGGGTTCTAGATCAAATCAAGCCTGAACTGACCCTAGAAGCTAAAATAACTAAACTGAGGCTATCATATTTTGGTCACATTATGAGAAGACAAGAGTCACTGGAAAAGACAGTCATGCGAGGAAAGGTTGAGGGCAGCAGGAAAAGAGGAAGACCCAACAAGAGATGGATGGACTCGATAAAGGAAACCACAGCCCTCAATTTGCAAGATCTGAGCAAGACTGTCAAAGATAGGACGTTTTGGAGGCCATTGATTCATAGGGTCACCATGAGACTTGACGGCACATAACACACACACACACACATGCAAGCTGAGTCAATTTCTGCAGGGCATTGAGATGTTCCTAAAGCTCCATTGATTTACAGCAGAGGTTTAGGAGCCCCGCCCGAGCTTCCTGCCGTATGACTTCAGGGTCTATTTGCATCTGAAGGTGACCAGACAGGACACCCTCCTTCCTGGCCTGCTGGCTGTGCATTTCAGCTCTGAAATGAAAGTGTGGGGAAAAGCAGAAATCTGTGCAGGGAAAACCTGGTTCCAGGCCTGCGCACACAGATCTCTACACTGGATCAGCAACTGTACCCCAAGTGCCAAACACATGGCTAGCACTGGCAGCATCAATCAGTTGTCTGAGCAGGTGACTAACTCACTTAAAAACAAATTCAAACCTTGCTGGAGCAGAAAATTGTTCCATTGAGTCCGGGATCTGGTTTCCAACTTAACACACACTGAATTTCAAAAATGTGTGTGTTAAGTGCCGTCAAGTCGCTTCCCACTCTCGGTGACCCTATGAATCAATGTCCTCCCAAATTTCCTCTCATTAACAGCCTTGCTCAGGTCTTGCAAACTGAGGACTGTGGCTTCCTTTATAGTCAATCCATCTCTTGTTGGGTCTTCCTCTTTTCCTGCTGCTTTCCACTTTTCCTAGCATGATTGTCTTTTTCGGTGAGTCTTGTCTTCTCAGAATGTGACCAAAGTACGATAGCCTCAGTTTCGTCATTTTAGCTGATGCTCAAACCTGGCTAGAAGTCCTGGTCTCCAATGTGGACAGGTTCCCCTAATCTCAGATATGGGACATTTGTCGCGGGGTGAAGGAGTGGTACTCTGTACAGCTCAGAGGCATTGTCATTTCTATTAGTAACTTCACGCTAAACTCCACTGTGCCATATGCTGCAGCTGAGCCCTAGTTATCTCTAGTTCAAATGGAACCCTGTACACATCAGTTAATTCATTTCTGTGTGTTTAATTTAGGATGGGGTCTGGAAGGGGGAACTGCTTGGAACTGGAAGCCTTAATCATGTTTTTTTAATTATTCTTTTGTTTACCTTTTCCCTATAATGAGTTCAAAGCTAAGGGAAAGAAGGAAATGACATTAGCAAGGCATGTCCTGTGTGTGTAAAATCTGGGTTTACAGCAAACATTTTTAAAAGGGAAGGGGGATTGTTTTGAAAACGGGCAGCAGAGTGGGAAAGAGCTCCTGGCAGAAGGGCTCATCGTGGCCCAAGAGTCCTTCCAAGGCGGCAAGTATTTCCAAAACAGCTCACTGGGGTAAAGGCTCCTAGTTCACAGGAGAAGATAAGTGCCTTGGGGAACCCTGACAAAGCCGTAGGTAACCTATCATGGCCTCTGTATTAATGGCCAGCCTCTGTGAAGTTTAACAGTGTAAAGGAGTATTCCCAGATACACTGCCTCTAACCAGGGAGGTTCCATTTTTAGTTTTCATAGCTAATAGACAATGATGACTCACCTTCCGAGAATTTGCCTAATCCTTGTGGTACCACCATTTTATTTATTTAGAATATTTCTATGCCACTTCTTCAGAGTCCTGCTTGAGGCAAAAAAACCACAGTATTAAAATAAGCCATTTAAATCACAAGCCATTAAAAGAGAAACCGTTGGACATAAGCAGCATAAAAACTATCCATAAAACAGAAGCAGACCATTAAAAAGCTGGTATGATAAAGCCCCAGTCAATCGATAATTTATTATGGTCACGGCCCAAGCTGAATAAAACATACACTAAGAGAATGGTTCTAAGAATATATATACAATCTTCCATTAAAATATATATATAAAGCAAATACATGAATTAACGCTATTATGCATGCACCTGAAACAGTTTATTATATCAAGTCTTGATAAGTCCCGCGGACACTAGTGAGAAAGGGATCCTTTTCCTCCCCCTTCCTTCCTCCCCCTTCCTTCCTCCTTGGTTTCTGTTCTGGTCCAGCTGACGAACTTCACTGGAAGATCTTGGGATCAAATCCTCAAGAATGGAGAGGGATCGAAGCTTAAATGAAATGGAACTGCTGGAATCCATTCATTCCTACTTAGGATTGCAGCTACGTCCTCACACTGAGACTCGCTTCCCAGACACAAAAGAAAGGGACGATGCAAATATATACACCTACACCATTCAACTTTATTGAATGAACCTTCCAGAGGCAGCCCTAAAACACCCACATGTTCTCATAGGGGCCGAACTACACATGGCGATGTTTCTGGGTCTGCTCTAGGTCCTGTTAAGCCTGAGAACCCAGGGCAAACCTGGAAACGGTGCATTGTGTAGGTAAGTCCTGAGTTGCTTCCAATAAAGGCAGTGCAGAGAAGGCAAAATCCTGCCTCTGCTGGGACCACTCTTGGGTCACAGGGAAAAACCCCTTCTTGGCTCCAATTCAGGCAACCAGCTCTAAGCCTGCACTGCCCAGTTAGTATGGGGGGGCACTTTTGCCTCTTAAACCTGGTCCTTTTTCAGTCCCTTGAAGTCCCTGTTGACCAATGATCCTATATCTTCTTATCTTCTTGGATGGGTAAGGGGGAAAGACGGGTATGGAGAGAGGGGACTTGGAGGGAGGGAAAAAGGAGACAGATTTTGGAGAGAAAAGTAGGAAAAGGAAGCAGGGGGAAGAGGGAAGAAAAAGAGGAAAGGGGAGAAGGAGAGAGATTTAGGGAAGAGGTGCAGGGCATTGCCCCTCCTAAGGAAAGGGTGCCGTCTCCCCACGAAGGGAGAAGGCACGTGGATTCAGCCCCTTCAGGGAGAGACTGCAAAAGGAGGCTACCTCTCAGAGAGAGAGGTGATTGCTTAGTCAAAGGAGAGGCCAGAAATGCTGGCTTTTTTTATAGGAGGTGGTCTTTTGATAGGGTTGCCAACCTCCAGCCGATAGAGATCTGTTCACCTGGAGAAAATGACCGCTTTGGCAGTTGGACTCTATGGCACTGAAGCCCCTCCTCTGCCACAAAACCCTCCCACCAGCGGCGAAGAGGGCCTGGCAATCTACCTTTTGACCTAGGAGGAGATGGAACATTGTGAGGTCGGTGAGGTTGGCTTGGCCGCCTCGTGACTGGAAAAGAGGCAGGGCAGCCTTCTGGCCTTATTTCCATAGGCAGTTTTGAAGCCTGTTGGTGGCCATCTATGGTGAAAAATGGGAGAAGAGAAACCTGGGAGGAGGGTGGAGATGCACACTCATTCCAAAGGAGTAGGGTTGCCAACCTCCAGGTAGTGGAGCTAAAAGGGACAGCAATGTGGACCACACTGGCTGTGTGCTTGTATTCAAAACAACAAATCAAGATCACATGCAACTCACAAAAGTTTATCTGAAAATTAAATCTATATAGGAAATGCCGAGACAATAAGTGCATACACTAATACAATCCAATTTGGCAACTGGACTCTATGGCATTGAAGTCCCTTCCCATCCCAAACCCCGTCCTCCTCAGGCTCCACCCCAAAATCCTCCCGCCAGGGGCAAAGAGGGACCTGGCAACCCTACATAGGAGCCCCACCAATTGCAATGGGGCTGAAACTCCAGTAGAACATTCAGAGGACTACAACCTCATGGCTAGAATGAGTGTGTCCCCCCCAAATGGTTGTAAACTCTCTCATTATGGGGAGCTTTGGGCAGAGACCTAGATGAGTAAAGCAGACACAGCCATTAACATCATATGAAAGGAACCTTAGCAATTTGCACCCAGAGGAAGGCACAGGATATTAATGTGCGCTGGTTTGGATCCTATTACTGTTAGGTGGATTTGTAACTGATTGTCCGGTTGCACCCAGCGAGTGCTTATTAATGGTTCCTCATCCTCTTGGAAAGGAGTGACAAGTGGAGTGCCTCAGGGATCCGTCCTGGGCCCTGTGTTGTTCAGTATCTGTATGAATAACCTATATAAGGAAATAGAGGGGATGCTCCTTACATTTGCAGATGACACTAAATTGGGAGGGGTAGAAAATGCAGTAGAAGACAGCATCGAGATACAGGATAATCTTCACAGGCAGGAAAACTGGGCTAAAAATAACAAAATGAATTTCAGCAGAGATTAATATAGGTTTCTGCATTTAGGTAGGAAAAATCAAATGCATAATTATAGGTTGGGGGAGAATTGTCTTGGCATTAGTACATGTGAAAAGGATCTTAGTAGATCATATACTGAACATGACTTAACAGTGTGCTGCAGTAGCTAAAAAGGCAAATGTGATTTTTGGGCTGCATCAACAGAAGTAAAGTGTCCAGATCATGCGAAGTGATGGTATCGCTTTACTCTGCTCTTGTTGGAACTCACTTGGAATACTGTGTTAAGTTTTGGGCACCGCGGTTTAGGAAGGATGTTGACAGGCTGGAGCGTGGCCAGGAGAGGTTGGGGGGATGGTGTGTGTGGGTGTCTAGAGACCAAGTCCTGTGAGGAGGGGTTGAGGGAGCTGGGTGTGTTTAGCCTGGAGAGGAGATGACTGAGAGGTGATAGGATAGCCATCTTCAAGTATTTGAAGGGCTGTCATATAGAAGATGGTGCAGAGTTATTTTCTGTTGCCCCAGAAGGTCAGACCAGAACCAATGACCTGTGTTACCGAAACTGCTCTTTGTTTGGGGAAATTAGCATGAGCAGCGGCACTAATTTATTTATATAGCGGAATCACCCAATGTATACCAGAGTTGTTTTCAGTGAATCTCAGAATAATGACAGACCAAGGATTTCCAGATTAAAAGTGTTTATATATTCATTCCTTCAGTGTTGCAAATACATACATACAAGAAACTAAGAATAAAAGGAGGTAGGATTAGAGACGTTTCTCAAGGAGAGAATATTGTTGATTGGGTGATATGTTACCGATCTAGAAATGGAGATGTCCAAAATCCGTGGCATATAGGTACGAAATGAAATATAGCGGGGAATGGGAGAGGGATGTATCAGAGACTTGAGCCAGCCAAGTCACCGGAGAGGAGGGGTGTGTGTAGAGCTCCGCAAAACTCAACACACACGATATAAGCAAGGAGAGGTAGGGCAGAACCAAGAAGAACCTTTCTGCTCTGTCGGGGAGGGCAAAATATACCCTTCTCTGGGGTGTGTGGGGGGGTTGAGATTCCCCCAAATGGCTCCTATCTAAAACAATAGGGATCAAAGACTTCGGCCGCAGAGATTGGGCAAAGTGACAATTTGTAAACTAAATTGGCACCAATGATTTACATATCTCCGGGATGTCTTGACTCGATCTTCTCATGTCCGACAATACCTTAGGAAGGTGTGAATCTCCACACTCCAGGGATGCAGAAGAGGAGTATTGATGCAGATTACGGCGGATGTTTTTATCTCAGGATACTGAGGGGGGGGGACTGCAGGAGAGAGCGACGTGATGCTCTCGCTTCGGTGTAATGGCTTCCCTTTGGATCAGGAGACAGTCAGGATCATGGCTTCCCTTTGGCTGGTTCTGCAGGGGTGACCCGATCTCTTGTCCTGGACAGCCTGGTTATGCAGCAGAGCCCTAGCCTAGAACAGCGGGCTATTAGCGCTTAGACAGTACAGTGAGTCCTTGAAGTAGTTGCCAAGACCAGGGCAGGAGGTCTGGCAGCGCATGTGGCAACACCTGAAATTAAATTTTCACCTGAACATTAGGAAGAACTTCCTGACAGCTAGAGTGGTTCCTCAGAGGAACAGGCTTCCTCAGGAGGTGGTGGGCTCTCCTTCTTTAGAGGTTTTGAAGCAGAGGCTAGATGGCCATATGACCAGCTGATCCTGTGAACTTAGGCAGATCATCAGAGGGAGGGCAGGAAAGGATGAGTCAGTGCTTGGCTCTCATAGCTCTTTCTTACATGCCCAGGCAATGCCAATCACCACTTTGAGGTCAAGAAGGAATTTTCCTCCAGGCCACATGGTTCAGGGATCCTGGAGGTTTTTTGCCTTCCTCTGGGCATAGAGCTGGGGTCACTGGGGGAGTGGGGAGTGGAGGTAACTGTGAATTTCCTGTGTTGTGCAGGCAGTTGGACTAGATGATCCTTCTGGCTCTATGTTTCTAACACGGTAGCTGCACAGAAGCCGGCAACTCTATCAGAGGTTTCCGATTCAAGAAGAAAGTGGGTATACCATTCCTCTGATCTTTCTTCCCAGGACTTTACAGAGGATGGGTGTAGTTAATGTGGTTTTTTTGCCACCAAGTCACAGCTGACTTATGGTGACCACATGGGGCTTTCAAGGCAAGAGACAATCAGAGATGGTTTGCCATTGCCTGCCTTCTGAGAACCTGTGCTCAGTGGGATATGCTCCCAGGTAAACAGGCTTAGGATTGCAGTCCTTGGAATGAGCCAGTTGATGTTTCATTATGTTGGGGTGGGGGCAAAGTCATAGTTTGCTGAAGACACCAAAAATCCTTGGGCCAGCCCTTCTCTCCAGGGTCTTTCTCATCATCTACTGCCTGATCCTGTTAACTGGGGATGCCAGGGATTGAACCTGAGACCTTGCGCATGCCAAGCAGATGCTCTAACACTAAGCCATGGTCCCTCCCGTGACAAACAGAAGAGACATAATAGTCCGGAGGGAGTACGTTTGGTCTAGACCAAATGGTTTCAGCTATGGGGTTCCTTGGGAAATTCTCAGGTGTTCCTCAAGGAGAATGTCAGAAAAGGCAGGCTTGCAGTGGTGCCCCAAGGCACAAGTACAGTGCTCCAGCCACCCTGGCTGATCTGGGGAAGGCGGAGAAGCAGGCTGTTGTAGCTAGAGATGTTTGAACTCTGTCCAGCTTACCTTTATCTTTAATAATCCAACTCACCCTTCCATTGCATTCTGGGAATCGTAGTTTGTCCACGTTTCATCGCAGACTCTATCAAAGGCTTCCTTGAACCTAGTGGGTTTGACTCAGAGGAGCTTCAGAGGGCAAAGTCAGTCTCAGGCCTGCCATTGGTAGAAAGCTGTGGGACTTTTGTGCATGTACCAAGTGCCATCAAGTCCCAGCCGACTTATGGCAACCGTAGGGGTTTCGAGGCAAGAGACTAACAGAGGTGGTTTTCCATTGCCTTCCTCTGCATAGTGACACTGGCATTCCTTGGTGGTCTCCCACCCAAATACTAACCAGGGCTGATCCCACTTAGCTTATGAGATCTGATGAGATCAGGCTAGCCTGGGCCCATAGGGGCTTAAGGGTCAGAATATACATGAGTCTGGGAATCGATGTACCTAACCCCTCTACGCTGCTACTCAAAACCACCTAGTTGTGTTTTACAGAAGCAGAGACCTTGCTGAGGTCTCTACATCCAGTAGGGTTGCCAGCTCTGGGTTGGGAACTACCTGGAGATTTTGGGGTAGAGCCTGAGGAGGGCTGGGGTTGGGAAGGAGAGGGAATTCAATGGGACATAATGCCATAGAGTCCACCTTCCAAAGCAGCCATTTTCTCCAGGTGAACCGATCTCTATCGCATGGAGATCAGTTGTAATATCGGGAGATCTCAAGCCACCACCTGGAGGCTGGCAGCCCTAACGTCCAGGCTTCTCTGCCATCTGTCTAGGGCTTAACCTCAGCACCGAATCGCCCTGTCCACGTTCCCAGTGATGAAAAAGACGAGCCCACCTGAGCATATGCAGAGTGTGTGCAACTGACGGCGGAACAGCCGCAGCATTTCTCAGCTTCCGTGGCAGGGGAGGCCGACGGCCGCTTCTCCCCACTCACCTCTCAGAAGGAGGCTAGAGGTTAAACCCTGGCCCCATGAGTGGAATTTCCTGCCCGCTTGCTGAGAGCTTGATGTGCCGCCGCTCCCCTTTCCTTGGGAGTCTGCTACCTCTAGTGAAGTTTGACTGCAAACAAGCAAGCAGAGAATGCCCGGTGTCCAGACCCCCCCCCCCCAGCCCCCCAACCAAACACACACACTCCTATGTCTCTTGTTTGCACTGTACACATCCAGAGGCTCTCACACTGTCCTAGAATCCTGGCACGTGTTTGATGTCAAAACATTTGAAGATCAAAGGCTTGGAAAGGGTGGGGGAGCAGGGAGAAGGATTCGTATCTAGAGGCCAGCAATGCCTTTCACTTCCAGAGAGAGAGAGAGAGAGAGATTGTGTAAACGGGGCCTTTTGAGACACTGGTCGGCCCCAGTGCCTCTGTGTCTAGACGAGGGATGCCAGCCTCCAGGTGGGACCTGGGGATCCCCTGGAATTACAGCTCACCTCCAAGCTACAGATACCAGTTCCCCTGGCGAAAACGTCTGCTTTGGAGGGTGGGCTCTGCGGCATTGCACCCCACTGAGGTCCCTGTCCTCACCAGGCTCCACCCCCACATTTCCAGGAGTTTCCCAACCTGGACCTGGCAACTCTACCCCCGTCCCCCGCCAGAGGACAGGGGACTCTTGGCAACCCTAGTCTGGACTCAGGCCAGGAGCTTGTCAGTTAACAGTGAAGTGTGGCTCCCGAGTAGGTGCAGGGTGCTTTTTCTCCTTTCCCTTTTCCACTGGTGGGCTTAAAAAAACGGTTTATACAAATATACCAAGGATAAATCTATGAACAGTCATAATAGCTAAAGGAAACCTCCAAGTTCTTAGGCAGAATAGCACTGAATATTGCAGGTTGGGGGTGATGGTAAAAGAAACAGGGGAGAGCATTCTTCTTCCTGTCCCATGAAGCTGCCTTATACGGAATCAGACCCTTGGTCCATCAAAGTCAGTATTGTCTACTCAGACAGGCAGCAGCTCTCCAGGGTCTCAGGCAGAGGTCTTTCACATCACCTACTTGCCTGGTCCCTTTAACTGGAGATGCCGGGGATTGAACCTGGACCTTCTGCGTGCCAAGCAGATGCTCTACCACTGAGCCACAGAGTCACCGCTGTTGAGCCCCGAATGCTGAACCAGATGAATCTGTGGTCTGGTCCTGCAGGGCCACCCTTATGTTAGCTGGTATAAAAGAAAGAAAGAAAGAAAGAAAGAAAGAAAGAAAGAAAGAAAGAAAGAAAGAAAGAAAGAAAGAAAGAAAGAAAGAAAGGAAGGAAGGAAGGAAGGAAGGAAGGAAGGAAGGAAGGAAGGAAGGAAGGAAGGAAGGAAGGAAGGAAGGAAAGGAAGGAAGGAAGGAAGGAAGGAAGGAAGGAACGTTAATTGTGAGGAGTCTGTAACACCAGTTGCTATTTCTCCGCCACCATCTACATGACATCCCATTAAGCCCCTGCTAAAGGGACAGGGCGTTTCCCCCCCCTCCAGATAGTTGGCATCCTTAAGTATTGCCAACTGTCTGTGCATTCAATTTTTGCTAATGAATAAATAATCCTTTGACTATTCTCTTCTTAACCCCCCCTCCCTCCACACACACATTTGCTAAGGAATAAGCCTGTTTCATGTTGGTTTTCCTTGGGAAAGGACTGAGACCCAGATAATTGTCCTAAGCAAAGATCTCTGTGTTCACTCTTAGGATGAGTTCCCGAAAATTTGCCTGGTTGCCAGAAATCTATCTGTCCAGTGTATTTTTATCCTGCCCTTCCCCCAAGCAGCCCACACAACAACCCTATGAAAGAAAGAGGCTGTCCCAAGGTTACCCAGCAAGATTCATGGCAGAATGGGGATTGGAGCCCAGGTCCCCTAGATCCTAATCTAGCTACATCCCAATAGCCCCTTGTCCCTTTTCGTAAAGAACAGGGCTGGTTTAGCAGTGTACCAAACTGCTGGTCTTTGTATATAGCTGCACATGATTGCACATGGGACTTCCTGCATAGGCTGTAGTGGTGCAGAGTTATCCAGAAAACAGGTAAAGCTTTGAAAGCGGCAGGGTGGAAACAGAATCCCAAAAGTCTGAGATACATGGAGATGATGTACTGTGTTGACTGAACCTGAGACCTCTGCAAAGATGGGGGTAGGGCTGCCAGCCAAGCAGGGGGGGAATGAGCCAGCCGGTTTTCTGATCTCTGGGCTATTTCTTTCTTTCTTTTTGGTAGAAGTAAGGTTGCCAGCTCGGGATTGGGAAATACCTGGAGATTTGGGGGGTGAAGCCTGGGGGGGAGGAGGTTGGTGAGGGGAGGGACTTCAATGCCATAGAGTCCAATTGCCAAAACTGCCATTTTCTCCAAGTGAACTCATCTGTCATCTGGAGATCAGTTGTAACAGCAGGAGATCTCGAGTTAGGAGATTGGCAACCCTAGTGGGGTTTGGGGAGGGGAGGGACTTCAATGCCATAGAGTCCAATTCCCAAAGCGGCCATTTTCTCCAGGTGAACTCATCTCTGTTACCTGGAGATCAGTTGTAATAACGGGAGATCTCCAGCCACCACCTGGAGGCTGTAATCAAACAGCGGCTTACAGGCGCTAGTCAGGAGTATGGAATTCAAAATATAGCACAAGACAATTATTTCCAAAATTAGGAAAACAAACAATTGCAACACTTGCTATTAAAGACATATATTAGAAGCAATTATAATGATCACAATACTTGAGCAAAACGATGTATATCAGGAATGGTCTAATTGAGACCCCAACTCCTAGCATAAGGCTTTACAATTCAAAATATAAGCCCAAACGCTCAGTCCTTAATTCAGTCCGTAACAATGAATCCATAAAAGTGCGTCAGTAGGCAACGGAAACAAGACCTAATACAATGGAGATCCGGTATAAGTCCATTTCGTGTAAACTTTTTCAAGCCTTCAGTCTTTCCGTGCACTATTCATTCAATGCACGAAGGAGTGTACCTTTCCTATGTATTTGGAGGCGGGCAACCCTAGGTAGAAGCCAAACATTTGCCCTGGTTGCTAGAATTTTAGACATGCATGCTAAAAACCAAGCGTTGTGCATGCATGCACATACTAACTGTGGCTCCCGCGAACCCTTTCCTACTGTGTCCTCCACAGCGCCCCCTGAAGGCTCAGACACGCCAAGGCAGGGAGTAGTGGTAATGGCGAGCAACAGAGAGCAGTTGTGTGGATTTCTTTCTCCCTGTGGGGGCCCTGCCCTTTGCCTCCCCACCCCCAGCCTCCACCTCTGGGCCTCCCCAGGGACCAGAAAGTTTGGAGTTAACACCGACGGCCCGAGGTGAAAGGAGGCAAGGCAAGGATTGCAGGACCTGGGCGTGTGGCAGAGCAATTCTTTCCCTCTGCTGTTGTCGGTGTAAACATGACCCAGTCTTTCTACCTGTTTGCAGTAAACACGGCTACACACAGTGTGCTAGTAAAACGTCCAAGTCCTGCCCTGCATGTTTGGGAGGAGAGGGACCTTAAAGGTAAACGCGTAGATGGAGGAGAAGCATTAAAAATAGAATTAACACTTTACTGCCATTTCCAGGTAACACGAACATACTCAAGCAGGAGGGACGTGTTTTTACAAATGCAACAGAAGGCGATAGTAGGCTGCATCCTACCAAGCCACACAATTAAATGCAGAGCATTCTTCTAACACAAGGAACCTTCCGCTGGGGAAAAACTAGGGTTACCAGGTTCCCCCTGGCCACCAGCAAGGGATGGAGGGGTAGGAAGAAGAAGAAGAGTTGGGTTTTTTTTATATGGCGACTTTCTCTACCATTGAAGGCAGAATTAAACCGGCTTACAATCATCTTCCCTTCCCCTCCCCACAACAGAGTCCCTGTGAGGTAGGTGGGACTGAGAGGGTGTGACTAGCCCAAGGTCACCCAGCTGGCTTCATGGGTAGGAGTGGGGAAACAAATCCAGTTCACCAGATTAGCCTCCGCCGCTCATGTGGAGGAGTGGGGAATCAAACCTGGTTCTCCAGATCAGAGTCCACTGCTCCAAACCACCGCTCTTAACCACTACACTAGGGTCGCCAGGCTGGGAAACTCCTGGAGATTTGGGGGTGGAGCATGGGGAGGACAGGGACCTCAGTGGGGTACAATGTAATAGAGTCCACCCTCCAAAGCATCCTTTTCTCCAGGGGAACTGATCTCTGTAGTTTGGAGATGAGCTGTAATGCCGGGGAGTCCCCAGGTCCCAGCTGGAGGCTGGCATCCCTATGGGGAATAGCAGTGCAACTGAAGGGGGACTAGGACTGCCAACACCAGGTTGGGAAATTCCTGAAACCTGGGGAGGGTGGGGTTTGAAGAAAGGAGGGACCTCAGCAGAGTATGCGTCTGTGTATAAATGCAAGCTGTAGCCCTGCGGCGAACCCATAAACAGATTTCAGCAGATGGCAAATCCACGAAAGCAGTTTTATTGGTTAGAATCGACAGGTTTCAGAAGCCATATTCAAAAGGACACTAGTAAGGAGCAAAGGCAAGGTGCACAGCATATATGGAAAAGCAAAAGGAGATAACTGGTAACTTAGGCAACCCCCCTCCCAGAGGCAGGAAGGAGCACTTGGCGATTCCCACAGTATGGGAATCTATGAAGACTAAACACGGGGCACAGACTGGCCTTGGACAGAACAGCACAACAGCACCTGGGAGCAGCACAATCGCACTACCGCATACCATCCTCATGGCTTTCTCCTGACAATAAAGGACCTCAGCCATACAGTCCGTCCTCAATAGCAGCCATTTTCTCTGGGGTAACTGATCTCTGTTGTCTGGAGGTCAGTTGTAATCCCAGAAGATCTGCAGATCATACCTGGAGGCCGGCAACCCTACGTGGTGGCTTCCTTGCAAAACCTTTGGACCACAATATATTTATTAGTCTCTGAGGGGCAGCAGGACTCTCTGTTCCTCTCCCTTCGTCCCCCAATTTCCCCCCATACAATATTACTGGATGCATGATTACTCTGCCACTTTGCTCACTACAAACCTGGAAGCCCCAAAAGAAGGAAATTTACGGGATTGCAAATAATGCCTGACATGAAGCCCCTGGGAAAGTAAACACCCTCCTTCAATCCAGATTACAGGACAGAAGCAAATTAAGGAAAATTTGGCATGCAGACAATTTTTTGAGAAGTATGCAAGAGTTTCGTGAGCAGATCAGATTGGAGTTTAATAAGATATTGCTCTTGATCCTGGATGGAAGTATCCTTCCTTGAAGCAGTTGAGGAAGGAAATAGCCACTTCACACACACACACACCCTAAATTATGTTTCAGAAGCATGAAAAGGGGTCATGTATCTTCACTGAGTGATGCTAAGTACACACAATCATTACAGAATTATAACTGAACTCAAAAAACTGTTCAATCTGAATCTGAATAAGATATTCGACCTCTGCATTTCAAATCAATTGTTACCTGCCCCAAACCACCAGGGCATCCTGTTGTTTAAACAAACTAAAAAAAGAAGTTCAGCTGCCTCCCCGCAAAAAGGCAGAATCAAAACTTGCATAAAGATGGTTGGAGGGTTGAGGAGGTAGGAAGATGCTTTTCTTAACTCTTGGCACCAAAGGCTGTCTGGAAAGAAATAAGATTCGCAGCTGTGGTGTGGGTTGTTCGAGGAAACTGGGCCAAAGGAATTCTCTTTGCAGGGGGGTTGTTGTTGTTGTTTTTCCTGGCAGCTGAGGGATTGCAGTGCCCCCTGGAGGATGAGAAAGGAATGGTCCTACTTAGCAGTTAGGTTTGCAGGGCTTTCACCACAATTCTTACAACAGCCCTGTGGTGCAGGCCCACATTATTCTCCCCATATTGCAATCGGGGGAGCAGGGAATGCGTGAAAAGCCTGGCTTAAGATCACACAAGAGGTAAGGGTAGGCTCCTGGTTCACCGCTCGGGCTAAAGAATGAATTTGAAGGAAAGCTTCTTACTGGGATGGATTGAATTGCCGAGGTGGTTGAATTGTCGGGAGCGACATCACTTTGAGATAAAGGACAGTGTCGTAGGAACTTGGGGAGGTATTTTATGTATTTGCCTGCTTGTTTAAATGTATCTATGTCTCACTGTCTCTTAAGAATTTTTATTTTACAATCAGCTAAAAAAAAACCCAGCTGGGCTAAACATAAGAACTAGCAACAAAACACTCAGCGGAAACATCAAGGAGATTATTGATAAATGTAATATAAAAGCCGAAAATACATTAAAAATTTTAAAAGGCAGCTACGTGTCAATTTTAAAAGACAGCAATAAACGTGGAAGAAAACAACAGCCAAGATAAAACAGGCGCTGCCTCAACTGAGAAGTAGCAATAGAAAAAGGATAAGCACCAGTCTAAAAACAATGGAGGGAGGGAGAAGATTATATATAGGGTTGTCAACCTCCAGGTGGTGGCTGGAGATCCTGTTACAACTAATCTCCAGCCAATAGAGATCAGTTCCTCTGGAGAAAATGGCCACTTTGGCAATTGGACTCTATGGCATGGAAGTCCCTCCCCTCCCCAAACCCCATCCTCCTCAGGTTCTGCCCCAAAAATCTCCAGGTATTTCCCAACCCGTAGCCGGCAACCTTAATTATATAGGACATATTGTCAGACTCAGGCATCTGTCCCTAGCATCCCAAAAAGCACACACGCCCAGGCGGGTGATCCTAAGCAATGCTACTTTATTAGGAGCAAAAAGACAGATTAAAGAAGCTGACTGCCTCACACGCAGGTGAGGCTGCTAATGACTTTCGGTATGCGAGGTACAGGTTAAAAGCATTCTAGGCAGGGAAAGCGAAACAGTGAAGTTACTTTGAGATAGTGATTCCCAGGGAGAGAAGCCATAACATCATACATCTGAGATAATCAGAGGAACCGAAACTGTACACAGGAATAATGAGCGTGAGAATCAGACCTTGAGAAGCAGCCAGGCTCTGGCCTTGAAAGGAAGCCAGCCCCTGGCCTGCATATGTCCTAAGCTTGTATTCCAGCAGGTAGCACGAACCTGACACATATCTAATTCATGCAAATAATAAAAAATGCCTCATAGGCAGCAGGTTGGGCTTCAGGACGTTTTCTGGGGAGGGAGATCCAAAAGTGTTGGACCGGTGTGGCCACCACACAGGCCTCGCCCTCCGTGGTCTCCCAAGTGAGGTCACACAAGCTTGTGTTAACTGCCGGGAAGCTTCTCTGTGAGCACGGGGGAGAAGGATTATTGTTCACAGATGACACCATTTGATTTCACTGCTGTGATAAGTCCACCCCCTCCCCAGCTCCTGGGAGAGGGCCCTGCCCTTTGGCTGCCCCTCTACATGTTGGTTTTTCTCCATCTTGGCTTCCAAACTAGAGTACTTCTTTGGAGCATCCATGCCATGCTGTGCTCGAATGGTCCTCTTTCCAGGTTTTCTCTGTTCTCAGTATGCCCATTCCCACACCTGCTTTGTTCATATCTTTTTGGAAAGAATGCTATCCAAGAAGGGAAAGTATCTGTATTCCTTTCCTGCAAAGATCCCCTCCACATCATGATCGTAACCTCCAGCCGGCCCTTTGTGGGCACCATTTTTCAAATATTTTCCTGCTGTTCCATTGCAAGTCTTTCTGCAAGCTTTTAAAAAACTGTCAGCTGCTATTGTGTTATGGCACAATAACAGGGTTGCCAACTCCACGTTGGGAAATTTCTGGAGTTCTAGAGGTGGAGACAGAGGAGGGCAGTGTTTGGGGAGGGGAAAGAGCTCAGCAGGGATGTGATGCTTTAGAGCAGGGGTGGGGAACGTCAGGCCCAGGGGCCGTTTAAGGCCCGCGAAATCATTTGGTCTGGCCCTTCGTGGGTCCTGGCAGATCTCTAGCTCAGAAGGATCTAAGACTGGTGATCCGTATCCTCCCGCAGTCAGGAATAGCCTCTATTCAAGACAGATGTGAGTTTGTTTTGCCAAGAAAATGAACCTTCCCCCCCTTACAGAAGAGTCTTTAGCTATGGAGTTGCTAGGACTGCCCAAGAAACTGTGTTAACCCTTTCCCACCCGGGCCATGGAGAAACGTATTGGCCGGCTAATTTTTAAGTTGATAATTTTGTATGGCCCGCAAATGATGTTATAAATATCCAAATGGCCCTTGGCAGAAAAAAGGTTCCCCACCCCTGCTTTAGAGTCCACCATCTGAAGCTGCCGTTTTCTCCAGGGGAACTGATCCCTGTGGTGTGGAGTTCAACTGTCATCCTAGAACTCCATGCCCTATATGGCAACCCCACACAATAATGTTACAATCTATTACTATTGAGTTATTTCCATTTCAAATTTTAGTTCCTCTGAATTCCCAGATTGCATTGGGGGGATCTGTAGCCCTTTTATTGCAGAAATATAAGAGGAAAGATGCAGTCAGTTTTTACTCACATTGCCTTGCAAGGAGTGGGGCACCAACAGCACCAAGGCAGCTGATGCAGGGCAGGGATTCACTGCTCAACTGCAGGAAACTCCCCATTTGGAAAGTCCTTCACCAATACACAAGAATCTGCATTTGCGATGATGAGGAACACAAAGCAGAGAATCCCCACCAAGTGGAAGCAGCATTTGTGTGTGGGCCCTTAAGAAATAAAATATGAGACAGAACAGAGAATCATAGAATCACAGAGTTGGAAAGGGCCATACAGGTCATCTAGTCCAACCCCCTGCTAAACGCAGGATCATCCTAGAGCATCCCTAACAAGTGTTCGTCCAGGTGCTGCTTAAAGACTGCCAGGGGTGAGGGGGTGCTCAGCACCTCCCCAGGCAGCTGATTCCACCGATGAACTCTTACTGTAAAAAAGTTTTTCCTAATCTCCAGCCGGTACTTTTCTGCCCATTATTCATGCTCATTATTATGAGTCCGGTCCTCTTGTACCAACAGGTACAGCTCCCTGCCCTCCTCTAAGGCCATTTATGCAGGGTCGATTTTGATGCTCACTCAAAGCTGCTTTTTTAAATCCTACCTTTACAATGACTATTCTCGGTCTCGGTGCAAGAGGAGAAAGTCAAACAAATTCCACCACCCCCACTTGTCTGCTCCTTCGTTTGCATAGCCATTAGCAATAGTCGTTTGCATAGCTAAGCCTCGGCTGTGATTCTGCATGCTACCTTCAGTGCATGCTTCGATGCGGGGGCGGAGCAAATACAAAAGGTCGTGTTAAAGGGGCTCTTGAGAAATGCGAACCAGGTATGCGCAGGCTTCGCAGTGATGTCTGGAATGATGGTTCAGCTTGAAGAAATCAAAAAAATATGCGGGGCACTTCAGCCTGGAACCCACTGCTAATTACCAAGCCTAAACAGCCTAAGTGACAGCCTTTCAAATACTTAAAGAGAGCAATCATTTACAGCAGTGATGGCGAACCTTTTAGAGACCGAGTGCCCAAACTGCAACCCAAAACCCACTTATTTATCGCCAAGTGCCAACACGGCAATTTAACCTGAATACTGAGGTTTTAGTTTAGAAAAAACAACTCAAACATTAACATCTTTTGTCCTAAAAGAAAAACACAATAACAGAGCTTTCAATGACACAAACAACTTTTTATTGAAAGGTAAAAGTTTGCATTAGGCATGCTTTTGAACAATTAATGTATAATAAGGAGGTAGCACATACCCATCAGGGCTAGTAACCCGTGATGGACTTTTCCTCCAGAAATTTGTCCAGTCCCCTCTTAAAGGCATCTAGGCTAGATGCCATCACCACACCCTGTGGCAAGGAGTTCCGCAGGTTAATTACATGCTGGGTAAGTGGGTGTTCCTCTTTTAGTAGGGGATTTCACTGAAAGGTGGGAGGCACTGCAAAGCCCGCGCTGTGGCCCGAGCGCTCTGCTCCCCTCCAGCTATGCCACACTGTGAGCTATGCTCCCCTCCAACCTAGCTCCTCTCCAACCTCACCACGGGAATCACCTTCGCCACAGACTCAACAGGCTGCCGTCCGCGCCGCACCCTCACACTGCATGTGAGCCGCCCTGCTGCATGTGACAGGGGAGGGAGGAAGCGCTCCCATTGGGCTGCTGGGCAGAGGTGCAGGTGATTTGAGAAATGCCCTCAGGCGAGTGGGGAGACGGGGAGGGGAGCAGCCCGGCCCTGAGTCCCTCTGGCTTTCTAGTAACAAACTCAGGCGAACTCTGTGCTGGGGCGACGGCGTGCATGCCCACAGAGAGGGCTCTGAGTGCCCCCTCTGGCACGCGTGCCATAGGTTCGCCACCACTGATCTACAGTCTTAGATGTGACTAAGCAGTCATAAAGACCCCTAAGAACTCTTCCCTGGGCGTATGCTCCACTGAATAAAATGGGACTTCTGAGTTAGACCCGCTTAAGTTTGGTCCCATGAACACAAGTGAAAGAAGTGTGAAGCTAAGTTTCATGCAGGTTTAGTTAAGAGTCCCCCTGTGCTCAACCAAGCTGGCTTCCCAGTAAGCGTACTTAGGAGAAACATAATCTGATAGGATTGGACATCAGTATTAAAAGAGGGTCACCATTCCCTTGAACTGCCATTCCAAGAGAATTCTAGTTCAGTTGAGCTCTGTCTCTATTGTGGAGGCACTTGAAACAGTTTATTATCTTGCCTTGACAAGCCCCCACAGACCCTGGCGAGAAGGGAACCCTTTTCCAATTCCATGCATGCTCATTCCAAAGGCAGTCCCACCAATGGCAATGGGGATGAAACTCCAGTTGAACGTTCAGAGGACTGCAGCCTCATGGCTAGAATGCACCCCTACACACACACAAAAAATGGTTGTAACCTCTCTCATCTGGGAATCTTTGGGCAGAGACCTAGATGAGTAAAACACACACAGCCTTTAACATCATATGAAAGGATGGAAAATTTGCACAGGATACTAATGTGAGCTGGTTTATACCCTATTACTGTAAGGCGGATTTGTAACTGGTTGTCTGGTTGCACCCAAAAAGTGCTTGTTAATGGTTCCTCGTCCTCTTGGAGAGGAGTGACAAATGGAAGAAGAAGAAGAGTTGGTTTTTATATGCCGACTTTCTCTACTACTTAAGGAAGGATCAAACCGGTTTATAATCACCCTCTCCACAACAGACACCCTGTGAGGTAGATGGGGCTGAGAGAGCTCTAAGAGAGCTGTGACTAGCCCAAAATAACCCAGCTGGCTTTATGTGTAGGAGTGGGGAAACCAACCTGGTTCACTAGATTAGAGTCCAGCACTCCAGACCACCACTCTTAACCACTATACCACTCTGGCTCCACGCTGGAGTGCTTCAGGGATCTGTCCTGGGCTCTGTGTTGTTCAATATCTTTATAAAAGACCTAGATGAGAGAAAAGAGGGGATGCTCATTAAATTTGCAGATGATACTAGGTTTGGAGCGGTGTTGGATACAGTAGAAGACAGAGTCAAGATACAGGATGATTTTGACAGGCTGGAAAACTGGGCTAAAACTAACAATTTCAACAAACATGAATGTAAAGTTCTACAGTTAGGTAGGAAAAATCAAATGCATAATTAGAGGTTCCCCCTCAAACTCCTCTTTTCCCATCTGAACATTCCCAAGTCCCTTAGTTGTTCCTCGTATGGCTTGGTCTCCAGGCCCCTGATCATCCTCGTCACTCTCCTCTGCACCTGCTCCATTCTGTCCACATCCTTTTTTAACTGAGGCCTCCAAAACTGCACACAGTACTCCAGGTACAGCCTGACAAATGTGGTGTACCGTGGGATTATGACATCTTGCGATTTGTATGTTATACCTCAGTAGATACACCCCAAGACTGCATTAGCCTTTTTTGATGCTGCATCACACGGACAGCTCATATTTAGCTTACAGTCCACCTGTACCCCAAGATCTTGTTCACAGACACTGCCACCCAGAAGTGTATCCCCCATTCAGTATGAATGCTTCACATTTTTGTTACCCAGATGTAGAACTCTGCACTTGTCCTTTTTGAACTGCATCTTGTTCACATCTGCCCACTTTCCAATGTGTTCAGATCTCATTGAATTCTATCTCTATCTTCCAGGGTGCTTACTACACCTCCCAATTTGGTGTCATCTGCGAAATTAATGAGTAGTCCCTCCACCCCCTCATCCAGATCATTTATAAAAATCTAGATCATTTATACAAATCTGGGATTTATAAACATCTGGAATCAATTCTAGGCTCAAGAACTCCTAAGACATGAAAATATGTTTTTGGTGCCTGCCTATAATGCAACAGTTTTTAACAGGGAAGGTTACTAAAGGGCTGCCAACAACATGGAGAAAAAAGGTCCTGTCCCTTTAATAGAGGCTTAGGGTGTGGAAATGGGCAATCAAAGCTCTTCATGGCACAGAGGTAAACAATATCACCTGGCAAATAACATCCCAGGGAGGGAAAGTGGCATGGTATAGCCCAGGGGTCTCAAAACTGCGGCTCCAGAGCCGCATGCGGCTCTTTGGCCCGTTGAGTGCGGCTCTCCGAATTTGGTTCGGAGCCCCTGCTCTTGCGCCCGCTCACGCCAGCAGCCGGGCTGCGGAGCCGGCGGCCAGAGAGAGAGAGCGGGCGAGCGGGTGCGCTGTCTCTCCCCCTCCCCACCATGGAGAATGGCCGGGTCCCCCTTTCCCTTGCCCTCAATGGTTGGGAGGCTAAAGCCTCCCCTCCCCTCTAGCAGCGTGATTGCTGGGCGGGCAGCTCGGCGGTTCCTGCCCCCCCCCGCCTATCAGTTGTTGGGCGGGGCAGGCTTCCTTTGGTAGACCTGGCCTCTGGCTGAGTCCCATTGGGAGGCCATGTCTACCCACTGGCTTTCTTGGCGGTAGACCTGGACTCCGAGGAGGGAAAAAGTCCCCCTTCAGAGGCCAGGTCTACCAATTGGCTTCTATGGGCCTCCGGAGGCCAGGTCTACTGCCAAGAAAGCCAATGGGTAGACCTGGCCTCCCAATGGGACTCAGCCGGAGGCCAGGTCTACCAATAGGCTTTTATGGCGGTAGACCAGGCCTCCAGACGAGGACTCCAGACGGGGAGGGAGAAATGGCAGGGACTTACAGTTTAATTTTTATCAATAAATAAGATCACTATTAAGTATGATATCAAGTTTTATTCAGTGTACCTATAGTTTAATTAAGACTTAAAACTTTAATTAAAGTTTATTCAGTTAATAAACAGTGTACCTACCTATATAGTTTAAGTTTAAGAAATTTGGCTCTCAAAAGAAATCTCAATCGTTGTACTGTTGATATTTGGCTCTTTTGACTAATGAGTTTGCCGACCCCTGGTATAGCCCGATCTCTTCAGAGCTCGGAAGCTAAGCAGGGTCAGTACTTGGAAGGGAGACCACCAAGGAAGGCTCTGCAGAGGAAGGCAATGGCCGACCACCTCTGCTTCTCACTTGCCTTGAAAGCCCCTGGCTGGGGTCGCAATAGGTTGACCATGACTTGATGGCACTTTACACACACACATTTGTTATCAGATATGAACACATGAAGCTGCCTTCTACCGTTGGTCCATCAAAGTCAGTATTGTCTACTCAGTATTGTCAGTAGACAAAGTCAGTATTGTCTAAGACTGGCAGTGGCTCTCCAGGGTCTCAGGCAGAAGTCTTTCGCATCACCTGCTCGCCTAATTCCTTTAACTGAAGTCCTATATCTAAGAGTCTGCATTTTATCCTTTGAAAAGCTTCTACCTCAGTAAGCATAAGCAAGGAGTCGAGATTAAAGCCAATAGATTTAATTTTGCTCTCAATATGTTGAAGCCATGTAGAAGCATGTGACTCCATGAGCCTATAGTAGATAAGGGAAGAGGAATCTGCCTTAAAATGGAGGCGTAACCAGAATTTTACAGTCATGAGCCACGCTCTTGTTTCAAGTAGCATTTGGCCAGTTTCCAAATCTACCTCACAGGGTTGTTGTAAGAATAAAATGCAGGAGAGGGCAATGATGGAAGCTGTTTTGAATTCCCATTGGGGGAAAAGGCAGGGTATACATGAAATAAAGAAATGTTCAGGGAATACGAGAAGACTGAATAGGAGAAGACTAGTGAGAGGTGATATGATAACCATCTTCAAGTACTTGAAGGGATGTCATTTAGAGGAGGGTGCAGAGTTGTTTTCTGTTGCCCCAGAAGGTTGGACCAGATCCAACGGGTTGAAATTAAATCAAAAGAGTTTCCGTCTAGACCACTGGTTCCCAACCAGGGGTCCATGGACCCCCAGGGGTCCGCGAGAACTAAATTAAGGTCCACGAAACAAAGTTATAAACCCATAATAAATTAATATTTTCAATTAAAAGTTCTCTATTATAAAAATATATATTCAAATATTATTCTAAGCTTAATGTTTAACTAACAGTTATGATTAAAGTTTATTTTCAAATTCTCTGAATTTTTATTTTGAACCTTGGGGTCCCTGCACTGAACAAAAAAGTCCTATTGGTCCCTGGTCAAAAAAAGGTTGGGAACCACTGGTCTAGACATTAGGAAGAATTTTCTAACAGAGTGATTCGTCAGTGGAACAGGCTTCCTCAGGAGGTGATAAATGCTCCTTTCCTGGAGGTTTTTAAGCAGAGGCTAGATGGCCATCTGTCAGCAATGCTGATTCTATGACCTTAGGCAGATCGTGAGAGGGAAGGCACCTTGGCCACCTTCTGGGCATGGAGTAGGGGTCACTGGGGGTGGGGGGGGAGGTAGTTGTGAATTTCCAGCATTGTGCCGGGGATTGGGCTAGTCAACCCTGGTGGTCCCTTCCAACTCTACGATTCTATGAAATACTTTCTCCAGGCTGTTAACAGCTCTAGGAAGGTAAAATGTTATTCTTTGGTTTTCCAATGGACTAGAATCTGAGTGTTCACTTCCCACAAAGGAAAACATGGGAGGATGGAATGGACTTTCAGCTCCACCCCTGCAATCAAAGGTTCAAGGCAATCATCTAAGACACTGGTTCCCAACCAGGGGTCCGTGGACCCCCAGGGGTCCGCGAGAACTAAATTAAGGTCCGCGAAACAAAGTTATAAACCCATAAATTAATATTTTCAATTAAAAGTTCTCTGTTATAAAAACATATATTCAAATATTATTCTAAGTTTAATGTTTAACTAACAGTTCTGATTAAAGTTTATTTTCAAATTCTCAGAATTTTTAGTTTGAGCCTTGGGGTCCCTGCACCGAACAAAAAAGTCCTAGTGGTCCCTGGTCAAAAAAAGGTTGGGAACCACTGATCTAAGAGAAACAGACAGAGAGAGGTGTTTTTCGCTCCATTAACTCCTTCTGACTTCAGCCTGGAAACTTAGACGGGGAGCTAATCAGAAACGGCAGGCCACAGCTGGGCTGCCCTGTTTTTACTAATAGGGCTGCATCTCATGAAGAGTCAAAGGATGAGGTGTGGGCTGAGCGTGCCTCTGTGGCCCTGTTCTCTCCCCCCACCCCCAGTTCCCCGCAAATAACCAACTGCCCGGCTATCAAAGCTCAAACAAGTGTGGCTTAGGTTTAATCAACGTCAGGAGAGCCAGCGTGGTGTCGTGGTTAAGAGTGGCGGACTCCAAGCTGGAGAACCAGGTTCAACTCCCTATTCCTCCACGTGAAACCTGCTGGGTGACCTTGGGCCAGTCACAGTTCTCTCAGAACTCTCTCAGCCCATGCAGAGTCAGTCAACGGCAAACCACCTCTGAACGCCTCTTGCCTTGGAAACCCTACAGGGTCACCATAAGTCAGCTGTGACTTGACACCACTTTTCACACACGCACACACACACAATCAATGGCAAACCACCTCTGTTAGTCTCTTGCCTTGAAAACTCTACTGGGTTACCATAAGTCAGCTGCTACTTGATGGGACTTTGCACACACACACACAATCATAAAAGCCTTTGGGTATTGGGGTGATATGATAAACATCTTCAAGTACTTGAAGGGCTGTCATATAGAGGAGGGTGCCGGGTTGTTTTCTGTTGCCCCAGAAGGTCGGACAAGAACCAGCGGGTTGAAATTAAATCACAAGAGTTTCCGTCTAGACCAATGGTTCCCAACCTTTTTTTGACCAGGGATCACTAGGACTTTTTTGTTCGGTGCAGGGACCCCAAGGTTCAAAATAAAAATTCCGAGAATTTGAAAATAAACTTTAATCATAATGTTAGTTAAACATTAAACTTAGAATAATATTTGAATATATATTTTTATAATAGAGAACTTTTAATTGAAAATATTAATTTATTATGGGTTTATAACTTTGTTTCGCAGACCTTAATTTAGTTCTCGCGGACCCCTGGGGGTCTGCGGACCCCCGGTTGGGAACCAGTGGTCTAGACATTAGGAATAATTTTCTAACAGAGTGGTTCCTCAGTGGAACAGGCTTCCTCGGGAGGTGGTAAGCTCTCCTTACCTGGAGGTTTTTAAGCAGAGGCTAGATGGCCATCTGTCAGCAATGCTGGTTCTATGACCTTAAGCAGATGGTGAGAGGGAGGGCATCTTGGCCATCTTCTGGGCATGGAGTAGGGGTCACTGGGGGTGGGGAGGTAGTTGTGAATTTCCTGCATTGTGCAGGGGGTTGGACTAGATGACCCTGGTGATCCCTTACAACTCTACGATTCTATGAAGGCCTGAATAGGCCTTTCTCAAAAACCTGGAAATTCTGAAATGAGGAACCCCCAAATTCTGTAAACTGGGCTTCGTGTTCTTTTTAATTTTTATTTCCATCATGGCTGAAAAACAGTTGTTTAGAGCCAAAACAATATGTTGGCATTTGGCCACCATTTACAATGATTTTCTTCTTCCTACATGTCAATAGTTTCCACTGGTGGGTTATAGGGAAACGGAGCATCCTGATCTCAGCAGATTGGAAAGTTGTCCTAATGAGACCGCAGCGGGAATTTAACACACGGTTGCCGTTTGTTGCACCCACAGCCACAAGTCTGAAAAAGGATCATAGCACTGGAAAACCTTTAGAGGCAATCTAGTGCCACCCTCCGTTCCGTGTGGGAAATCCACAGCTAGAGCATCCCCAACGCATGGCTCTCTCAGCCTGTGCTTAAGAACTTCAGAGAGGGGAGAACCCCCCCCCCCAGAAGCTGGTTCATTGTTGAACTGTTCTCACCATGAAGAGGTTTCTCCTGATGTTTTACCAACATCTGTCCTTCTCCAACTTATGCTCACTAGATCTAGTCTTGCCCTGTGGAGAAGCTCAGAACAAGAGAATGCCCTCTTTCCTGGGATAGCCATTCCGTGTCTTTGATTTTGAAGAGGGCAATCATGACTCCCTTCAGTCTTCTATTCTACTGACTAAACATACCCGCTTCCCTCAGCCTTTCCTGATAGGATGTGTTTTCCAGACACCAAGCCATCTTTTTTGCCCCCCTCTGAAATTGTTCAAACTTGCTACCATCCTTCTAAAAGTTTGGCTCCCAGCCCTGGACCAGAAATCTGTGATGTGCAGTTTCATGCTGACGGTGCAGATGTGATGCAGCGGTTAGAGTACTCAGTTAGGCGTGGAGAGAAAGGAGACCCCCTCTGCTATGAATCTCACAAGGGGACTGTGGGCACTTCTCTCGGGGCACAAACAGAAGGGCAAAGATAATCCGTCACCTCCCATCCATAAAATGCAATCTACAAGCTGAACGGTGGTCTCAGGTGGCTTCACGGCCACGCAGGAACGGGTTTAAGCCTTCAACCTCCACTTTGTTTCACTATTCGAAACAGGATCCCTGCTTTCTCTCTGGCTTTTCAGAAGGGAAAAATTGTCTTTTAAAATATTAATTCCCTCTCCTTTAGAATGCTAATAACAATGCAGTGAGCCTGATTTCAAACAGCAAAATGGAACTGAGATTTAATCTCTCTCTCTCTCTCTCTGGCCTTTTATGCATGGCTGTTTCCCTCGCGGTCACCCCTCCAGCGACTTCAGGTCTTTGTTTTGATTATGCATGCTGTTTCTGACCTCACTCTCCCCTTGCATTTCCCCACATTTTGGCCGCGTTTTCAAACTGGAAATAAATGTGGGGAAATGCAGGGGGAGAGCTAGGGTTGCCAACCTTCAGGTAGTAGCAGGAGATCTCCTGCTATTACAACTGATCTCCAGCCGATAGAGATCAGTTCACCTGGAGAAAATGGCTGCTTTGGCCATTGGATTCTATGGCATTGAAGTCCCTCCCCTCTCCATACCCTCCTCAGGCTCCGCCCCAAAAACCTCCCACCAGTGGCGAAGAGGGACCTGGCAATCCTAGGGAGAGTGAGGTCAGAAACTGCATGCATAAACCAAACAAAGATCCAAAGTTGTCGGAGGGGTAACTGCAAGAGAAACAGCCATGCATAAAAGCCCCCCCCCCACTCTCTCCCTCCCCTGCAGGGCCCACGGCTAATTGAGGATGCCAGGATCCGCAAGTTGCACTTTCTAGACAGACTATGACTCAAGATCGTCACTTGTCTGCACGAGCCCTCAGTTCAACTGCCTTGCAGGGTGGTTGTGAATATTAAAAAACAGAGGGCTACACAGCTCTAGAGGAAGGGTGAGGTGAAAATGCAGCAAATAAAGAAATAGATACTGGAAAGAAGGAACAGTCCCAGGAGGAGGATAAAGTCCAGTCCAGTACTGAATACCCCCACTTAACACTGGTCAGCCCTATTCAGGCTTTTCAGGTTCTGCCGACCGCAACCACGTTCCAAAGTTTTATTTATTTGATTTATGAGTCATTCTTACTCCAAGGCAGTTTTTATGTGGTCGGCTGCAGGCTGTTCCGGTATTACTGGCCTTGAGCCATCGGTCTGCCTTAGCTCCAAAATCTAGTATCAAACTTAAAAATACAGATATAGTCAACGTTTGACATCTTATTCGTGTTTCTCCCCTGACCAGGGTGCACAAGCAGCTGTGATTTTTTCCCCTGAGTGGTCCTCAGTTCGTTGCCCACCAGCCAAACTGCCACCACCTCGGAGCAGGAGGCTGTGCAGCGGCCACACAGGTATGTTTGCAGCCAGACGAAAACAAGCAGAAATCACAAGGCAGCGGCTGAGAACGCAAGCAGCAGATGGGAGCACTCTCTCTGTCTGTGTCTATTGGACCAAAATAGCCGTGTCGCTTTCCACCCCTGCAGCTGCCAGCAGGTGCCCTGCCCCTCCTCCCCCACCATTCCCGGTCTGCACCTCCGCACCTCCCCAGGCCAGCATCCCCCCAGAACCCGCTGCATTGCAGCTGCTTAGCAGTGGATCATAAATCCATGCATGACAATCAGCCGTTAAATATAGCCCAGGGAACCAGATGCTTTTTCTACTCGACCACACCTGCCCAGGCCAGGAAAAGAGGGAGGAGGCATTCGATGGTCTGTAGGGAACGTTTTGGATGCTTCTTCAGCAAAACATGCAGGCTCAGTGACCCAGTTTAATTCCCCCCCCCCACACACACACACGTGTTCCAAAGAATTAGGGGAAACAAACCCGTCAGCCAAGCCTGCCTTAATGCTCAAGATCGCTCCCAGAATGGACCTTGGAAAACAGCTACTTTTGTGGTTTTCATCCAGAAACACTATTGAGGAAGTGACAGCTTGACAGTATGCATGTTTACTCTGAAGTAACTTCCCAAGTTCAATTGGGCTTACTCCCAAGTATGTACCCATAGGGCTTCTAGCTAAAGCCCTACGCTCACTCGCTTTAGAGGAAGCCCTGCTCAACTCAGTGGGACTTGTGAAATAAGTGCAAAGACTGTAGGGTTGCCAACTTTGACCTGGGAAATTCCTGGATATTTGGGGATGGTGCTTGTGGGTGGGGGAATCTGGGGAGGGGGTTTCACCTAAAACGATAGATTCTGCCCTCTGAATCTGTGGTTTTCTCCGGGGGAACTGATCTCTATAAATCAGTTGTAATTCTAGGAGAACTCCAGGGCCCTAGCAGCAGCATACTATAGTGCAATCCTGCTCAGAGCTAGGCTGCTTAAACCCAAGGGGATTTAAACAGCTGAAACCACTCTCAGGATTGCTGTTTGTCTTGTCGGGAAGTTTTAACAATGCTCCAGTTTTGTAGTTATAATTCAAAGCAGAAAATAGTGGCTGTTTACAATTCAGTGCATTGCTGTTGTTTTTAACTGTATGGGAGAGGCTACTGAGGTTAATAGAGTGTGTGTGAAATAAATGTTGTATACAGATTCTGTTCTTCCATCATTTAAGAAAAAGTATCTTGGTTTCCTTAATATCAGAATGAAAGCCGGTTGTATAAGGAAAGCCATTCCAGAACTGTTTCTATTTGTCTCCATGGAAAATACATTTTGAGGAATATCTCTTCCTCGCCTCCCTTAGGATGATCTTCTCGGGGGTTGTCTGTCCACTCACACAGGGGATTCTCCTTGCCAGACCACAGACGAATCGCAGAACGTGAAAACATCCCCCGTTTTAGACAGAAAGTTCTCCCCTGCAGAGGAGGCCCAGGGAGCATAACAAGAAGCAGATTATCATGAGTGAGATTTTCCTCCTTTCTCAGAAAGATCAGGTAGCAGGTCTGGTGCGGAGGGGGGGGGGAGCTCAATCTGAAACAGAAGCACTGGCAGTGGGATAGAGAAACTAAAGCTTAACATGTATCCTTCCACACAGTGCCTTACCTTTCTACATTTTGATGCATTCAAGGGTTTTCTTCACTGTGTGCTGCAGCTGTTCCCTAGTGAGACAATGGTTTACATGTCAGTAACTGAAACACACGCCTGCTGGGAGTTCACCTGAGATCCAAGGCCGCACTAGCACTTGGAAAAGGTAGCAGAAGGAGAAACGAACTTAGCAGTTAAATTGTGGGACTCCCTGCCCCAGGATGTGGTGATGGCTGCCAATTTAGAAGGCTTGAAATGGGGAGTGGACATGTTCATGGAGGAGAGGGCTATCCATGGCTACTAGGGTTGCCAACCTGCAGGTACTATTCAAAAGTCCAAGTAGAAAGGTGAGTATTCAGACCAAATCAGTATATAAAGCTGGTCTTTTATAGGAGCCACCAAGGCAAATGACTACGTGCTATGTAGCTTTCGTTCCTGGACATTAATTTCTGTGTACAAGTTCCCTTGACCTGTATCAAGAGTGCAATAGTACAGGGATCCGGTATTCTTCCTGTTTCGATTGAGAATCTTCCTCAGGATACAACATGGGCCATGTCTGCACTGCTCGTTTGCCGCTCCGATTTCTGCGGGGTTTCCTTGCATGTTCGCACTTCATCTCAAGCGAAGGATCTCGGAGACGTCTTCACAGCACAATTTCTCCGCGTTAAGAGGATCCGCTTATACGGCGAATTAATAAAATGAAATGTTTCCCTCACGCGGAGCATTGAAGTGCGAACATGCATCAGGTCTTCAACCCACTTCACGCTGCCAGTCCACCCCCCTGCTCCCTCCTTCCTAACTGCCCACACTCGTTCCCCCCACTTTTCCGCTTTGCGGAAAAGCGCAATCTTTTCCGCGAACAGCCACCGTTTGATAACGCAGTCGGTGGTGTTTTGTGATAGTTGCACAAACTGAGGTTGTGTCACAATTGCTGTGACGTGTTCGGCATGTGCTTATGGCCACGTCATGTAATTTGATGTTTGGGGCATTGTGCGACTTCTTGCAATCTGTGACTGCCGTGAGAGGGTGGTATGGCAGCAAGTCTACGGCGGCAAGTTTCGCTTTTCCAAAGTGCAACTCCCGTACAATTATCCGGTTTTTTCCTGCCTTTTTTGCTGCCATTTTTTAAAACGTCTTCCCCTCTACCATAATGAGGTGACCCGCGAATTCTCCTTTATTATCCTTGGCCCAATCCCCGTCCTTCCTTCCAGCGCAGACTGGGCATGCGTGGGAGACTACCACATGTCCCTTTGCTTTGCCGAGAATCTCGCACGCCCGGGCTTCGTTTGATGTTGGTCTTCCCTTGCAGCGCGGTGGGAACAGCAATCATGCGAATTTAATCGAATAATGCGGAGAATAATGGCGGCGTGGTGGGAACAGAAATTAAAAGTCGTTTTGGATGCTTGTGTACTCGACACGTATAAATAGCGAGGTAAGTTGCTGGTGCGTTCACGGGGATGGTCTGCTCTATAGCCAGTTCACATGTTGGATTGAGAGAGTATCTCTGAAACATGTAGCTAACCTATTTTTTGTCCCCAACCTCCAGGTACTAGCTGGAGATCTCCTGCTATTACAACTGATCTCCAGCCAATAGAGATCAGTTCACCTGGAGAAAATGGCCGCTTTGGCAATTGGATTCTATGGCATTGAAGTCCCTCCCCTCCCCAAACCCGCTCTACTCAGGCTCCGCCCCAAAAACCTCCTGCCGGTGGCGAAGAGGGACCTGGCAGCTCTAATGGCTACTAGTCAAAATGGATACTAGTCATGATGCATACCTGTTCTCTCCAGGACCTATTATATTAGGTGCGGTGGAACACAGGCAGGATAATGCTGCTGCAGCCGCCTTGTTTGTGGGCTTCCTAGAGGCACCTAGTTGGCCACTGTGTGAACAGGCTGCTAGACCAGATGGGCCTTGGTCTGATCCAGCAGGGCTTTTCTTATTCTCTTATGTTCTTATCACTCATCAGGGCACCAGTAACTTCTCCTGTCCAAGCCTCAATGAAATAAATGGATTTTTTCCCCCCAAAGTACATTGTGAGGAAGAACTTCCCAATGGATTGGGTTCATAACACTGCCTCTTCTTTGTCTGCACGTGAAGCATTTTTCTATGGGCCTGTTTAAAATTCTCTACTTCACTGAAATGCTTCATTTCATAAAATGTATTTGTCTAATGTATACCCCACTTTTCTCCCTAACGGGGACCCAATGCAGCTTACACTGTTCTCCTCTCCCCCGTTTTATCCTCACAACAGCCCTGTGAGGTAGGTTAGGCTGAGAGTGTGTGACTGGTCCAAGTTCAGCCAGCAAGCTTCCGTGGCAGAGCAGGGATTTGAACTTGAGTCTCCCTGATGCGAGTCCAAGGCTCTAACCACTATACCGCACTGGTTCTGGGGCTCCAGCTAGCCTGCAAGTGGCATTTTGGGGCCTGGGAACTTTCCCCTCCCTTCCAGACCTTCAGATGGTTAGTTGTCTGTGCAAATAAACTGCATTCTGCACATACCTAGCAGCACCGTTCTGCGCTGTGCTTATTTCCCCTGTTGCCAGGTGGGGGATAGGTGGGTAGGATTGCCAGATCCAAGTTGGGAAACTCCTGGAGATTTGGGCATGGAGCCTGGATGGGACAGGGACCTCAACGAGGTACAATGCCATAGAGTCCATCCTCCAAAGCATCCACATTCTCCAGGGGAACTGGTGTCTGTAGTCCGGAGATGAGCTGTAATTCCAGGGGATCCCCAGGTCCCACCTGGAGGTTGGCAACCCTAGTTCCAGGTCTCAGTCCTGGCAGCAAAAGCTGCTTTAAGCCCTTCCTATATCCTCCCCCTCAACGGCCTTTCCCTCTGTTTCCAGTCGCTTTTGCCCCCGTGTCTCTCCCCTTCCCCTTCTTCCGCTTCTTTCCCCTTCCAGTTGCTCTGTTGTCATCCCTGCTGTCTCAATGTCTGTATTTATCTCTTTCCTCTGCCCTTTCTCCCTCTCTGCCTGCCCGTCAATCTTCATTCCCTCCCTCTGTCTCTGCCTGCCTATCTCTCTATCCCTGGCCTTGCCTATCAGTTGAGCTGCCGTGGCAGGCAGCAAGGGAGACGCCTCATCCATATTAGATGAAATTGCAGATGCTGACAAGCGAACAAACACCACCAACTGGATTTTTGTCTGTGGAATGAGATTTCAAAGCCCCCAAAACCAGGCCCAAGAACGCACCTGGCGTGGGGACCCCAGCCCCAGCTTTCCCGTTGAATTCCCCCTCCATTTTACTCTTCCAGATTTTAATTTGTTCTGCTAGTTGAGAAGAAAGGAATGTCTTTCACACCAGTACTGCAGAACAACACTCCATTTTTATATACCTCCCCTTCAAATTATATCATCTCTTTGCCTTAGTTCATGGATGGAAATGAAGTGGTAGAGCCCTAATGTGGTAGATTGCACTGTACGACTGCAGACTGAAGTTCAGGAATCCTACTTGTGCGGGTTCCATGCAAGGAGAAAACTAGTTTAGAAGGGAATAGAGAAGGCTACAATATTTCTCCTTGATATAGGGTTGCCAACCTCCAGGTGGTGGCTGGAGATCTCCTGCTATTACAGCTCATCTCTAGGTGACAGAGATCATTTTCCTTGGAGAAAATAACCACTTTGGAAGGTGGACTCTATGGCATTGTACCGCATTGAAGTCCCTCCCCTCCCCAAATCATGCCCTTCTCAGGCTCCACTCTTTTTTTTTTTAATTTCAATTTGAGGGAATATCTAACCATAGTCTCTCCCACATCTGCTTTTGGACAATCCACTTTACCCGCCCGGGCTTCTACCATCTCATTCTGAACTGTATGCGAAAAAGAGCATAGTTACCTTAATAACAATAGCAACTGTGCTAGATGAGTAGGGTTGCCAGACTCCAGGTGGTTGCTGGAGATCTCCTGGGATTACAATGGATCTCCAGGCAACAGAGATCAGTTAACCTGGAGAAAATGGCTGCTTTGGAAAATGGATTCTATGGCAGATTGACTGGAGATCAGTTTAATAGCAGGAGATCTCCAGCTAATATCTGGAAGTTAGTAAACAGAGGTTAGCCTGCTGTAGGATAATTAGGAAAACAGGAGCAGCAGAAAAATGCACAAATTGTTATGCTGTTGTAGAAAAGAAGTGATATTTAGTATTCATATCAAACTTAACATAAAACATGTGATACATCAAATAAAGCACAGAATTAATCCTTAGTATATACACTGATATACATAAGTGAGTTCATATAAGAACAAGTGCTAGTTGCACTGAATGCAATAACAATGGTCATGTATAAAACATTTGCCAACGAAAAATGCTATTCAGTGTCTTGTGGTTCCAAGGTTCATAGGGTGTGGTTTCTTGTTATAGAGGTCTTGTTATCACTCTGTTTCGGCTAATGAGCCTTCTTCAGGGACCACTATATGCATAATAATAAATTAAATAAACAATAAAAATAATAAGCATGTAGGCATAAATTATGAAGAAGTTTGCTTATATAGGAAATAAGACATTGCTATATCATTATTATACTTACACGCTAGCTGTTAGTAACCTGCTTATGCGTTGGCCAAAGATCAATGTCTCCATTACATTTTTAAACAGTGTATTCACAAGCCTAAATGCTAATAGATTACACCTGAGCAACTCCCTTAAAGGTTCAGTAAGATGTCATAAATAACAAGCCAAGCCCAGTGTTGTATTAAGTCCATTAGTTCAGCGTATTAAAGAGACAGATGTACTTAGATTCTTGACGTCGCAATAACAAATCAACATCAGTTTTTTCATTTCCTTGCTTCACAAACCTCCAAAGTACAAAAAAGGACAAATCTTCATCAGTGTGGTTGTTGTCCAAAAAGTGTTGTGTGAGAGGCGCTTCCAGCACGCAATTCCTAATTCTCGAGCGATCCTCACTGATGCGGTATTTTACTTGTCTATTCGTCTTACCAATGTACCATTATTGGCATGCACATTTTATAGCATAAATAAGGTACTTAGAGTCACAATTATTGAAGCTGTTGATAACAAAGTTACGACCAGTTACAGGGTTAGTAATTTCTCAAACTGGTAACATAAATTTGCAGCTTTGACATGATCCACATTTAAAATTCCCTTTAGGTAGGGTGGAAACTATATTGGATAGTGTGACATTTCGTACCAATGCATCCCTGAATGAACAGGTGCGTTTATATGCAATACAGGGGGGTTTGGAGCAACCCTGTAGATGTTGAACTAAATGCCAATGCTTATGTAGGATGTTCCTAATAAGAGGAGACATGGACGTATACTGAAGAACACAAGTAAGTTGTGTAGATGGTAATGTAGATGTAGATTTCTGTGTTAATAATTCAGTTCTAGATTTTTGTTGAGCCTTTTTTAAGGACATCTGAATTATTTTCCTAGGATAGCCTCTATGTGCTAAGTCCTTTTTGCACCATTGAGCTGCTTGTATAAAGTCTGGCTCATAGGTGGCAATATGCTTAAGCCTAAGTAGCTGGCTGTAAGGAAGGTTGTTCCTTAAATGTAGTGGATGGAAGGAATTATAATGTAGGAGAGTGTTGCGATCCATGCTCTTTCTATAAGGGCAGACCCCAAGGCTACCGCATACCTTCTTATATACGGTAACATCCAAAAAAGGAATCTCAAAAGGATTCGATTCCCCAGTCAATTTAATATTAGGATCCCTTTGGTTAATACAATGGCTAAAGTTATCAAAGCTATGAGCTATGAGAGTATCTGGAAGTTGGCAACCCTATTAGAGAAGTAAAGGTGGTGCTAAGGGGAGGGCTCAATGTGGAGAAGAGGTGTGGCTAGAGGACGAAGGGGAAGTGGTAAAAGGCAAGAGAGCTCTGGTTATAGTCTATCGCCCAGGGCCCACAAAAATCTGGAGCTAACCATGGTTGAGAATAACTCAAAAAAATCCCTCCTGGGTAACACAGGAAGAAGAAAAGAAGAAAAGAAACAGGCCCCTGTGGAATGCCTTCTCTGATGACGCCTGTGCCCTGCTGGACTTGTTTAGTTTCCACAGGGCATACAAGGCCAAATTATTTAGGTTGGCTTTTGGAGTCTAATCCACATTTTTGGGTTGTTTTGTTAGTGGTAGGGTGCTAGCCACCCTGACCTGGATGGCCCAGGCTAGCCTGATCTTGTTAGATCTCAGAAACTAAGCAGGGTTGGCCTTGGTTAGTACTTATATGGGAGACCACCAAGGAATATCAGGGTTGTTATGGAGAGGCAGGCAATGGCAAACCACCTCTGCGCATCTCTTGCCTTGAAAACCCCATAAGGGGTTGCCTTAAGTGGACTGACTGGACAGCACTTTACCCACACACATGGTGCTAACCACATATTTTAATAGTTTAGCATTTTAATGTTAATTTATACTTGTTATTTGCTTTTAGGTTGTTTTAAAACTTATTTATACTGTTTTAGTGTTGTAAGTCACCGCAAGACCCTTTGGGTGAGCAGTGACTAAAAAATAAAATAAATAGTACCTCTCTCTCTGAGCTCAGGCAGCATTTCCCACCTTTGTCTCAGGAAGTTGCATGGACCTGCCTCCTGCTGGGCAAAGGTGATATTTTATAGCCCAAAATCAAGTGAGCAGCTGGTGTTCATTTTTAATTTGGATTGCTTGACACTTGTTTTACCCAGGGTTTAATTTCAAAAGTGAGAACGAGAGGTGCAAGGGCATGCGCTTTTCTGAAAGGCACCTTCTGTGACTGAGAGGTCCCTTGCTCTTACAGGAGAACCTCTGCTCTCAGAGGTGGTCAGCCTCTGAATCCCAGTGCCAGGAGGCAACATCAGGGGAAGGCTTCGGCCTCTATGCCCTGTTGTTGGCCCTCCAGAGGAACTGGATGACCCCTGTATGAGGCAGGGTGCTGGTCTAGATGGACCACTGGTCTGATCCAGCAGGGTCCTTATGTCCTTCTCAGGGTAAGGCCTCAGCCTCTACGCCCTATTTTTGGACCTCCAGAGGAAATGGTTGGTGACTATGAAACAGGATGCTGGACCAGGTGGACTTCTGATCTGACCCAGCAGGGCTCTTCTGACATTATGTTTTTTAATTTTATTTTATCCTACAGTTGTTTATTTATTTTCAGCTTTTCTGCGCAGGGGGAACCGATACAACAAAACACAATAAAAAAGCAGTAGAAACAAATGCATGAGCCCCGTGGCACAGAGTGGTAAGCTGCAGTACTGTAGTCCAAGCTCTGCTCACGACCTGAGTTCGATCCCGACGGAAGTCGGTTTCAGGTAGCCGGCTCAAGGTTGACTCAGCCTTCCATCCTTCCGAGGTTGGTAAAATGAATACCCAGCTTGCTGCTGGGGGTAAAGGGAAGATGACTGTGGACGGCACTGACAAACCACCCCGTAAACAAAGTCTGCCTAGAAAACGTCGGGATGTGACGTCACCCCATGGGTCAGGAATGACCTGGTGCTTGCACAGGGGACCTTTACCTTTAGAAACAAATAGCAGTGGGGGAGGCTTCTGTATATGTGTGTGCGCGCATGGGTACAATAGTGGATCCTCCTCCCAGTTTTTGACAGTGACCCTCAGGCTAACAGCTGAAGGCCCAGATCAGTTTGGTTCTGCCTCTGGACACACCCAGGCTTTAAGTACCTGTGGTGGTAGAAAGTGCTGTCAAGTCGCAGCTGACTTATGGCGACCCCATTGGGTTTTCAAGGCAAGAGACATTCAGAAGTGGTTTGCCATTGCCTGCCTCCATGTCATGACCCTGATATTCCTTGGAGGTCTCCCATCCAAATACTAGCCAGGGCCAACCCTGCTTAGCTGAGAAGAGCTTATAAGCTCGCTAGATTTAATGTCCTTCCATCAGCCCTGCTCCACGGAAGATTTAATAACGTCCCATATTCAAAATATTGTCGAAGGCTTTCACGGTCAGAGTTCATTGGTTCTTGTAGGTTATCCGGGCTGTGTAACCGTGGTCTTGGAATTTTCTTTCCTGACGTTTCGCCAGCAACTGTGGCAGGCATCTTCAGAGTAGTAACACTGAAGGACAGTGTCTCTCTGTCCTTCAGTGTTACTACTCTGAAGATGCCTGCCACAGTTGCTGGCGAAACGTCAGGAAAGAAAATTCCAAGACCACGGTTACACAGCCCGGATAACCTACAAGTCCCATATTCAGTCAGGGTTTGTCCCTGCGGGGAGGGCATAATAGAATCAGTCCTCCGTGTCCTACTTAACTGACTGCTGTATGCTAGGGGTCGATCCCAATTTATAGTCCCGATTTTTGCAGACAGGGAATGGTTACCCGCAAAAATCAAGGCATCCTGTTTTATGACCGTACAGGACCCAATAAAAATTGAATTGGTGGCAAGGTTCTTACAGTCTGCAATCAAAGAATGTGAATGCCTTTGTATTAAATGAGGCCGGTTTAGGAATGCAAAATTAGGTAATCTACTTAGCCTTTAAAAAAAAAAATTGCAAAACCGATGGGGGTTAGATGTACCTGTATACTATGGTTTTGCTGTAATAGTTTTGTATGTTCTACTCCAATACCAATAAAGGCTTTCATTCTTTCGTTCAAAAGAAAGAAAGAGCCTGCTTAGCTTCCGAGTTGTGATGAGATCGGGCTAGCCTGGGCTATCCAGATCAGGGTATTAGTACCTGTAGCAGAGGAGAAACAAACTCAGCCAGGTCTCACACAGCACCTGCTAACCATCTAGCCCAGTCTTCCCACTCTGGTTAGGCAGGTAGGGTTGCCTATTCCAGGTTAGGAAATCCCTATAGATTTGGGGGGGGGGCTGAGGATGGTAGAGTTTGGGGTGGTTAGGGAGTGCAGCAGGGATACAATATGTTCCATCCTCCAAAGCTGCCATTTTCTCCAGGGGAACTGATCTCTGTAGTCTGGTGGTCAGTTGTAATTCCAGGAGAACTCAAGGCTCCACCAGGGAGTTGGCAACCCTGGAGACAGGCCATGCCTTCTGGATGGAATAAAATGGTCCAAAGGGTTTGCTAGACCTCCGAGCATCCCTCTGCACCAGGCAGCACTTCACTAGCAACTGATGTGGAAAGTTGCAGCCGCTCTGGACTCTTTGGGAGTGTTGTCATTGCCTGCCAGGCAGCAGATGAAGTACAGGAACAGCAACACCTGAATGGGACCAGGAAAGCGGGGACAAGATGTAGAGGATGAAGTTTAGAAAACGGGTTTCAACACAGAGAGAAAAAGCACAGGAAGAGAGATGGGGAGAAATAGAAAAGCAGAGAAACAACTGGAGCAGAGATGACAATGTCAGCTTGTACAAGATCCTCTATAGGATTGCCAACTCCAGGTTGGGAAATACCTGGAGATTTTGGGGGTGGAGCTTGAAGAGGGTGTGGTTTAGGGAGGGGAGGGACTTCAGTGTGGTATAATGCCATAGAGTCCACCTATGGCCATTTTCTCCAGGTGAACTGATCTGGGTCGTCTGGAGATCAGAGGTAATAGTGGGAGAGCTCCAGCCACCGCCTGGAGGTTGGCAAGCCTGATTGTCTACAATGAGGCTGCCTCTCCATTACTTTGAACTCTCTGCTTCCCAACTTTGGCTCTCTTGCAAAGCCCTGCCTGGATAATTCTGGAGGTTTTCCATGTTTCCAGGCCCCTCTTTTGGACCTCTGTGGAGAAGGGTTGCCAACTGGCCTGAAGAAAAACACCCTGTCCCTTTAACAGACGCTTCACACACAGAAACAGACAGCCGAGGCTTCTCATGGCAAGGAGGTAAATAACATCAACTGGTAAATAACATCCCATGAAGTCTCTATTAAAGGGGATAGGATGTTTTTTTCTCCAGACAGTTGGCAACCCATACTGCGGATGTGTGCAGTCTGTGTTTGCAGCTGCTGTGCCACATTCGGCTTCTTGGGTGGATCCAGCCACCGCTGGGAGGCAGTTAATGAGGCCCCAAGATGTTGTGTTTTAAAATGCGCCCAGCCAGAGTCAGGACCGTGTGTGCTAAAAAATTTAAATTCTGTATCCAGGCAATCCAAGTTCTGTGCCAAGAAACGCTGGATTTCATGACCTCTATACACTATGCAAATTAGGTGACTGCATCATTTCCCTTGTTCAGCATAATTTATTCTGCATTTTTTGTTGCTATTTTGCTTTCTGGCTCTGCTCCTCATGGGGAGGCGCATAGAGCTAAGTAAAACGTGAGAGTGCAGCTGCAACCACTGGCGATCTTAGATTTCAGCAGTCACAGCCCACACCTTTTCAGGCGCATCTTTCGACCATGAGGACTAGAATCTTTTTTGTTTGTGCAAAAGAATAAGTTGAGATTCTCAGGAAGATGGATGCTGTGGCCACTACCACAAGTTTTCTGTGCTCCCACGGCAATGTGACGTTCATACAGCCAGCCCATAAAGCAAGGAGCAGAAATTAAATTTCAGAGAGTAAGCTTGAAGCAGATTTGTTTCTTATGGTCTAATGCTGTTAGGGTGTAAATGAGGTTGGCATTGTGTATGTTAAATTTTTTTTTTAAGTGTCCGGTTATAAAGGAACTAGAACAGTAGTATAATAGTACAGCTCAGGAGGTTGCTTTTATAAGGGATAGGTCTTTTGCAATGTTTACTGGATGTATCACCTTCCTATTACAGCATTGCGGCCCATTTTCTGCATTGTGGTATGTCATGCCTTGGATGGGTTTTTGTTTGTTTGTTTGCATTGCTCCCCAGTTCTGTAATCCTAGTCCTAATGCATTGTTTATTGGAGGTCTTTGCTGATTGAAGGGCAGTCATGAAGGAACTAGAAAAGATTCTTAAGTGTAAGGATGTGTCACTGGAAACCAAGATCAAGTTAATCTGATCTGATCACTAAGAGCCAGCACGGGTTTCTCAAGAATAAGTCATGTCAGACTAATCTTATCTCCATTTTTGACAAAGTTACTACCTTGCTGGATCAGGGAAATGCTGTAGACATAGTTTATCTAGATTTCAGTAAGGCTTTTGATAAGGTTCCACATAGTATTCTAGTTGACAAACTGGGAAAATGTGGTTTAGATCCTATTACTGTTAGGTGGATCTGTGGCTGGTTGACAGATCGCACCCAAAGAGTGCTAGTTAATGGTTCCTCATCCACTTGGAGAGAAGTGACTAGTGGAGTTCCTCAGGGATCTGTCCTGGGCCCTGTGTTGTTCAACATCTTTACAAATGATTTGGATAAAGGAATAGAGGGGATGCTTATTAAATTTGCAGATGATACTAAATTGGGAGGGGTAGCAAATACAGTAGTAGACAGAACCAAGATACAGGATGATCTTGACAGGCTGGAGAATTGGGCTAAAACTAATAAAATGCACTTCAACAAAGACAAATGTAAAGTTCTGCATTTAGGTAGGAAAAATCAAATGCATAACTATAGGATAGGGGAGACTTGTCTGAGCAGTAGTGTGTGCGAAAAGGATCTTGGGGTCTTAGCAGACCAAACACTGAACATGAGTCACCAGTGTGATGCTGTAACTAAAAGGCAAATGTAGTCTTGGGCTGCATTAACAGAAGTATAGTGTCCAGATCACATGAAGTGATGGTATCGCTTTACTCTGCTCTGGTTAGACCTCACCTACTGTGTTCAGTTTTGAGTACTGCAATTTAAGAAAGATGTAGACAAGCTGGAATGGGTCCAGAGTAGGGCAACAAAGATGGTGAGGGGTCTGGAGACCAGGTCCTATGAGGAAAGGTTGAAGAAGCTGGGTATGTTTAGCCTGAAGAGAAGACTGAGAGGGGCTATGATAACCATCTTCAAGAACTTGAAGGGCTGTCGTATAGAGGATGGTGCCGAGTTGTTTTCTGTTGCCCCAGAGGGTTGGACCAGAACCAACGGGTTGAAATTAAATCAAAAGAGTTTCTGTCTAGACATTAGGAAGAATTTTTGGGCCACCGCCCCCTTGGTTCCACAAACTCAACCCCAGCACCCCCTACCCTATCCAACAACACAGTTGAAGAGGCCCACCTCTAGTGCCCCCCTGTGGCCCCCTGGCCTCTTAGTGCCACCCAGGTAATCCCACCGCCCCCCAGGGGGTGGTGTTGCCCACTTTGGGAACCACTGCTATAAAGGAAGCCACGGCAGTCAGTTTGCAAGACCTGAGCAAGACTGTTAACAAGAGGACATTTTGGAGGACATTGATTCATAGGGTCATCACGACTTGGAAGCAACTTGATGGCACTTAACACACACACTGCCTTGGGAGGGAAGGCAGCATGGTAGAGGCCCATCTCTCAGATCTCGGAAGCTAAGTAGGGTCAGTAGAATCATAGAGTTGGAAGGGACCACCAGGGTCATCTAGTCCAACCCCCTGCCCAATGCAGGAAATTCACAACTACCTCCCCCACACACACTCAGTGACCCCTACTCCATGCCCAGAAGATGGCCAAGATGCCCTCCCTCTCATCATCTGCCTAAGGTCATAGAATCAGCATTGCTGACAGATGGCCATCTAGCCTCTGCTTAAAAACCTCCAGGGAAGGAGCACTTACCACCTCCCAAGGAAGTCTGTGCCATTGAGGAACCGCTCTAACTGTTAGAAAATTCTTCCTAACGTCTAGACGGAAACTCTTGTGATTTAATTTCAACCCGTTGGTTCTGGTCCGACCTTCTGGGGTAATAGAAAACAACTCGGCACCATCCTCTATATGACAGCTCTTCAAGTACTTGGAAGGGAGACCACCAAGGAAGACTCTGCAGAGGAAGGCACTGGCAAACCACCTCTTCTTCTCACTTGCCTTGAAAGCCCCTTGTGGGTCGGCAAAAGTGGTCTGTGACTTGAGGGCACTTTACACACCCACCCAGTCTGCCTTGAGTCTTGGTGAGACAGGAAGGCTGTAAATGAAGTGAGGAAATAAATACATACTTTTGTTGATTATATATTATCAAATTGACTATCAGCTACCTTGAGAATTGGAAAAGGAAGAATACAGATTAATGAATGCATGTATGTATGCATGCCAGGGAATCAGTGTGAGAATTTAAGAAGGGAAGGGATGACTTTATAAAAGGAATGGAATTTTAGCACAGAGTTGCCACTTCTTTTTCTTGACAGGGACCCTGTGCATTTAACAGCTGCAGGGAAGGCCAAAGTTCAGCAGATGCACCATTCCCCATATCTGTACTTCTGGAGAGGTTTAAAAACATAGCAGCCCTGTCAGGAAAATAGGCAACTCCCTCTGACTGGAGAGGAAGCCATTTATCTTATTTGCTGGTGGGAGACCTTCCAAATAATGGGAATGCTTAAAGGGGCAGGACATTTTTCTGCAGACCTGTTGGCAACCCTAGGGACATTCTCTTTTGCAAGCTGTGCTCGACAGGAAAAGGCTGCCAGTTCCCAAATTCAGTCTGTGACCTTCCCGTGCCTTCTTAGCTTCCTGGTGGAGCCTCCCCACCTGCGCCGATGAAGCGATGAAGTGGAAACAGTTGGCAGAGAGATTCTCATTCACAGACTTCTGGAACATAATATTATTTGAGAAGATTACATTTGCATCAAGGGCAGGCAGATGCAGGGTTTGGGGCGGCATCGGACACAATACCCTTTGGGTCCCCCACCTCTCGAGTCATCTCTGATGAGAGGAACCCCTCGCAAAGAGGAAACGGTGGTCAGAGTGATGTGGGGGAGATTTGTGAATGCAACCCCATTTGTATACAGTTGACTCGCTCATATTAACTTAATGTGTTGCACAGTTTAATGTATCTGAAAGGACACAGGGTGGGTAAAATGGGAGAGAATCTTTCCCAAGCTCATCTCTTTCCCTGCAAAGTACTGCTTCTCATGCTGAGAGAGTCCCTCCTGCATCCATAGGCTGGGGGGGGGGGGGGGCAGAGAAGCCCCCCCCCACACACACACACACTGCACCAGCAATCCTTGTGGTTTCCATCGGGGTCCTTCTGGCTCCCAGTCACTCTTTCCTCCGGGTCCTAAGCAACCTGAAACTTGCATTGCTGTAACAGTGCATCATGCACTCTGCAAGTCCAGTTCAAGGTTATTTGTCACCCCCAGCAAGGTACACCCATCCCCTTCTAGGTCTGCGGCGTCAATGGCTGGGTCCTAGCTATGCCACTGAAGTAGGGTTGCCAGATCCCTCTTCGCCACCGGCGGGAGGTTTCTGGGGTGGAACCTAAAGAGGGTGAGGTTTGGGGAGGGGAGGGACTTCAATGCAATAGAGTCCAGTGGCCAAAGTGGCCATTTTCTCCAGGTGAACTGATCTCTGTTGGCTGGAGATCAGTTGTAATAGTTGGAGCTCTCCAGCTAGTACCTGGAGGTTGGCAACCCTAACCTGTAGAGTTGCTGGCCAAATGGAGGAGAGGATGGCTGAGAATGCATCAGCACACATGGACACATGAAGCTGCCTTATACTGAATCAGACCCTCGGTCCATCAAAGTCAGCATTGTCTACTCAGACCAGCAGCGGCTCTCCAGGGTCTCAGGCAGGGGTCTTTCACATCACCTACCTGCCAAGTCCCTTTAACTGGAGATGCCTTGGATTGAACCTGGGACCTTCTGCATGCCAAGCAGATGCTCTACCACTGAGCCACAGCACCCTCCACCATAGGCCGTCCCGAGCAACTGCTTTGGTGGCTTGGCTGGAGAAGCAGCCCTGCTTCTCCGTGACCCTTCTGTAAGCCAGAGCGGCCTGAGTCAGCAGTAAGGTTGCCAGCGCCGGGATGGGAAATACTTGGAGATTTGGGAGGGGTGGAGCCTGGGGAGGGCAGGGTTTGGGGAGGGGGGAGACTTCAATGGGATATAATGTCATAGAGTCCACCTTCCAAAGCAGCCATTTTCTCCAGGGGAACTGCCTCTATTGCCTGGAGAGAATGTGTAATAGCGGGAGTTCTCCAGCCGCCCCTTGGAGGCTGGCAACCCTAGTCATCAGTGCAGAGGAGACTCTGGCCCCAGCACAGGTGGAAAGATCAGGTCCAAAAACAGAACAAGGAAACTCTGACATTGCTGAGCCCCCTAGAGTGTCTCTGATTGCCGCTGGTTCTGGGCCAAGGGTTTCTCTTTCCCCCTCTTTTCTTTTTTGTCCGCCAGTCGCAGGAACGAAGGCTCCCTTGGGGATGCTGGCAGGCTCTGTGGGGTGTGGGATGAAGGTCACAGAAGGGATGGGCGAGAGAGGAGGGGGTGTTGACGCTTGCCTGGAATAGCCTCCGTCTGGTGCCGTGACTGTGCCGGATGAGTAAATAGTGGTGATGCGGATAGGTGGGGTGAAGTCATCAGGAGGACGGGAGGAACAGCCAGAAGTAGCATGTATTTTTTTAAATTGTGGGGGAAGACAGCCATAAATTAGCCTCAGTTGTTGGCGATGTTGTTTTGGGGGGAAGGAAAGGTGTGGGTATGGGTAGGAATGAGCCATTGCCCTTCACCAATGACCTTGGAGCGGGTGCACTGCATCCCCCCCCTCTCACCCCCTCTCCTGGTAAACTGTCTGGAGATCAGCTGTAATTCCAGGAGATCTCCAGGCCCCACCTGGAGGCTGGCAACCCCTCCCTCCTCCCAAAAAGAGAATCCCCCATCAAAGTAGGGTTGCCAGCTCGGGGTTGGGAAATTCCTGGAGATTTTTGGGGTGGAGCCTGAGGAGGGCGGGGTTTGGGGAGGGGAGGGACAGCAATGCCATAGAGTCCAATTGCCAAAGTGGCCATTTTCTCCAGGTGAACTGAACTCTATCAGCTGGAGATCAGTTGTAATAGCAGGAGACCTGGCGGTTGGCAACCCTACATCAAAGCCATCATTGTTTGCTAAGAAAAAGTCTAGGGTTGCCAGCTCCAGGTTGGGAAATTCCGGGAGATTTGGGGGTGGTGCCTGGGGAGGGTGGGGTTTGGGGAAGGGCCTCCACAGGGTATAATGCCATAGAGTCCACCCCCCAAAGCAGCCATTTTCTCCAGGGGAACTGATCTCTGTTTTCTGGAGATCAGCTGCAATTCTGGGAGATCTTCAGGCCCCACCTGAAGGTTGGCAACTCTAAAAAAAGACCCACTTTCTAATGTAAGAGCAGGTGGGGGTCATGTGACTCATCCGTGGGGGAGAGGAGGGTATGCAAGAGAAAACAAAAATGCACCAATTTGGAAAAGAGGATCAAAAGGGAGCCATGGTAAAAACCAGCAGGTTGTTTGTGCTTTTATCATATCAAGCAACATAGCGGAAAGGTGAATTTGCTTTCAGGTTGGACAGGAAAGAGTGAAGTGGCGCTCAACCCTTTTTATGCCTCGAAACACCACACACACACAGAGAGAAAATAAGGTTGCCAGCTCTTCTTGTCTCCATGCTCCTATTCACTTCCGAGAGCCAGTGTGGTGTAGTGGTTTGGAGCAGTGGACTCTGATCTGGAGAACCAGGTTGGTTTCCCCACTCCTCCACCTGAGTGGCAGAGGCTAATCTGGTGAACCGGATTGGTTTCCTCACTCCTCCACATGAAGCCAGCTGGGTGACCTTGGGCTAGTCACAGCTCTCTTAGAGCTCACTCAGCCCCACCTACCTCACAAGGTGTCTGTTGTGGGGAAGGGAAGGGAAGGTGATTGTAAGCCAGTTTGAGTCTCCCTTAAGTGGTAGAGAAAGTCGGCATATAAAAACCAATTCTTCTTCTTCTTCTTAAGTGGTAGAGAAAGTCGGCATATAAAAACCAATTCTTCTTCTTCTTCTTCTTCTTCTTCTTCTTCTTCTTCTTCTTCTTCTTCTTCTTCTTCTTCTTCTTCTTCTTCTTCTTCTTCTTCTTCTTCTTCTTCTGAAATGCCAGGGAGTTGCGGGTCATGTTCTTTTCCCAGGCATGAGAGGATATAGCACATGTCCCTTGTGTGGTGGGAAACACTTTGGCGTATTCATTAGGTCTCTGTGAGTTGTGGAGAAGTGGTGGAGGCGGCAACCAGTTTTCACACTCAAGGGACATGTGAAGTGTGTGGGTCAGTTTACCAACCTCCAGGTGGGAGCTGGAGACCTTCTGTAATTATAACTGATCTGCAGACCACATAAATCACTTATTATTCATTAGTTTGTTTGTTTAAAACATTTATTCCACTTCTGGAGAAATTGGTTGCTTAGGAAGGTGAACTTCATGGCATTATACCCTACTGAGGTCCCTCTCCTCCCTAAACCCCACCCTCCCAGGCTCCACCCTCAAATCTCCAGGTATTTCCCAACCTGGGGTTGGCAACCCTATATGTGGGCCAGGAGATCCGAAAGGGACAGCTGGGTCCGAGGAGCAAAATTGCTACGAATTTTTGGACATCGATTTGGGGCCAAGCTAGTGTGGTGGAACAGCGATCAAGACCCAGGTTCAAATCTCCCCGCTCACTGGGGGACTTTGGGCCAGTCTGAAGCTAACCTACCTCACAGGGCTTGTGTAAGGCTAGGGAAAGGAGAACGACGCACACCATCCTGGAAGGAAGGGCAGCACACAAAGCCCCCTGAGAGGCCTGGCCTTCTGAGGTAGCCCCACCCCCTCTGCTTAAACTAGGTTTGCAAATACGCAGGGTGTAGTACAAATGTATCCCAAATTCACAGTTCTATTTCTTCCTTTCCCCAAAGGGCTGCCAAATAAGAACAGTAACTGGGAAAGCAAAATAAATATTTGAGGGTGCCGAGTTGTTTTCTGTTGCCCCAGAAGGTCGGACAAGAACCAACAGGTTGAAATTAAATCAAAAGAGTTTCCATCTAGACATTAGGAAGAACTTTCTGACAGTTAGAGCGGTTCCTCAGTGGAACAGGCTTCCTCAGGAGGTGGTAAGCTCTCCTTCCCTGAAGGTTTTTAAGCAGAGGCTAGATGGCCATCTGTCAGCAATGCTGGTTCTATGACCTTAGGCAGATGATGAGAGGGAGGGCATCTTGGCCATCTTCTGGGCATGGAGTAGGGGTCACTGGGGCGGGAGTGGGGGAGGTAGTTGAGAATTCCCTGCATTGTGAAGGGGGTTGGACTAGATGACTCTGGTGGTCCCTTCCAACTCTATGAGTATATGAATACGTGTGTAAAGTGCCTTCAAGTCGCAGCCGACTTATGGCGACCCCTTTTTGGGGTTTTCATGGCAAGAGACTAGCAGAGGTGGTTTGCCACTGCCTTCCTCTGCACAGCAACCCTGGTATTCCTTGGTGGTCTCCCATCCAAATACTAACTAGGGCTGACTCTGCTTAGCTTCTGAGATCTGACGAGATCAGGCTAGTGAATATACACTATTAAAATTAACCCATACTTATGGGGGTGGGTTCTGAGACCTGCTCCATCTCAGACTCCATCTCAGACTTTGCTCCAGGGAAAGCAAAACTTGCCTGTCGCCCACGCATACAGGCATGTTTCCCCACAAGGGCAAAGAGTTGCTTCCCAGGGCTGCTTCAGGTCACGAAAATGGCACAGATGGGATAGGAGCTTAAAGTCCACCTCTCTCCTCACACACCATGGGCCCCATCTCAATCAGCTGAGAGACATCTGAGCATCTCACTTTCACCTGGGAATTCCCAGAGCATGGGACAGGACCTACGGACAGATCCAGGGACAGCGTATCATGGCGTTAGCTCTCTCTCTCCCCCCCCCCTTTGCATGCAAGGAAGGCAGGTGATGTGGAGAGGTGCTGCGGCCTCGTGGACACGTTCCGGTCCCATGGCTTGAAGAGCGCTGGAAGCAAACAGATAAGTAGCTTTCATAACTTTATTAAAGAACTGGAAGTTTCTTTAATAAAAGAAACAATGCCAAGTCTGAATTGCTGCATGCACTCAGGGGGGTGTTTTCTTCTTTGCACACCCTGCAAAGAAGCTGGATGAATAAATGGATCCTATGACTTGTGAAGCTGTTACAAAGGCAGAATGAGATGCGCAGCGGCTCCTTCTGAGAAACCAGCCTTGTCCTGTCTCGTTATTGCTCTGCCTTTAACTGCAGAGTCGACCTTTGCTCTGTCAACTGCTCCGATCCCTGTGTGGAGGGCTGCCACTTAGAGCTTAGCTTGGATGCTATTTTGAAAGGTTTGCAGCTGTAGAAATCACTCTGTGCCCTTTTGCAACATCCACACGCAGGGAACGGGAGTTTTCTGGCCTCCGTGGAAAGAACTGGACGCTGCACACCAAAGCAAGATCATAAATGGCCTTTCACAGCTGGCTTCATTTCAATGATTCTTAGCACCGGAGATTTCCCAAAGGAATGCATCCGGTTTTACTGGTCAGAGGGGGTGCCGTTTGATTTGTCCAACTTAGGTACCCAAAATTCAGGGACAGGCCCTGCTCACTGGTGGCATGGAAGCCAATTATTTCTGCATGCCCACACCCCTCAGAACTGTTGTGCGGCATGCATACTCTGTACCCAGATATCTGTCTCTGAAATATCATGCAAGAGAGACCCGAGAGCTGCAGTTGAGTTTTTGGTAGCAACTGATTGCTGGTCAAGAATCTTGTATTTGGCAGAAAAGGGATTATTGCATCCATCCAGAAAGTGAGCCCTAAATACAGGGAAATCTATAAGTTGGACTGCCAAGAGATATGAATTATTTATTTGCACCCACGATGAATGAAGACCCAAAGGGGCTCACAGCACCATTCTCCCCCTCCTCTGTTTTATCCTTACGTCCCTGTGAGGTAGGTTAGGATAAGAGGATTATTGGCCCAGGGTCACCCTTTCAGCTTTCAGTACAGAACAAGTGATTTGAACCTGGGTCTCCCAGATTCTATCCAACACTGTAACCATTACATTATGTCAAGATCCCACCCTCTGCCATACAAAGGGGCAGTGCCAGATTTCCCTATAGGCTTGGCAGGCTGAATCTTAGGGCCTCAAAATCTAGAGGGCCTCCGGCCAAGGTGTATAATATTTTTGACACTGTCATAGGCCTTTCTTACACACGCTGTCATAACGCACTGTAGTCTCTAAAGAACCCTTCAGTAATGTTCCTTGCACTCCATTTCAGAATAATTTCATTTTTCTAAAAATTCCTGCTTATTCCACAAAATGTTTACAAAGTTCAGTTATTGCCAAAGTTTTTCACTGTGTTAATTTTAACGTTTATGTTTCCCCCCCCCATCACTAATGTATTGAACAATAACATCTTATGTGCTTTAGAGGAGGAATGGTGAATTGTGGAATTTTTAACACCCATCATCATCCTTGGCTTTGCTGAATTTTGTTTAAAACATAGAATCATAGAGTTGGAAGGGACCACCAGGGCCATCAAGTCCAACCCCCTGCACAATGCAGGAAATTCACAACTACCTCCCTCCTCCACACCCCTAGTGTCCAGAAGATGGCCAAGATGCCCTCCCTCTCATCATCTGCCTAAGGTCACAGAATCAGCATTGCTGACAGATGGCCATCTAACCTCTGCTTCAAAACCTCCAGGGAAGGAGCGCTTACCACCTCCCGAGGAAGCCCGTTCCACTGAGGAACCCCTCTAACTGTTAGAAAATTCTTCCTAATGTCTAGACGGAAACTGTTTTGATTTAATTTCAACCTGTTGGTTCTGGTCCGACCTTTTTGAGCAACAGAAAACAACTTGGCATCCTCCTCTATATGACAGCCCTTCAAGTACTTGAACATGGCTGTCATATCCCCTCTCAGTCTTCTCCTCTTCAGGCTAAACATACCCAGCTCCTTCAACCTTTCCCCATAGGACTTGGTCTCCAGACCCCTCACCATCTTTGTTGCCCTTCTCTGGACAGGTTCCAGCTTGTCTACATCTTTCTTAAATTGTGGTGCCCAAAACTGAACACAGCACTCTAGTTGAGGTCTAACCAGAGCAGAGTAAAGTGCTTCGCGTGACCTGGACACTATACTTCTGTTGATGCAGCCCAAGACTGCATTTGCCTTTTTAGTTACAGCATCACACTGCTCTTCCATCTTCCTCTAGCGATGAGGGTGGGAGATTGGGAGGGGCCTCACAAGTGGAATAGCCTAGGGCCTCTCTTCATCTAAATCTGGAACTGCAAAGGGGGACCCAAAGTCAGTACCTTCTTGGGAGGGAAAGGGCAGAGCTCAGACGGAGAGCATCTGCTTTGCTTGTATAAGGCCCTGGGCTCATCTTCCTAATGACTCCAATTAAAGGATCTTTGGTAGCGAAGGCCAGACAGAATAAGTGTTGGGAGAGCTGCAATGTCTAGCGTGCAAAGGAACTGAGAAGAAGACCCAGCAGGGGGTGGGCAAGGGATCAACTAGTTAGGGCTAAAAGGTTAGAGACCTTTTCACCCTTTTTTCATATCTCTTGTCTGTCCTGAGACTGATATTCTTAGGGGACAAATTCCTCCTTCTTCTCAGAAGTCATTCTACCCTCTCTCTCCTTAGCTAGACAGACAGCTAGAGGCTCTATGTCTCTCAGTTTTTCTATCCTAAAATGAAGTTCCCTCAATAAAGGCAACTTTATCTTTAATCCGTGAGTCTGATACTTCTCTGCGTACTTAGCATACTCTACCAACAATAGGCAAGCCCTGGGCAAGATGGTGCCCCAGGTTTGCTGTAGACAGCAGCTGAATTAATTCAACAATTGTTATCAGTATGGACAAATGGAACCTTCATGTGCCAAGGCAGTATACCTTTTGGAAGAACGCACAGTTGAGGAAGGGCTTTGGGCTTCCTACCCTGCTTTCCTCAAGGTGTCTGGCAAGCCACTGTTCAAAAACAGGATCCTGAGCCAGTGGATCCACCATGACCCGATTTGGCAAGGTTCTTTTTAGGTTCTTGCCTGTTATTTTGCAAGATTCTGCTTTGCAAAGGCCCGGGGCGATGGCACAGTTGAGGGAGATCCTTTTGCCTCCTCTACCCTGAAGATGCAGGCACTGGGCAGGGTTGCAAGCAGAGTGTGTGTGTGTGTGTGTGTGTGGAGGGGCCATGGCTCAGTGGTAGAGCATCTGCTTGGCATGCAGAAGGTCCCAGGTTCCCTGGCATCTCCAGTTAAAGGTTCTAGGCAAGTAGGTGATGCGAAAGACCTCTGCCTGAGACGCTGGAGAGCAGCTGCTGGTCTGAGAAGACAATACTGACTTTGCTGGGCCAAGGGTCTGATTCAGTAGATGGCAGCTTCATGTGGTTGTAGAATCATAGAGTTGGAAGGGTCCTCCAGGGTCATCTAGTCCAACCCCCTGCAGAATGCAGAAAATTCACAACTACCTCCCCCCCACACACACCCCAGTGACCCCTACTCCATGCCCAGAAGATGGCCTCCCTCTCATCATCTGCTTAAGGTTGCAGAATCAGCATTGCTGACAGATGGCCATCTAGCCTCTGCTTCAAAACCTCCAGGGAAGGAGCGCTTACCACCTCCCGAGGAAGCCTGTTCCACTGAGGAGCCGCTCTGTCAGAAAGTTCTTCCTAACATCTCGGAAACTCTTTTGATTTGATTTCAACCCTTTGGTTCTGGTCCGACCTTCCTGGGCAACAGAAAACAACAGTGGGAAACTGACAGCACGCCTTGACCTCCTGCAAAAGGCCGCTTTCCACCCCCCCTTCTCACACCTAGGTGTGTAACTTTGCCTGGAGGTCCCTCCCATCGGCGGAGGCGCCCCCCCTCCTTTCTCTCGATTTCTGGGAAAGGGCCAATGGGGCGGTTCCTTTCCTTTTATCCCTTAGAAGCTCCTTGATCCATTGATCTTGAGCAGCATATCTCTAGTGTTGGAGGGATATAAGGATTGAAACAAATCTTGCCACTGACAATGTAGCCTTGGGGTCCCTGTCGCTTAGTAAAAAAGGCATTATGTCAGTCACAGAGGCGTTGGATTTGTATATTAAAAGGGGGGAGATCCAGTGCGATGGAAGTTCCTCGTAGAAGCGGCATTCCCAAAGGGCCTGGGCCAATGAGTGGATAGAGCCAGAAGAGCAAGGGCCGGTCCTGCCTGGTTAGGGGATATTCAGAATTCTGCCCTACGTTACCATCGAAGGGTTAGCATTCCATCTAGCCAAGCAAAAAAGCTCTACAGCACTGGTTCCCAACCAGGGGTCCATGGACCCCCAGGGGTCCGCGAGAACTAAATTAAGGTCCGCGAAACAAAGTTATAAACCCATAATAAATTAATATTTTCAATTAAAAGTTCTCTTATTATAAAAATATATATTCAAAGATTATTCTAAGTTTAATGTTGAACTAACAGTTATGGTTAAACTTTATTTTCAAATTCTCTGAATTTTTATTTTGAACCTTGGGGTCCCTGCACCGAACAAAAAAGTCCTAGTGGTCCCTGGTCAAAAAAAGGTTGGGGACCACGAGGAGTTGTCAGATAATATGCACGGGCAGGCAGACCACGTGGAGGGGGGTATCCCGAAGAACCAGGACGAACAGGCGCGACGAGCACGCAAAGCAGTGCTGTGATAGGGCGAAAACGCAGGGGCGCTTGAGCCTCCTTTCTTCCCTGTTCCAGCCAGGATCCAGCCAGGATCGAACGCACAGCTGTGCGTTCGAACCTGGCTGGATCCTGGCTGGAACAGGGAAGAAAGGAGGCTCAAGCGCCCGCGTGTTCTCGCACATAATCGAGCTCTTTAATGCGCTTCTTAATTTTGGTAAAAGCTTTCACTAGTTCTGTTGCAAGATTTTTGGCGGAGGTGATGTCGCTCAAACGTCAAAACAAAACAAGCACGTAAACTACAAGTTGAATGTTGAAACAGATTTTGTGATTTCAATGAGACTGGTTCAGGGGGAATATATTGTTATGGTATTAGTGATGCTATGTTTAGTAATTGTTTCTACTGTGTTTTAACCTTAAGTATACGTTGGGTGTTGTAAATTATTATGTGTTGTTGTATTATGTATTATTGTTATGGTTAAGCTCAAGACCTTTGGTCAAAGGAGCTAGTAAATAAATGGAATGGAAATGGAAAAGCTTGGGAGAAAACGCCGGGTCGCTTTATCCTCCTTTAATCCCCGTTTCAGCCAGGATTCATCCAGGATCCAACGCAGGCATTGCGCCTAATGTGCGTTCGATCCTGGCTAAAACAGGGATTAAAGGAGGATAAAGCGACCATGCGTTATCCTCCTTTAATAAGGAACCAACTTCAGCCTCCTAGGTTAGACTATGGGCGAAAACGCACATTAGGCGCTTGAGCCTCCTGTAATCCCTGTTTCGGCCAGGATTCATCCAGGATCCAACGCGTGCGTTGCGCCTAATGTGCGTTCGATCCTGGCTAAAGCAGGGATTAAAGGAGGCTCAAGCGACCATGCGTTATCCTCCTTTAATAAGGAACCAACTTCAGCCTCCTAGGTTAGACTATGGGCGAAAACGCACATTAGGCGCTTGAGCCTCCTGTAATCCCTGTTTCGGCCAGGATTCATCCAGGATCCAACGCGTGCGTTGCGCCTAATGTGCGTTCGATCCTGGCTAAAGCAGGGATTAAAGGAGGCTCAAGCGACCATGCGTTATCCTCCTTTAATAAGGAACCAACTTCAGCCTCCTAGGTTAGACTATGGGCGAAAACGCACATTAGGCGCTTGAGCCTCCTTTAATCCCTGTTTCGGCCAGGATTCATCCAGGATCCAACGCGTGCGTTGCGCCTAATGTGCGTTCGATCCTGGCTAAAGCAGGGATTAAAGGAGGCTCAAGCGACCATGCGTTATCCTCCTTTAATAAGGAACCAACTTCAGCCTCCTAGGTTAGACTATGGGCGAAAACGCACATTAGGCGCTTGAGCCTCCTTTAATCCCTGTTTCGGCCAGGATTCATCCAGGATCCAACGCGTGCGTTGCGCCTAATGTGCGTTCGATCCTGGCTAAAGCAGGGATTAAAGGAGGCTAAAGCGACCATGTGTTATCCTCCTTTAATAAGGAACCAACTTCAGCCTCCTAGGTTAGACTATGGGCGAAAACGCACGGTCGCTTTATCCTCCTTTAATCCCTGTTTCGGCCAGGATTCATCCAGGATCCAACGCAGGCGTTGCGCCTAATGTGCATCCGATCCTGGCTAAAGCAGGGATTAAAGGAGGCTAAAGCGACCGTGCGTTATCCTCCTTTAATAAGGAACCAACTTCAGCCTCCTAGGTTAGACTATGGGCGAAAACGCACGGTCCCTTTATCCTCCTTTAATCCCTGTTTCAGCCAGGATTCATCCAGGATCCAACGCAGGCGTTGCGCCTAATGTGCGTCCGATCCTGGCTAAAGCAGGGATTTAAAGGAGGCTAAAGCGACCGTGCGTTATCCTCCTTTAATAAGGAACCAACTTCAGCCTCCTAGGTTAGACTATGGGCGAAAACGCACGGTCCCTTTATCCTCCTTTAATCCCTGTTTCGGCCAGGATTCATCCAGGATCCAACGCAGGCGTTGCGCCTAATGTGCATCCGATCCTGGCTAAAGCAGGGATTAAAGGAGGCTAAAGCGACCGTGCGTTATCCTCCTTTAATAAGGAACCAACTTCAGCCTCCTAGGTTAGACTATGGGCAAAAACGCACGGTCCCTTTATCCTCCTTTAATCCCTGTTTCAGCCAGGATTCATCCAGGATCCAACGCAGGCGTTGCGCCTAATGTGCGTCCGATCCTGGCTAAAGCAGGGATTTAAAGGAGGCTAAAGCGACCGTGCGTTATCCTCCTTTAATAAGGAACCAACTTCAGCCTCCTAGGTTAGACTATGGGCGAAAACGCACGGTCCCTTTATCCTCCTTTAATCCCTGTTTCGGCCAGGATTCATCCAGGATCCAACGCAGGCGTTGCGCCTAATGTGCGTTCGATCCTGGCTAAAACAGGGATTAAAGGAGGATAAAGTGACCATGCGTTATCCTCCTTTAATAAGGAACCAACTTCAGCCTCCTAGGTTAGACTATGGGCGAAAACGCCCGGTCGCTTTATCCTCCTTTAATCCCTGTTTCAGCCAGGATTCATCCAGGATCCAACGCAGGCGTTGCGCCTAATGTGTGTCCGATCCTGGCTAAAGCAGGGATTAAAGGAGGCTAAAGCGACCGTGCGTTATCCTCCTTTAATAAGGAACCAACTTCAGCCTCCTAGGTTAGACTATGGGCGAAAACGCCCGGTCGCTTTATCCTCCTTTAATCCGTTTTAGCCAGGATCGAACGCACATTAGGCGCAACGCCTGCGTTGGATCCTGGATGAATCCTGGCTGAAACGGGGATTAAAGGAGGATAAAGCGACCCGGCCTTTTCGCCCATAGTCTAACCTAGGAGGCTGAAGTTGGTTCCTTATTAAAGGAGGATAACGCACGGTCGCTTTATCCTCCTTTAATCCCCGTTTCGGCCAGGATTCATCCAGGATCCAACGCAGGCGTTGCGCCTAATGTGCGTTCGATCCCGGCTCAAGCAGGGATTAAAGGAGGCTCAAGCGACCGCGCGTTCAGTTCCCCCCAGATCGAGCAGCATCTCCCGCGAGAAGCCCCGGGGCGGTTCCTCCCCAGCATCTCCCCCAGTTGGGGAAGGGCGAGCTCAAGGAAGCCCTCGCCGAGGGGCGGGAGAGCGGGGGGGGGGTACCCTCCTGCGAAGGAGAGGCCGGGGGCCAAGGCGCAGCGAGCGGGGCGAGCGCATTCGCCGGCTGGGGCGGTGCGTAAAAGGGGCGGCCGGAGCGGCGGCTCAGCGCCGCATCGGGGAGCGCGGGCGGCCACTCCGCCGCTCCTGGGGCCACCGATCGCGCGCCCCCCGCAGCCGGATCCCGGGCCAGCCGGGGAGAGGAGAGGAGAGGAGAGGAGCTCGCCCGGGCTCGCCATGACGGAGATCACCGAGAAGGAGAACGAGCCGCAGCACGGCCCCGAGGCGCAGCAGACGCCGGGCAGCGGCCCCAGCCTGCAGGAGACCAAGGTCAGCCCCGCTCCCCGTCGCCCCTGTGGGAGATTGACGCGCGCGCGTGGGGTGGGGTGGGGTGGGGGTCCTCGGACGCCTCTAGCTGCAGCTTCGACCCGCGAAGCTGCCCTGGTCCATCCAAGTCAGTATCGCCTGCTCAGGCCGGCAGCGGCTCTCCAGGGTCTCAGGCAGGGGGCTTTCGCATCACCTGGTCCCTCGCATCACCTGGTCCCTTGAACTGGAGGTGCCGGGGGCTGAACCGGGGACCTTCTGCATGCCGAGCGGATGCTCTGCCGCTGAGCCACGGCCCCCCTCCATGGCTCTCCAGGGTCTCAGGTACAGGTCTTTCACATCACCGACCTGCCTAGTCCCTTGAACTGGAGATGCCGGGGGCTGAACCGAGGACCTTCTGCATGCTGAGCAGATGCTCTGCCACTGAGCCATAGCCCCTCTCCATGGCTCTCCAGGGTCTCAGGTACAGGTCTTTCACATCACCTACTTGCCTAGTCCCTTTAACTGGAGATGCCGGGGGCTGAACCTGGGAGCTTCTGCATGCCAAGCAGATGCTCTACCACTGAGCCACAGCCCCTCTCCAGAGCCTCAGGTAGAGGTCTTTCACATCACCGACCTGCCTAGTCCCTTTAACTGGAGATGCCGGGGGCTGAACCAGGGACCTTCTGCATGCTGAGCAGATGCTCTACCACTGAGCCACAGCCCCTCTCCAGGGTCTCAGGTAGGGGTCTTTCACATCACCGACCTGCCTAGTCCCCTGAACTGGAGATGCCGGGGGCTGTACCAGGGACCTTCTGCATGCCGAGCGGATGCTCTACCACTGAGCCACAGCCCCTCTCCAGGGTCTCAGGTAGGGGTCTTTCACATCACCGACCTGCCTAGTCCCCTTAACTGGAGATGCCGGGGGCTGTACCAGGGACCTTCTGCATGCCGAGCGGATGCTCTACCACTGAGCCACAGCCCCTCTCCAGTGTCTCAGGTAGAGGTCTTTCACATCACCGACCTGCCTAGTCCCCTTAACTGGAGATGCCGGGGGTTGAACCTGGGACCTTCTGCATGCCGAGCGGATGCTCTGCCGCTGAGCCACTGCTTTTCTTTCCTCTCCCCGAGCTGCTGGAGCGGGCTGGGATCCCTGGCGGGCTTCTCCCCCCCCCCGCCACCCACCCGCGTTGTAAACCCGACGTTTCCCACTCCGCCCATCCCTGCTGCGTCGGTTTGCAAACAGTCCTCCGGCGGACTCGTGCCTTGCGCCTGTTCTCCTCTCCGGCCCCGCGCGCCTGGCTCCCTGGCCAGCGGCCAACCACATTTCCCTACCTACAGCTCCTTCCTTCCCCTTTTGGGCGCGCTCCACCCCCCCATCCGCAGCCCATGCGGTCGAACTGAGTGGCCCGGTCCTACATACCATAAGAACATAAGAAAGGCCCTGCTGGATCAGACCAAGGCCCATCAAGTCCAGCAGTCTGTTCACACAGCGGCCAGCCAGGTGCCTCTAGGAAGCCCCCAAACAAAGACAACTGCAGCAGCAGCATCCTGCCTGTGCTCCAAAGCACCTCATATAATAGGCCTGCTCCTTTGATACTCGAGAGAATAGGTATGTATCTTGACTAGTATCCATTTTGACTAGTAGCCATGAATACTCCTCTCCTCCATGGACATGTTCACTCCCCTCTTCAAGCCTTCCAAGTTGGCAGCCATCACCACATCCTGGGGCAGGGAGTTCCACAATTTAATTATGCTCTTCTCTCTGGGGCTCCTGCTCTCTGCATACGGCACTGGAGATGGGGGGGGTGAGGATCGGGGCCAGGCAGGGGGCAGATCCTCTGGGCCAGCGAGGGCACGGGAGAGGAGCCAAGCTTTCGGATCCAGGCTGTTGAACTCAGCCGACGGATTGGGTCCCTCCCTGTCCTGTGCCTCTGGCTTCCGTGTGCGCACGCTTACCCTTTAGGTAAGAAAGGATGATGTGTTTATACGAACGGTCCATAGATCATCCTGACCGTCTCAGTGCTTGTAGATCCTGGAGAGCCACTCGCGAAAGGAAATGGAGGTCTGTCGAAACTGCAGCCTCTGCACACGGTGGGCTCTTCCCCATCCTCGGCCTTTCCAGTTGTCCTCAGAATTATAAATAGGTTGCAGGGAGGCATAGCTTCCCCCCCCCCACCCAGTCACTTAGAAGGCAAACGGGTACAAGCACAACAAAAACAAAATCTCGCAGCAGGCATCTGGCCCTGCAAACCTGGCCAGGACCTTCTGAGCATCCCGTGCTTGAAAAAAATCCAGGGTGGGGAGAGATGCAGGGACTTCTGACCATGTGTGTGAGGGTGGGGGGAGCTGCAAAAGGTTACTAGTTGAGGCTGGCGGGGCTGCATGCGCGCCTGTCTCGCTGCAGAGCAGTGACTTATTAGCACACACTTTAATTGCGGGCTTGGCTGTTCTAATGGCTGTGTTCTTCAGCAGGCCCCCCCCCCTGGCCAGCCCAGAGCACCCTGGGATCAGATCTGGGGCGGGGAAGTGGGGGAAAGAAAAGGGGTGAGTCTGCTCAATGTCGGGTTTTTTGGTTTTGTTTAAGGAACCTAAGAATTGCCCTGTTGGATCAGTCGGGCGTGCATGTAGGCTCGACAGATGCCTCTGGCTGGTTCATAAGCAGGACATTAAAGTGAGGGACAGGGTCTTTCCTTATTGCTTGTTCCCAGGTATTTGGAGGTAGACTGCCTCTTCACAGGGAGGCTCTACTATTGGACAATAGCTAATCGCCATCGATAGCGCATCTGCTATAAATGGTGATTGTGATCTTTCCAGAGCTGGAACCCTTTCAGCTTTAGGACATTTTAGGATTACAAACATCCTGTTGAAGTTTCCAAGGCTAGAGGTTGGTCTGAGCAGCCCAGTTCTCTTCTCCCTCCTCTTTGTGGTTAGCATGAAAATGTACTCTGCACATGTTCAGTCTGTTTCTAATTGTTTTTTTTCCCTGGCCTGTTCTCTGACCATTAAAAACAGGTTCAGGGGGCTAGGTCTTGCAGACTGGGGTTTCAAACAGAACCCTTTGTCCCTGCCAAAAGTCAGATGAGAGAGAAAATCATACCTCCTCGATGAAGAAGAAGAGTTTGTTTTTATATTCCCACTTTCTCTACCACTTAAGGAAGAATCAAACTGGATTACAATCACCTTCCCTTCCCCTCCCCACAACAGACACCCTGGGAGGTAGGTGGGGCAGAGAGTGTGTGACTCGCCCAAGGTCACCCAGCTGGCTTCATGTGTAGGAGTGGGGAAACCAACCCAGTTCACCAGATTAGCATCCACCGCTCTTGTGGAGGAGTGGGGAATCAAACCCGGTTCTCCAGATCAGAGTCCACCGCTCCAAACCACGGCTCTTAACCACCACACCACGCTAACATGACCGATTTCTCACCAGATTATGGGATTTGGGCTGATTGTTCCAAGGATGCTGGCACAAGGGAAGTGCCTGACTTCTTTGTGGTTGGTGCAAATTTTGGGCTAGGCAGGCCAGCTTTTTTTTTTTAAAAAAAATGCCTTGACAATGGGACACTTCCCACCACCTGAGTTTGATAATAGTGAGCGCATGAGTCAAGAAGAGGAGTGTGTTGGTGTGAATATACGGTGTAGATTTTCGGGCTGCTTTGACGTCAGCTTCTGTGCCGATTTCAAACCCGTGACGTTGATGGTTAATTCATCTAATTTTCTGAGTGAGATTTAAAATCCCGGGAGACACCAGGCTGCAGTTTCAACCTCTGCCAAGTTCGCCTTGCAATTGACACAGCAGGTGTGTATCTTTGTCACATGCTACTACTTCAGAACACATAGCCATGTTCAGGGATGCGGCATGGGGATGTGTATGAAGGGGTGGCAGAAAGGAGTGTCTGTACATCCTTTGTGTGGGTGGGACACTCCCAGATGGCTTCAAAGTCTGGGCAGGGGGTAGCTGCTCCCCCTTTGCAATATTAATCACTTGTCATTCATTTTTTAATTTGCAAACCTTTTATTTTGGCTCAGAGCCATCGCTGGTGCAAAGTCTGGGAGGAAGGTCACGGTCGCATTTTAGAGACTTGGAAAAATGAAGGGGTACTTTATAATTCCTTTGGTGGGAGCTGGCATGGTATAGCGCAGGGGTGGGGAACATTTTTTTCGCCAAGGGCCATTTGGATATTTATAACATCATTCGCAGACCATACAAAATTATCAACTTAAAAATTAGCCAACCAAGCCCCAAGCAGGCAGCTGCCCCAGATGACCCCCCCCCACGTGGGCAAGCCAACCAGTGGCGCACTTGCCCACCTGGTGGCACAGGATGGTCTGTTGCACCAGCCGGGCATAGCCATCCAGCCGCACCCTGGAGTTGCTCCTGCTCCGCATGGTCGGGGCCCCATTCTACAGCTGGCTCCTGCTACCTCTGCCTGCAGGGATGAAATGAGGACACACTGGCTAAAAATCCCCCCCACACACACACACACACGTGCGCATTCTGGCCTTGCCCCCTTTAATCTCTCCATTGTCATCACTTCCGCCCCCAGTCCTCTTGCAGTACAGAGGGAATACGTTTCTCCACGGCCCGGGTTGGAAAGGGTTAACACAGTTTCTTGAGCAGTCCTAGCAGCTCCATAGCTAAGGACTCTTCTGAAAGGGGGAAAAAAGGTTCCTTTTCTCAGCAAAACAAACTCACATCAGCCTTGAATAGAGGCGATTCCTGTCTGTGGGAGGGGGCAGATCGCCAGTCTTAGATCCTTCTGAGTTAGAGATCTGCCAGGACCCCCGAAGGGCCAGACCAAATGATCTCCCGGGCCTTAAACGTTCCCCACCCCTGGTATAGCGGCTAGAGTGTCAGATGAGGATCAGGGAGACCTGGGTTCGAATCCCTGCTGTTCCAAGGAAGTTCATTGGGTGACCTTGGGCCAGTCATTTTCTCTTGCCCTAACCTTCCTCACAGGGTTGGTGTGAGGATAAACTGTAGGAGAGGGAAAAGTTGTTGTAAGCCACTGTGGTTTTCCTATTGGGGAGAAAAACAGTCTAAATAATACACTGTGGGGAGGGGGCAGCATGGTATAGCCTGATCTCGTCAGATCTTGGAAGCTAAGCAGCACCAATACTTGGAAGGGAGATCTCCAAGGAAGACGCTGCAGAGGAAAAGAGTAGGAGTCCAGTAGCACCTTAAAGACTAACAAAATTTCTGGTCTTTAAGGTGCTACTAGACTCATACCAGCGTGGTGTAGTGGTTAAGAGCGGTGGTTTGGAGCAGTGGACTCTGGGCGGCGGATGCTAATTTGGTAAACCATGTTGGTTCCCCCACTCCTACACACAAAGCCAGCTGGGTGACCTTGGGCTAGTCACAATTCTGTTAAGAGCTCTCTCAGCCCCACCTACCTCACAGGGTGTCTGTTGTGGGGACGGGAAGGGAAGGTGATTGTAAGCCGGTTTGAGTCTTCCTTAAGTGGTAGAGAAAGTGGGAATATAAAAACCAACGCTGCTTCTTCTACTACTCTTTTCTACTGCTAGTGACAGGCTAACCCATTGTGATCTATCTGCAGAGGAAGGCACTAGCAAACCACCTCTGCTTCTCACTTGCCTTGAAAGCCTCTTGCTCGGGTTGGCAGAAGTCAACTGCAACTTGACAGCACTTTACATGCACAAATAATAAACTAAATAATAGCTTTAGGGTGCCAAATGTGCCCGTAGAGGAAGAAAAACAAACCTCCCTTCCTATATGAAACTGGTATATCGGGGAAAAGGGTTCAGCCTAACCTTCTCCCCGACACGTAGTTGTGTTTTGCGGGTGTATGTAAGTGTAAGAAAGCATTCCGACATCGAACCCTTCCACTTGAAGTTAAGTGTTTCGGTCCAGAAAAAGCTCGAGCACTTGAATATAATGAATGTATGAATTGGCCCTGACATCGTGAGGGGGAGAGAGGCTGATTCACCCAAAGCCACAGTCATTCGTCTTGACTCAAGTATCCTTGATCCGAGCCTAACTTTTTAAAATGTCATCCTTCTGTCTAAATAATCCATATAAAGTGTTATTGTCGAAGGCTTTCACGGTCAGAGTTCATTGGTTCTTGTAGGTTATCCAAGACCACGGTTACACAGCCCGGATAACCTACAAGAACCATATAAAGTGTTGTCCAAGTCCTGCCATACAGTAGGGGGGGTTGTTTGTTTGTTTTTTGGTTACTCCTCAGAACTTGTTCCCACGTGCAGTATACACCATCAAACACTCGATGACTCTCGGCTGAATGTTTGAACTGTCTTCTCTGGGAATGTGTGGAGTTTGGAGTTGACACAGGATGAGATGAAAGTGTGGCGACTAACACAGGAAGCTGCCTTATACTGAATCAGACCCGTGGTCCATCAAAGTCAGTATTGTCTACTCAGACCGGCAGCGGCTCTCCAGGGTCTCAGACGGAGGTCTTGCACATCACCTACCTGCCTAGTCCCTTTAACTGGAGATGCCAGGGGTTGAATATGCTAATCTGCGGTGGCTCCTTCACACGAGCAAGTAGCCGCTTCTTCCTGCTGTCATTGAGTGAAGAACAAGTGTTAGGAGTCTGCCCCACAATGTTGAAAGCATACACTTAAAAACATAAAGATTGAACATGGCATATTCAACAATATATGTATCTGACGGGTGTACTCCCTGTCTGGCTTAAAAGTATCAGAACCGGGACTGCTGGCTGGACGTCAGCAACGTGCCAAGCCAGCCCAAGTTGTCTCCCTGCTGCACACCGCCCGAGCTGAACTCGGTGTCTCCGGATTCTTTCATGCTGCCTTGGCGCTTCCAGATCAGGAGCAGGGGGTGCAGGGAGGAGAGATGCAGGCTGTAGTGAGCAAGCCCTGTTGAGAACAGTGGGGCTTGCTTCTGAGTAAATATGCATAGGACAAAATTATGCCTTGTGTGTTTCTCTGTAGAGATGTTGGGATAAGCGGAGACAACCTTGTTCCTTCTGTGTCTTGCATTCTAAGTGCATGGTACCATCGAAAGGGAAGGAGGGGGGAATAAAACCCAAATCCAGAGTCTAACTGTGCATTCCTATGCAGAGTTGTGATGGTGGAAAGTGCCGTCAAGTCGCAGCTTATGGCAACCCTGTACGGCTTTCAAGGCAAGAGACGTTTGGAGGTGGTTTGCCATTGCCTGCCTCCATATGGGCTTGGAGAGTTCTGAGAGAACTGCGACTGGCCCAAGGTCAACCAGCAGGATTCATGTGGAAGAGTGGGGAAGAATTTTCTAACAGTTAGAGCGGTCCTCAGGGGAACAGGCTTCCTCGAAGGTGGTAAGCTCTCCTTCCCTGGAGGTTTTTAAGAAGAGGTTAGATGGCCATCTGTCAGCAATGCTGATTCTATGACCTTAGGCAGATGATGAGAGGGAGGGCATCTTGGCCATCTTCTGGGCATGGAGTGGGGGTCGCTGGGGGTGTGGGGGGAGGTAGTTGTGAATTCCCTGCGTTGTGCAGGGGGTTGGACTAGATGACCCTGGTGGTCCATTCCAACTCTATGATTCTATGAATACGTGTGTAAAGTGCCTTCAAGTTGCAGCCGACTTATGGCGACCCCTTTTTGGGGTTTTCATGGCAAGAGACGGTAACAGGTGGTTTGCCAGTGCCTTCCTCTGCACAGCAACCCTGGTATTCCTTGCCTGCATTTGGGTTCTTCTTTGAAGACCAAAGTGACTTCAAAAGGCTCTTTTGCGCAGTTGTTCCCCCCACCTCCCAAATAATCCAGCACAGCATTTCTCCAGCCCTTTAATTTGCCATCTGTTTTACAGGCCATTGCCCTTACAGCAACCCTATGAGTCCGGATCCCGCTAATTGCATTTTAATGGTTATTCATGGCACCCTCCCAGAACTCTTCCAGGCAGTCCTTGGCAGGGAAACTGTAGAGAGAAGTTTGCAACTTGCTGGGTCGCAGAGCGCAAGATCCTTTGTGGGTGCTCCATTTGCATTGTGAGCTCGTGAGTTCTCTTTTTTGGTTCTTGGCTGGAACTGGAGCAGTACAAATTGTAACAGTATAGGACTCATTTTTCCTAATGGCCATTACCCATAAATTAGGGCATTTTTATATGACCATAGTGTCCTCCTGGGCTCTTTTCCTTATATTTTATTAATTACTTTATTTATTATTTATTTATTTAAATTTCTAGCCCTCCCTCCCCAGCCAAGGCCAGGCTCAGGGTGGGTATTGATACTCCATCTTTCTCCCCAGTGGGTACCCAAAACAGCTTACATCGTTCTGTTCCTCCTCTATTTTATCTTCACAACGACCCTGTGTGGTAGGTAAAGCTCAAAGTGTGTGACTGTCCCAAGGTCATCCTGCAAGCTTCCATGGCAGAGCAGGGATTCGAACCCGGGTCTCCCAGATCCCAGACTGACACTCTAACCACTATACCACCCTCGGTCTCACATATAGCTGCATCCTGTGGGGTTTTCAAACCACATTTCCAGCCTATGTGGTTGAACAAGTTCCTGCTACACTTCCTCAAGGGAGGGATGCTCACAGAGATGATCTGCCTTTTGGGTTGCCAGCTGACCAGCAGAAAAACGTCCTGTCCTTTTAACAGAGGCTTAAGGTGTGGAACTTGGCTGCTGAATCTTTTAATGGCACAGAGGTGAATATCATCCCTTGGTATTTGCTGCACATCAAACTGATATGAAAGGGACAGTTAGAGGGACCTGTTTCAAAGCTGGATGGCCTGTCTGCCTGAGCTGAAGAATAATGTTCATACATTATTGCTAGAAGCCAAGCCATACACAGTTTTTGTGGGGAGGGGGGCCTGATAAATGAACAGTTATTTGTTGGCACAGGGTACATCATGTATTTATAGTATTCAGGGTACGGTATTTTTTATCTGGGGGAAAAAATGTTCTTTCCCTTTGCTCCTGAGATTGTCAGAAGCCCCCAGAAGATTCTGAGTTTAAGTGTGTGAAGAAGAGTTGGTTTTTATATGCTGACTTTCTCTACAACTTAAGGGAGACTCAAGCCGGCTTACAATCACCTTCCCTTCCCCTCCCCACCACAGACACCCTGTGTGGTAGGTGGGGCTGAGAGAGCTCTTAACAGAACTGTAACTTGCCCAAGGTCACCCAGCTGGCTTCGTGTGTAGGAGTGGGGAAACAAATCCGGTTCTCTAAATCAGAGTCTATGTAAGGTCTGAGTTCACCTGTGGATTCCCAATCACCAAACGTCCAGACAGAGTATTCTAAGAAGCTGGTTTATTTAGGAAGCAGGAGGTGAGCGTGAGATTCTCCAGCTTGCCTCGGCAATCCCAAAAAAGTCACTCGCTCAGACAGGCAGGTCTAAAGCAGGTAAACGTTTATTCAGGATCCGCAGGTACAGCATAAGCAATCTACAGGTTCAAAGCTGCTAATAGCAGTTCATTCTACAAGCCTAAACTATAAGCATAACGCAATCCTAGGTGCAGTACCAGGCTGGCCTGGGAACAGGGAGATAACACCAACTAGGAGGAAGGGAGTGAGCGAGCCATAACACCGGAGTTGCTCGCATGAGAATCAAGGACAGATCAGGGGGCGGCAGCGAGGGGAACACTTGCAATGTGCACAACAGGCCTGACTGATGTCAAGAGCCAGAGATCCAGCAACGGGCCTGACTGATGTCAAGAGCCAGGCATCAGGACGGACTGATGTCAAGAGCCAGGCATCAGGACGGACTGATGTCAAGAGCCAGGCATCAGGACGGACTGATGTCAAGAGCCAGGCATCAGGACGGACTGATGTCAAGAGCCAGGCATCAGGACGGACTGATGTCAAGAGCCAGGCATCAGGACGGTTCCTGACAAGTAGCAGAAACTTACAGGGAAAGGTACAAGGACTCTAATGGGGGGGGAGAGCATGTTGGAACATATACAGAAAACCAAAGGCACAGTTGGATCCCAGGCCAAGCCTGGTTCTCATGGTAGATTACAGTTATCACGCAAACAGAGAGCGGGCAGACGTAACAACCTTCTGAGCTACACAACCTTGGAGGCCAGCTGCACTCCCAGGCCTGGAGCTCACAGTCTACCACTCTTAACCACTACACCGCTCTGGTCTGGTAGTCACAGGATCCCGCTTTTCACAGTGTTATTTTGATACAAGCAGAAGCAAGGCTGAAAGTACCGGCTGGAAAAAAATGTGAGATGTTGTACTGGATGCTGCAGCCCATTCTCATGACCCTTTTAAAGCCTGAGTAACCCCCCCACACACAACAAAAAGTAAAAAGAGGCGCATATAGAGAGGAAACTGGGGGTTGAGGCAATCTGCTCATGTGCCTTGGCTTTCTGGGCCTGTGAACTATTCCTGCCCCTTCCAACTCTGGAACAAACCAAGTCCACATCCTACTCCTCCAGCCTGGGATGCCCCAAATGTTGATCGAACGGGAAGAGAAAGTGAAAGGCATGGATGAGGCTTCAAGTCTGAAAGGTAACTTGCATATGTTCAGAGGCACTCTGTTTTGTACTTTCCCAGCAGCCTGAACAGCCCACACTAAGCCTGAGCTAAGTCAGAGCTTGGAAGCTAAGCAGGTTTGGCTCTAGTTGGTCCTTGGCTGGGAGACCACCAAGGATGTCTGGGGTTGCTACGCAGAGGCAAGCAACGACACACCGCTTTTGTTCATCTCTGGCCTTGAAAACCCCATGAGGGGTCACCATAAGTCAGTTGTGACTTTATGGCACTTAATTATTATGATGGGCTGGGCTCAGGATTGGTTAGTGCCTGAGATGAAAAACTCAGGTGCAATTTCCTGGGAAGGTCTCCCTGTTGAATGAAAGAGGAGATGTGCAAACAGCCATTTTAATGGACTTCTCAGCTAACGTTGCTGTTCAGTGAGCGTTACGGTTGTTTGTGTATGTATATATATATATATATCCAGCCATGTTTTTATAGTGCAAGTACACTACGGTGCCTGTGCATGCTCGCGTTCATTCAACGGGGGCTTCTGCAGCACAACGTCTTGCCGGCTTGTGCACCCATTACAGTTGCCAGCTCTGAGTTGGGAAATACCTGGAGATTTTGGGGGTGGAGTCTGAGGAGGACAAAGACTTCAGTGCAATTGCCAAAGCGGCCATTTTTCCTGGGAAACTGATTTCTATCACTTGGAGATCAGCTATAATAGCGGGAGATCTCCAGCCACCACCTGGAGGTTGGGAACCCCAGCTCCCAATATCTGCTTCTCTCTTGTCTCAGTGGTGCTCAGTTCCCCTGGAGGAAATGGCTGCTTTGAAGGGTGAACTTAAACCCTACTGAAGTCCTTCCCATCACCAGCCTCTGCCCCCAAATTTCCAGGAATTTCCCAACCTGGAGCTGGAAACCCTCCACCCCCACCCCCATTTAAAATGTCTTTGAAAGCGCTTCTCTGCCTGATGTATTAGTGTCCAAGATGGTTTGCAAAAATTAATCCATTCCAAAAACCGAGCCTTTAATTAAAATATGACAAATTCAAAACAAAAAGGACTCCAATGCGAAAGCCACCCAAAATTAAACCCGCCAGAGGCTTTCATATATGTGAGAGTTTATACCAGGTGTCTGAAAGAAAGGAAAATGCTGCACAAGTCTGTTTGGGGAGGCATTCTGGGGGGGCTGCCTTCATTTGCTTGGTCTTGGTACCCAGCTTGCTGGAGGTAAAGTGTAGACGACTGGGGAAGGCAATGGCAAACCACCCTATAAATGTAGTTTGCCTAGTAAAATTATGCATGGTATGGAGAAAGTGAAGCTTTTCTCCCTCTCTCATTATACTAGAATGTGGGGTCATCTGCTGAAGCTGGAGGGTGAGAGATTTAAAACCAATAAAAGGAAGTATTTCTTCACACAACACATATATTGTGGAACTCCCTGCCCCAGGATGTGATGATGGCTGCCAACTTGGAAGGCTTTAAGAGGGGAGTGGACATGTTCATGGAGGAAAGGGCTATTCATGGCCACTAGTCAAAATGGATACTAGTCATGATGCATACCTATTCTCTCCAGGATCAGAGGAGCAGGCCTGTGGAAAACAGGCAGGACAATGTTTCTGCAGTCGTCTTGTTTGCTGGCTTCCTAGAGGCACCTGGTTGGCCACTGTGTGAGCAGACTGCTGGACCTGATGGGCCTTGGTCTGATCCAGCATGGCTTTTCTTATGTTCTTACGTTCTTATGTAAATGTCGTGATGTGACGTCACTCCATGGGTCAGTAGTGACCCGGTGACTACACAGAGGAATACCTTTACATTTTTACACTGGTTTTAGAGGCACGATGCCTTTGGTAAGTGACCATCTGCGTTGGTTTGCTTAAATGTTGTTGCCTTTCAAATTCTGACTTGCTTTTTGTCTCTCTCTGTTATTTTTTGTCTTAAGTGAAACAGTGCTAACAGAACGCTCAATCTCCCAAGAGATCTAGTTGTACTTATTATGGAATAGCTACAAACATTCAGCAGCATGTTCTGTCTAGATAGACGGTTATGACGGGGATGGAACGCAAGCAGCACACTGGCATTTTGGGTTCATGTATTATGCAACAGAGCTGAGATGTGTGTCTCTCACACACACACACGTGCACACGCACACACAAAGATTTACAGCGCGGTCCAAAGCAGCATTACTCCATCTAAGTCCCTTGAAGTTAATGGGCTTAGAAGGGTGTAGCTAGACTGCACTGTTACCTTCCTGGGTTAAGGGCTGAGACCTGAGGAACTCTAGTACACGTGTAATCTCCTACATCTCCCCAAAAGGCAAAATAGGGACCAAACAAAGACCACATTTTAGTAGGAAAATGCACCAGAAGCCAGTCAGCATCTCTGGCCAACAGGGGCGAGGGGAGAGTATAAGAAGGGCCTGCCTGCCTCAGAAGTGTGTCTGTTAGATTCTGCCTTCCTCTGTTAGATGCCTTCCTCTTCCCTTCCTGTCCGCCTGTCTCAATCATATTTTCCCCTTTTAAGACCTTTCATTTCGGCAGTCTGGCCTGGGTTCCCCTTGAAGCTCCTTCTAAGGGAGCTTTGCAGGAAAGGAGGGCTGAGTGGGCCATGGGGAGTGGAGAAGGAAGCTGGCACGAAGTGCCAGAGGAACTCTGGAGCCCGGGTAGGGAGATGGAACTGATTCCCGTGGTTCTTTCTCTTTAAGGAGATAGCAGCTCAGGCAGCCTGGACCTAAGCGTGTTCTCAAGCCAAGGTGTCTGGCTAAAAGTTTTCAAGGCTTCCCCTGGTTCCTTTTTAAAAAGATGCTTCTTTTTTGTGTGGAGGGCAGGGGGCAGAGAAACAGCCAAATCCTCCGATCTGCCATCTCCCTGGATCAGATTTAAGGCCAAGGTGTCTTGGCAGACAAAGGCATCGTACATCAAGGTCTTACGTGTCTCTGATGCGTAAGGGGGGGGGGAAATATCTTTGTGGCCTTTATCCCAGCCCCTTGAGCAAGACAAAGAATCAGACAGTTCAGGAACAAGCGCTTTCTGCTGATGCATACTGTTTGGGTTCTTCCCCCTTCTTCTTCGTGTTCTCAAGGCCAGCCGTAGATTTCAAAGTGACAGCATTTAAAACCCAAAAGCATTGGCTGTTGTCTGAAAAGCTTCAGTCTGCCTAGGAAACACTTGAAAACCCAGACTTTCTAATTTGGCTGTTCAGCAATGACCGACGTGTACTTTCCTTATGCTCAGAGGTATGGATGCTGCTGCAGACCACTGGTCCATCCAGCCAAGTTTCGCCTATTCCATCTGGGAGTGGTTGCTCTTATGATGTCATGGAGAAGTCTCTCTTTGCAAGGTTACCCCCAGACTCTTTAACAGGAAATATCAGGAATTGAACCCAAGGCCTTTCTGCAGCAGAGCAAATGTTATATCCATTTGGCTGCTATGGTAAAGTGAAAAAAAAATTACTTTATGTATTGCTGGGTGGAATTTTTGGGCTCAAAAAGGTTCCAACGGGTGGTTCTGAGGAGCCCTGGCTTAATATGAGCTCTGTCAGAAGAGTTTGAAAAGACAGAGCTCAGAACACGGTGAACGCCCTAAGAGCCAGTATGGACAAAGTGTTAGGAAATGGATGACCTGTCCGTGAACCTCTCCTCAGCCATGGTACATAGAAACACAGAGCTGGAAGGGACCTCAAGGGTCATCTAGTCCAACCCCATTCATAACACAGGAAATTCACAACTACCTTTCCCTCCCCCAGTGACCTCTTCTCTATGCCCACAGGAAGCCAGGAGGAAAATTCCTTCCTGACCCTAAAGTGGCAATCAACATTGCCCTGGGCATGTAAGAAAGGCCCTCAACCAACCACTGGCTACTGGTAATCCCTTCCTGCCATCTCTCTCATGATCTGCCTAAATTCATAGAATCCGCATTGCTGTCAGATGGCCATTTAGTAGGGTTGCCAATCTTCAGGTGGTTATAAGAACATAGATTTCGTGCTATATTGGCTGAGCAATAAGAATATACAAGCAGCATGGTGGCCAAACAAATGGTAATGTAACAACAACACTATATTCAACAGTGTAGCAATATACTATATTACAAAATGAATGGACCCAAGCAGATGCTGTCATAGATAAACAATGACCAATAGCACTACAACCATTACCCCAAAGCCGTTATTGAGGAAGTTAATACAAAGCAGCAACAACATAATAGAAGTGCCAAAAAGAACATGTCAGTCACAGAAAACATATTTACTTGTGTAAATGCAAAATGGAAGTCCGGTTGCTAACTCCTTTCAAGCGTCTTCGTCAGTCACATGTAATAGTGTGCGCGGATGAAATTGATCAGTGGGCGCTCAACGTTCCTTCGTTCTTTCAGAGCGATTACATTCAGCAGTTTGTTTGAGGCACTCAATGCCTACAACATTTCAACGGAGGCACTATCTAGCAACCTTCATGAATGAATTTGTTCTAGCTGTTCTGCTTCCCCCCCATAATTTTAATACAGCTAGATGTACACCCACCTTGAGCAAGGGGAGGGCAGTTTCTGCTCTCATCAGGGCAGCTGGGGTTCTCTTAAGCAAGGAGAGGCCTGCCACTAGGGTTGCCAACCTCCAGGTACTAGCTGGAGATCTCCTGCTATTACAGCTGATCTCCAGCCGATAGAGATGAGTTCCCTTGGAGAAAATGGCCGCTTTGGCAATTGGACTCTATGGCATTGAAGTCCCTCCCCTCTTCAAACCCCGCCCTCCTCAGGCTCCACCCCCAAAATCTCCAGATATTTCCCAGCCCAGAGCAGGCAACCCTATCATCTAGCCTTCAGAGAAGGCCACCAGCAGCCAAGGAAGCCTGTTCCACCCTCCAGAAATTCTTCCTAATGTTTAGCTGAAAACTCGTTTGATTCTGTGCATCTATTTCTGCAGTCAGAATGAATCAAGCCATTAACTATATTGCATCCGATTGCTTGTTTGTCTGTGTAGTTCTGCTTTCATATTTTCTCCCAATGTCTTAGAAAGGGATGGGTTGGGGGGGAATAGAGGAATGGAAAATCTCTGTGGTCTCCTCCACAAACCATGTGGATGAGAAATGTACTGAAGTTTCTAATCCTCATTGTTTGTGGAGGCCACAAAGATGCCCTTGTGACTTATTGCGTCTGCTGTTCCTGGAAGAGGGGCATTGAGAGAGATCTAGTGAGCTTCCATTATGCCTTCCAGTGAGGCATGAGTCCTAAGCCTAACCCTGCTGCTAAGGATGTTCTGTCTCTGGGAAGGAGAACCGTAGAATTTACATGGCCAGGGGAAACTGAATAGACCAACTAGCTACCTAGCCCTCACTCACATGTACGCCCATATGACGCTGCCTTATTCTTACTCAGACTGTTGGGCCATCAAAATCAATATTGTCTACTCAGACTGGCAGCAGGCTGGAGGTCTTTCACATCACTTACCACCTGATCTGTAATTGGAGATGCCAGGGATTGAACTTGGGACCTTCTGCATGGCAAGCAGATGCTCTACCACTGAGCCACAGCCCCTCCATAAATGAAGTTCCCTTGTGCTTAACTACTCTTGGTCTACCGTGATCAGTCTTGTCTATTCTGACTGGTAGCAGTTCTCCAGAGTTTCCGGTGGAGGTCTTTCACTTCACCTACTATGGGACACTTTCAAGTGGAGATGCCGGGATTGAAACTGGGACCTCTGCAAAGCAGAAGCTTGACCACTGATCCGTGGCCCCTCAACTTTGTGTCCCCTACCTCTGTCCTAATGAGATTAGGAGAGCAGAGGAAGGAACCGCATGCAGGGCTACTTGTTATATCCATTTGGATGGAAGGAGGTGGTAAAATACAGTGGCTACACAGCCTAGTGGGTGGAGTGACACCATCAGTTGCTCTTGGTGGGCCAAAAGCTGCCTCTGGGACTATCTCAGCCACTACAATCCAATTTTAGGAATGTGCATTGCAAAAAAAAATGTGTGTGTGTTAAGTGCTGTCAAGTTGCTTCCGACTCAATGTCCTTCATAACATTCTATCTTTAACAGCCTTGCTCGGGTCTTGCAAATGGAGGGCCGTGGCTCCCTTTATAGAGTCAATCCATCTCTTGTTGGGTCTTCCTCTTTTCCTGCTGCCTTCAACTTTTCCTAGCATGATTGTCTTTTCCAGTGACTCTTCTCATAATGTGACCAAAGTATGAAAGCCTCTGTTTAGTCATTTTAGCTTCTAAGGTCAGTTCCGGCTTGATTTGATCTAGAATCCACTGTTTTGTTTTTTTGGCAGTCTATGCTATCCGTAACACTCTCTTCCAACACCACATTTCGAAGGAATCTTCTTTCTTCCTATCAGCTCTCTTCATTGTCCAGCTTTCACCCCCATACATAGTAATAGGGAATACGATGGCATGAATTAACTTGATCTTGGTGGCCAGTGACACATCCATACACTTCAGAATTTTTTCTAGCTCCTCCATGGCTGCTCTTCCCCGTCTCAATCTCCTTTTGATTTCTTGGCTGCAATCTCCCTTTTGGTTGATGATGAAGCCAAGGAATAGAAAGTCTTGAACAATTTCAATTTCCTTATTGTCAACCTTAAAGTTGAGTAATTCTCCTGTAGTCATTACTTTTGTCTTCTTGATGATCAGCTGTAGTCCTGCTTTGGCACTTTCTCCTTCAACTTTCAGCAGTAGGAGCTGCTTTATGCTGAGACAGCCGGACTCTTGGTTCCCTCTGCCTGCCTCATCAAACTCGAGGCAGCACTCTGAGATCGTAAAAAGCTCTTTCTCAACTGTGCTACCTGTGGTCTCTTTGCGGGGGCTGATCCTGGGATCTTATATCTACACACAAAGGTGGGCATCCCCTCCTTTCCAGGTTCTTTGATCTTCTACAGGATTCTGGACACCAATTGGGGTCTAGGGCAGACACGAACCCACTGCTAGCCCCCGGCCTCTCTCCCAGCCTGGCTGCGCCCCTTTGCCCATGATCTTGGCACTTTCCAGCTTGGTATTTACTCTTTTCTGTGGATTTAGGCATTGGAGAGGGGTATTTAAAACAGCAGGCAAAAGGGAAATACAATAAAGGGATGCCAGTGGAAATTTGTAGCCTGGAGAGCCCCTGACCATGATGGGAACAGAGCCCAGTGTGTGTGGGGTGGGGACACACCAGGGGACAGCTGGGACTGGTAAAAGGAACAACATGATTTCTCCATTCTAGACCTGCTGGGTTCTTGTTCCTCTAAGAGGCCAAATAATCCCAGACGAAGTTCATGTTGTGGTCTTAAAATACTCAAATTGTTCACCAAAGTTATGTGGGAATCAGTTACAAAGGAAATAGACTCTTTATATCAAGCTGCTTTCATTAAGTTTGCTGACTAGGAAAACAAATAAGCAAATAGGTAGAAAATCTCCTGTCAGGATCAGTTATGCGATGAGTAACATCGATGCAAACCTGCAGCAGGAGGGGCAAAAAACACTTCCACCGTCCACAATCGGAAACACCGAACGCCAGCAGAAAATGAGATTCAGATCCAACCCAGAACGAAGGCTTGACTTTAAAAAATAATCCTCACTAAATGGCACCGACCCCAAAGGTGGAGTTGTGTCATGCATCCCAGATAATGCTGAAGAAATTGTCCAAAAGACACTTGTGACGTTTGTGCAAGGACACAACAGATTTCACCGGCTGCTGCAAATAACAAAATCATTGCGTCCCTGTGCCAGGCTATTGCAGAAGTTCCAGAGAAATGTGATGGGCCTGTAGGGAATCCCAGCTTTGAGAAGACAGCTGGATCCTCCACTACAAGGTGTGACTTTGCATTTTTTAGCACGACAACGCAATATTCTGGAAAAGTTCTTTTTGTGGTCAGTTTTGCAAAACAAAAATGGGTTAAACACAAACTCCTCGTCTGCTCCAAACTGAAGCCTGCTAAGGCTGCTTTTCACTAAACTCTGAGGACTGGGGTTGCCAACTTTCAGGTGGGGCTTGGAGATCTCCCAGAATTACAACTGATCTCCAGGCAACAGAGATCAGCTCCCCTGGAGAAAATGGCTGCTTTGGAGGATGGATTCAATGACATTGTACTCTGCAGAGGTCCCTCCCCAGGCTCCATCCCCAAAATCTCCAGGTATTTCCCAACCCAAAGTTGGCAATCCTATCTGAGGAGCTTGTTGCAGATGTATGAACATTAATACCTCTTCTATCACAAAAGAGAAAAGGAGACAATACTTTCCCTTTTGAAGGAAAGGGGACGAGATGTGCCTCCCTCTCCCTCCTGGCTCCTCTGTTTTCTTTGGGTAACAGTGGCCTCCCCTTTCATCTCTGGCTGCTGTCATCTTCCTGTAATTCAGCATGGAGGAATTGCAATATTTGGGGCGACTTGGGTTTACTACAGTAGTCAAAAAGGGCAAGAGTCCAGTAGCACCTTAAAGACTAACAAAAATATTTTCTGGTAGGGTATGAGCTTTCGTGAGCCACAGCTCACTTCCTCAGATAAAGCCAGAATGTGAATCCATCTGTCTTTAAGCAGAGGAGAGTGAATTCAGACAAGCATTAGTATGTAAATGTTAACAGTATGTAAATGTGAATAGCAGGCGTGATGGGATTAGGTGTGGTCTGCAGAAGAGTCTGTGATGTCCAGGGGAGAGATGGGTGTGGAGAAATCAGCACTGGTAATGAGCCATGAATGCAAGGTCTTTATTCAGCCCAGGTCAATGCATTGACTTTAGTTTGAATATCAACTGTAATTCAGCAGTTTACTACAGTCGAACATGCTTGGAGGAGTGGTACAGGCATTACCTGGAGATTACACTGAAAGCCGACACTGGTCAGGGGGAGAACAGAGACTGGTGAGGGAGGAGACGGGAGGAGAAAGATGTGGAGGGGGCGAGGGGAGGGGAGCTAGCAAAGCCAAAGCCTTTGGAAGGAGTGAGTTTCAAAAAAGGGAGAGCCCCTAGAGACAAGCATGCGAAGAAGAGATTGCAGATTGCGGCAGAGTGCCATCAGCTTCTGTTGAGCAGAGAGAGCCGTTTGAACAGGTGAGGAGAGAAAGATAAGGGTGAAGAAGTTCGGGATTTAAACTGTGGAGACTGGCAGGAAATTCACGGAGAAAGCCGCAGGAAACATTGTACAAAGGTTGCGAGAGAAAGAGAGAGAGCAGGTATCATAAGAGGCAAAGCACGAAGGACTAGCCGCTTGAAGTTGCTGTAGAGTTTGATAAGGAGACACCGCAAGGACAGAAGAGATGGGGAAAGGATGGCAGGACGTCCAGCACAAGGGAAAAGAAGGACTTGCCGAAACAGGCATGGATTCCAGCACCCAATTCAAAGAGAGAGGGGCAAATGCGGAATACGCTAAGAAAAAAAGTTGCACAATTTGGCTGTTGTAGAGAAGGGAGTAAAAAGTAGCTGAAGAGGACGCCAAAGTTGTGAGCTCATGGATCTGGGTTCAAGGCCTGTGTGGGAGTTACAACCGGTGTGCATTTGTGCGTGTGTGTTTTTTTGGGGGGGGTTAGAGCTGCAGGAAGTCCAACATCATCTGTGGTTTCGTAAATATGGGGGAGGAGGATTTTTGGAAAGGCTGGCAGCTGAATAGCTGATGAGACTTCCATTTGCCAAGCTGTTTTCACAGCAGCTGGGTTAAAAATAGCTCCGAGGGGCTGGAGCCTCACGTCAAAAAATATTAGGTTTTTTAGCAGTATCTTGGCAGGGTGAAAAAAGGGAGAAATGGCATTGCCTTCTGTTCCAAAGGCTCCAGTAGGAGCCTGGAAGCTGTTCTCTAGAGCATCACTCCAAAGAGCGTAACATGGGCCATCACGGGCAAAATACTAGATCCCCTCTCCTTCAAACAGAAATATGTCAAAGCTTTTCTCTCTAGGGCAGGAAAATCTTGGGCCTTTTCGGGGCTTCGTTTTTATTATGCACGTTTTCCCCTACCTTTAGAAGTCACTTTGCTAGGGTTGCCAGGTCTCTCATTGCCACCGGCAGGAGGCTTTTGGGGCAGAGCCTGAGGAGGGTGGGGTTTGGGGAGGGAAGGGACTTCAGAGCCATAGAGCCCAATTGCCAAAGCGGCCATTTTCTCCAGGTGAACCGATCTCTATCAGCTGGAGATCAGTTGTAATAGCAGGAGATCTCCTGCCACCACCTGGAGGTTGGCAACCCTACATTTTGTTCTTTCCTCGCGTTTTCCCCACGTTTTCTGGATGCCACCAGAACAGCATTTAGAAAACACGGGGGGAAACACGGGGAGAGAAGCGAAGTGATTTCTAAAGGTTGGAAAAGACGTGCATAATGAAAACGGAGCCCCCAAAGTAGTCAGAGGGAGGGTGGTTGGGCCACACAAACAACTCTCCCTTGGCTTCTTCCTGTTATTCCCTGCCAGGAAACTGTTCATTGCCCACAGTTCTGTGTCACATGCAGTATCTTTTGCCAGATCCTGGGAACTTGTGCTTTCCTTTTTGGGAAAACAAAAACCAACCTTCTAGTCCCTATGACGGAAAACATGCAGGTAGTGACCAAAAGTAGAGCTTGTGAGCTTCCACTCCCGTTCTCATACTCGGGTTCCACCCTGTGCCTGCCTTTGCCCATACTGCTTCCCCTGGAAGGGTGCCGCGAGACCCTACTCGTTGTCTTCTAACCAGAATTGTAGTCAGTTTTCCCCGTCTAAGTAGCTTACTTTCTTGCTCTGCCTGGGTAGTGGGAACTCCGTAAGCTCTCTTAACAGATGTATTTATTTACTTTCTTTATTTATAGCCTCCCTTTCTTGCTAAGAGCTCCGGAACTTGTGAATATATCGACAGATTTTTCACCAAGAGTGCATGGCTAGTGAATGCTCCATTTGAGAAAGGAGAGGAAGCATTTCCCCAGCGCTTATAGCTGTGGGTGTTCGGGCTGCTGCTGTTGTACGATGGTGAGAGGAAAGCATCCTCCACATGCTCAGAGGTACTGATACTTCATGTGCATCAGTTCTGGCTCTCGGAACAAATACCAGGACTTCACCTTGTGATTCCCTGTCTTTCTTTTCACCAGCTTCAAGTTTCGAGTCCTGTACATTTATAGCTCCTCACCTCTCCCACTTCCAAGGCAGGGATTAAGTAACGGGAGGAGACAGGAAGCATCAGTGGACTTGCAAAGAATAACTAGAGCAAGACCTGATGTGGAACTTCCCTGCCTTCCCTTGCATAAGCTCCCAGAGCAGAGATACCTCCACGTAGTATAAAGCTTGCCTGATGCAGACTTCTTCTTTTTTCTGCAGAGGGGGAAGGAGAAGGGGGGTGGGTGGGGAGGAAGAGGATCGCCTCCTTTTTGCCTTGCCTTGTTCCTATATCCTTAACAGCAGCGGGATTCTCAAAAAGCAAGCAACTCTTTCCCCACCCGGCACCTCCATGTAAGATTGCCAACTATTAAACTGGTCCCACTAGCTCTTCGGCCATTTATACACGAGAGGTTTTGCCTTGGATTTGCCACTCTTTAGATGCACATTTCCCCCCATCTGAATTCTCAAAACTTTGCACGAGAGGTTTTGCCTTGGATTTGCTGCTCTCTAGATGCACATTTCCCCTATCCAAATTCTCAAAACTCTGCATGGGGGCATATTATTGAGAATCTGGATGGGGAAAATGTGCATCTAAAGAGCGGCAAGTCCAAGTCAAAACCTCCCATGCATAAATGGCCCCCCTTTAGTATCAGTTTGATCTGCAGCAATAGTCAGGGGGTATTATTTCGCTCCATGCTGTGAGCAGCTTCAACTGCCCATTTCTGCATATTCAGTCTCTACTGAAAGGGACAGGGGATTCTCCCCCCGCCCCCCGTCAGATGGCAATTGTACCTCCACACCTCACCCGCAGGGCTGGGTTCGGGCCAAGCCAACCAGGCAGCTGTTCGAGGAAGCAGAATGAACAGGGTGCTGATGCACCATGGCGGGAGGGGTTGGTTCAGTCCCAGCCATCAGCAGCCGAGGAGGTGACCAGCCAGATGGTTCTGGGAAGGCCCCCTGCTCTGTGCCTCCCTCCAACATCTGGATCTCAGCATCATGCTGCCTATGCAGGGTCCCTTTTAACCGTTAATTGGGTAACTGCCCTTCAGTGATCCTGGCAAAGGGCTTTTGATAGATCTACCTTCCGTGGATTTAATGGACCCTTTCTAAGCTAGTGCCTGCTATCATATCATATGGTATCGCTCATGTATTGTGTGCAAAAAGCTTCTAAAGGTGCATTGCCCGGGTGGCAGGTAGGGTTGCCAGCTCTGGGCTGGGAAATACCTGGAGATGTTTGGGGCGGAGCCTGAGGAGGGTGGGGTTTGGGGAGGGGAAGGATTTCAATGCCATAGAGTCCAATTGCCAACGTGGCCATTTTCTCCAGGGGAACTGATCTCTATCGGCTGGAGATCAGTTGTAATAGCAGGAGATCTCCAGCTTGTACCTGGAGGTTGGCAACCCTAGTGGCAGGCTTCTCCTTGCTTAAGAGGACCCCATCTGCCCTGATGAGAGTAGAAACTGCCCTCCCCTCACTCAGGGTGTGTGTACATCTAGCTGTATTAAAATTATGGGGCGGGGAGCAGAACAGCTAGAACAAATTCATTTAGTAGTCAATCATTTAATTTTACGCTATTGAAAGACCCGGCGCGCCTTCACTTCCTCAATAAAATACTACCTCAATATTTAATCCCCCACGGTCTCTTAGGGCCATCATCAGCAGACATTTCCCAACTTAAAGACTGGGTCTATAAATCTGATGCCCTGATGGATAGATCACTGATATTGAAATCGGTGACCGCCCCCTGGTTTAAATCTTTTAAAACTGACCATCTTAGTCAAGCTTTCAAATCCAAAGCTTAGAGCAGCTTTTACATCCCTACTCTTTCAATCAATGCCAACGGCTGTATTGGCCGGGCACTATTGTCGATTACCAAAAGATCATTGCTTTTGTATTTGTGGATCACCTGCTCTGGAGGATTTACATCACTATATACTTGATTGCCCTCTGTATATGGAACCTAGGACTAAATTTTTTGCCGGGTTGGTTTCTGGTTTAAATACATGCTCTAGTGCTGAGAGATTAATATTTTCGTTAACAGACTCTGATGGGTTTGTTTCCATTAAGACCCCCATTTGCCTTGGCAGCAAAGAAAATAAGGTTCAACATAGCTGCTAAGAGAGCCAATCCTGTGAGCTGAATTTAATGGTTGATAAGTCTTACTGGTTTACTGGGATATCATTGCAATTTTTAATTAACGTTGTGCATTTTACTAACTTAGAACATTTTTCCTTTTATTATGTATATTTATGACTATCAGAGGTAATTGCTGACACGTTTGTAATGGCCTATGGCTTAGGGTTGCCAGGTTCCTCTTCGCCACCGTGGGAGGTTTTTGGAGGTGGAGCCTGATGAGGCAGGGTTTGGGGAGGGGAGGGACTTCAATGCCATAGAGTCCAATTGCCAAAGCAGCCATTTTCTCCAGATGCACTGATCTCTATCGGCTGGAGATCAGTTGTAATAGCAGGAGATCTCCAGCTAGTGCCTGGAGGTTGGCAACCCTAGTATGGCTACATGCAAATAAAACTCATTCAACTAGCGGCCTTTCCTTGCCGATATGTCTACTGCAGGCCGATCCTCCCCTGTCCCTCTTGTAACTTAAAAAAATGTATTTACTTCATTTACACCCTGCCTCTCTCCCCAGCTGAGGGCCCTAAAGTGCCTTACAGTATTCTCCCCTCCTCTGTTTTATCCTTACAACAACCCTGTGTGGTGGGTTAGGCTGAGAGTATGAGACTGGCCCTCCATAGCAGAGTGGGGATTCAAACCCAGGTCTCCCAGATCCTAGTCAGACACCCTAACCACTACATCACACTGGCTTTTTACACTTCTTACCTCTCCCTTCAAGATAATTCACCGTAATATTCCCCATTACTATGTATGGGGATGAAAGCTGGACAATGAAGAAAGCTGACAGGAAGAAAGTGGATTCCTTTAAATTAAAAGGTGGTGCTGGAGGAGAGTTTGAGAGATCCCGTGGACCGCCAAAAAGACAAATCGGTGGGTTCGTGATAAAATCAAGCCTGAACTGATCCTAAAAGCTGAAATAACTAAACTGAGGTTATTGTACTTTGGTCACATCATGAGAAGATAAGAGTCATTGGAAAAGAGAATCATTCATACATGGAAAAGATATGGAAGAATTTAAAAAAACTTGGGCAAAGGCCATCACATATTGGGGTAAACTGGCAAAAATGGATTTTACTACTTTAATTAGTGAGTTATAGAAACTAGTTTTAATTTTATATTTTACTGTTAATAGATATTTTTAAAACTGTTAAGACACTTCTTCGGAAGTCGGGTGATGGGTCACTTTTTTAAGGTGGGTGGAGGGTCGAAGGGGTATCTTTTTGGATTTTATAATTTTGTAATCACGAATGTACCAATAAGTATATATAGATACTCTTTTGTATTTTCTTTTTTTAATTTTTTTATATTATTATTGTATTTGTTTTGTTTTATGTTATAAAAATTAATTAAAAAATATTTTTAAAAAAGGAAAAGAGAATCATGCTAGGAAAAATGGAAGGCAGCAGGGAAAGAGGAAGAAGACCAAAATGAGATGGATTAACTCTAAAGGAAGCCACAGCCCTCGGTCTGCAAGACCTGAGCAAGGCTGTTAACGTTTTGGAGGATATTAATTCATAGGGTTGCCATGAGTCAGAAGAAATTTGATGGGACTTAACACACACGCTTACCTCTCCCTTCAGCCTTGTCTTGTCAACTGAACATAGCTTGCAAGTTCTTTGGCCAGGGCTCACATTGCTATGCTCTGAGAGCCAGCATGGTGTCGTGGTTAAGAGCAGTGGTTTGGAGCGGTAGATGCTAATCTGGTGAACCAGGTTGGTTTCCCCACTCCTCCGCATGAAGCCAGCTGGGTGACCTTGGGCTAGTCACAGCTCTCTTAGAGCTCTATCAGCCCCACCTACCTCATAGGGTGTCTGATGTGGGGAGGGGAAGGGAAGGTGATTGTAAGCCAGTTTGATTCTTCCTTAAGTGATACAGAAATCCGGCATATAAAAACCAACTCTTCTTCTTCTCTGTACTGCACCTGGAACTAAACAATAGACGTAGAACATTTTTGGTCCACTAACAAGCTGGGAACTTTTCAGGTCCCTGCATAAGCAAGCATCAGAGACCCATTCAAGCCTGGAGGGGCTCCCACCCTTCTTTTGTAAGCTTTCCCCCTCTGCACCAGCCAGCAGCATCCTCCGACCTCTAGACGTGTTGCGGCTTCCATTAGTCAGCCAGGTCCAGAGTGTGGAAATTCTCTTTCTTTCTCTCTCCCCAGTGGTTGCAACATCAGCAGCAACTGGGGCTGAAAGCTTTTAAGCTGAGCCTGCTGAGCCAGCTGGGTTCCCTACTGATGCAGCAAAAAGCCAGCTCCTGTGAAAAATGTGAGGATGTAGCGTGTGCGCACACTCTTCCTGCCTCTCTTCACCTCGTACTTTTTTTGGTCGTTCTCTGCACTTCAAATCCCTGCTCTGTGTCTTGTCCATTTTCCTCTATAGGGCAAGGGCCCACTCCTGAGACCTATGCATTCAGTTGGAGTTAGGGTTGCCAGCTCTGGGTCAGGAAATACCTGGAGATTTTGGGGGGTGGAGCCTGGGGAGGGGAGGGACCTCAGAAGAGTATAATGCTAGGGTTGCCAGGTCCCCCCTCTCCATCAGCAGGATGTTTGGGGGGGGGGGTGAGACTGGGGTGAGTGTCTGTAGTCTGGAGAAAGTAGAATCCTTTGAAATGTGGTGTTGGAGGAGAGTGAAATGACCCTAGAAGCTAAAATGACTAAACTGAGACTATTGTACTTTGGTCACATTATGAGAAGACAAGAGTCACTGGAAAAGACAATCATGCTAGGAAAAGTTGAAGGCAGGAGGAAAAGAGGAAGACCCAACAAGAGATGGATGGACTCTATAAAGGAAGCCACCGCCCTCAGTTTGCAAGACCTGAGCAAGGCTGTTAAAGATAGGACATTGATTCATAGGGTCGACATGAGTCGGAAGTGACTTGACGGCACTTCACATAGTCTGGAGAACCATTGTAATTTGGGGAGAACCCATGGCCCCAGCTGGAGGTTGGCATCCAAAGGTCTAAGGATGCTTCATAACAGGGTAAGGATTGGAACCCAGGTCCTGGTCCAAGAATGCCGTTCTGTTTGCTATATTGTGTGGAAGAGAAAGAAGGGACTGCAGGTGGCACAAACCCTTGGAAAGGAAATGCGTCGCTCCCTCCCCAACATGCAATGAGAGTGAAGCTGAGTTAATTTTTGTGTAGGGCAGTCAAACAGCTGGAGCTGTAGAAGGACAGGGGTGTGGTATTATGCCACTGAAGTTTTCCAGAATCCAGTTTCTTTGCACTATTGGACACTTCCTCCTGCAGGGCACCATGTGGAGCTGCTGTCTCCGTTTGTCAGACTCTGGGATGGCTTTAAGCTGAAGGGATGGCAGGTGGCCAGCTGGAGATGGCGCGTGCCCCCTTGAGACATCTCTGCCACACCAGGCATTCTGGTGTCGACTTTTGGGCACAGTGGAAATATCCTTGCAGCCAGGGATGTCCCTGCCAGTGAGTAGCATCTCTCCAGACACTTCATGACCCTAAAAATACCGTTGCTCTGCTCCTGTTTAATTTTAGCATTCTCTCAAAGCTCCAGATCCTTCGCCTTCCAACTGATAATTGGCTATGCTCACCCATATTGTCTGACTTATTTTACAAGAAAAAAATGGCATTGCTGGGTGATCAACAATAACAAGCTTCTTTAGGTGTAGTGGAGGGAAAGGTGGGCTGGGATTTGAGTCCTAACCCTGCTGTAAATTCCTTGTCCAGCCAGAGATAACCCTTTCTTTTTGGCCTCCGTTCCCAGTCTCTAGAACAAACCTAACACCTTCTCAAAGAACGGTTACAGCAATAATTCAGAATTAGAAGTGCAGTTTTAGTTTGCGGTAATAGCACTGATTCTATCTTAAACTCTCCCCTGATCTGTGAGAAGCTGCAGAGATAGTGATACTAGGTTTAGTCTCCTTGGCGTGAAAGAGCACTACAGATAAAGGGTGCCTTTGTAATATTAGCTTTATTGACAAGTATAGAAACAGCATACAGTGGAAGCAAATATAAGCAGATAGCATAGTGGTTAATCATGCATCAAGTCCCCAAAGAGAACAGCACAAGGATACCTAAACCAGCTACAGCTGCAAATTCAGGGTTGTTGCTGTGGTTCAACAGCTTCTGCTTTGCATGTAAACTGTCCTAAGGTCAATCACTGGCATCTCCAATTTAAAAGGTTCAGGCGATGTGAAAGATCTCTACCTGACACCAAAGAGAGCTGCTACTAGTCAGAATAGACCATGCTGACCTTGATAGACCAAGGGTGTGACTCACCATAAGGCAGCTCCATGTGTTCAATTAACTTTGTCAGAATGGTGTAGTGGTTATAAGCAGCAGGCACTACTCTGGAGAACCAGGTTTGATTCTGCACTCCTCCACATGAAGCCTGCTGGGTGATCCTGGGTTAGTCACAGTTCTCTCCGAACTCTTTCAGCCGCACCTACCTCACAAAGTGCCTGTTGTGTGTGGGGGGGAAGGCGATTGTAAGTCACTTTGAGACTCCTTATGGTAGAGAAAAGCGGGGTATAAAAACCAACTCTTCTTCTTCTAACTGCCAAACTTACCCCAAATGCTCTCTCCTTTGAGGCGGGAGCCACGTTATGAGTTTCCCATTGTAAATGCTGGAGAAATATCCTCAGCTATCAGGAAGGCATGTTCTGCCCTTAGCACTCAAGAATGGCCAGATATCTGGATTTATCACTTAAGTCATCAGCCTAAGAAAGAGTTTCTTCTAGCATCCCTATCTTGGCCCCAAGCACCCCCAGGCTGCCACCTTTGTTGTGTCTCAACAGTTCAGGAATTTTTAGGTAAAAACAGTTTATTCCTATTCTGTTCCTGATGGCATAAACCTTTACCATGTATACTATCCTCCAGATCTTTCTAATAACAATTTTATATGTATATTGAGTGTTCAACATGCTTCATGTATATTATCTCAGTAACCCTCACTATAGCCCTGTAAGGCAGGCCAATATTATCACTCCAACAGTGCTGATGAGGGAGGGGGCTAAGATTGAGAAAAGAATGAACATAGAAAGTAACTTTATTTGGGGGCCAGGTTCTGAAGCAGAAGTCTCTCATGACACCTGATTTATTTTAACTGGAGATGCTGGAGATTGAACCCAGGTCCTTCTACGTACGAAGCAGGTGCTCTGCCACTGAGCCACAACCCCTCCTTGCTGTCTTGCCCCTGTGAATTTATGGTTGAGATTAACCTGCAGCTTCCTGTCTCATGTCTTGGTCATTTAGCCTTTGCACCTTGCTGGCTGTATTTAGATTGGATTTCAGGTGTTGGGTTTAAGCTGCTCCAAGGTTAAGTTCTTAGCATTTGCAGTATTTTTAGCTGGGTGTGGTTAGGGTTGCCAACTCTGGGTGAAGAAGAAGAGTTGGTTTTTATATGCCGACTCTTCTGCCACTTAAGGGAGGCTCAAACTGGCTTACAATCACCTTCCCTTCCCCACAACAGACACCCTGTGAGCTAGGTGGGGCTGAGAGAGCTCTAACAGAGCTGTAACTTGGGCCAAGGTCACCCAGCTGGCTTCGTGTGGAAGAGTAGGGAAACAAATTCAGTTCACCAGATTAGCCTCCGCCGCTCATGTGGAGGAGTGGGGAATCAAACCCCGTTCTCCAGATTAGACTTCACCACTCCAAACCACCGCTCTTAACCAATACACCATGCTGGGTGGGGAACTACTTGGAGATTTTGGTGGTGGAGCCTGGGGAAGGTGGAGTTGTGGAGGTGAGGGGCTTCAGCAGGGTACAATGCCATAGACTCCACCCTCCAAAGCAGCCGTTTTCTCCCGGGGAATTTATCTTTGTCATCTGGAGATCAACGGTCATAGTGGGAAATTTCCAGGTGCCTCCTGGAGGTTGGCAGCCCCATTCTCCCCACCTGCCCAAGTCTCCCTATGGAGTGGGTGCTGAAAACTCCTAGGGTTCATCGTTAGCCATCCTCTCGCTCTACCAACTGGCAATAAAAACCATGATTTCCCAAATCCCTTTGCCTGGCTAACATTTGCCGTGTGTTGATTAGGCTGCTGGCTAATCTTGCTAGCGAGAGATAAAGAAGAGCAGGGAATGAAGCCCCAAGGCTACTCATGAGCAAGCCAGAGCTGAGCCCACACATTGCAACATCTGCGTCGTTATTCCTGTCCAAAGTCATAAGCATTCAGCTGCTGTTGAACTGAGTTGGCTGCTTCTTCCAGGCCCGTAAACTGCCCTGTCCGTGCTGACTTGGTTGTCTCTCTCCTGCATTTTCTTTGCTTTGTAAGCACTGCAGCAAGGCAGGCCGAAAGAGCCTGCCTGGAAATGTGCTTTTCTCATCATCCTTCCCCACTAGCAGCTGTTACACGGAGCTTTCCCCCTGCGGGCCATTTTTAGTAGACAAATGGTCCATGGGGGGAAGGTTAAGTGTCCGTCCCCCCGCCCCGCTTCCCTTCCTGCTCTGTTGTGAAATGCCGTATTAACTTCATTTATGGGAAAAACATATACTCTCTCATATATGTATGCACATTCACAAGTTAATATAAGATGCCATGCTCAGATATAAGAGCCTAAGCATCAGACACATATATTCTACACACATATGTATATTCAGATAGCATAAGACACACACACATATATATATATTATACACAAGTCTAGAATCACTTTGTATTATGGGTAACCTGTATTCTTTGGTCAACAGACATTTCCTACTGTAAGGAAATTGGGTCAGAGTGACCTGTTTGCAGTCAGCTGAATGTGAGATCATTCTCGCAGGCTTCCTAATTGGGGCTAAAGCTTTGATTTAAGAGCAAGAAATGTCATGATGGAATGTTAACTCTCTTTTCTTCATCATTAGCTATAGTCAACGCCTTTCGAAGATTTCTATAGGATATGTAAATATCTGTTTATACGTTCCATGTAATCAGTGGCTAAAGTCTTCTACGTAATTATCATTAGTGCTGTCTGTCAATGACCTATAAAACATGTTGTCTCCCTTTGTCCTGGGAAGAGCTCTGACTTTTAAAAAAAGAGTTTCTTCCACGTGCGCTATGCTCTCTTATTGATCAATAAAAGACCTGCTTAATTGTTAACCTCTGTCTTGAATTACTTGATTGACTGCTATAAGTAATCAGGACTTTACAGTTGCTGTCCTCTTCGAACTGCGTTACAGGTTAAAAAATACAATAAAATCAGACACTTTATTTGTCTTCTATGGTGCATCTAGGTTGGCCCAGATTTGATTGTTTTAGATTTGCATGTTTTTAAATATGGCTGAAAATTTCCCCCCTTTTTTTGCAGGTGGGGGCATCTCTTTTAAATTCTTGGTTTTTAGTCTCGGATAGCTCCCATGGAATGTAGCAAAGAAAAGGTGGGAAGAGAACATTACATCCTGCCCACTACACATCCAGCTAGGGTTGCCAGTTCCTTATTGGGAAATACCTGGAGATTTAAGGGTGGAGCCTGAGGAGGATGGGGTTTGGGGAGGGACTTCAGTGGGGTTGAATGCCATAGAGTCCACCTTTCAAAGCAGCCATCTTCTCCAGGTGAACTGGTCTCCGACACCTGGAGACCAATTGTAATAGCGGGAGATCTCCACCACCAACCCTACAACTTATCCTTTATCTGCCCCCCTCTTCAGCTTTATTTATTTATTTCCTTACTTCATTTATACCCCCCTTATCTCCAGAATGGGAACCCAAAGCAGCTTACATCATCCCTCTCTCCCCCATTTTATCCTCACAACCACCTGGCAAGGTAGATTAGGCCTAAGGTCACTCAGAGATAGGGTTGCCAGGTCCCTCTTCACCATTGGCGGGAGGTTTTGGGGTGGAACCGAAGGAGGGTGGGGTTTGTGGAAGGGAGGGACTTCAATGCCATAGAGTCCAATTGCCAAAACGGTCATTTTCTCCAGAGGAACTGATCTCTATCGGCTGGAGATCAGTTGTAATAGCAGGAGATCCCCAGGTAGTACCAGGAGGTTGGCAACCCTACTCAGAGAGCCTTCATGGCAGACTAGGGATATGGACCCAGATCTTCTAGATCGTAGTCTGGAACTCTAACCACTAGGGTTGCCAGGTTCTTCTTTGCCACCGGTAGGAGGTTTTTGGGGCGGAGCCTGAGGAAGGTGGGGTTTGGGGAGGGGAGGGACTTCAATGCCATAGAGTCCAATTGCCAAGGCAGCCGATTTCTCCAGGTGAACTGACCTCTATCGGCTGGAGATCAGTTGTAATAGCAGGAGATCTCCAGCTAATACTTGACGGTTGGCAACCCTACTAACCACTAATCTACACTTCAGTGGGGTGGCTGCTGTGAAACAGTACAAAGCAGCCAGGCCTGGCTGAGTCATGCAAGTCCGGTGGTTGCCTGTCTCTGGCTGGGGCTGGGCCCGAGGAGTCCTCCCTCAAATGCCAGGACAAGCCTGGAAATGGTCCTGCCCTTTCCCACTACCTTTTACTGACTAAGGGATGAAAGCTGACAATACAGGCACCACTTCTATTGTACTGGCCAGGCTAAAACCCAATGCATTTTTAAAAGACTTTATGCAGATTTTTCTGCAAACCTGGGGCTTTTCTCAGGCTTGGTGAAAGATTTGTCTGGTCTCTTCATGGCTGTCATCTCCAGATTTAAGTGCCCACAGATTTGGCCATGTTGAAAATTAGATGTTTTAATGACCATTCTTGTGTGTACTTATATATAGGGTTGCCAACCACCAGGCACTAGCTGGAGATCTCCTGCTATTACAACTGATCTCCAGCCCATAGAGATCAGTTCACCTGGAGAAAATGGCCGCTTTGGCAATTGGACTGTATGGCATTGAAGTCCCTCCCCAAACCCTGCCCTCATCAGGCTCCGCCCCAAAAACCTCCCGCCGATTGTGAAGAGAGACCTGGCAACCCTATGTATATAGCATATTTTCAATGATACTTTTTGTGTTTAAATTTGCCTAATTTTATTCACAGTTAATACATTATGCTGTGTATGATAATACATTACTGAAGCATTCCCTGTTTTTAATGTTATAAAAGTTTAACTATATCCAAAAGTTTAACACTCTGTGTGTATGTGTATGTGTACACACACGCACACATATACTGCAAGTGCATTTGCGACTATATGGGACTGTTTGTGTTCAAACTGTACTCTTTCCTTTGGTTATGCAAAATTTTACTGTCTTCCATTCTTATTTCTTCCTACCTCTCACATGGCAAAAACTCAGATACACATGCTAAGGTAGCCCAGGATCCAGCAGTTTCCAGCACTCTAGTAAAGGTTGCATACACAATTCTACTTGTAGAAAACAATTTAAACATTTACCATTTTAAATTCCATCAGTCTGATAAATAATACAATTTTATAGTCTAACCCTTAAGTTACAAATTATGCATTTTGTGTTGTCAAAGCAGTAGAATGAGTTTTGATAAGAAAACAAGTATTTCATATATTTAAATTTTCCCCAAATTTAATCCCTGCCCAAAAAATAATTTGGGGAAAACATTTCCTTCCTATTATTTCAGAAATTTCTGGAAATGTTACACCTCTAGCATTGGTTAGGCTGATCTGGAAGGATTATTAAGGGACTCCCAACTTGGTTTGCCAGCTCTAGCTTGGGTGGGGGGAGCCTGGGGAGACTTGGGGGAGAGCCTAGGGAGTATGGAGTTTGGGGTGTGGAGGGAGCAAAACAGGGGTGTAATCCTGTAACGACAAAGAGACGTCTGGCAAAGTTTGTGCTTTTCTGCAGGAGGGGCTGTGGCTCAGTGGTAGGGCATCTGCTTGGTATGCAGAAGGTCCCAGTGGTAGAACACCTGCTTGGCATGAAGAAGGTTCCAGGTTCAATCCCCGGCATCTCCAGTTAAGGGTCTAGGCAAGTAGGTGATGCGAAAGACCCCTGCCTGAGACCCTGGAGAGCCGCTGCCAGTCTGAGTAGACAATACTGACTTTGATTAACCAAGGGTCTGAGTCGGTATAAGGCAGCTTCATGTGTTCATGTGACATGGCTTCTCTTATTTCCTCTTTTTTTCCTCCTCCAGCTACAGCGTTTCAAGCGCTCGCTCTCACTCAAAACCATCCTGCGGAGCAAAAGCGTTGAGAATTTTTTCCTGCGTTCCAACAGCGAGTTCAAACTCCCCTCTGACGTGCTGCTCAGCCCCCCGGATGCCGTACTGCCCCCATCTCCGCCGCCAGCTCCTACGGAGGCAGACCATTCTCCCAGGGCAACTCCCAGACCTCTGGTGCCCCTCAAGCCCATGAAAACACACAGCTTCCAGGAGCACGTCTTCAAAAAACACAGCCCGTGTGAACTGTGCCACCAGCTCATTGTAGGTAAGCTACATGTGGGGGTCAGTCTCTTACTCTCTCTCTTTCTCACCATCTTCTCTTGGCTGGTGCATCCCAGTTCTAGATCCACCCGCACATACCCACCCACACTAAGGCTTTTAAAAATGTGCAACCAGACACAAAATGTGCAGTTTGCAGTGCCAAAAGAACATTTTTACAGATCCAAAATTCAAATCTTTCACATTACCCATCCCCTAAAACTCAGTCATCTTTCTTTCCTGGCCTCTGCCATCGCCATATGGGGTTCCCCTTGAATCTCAAACAATGTGTTATGGCCAGCTCAGGAGTGGCGATTGCGTGTGTGGCCGTGCCGATCAGATTACATCACTTCCAGTTTACACTGAGACGCGCCGTATCGCAACGGACTGCTTTAGCTGAGTGGTATAGTGGCCCCATTGCAATGCAGCGCTTCCAGGTTCAAACCAGAAGCGATATAATCATGTTGGTGCAGCCGTGCATGTGCGTGGTCCCTACCCCAGCTCTACCCAAAAAAAACTCCCACCGGAGGGCAGGGGTGACCTGGCAATCCTACTACTTAGCTACTCACACACACAGGGCTGTTTCCACACATCCAGGGCATTGTGCTGTTCTTGTACTATAGCGCTCATTCACAACTGGATTGTCTAGTTACAATGGTAGAGCAGTATTCAGTAATATGTGGATATGTGCATGCTACTCTTGCAGCAGCTTAAGCTGGAAGTTGGGGGCTGGAAGGAAACCATTTGGCAGTTGGATTGTTGCCAGTGAAAAGGACCCAAGTCTTGAGTTTTATAGCTGGTTGACAATAAGAAGCCAGAGACGGGGCAGAATTCAAAGGTCATACAGATAGATTTGGGTGGGTAGCCATGTTAGTCTGCAGTAGAAGAACAAGACTCATGTCCAATAGCACCTAAAAGACCAGCAAGATCTGCAGGGTATAAGCTTTCTAGAGTCAAAGCTCCCTTTGTCTAATACCCTTCATTAGATAACCCTTGACTCTTGAAAACCTATGAAAGCTGTGTAGGTAAAATACTAGCTGTTGGCTAGAATCATAGGGTTGGAAGTGGCCACACAGGCCATCTAGTCCAACCCCCTGCTCAATGCAGGATCAGCCGAGAGCATCCCTGGCAAGTGTTTGTCCAGCTTCTGCTTAAAGACTGCCAGTGAGGGGGAGCTCACCACCTCCCTAGGTAGCTGATTCCACTGTCGGACAACTCTTACTGTAAAAACATTTTTCCTAATATCCAGCCAGTACCTTTCCGCCCTCAATTTAAACCCATTAGTATGGGTCCTATCCTCTGCTGCCAACAGGAACAGCTCCCTACCCTCCTCTAAGTGACAGCCCTTCAAATACTTCAAGAGAGCAATCATGTCCCCCCTCCACCTCCTCTTCTCCAGACTGAACATTCCCAATTCCCTCAGTCTTTCCTTATAGGGTTTGGTCTCCAGGCCCCTGATCATCTTCATCGCTCTCCTCTGCACCCGCTCTATTATGTCCACATCTTTTTTGAAGTGAGGCCTCCAGAACTGCACACAATACTCCAGGTGCGGCCTGACTAATGCAGTGTACAGCTGGTCTATGACCTGTTGCAATTTGGATGTTATGCCTCTGTTGATGCACCCCAATATCACATTAGCCTTTTTTGTCACTGCATCACACTGGTTGCTCATATTTAATTTGTGGTCCACCCTTACCCCAAGATCTTGTTCACACTCCAGGGTCAGTGACCAGGTTCCCTTCTGATGTTACAGTGTCACTAAAGGGTATTTTTCCTAACCTGATAGGAAACATGCTTCATTTGCCATGTAATTTAAACAGTTTACATTCAGACTTTATCATTTTAGTTGTACATGTGGAAATGGCATGGGTTACACTTATGCCCTGGAGATCTCGTTGATTGTAATGGTGCTGCTCGGAAGCGACAGGGACGTTCTTGCATGCCCCTCAAAAAACTCTATGGAAACCATACAGTTTTGGGAGGGAAATGCTAGAGTGTCCCCGTCAAATCCGGAAGTGCCACCATTAACAGGCATCTGACAACCCTAATTTTGGGGAACTGATGTGGCTTTACAAGCTGGCCTCCCAGAATCGTAGAATCATAGAGTTGGAAGGGGCCACCAGGGTCATCTAGTCCAACCCCCTGCACAATGCAGGAAATTCACAACTACCTCCCCCCACACCCCCGGTGACCCCTACTCCATGCCCAGAAGATGGCCAAGATCTCTCTCATGATCTGCCTCTCATGATCTGCATACTGTCATAGAATCAGCATTGCTGACAGATGGCCATCTAGCCTCTGCTTAAAAGCCTCCAGGGAAGGTGAGCTCACCCCCTCCCGAGGAAGCCTGTTCCACTGAGGAACAGAGCTTTTCTTCTAGCCCTCCAGGTGCATGAAGTTTTGTCAGGAGCATTGGCTGCCAGACTGCAGCACTGGCTACCCGGCAGATGCTAGCAAGCCGCTGTCCAACAGCGTCTCAGGGCAGTGGCACGGGAGAAAGGGCGTCCTCGAGGTCTGCCGCTGGTTTTGGAGGGTTCCACGGTAAACGCTGGCTCTTCCTGTTTCCAGCCACACAGATGCCTCCAAAGCAGAAAGAGACCCAGAAAGACTCAAGCTGACACATTTTCCCACCCCTGATCTCGGGGCTTGCCTGCTGCTTTGTGATCTCGTATGTTTGTAAATGAACAGATGTTACACCAGACCCCCAACCTTCTGGTATTCTTTCTTCCCAAGGAAACTGACTCAGTATGAAGCCATTCCTTGCATTTCCAACTGCCTGGGAGAAAAATATTCCCTCTGTTGATAACATAACCTTCATCTGTTCCTTTCTACCAGCTCTTTCTTTCAGTTACTTTGGTTTATTCCTCTCAATCCTGGTCGAACCTTTCTGCCCCCCTCCCTTTCCCCATCTAGGGTTGCCAGCTCCGGGCTGGGAAATACTTGGAGATTCAGCCCCATTGCAATTGGTGGGGCTCCTATATAGGGTTGCCAGGTCCCTCTTCGCCACCGGCGGGAGGATTTTGGGGTGGAGCCTGAGGAGGGTGGGGTTTGGAGAGGGGAGGGACTCCAATGCCCTAGAGTCCAGTTGCCAATGTGGCCATTTTCTCCAGGGCAACTGATTTCTACCACCTGGAGATCAGTTGTAGTAGCGGGAGATCTCCAGCCACCATCTGGAGGTTGCAACCCAAAATCAAAGCACTTCCGTGCCAATACCGCAAGGTTTGGAAAACAGCACAGGAACAGTATAGTACAAAATGACAACGACTATATTATGTTTAAACATGCAAAAACAAGCAAAAGGGAATACACACAAGTAGCACTTATAACAAATATATACAAAATATGCAATCAATGTTCAATGCAGCCTCAATGCAATATAATTTTCTTAATATATTTGTAGGAATTCTCATTAAAAAAGTCCATCAGGTACATGTATGAATAATCATTGGATCTTCATAATAGATCTTCTATTATTATGATTATTCATACATGGACCTGATGGACTTTTTTAATGAGAATTCCTACAAATATATTAAGAAATTATATTGCATTGAGACTGCATCGAACATTGATTGTATATTTTGTATATATTTGTTATAAGTGCTACTTGTGTGTATCCCCACTTGCTTGTTTTTGCATGTTTAAACACAATATAGTCGTTGTCATTTTGTACTATACTGTTCCTGTGCCGTTTTCCAAACCATCTGGAGGTTGGCGACCCTAGCCCCGTCCCGTGGCCACTAAAAGAGACTTGGTGTGTTTGATTGCACAGGAAACTCGAAGCAAGGCCTGCGCTGCAAGACGTGCAAAGTTAGCGTGCATCTGTGGTGTTCGGAAGAAGTTTCGCACCAGCAGTGCCCGGGCAAAACGGTAAGCCGCTGAGCAAATGTGTGTCTGCTTTACCATCCGGCAGAAAGGGGGAGAGAGGACCACCGCTTCCGCGTTGCCTAACAGCACCCACTGGGGTTGGGGGAGCACCACTGGCTTTGCGTTGCCTAGCGTATTGGGTATCGCTGTTAGAGGGGAAAAGAAAAATAACCCAATCCTCCTTCAGGGGTAATATCCCAGCCACTCACCAGATGCAGGATATTCTACCTCCTTAAATAGCAGAGTCCGTGAATGTGGAGGAATTTCTAAACAGCGCACGTACTAAAGGTTGAGAAAACTGTATTTAATAACTAATCACAAAGCCATTCAAAAACAAACAGCATCTTGGCTTAGGAGGCTTCTATAACTTTGTAACATCTAGAGCACTGGTTCCCAACCAGGGGTCCGTGGACCCCCAGGGGTCCGCGAGAACTAAATTAAGGTCCGCGAAACAAAGTTATAAACCCATAATAAATTAATATTTTCAATTAAAAGTTCTCTATTATAAAAATATATATTCAAATATTATTCTAAGCTTAATGTTTAACTAACAGTTATGATTAAAGTTTATTTTCAAATTCTCAGAATTTTTATTTTGAACCTTGGGGTCCCTGCACCGAACAAAAAAGTCCTAGTGGTCCCTGGTCAAAAAAAAAGGTTGGGAACCACTGATCTAGAGAGAGAAAACCAGTGCCGAGACAGGGGCAGCTAACTTCAAGAATAGCAGCCTTCAGAAGAGAGGAGCCGATTCCGGAGGATGGAAAGCGTCGGTTCAGCGCATCAGACCTCTTCCCTCCTGAAGCCACAGAATTTTTTTCTCATTCAAATTAGGCTCCAGAGACTTTCTAAAGAATCGCAGTCTTTGTGTTGCTTGGGGCCAGTTCACATGAGTTAGTTTTCCTGGGCTCTCTCGCACATTGAAGCATTCACAAGAGCAAACAGTCTACTGGCATCGGAAGCCCCAATGCTGGAGAGTTCAGCAGATTGAACTCAAGGGGCGGGAAAAGCCAGACGTTCCTTAAGGCGACTAACGTTCAGAAATCTGCAGGCCCCTTCATCCCAGGGTTCACCCCCCACACTATTGGGTCGAGGTGTTAAATGTACAAGAGAGATGGATTTGGGGTAATCATCGGGAGAAGCGTCCCCAGTGCCTCTCTTTCTATGTTGCGCGGCCGCTTCCGCTGGATGGGGGAAGTTCACCACCTTTCTCTCATTGCTGTTCTGCAGCAGGCAACTGCCTTCCGACGCAATCTGAGCTCTCCAATGCTGGTACACGAGCCACAGCAACAGCCAGGAGCTACCAAGGAGTCACCCCCAGCAGGTGAGACTGGAACAGTCCTTGGAAGGAGGGAGGGAGGGAGGGTGGACATCAGGAATGGAGACCTAGTGCGGGGCAGGGTTTACAAGGTCAAGTTAGGAGCTGGAGCTCTAGGTTCAAAGCCCAACTTGGCAGTGAAACCTTCAAGTACTTGAAGGGCTGTCATATGGAGGATGGTGCCGAGTTGTTTTCTGTTGCCCCAGAAGGTCGGCCCAGAACCAATGGGTTGAAATTAAATCAAAAGAATTTCCATTGAGACAGTAGGAAGAATTTTCTAACAGTTAGAGCGGTTCTTCAGTGGAACAGGCTTCCTCAAGAGGTGGTAAGCTCTCCTTCCCTGGCTGTTTTTAAGCAGAGGCTAGATGGCCATCTGTCAGCAATGCTGATTCTATGACCTTAGGTAGATGATGAGAGGGAGGGCATCTTGGCCATCTTCTAGGTCACTGGGGGTGTGGGGGGAGGTAAGTTGTGATTTTTGGGGGTGTAGGGGGAGGTAGTTGTGATTTTCCTGCATTGGGCAGGGGGTTGGACTAGATGACCCTGGTGGTCCCTTTCAACTCTATGATTCTATGAAAAAGAAGCGGGAGAAACCTCTGGGTGTGCCAGCACATGTGTAGCCATCTTCCATTACGGGCATCTTCCCAAAGGCAGGATTTTGAGTAGCAGATCATTCCAATTACTTATGGCCAAAAGTATGGTAGCCAACTGGCCTGGAGGAAAATGTCCAGTTTTGTTTTGAAATAGAGGATTAATAGTATGTTATTTACCAGGTGAGGTTATTTACCTCTACATCATGAAAAGCTTCAGCTACCCTTTCCCACATCTTAAGCTTCTACTAAAGGGACAGGATACCTATCTCCAGGCCTGTTGGCAACCCTAGAAAAAGGGTAACTGAAGATTTGCTGTAGCCAGCTCTGACTATCAAGTGTGCGATTTGGAAGTAGGCAGGAGATGACAGTCTGACCAGTGGATTTCTTCTTTCTTGGCTCATGAGCACGGTTTCAACCAACTCTGTTGTTAAAATCAGTGAGGTCATTAATGAGGTTTCATCTGAGCCAGAATTATTCTTCAGAGTTGGGTCTTAGCCCTGGAATACTGAAACGATAAATGAAACAGCTTTCAGAGAGCCTTGGAGCATGTGCAGAGTGCCGCCCCTCTCGCCAGTCAGGAGCCACCTGCAACTAGTCCCTGTGTATCTTGGATGAGGGAAAGCAGATCAAAAGGATCTAGCTCACTGGCTTCCCAGCCTTTTTGATATGGCGATCCACGAGTCCAAATTTACTTGGTGTGGTGAACCACTTAAAAAAACAGAGAATGCACCAAACACTGATCTATCTGGATTCTCTGGTTAGTCCAAAGTTATGTAGAATCTTTATGCATTCAAGATGTAATTGCCCTTTTTCAATGGTTTTGCTGGGCCGTCTGCTAAAGATCCCTTTTTCAGACCAGCTGTGTCCCTGCCCTCTTCAGTCAGTGGACTCCTTGGTAAATACCCTTTGTTGCATTGTCCTTATGTGTACCAACTTAGGCTAAAATGGATTGTTTTAACAAATGGTCCGCATCTTCTCAAGCAACTTTGGAGCAAAAGGTTCAGTTCCTCTTAGAGGACTCTGACTCTGTACTTATTTTGTTGCTCGTTTTTTGGAGGCTGCAGACAAGAGTCGAAGGGAGGTGTTTTTAGAGATGGGTCTTATTTAAGTTTTATGGTTTTATTGTTCAAGACCTCGGTCTAAGAACAGGGGGAGACAAATAAAAGATCTAGCTTACAGGCACGTCTGAGACCTGGAGCCTTCTCACAACCTTGGGCTCTGCAAATATTTGATTGTAACCTGTCCTGGGGTTCTGAAGGCCAGGTGGTTTACAGATCAACAACTCACATTCCCCCATTCCTGCCAATGAATGGGGATCGATCTCTGAGGCACCCTTCCCTTTTCTAGCAGGCCCCAGTGGCAAAGTGGATCCTATTTACGAGACTTTGCGCTACGGCACGTCGCTGGCCCACTTGAATCGTTCCAGTTTCAGCAGCACCTCGGAGTCCCCAACCAAGAGTCTGGTACGGTCCCTCTTTGTGCACTTTGCTTGAACAGGTCCCTGAGGGAGGAAGTCCAGGGTTGTGGGAGTTCTCTGGCCCAGGTGCAGAGCAGGATTGGAGGAAGAGGAAGGGGCTGCTAGAAAAAGAAGCTACATTTCCAGATCTCTGAGCAGCTGGCCACTCAGCTGGAGGCCACCCTGAGATCATGAAAACAGCACAGCCCTTACCACACTGCTGAATCAAGTGGAGCCTTTCTCTGGGGCAGGAATCCTTCCCGCTCCCTTAGTTGAGTGGAGCAGGTGGATTTAGCCCATTATTTTCTGTCTGCAACTGTATTTCAGAGGTGTGCAGGAGCAGTTTTGTGCCCATGAGTAGAACCCCAGTCCCACGTATGGGATGCCCATGAGAATGGCTAAAACACTGTAATATAATGGGGGGGGGGGGGACATAAGGAAAAGAGAAGGGGATAAAATTCCCATTAATTATTTCTCTCCCAAGAAGGTTTAATCAAAAATGGCATTTACAGTTCTTTTCTAAACAACTGGGAAAGGAGAAAGTATATGGGGATAATTTTACTTGTGTTTAGGCAGATGGTGAGAGGGAGGGCAGGAAGGGGTGAGCCAGGGCTCGACTCTTGTGGCCCTTTCTTACATGTCCAGGGTAATGCTGGTCGCCACTTTGGGGTCAGGAAGGAATTTTCCTCCAGACCAGATTGGCCCAGGGATCCTGGAGGTTTTTTGCCTTCCTCTTGGCATACAGCAAGGGTCACTGGGGGAGCGGGAGGTGGGGAGGTAGTTTTGAATTTCCTGCATTGTACAGGGGGTTGGACTAGATGACCCTTGAGGCCACTTCCTGCTCTATGTTTCTATTTCTATATGATAATTCCAGTGAATTTGCCAGAGAGAGGGGATGAGAATTACGCAGATCAAAAATCACCTTTGTTCAAATGTGACTTGAGCTCCCTGTGGATAAAGAAGCTGGAGTAGAGCTGTTCTCTGGAGTCAGCTATATAATGTCCAGGCTCTGAAAATATTTTGCCTACATGTAGGGTTGCCAACCCCAGGTGGAGTATGGAAATCCCTCGGAACTACAAGTAGTCTCCTGACTACAGAGATCAGTTCTCCTGGAGAAAATGGCTGCTTTGGAGGGTAGACTTTACAGCACTCTACCCTGCTGAGGTCCCTCAGATCCGGCAACCCTGCCTACCAGGTTTGGGCATGTTGGATGGTTCCTGCATTAGGACTGGATAGGGTTGCTAGCTCCAGGTTGGGAAATACCTGGAGATTTTGGGGGTGGAGACTGAGGAGGGCGGGGTTTGGAGAGGGGAGGGACTGCAATGCCATAGAGTCCAATTGCCAAAGCAGCCATTTTCTCCAGGGGAACTGATCTCTGTCGGCTGGAGATCAGTTGTAATAGCAGGAAATCTCCAGCTAGTACCTGGAGGTTGGCAACCCTAGTGATTCATGGCTTCTGAGAGGAGTCCGTTCACCTGCCACTAAGGCACTTCTCAATGAGACCACAGATGTGTCTGCTGAAGTCCTCTGCCGCCTTTCACCCTCTTACATGTGGCATCCCATTTCTCCTAGAACGAGAAAGATGAAGTGACCGAGGACACAGAAGGTGGCAGGCAGATGGCCGAGGAAAGTCAGGTTGATAATGGTAAGGGAGGCTCCCGTTCTTTGCTTGTAGGAACTCTCTTGGACTGGCAGCTCTCCCCTCCAAGGCTCTTGCAGCCCTTAGCAGATCCTTACTAAAGAGGGGGTGAAAGGGAGGGCAACTGTATAAACAGGCACCCCTTGGAGACTGTAGAGACAGGGGTTTTGTGCACACTCCGAAAGCCTGACAATCCTTTCTTGGTTCTTTTCAGTGTTCTCCACCCCAGCAGAGAGCGAAAGCACCACGTCGGAGGAAAAGAGCCCGGGGCAGCAGGTAGAACAGTGTGGTGCTTGACACAAATACTCCCTTTCAGTCCTGTGTTGCACTTTGATCCTTCCTCCATTCCGAATGTGGAATTTAGTACATTCTGTAAAACAGTAGTATTTTTTTTAGCATTGCGCTAAAGCATACTTGCTGGGCATCTTTTTTAACATTGTGCTAAATGCCAGGGAATGAGGTCATTAATAACTATAGTCAATCTTCAACATTTCAGGCAGAAACTCTGTTTAAAAGGATGGCTTTTAAAATTAAATAATGATGATGATGATGATGATGATGATGATGAAGATGATAATTTATTAATATGGTCACTGACCAGCAAAACAACAACAACCACAACAGATAAGAAAACCACCACAACAGCTACTACTGCTACTACAAATAATCTAAGCCTAAACATTACATATTACATGTCTGAATAAAATTTATATAAACATTATATATCTTGGTGTGACCCCCTTAATATTTTGAGTAATAAAGTATTTCTGTTACTCTTATCCTGTCAGGGTACGATGTATTTTAATAGCAGCAGCGCATAATTTAGCAGTCAAGAGTGTAAACGGTGAGTTTTCATCAGTTAGGAGCTTCTTAGCCAGAAACTCATCTGGTTGGTCAGGGAAAGTGTCAAGCAAAGAGGAAAGAACCCTTGTTCAGTCTTCTTGGTAGAATGAACGGTGGATCAAGACATGTTCTGAAGTTTCTATATCCCCTGACCCACAAGGCCAAGCCTTTCTACTATGGGGACCTTCTTATATCTTCCCTCCAATACTGCTGATGGTAAGACCTGGCGCCTGGCAAGGGTGAAAGCTTTCCTATGATTGATAAGTTCTAATTGAGAAAATGAACATATTGTTTGAAAACATTTTCCCTTGCATGGACACACATACCTTCGGTGAAGATTGTCATGCTGTGGTGACAGCTACCGCCAAAGCAATGTTCTTTTTAAATCTGCACAACCAATCAGATCTCCAGCAGTCCGTCAGAAGTCCTGCTGGGCAAAAGCCCCACTTGGTCCTGCCCACTTTCTCGAAAACACTCGGCGAGTGCTGGGAAAGGGGTCGGCAGGCACCATGGAGCCCACGGGCACCACATTGGGGACCCCTGCCTGATGCTGCAGTTCTGGTCTCTTTATAAAACTGCCCTCCTGAACATATAACATAGTGTAATATAACATAATGCCCTAACCTGGATGGCCCAGGCTAGCCTGATCTTGTCAGATCTCAGAAGCTAAGCAGGGTCAGCCCTGGTTAGTATTGGGATGGGAGACCACCAACGAATACCAGGGTTGCTGTGCAGAGGAAGGCACTGGCAACCCACCTCTGTTAGTCTCTTGCCATGAAAACCCCCAAAAGGGGTTGCCATAAGTCGGCTGCGACTTGAAGGCACTTTACACACACACAATATAACATAATGGCATAATTCTATACATTTAAAACTAGTCACTTAATAAAAAAAATACTGTCATTAAAGCAATTAAATAAATATTGTCAGCAATGAGGACAGCTATGGAACTGAAAATTTTATCGACAACACATCTCCGTAAAATTTCTGTGGCTGGGGAAAGTCTTCAAAACATTTTTAAAGTCAAAGCATGTTTGAAAATCTTTATTCTGTGTCGTTTGTGTAGTTTGTTGCACATGTGTGTGTGTGTGCACACACACACAGAATAGTCTTGGTTTGCCTGGGAAGCTGTGGGAAGCTGTAACTGCCGGCTATATAATAATTCCAGAGGGACGACTGTGTTATTCCATTGCAGCAAAATTAAAAAGCAGCCCTTCCTTGATTAGAGCTGATTTCATGTTAATTCTGCTCTTGCCCGTCTTCAACAGTCAAGGATGGGCCTCAGCCGCTCTGAATGGATTGATTTTTCTTTGATTAGTTATTGTTTCAAGATGGCCTCTCTTGTCTTCCCACTCCTGCCCTTCTGTTGCTTGTAACTTTAATTGCAAATAATTACTATGCATGAAGGAATTTGCTCTTCTGATGAAGTGAGCTCTGACTCATAAACACTTGTGCCGGAATCAATTTTGTTCCTCTTTAAGGTGCCGCTGGAGTTTAACTTTAATTCCAGCAATGGATTCCTGAGGATTGCTATTCCCCTGCCTCCTTATTGTATTCAAACATCACTGACAAACTTCGGTTTATTTATTTCTTGCCTGCAAACTGTGATTCGGGAGCAGGGGCAAATTGTTAAAGGAACTTAAATACAAATGTCACAACAGACTATGGTTACTTTCAAACCAGGAAATCTTCAGTCACAGCTTCATGTGTGAGCGAAAGAGAAAAGAGGGAGGGAGAATGAGTCCAAGGATAAATGGTGCTCAATCTTGTCATGAACAAGCTGGGGTTTGATCACACCGGACAGCCGTGTTAATCTGTATATAGCAGTAGAAAAGAGCAAGAGTCCAGTAGCACCTTCAATACTAAAAACATTTCTGGCAGGGTATGAGCTTTCGTGACTCACAGGGGTTTGTTTGTAATGTCTGACTGCAGTCGGGAGGCAGGGGGAACTGATGTGGAGGCGGGTGTCATTTTATTCTTGACTTTGAGCACAAATAGTGTTGCCAACTGGCCAGAAATACACTTCCCTTACCCGCTCCTTTGCCTTTAACAGCAGCCTGACCCGCTGAAATCAGCAGGTGAATTTTTTCACTGCATGTTCATGCCAACCGATCGAGCTGCCTTTAAGGGTACAGGAGCAAGGAGCTGGTCAAAAAGTTGGCATACTTGGCCACCAAACTGTCTAGTGCCCAGAACTAATGCTGGCTCTTCCATTCACCCACAGTCAGCTCGAGGCTCTGCTCGCAAGGAGGTCGCCCCCATGTACTCATACGTCGCCCTCTTCAAGTTTCTGCCTCAGGAGTACAACGACCTGCCCTTGAAGTAAGTGAATCTCCCTCCCCATCTTGCCAGCCGATTCCAAGGGTGGACTGGCCATTTAACTTACGGGGAAATGTCCCAGTGGGCCAGTACCTTAGAGGGATGCTGGTGGCCGGGAGCAAGTAGAGCCGAGCCTCAGGGACTGTTTGGCTCAGACCCCTCATCAGCAATGGCAGTTGGCATCAGTTGTCCTCTCCTAAAGTGCTTCCCGTTTGGGGGGTAATGAAAGGGGTGAGCCAATGCCACTGGGTGGCACCGCGGGGGCCCTTACCTTGACTTGCTCCAGGGCCATTTTCACTTCCCGCTTGGTTCAGGTTACATGCCCTAAGCTGCCACATCCCTGGGGCCTAACGTACCTCACAGGGTTGCTGTGAGGATAAAATGGAGAAGAGGAGAATGATGCCGGCCACATTGGGAGCCCTTTGAGGAGAAAGGTCAGGTAAATGTTGGCATCTCCCCACTACCCCCAGTCTGAAGGTGGCAGTTCACAAAGGGAAAAGAGAGAATTTGTGTGAGCACAAATTGTTGCTTTTTGGAGCTAAACCATTCTCTTTTTTTGTCCCTTCAGGCCTGGAGATCGAATTATGCTGGTGGATGACTCCAATGAGGACTGGTGGAAGGTGAGCAAATCTGATGAAAGGCAGAAGGAATAAGTGGCCATGGAGAAAGACCTTTTGGCTCACTTGTAGTGTGGTTAGACCGCTACTCCCCTGTGTGGAGCCAGAGTGGTACCCTGGTCTAAGTGTTAGACTTAGAACCAGAGAGACCTGAATTCAAAGCCAGTCTCTGGCCCCTTTCAAAACAGCCTTCGTAATCCATTTTAGCAGCCAGTCGTTAATGGGTTTTTTTGTGTCATTTCAGACACAACCGTTTTGGCTTCCGGCTGCTAATGGATTTTTTTTTTATCTTTTCCTGCAAAGTGCTTGTGTCCAATTCACAAAGGGGGAAAACCATTTTTTTAAAAGAAATCTTTCCCCCCATTTTTCCTCTTCTGAATTGCTGTAGTGAAGTGTTTGAGATGTCTGAGGCCCTTCCAAAAGTGCCGCTTCCCCCCCTCCCCCACCTTTTTCACGGAGTGTTCATTTCAGTCTTTTTTTTTAATGCTCTAACTTTTACACTAGACCAATATAGCAATTCAGTGCTATATTGCCAGCATTTAGATGCTTGCTGAATGATGGCAATATAGCATTGAATGGCTATATTGGTCTAGTATTATAGCGCTAAAGTTGGAATGGTAAAAAAAAAAAAGATGGAAAAGAATGTGCCATGAAAAAGCCGGGGGAAAGAAGCGGCGCGGTTTGAAATGGCCAGAGCAGAGCGCTTTAGACATGGCTTATTAACAGATTTAAATATGCTGCATTATGTATGCTTAGGTTACACACGAGGCCGAAGACAGAGTTCCAACAGCAACCGCTTTATTCAATTAACAGGGAAGAGAGAACTAACAACTGCAAAACACCCCAACTTATATACAGTTCCCAACCACCCAGAGCCGCTCACCCCACCCCCTGGCCATGGTTGGACGGCAAAAGTCCACCATCCAAAAGGAGAAACAGACAACGGAGCCTGGAGCAGAGCCTTAGGCTCAACACAGTTCAGCACAGCTGAGTTCAACAGTTCAGCAGCTCAATAGTTCAGCGTAGTCCTTGCACCACTAAATACATTACATGCTATATGAAACCTCCCTCCCAATGTCACTTTATTTGGAATCAGGTCAACAATCAGTTCAGAATGGCTGTGTGAAAAGGGCTTAACCTACTTTACAGAATAGTTTGTAGAATAAAATGAAGGAAATCATGGTGAGATAAAGTGCATTCCTTGGGGATAATGAGGTGGTCTTACAGGAGGAGGAATATTATGTTGTTGAACGTACCCTATCCATAAATTTGTTGCCATGCTTAATTATTCTGCTGTTATGTCAATTCAGCTCCTTCCTTTCCAGTGTTTTGATATTTCCCCCCTTTGGTTTATATCCAAGCCATCGGAAAGAGAAGATAAAAGTTTAGTGATAAAGCTCTTCATGATCTAAGACCTGCTTATGCCCATCTCCCCCCACATGTCATTAAGTGTCTCAGTTATGGTCCCCAAGCTGGTGCCCTCTGGCTGTCCTCTCTCTCAAGATGGCCTGCCTAGCATTTCATTTCAAGAATGAAACAGTAGGCTGTTCATTTCAAGAATGGGTCCCGCTCTGTGGCACAGGCTCCCTGAGGAGGTGAAGACAATGCCCTCCGTAGATGTTTTTAGGAAGGGCTATAAGGCTGCTTTATTTGCTAGAGGGTTGCCAACCTCCAGGTAATAGCAGGAGATCTCCCGCTATTGCAAATGATCTCCAGCTGATAGAGATCAGTTTACCCGGAGAAAATGGCAGCTTTGGCAATTGGACTCTATGGCATTGAAGTCCCTCCCTAAACCCTGCCCTCCTCAGGCTCTGCCCCCAAAACCTCCCACCAGTGGCGAACAGGGACCTGGCAACCCTAGCTTTTAGTAGGGTTTGAGTTGTAGGCATTTTCTTGGGGGAGGGGAGGGATAGTGTTCTGATGGATGGTTTTAATGTAAGCTGCCCTGAACCACAAGGGGAAAGCAGGGTTTTAACTATTGTAATAATTAAAAAATTGTTATTGACTGTTTCTCCAGAACCCTTCCCATTCACAAATCCTTCCAACCACAGAGTTAGACAGGGAGAGAACAGGTTGCTGGAGGCCAAAGAATTGCATTAAGGCAACAGGCGTGGGGCTTCGAAGCCAGGCTCCTCCAGTAAGGGCTGCCAGCTCTGGGTTGGGAAATACATGGAGATTTTTGGGGCGGAGCCTGAGGAGGGAGGGGTTTGGGGAGGGGAGGGGAGAGACTTCAATGCCATAGAGTCTAATGGCCAAAGCAGCCATTTTCTCCAGGTGAACTGATCTCTATCGGCTGGAGATCAGTACTTTTAGCGGGAGGTCTCCAGCTAGTACCTGAACATTGGCAGCCCTATCCTCCAGCCAAGCCCTAGGTTCTTTTCCTGAGCAAAATCACTTTTCCTTCAGAGTAATCCCAAGTGGTAAAGGCTATGCATTTTACCAAGGGGTAAAATGAATTGGCTAAGGGCATCCGGTGAGCGTCGTGGCTGCACACAGGGATTTGAAACGGGTCTCACAGATCTAAGCTGTCTATCCACCGTAACGAGTGTGTGCTTTCCCACTAGCTCCTGTTCCACTTCTAGGACTTGTCAGAGCAATTCTTGTATATATGTTGTATGCTCTTGTGAATCCATCTACATTCACGGGCCAACAATTCCCTTCTCTGCTCCCCCTCTGTTATCTTTGCCTGTTATTGTGCATTCGCGCACACACACGCACATTCTCTCTTGTTCTCTTGCACTCTTCATTTATTCATGGAAGGTTTTGCATTGGATTTGCCACTCTTTAGATGCACTTTTCCCCCGTCCATATTCTCAAAACTCAACAATAAGCCGCCATGCAGACCTTTGAGAATTCAGATGGGGGAAATGTGCATCTATAGAGTGACAGATCCAATGCAAAACCTTCCATGAATAATGGAAGTTATACTCACAGATATACACCCTTGATAGCTCTCTCCCCCACCCGCCCCCCAGGAAAGGCGTTGGCCTCTCTGAGCCAGCCAGACACGCATCTGTTGCCATAGCAATGTGGCAGGTTCCCAGAGCATCCTTCACACACCCAGAGCTTTCCTCCACCCAACAAGACTCGTAAAGAGTTGGAGGAGGATCTTATGCTTTGTGGCCCTGAGAAAGACCGCACCAACTCCCTTCAACTTTCCCAAGGGGATTCAAAAACATAGGTGTGCTGTTGCTGTCATCTCCTATTCTAAAGCATTTCTTATACTGCCATTCTTGGTCTCACTGTGTTGTTGCGACTGCCCAGAGCCGGTTTGGGATTAGGGATACCAGTAGGGTTGCCAACTCCAGTTGGGGAAATAACGGGAGATTTGTGGGTGGAGCCTAAGGAGGGTGGGGTTTGGGGAGGGGAGGGGCTTCCACACCATAGAGTCCAGTTGCCAAAGCGGCCATTTTCTCCAGAGGAACTGATCTCTGTTGCCTGGAGCTAGTTGTATAGTCTAGCTCCAGACTATAGAGATCAGTTCCCCTAGATAAAATGGATATTTTAGAGGGTGGACTCTATGGCACCGTACCCCACTGAGGTCCCTGTCCTCCTCACACTCCACCCCCAAATCTCCAGGAGTTTCCTAACCTGGTGCTGGCAGGTTGGTGGCCGGGGTGGGGGCGGGCGGGCTGGAAACCACGTTTGGGATGCTGGGGCAGGGTCCAGCCCTGACATGATTACACAGGAGAAAATGGCCTCTGAGCATGTGGGCAGAGTCCTTTGCTCAATTCAGACTTAGGCAGTTCTTCCACTGTCCGTAGGCCAGGCTTAGCCCTATGCCTCTTCTTCAACAAGCTTTTAAAAACTGGGTTGGATCCTGCCAGAGTTTCCATTTAACCCAGTTCCTCTTCCCACTGCAACCCTGGTCCTGCTGTTCACATGGTTCCTTGATCCATGCATGTGGCCTGTTCATTAATCAAGAAGTGGCCATTCCTTCTTCTTTCACTAGCAGAAAAACTGGTAGGGTCCATCCCATTGTTTTTATGATCAAATTACAAAGGATAATAAAAAACAGTCAGAAAAGTATTGTTTATAAACTGGAAGAATGCCAAAGATCATGCAATTTGAGTTTTTCCGACTTTCAGAAATTGAGCATAAGGTGACAGAGTTGAGGAGATGGGAAACCTGTACTGAGGGGTCCTTGCAGATCCGCCCCCCGGTTTAGGCAATAACTGTTTCCAAGCGGTGGAGTCTGATCTGGAGAACTGGGTTTGATTCACCACTCCTCCACATGAGCAGCGGAGGCTAATCTGGTGAACTGCGTTGGTTTCCCCATTCCTCCACAAGCCAGCTGGGTGACCTTGGGGTAGTCACAGTTCTCTTGGAGCTCTCTCAGCCCCACCTACCTCACAGGATGTCTGTTGTGGGGAGGGGGAGGGAAGGTGATTATAAGCCAGTTTGATTCTGCCTTAAGTGGGAGAGAAAGTCGGCATATAAAAACCAACTCCTGCTCCTCCTCCTTCTTCGTTTGCTTCGCTTGCAGCAAATTTAGATTACCAGGGTCTGGATGTGTGAAAAGCTCAATCCATTTTGTTTCTAAAAAACAACCTTGCAAAGTTAAAGAGTATGCAGAGTCTAAAGGAGGGTTTGACCCACACAGTAAAAAGATTATCTACCCCAGCCCTTTATTGTTTTCATCTATATTCACTGTAATTTTTGTTGCCCAAGGACATGAACACATAAAACTGCCTTATACTGAATCAGATCCAGCATGATCTACTCAGACTGGCACCAGCTGTCCTCTAGGGTTGCCAGTCTCCAGGTGGTGGCTGGAGATCTCCCGCTATTACAACTGATCTCCAGGCGACAGAGATCAGTTCAACTGGAGAAAAGGGCCACTTTAGAAGGTGAACTCTATGGCATTATACCCCATTGAAGTTTATCCCCCTCCTCAAAACCCACCCTCCACCCCAAAAAATCTCCAGATATTTCCCTACCCAGAGCTGGCAACCCTACCCTCCAGTGTCTCAGGCAGAAGTCTTTCACATGAGCCAGCGTGGTGTAATAATGGTTCAGAGCAGTGGATTCTAACCGGGTTTGATTCCCCATTCCTCCACATGAGCAGCAGACTCTAATCGGTTGAACTGAGTTGGTTTCCCCACTCCTGCACATGAAGCCAGCTCGGTGACCTTGGTCTAGTTCTCTTCAAGCTCTATCAGCCTCACCTAACAAGGCATCTGTTGTAGGGAGAGGAAGGGAAGGAGATTGTAAGCTGGTTTGATTTTCTGTAAAAGGTAGGGAAAATGGGCATCTTAAAAATAACTCTTCTACCACCTGGCTCTTTTAACTGGAGATGCTGGGGATTGAACCTGGGACCTTCTGCTTACCAAACAGATGCTCTGCCGCTGAATCACTGCTCCTCCCCTCTATCTTGGTTAGAATCCTTAGAATTCTGCCTGTTTTGAAATATAGTAGGGTTTTTTTTCCAAAGTAGACAGTTTCTACCACTCTTGATTACAGAGATTAGAAGAAGAAGAGTTGTTTTTATATGCCGACTTTCTCTACCACATAAGGGAGACTCAAACCGGCTTACAATCTCCTCCCCTTCCCCTCCCCACAACAGACACCCTGTGAGGTGGGTGGGGCTGAGAGACCTGTGACTAGCTCAAGGTCACCCAGCTGGCTTCATGTGTAGGAGTGGGGAAACAAACCCAGTTATCCAGATTCTACCACTCTTGATTTCAGTTGGTTTTTATATGCCGACTTTCTCTGCCACATAAGGGAGAGTCCACCACTCCAAACCACCGCTCTTAACCACTACACCACGCTGGCTCCACGTTAGATTTAAGAATGTGATAGCAAAGATACTTGCACATTCAGAGTATGACTCAGCCTCCCCGGCGGCTACAGCTCACCTGGTCTGGTTTGTATTTCAGGGGAAGATGGGTGATCGCTTGGGCTTCTTCCCCGCCAATTTTGTGCAACGGGTTCGTCCTGGTGAGACAGTGTGGAGGAGCTGCAAGACTTTCTTTGGCAACAAGGAGCAGGGACAGCTGAGCCTGAAGGAAAACCAGGTATGAGCGGGCTGGTCTTCTCCTCCCACGCAGAAGCTCGCATGTGCCCCAGACCTATGAAAGTCATGTGTGCTGTTCTAAAAAACAAATTAATTAATTATTTCCGTTGTTTATATCCCTCCTCTCTCCTCAGTGGGGACCCAAAGCAGCTTACATCATTCTCCGGTCCTCCATTATATCCTCATAGTAACCCTGTGGGGTAGGCTAGTATGTGACTGGCCCAAGGTCTCCCAGCAAGCTTCCATGGCAGAGTGGGGATTCGAACCTTGGTCTCCCAGATCCTGTCTGACACTCTAACCCCAACCATAAAAAGCTTTAAGAAGAAGAAGAGTTGGTTTTTATATGCCGACCTTTTCTACCACTTAAGGAAGAATCAAACCGGCTTACAATCACCTTCTCTTCCCCTCCTCACAGGAGACACCCAGTGAGGTAGGTGTGACTAGCCCAAGGTCACCCAGCTGGCTTCATGTGTAGGAGTGGGGAAACCAACCCAGTTCACCAGGTTAGAGTCCACCGCTCCTAACCACTGCTCTTAACCACTACACCACTCTGGCTCTTTACCTTTAATGGTTGACTCATTTGACCTAAGCTTTCAAGTCAGGCCATGCTAAATTATTTTGATTTTTTTCTTTAATATTATTGCTATTATTATTGTATAACAATAAAAAGTAAGTACCTAGTCCTTGTTCTTTGCGGAAAACCTGCATGGATTCAGTGGTATTTGCATAAGGTCTTTTTATTCTGTTGAATTAAATTTGCAGAGTTTTGACTTTCCCAAGCATGGCCTTTTCCCAGGGCCATTCTCAAGCAAGGTGGGAGAGATGTGGTGTTAATGGCACAGGTCTGCTATCTGCTGGTGGTTTCTCCAAAGCCCAGTTTATGTAACCTCAGCAGTAAAGACATGACATAACTGCACAGGCAGAGGGATACTTTCCTCAGCCTCAATGGTGTGGCATTACAGCCATGCTTAGGTCCACTGTGACAACTGCTCTACTAGCGTGGTGTAGTGGTTAAGAGCGGCAGACTCTAATCTGGAGAACCGGGTTTGATTCCCCACTCCTCCACATAAACTGTGGACTCTAACCTGGAGAACTGGGTTTGATTCCCCACTCCTGGACATGAGTGGCAGACTCTAATCTGGAGAACCAGGTTTGATTCCCTACTCCTGGAAATCAGTGGCAGATTCTAATCTGGAGAACTGGGTTTGATTTCCCACTCCTCCACATGAAGCCTGCAGGGTGACCTTGGGCTAGTCACAGTTCTCTCAGAACTCTCTCAGCCTCACCAACCTCACAAGGTGTCTGTTGCGGGGAGAGGAAGGGATTGTAAGCCGGTTTGAGACTCCTTTTGGTAGAGAAAAGCAGGGTATAAAAACCAACTCCCTCTTCTAATCAGGCACGTGTATATATTCCATCAGGAGCCAACACTACCTGTGTATGCAGTCTGTCATCTTCACAGCAATATTTACATTCAACACACCTGTGCATTCCAGTCCCATCCTCTCCTGAACTAACAAAGCCCTGCTAATGATCTACTCAGAGCCACTTGATCCATCTCCCTGATGTGCCAGGCTCCTGACTTGCTGGGCCGGGTGCCAGCTGACAGTGGAGTTGATGCATCTTGAATGCATCTCACGCCAATGAAGCCAAAGCTGATCTGAGTCGGATCAAGGAAGTAGTGCTGGAGCTGTTTTAACTCTTTCCCCCTGTGTCATTTCCCCAGTTAAAATCCCTCTAACTGCTGTTTGCACAGGAGAAAAACATAGAAATACCTATACAGGAGATATTTTTCTTCTTAGAACTCCCTATTATAATCTAGCCTGATGCCAGGGTACCACAATATGCCTCCTACTGCTCATGCTAAGCAGGGAGCGCAAACAACAGCCATAAAAAATGTAAGTAGAACCCATACTAGAGGCACCACTTCGATTTTCCTTGGAATATCATCTACTTAACCTCCAAGCAACAGAAAGTTTTGGACTTGTTTAAATTGTGCCTTTTGCATTAATGCATTTAATGTGCATGTTTTTATTTCAGTTACACAGTTTTCCGTAATTCTTAAGTCATGTAATGGTCAAATTCTGAGAAAGGAGGGCTAAGACTCAGAGAAGATTGCCGTGGAAGATAGCTAGGGAAGCTGATAGGAAATGGGGGGTGTTGTTGTAGTGATGGGGGGGAGTTCTGTGCGGTGAAAACCCACCTTGTAAGCCAGCCACTCAGACGTTTCTAAGTGTCCCACTAAAGCAGTTTGCCTATTTTTTCCTCAAGCCCACTGAAGCATTCCTGCAGACTGGCAACTTTCTGTTCAAATTTTTGCAGAGCTGGCCTAATGCTCTGTGGCCTTTGCACCAAAAAGTAAAATCCCAGATTCTGCATGTCAAAAACAGGTGCGTAAATGCAAAACGCGTAGCTTATTCTGCACCCTAAATTTGTGGTTGCAAAAACTTGATGGGGCCTCTTGAACATGATTGGGATGTCAAAGGTCAGGAGAGGAGAGGAAAACGTGGTGATAGCAAACATGGGAGGCGACATAGCAAAGAACACCAAAGCCTCACCTGTGCCATGCAACTCCACTCCCTTGCACCTCATGAGTGAGTCCCTTGTGGGGCCCTGAGCCTTCCCATTCACCATACGCCACAAGCCTCCCTTAACAAAAATGAGGACTACAAACTTAGTCCTAAACAAAGCTTTTAGGGATGTCAGTTCCTGCCTGGGATACTAAAGCGGGAGGGGCTTGTGCTGCCCTCCTAGCTACATGCTGCAGCTTGTGTGCCCTTGGGCCAGCCGTACATTCTAAGCCTAACCTACCTCATAGGGTTGTTGTGAGGATAAAATGGAGGAAAGGAGAACAAAACGGAGGAGAGGAGAACAACAGCTGCTTTGGGTTCCCATTGAGAAGAAAAGCAAGGTATAAATGAAGCAAATAAATAAATTGTGATAGTAGGGGGAGAGGTGCTTTGTTTTGGTAAGTTTTCAATAGGAGGGAAGGCGGCATGGTATCACCCAATCTAAGGTTGCCAGGTCCCTCTTCACCACCGGTGGGAGGTTTTTGGGGTGGAGCCTGAAGAGGGTAGGGTTTGGAGAGGGGAGGGACTTCAATGCCATAGAGTCCCATGGCCAAAACAGCCATTTTCTCCAGATTTGGTTCTCAGGGTCGGAATGACTTGGTATTTCGACCCTGAGAACCAAAGCGAAGCTAACGGCAGCATTCCTAGATAAGCAGTCTTGGGAGTTGGCTAGCCGAAACAACATCAAAGAAAACCAAGGCAACCGGAGTTCAAAGCCTGACACGGATCTCTATTGGCTGGAGATCAGTTGTAATAGCAGGAGACCTCCAGCTAGTACTTGGAGGTTGCCAACCCTAGCCCAATCTCATCAGATTTTGGAAGCTAAACGGGATTGTTACTTGGAAGGGAGACCACCAAGGAGGGCTCTGCAGACGAAGGTCATGGCCAACCACTTCTGCTTCCCACTTGCCTTGAAAGCCCCTTGCTGGGGTCACCGTAAGTCAGCTGCGACTTGACGGCACTTTACACACTAGAGACGAGTTTTGAATCTTCTGTTTCTTTTAGATCTGCGTTGGTGTGGGAAAGACCACCCAGAACGAGGGCTTCATCAAGGTGACGAGCGGTAAAAAGCGAGGGCTCGTTCCGGCCGATATACTAACCGAGGTTTGAAGATGGAAGAAGGAGCAACGCATGCTGGGAAAACAAGAGCGGTTAAGTGCAGGGGAAGAGTGTCCCTCTTAGCCCTGCCTTATTGTAGCCCATCCCATACCCGAGCACCTGGCTAATCACTACTTCATGGAATCTTCTAGATGGATTGTGGATGGCTTTGGGTTGCGGGAGGGAAGGAGACTTGGCCGGCACGGGCTTGAGTACCACTTGCCAGTACACCACTGGACCGGGACGCGTGGTCAAGTTAATGTCTCCTGTCCCCTTCCTCAGCTTGGGCGCAGTGTTTTTCCCCCTCTGTAACACCCCCTCTGCTGACCACTCCGAGGTGTAAAGTGTGAGGGAGATTCCCACAGCTATCATTCACCCCCTTTCCCCCCTGTCCTTGGCCCATGCTTCTGCGGCAGCAGAGGCCAGCGACAGACACCGGCTTTATCCTGCAGGGCTCTTTATATCTGGCCATAAAGCTTCCCCCGTTCTGAGGCTCCCTACAAAAAAAATCTTTTGTCGCATGTGGAAAAGTGACGGCCTTCTCCGGCCAAGGAGGCCACGTCGGTGTGTTGTGTCCCCGTCTGCCTGTGTGTTAGTTTTAAACTTTCAGGGCTCTCTCTATATTTGTGTGCGCGGCAGTCGCTCAGAGCTGGCCATGAGGTGCCTCCATCCCTGGCTCCGGGGATCTTCCTTGGTGATCTCCATTTGCCTCTCCCGCACGCAGCGACTGACTCACCGCGTGACTGACCGCAACTTGGATCGTTTCTCAGGGACTTTCCTCAGCCTGACACAATTTGAACGGAGCTGAGAACGTTAAACGCCCCCCCACGCCCCCCCACGCCTTGCTCGCGTGAGGAGACCAGAGAGGCTGGTCAACCTGCCTTTCCCCTCGCCGCCCCAGCATGCTTCCAGCTACCTGTAGATGTACTTTGGCTCACAACAACGGTGATGGGAAAGGACTTCAGTTTCATCCTTCGGAGAGCTTTTATAGCATCCGTGTCTGGACACCAGCAACATGGCCAAGTAGGATTTTCTGCACTGGAGAGAGTGGATGAGAAGGGGACGTTTGCCAGACCCTGTGGGCCGGAGGCCCAGTTTGTACGTGACACAGTAAAACGCTTGCCGGAATGTGCCCTGCCATGTTGAAAAGCATTTTCAGTATTCACTGGATCATTTGCACATAATGTTAGCACATCAGCCATGTGCCTGCTCATGCTATTTTGAAGTGCTTTACCCATAAGCCCATATCATGTGTATGTCAAGCCTGGGAGGGGTATATTTCTTAACTCTTATAAAAGGACCACAGCCTGCCTGCCTGTAGTTTAGCAATAGGTGTTTCTTTGCTTCCAGGAAACCGAAGCACAGATAAATGGCCTCTCTCCTAAAGTCAATCCTGTAGTCTTTTGCACTCTTAGGTGTCCTAAAAACAACCCTGCTAGACTGAGCAAGTAAGGTGGGGACCTTAGCCAGCGTCTCCCCAAAACTACCCTTTGGATACAGATGCCTGTCCTCCGAAGATGTTTGAGCAAGGTAATGTCTGCAGAAGATTTTAAAAAAGAAAAAGAATTTTCAGGAGGTAAAATGGGATGCTTTATTTTAGATTAAAGATTTTGGTTTTGAAAAAGAAGGCCCCCAAAGAGATCTAGGTCAAAACTGCAAGGCCTTTTGCACCAGCCTCGAGCAGGGAGAGAAGGGAAATGTCTCCCATTCTAAGCCACCAGTATTATAAGAGGCTGCCTTCTCTTGAATTGGTCAAGCTGCCGCAAGCTGACTAGTCAGTAGCAGCAGCTCCCTAAGGCTTTTCCCAGCCTTCTACATGGGATCTTCTTAATTGGAGAATCCAGGCACTAAATCTGGGATCTTTCATATGCAAAGCATTTGCTTTTACTATTGACCTATGAGCCCTTCCATAATAGCAGATATTTAGGTTCTTAGCCCACTAGGTGACTGCAGATTTTTCCATTCCTGGCTCCAAATGTCGCTAATCTCTATATCAGACATTCACGACAGGGGTTGAAATGTTAACGCAACTGGCAGAGGCACTGCAGTCACTGCACATTTTTGCTGGCAAACACCAAAAAGTGACTCCTGGAATTCTGTTCAGTCAGCAACTTCACACTTTCACCAGCATCTTTCCCATTCCAAGATTCATTCCCAAGCAGGACATTTTTCAGCTGCAACTGATGTACAGTGAAAATTAGAATAATGTTAGTATTTCTGTAGCACTTCTACCATGCAAAGCACTTTAAAATGGTCATTCCTTGGTTGTCAAAACAGTGTTGTGAGATACATTAGTACTGTTCCCATTTTTTTTAGACTGGAAAACAGAAGGTGAGTTGTCCAATGTTGTGTAGTGAATGCACCAGCAAAGCAGTGCTAGGGAACAGAAGCAAGGTGAGACGGCAGGTGAACTTTAGCCCCTTTCAAACAGCCTTTATAATCCATTTTAGCAGCCAGTTGCTAATGGATTTATGTCATTTCAGACAACCGTTTTGGCTGCCAATGGATTCCCCCCCCCCATTTTTTCATACGAAGCCACTGCTGTCCCCTTTGCAAAGCATTGCGGAGACGTTTGTTTTTTAAAAAAACTGTTTTCTTCCATTTTCAGATCTCCTTTGCACTTCTGAATCACTATAGCCTGGCTTTTGAAATGTCTGAGGCACTTTCCAAAGTGCTGGGTCCCCCCCACTCTTTTTCATGGTGCATTTGTGGGGTGGGGAACGTTCTAACTTTTGCACTAGACCAATATAGCAATTCAGTGCTCTCTTGCTAGCATTCAGAGGCACTGCGGAAAAAGGGGGGGGAGCGCAGAGGTTTGAAATTGCCAGAGCACTTCAGACACAGCTCATAAATGGTTTTAAATACATTGTATGAGACCCCTTTTCTTGCAATCAAGCCAACAACAGATAACAACCAGGTTAGAATGGCAATATGAAAGTGGCCCAGGAACAAGATGAGATGACAGGTGAGCTTGAGTATCCCTGATCCGACATTCACTGTCATTCCCTTTTGGTGGGGGGGAGTCCAACTTTGGTGTTAACAAATGCTTCTAGCTTCTGTATCTAACACAAATAATTTGTTTCCTCCCTAATATTTTAACATTCCACCCTAATATTTTCACCAGCATCTCAACTAAAGCATCACCATCTTTAGAAGATGTTCAGACAAGCTGTGCAATCCAGAGCCCTGTGTGTTTCTCCCTTCCTTTCAAGGGAAGAGCAGGGGAAACTCTGTGCCAATAACCCTTTTATGGGTGTGGCACTTCCCTGTGCCAATATCCCACTATGGGGAACTTTCCGACCCACGCTAGAATTCCTGGCCCATATGCCAGAATACATTTTGCATTCTGTCAAGAACCGTAGAGGAAAAAGGGAGTTACTTCAGCCAGGTTCGTCACTTGATTTCTGTAACACCAAGTGATGGCTAGCAATTGTGAAAGGAAAGGGGAGGGGCTGTGGCTCAGTAGTAGAGCATCTGCTTGGCATGCAGAAGGTCCCAGGTTCAATCCCTGGCATCTCCAATTAAAAGGACTAGGCAAGTAGGTGATATAGGAGACCTCTGCCCAAAACCCTGGAGAGCCACTGCCAGTATGAGTAGGCAATACTGATTTTGATGGACCAAAGGTCTGATTCAGTATAAGGCAGCTTCATGTGTTCATGTGACCATGAAGGGTGTATACAGGGAGTGTATTGATAGTTTGCACCTGCCTTTCTAGAGCTCTTCAGCTGGTTAGGAAGGCCAAGATGCTTTCAAGCTATACTAGCCTTGTCAAAAATGTGTCCAGTGAAGAACTGATGCCTCAGAAGCATTGTGGCCCTGCTCACTCTGGAGCTCTACAGAATATAATAGGGGAAGAGCCATAGCTCAGTGGTAGAGCATCTACTTGGCATGCAGAAGGTCCCAGGTTCAATCCCCAGCATCTCCAGTTAAAGGGACTAAGCAAGTAGGTGATGTGAAAGACCTCTCTGGCTGAGACCCTGGAGAACTGCTGCTGGTCTGAATAGACAATACTGACTTGGATGGACCAAGGGTCTGATTCAGTATAAGGCAGTTTCATGTGTTCAATATAACAGCCTCTCTTTTATGGTATTTAGTGGGATGCTGGCCCATAGGAAAGGAACTATTTTGGCTCCTTTGCTTTTCCTTCCACACTACACTGCCTGCCAGAGCAGCTGCCTGTGGTAGCCTTTGTCACTTTCTCCAAAGCCAACACTTCCCCTTTGCCACATTCAGTGTGTATGAAGAGTTAACTGGACTGTACTCAAGTGCATTGAAGTGCACAGAATCTGTCTTTTGCTGTCAGCAAATCCTTCCGTAAAAGAATTTCTGCCAGCCTTCTTCTTCTGGAAACACTGCTGTGGTTCAAAGCCCAAATGCCCTGGTTGAGGGGCACTAAATTGGTGGGGAAAACAGGGGAGGGGGAGGTGGCCCAATATGACCTATTGAGACCCCCTGAAGATGTGGTTGCTGAGTAAATACCATAGTATAGTAGCAGGGAAGAGCCAAAGATCTGGATGGAAGATACTACAGTCAAAAGGGACTGCGATTAAAAGATAACTTCCTGATTTTCAGATGTTTTCTCCTGAGGTGTTGCCCTGGTCCTTTTTATTTTATTTTATTTTATTTTGCTTCTAGATTCTGAGCAAGAGGATGTGACTCCTTTTGCTAGCTGCCTACTCAGCCTCTAAGCTCTCCTGCTTATTTCTGAATTGAGTTGGCTAATGCTTGGTATCAGAGGTTACAGATTTGCTCACAGTGAATTTCAGGATGATGCTAAAACAAGCAGCCTGCTTGCCCCTCAACGTCTGAGGCAGAGTGAGAGGAGGGCAGACCACCACCTACACACACACACACGTGTGCACTAACACCATTGCACAGGGGACATGGCAGAATTAATCCCCCTCCCTGTGGTCTCATTCACCTAAGCAATAACATCCGGATTCTTGCCGGCTGCACTGTAGAGTGGTAGATTTGTGACTGGCACGTTGTATATGTTGAAGAATGCATGACGTTGTGCTGACTTTGACGGCCAAAGAAGCTGGTTGGAAACAAAACAAAAACAAATCTGAATTAAATATTATTACACTGCACTGAAATTCTTTGTGGCTGCCTTTTTCCCCCCCCTTCCAGCAACTAGAATGCATTTCTCCTCTCTTGCCCTTTCACTGAATAAATGTGGGTTTGTTGCACAATTTAATAACTCAGAGCCTCATCCACAGAAGCTGGGCTGTGTTTATCAGTCCTTTCTTTGTGTCTGAGGTTTTCACACTTCAGTTACTATCGTCCTGTGCTTCTGGATTAGGGAGTCCATGCAAAAAAAAAAAATAGTGTTATCACTACCAAACAGTTAACAAGGCTCGGATAGCAAAGGAAACTATGGGTCAGGACTGGATGGATAACCAGTTGGAATTGTGGTAATGGAACTCTGGTTAAATATGGAGTGCCTTGAAAGAGAGCCTCAAATCTCGGCCACAATCAATCAATCAAATTTTATTTCGATACAATATCAGCTCTGAATAAAAATCAAAGTTAGGTTAAAATAATAAAAAGTTGATGGTTCTGGGAGGGATGATTTGAAGAAGAGGAAGAAAGATCTACGGGGAGAGGTTTTCAATCAGCCATTTATGAATCTCACAAGACCGGAGGCAAAATTTGGCTACTTGAGTGGTTATCTCCCAAGAGGAGTCTGCTAAGAGAAGGGAACTTTTAGCTTCTTCAGATCTCCCAGGAAAAGATGACAATATGGAGAGAATGTACTGCAATCATAAGTCATTGTAGAAAGGACATTGCAGCAGGACATGTTCTATTGTTTCCACTTTCTCTGTTTTGCATGGGCATAATCGTTGATGAAAGAGAGTATGGAGATACCTGCCTTCCAGGAGAGCTGAAGGTAAGGCATTGAAACGTGCAAGAGTAAAGGCCCTTCGATATTTGGATACTCCCAGGAATCCAAGGTCGTCTGCAGAGTGGAAAGGTTTGATGTATTGCAAGATGGGTGAAGGCCACAATCAGAGTTATGGACACTCTCTCAATATACTCTGAAACGTTGAAGACGTCGTGTTGTTACTGAGGGACAGACTGATGCCTCTGTAGTCTGAGTCCAACCACATAGGACAGAACTATTACCGAATGACAAGCTCATTGCGCTATCCCAGTTGGCAGGAATCCACCAGACTTGGGCGCAGCTTCTACAATTGGCTAGGTGTGGCCCACAACAAGACTATGTCCCACTAGAACATCTAATAACCATGAAACTTCTGCTATTTACGCTTCAGTGAAGGTTTTTTTTTTTTAAGTTATTATGGTCAGGTTCCATAGGTCAGGCACTGGGTCCTCCCTGCACAACACTGGTGGAGGGCAGAGGAGGGCAACAAAGATGGTGAGGGGTGTGGAGGTCAAGTCATATGAGGAGAGGTTGATGGAGCTGGGTATTTAGCCTGAAGAAAAGAAGACTGAAAGGTGATACGATAACCATCTTCAGGTACTCAAAGGGCTGTCATATTGAGGATGGTGCCGAGTTGTTTTCTGTTGCCCCAGAAGGTCGGACCAGAACCAACGGGTTGAAATTAAATCAAAAGAGTTTCCGTTGAGACATCAGGAAGAATTTTCTAACAGAGCGGTTTCTCAGTGGAACAGGCTTTCTTGGGAGGTGGTGAGCTCTCCTTTCCTGGAGGTTTTTAAGCAGAGCCTGGATGGCCATCTGTCAGCAATGCTGATTATATGAACTTAGGCAGATCATGAGAGGGAAGGCATCTTGGCCATCTTCTGGGCATGGAGTATGGGTCACTGGGGGTGTAGGGGGGAAGTAGTTGTGAATTTCCTGCATTGTGCAAGGGTTGGACTAGATGACCCTGGTGGTCCCTTCCAACTCTATGATTCTATGACATTCATAGCTACCTTTCCCCCTCCTCCAGTGACACCTGCTGTATGCCCAGAGGAAGGCAAAAAATCTCCACTATCCTTGGGCCAATCTGGCCTGGAGGAAAATTCCTTCCTGACCCCAAAGTTGCAATCGGCATTACCCTGGGCATGTAAGAAAGGGCCAGGAGAGAAGAGCACAGACTCAATCATTCCTGCCCTCCTTCTCATGATCACTCTAAGTTCTCAGGATCAGCCTTGCTGTCAGATGGCCATCTAGCCTCTGCTTTAACACCTTCCAAGAAGGGGAGCCCACCACCTACCAAGGAAGCCTGTTCCACTGAGGAACTGCTATAACTGTCAGGAAATTCTCCCTAATGTTTAGCCAAAAACTCTTTTGATTTAATTTCAACTCATTGGTTCTGGGACAACCTTCTGGGACAACCGAAAACAATTCTGCTCAATCTTCTAAATGACGGCCCTTCAAATACTTGAAGATGGGTTTGTGGACACCAATAACACAAGTGTCTGGATTGCAACCAGCTGGCTGCAGTACAGACTCGGGAGATTGTTGGTGTACCTTGCTTGGGGGGCAAAACACCATACATTGGCCCTCGCCAGGTGACTACCACTACATCCCAGGATCCTCCTGTTTCTGGGAAGATGGTGATCCCAGAGAGCCAATCCCATGCACCCATGCCAACATGGTGTAGTGGTTAAGAGCGGTGGTTAAGAGCAGTGGACTTTAATCTGGAGAACTGGATTTGATTCCCCACTCCTGCACATGAAGCCTGCTGGGTGACCTTGGGCGAGTCACAGTTCTCTTCCAGCTCTCTCAGCCTGACCTACCTCACAGGGTGTCTGTTGTGGGGAGAGGAAGGGAAGGTGATTGTAAGCAGTTTGATTCTTCCTTAAGTGGTAGAGAAAGTTGGCATATAAAAACCAACACTTCTTCCTCCACCCCCACCCCAGGTCTGCTAGACTCAGTCTGGACAACTAACTGCTGAGGAAAGCCTCTTGGTTATCCTGCTGGAAGGAGGAGCAATGTTGCTCAATTCCCCTTCTTGCCACAGCTTTGTCCTGCATTACTTTTCCTCTACAAGGAGTGTACAGACCCCAGCACAACCTTTGAGGAGGTCAAAAGGGGCTCCTTCTCCCTTCTGCACCAGTAGAAAAGCTACTAGGATCCATCCCTGTTGACCTGTGAATAACCCAGGATCACCAGCAAGAGGTGTGCATAATCCTCAGTACCCTTTGTGTAGGCATGGGTTAGCATCTCAAAGGTCATTTATGCATGGGAGTTTTACCTGAGGTTTGTTGCTCGCTGGACCCACACTTTCCAGTTGGGAATCTCTGCATCAGCAGTCTCCAAGCTCAAACCAAGTCCTCACCCCTTGAAATGCTGCTTTGTAATTGGCTGACTTGTAGTGCTTACTGTTAGAGAAAATTCCCCCCCTCAAAACCCAATTGCTGCATAAAAAAGCATTTTACAAACAACAACAATTTCTTGGAGGGAGAAATCCAAGCCTCGGTTATAAAAGGTTTTCTTCTGCTCAGAAAGAGCTCCAAGAAAGCAGGAAGTATTTGAATCCCCGCCTCTGGACATGCTGATTTGTAATTGGCTGTGAGAGAAACCAAGCTTGTGTGTCCCGCACTTTGCCTTATGCATGGGGATTTAACCCGGGCTTTGCTCAGGGAAGATGGAAGAGTCAGGTTAACAGAGAAATGGGAAGACCCGAAAATTACAAGAGCTGGCAGAGAGGTCATCTCTAATGGATGGAAAACTCATGCATAACTCCAAGGAACAACTGATTCAGACCGGGGGTGAATGAGAGTGAAATTACCCATGCATAAACGACTAAAGTATCCTTCCAGCCATTCTGAGGACTGCATTGTGACTGGTGTAAAAGAAGCCCTGAGTATCATCACAAAAGCAGGATAAAAAATGGTTCCTGCCCCAGCACATGTCTGTGCCTCAAATGAAACTAAGGAACTAATACACTGGTTTGCAACAACAATTGGAAGCAGAAGCATATGATGAAAAGTGATATTTTCTGCTGAGTTTCATTATTATTCCTCTCCAGCCACAGCACTGGGCCGGTTGCCCTTTTGTCTTGTCTACTGGTTGACAGATTGGTCTTGCAAAGAGCCTGCCGGATCCAGAACCAGGCTCCTTGCAAAAGGTTAAAAACGTGTTGCCGATCTGGTGCGCGTCTAGTGTCTCCAGTGAGTCTAGCCAGGCCTTCCCGGAAAGAGGAGAGACCCAGCAAGTGCTGAGAGAGAGTCAAGGCAAGGAAGCCCCCGTGAAGTCAGGTGTCATCTTTAGTTGGGCCACACTATATGGGAGCACCGTGACTGAGCTCCATAGCCTTTTTTAAAAAAGAGAAAGCCATGCTTGTGTATGTGTGTTAAGTGTCGTCAAGTTGCTTCCGACTTATGGCGACCCTATGAATCAAAGTCCTCCAAAATGTCCTATCTTTGACAGCCTTGCTCAGATCTTGCAAATTGAGGGCTGTGGCTTCCTTTATTGAGTCAATCCATCTCTTGTTGGGTCTTCCTCTTTTCCTGCTGCCCTCAACTTTTCCTAGCATGACAGTCTTTTCCAGTGACTCTTGTCTTCTCATAATGTGACCAAAATACAACAGCCTCAGTTTAATCATTTTCACTTCTAGGGCCAGTTCAGGATTGATTTGATCTATAACCCACTGATTTGTTTTTTTGGTCGTCCACGGTATCCGTAACACTCTCCTCCAACACCACATTTCAAAGGAATCTACTTTCTTCCCACTAGCTTTCTTCAATTTCCACCTTTCACACTCATACATAATAATAGGGAATACGATGGCATGAATTAACTTAATCTTGGTGGCCAGTGACACATCCTTATACTTCAGAATCTTTTCTAGCTCCTTCATGGCTGCCCTTCCCAGTTTCAATCTCCTTCTGATTTCTTGGCTGCAGTCTCCCTTTTGGTTGATGATGGAACCAAGGAATAGAAAGCCATTCTTAGGGAACACCAAATGTGATCCAACAACAGCAGTGGCCTTCTTGTGACTAACTCCTGTCTGCCGGGGGTGGGGGGCATACAGTGAATCACAGGGTCACTTGTTCACCCACCCACCCCCCAAGCATCAGGAAAGCAGTTTGGAACAGAGTCATTTTGATCACAAAAGGCCCATGAAGAAAAAGTTAGGCAACTTCTCCCAGTAGCATTTATTTATGTCTTTACTTAGTTTACACCCTGCATTTCTCCCCAATAGGGACCCAGAGCAGCTTGCCTCATTCTCCTCTCCAGGACTGTTTCTGAAATCAACTTTGTGGGGGTTTCCAAACCTGTAAAAAACTGGGGAGATTGATCATGCATCTCCAATAAAGATGCCAGCAGCCTCCAGCTGAGACTTGGGGATCCCCCAGAATTACAGCTCATCTCCAGACTACAGAGATCATTTCCCCTGGAAAAAATTGATGCTTTAGAGCAGTGGTTCCCAAACTTTTCGGGCCACCACCCCCTTGGTTCCACAAACTCAACCCCAGCACCCCTACCCTACAAAAAGCATTATTAAAAACAGGTGTTTGCATGACTCACTAAGGAAGATAATAACAATAAAATTTCAAAACAGTAACAATTATTTGCACATCTATTCAAAATCGAATTAAAACTTTTTAGTTGAAATTTATTCCACCAAACTGATGAGCTTGATCCAGTGGTAACAGCTCTTCAATGTCTGGAAAAAAATTCTGATAGTTTCCATCAAATTTGCAGACATGGCGCCATAGCTTGATCTATTGTAAATTAGTGAAAAACACAGTTGAAGGGGCCCACCTCTAGCGCCCCCTGCTGCCCCCTTGCCCCTTAGTGCCCCCCTAGGTAATCCCACCGCCCCCCAGGGGGTAGTACTGCCCTCTTTGGGAACCACTGCTTTCAAGGTTGAAATCTCCAGGAGCTTCCCAATCTGTATCAGGCAACTCTGCCTCCCACCCCCTGCCGGTGGCCAGGGGAGACCCCAAATGTCATGGATAATTTGGCCCTTTGACCTTATGCCTTATGGGGAAAGGCATATGATCTACTGCAGAGGTTTTCCATCTTTCCCAGATGCAGCTTGAGTGCCTAGGCAAGCAGAATGGGACCCACCAAGTTGTAAGCATGTGACAGGGCCTCCTGTCGTAAAGTCACGTAACAGGAAGAAGCAATGCCAGTGTTACAAACTCACCAGTGAAGCAGGGAGCTCTGCTCTGCAAGGGTATGTAGAGCAAGGGTGTCAAAGATAAGGCCTGTGGGCCGAATCCGGCCCTTTGAGAGCTAGTAACCCAGCCCGTGAGCGGAGCCGAGGCAGCCACCCCCCGCTTCACCCCACTCCCAATTCTGGGCTGCGGGGACCTTCTGATCCACACTGCTTGCTGGCTGGGACCTCCACGTGGAGGTCCAAACCTGCAGGCAGTGGGGATTGGAAAGTGGGGGCTCCAGCAGCACATAGATCTCCTTTTCCCACTGCCCCTGAAGTCAGGGTCTGCTGGAGAGGGCTGGAGCCAAGCACTTGGATCACCCTCCCCTGCCGCCCCCGAAGTCGCCGGCTGCTGGGGAGAACAATGTAGGTGCTGGGCTCGCCAGCCAAGGAAGCCACACACACACCCACTCTTGATCTGGGCTAGTGAACCCACTGCAGGCTGGCACACATGGCTGATCTGGGCCGGCGAAGCATGACCCGGCCTGACCAAATGACATTTATGTCATATCCTGCCCTCGTAACAAATGAGTTTGACACCCCTGATGTAGAGCATTGGCAGACTGAGTGTTGGGGGTGGGGGGTAGGTAGGTGATGGCTAAACCAGGTGAAAGAGAATTTTTGTGAGGGGGGATATATCCGAATCTGCCTATGCTAAAAGGAATCCCCTCCATTGCCAAGTGACCTTGCCTCACCATCCTAGTGTGCTTTTCAGTGTGCATGCACAGAGAAGCATGGCATCCACATATGCATGTGCCATAGCAGCAAGGCCTTCCAAAAAACACCAACCCATGGCAGATCTGTACAGGCTGGCAGCCCTCCGGTGGGCCCTGGCTCATGGGTTCAGCCCAGGGGAAGAATATGAGGCTCATCCCAAGAGCTGTAATTCACTGTGCCTTGTCAATGCCCATGGCCTTCTGAGAGAGAAGCTTTAGGAGACCTACCATGAACCAACCCAAGATCAACCAGTAGATCCTGAGAGCCAGCATGATGTAGTGGTTAAGAGCGGTGGTTTGGAGCAGTGGACTCTGATCTGGAGAACTGGGTTTGATGCCCCACGCCTCCACATGAGCGGCGGAGGCTAATCTGGTGAACTGGATTTGTTTCCCCACTCCCACACGTGAAGCCAGCTGGGTGACCTTGGGCTAGTCACAGCTCTCTCAGGCTCACCTACCTCACAGGGTGTCTGTTGAGGGGAAGGGAAGGTGATTGTAAGCCAGTTTGATTCTTCCTTAAGTGGCAGAGAAAGCCAGCATATAAAAAGTCTTCTAATTCTTCTTCTCTCCCGCCCCCCGCTTTGTTTTAGGGTCGCTGGAGGCTGTTGTCTCAGTATTGCTATTCCAAATCAGTACCATGGACAAGGAATTCCATTAATCCGTCACCTTTTCCCCCCCACTGGCTATCTTGGGGATTTCAATGTTAGCAGCAAACTCTATACTCCGCCCACTCTCTGAATATCAGAAATGATAATTGTGCAGTTGTTGAATAACCTCTTACGCAAGGACTGAGCACAGCTAACTAAAGGGCCTGATTTGACGAAAGACGCTTTCTCCCTCTTTAACCACTGAATCATCCTTCAAGAAATACGACGCTCACCCTCTGAAGGGCATTTTGAGGTGGGGCGGGGGAGTTGTTGGCTTGGGAGGTAGACTCTGCACATGGCACCTCTACCCTCTGCGTAAATTCATCTGGCATAACTGCCAATCCATGCTAGTCATCGGTGATCTGTTAGTTAGTCAGTTGCCAGTGACCTTCAGTCTGTATGCTGTTGAGTTTCCTGGCAGATACAACCCAGGGGTGTTGTAGATTCTCACTTCCACCCACAGTAGCTCATTTGACTTCTTGAACCTGGGTCAGAATATGAGAGTTATTCTGATTTTCTCATCACCCAGACCCACCAGCTTCCAGACTGTGATGGAGGGTGTTGCTTCCCTTCTAAGATAGGAAGCTCTGACAAAGGGTGATTTAGTACAGTGACATTTCATATCTGGTGACAGGACTGGCCAGCATGGTGTAGTGGTTAAGAGCGGTGGTTTGGAGCAGTGGACTCTGATCTGGAGAACCGGGTTCGATTCCCCACTCCTCCACATGAGTGGCGGAGGCTAGTCTGGGGAACTGGATTTGTTTCCCCACTCCTAAACACGAAGCCAGCTGGGTGACCTTGGGCAAGTCACACTCTCTCAGCCTCACCTACCTCACAGGGTGTCTGTTGTGGGGGAGGGGAAGGGAAGAAGATTTTAAGCCGGTTTGATCCTTCCTTAAGTAGCAGAGAAAGTCAGCATATAAAAACCAACTCTCCTTCTTTCCAGAGGGACAGCTGAAGCTACAAAGCCTCTGTTTGTATGATAAAAAAGAAAGATATAGGCAGAGATAGCTCTGACATGAACGCAGAACTGGGGACAGTCTTTAAATGCTTCTGGCTTGACTCCGTCCGTATCTCTGCCTCGGCCTCACTAGGCAACTTTGACCCAATCCTTTTCTACACCACAAACTCTGCCGGTCGATAATAATATTCTGATCTAACATTGCAGCTTCTCGTTTAAAGTTCAAAGCACTGTATTGTCTTTGGATTGCAAACAGCTGGCACTTTCAGTCAGTCTCACCCAATTCCCATCCTTCCTTCCATCCCCCGTCTCACGTGGCTTTTGACCACGTGGTCCCACAATCCCCCACATAGCCTTTGTGGGGTGGTCGGCTTCTCCCTTTTTCAACAGCAGAAAAGTGAGTTGGATCCAACCCTTTGCTTTCACAACAATCCTATAACTGTTTAGCCTATTTTGTATTTATGGAGTTAATTTTATCCTCACAAAAGCCCTGCGCTGTAGGCTGTGCTAAGAAATCACAAATTATCCAGGTCTATCTAGTAAGCTAGGGAGCCAGCTTAGTGAAGTAGAAGAGTGGCTGACTCTAATCTGGAAGACCAGGCTGGATTCCCCACTCCTCCTGGGTGATCTTGGCCCAGTCACAGTTCTCTCAGCCCACATGGGGGCAGCGGATGGCAAACCACCTCTAAATGTCTCTTGCCTTGAAAACCCTATGGGGTTGCCATAAATCAGCCTTGACTGGGTGGCACTTTCCACCATCATCTAGTAAGTTGCTTAGCTGAGCAAAGATAGAATCATAGAGTTGGAAGGGACCACCAGGGTCCAACCCCCTGCACAATGCAGGAAATTCCAAACTACCTCCCCCCACACCCCCAGTGACCCACACTCCATGCCCAGAAGATGGCCAAGGTGCCTCCCTCTCATGATCTGCCCAAGGTCAAACAATCAGCACTGCTGACAGATGGCCGTCTAGCCTCTTCTTAAAATCCTCCAGGGAAGGAGAGCTTACCACCTCCCGAGGAAGCCTCCACAATCCAAGTCCCATCTTCCATCTACTACATTGAGTTTCAGAGGAAATGTGAAGTAGGAAGAGGCTGAATCCTCCAAGGCCATGTGATGAATCAAAGGCTTCAGCTAGAATTTAAACACATCTCCTGGAGTGCTAACATACCATCTGCTACTTACCTAATATAGAAAGTCCCCCTTTTCACCTACCAGTGTGGCACATTCTGCTTGCCCTTCCTCTTTGTGATACACTGATCTGAAACACAGCATGGGAGGGGGGAGTAGCGCATAGAGAAATCAATGGGCCAGGCAACCGGGCCTTCATGCTCATCCTTGCTGTCAGTAGTGATGCCAGCCTCCAAATGGGACCTGGGTGGAAGAAGCGCATAGAGAGACCAATGGGCCAGGCAACTGGGCCTTCATGCTGTATGTAGGGATGCCAGCCTCCAGGTGGGACCTGAGTGGAAAAAGCGCATGGGGGTGAAGTAACACATAGAGAGACCAATGGGCCAGGCAATTGGGCCTTCATGCTGTATGAAGGGATGCCAGCCTCCACATGGGACCTAGGGATCCCCCGGAATCACAGCTCATCTCCAGACTACAAAGATAAGTTCCACTGGAGAAAATGGATGCTTTAGAGGACGGACTCTATGGCCTTGTTCCCTACTGAGCTCCCTCTCCTCCCCAGGCTCTATCCCCAAATATCCAGACGTTTCCCAACTTGGATCTGACAACCCTAGCTGTATGATTGTGGTTCTCAACCTTTGGGTCAGGACTCAAACACAGGCCCCGACTCTCTTGCAGGTGGGTCACAAGCCAGGAGGGAGGAGGAGGAACAGGGTGAGCTGGGAGAGGAGGCTCTGGGAAGCAAAGGAAAATTTGGGCTTTCCTCTGCATAAGATGCAGAACGGTCATGAAATACAGCCCTGTTGCCCCGTAATGCTATATATTTCTAAATACTAAATGCCAAAAATAAAATAGCAAATTAATTGGCTTTAACTGAGGTGAGATTCCTGCTTTTTTAGGCTGTGGAGGGGGGCCATAGCATGGAGGGAGTCCCCAAAAGTACAGTAAGCTCAGAGGTGGGTCCCACTTCAAACGTTTGAGATGCACAGCTGGATAAAACCACCTAATATTTGGCACATTACCACCTATATCCATCACAACATTCAAATGTAAACCAGTTGGGAAATTTACATTACAAGGCAAAATGATACTCTAAAAGCACCATATACATATAGAGATAAAAATGCATTACAAGCCAACATAATACTCTGAAAGCACCTCATATACACAAAATAAGAAAATATATGACATCTTACACATATAAGAATGCCTTAATAGTTTGAATATATATGCTATTATCGAAACGGTGGACAAATTTCTGTTTCTTCTCTACCAGCTTCAAGCTGTAAGTCTCTTCCAGTACCTTCAAGCTGCAAGTTTTCAATCTTTACACTGACTGCAAGTTGTTGAATCATTTATTTCAAGCCACAAGTATCGTTACAAACCATACTTTAAGCCTCCAGGTTTTTTACCTGTTTATAAAAGACTTTACACAATATTATTGAGGCTTACCTGATACTTATCTCATTGTATAGATGTTTTGAGGCTGCCTATTATAAGCTGATTTTTTTTATATATAAAACGTTCTATTATTGTGTGATGTCTAGGAGTTTCTCATAACTATTATTAATTAGGTAGCCAGTTGCTTGATAGTGTTTAAAAGTTTCTTTGGACTTGATGTTTTCTTTCAGTTTGGCTCATCTTGTTTGCATAACCTCCAGGTGGTGGCAGGAGATCTCCTGCTATTACAACTGATCTCCAGTTGATAGATATCAGTTCACCTGGAGAAAATGGCTGCTTTGGCAGTTGGACTCTATGGGATTGAAGTCCCTCCCCTCCCTAAACTCCCCCCTCCTCAGGCTCCCCAAAATCTCCAAGTATTTCCCAATCTGAAGCTGGCAACCCTACCCTTACCTGAAAGCTGACCTGGCTCCTGGGTTGAAGAAGACGAAGAGTTGGTTTTGATATGCCGACTTTCTCTTCCACTTAAGGGAGACTCAAACCGGCTTACAATCACCTTCCCTTCCCCTCCCCACAACAGACACCCTGGGAGGTAGGTGAGGCTGGGAGAGCTCTATCAGAGCTGTAACTTGCCCAAGGTCACCCAGCTGGCTTCGTGTGGAGGAGCGGGGAAACAAATCCAGTTCACCAGATCAGAGTTCACTGCTCCAAACCACCGCTCTTAACCACTACACCACACTGGCTGAAGCAGGTGTAAGGATGATTCTACTGTGTGACCCCTGCATTGTTTAATGTGTCATGTTAACCCTTATACTTGGTTTCAGCTGGTTTCAGATTTCTGTTTGTTTTCACATTTCTGCAGCCCAAATCCTATTGCGCTGCTATTGATTTACTCTATGCCATTCACCTTGAGTCTCAGTGAGAAAGGCAGGCTATAAATAATGCCATGTCAATAAAGTGGAGGTGTTGATGGGTGAGTTGGCTCCAGGTTGGGTTGGGACCGTTAATCCAATGGGAGGACTGTTAAAAGAGACTTGAGGAATTCAGCGGAATCGCTGCAGTTCTGTGGTGTTGGTTTGTCCTTGTTGAAAATGGGACACAAAGGGGTTTTTTTTATCATGTTCTTTCAGTGTACAGACAGCCCCATTCCAAAGGCTAATGAAAGCAAAGCAACCCTCCGCAACATTTAGCTAAACAGAATAAAACTTAACCAAATTAACTGCAATGCTTTTTCCCAGCTTAACCCCAAAAGCCAAGCCAGAGGAGCTTTTGAGAAGGGGCTCCAATTGAGGCTTAGGCCGTTAACGCATGACCAGGTTCAAATATACTTTGTACTAATCTTGTATTAGCTACTGATTTAATAATGTTAGATATAATAAGATTAGGTTAATTAGAAAAATAAAAAATATTGGGATTAGTTCCGTTAGCAAAAGTTTATATAATTTATTTTTAGATGGAAGAGGGGGAGGGGGGAGTCACTATATTGTTATATTACTTGTCTCTTTTATTATTACTGTTATTCTTATTATTGGATATTGTCTTTATGTTTGATATGTTAATTGAAGAAAATTAAAAAAAAAATTCATAGGAACGCATGACCAGGTTCCCATTTGTTTGTCCCTGTTCTATCTCACATTTTGTCATCCTGCGTTCATAACATTGAACGCATGGGAACAAGGACAAACAAAACCTGAAGAAGGGGTGCCTTCCCTGCCGGGAGAAGCCACTGCTTGGCCCCGGCGGCGGTAGCAGCAGCTCCTTTCCCCTCCCTGACCACATGCCCCTCTCTCCCTCTCCCCCTCCTGCTCCTGCGCCTCCCCCCCCAGCACCAGTGGGGGGGTTTCAGCCCACCTTACAGGTGCCTGCTGCCCAGAGCCTCACCATCAGAGGCAGAGGTGTGGTGGCGGCTTCTTCTGGCGCCAACATTGCACACTTCCAGCCGCCTCCACCCGTTACCTATGACTTACAATTGCCAGGTTGGTTTCCCCACTCCTCCACATGAGCGGCAGACTCTAAACTGGAGAACCGGGTTGTTTCCCCACACACAACACAAGCCTTTATTGGCATATAAGGGTTGTTTTCCCACTCTTCCACATGTAGCCTGCTGGGTGACCTTGGGCTAGTCACAGCTCTCTTAGAGCTCTCTCAGCCTCACCTACCTCACAGGGTGTCTGTTGTGGGGAGGGTAAGGGAAGGTGGTTGTAAACCGGTTTGATTCTTCCTTAGGTGGTAGAGAAAGTCAGCATATAAAAACCTACTTTTCTTATCTGACTGTTCTATTTTCTGTATTTTATATATATATATATATATATATATATATATATATATATATATATATATATATATATATATATATATATATATATATATATATATATTGCATTTTTGTATCAGGTATGATTATTATATTATTATTTTTAAAGTTTTTTAAAAAGCACAAAATAGCTTGCCCTAAGGTTCTCATCGCTCTCATGCTGAGACTTTACTACTTCCCGTGTCAGGAAGAAGGTGGCCCACTTCTTGCCCACAAAGAAGTGAGCACAAAATATTCAAGACTCCACGGCTGAAATTAGCAATGAAGCTTGTATGGCAGGGCTCCCCAATCTTGCTGAGCCTGTGGACAATCTTTGGATTCTGAGAACAGGTAGAGGGTGCCACCACAAAACGGCTGCTGTGGTAGGGTTGTTGACTTGGTGGTGGTGGTGGTGGTGGTGGTGGAAAGTGCTGACAAGTCCCAGCAGACTTATGGTGACCCCGGTGGGGTTTCAAGGCAAGAGGCGTTGGAGGTGGTTTGCCATTGCCTGCCTCTGGCTGAGAGAGTTCAGAGAGAACTGTGACCGACCCAAGGTCACCCAGCAGGCTTCATGTGGAAGAGTGGGGAATCGAACCTGGTTCTTCAGATTAGAGTCTGACACTCTTAACAACAATATCACACTGGATTCCTAGAGAATTGGGGATGGAGCCTCTGCAGGGCGGCGTTTGGGGAGGGAGCTTGGCAGAGATATGATGCCACAAAGTCCACCCACTGAAGCTGCCATCTTCTCCAGGGCAATAGGTCTCTGTGGTCAAGTGATCAGTCATGATTCCAGGAGAACAACCGGCCCTACGTGGAGGTTGGCAACCCTACATACTGCGGAGGGTGCAACCTGCCACAAAATGGTTGCCATGGGTTGCTTGGGCCAATAACCAAACATTGGGAGATTTCATCAAGCCTCCTCTCAGGCTCTTCTGCCCCAGTGAGGAAAGCCACTGCTTTGGGGAAGAGGTGAGAGGGCACCAGGTGGGCATCACTACAGTCCACTGTTCATTAGGGTTCTCATATGAAAACAAGTCACATTCAGTTGCTTCAGAAATGGCAGAGCCAGGGAACATTCAAGCACTCATGAACACATGAAGCTGCCTTCTACTGAATCAGACCCTCGGTCCATCAAAGTCAGTATTGTCTACTCAGACTGGCAGCTGCTCTCCAGGGTCTCAGGCAGGAGTCTTTCTCATCACCTACTTGCCTAGTCCCTTTAACTGGAGATGCCGGGGATTGAACCTGGGACCTTCTGCATGCTGAGCAGATGCTCTACCACTGAGCCACGGCCCAAACCGGCAACCCCAGGTGGGAAGCATGTCCTGAACCCTTGCACTGGGAAGAAGCCTGAGGTCTAATCCCTGCAACAATAATGTCCTTATTAGAAAACACGTCAGACTTTCAAGCCCACTTTCTGTCTCTGGCTCTATCTTTAGCCAGACCTTTGCAAGCGGATCAGGAAAGCTCCAAAACAAATCAGTTTGGCAGTTTCTTTTTTCATTGCCTTTTGTTATGCAAACCATCCTAATTAACGTGGGCTCCGTCTCCTCCTCGGCTGTCCTTGGAAAACCATCCGGACAGCAAGAAATCATACACAATTGCCAGCGGCAAGCTGACATGGGAGCCGGGCTCCATTGGAGTGAAATTTAAGAGGTGGGGGGTAAAAAAAAAATCGGATCTCTTTACCGTCTTTTATCTTTGCTGCTTCTGAGCGCTGCTTGGCCTGATTTAGCAGTGCAGCAAAGAAGGCATGCGGGATCTGGAGCTTGTAAGTCACATCACGTGGCAGCTGGAACAGGGCGGCAGCATGCTTCGCTGCAATGAAGCCTCTCTGCTGCACGCTGCCCCGCTCCAGGGGGCAGGTCACGGATTCAGATGCTGACAGCCCAGTTTATGTCTATTAATAACTCTTTGCAGATCCACCGGAGCTGCGTGCCAGAAGGCCTCGGGCAGTCTTGCTGTGACCCAGCATTGCCAGCTCATGAGAGAGAAAATACCGTTCAAGAGATGAGAATGTTGTCCTTTGGAAGGGTCTTTGGAGGTGGGGTGTCCTGGAACAAGGTGCTTCTTCTAAAACCAAGGAGGCAATTTCACCCAGGCCTTTTATGCAGGGATGTATTCTTATGGTCACCCCCGCTGACTGCTTCGGGGCTGCCTTTGATTATGCATTGCCTTTTCCACCCATCAGAGGTCGCCTCACTCTCCCAGTGTGTTTTGCCCACATTTTCAATATGCTGGCTAAAACAGCATCTGGAAAACGCAGGAAAAACACGCGGGGAGAGCGAGGCGACCTCTGATGGGTGGAAAAGGCATGCATAAGCAAAGGCAGCCCCGAAGCAGTCAGCAGGAGGGTTGCCAGCTCCAGGTTGGAAAATACCTGGAGATTTTGGGGGTGGAGCCTGAGGAGGGTGGGGTTTGGAGAGGGGGGACTTCAATGCCATAGAGTCCAAAATAGCCATTTTCTCCAGGGGAACTGATTTCTGTCGCCTGGAGATCAGTTGTGATAGCAGGAGATCTCCAGCCACCACCTGGAGGTTGAACCAAAGGAAATAAACCACTAGTGCTGTATCATGTAAGTGTAAAGAAAAACCAGCACACAGGCTCACCATATATCACAAAACACTATAGTCTATGTCACAATGAATAATTCTTATTATGTTCTATCACCAATATTTACATATATATTTACAACATTCAAAACTGTGTGCAAAATGGATGTACAAAGGACATCCACATAATGAGAGCAATGTCCAACAAATTCTTCTCAGGCAAGAAATGAGACTCATTTACATGTTTCAAATGCTAACTCCCACTGGTCTTAATACAGATTTTGATTTATCGTGTTTCTTGTAATTTCTATGAATAACTAGACTTGTGATTAATTTTCGTTTCATATTTGGCGGTTCATGCTCATGAGAGGTTATATCTTTGATGTTATTTTGCTGTAAATTTGTAATTTTTGTAAAGAGATATAATATGTCTATGTTGCTTTAAGACCATATGCAATGGACTGCAGCCGCTCCACCTGCATATTGTTGAAATGTTAAATAGTTAAGGACTGCTCCAACTGTAGCTGGAGAATTCCTTGTGAATCCTGCTAGAGAACCGGAATATTGGTCTGCTGAAAGTTATACTCATTGGTATGTATGTATACAAAAAAGACTTATATTTGCTTAAATATTTATTCATGTAGGGTTGTGCATTGGAAAAACTTTTGTTATTGCAATTATAGAAAAATTGGCTGATGAAGCTTATTGGCGAAAATGTTGCCAACCTGGAGGTTGGCAACCCTAGTTGGTGGGAGTGACTGTGGGGAAGCATCCCTGCATAAAAGGCCCAAGAGTACCATTTGTTCCCCTTTAAAAGAGGAGCAGGAAGCAGACAGTGCAATAAAAAATAAGTTTTGTGCTTTTTTAGTAGTAGCCTCAATCTGGCATAAGTAAGCAGTATTCTTTTCCTCTTGAAGTAGATGGGTGGGTGGGCGGTTTTCTGCAGAGGGCATGGTCCTGATGTAGAAGAGACGCAACGCTTACCAAGAAATTGGAGAGATGGGTGCTCTAGGACTGGAGAATAAAAAACCTACAATTAAAAAAGTGGTGGGGGGGAGCAAGCGACCAAAAAGGTTTGTGAAATTATAGGACACGGTTGCAGGAATTGGCCTGCTAGTGTTTCTGTGGTAGGGTTGCCATGTCCCTCTTCGCCACTGGCGTGAGGTTTTGGGGATGGAGCATGAGGAGGGCGGGGTTTGGGGAGGGGAGGGCCTTCAGTGCCATAGAGTCCAATTGCCAAGGCGTCCATTTTCTCCAGGTGAACTGATCTTTATCAGCTGGAGATCACTTGTAATAGCGGGAGATCTCCAGCTAGTACCTGGAGGTTGGCAACCCTATTCTGTGGCAATGAATTCTTGCCACAAATATGTCAAGGAGAAGATGAGGGGAGAGGATGGAGAGAAAAAGTTGGATGAGAAAGTGGCTGGATGGGGAAAAGCAGAGACAGGTGAGAGAGGAAGGGAAGGGTCATGGAAAAGCAGGAGCTGTGCAAGAGAGGGTGGTGAACTGCCTGTAAAAAAGTCTCCAGTGCTCTGTTTTAAAGCCTTGGGCTGTTGCCAGAATTTGGGCTGTAAAGCCAGAAATTTTACCTTTTTGCCATCATTACAGGGTGGGGAATGCATTTTCTTTTACTGTGCATGTGTAAACTATGTAGCGGATGCATGTGCACTTGGTTGTCGCCATCTGTCCCAGTACACCATTGGTCCCCAACGTGGTGCCCATTGGCACCATGGCACCCACTGGCACCTTTCCTGGTGCCCACCAACTATTTTTTGAAAGTGGGTAGGGGCAGGTGGGGCTTTTGCCCCGCAGGGCTTCTGGCTGGCCACTGGGAATTTGATTGGTAGTGCAGATTTTTTAAAACATTGTTTCGGCAACAGTTGCTTCCAGGATCTTCACTATGTGACTGAAGGTAAGCCATGACCACCTTTGGGTGGTTGGCTCCGCCTCCTGGGGCAGCCATTGTGCAGCAGCCATTTTGTGGCTGCGCCCACCACATGGTGTCTGAACACCAAATGAACACGCAGGCTCAAAAAGGTCGGGGACCCCTGCAATACACGATTTCACAGGCTGTCCCTTCAGAGACTGCAGGGTGTGTCTGCAAGTTGAACATGGTGATGTGGTGGCGGCGGCGGCAGCTGTGGAGACATTTCATGCGCCCAGTTCCCTGTTTCTTGCCCTCCCATGGTACCAGGGTTTGGGAAACCAACAGTTGGCAATCCATTTCTAAGGGAAGGAAAATACAGGGAGGGGGGAAAGGCAGGGGATTAGGTGGCAGAAGGAGGGGGGGAGATTCTTTCATGATTCACTCTTCGTAGGAGGTAGACGTTGAGAAAAGGGTTGTGCATGTTGGAATTTTCCAGCCAGACATTGGCTTCAAGCTTGTAGTATCACTAAAAGTACAATGTAAAATACTCAATACATAACCATTCTAAGCAAACACACACACACACACAAAGTGACGAACCAAAACAAAAATAAGGTAGCAGCAAATTCAAAGGTGGAAGACCAATTTAGCAGATATTAGCTGGTCTCCCAAAAGAATGAGCCTGGTGTGTCTCTTTTGATATCCACAAAGATTGAGTTTGAGTGCTTGGAGAATGTGCTGTCCATCTAGACCACTGGTTCCCAACCGGGGGTTCGTGGACCCCCAGGGGTCCGCGAGAACTAAATTAAGGTCCGCGAACAAAGTTATAAACCAATAATAAATTAATATTTTCTCTATTATAAAATATATATATTAAAATATTATTCTAAGTTTAATGTTCAACTAACAGTTATGATTAAAGTTTATTTTCAAATTCTCAGAATTTTTATTTTGGACCTTGGGGTCCCTGCACCGAACAAAAAAGTCCTAGTGGTCCCTGGTCAAAAAAAGGTTGGGAACCACTGATGTAAACAAAAGGGCTGCATCTGGATCCCCTGACACAATTGAGGAACAGCGGCCCAGCCAGGCCACCGGCCAGGACAGACTTCTGCTGACATAAATCAGCAACACCAACCACAAACTAGTGTTTGCGCTGGATGAGGGGTGCCAGCTCCAGGTTGGGAAATACCTGGAAATTTTGGGGGTGGAGCCTGAGGGTGGGGTTTGGGTGGAGAGGAACTTCACTGGGGTATAATGGGGAATGAGCCAGTGCTCTCATGGCCATTTCTTACATGCCCAGGATGATGCCAATTGCCACTAGGGGGTCAGGAAGGAATTTTCTCCAGGCCAGATTGGCCAGGGATCCTGGAGGTTTTTTGCCTTCCTCTGGGCATAAAGCAGGGGTCACTGGGGGAGTGGGAGGAAGGTGGTTGTGAACTTCCAGTGTTGTGCAGAGGGTCGGACGAGATGACCCTTCAGATCCCTTCCAGCTTTATGTGTCTATGTTTCTAAACAATATAACTGAATAGAGAGACGGCACAGTACAGTGGTGAAAAGCAGCAGACTCTAATCTGGAGAACTGGGTTCGATTCCTCACTCTACATGAAGCCGGCTGGGTGACCTTGGGCCAGTCACAGTTCTCTCAGGACCCTCTCTGCATACGTGGAGGCAGGCAATGGCAAACCACCTCCAAACGCCTCTTGCCTTGAAAACCCTATGAGGTCGTCCTAAGTCAGCTGTGACTTGACGGCACTTTCACCCACCATCACTAAATGCTTTGAATATTCTTAGTGCTAAGTATCTTTTTAAATTTTCATTTTGGGCTGTTGCTGCTGGAGAAGAGCTCTGGATAACCTTAAAAGTGCATATTCTGCCTTTTGCATACTTAGTCTAATTACAGCAAGGGCCATATGGGATGTTTTGTGGGTTTCTGGTGCCCTCTTCTGTTGTCTAAGGAGACAAGCAAGGGCGAAAGCCAAAGAACTAGAGAAGACAGAAGACATTCCTCCGTTGATGTGGAGTGTTTGGTACAGAATGCCACAGCTCAACAACTATTGCGAGCTAGGTGGAGCATTCATTCTGCACACTCCCTTGGCTGTCCATCAGTTGCCAGGTTCAACTCAAGGCACTAGTTATGACCTACAAAGCCCTCAGGGCTTTGGACCCTACAGGATTGCCTCTCCTGCTATGCTTCACCATGACAACCTTTGTTCATCTGCTGAATAGGGTTGCCAACCTCCAGGTATTAGCTGGGGAGCTCCTGCTATTACAACTGATCTCCAGCCGATAGAGATCAGTTCACTTGCAGAAAATGGCCGCTGTGGCTATTGGACTCTATGGCATTGAAGTCCCTCCCCTCCCCAAACCCGCCCTCCTCAGGCTTCGTCCCAAAAACCTCCCATAGGTGGGGAAGGGGGACCTGGCAACCCTATTGATGAAGGTGTCTGTAAGTCTGTAAGTTGCCAGGTACCTCTTCACCACCGGTGGGAGGTGTTTTGGGGCAGAGTCTGAGGAGGGCAGGGTTTGGGGAAGGGAGGGCAATGTGTCCAGAGGAGGGCAACAAGTTGGTGAGGGGTCTGGAGACCAAGTCCTATGAGGAAAGGTTGAAGGAGCTGGGTATGTTTAGCCTGAAGAGGAGAAGGCTGAGAGGGGATATGATAACCATCTTCAAGTACTTGAAGGGCTATCATATTGAGGATGGTGCCGAGTTGTTTTCTGTTGCCCCAGAAGGTCAGACCAAAACCAATGGGTTGAAATTAAATCAAAAGTGTTTCCATCTAGACATTAGGAAGAATTTTATAACCGTTAGAGCAGTTCCTCAGTGGAACAGGCTTCCTTGGGAGGTGGTGAGCGCTCCTTTTCTGGAGATTTTTAAGAAGAGGTTAGATGGCCACCTGTCAGCAATGCAGATGATAAGAGGGAGGGCATCTTGGCCATCTTCTGGACATGGAGTGGGTGTCACTGGGGGTGTAGGGGGGAGGTAGTTGTGAGTTTCCTGCATTGTGCAGGGGGTTGGACTAGATGACCCTGGTGGTCCCTTCCAGCTCTATGATTCTAGGGGCTTCAACGCCATAGAGTCCAATTGACAAAGCGGCCATTTTTTCCAGGTTAACTGATCTCTGTCAGCTGGAGATCAATTGTAATAGCAGGAGATCTCCAGCTAGTACATGGAGGCTGGCAACCCTACTCCATTCCTACTCAATAGCCAGCGTACAGGAGACTCTGGTAGCTTCCATAACAGGTCTCTTTATTGCTTCCAACTGGGAGAGAACACTTGTCAATGAAGAATATTCTGGCCTTTTATGCAGGGACGCTTCCCCACGGTCACCCCCGCCAACTGCTTCGGGGCTTCCTTTTGATCATGCATGACTTTTCCAACAGTCAGAGGTCGCCTTGCTCTCCCCGCGCATTCGGCTAAAACAGCATTTGGAAAAACAAAGGCAAAACGCACAGGGAGAGAGAGGCGACCTCTGACGGGTGGAAAAGGCATGCATGATCAAAAGGAAGCCCCGAAACAGGCGGCGGGGGTGACTGCGGGGAAATGTCCCTGCATAAAAGGCATAAGAAGACATACTGGAAGACTGTATCAGATGCACACCCACGGAAGAAGACCCAAGTTAGGCTCTCCCCATACAGGCCTTGAGTGGAGGGGAAACGAAAACGAGCCGTTGAGCTTACTTAAACAGATACACATCATGGGGCCACCCTATGAATGGGTGAAAACAACATCTGACAGTACCTGGCCACGCTCTCTTGTGGCTCCCACTTTGTGGAATGGCCTGCCTGAAGAGAACAGAAAGGCCCCAACCCCTCGACCATTCCACAGATGGTGTAAAACACAATGGTTCAGGAAGGCATTTTTCTAAAGGGAATAAGGCTGTAGCATAGGTTTGCCAGCTCTGGGTTTGGGAATTCCTGGAGATCTGGGGGTGGAGCCTGGGGAATATAATGCCATAGAGTTCACCCATTAAAGCAGCTGTTTTCTCCAGGACAACTGATCGCCAGTTTAATTCCTGGCGATCTCCACGCTCCACTTGGAGGTTGGCAACCCTAATGGATAACTGAATGGTTTGTAATCTGCCTGGGATTGTAGCCTGTTCCACTATTTGTTGCATCTGCTCTTAATTCATTGACTTCTAGATTTGTAATTCCATTTTCTGTATTTTTGTTTTTTCATTGTTTTGCTAACCTTTCTAATCCTAACCCTGTTGCATTATTAGATATGGTCTGATTATATTGTGAGATATACCTTGAGCATCAGCGAGAAAGGTGAGCTATAAATATAGTCTCCCATTTTTCTGGACATGGAAGAGACTTAGCGATAATAACTAAGCCTCGGGTACAAAATATGTCTGATTTGGAAAGCAGCATTTTTTATAGGTCAACAAGTAAGTGAAACAAAATTAAGTGGTTTCTATAAAGCCTAGAAAGGAGGAGTTAAGAGTGTGCTTTGTACTTCGTAGTTTATACCAATGTTATTCAAACTGTATACCTTCAGGCAGCTCTGTCCATATATCCCTGCATGTTTCAGAGGATTCTAGGGAATGCTCTATGGTGCACACTCAAGCCTAGTTCTAACTGAAGTGGAAAATCTGTGTGTGAGTTGGATCAATGCAGACTGCAGGCAGAGATTCATCAGACTGAAAACTCTTCCACATAACATAATTCCCTGCATTACAGAAAACTAGATGTTAGTGGAAGGGTTTTACTCTAGTCTTTTTGCGGATATGCTACTTTTCTATGAGTAGGGGAAATCAGAGGCAGGGAAGAGAGGAAAGAGGGTGGTGGGAAATAATGATGCTGGTGTGGAATCAGTCAAACATCAGGAAAAACTTTTTCTAGGTCTCTCCAGAGGTGCCACCAGTATCAGCAACTTTAGCACTCCTGGAGTAATTTCTATTCTAATTTAGATTAAGGGTTTTTAGTTATAGTTGCTATCCTGGTTGCATTACTCCTGTGTGGAGGAGAGCAACTGGTTTGCTATAAGAAGAAGAGTTGTTTTTTTTATATGCTGACTTTCTCTACCACTTAAGGAAGAATCAAACCGGCTTACAATCACCTTCCCTTCCCCTCTCACAACAGATACCCTGTGAGGTAGGTGGGGCTGAGAGAGCTCTTAATAGAACTGTGACTCGCCCAAGGTCACCCAGCAGGCTTCATGTGTAGGAGTGGGGAAACCAACCCGGTTCACCAGATTAGCATCCACTGCTCATGTGGAGGAGTGGGGAATCAAACCCGGTTCTCCAGATCAGAGTTCCCCGCTCCAAACCACTGCTCTTAACCACTACACCATGCTGGCTTAGCCAGAGACCCAGCATGGTATAGTGGTTAAGAGCAGCGGACTCTAACCTGGAGAACCAGGTTCAATTCCCCACTCCTCCACATGAAGCCTGCTGGGTGACCCCGGGCCAGTCACAGTTCTCTCAGAACTTTCTCAGCTCCACCTACCTCCAAAGGTGTCTTTTTTTGGTGGGGGGAGGAAGGGAAGGCGATTGTAAGCTGCTTTGCGACTCCTTAAAGGTAGAGAAAAGCGGGGTATAAAAACCAACTCTTATTCTTTTTAGTTGCTAACTAGTTCTCCTCCATTTCTTTTTTCTTTAGTTGGTCTTTCCTTCTACAGGTCGCTGTCTAGTGCCATGAATGGCAGTGAGTACTACTACCATCTGCATTATTCGATCTTGAGTGTACTAGGGGGGAGCCATCGTTCACTGTTGAACATGACATGGTACTTATTTCCTAGCATTCACACTCCCTGAACAATGAGAGAGGGAGTTGGGCCAAAGGAGGCGATCTATCTGAGCTATTTTGGGAGAGAATCGCTGTATGAAAAGTGGGATGAAAACAGATATGTAAGTAAAACCAAGGGCAGCCATGAAGGAGCTAGAAAAGATTCTGAAGTGTAAGGATGTGGCCACCAAGATTAAGTTAATTCATGCCATCATATTCCCTATTACTATGTATGGGTGTGAAAGGTGGACATTGAAGAAAGCTGATAGGAAGAAAGTAGATTCCTTTGAAATGTGGTGTTGGAGGAGAGTGTTACGGATTCTGTGGACTGCCAAAAAAACCAAATCAGTGGGTTATAGATGAAATCAAGCTTGAACTGACCCTAGAAGCTAAAATGACTAAACTGAGGCTATCGTATATTGGTCACATTGTGAGAAGACAAGAATCACTGGAAAAGACAGTCATGCTAGGAAAAGTTGAGAGCGGCAGGAAAAGAGGAAGACCCAACAAGAGATGGATTGACTCCATAAAGTAAGCCACAGCCTTTGATTGGCAAGATTTGAGCAAGGCTGTCAAAGATAGGACAATTTGGAGGACTTTGATTCATAGGGTCGCCATGAGTCGGAAGCAACTTGACGGCACTTAACCCACACAAGTAAAACCAAGACATCAGTGCATCAATTCATGGGAAAGGCAGTGCAGAGTTAAATGGAGAGCCAGCCATGCTAGAGCTTACTTACCAAGATTAAGCACAGGGCTTTCAGCCCCACTTGAGGCTTCCTTTTGATTATGCATGCCTTTTCCGCCTGTTAGAGGTCGCCTTGCTCTCTCCACATGCTTTGCCTGCATTTTCCAGATTCTGGCTAAAACAGCATCCAGAAAACATGGGCAAATCGTGCGGGGAGAGCGAGGCAACCTCTAATAGGCAGAAAAGGCATGCATAAAGGAAGCCCCCGAAGCCGTTGGCCTCAGGGAGTTTCCTGCTGCCCCATCTGTTAGTCTGCCTTCTTTCTGGGTTGGGACCCAAATGCAAGTCTCACACCCACAGTGCAATTTTGCCTTTCTTTCCTTGGGTACCAAACACTGCTATGCGCAAGTGCTGTAACGCTGCCATGTTCCCACACTTCTGGGAATGCCAAATACTTGCCTGCTCGGAGAACTTAATTGCCTACCCTGGCTCCTTTTGCCTGAAATTTGGCACTATGATTGCTTAGATGAGGGGATACAATCCCCAGTAATTTCATGGAAAACAAAGACATTGTACAGCCAGACATGTGTTTTGCTTCAATAGATGATGAGGCTGGTACCCATTCTCTTCTCTGCCTAAAACTTGGCAGGGAGCATCCCTTGGGAAATGAGGGGGTGAGGCCAGCAACAAGCCTTCTCGGCTGAATTAAAAACTGTTGTGTTCCGGAAGGTGTCTGAATTGGATCAAAGAGGCATGGCGATTGTTGTTTATATTCCTGTGCCCATTGAGATGTTTTTATGAATGCAGTGAAATTTTTTAAATCTCACTCCAATTCATCACCTTGAGCATGTTCAGATGGAAAAGGATTTGGTAGTCTGAGTAGATCCTTTACAATTTAACTGTGTTCACTGTTAAAACCAATGGAAAAACAAAACTGAATGAAATTACTAGGTAATGGTAGTCCCCTGTGCAAGCACTGGTAATGGTAGTCCCCTGTGCAAGCACTGACCTATGGGGGTGACATATCAGGACGTTTACTAGGCAGACTATGTTTACGGGGTAGTTTGCCATTGCCTTCCCCAGTTGTCCACACTTTACCCCCAGCAAGCTGAGTGCTCATTTTACCGACCTCAGAAGGCTGAGTCAGCCTTGAGCTGGCTAACTGAAACCAACTTCCATCGGGATCTAATTCAGAGTTTACCGCTCTGTGCCATGGGGCTCCTAATAACAGAACATTTGAAAGTAGAAACAAAAATGAAAAATTGCACAGCCTAGATATAGAATCTCTGCTTGCTGTCTTGTCCATACCTGGTGTTAATCGTTTGCCCTTCTGCCCTACTTTGGGATTAACTGGCTAATCAACAGACAAGGCTTGACTGATGGAACAAGTTCTGATTATTATTGGTATGCAAAAGCCCTCTGGTGATGCAACTGAAGGGGCGAATGAATGCCACCTAAGGTGGGAGGTGCATGAAGGGCTCTGTCAGTGTGCCTGGGGTGAAATGGAGCTTGGCGTGTCTTTTCATTTGATTCCTACGCCAAGACCTGTCTAGAAATCAGTGCTTGTGGGAGAGTGAACAACCAATGTCAAATTCCAGCCTAAAGCAAAACTTGGCCAAAGCATCTTTTGAAAGTCATCCCTGGGAATTAACATTCATGACCTTATTGAATAGTTAATTGGATTCTTCTGCTTATTCATGCTGCTGCTGGTCAGCGCTTTGCATTAACATGTGCTTGAAGTGCTAATGAATGTAAAGCAATGAGCAAAGTGTTCTTTTTTTCCTGTCTGAATGCCAAGAAGCTGTCTCTGTTTGAAAATGCATCGCACATAATCTTCTGCAAAAGGCAAACTGTAGAAAGCCACATTAGTCCATGGAAAAATTCCCAAACCAGCAATCCTAAACATGAACAGATTAAATAGCTCCAGCCCCAATGCTGGTTTCTTTAGCGTTTAACTGCTCCTTTACTCATCCCTCACAGGGTGTCTGTTGTGGGGAGGGGAAGGGAAGGTGATTGTAAACCGGTTTGATTCTCCCTTAAGTGGCAGAGAAAGTCGGCATATAAAAACCAACTCTTCTTCTCATCTCTGGTTCTTGATGTTTAACCAGTTTCTAATCCATGAGGGGTACTCCTTTTTATCCCACAACTATGAAATGCGGGAAGATTTGGTGAAGGACTCGTCCCTCCAGCTTTTCTGAAGTCCAAGTATATAACATTTTAATAGCTCACCCTTGTCCACATACTGGAGTTTGACAAGACTATTTCACAGAATTCTGATTTTTCCTCAGAAAAAACTTGCTCTTCTACGTACCTAATTCTGCATTTAAGTTTCCACTACTCAGAACAGACATATTAGACCATTTCCTGCCATCTAATCCTCTGAAACAGGGGACCAGTTTTAGTGATAAGTTGTGTATTGGTACTAGATTTCCGTGGCTGCATGCCACCCAGACTCCGTGCCTTGGTTTTGTAGCATATTACCCCAAGAACTCTCTCTCGTCACTGCAACTTTGCTCAGTGTGTCCAAGACCCCTCCCGAAAACTGGCTGTGTAACATTTTTTGCAGTGAAAACTGACATAAAGAATTCAGTTCCTGTCATATTCCCTTGACAATCCTTTCCCACCAAAGGCCACACCACCTCTGTGGCTATTTTTTCTGGTTCTGATGCATTTGAAGAAATTCTTGCCGGGTTTAGCAATATTCTCTTCTTTTTGCCTGGCTTTTAGTAAGATTTGTCAGACACAACAATGCTCTTTGTTCAACACATTTAGACAAGATTTCCACTTTTTAATGGAAGTCTTTTTTCACCTTTTATTGTTTCCCAATTTCATTCATTAACCATACTTGCCACTCTAAATTTTAGTCTAAAGTATTTATCCTAAGATTTCATTACTACGGATTTAGATAATTTCCAGGCATACGGAAAATGTTTGATCCCCCTTACCTTCTTTCAATTAATCCCCTCACTTTTGGAAGTTTCCAGTAAAGAGTAAAATGGAGCTGTTGGGTAGCCTTCAATTCACATATATGGTGCACTGAACAATATTGTGACCAGTTTCCTATTGGTGAAAACAAAACTGACACTTCATTCCAGATCCTGAGCACCGTTTAGGCCCAAGTCCAGGATTTCTTCTTTAGGTGGCTTCGTGACCAACTGCTCTCACGCACTACCATCTGATCTTTCCCATGACTTGATCATGCATTTACCCAGGCAATGGTAAATGCAACGGTAGGTGAAGTAGCCCATTATTATACCTTTTCCCCAGCTTCCTTATTCCTTTCTCAGTTTCAAAATCATCAGGTCAGGTGTGCGACTGCATGTCCCTAATATTGTTACCTTTCAGGGGTTTCTACCAATAGAAACTCTGTGGGGGGTTATTTCTCAATTTTTCTGTATTTGTCTGTCTCCCCTGACATATAGAAGCTATTCCATCCCTGATACAATCCTCCTTCCTGTATGCTTATATGCAGATATAGCAATGGCATGGGGAAACCAGGCTTTGGAAATGCTCACTACACTGTATTTTTTTAAATTCAAGCGCTCCCCACCTCAGTTCCAGAGGCTTCCAGCATTTGCATATGAACACCTGCACTTCCTCTCTCCAAACACCCTCAATATGTACATTTCCCCTGATGGCAGTTCTGGATTAGACTCTACAAAGCCCTTTGGTTAAGAGATTTATTAGACTCCCTTTGAGCACTATGTACACAGAAAGGCAGAAGTTACTTCTTGGTTTCTTCCTCCTTAGACAAAGTCTTGAAAATCTCCTCCTTCTTGGCTTGCAGGCGTTCTTCACGGCGCTTACGGGCCTCCTTGGTCTTAGACCTGCGGGCTTCAGCCTGGTCACTGGAAAAATAAAGGCAACCTCATGAAAAGAGCAACAACATAACATTCACATCAGTACCCTCAATATGCTCACTCAATCAACCATGAGGACTATTTCCATGTGAACAGATGTGTATCAAAGAAACTTCTTCCACAGAGGGCACTCTGTCACTGATGCTAGCCACCTCTATAAACCTATTTTTTGCATTCTGAGTCACTTGGACACAATAATGTAACACTCCCCCACTAGACAAATCCCAAGCAACCATGGCTGATCAGGCCTGGCAGGTAGTTAGATCTTCTCACACCTCTCCTGTAACCAAAGAGTTTCATTAGATGACCAAAATAAATCAAAGAATTCTCCCAACTCTTTACTGCACCTATTGATTATGTAGAGGAGATTAGTGCTACAATGGATTCAAACGGACTGGCCTACAGGAAACAGGCAAAAGGCTATTCTAATCTAGCTTCTTTAAAACGAGTTATACTCTACTTGCTATAATTGACCATCGGATTCTTTTGGACCATTCCTGCCAAGGTACAGGCCGAAGAACTCTTTTCCATATTGAGGTTCGTGAAGGAAAAACCAGGAAGTTAGAACCATAAACTGCTCCAGTCCCTCTCTCAATTCCTTAGCCTGCTACACGTTTTTACTGGGCATAACTATCGAACTACTGTTTTTCCTTAGGGAGAAGGCAAAGTTGATTAGAAATGGGTATCTATTTGAAGATGCAAGCACAATCCCCCCTGCAGTGGTAAGAATAAGAAAACACTCACGCCAGAAGCTTCTTGCGAGCTTTGTCTGCCTTCAACTTGTGAATGTGCTCCATCAGGATCCGCTTATTCTTGAACACGTTACCCTTGACTTTCAAGTACAAGCTGTGATACCTGAAAATGGCAGACCACAGGAAAGAATGAATGTGCTTCGGAGTTTAAAAAAGCTTGTACAAAAAGAAGATCCAAGAAGCTTTGCCATAACGGTGCCTTAAATTCTATGAAACCCAAGATATTAAAATCCAGCATGCTACTTGCTAAGCCTGCATCAGCTTAGCCTGCATCATTAGCTCATCACTTTGGAAGATGTGCTTCTCAGCTATTAATTACCCTTTCTGCTGTACTTGCTGAAGTGTCAGTCTGATCTGCAACCAGACAATCCTTCAACCCCTTGAGACAGGCCCATTTTATCAACTGGAGGAAGCATATCCATTTCCCAGACTTACATGTGGCGATCAATCTTCTTGGACTCCCTGTACCTCCGAAGCAGACGCCTCAAAATTCTCATCCTTCTCATCCATGTAACTTTCTCAGGCATACGGGCATTGGCTGTACCTTTTCTCTTACCTGGACGGCAACAGAGAATGGTATTAAATATAATCAACTCTGTTTGACAGTTTGAGAAGCACAGAGCCAAAACATTATTCAATGTCTCCAGGCAATTCCTGCAGATGATCTTTCCACATTCAACTACTTCTACTACACGAGAAGTCAAAGATGAGGAAAATCGATCCTTACCTATGCCCATGTGCCTGCCCTTCCGGCGGGCCAAGGTGTTCTTTCTGCACCGAGCACGTGAGTGAACGGTCACAGGCTTGCGGATAATCAGACCATCTTTGATCAGTTTCCTGATCTGCTGGCCTAAGGTGTACAAGGACAATAATCAGTGACAATGAATTAATACATACAAAGATAAATGTGTTTATATGTTCAGAAACTTCAACTGATACAAAATGCTGCAGCCAGAATGTTGACTGGAGTGGGTCGTGGGGACCATATCACTCCAGTCTTTGCCTATCTACACTGGCTTCCAATCACAATTCAAGGTGCTGGTCTTGACCTTCAAAGCCCTATATGGTTTGGGACCAACATACCTGAAGGACCACCTAATGCCTGATGAACCCTGCTTGGGTGCCCCCGCTTTCTGAAATCAGGAGGGTAGCAAACTGGGAGAGGGCCTTCTCAGTCATGCCACCAACGCTCTGGAACTCTCTCCAGGGAGATTCGCCTGTCCCCTTCTGTTGATGTCTTCCACCAGTGGGTAAAGACTTTTTTGTCTTCTTGTGTTTTTATGTTTCGTATGTATTTTAATGCTGTCTTTTAAACTATTTTAATGATGTATGTTTGGGAGGAGGGTTGACGCTAATTGTTCTATTGTGTAATTTTATTTTATATGTTTTGAATTGTTAGCCACCTTGGTGGCCCTTGTAAGGGCAGGATAATAAATAAAACAAACTGCTTTGAACATCAATAGTAGTATTACAAGCCTGCCCTTCTACAGATGTGCTTTCTCTATTTACATACTACAACCTCATTTGTTAAGTGGATGATTTTTAAGTTGCTTGCTTATGCGCAGTTGCTATCTGTGTACGTGGTGGCAGCACTCTAGGCAACACCTTGATGTTCAGTTAACAAGAGTTAGTTGGAAAATAATTTCTCAAGTCTCTGTTATGGAATGAAAAAATGCCCCAGCTGTCCAAGAACAATGTCCCTGGAGTCCGGAGAAAAATTCACAGGGATACACCAATACAGTGCTAAGCATCTTAGTGGGGTATTTACTATGCTTTCCTCCCCATCAACCAGTTCACTTTAAAAACTGCTACAAGGAGTGTGAGGCTAAAAGTGTTGTCAATGAGCAGCTAACAGCCCACCCTCTCCAGGAACATGGCTGAACAGAAGCACTGCAGCCATGACCTACAGACAAACTAGTACTTACGAGAGTTCGCATTTGCGATTTCATTAGTCTCATTGGGATCCAGCCAGACTTTCTTCTTGCCACAGCGCAGGACGCTAGAGGCCAGCCTCTTCTGGAGCCTTAGCATACTGGGGACACAAATCAAAATATACAGGTTAGATATTTCACACAGATAAAGAGAACCGAGATTGAAAAAGACATTTAGTTTGGGAGTCATAATATACAAGTGGGAACCTGTAAGGACTCGCAGGTCTTAAAACTAAGTACTTGTGGGTGCCTACTTGTACATTATGCATTTTTTACATGCAAGTTGATTGTTTCATCTGTCCCAGTCTTTCTCTGAGGAACAAGGCACATGGCTCCTTAAAAGCTTACTGCATACAATGGAAGACTTATTGGGAATCTCTTCCTGAAACTGGATCCCTTAGCCTCCTGTTTCAGCTACAGGGATGCAAATGAGGCACTTCCCCAACTTTCAGGTCCTACGTGGTTTATGCCATCATACTTTATTAGCAGAAGACACAGTTAAATTATACTCTAAGACCAAAACCTACATTTTTATTAGCTGTCAGAATGTTGATCCGTTTCAGAGACCCAGGTTTCAATCCACCTTGCTCTGACACTTACTTAGAGGCCTTGATCCAGTTGCCCCCGTGCAGCCTAACCTACTTCCCAGGGAGGGTTGTTATGGTACAGAACAGAAGAGGAAGTAACCACAAGCGCTTGGCCCTGAGTTTCCCTGAAGTCAGAGCAGAAATTTTGTTTAAAGCGCTCAATAAACCAGCACTCCCATATCTAATACAGGCCAGTGCCACTTTATTTATTTTTTTATAACATAAAACAAAACAAATACAATAATATAAAGAAAATTGAAAAAAGAAAATACAAAAGAGTATCTATGAATACTTATTAGTACATTCGTGGTTACAAAATTATAAAGTTCAAAAAGATACCCCTTCGACCCTCCACCCACCTTAAAAAAGTGGCCCATCACCTGACTTCCGAAGAAGTGTCTAGTTTTAATAATATCTATTAACAGTAAAATATAGAAGTATTAAAACTAGTTTCTATAACTCACTAATTAAAGTAGTAAAATCCATTTTTGCCCGTTTATCCCAATATGTGACGGCCTTTGCCCAAGTTTTTTTTTTTAAATTCTTCCATATCTTTTCCACATAGGAATTCCGTTAATTTGGCCATCCTCATATACATCCATAGTTTCTCTCAGGCCAGCGCCACTTTACAAGGCTGTAGTAAGTACGACTGATCCCAAAAAGCACTTTTAAGTAGCGGAAAACGAAGGCTACATAAAGCAGCAGGGTGAAGCAGGTTATAAAACGATTTAAAGGCTCTGCTAAACCATAAGAAAATATGGTATGAGGGGTTTTTTTTCCTGGCATCCTTTTGACCCCACGAGGGAGACCTGCCCCTTCATCGCCTTTCAACGGTGGAAAAATGGGGGGGGGTCGCCGGCGGGAAGGGGGGGTTAACAGGCCCCTTTCAACACCCCCCCACTTTCCCTTCCCCCACCCTCTTCCCGCCGGCGACCGCTCCATTTTTCCACCGTTGCTAGGCCACGCCCTTTTCGAATGCGCCCCCCACCCCCCCTTCAACCGCCGCTCTTCCTCGGTTCAGTCCTCTCCCTTCACGAGGCCTTCGTCGACTCCGGCAAAGGGTGGTCGCTTTCCCTCCCGCCAAACCCCCTAACTGCCCCCAAGAAGACGCATCTCCCCCTTCCCCTCATGTTATTTTCCCCCCCTCCGGATCCGCACCTCATGGCGGCGGCACCGACGGCCCGGAAAGGAAAGGAAGGAGACGCGCATGCGCAGGCCCACTAGGTAACGCGTCAGTGGATCGTACCACTTGTTCCCCTCCCGCCCCCGCCCCCACCGCCCGCGTCCATTTTCTTCCCCGTAGCTTCGGTTCACCCTCTGCCAAACTGAAAGCTCCTCCACGTTAAGCAAGGTTAAGTAGGGGGACAGGCCGCAGAAAGAACGAAACAGGGAGGATTATTTCTTTTTCCGCTCTCCCCTCCAGGGGGTGGGAATGGCATGTCCCGAAAAAACGCCACTGCGCGTGCGCGCCTGGCTGGGTCGTCAGGCCGAGAGGCCCTTTCCGGGTAGTCGCGCGCCAGTCCTTTTCGCGCATGCGCGAGAAAAATGTAGTGCGCGGAGTCTGGTTTTTGACATGCCTGGGCTAGTTTGCAAAGAGTGCGCCTGCGCAACGTGCAATGTGTAGGAGTTTGCAAATGCGCTGTACCCTGACCTGGATGGCCCAGGCTAGCCTGATCTCGTCAGATCTCAGAAGCTAAGCAGGGTCGGCCCTGGTTAGTATTCGGATGGGAGACCACCAAGGAATGCCAGGGTTGCTGTGCAGAGGCAGGCACTGGCAAACCACCTCTTGTCAGTCTTGAGACAGCAGGGTAGACTTCCCCTGCCTATGGAAGATCCACTGATTTAGCAATTTGCAATAATCTCTTTTCCTTTCTGTAAAATGTATTGAAATGTATTAGGGCAGCCAGGGAATAGCTTGTTGCTGGGCAGAATATCTCTGTATGTCTGTGCTAAGGAATTGGGGCAAGAGTCATGGAGGGTTACAGTAAACCATAACAAGAACTGGGTGAAACTTATTCTATTGCCGCCTCGATGTCTGGAGTGCTATCAGCGTTACCCTGAATGTTGATGGGTTGTCATATCTTGAATTTGGATAAATATTCCTTCCTCAGTACAATCGGGGCTCAGAGGTTTTTACTCGCTAGAGTGCTCTGGGTAGCAGCTGCTCCAAATAAATAAATAAACAACGGTTTTGGGTCTCCTTCTCCTCCACGAACCATTTTACCATATCAGTCTCTTGCCATGAAAACCCCAAAAAGGGGTTGCCATAAGTTGGCTGCGACTTGACGGCACTTTACACACACACAAATGCGCTGTGGGTTATTGGATTTTCTGTCTGATGTAGCTCGTGCTGCCCTGACCTGGATGGCCCAGGTTAGCCTGATCTCATCAGATCGCAGAAGCGAAGCAGGGGCAGCCCCTGTTAGTATTTGGATGGGAGACCACCAAGCAAGTCCAGGGTTGCTAGGCAGAGGCAGGCAATGGCACACTAGCTCTGATCGTCTCTTGCCTTGAAAACCCTATGAGGTTGCCATAAGTCAGCTGCAACTTAATAGCACTTATGGCGACCCTGTAGGGTTTTCAGGGCAAGAGACATGCAGAGGTGGTTTGCCATTGCCTGCCTCTGCATGGAGAACTGTGACTGGCCCAAGGTCACCCAGCTGGCTTCATGTGGAATAGTAGGGAATTAAACACGGTTCACTAGATTAGAGTCTGCCACTCTTATCACTGTCAAAGATAGGACATTTTGGAGGACATTGATTCATAGGGTCTCCATGAGTTGGAAGCGACTTGACGGCACTTAACACACACACACACTCAACCACTACACACAGAGATGCTAAGTTTGCAGTTAGCTATATACATTTGACTTGACTTAAAGAGGCCAGCGTAGTCTGATCTCGTCAGATCTTGAAAGCTAAGCAGGATTGGCTGTGGTTAGTTTTTGGGTTGGAAGACACCAAGGAAGTCCAGAGTTGTGATGCAGAGGCAGGCAATGGCAAACTACTTCTGTTTGTCTCTTGCTTTGAAAACCCTATAGGGTTGCCATAAATAGGCAATAAATCAGTTGTCGTGTGAGCCACATAGTTGTCCCAGAGTACAAGAATGAGACTTGAAGTTGATGAAAGTTCGTAGAGGGTCATCTTTCTGCTTAATACTGTTTTTGGAAGAGCTGTTTTGAGGTTTTTCAACTTCTGAGTATTCTTACACAAAAACATCCACTGCTTACACCTGTTAAAAAATTCAAAACTGAAGAAAAACATTATACCAGAAAAAAACACAGAGGCAAAAAAGATGGAAAGAAAATCTGAAAATCTGCAGGCAAAAGCAATAAGTACCCAAGCAATGTAGTAAGTGAATATGAGAGACCCAAATTTGAATATCCTCTCTTGCTGGGTGACTTTGTGAAAGTCACACACTCTCAGCCTAACCTTGGGTGTCTGCTGGGGAGAAAGACTGGGTATAAGTGAAATAAGTAAATAAATAACTAAGCAGCCTCTCCCAGGTAGCGGGTACCTATATCAGCCATTTCCAGATGAGTTACTAGGGATGGCAGCTCCAGGTTGGCAAAATACCTGGAGATTTTGGGGGTGGAGTCTGAGGAGGGTGGGGTTTGGAGAGGGGAGGGACTTCAGTGCCATAGAGTCCAATTGCCAAAGCAGCCATTTTCTCCAAGGGAATTGATTTCTATTGCCTGATGGTCAGTTGTAATAGCGGGAGATCTCCAGCCACCACCTGGAGTTTGGCAACCTATCCTGAGTTCAATTATTTTGGGGAAGAGGTTTTTTTTCCTGCTTCCCACAGCATCGTGGTGCATTTCTGCCCGCCCAGGGGTTTCCTTTGCTTTTCTCCAGTCTTTCTCAAATCTCCTTTGGTTCAACGTTTTGGGAAAGTTCACAGTACAGCCTGGATAGTTGCTGTATGGGTGGTAAAATTTGGATTTTCTGGCCCACATGGCAGCCATTTTCCCATACCCTGTTCCCCCACCTGCCACCTGGGGCTTTTTATTTTATTTTTAAAAATCAGCACTAGAGTATCCTTATATCAATATACAATAATAGGTTCCCTGAATTCTCAGTTTTCATTTTTTTAAAGTAAGTCTCTAGAAAGAGCCAGCATGATGCAGTGATCAAGGTGTCGGACTAGGATCTGGGAAACCCAGGTTCGAATCCCCACTCTGCCATGAAAGCTTGCTGGGTGACATTGGGCCAGTCACACACTCTCAGCTTCCACCATGGCAGGTATTTAGATGGGAGGCCTCCAAGGAATATCAGAGGTGTGAAGCAGAGGCAGGCAATGGTAGACCACCTCTGAACGTCTCTTGCCTTGAAAACCCTACAGGGTCGCCATAACTCAGCTGTGACTTGACAGGGGAGGAAAGCAAATCTTTGGAAGGGAGGGGGGCTGGAGACTTACTTTTTCATTAAAGTTGGGAATTCAGAGAATCTGCTACACATATAGTTACAATAGTGTATTGATATAATTATGTTCTAGTGTAGGATTTTTAAAAATTGCATAAGCCCTGGTGGCCCAGGGGCAGGGGTGGCCACTTCCAGGGGGTAGGGGTAGGAAGCATGTGGAAGCCACTTTGCTACTTCGCTTTATCTGCAGCTGCACCAGCAACATGGAAATCACAAAATCCAGTCCCCCTTGGAAGTCACCATCATCTCTAGACAGGTGGCAGAGTTCTGGTGAAAGGAAGAGCCGGCAGTTTGCAGGCCAAGGTGGGAAGAAGCTGCTTAGGATCTTAATGAGAATTCAGGTACTCAGGAGCATACATGTGTTAAAATCTCTAACCCACTCTGTTATTCTATGCCCTCTTCCATGTGTCTCTATTCTGGTCCCTTTAACTGCATTAAGCGGGAAATTCACAAAACCCCGGTCTTCTGTTCTAGAAATTGAATACGCGGGCAGTGAGATGATTGACAAGCAGGGAAGAATTTAAATGTCTAGATTTGGATTTGTTTCTGAATTATATACTTTGAGTATGTGGGCTATAGCCCAGACTAAAACAGGTAGTTATCCATCCATTACTTTAAAAACATTGTTAGAAATGAATGACGTGGCCAATTATTGTCTGGTCTCTCAGTTTCCCTTTCTTGGCTAAGTGACAAAGAGAGCAGCTGGGGAATAATTGTAGGTTTTCCCTGGTGATTCATCTGCACTTGGCCCCTTTCAGTCTGGCCAGGCTATAGGACTGAGACAGGGCTGGTATATTTAGTTGGCGATTTCAGTTTGAATGTCGATAAGGGCTGTTCTTCTTTTCTGCTTTTACAGGATTGATCAACATCCTTTGATAACAGTGGACCATGCCATCCTGTTGAGTCTTTTGGGGGCAGAAGTAAGTATCTGAGGATGTGCCTTGGAGTGGTTTAAATTGTTCCTCATGGATCAGACTCCAAGAGTTGCCATTGGAGTTGTCATCAGTGTGGGAGGGGAGGGGGAGGCCAGCTAGCATGTAAAAACTGTCACTGTCCTCAGTCATAGGCTGGACTCAGTATTATTCCTGGAGAAGTTGTCATGGGTCAGCCTGCTGGGGCTTCCTCAGATGGTCATGATGAGGACCTTGAAGCTGAAGGCTATGAAAGAGAGAAGCAGAAGCAGGCTGAGTATCCACAGGCAGCCTCAGGCAGACAGGTCCTCTCTGTGTCTGCAGCCACCCAGCACAGGAGACTCACCTTTGTAAGAGGTCCAGCCACAGGCAGTGCATACCTGTTCTCTCCAGGATCAGAGGAGCATGCCTATTATATTAGGTGCTTTGGAACACAGGCAGGATAATACATCTGCAGTCGTCTTGTTTGTGGGCTTCCTAGAGGCATCTAGTTGGCCTCTGTGTGACAGACTGCATCCTTGGTCTGATCCAGCATGACCTTTCTTATGTTCTTTACAGCTAAAGACCCCCTAGGTCAAGGGTGTCAAACATAAGGCCCGCGGGCCAGATCCGGTCCCTTGAGAGCTCTTATCCAGCCCGCAAGCCAGCTGAGGCAGCCACACACACCCCTCGATCTGAGCTGGTGAGGCATGGCCCAGCCCGAACAAGTGACATTTATGTCATATCTGGCCCTCATAACAATTGAGTTCGACACCCCTGCCCTAAGTGATTTGTGCTTTCGCACAGTGCCAAATAAAGTGCTTCCCATGTAGGCTGCATGCTTAAACTATTCAGTGGCGTACGTATACACACGCACACTGTTTCTAACCCCCCATTCCATTCTTTCACCTTCTGTTGTGCTTTTATCCTTCCTGTTTTCCGGCTGCAACCTCTTGTTTGTTGCTCGCTCCCTGGGGAGAGCCTGGTTGCTGGTGGGGCAGCCAATGAGAGAAATGAAATCCTGGACACAGCTGCAACGAAACAGGCTGTTTCCTCCTGGTGAAAGCCTGGTGGAGACAATTATAGAGGCGGCGCTTGTTGGCCCGCGCACACTCACCCATGTTCAGCTGGGATGAGCGAACCTCCCCAGAGAATCAAGAGGATAAACACTGACCAGCGGAAGTTCAGTGCTAATTCATCCGCTCCTCCAGCAAGAGAGGCTAGGCTACAATTCCAAAGCCAAAATCAGGACACCAGTTCTTGCACTTGCTTTGCTGGAAGGTTTGCAGGGCCTCCTTGCAAGACCATGGAGATGTCCTGGCAGGACGTTTGTATTAATTTCGGTTTGAATGAGGCAAACATTTTCTCACCTTTCTTTTTCTTTTTGCCTTCAAATCACAATTGACTTATGGCTACCCCCGTAGGGTTTTCAAGGCAAGAGACATTGGAGGTGGTTTGCCATTGCCTGCCTCTGTGTCACCATGGTATTCTTTAGAGGTCTCCCATCCAAATATTAGCCAGGGTCAGGGTGTCAGCGAGGGCATGCAATCGGACCCGGGATAGCGAGGTGGCTTTCGTTTCATCTCTCCTTCCCGTGGGAAGGAAGAGGCAACAGCCAAAAGGCTCGAGAGATCTCCACTTCAAAGTGACTTCCTGATTGTAATCCTGCTCTGATCTTAAGGTGTGAATTCTCTCTCTTGGTATTGGGGAACCTCTGATGTTTTGCATTTCAAAGATGTTACTTGTAAACATGCTAGTGTGGGTACTCTATAAGAATACCCTCCAAATGATTTGGCGCCATTGTAACGTTGTGTTTCATAGGTTACTGTACCCTTCCTTTCAAATAAATTCTACTTTAAACTCTCTGCTAACGTCTGGAGTAAAGTGGATGATTCCTGAGAGGCAACGGAGTCCTAGAACCTGACAGTACGTTACAATCACAACCTTTTTTGTTTTCGGGTTAGAAGTAGTATTAGGATGTCGGCACCACCCTCGGTCCCGCTCAACGCGGGAGAGGAGCTTCGGCAGACTCCCGCTGATATTGAGGTTGGTCAAGGAGCAGCGACCCCGGAGCAGCGCCCACCCGGGCCTACCGATGTCCCTGGGAGGCCGACGTGGACCCCCCGATTCTCGGAGACCGGGCAGCGGCAGAGAGCAGCGTCAGAACCAGGAGGCGACTTCTACCGGGGACCGCTGGCCGCTTGGTATGGAGAAGGGGAAGGGTGGAAGGACCCCACGCTCGCTCACACCCCGACCCTCACTGCAGAAGCGGCCACTCTGATACGCGGACAGAATCAGATGCTCGTTCTGCAGAATCGGGACCTGCAGACTCAGCTAGATACCTTGCAGCGAGACCTGGCAGCCGTTCTAGGGGCAGTGAGGGGGCTTGGACAGCCCGTGCAACAATCCCAAACGGGTTCACGGCCGACTACAGGACCGCTCGTTGTTGGGGAGGCTCCCACGCCCAGACGCCCTACGGCCAGAGACCTGAAGGTATCTTTCGACGGGTCCAGCTCACAGTTGTCTCACTTCTTACTCCAAATCTCCGGCTTTATGAAGGACCAGGGGGAGACCTTTGCCTCGGAAGAAGCTCGGGTCAGGTATGTGATCAGCCTGCTGGAGAAGGAGGCAGTGGAGTGGGCAGTGACAGCGGCGGAAACTATGCCCCGAGTTTTGGCATCCCTGGATGAGTTCTTGTGCGCTCTACGACGCCGGTTCGAAGACCCCCACCGGGGGGAAAAAGCAAAGATTGCCATGCGTCGTTTGAAGCAGGGAACCCGCTCAGTGAGTGAGTATGCACAGGACTTTTTATCTTTGTCGTGCAAGATAAGGGAGTGGAGTGAGGCCACAAAGGTCCAGCATTTCCGCGAAGGGTTGCGGTGGGAAGTGCTGGATGGCTGTTTGACTTTGGGAGATCCAGAGTCCGTGGAAGAGTGGGTAAATTTGGCAGCTCTAGTGGAGAACCGCAAGCTTACCCTCCAGTTCTCCAAGGATCGTCCTTCGAAGACGATCCCTATCCCGCCCACGAGAGGGGACAGCGCAGCAGGTCCCAGGCGAGAGGGAAGACATCGAGGAGTCTACAGTCTCGACAGGGCACGTCGGTTCAGGGAGGGAGCTTGCCTTCAGTGTGGGAAGATGGGTCATTTTGCAGCAAGATGTACCAACACGCCGTCAGAAGGGACGAGCAACAGGGCGACACAAGAGCGGGAGGCGACACCACCTCGGAACCTGGAGCACAGGAGAGCGGAGGGGACGAACGGTCGCCGGGGGGCGGCGGCCCTGCAAGCGGAAACCTCATCGGATCGTGGCACCCGAGATAGCTTCCGAAGCCCCTCACCGGCAAAAAACGAGGACGGCCTTCTGTGAGGGAACCGGCACAGAGGGCACCCTTGGAAGAAACCAAACCGGCTCCATGTAGGGTGAGTGACCAGGGAGAGACATTGCTGATACCTGTTGTATTACGAAATCCCCAAGGGGGGGAACCGGTGGCCGTTGTGGCTATCGTGGACTCCGGGTGCTCCCGGACCCTAATTGATCAGGCGGTGGTAGAACGTCTGAGAATTGGGACTCGAGAACTGGATCAACCCTTACATTTCCATCAAATGGATGGGAGTGACCTGCGGGGGGGGCCGGTTCATTTGCACACTCGCAAGATGTGGCTGGGGGTGGGAAACCACTGGGAACAGATCCACTTCACGGTAGTGCCTAAGATTTCCTACCCGGTGGTCCTCGGCGTTAATTGGTTGGCGGGACATAACCCGAGCATTGACTGGGAACAAAGGCGGGTGGTGTTTGGAGCTCCTCAGTGCGAAAAACACAGCCGGGATGATTTACCCGGGGGCGAAGGGGGAAGCGCCGCTGCCTTGGAGGAACCCACGTTGCCCCCAGAATATAGTGATTTCGCAGATGTATTTGAGGGGACGGACTGTGACTTATTGCCTCCTCATCGCACTACGGATTGTGCCATCGAACTGATTAAGGACGTTAAACCGTCCAAGGCCCGAGTTTATGCCATGAGTTCTCAAGAGAAAGCAGTGCTGCGAGAATTTCTGGACAAGAACTTGGAGCGGGGCTTCATACGACCGTCCAAAGCTGCATTTTCTTCTCCCTGCTTCTTTGTGAAGAAGAAAGGTACATCTGATCTCAGACTGTGTGTAGACTATAGGGGGCTTAACGCGATTACTGAAACTAATGCCTACCCCCTTCCCTTAATCCCAGACCTCCTGAGTGTGTTACAGGAGGGTTGTATTTTCTCGAAAATTGACCTGGCGGAAGCCTACTACCGGGTCCGGATCAAGGAGGGGGATGAAGCTAAGACAGCCTTTTCTTGTTGTTGTGGGTTGTTTGAATTTTTAGTCATGCCGTTTGGTCTGTCTGGGGGGCCCTCGTGCTTCATGCAATTAATTAATGAGATTCTACACGACCTCCTATTTAAAGGTGTGGTAGTTTTTTTAGACGATTTGCTCATTTACTCCAAGGATCCCGCAGAGCACAGGGAATTGGTGCGGGAGGTGTTGCGTCGTCTAAGGGACAATCATTTGTATGCTAAGTTATCAAAATGTGCATTCAACCAGAACCAATTGTCGTTTTTGGGCTATGTGATCTCGCCACAAGGGTTAAGCATGGATCCGGAGAAAGTGAGGGCAGTGTTAGAATGGGAACCTCCCAGAACTCGCAAACAGGTTCAGCAGTTCTTGGGGTTTGCGAACTTCTATAGAAATTTTATTCAGGATTTCGCTCAAATAGCTTTGCCTATTACTGATTTGCTTAAAACCAAAGGGAAGGGGCAAGGGGCCACTTTTGCACAATACCAGGTACCTTGGACCGCCAGGTGTCAGGCGGCTTTTGAAACTCTTAAGGAGCGCTTTACCTCTGAACCCATTCTGGCGCACCCAGATTGCTCCAGGCCATTCACTTTACAGGTAGATGCCTCGGACAAGGCGATGGGAGGCGCACTCCTTCAGAGGGATGATCAAGGGAGGCTTAGACCCTGCGCATATTTTTCTAAGAAGTTCTCTGGCCCTGAACTCAATTGGCCAATTGGGGAAAAAGAGGCAATGGCGATTAAACATGCACTCACGGTTTGGCGACAGTTCCTGGAGGGGGCTGCCGAGCCCTTTGTGGTATGTGCTGATCACCGCAACCTCGAATCTATTTTGGGTCAGCGGAAGCTGTCAGCCAAACAAGTGCGTTGGTCTACCTTCTTCTCTAAGTTTAATTTTACCATCAAACACATGCCTGGGAAAGAAAACTGCTTAGCAGACGGACTGTCTCGCATGCCGCAATATGAGTGTCAGGTTGAGCGGCCGGTGGGTTCTCTTTTCACACGGGAACACCTGGGTTTGACTCCAGAGGGGAATAGTGCAGGAGTTCTGACCAGAGCGCAAAGCCGCGCGGCGGCACAGGACTCGAGTTCGAGTCCCCCTCGTGAAGTGGTCGCTCCCACCTCCTCATCCCCAGCAGTCCCCGGAGAACTCTCAACCACTACCGCTGGGGAGGGGGGGGGAATCTCCCAAATAGAGCGAAGGGAACAGGCTGAAGGGCCGGTACCCACCCCCTTGCCGGGGTCGGATGTCGCCATTCCCCGCCTCTGGGCAGTTCCAGAAAGCCTCCCGGAGGTAGTCAAGAAAAGGTGGGGGGAGGCTCTTCAACGGGAGCGGGAGGAAGAATCTATCCCGTCCCAGATGACGGACAAAAACGGTATCTGTAAGAACAAACATTACGTACCCAGGGAACTGAGGCGGGAGATATTGGAACGGAGCCACAGTTCAACAATAGGGGGACATTTTGGGTTTGCTAAATCCTTACACCTAATAAGAAGACAGTTTTGGTGGCCTGGGATGCGCCAAGACATCGAAGTATTTATCAAATCCTGCCCTGTGTGCGCAACTAGTAAACGTTTGATGGGAAAACCCCCGGGATTATTAAAGCCCCTAGAAACTCCCGAGGCACCCTGGCGAGTGATTGGGATGGATTTCATAACAGACCTCCCATCCAGTCAGGGGAAGACTGTCCTGTGGGTAATCACGGATCTTTTCTCTAAGCAAGTTCATCTCGTACCGTGTGAAGGGATGCCATCTGCACATAAACTGGCTCGCTTGTTTGTGCACTGCATATTCAAATTGCACGGATTTCCACGGAAGGTCCTGAGTGACAGGGGCTCCGTGTTTGTGTCCAAGTTCTGGAAAGCGTTTTTAGGAATTGTAGGTGTGCAGTTGGGTTTGTCATCTGCCTATCACCCCCAGACGGATGGGCAGACCGAAAGGGTTAATGCGGTGATGGAATGTTATTTGCGTTGTTTTGTTAATTATCACCAAGACAATTGGGTTGATCTGCTGCCACTGGCAGAATATGCCTACAATAACTCGGTGCACTCTGCAACCGGGGTGAGCCCATTCAAAGCAGTTTATGGAATGGATTTTGGACCATTAGGGGCTGTACCCACCCCGCCAGAAGGCGATCCCCCCGAGGTGTCTAAATGGGCTCACACAGTGAGGAACACTTGGCCCTGGCTTGTAAAAAACCTGGAACAGGCTAAAGATAGGTACAAACTACAAGCAGACAAACACAGAACACCTCAGTGGGAATTGAGGGTCGGAGAAAAGGTGTATCTTTCCACTAAGAACCTCAGGTCTTTACGCCCGTGTAAAAAATTGAGCCCACGGTTTGTGGGCCCATTTTCTATCTCCAGAGTTATCAATGAGGTTACGGTAGAGCTGGAGCTACCCAAATCCTTACAAGGGGTGCACCCGGTGTTTCACGTGAGTCTACTAAAACCCTTTCTACAAGCACCAGAATGGCACCCCGAACCCGAAGCGGCAACTCCCATCATGGTACAGGGCGAACGGCACTTTGAAATCTCCAGGGTGCTCGATTCTCGGAGGCGCAGGGGCCGACTGGAATATCTTGTGCGTTGGAAACATTTAAATTCCAGTCACGATGAGTGGGTGTCCGCTGTTCACGTACAGGCTCCAACCCTTGTAGCGGATTTCCATCGCCATTACCCGGACAAACCAGGAAATCTGGAGGGGGGGCCTTTGGGGAGGCGGAGTGTCAGCGAGGGCATGCAATCGGACCCGGGATAGCGAGGTGGCTTTCGTTTCATCTCTCCTTCCCGTGGGAAGGAAGAGGCAACAGCCAAAAGGCTCGAGAGATCTCCACTTCAAAGTGACTTCCTGATTGTAATCCTGCTCTGATCTTAAGGTGTGAATTCTCTCTCTTGGTATTGGGGAACCTCTGATGTTTTGCATTTCAAAGATGTTACTTGTAAACATGCTAGTGTGGGTACTCTATAAGAATACCCTCCAAATGATTTGGCGCCATTGTAACGTTGTGTTTCATAGGTTACTGTACCCTTCCTTTCAAATAAATTCTACTTTAAACTCTCTGCTAACGTCTGGAGTAAAGTGGATGATTCCTGAGAGGCAACGGAGTCCTAGAACCTGACACAGGGCTGAGAGTGTGTGATTGGCCCAAGGTCTCCCAGCAAGCTTCCATGGTGTGAGTGGGAATTAAGACCTGGGATTCCCAGGTCCTAGTCCTTAACCACTACACCACGCTGGCTCTCTTTCTCACCCTTACAGAAGTTTTGTTAGATTTGTACAGCTAAGAAGATTCTACTCTCTTTGATCACCACTGCTGGTGATTGGTTCACTCTGTCCTTATCTCTTACAAATTGGAGCATACAAAGTCTGTACCGCTTGTATTGGTTTTCAGCCTAGGTTGCCAGCTCCGGGTTGGGAAATACCTGGAGATTTTGGGGGTGGAGCCTGAGGAGGGGAGGGTTTGGGGAGGGGAAGGATTTCAACAGGGTATAATGCCATAAAGTCCACCTTCCAAAGTGGCCATTTTCTCCAGGTTAACTGATCTCTGTCTCCTGGTGATCAGTTGTAATACCCAGAGATCTCCAGCCACCACCTGGAGGTTGGCAACCCTATTTTAGCCCCACAATTTACATTTCCCCCCTCTATACTGTGTCATCAGTCAAGGGAGGACACTTTTTTGTGAACCTTAGTATACAAAAATGTCTGCCACAATAAAACGATTGGTCTGTAAAGTGCCGCTAGATGCCTTTTTGCCTTTCCCTTAACAGATTAATATGACTACCCCTCTGGAACCAGATTAAGTTTCTCTTAAATTAATTTAGAAGGCAGCGAAGCATGTTGAAAGATTTGCTCACAAAGACCTCCGTTCAGAGATACCTCAGCAGCTAAGTTATAGCAGAATTAATCGTAATGTGCAAAGGGATTCAGTTATTTTTACAGTGTTTTACTGTGATCGAGCGAGCTCAGGCTTGCTAGCTTATCCTTGTCACTTTGTGGAGGAACTAAGCTGTATCATGCACTGAGCTGCTGGAAAATTTAGCTTGCTTGCGCGCGAGCAGGACTTCAGAAATCTCGGCTAAGAGGAAGAGAGAATCGACAGTGTTCAGATTGGGCATTTTTTGCCATGGAATGGAAGAACTAGCAAATCTGCAGGCACGTCTTACAAAAGAGGATAGATCGGGGTGGCCGACGCCTGTCTCCTGATCAGTCCAAATGCGAGTGTGGGGGTGGGATCCAGATAGGAATAGAACAAAAAGGGATGGAAAAAACACTCCAATGTGTAAATCGCAGAGAGGTAGTTTTGTAATAATCATGCAGATTTTAGATAAATGGAATATTGCTTAGTTCACTGTTGTGGGTATTTAAGTTATATTAGCAGCACGGTTTTAGTTTCTTTTCAAGAATTTGTATTATGAGTATTTTAGTAATGTTATATTTCCATTTTCCTTTATTGTTATATTCTCATTTTCTCTTAATAAATTCTCTTTATAAAAAAAAAAGGAATAGAATGAAAAGATGCTGTCAAGCGTGCATGCACAAGGAGCCCTGCGAGAACTCATCCTTCCATCTTTCCCAGCTTCCGAGGGACCTTTGGAGTGAGGAATATATGAAAGGGGTATAGTCTGGAGGAGAAGGAGAGGGTAGCCGTTGGCAAAAGGATGCTGGTAAGCAGGAAAATGGTGTGGAGCAGCTGCTGGGGCGAGAAAAGCAGGAAGCTGTAGTAGTGCCAGGGCTACGTCAGAAGTCTGCGAACGTGCGGCTCCATACTTAGCAAAATTGGCCATCCCAGGAAAGATGGATGTGAGATGCAAGAGAGAGAAATGCATGCAGGTGGACACAAAGGAAATTAACTGGACTTCCCTTCTCTGTACCCAGAGCCAAGTGGCATGGGGATGCAATCCCAACAACACTGTCTTAGGAGTAATCATCAGCCAAGAAAATGAGGTTTATTTCTGAGTAGAGAACCAGCGTGGTGTAGTGGTTAAAGTGTTGTATTCGGATCTGGGAAACCCAGGTTCAAATCCCCACTCTGCCATGGAAACCTGCTGGGTGACCTTGGGCCAGCCACACACTCTCAGGCTCGACCCTGGCAAGTATTTGGGTGGGAGACCTCCAAGGAATACCAGGGTAATGGCGCGGAGGCAGGCAATGGCAAACCACCTCTGAATGTCTCTTGCCTTGAAAGCCCCACCAGGGGTCGCTGTAAGTCAGCTGTGATCTGACAGAACCACCCCCCCCCCAAAAAATCTTCTGAGTAGTCTCACTTAGGATTCTCCTGGAGCCTCAGTGGAACAGGCTTCCTCGGGAGGTGGTAAGCTCTCCTTCCCTGGAGGTTTTTAAGAAGAGGCTAGATGGCCATCTGTCAGCAATGCTTATTCTATGACCTTAAGCAGATGATGAGAGGGAGGGCACCTTGGCCATCTTCTGGGCATGGAGTAGGGGTCACTGGAGGTGTGGGTGGGAGGTAGTTGTGATTTTTCTGCATTGTGCAGGGGGTTGGACTAGATGACCCTGGTGGTCCCTTCCAACTCTATGATTCTATGATTGAGCATCATTCTGTTCACAGTACAGGATCCCCCAGTACCTTCCGTACAATCGAATGTATGAGTGAGTGTTCCCACTCTCCCCACATCAATTTGAAAGAGATGAAGGTCTACCTTTCTGCCACTCTGTAACTGTCCTTATTACCTAGTGTGGTATACAGTTCTATAGCTCAGCCCTTAGGCTAGAGCCAATTGGAACCATAAAAAGGCATCTGAATTCTCAATTCAGGCTGTACTCGTCTCACTTGTGCATCTGAACACCCCAAATCAGATGTTCACCTCTTTATCCTAACCAGCCCCCTCTGATGACCTGCTACCTCTCTATTCGATAATGAACCAATACATCTGCCATAGAACGACCCCATAGAAGAAGAAAACAGTGGTTACCCAGACCTCGTCACTGGAAAAAGACAATCATGCTAGGAAAAGCAGAAGGCAGCACATGAACCTGCCTTCTACTGAATGAGACCCTTGGTCCATCCAAGTCAGCACTGTCTACTCTGACCGGCAGTGGCTCTCCGGGGTCTCAGGCAGAGGTCTATTCCCAGCACCTCCTTGCCTAGTCCCTTGAACTGGAGATGCCAGGGATTGAGCCTGGGGCCTTCTGCGTGCCAAGCAGAGGCTCTGCCACTGAGCCCCGGCCCCTCCCTGGGACAAGAGGAAGACCCCAGCAGAGACGGATTGACTCCGCAAAGGCAGCTGCGGCCCTCTGTTTGCGAGACCGGAGCCCAGCTGTTCAGGCTGGGACATTTGGGAGGCCATGAGAGGGTCGCCATAAGTCGGCAGCGACATATATATATATATATATATATATATATATATATATATATATATATATATATTTATTTATTTATTTATTTATTTATTTATTTATTTATTTATTTATTTATTTATTTTCACATTCAATTTCAATATTGTCATCTTCAGAGTTACATAAAATAAAACCATTTCAAACTAATCAGCCTAATCAATATTGACTTTTCTGATTTCCCCTCTCCCCTCCTCTATCAAATTAATATTTATATAATCCCCTCTGTATTTGTTTTCTAATTCATTACATCATTTCTATAAACTACATATAACCATCCTGTATACTTTAATTATTGAATACTTCACCCTTTCAACATTGATCAGTTGAATTAGATTAAATCATAGCCTTTAACTGGTTCTTGTAGGTTATCCGGGCTGGGTGACCGTGGTCTTGGCATTTTCTTTCCACGGGTCACACAGCCGGATAACCCACAAGAACCAATGCACTCTGACCGCGAAAGCCTTCGACAGTACAGCCTTTAACATTTCCCGTATTTAATCCGTTTCCACAACACGTGACCCCTGCCTCCCATCCTCTCACATATTCTTCATTGTCTTTTTGATTTACTAAAGCAGTGAAGTTTAGCCGTTTCTGCTAGGGCAAACATTTCATTGGTCCAGACATTCTTGCCTGGTAGAGTGGGCAGCGACCGGAGGGCCCTGAACCCCCCCTCCCCTCCCCTCCCGGCGGCTTGGCCGGGTCAGCGGCAGGCGGGTCTGGGGAGGGTCTCCGGGCGGGCGGGTTGCAGTCCGGCGCCTCCAGCCTCCTCCCCGCTCGCCGGCCGGCCGGCCGCTCTGCCCCGCGGCGGCGCAGACCCCAGACACCCACCCATCCACGCACCCACCCATCCATCCACGCACCCACCCACCCATCCACCCATCCTTCCACGCACCCACCCATCCACGCACCAACCCATCCACCCATCCACGCACCCACCCATCCATCCACCCATCCATCCATCCATCCATCCACCCATCCGCCCATTCACGCACCCACCCATCCATCCATCCACCCATCCATCCACGCATCCACGCATCCACCCATCCACGCACCCACCCATCCATCCATCCACCCATCCACGCACCCACCCATCCACCCATCCACGCACCCACCCATCCAGCATCCCTTTCTTCCCCGGGGAGCCGTCCGCCCGCAACGCCTCCGGGGCCGGAGCGGCCGCCTCCTCCTTGGCGGCGGCGGGCGGGGCGGTCTGGGCGGACCCCGGCCCGGTCCGCCCGCGCGCCTGGCCTGAGCGCAGCCGAGGGCCCGGCGGCCAGCTCCATGGTGCAGGACGGCGGCATGTCCCGCACGCCCTACAGCTCCAGCCAGGACATCCAGATGGAGGTCTTCGACCAGCCGGGCCTCCAGGTGAGGGGCCGGGGAGGAAAACGGGGGAGGGGGGGGGCTTTTCTCGGAAGGGGGCCGGGGGTCTTCTGGAGGCAGGAGCTGCCCCACCGGGGGGGGAGGGGGGGCGGCGGATTGCTGCCTGCCGCTGGAGGGATTGGGCTGGCCAGACACGAACGCCTTTTCTCCTTTCGGCGTGCGTTTTGCCTGGGATCCTAAGCAGCCGGAACCCAGGAAGCTGCCTTCTACTGAGGCAGACCCTCGGTCCATCCATCCAAGGCAGTCTTGCCTACTCAGACCGGCAGCGGCGCTCCAGGGTCCCAGGCTGAGGTCTTTCGCATCCACTACCTGCCTAGTCCCTTTCGCCGGGGGATTGAACCTGGGGCCTTCTGCATGTCGAGCAGAGGCTCTACCACTGAGCCACGGCCCCTCCCCAGATGTAGTAAAGCCCCTGGCAAGGGGTGGTGGGGTGGTGGGGAAAGCTTTGCCTGCTTGTGGCTGACAAGAGCCTTTGGAGGGTCTCCTCTGCCCCCCACCCTGCACTGTGTGAGGAGAAGAGAACTTGCAGAGACCCTCTTTCTCCTTTCCCTTGGGATCACTGAAGGCCCCCCCCCCGCATCACACCCCCCCACCGTGTCATCCGATTGATTCCCAGACACCAGAAGCTCTTTCCCAATCTGTGCCTTCTCATGCAGTTGAGTGAACGGGGTGGATGCCTCCATCCAGAGACACAAAGGCAGTGCCGGACCCGAGGGGCTTTTAGTGGGGGCTGCCACCTGTCTGGAGAAAGAGCAGGGGGTCGCGCTGGGTAGGCTGGGCGATCTCGTCACCCTTGAGCTTGGTTTCTGGGGTAGAAAAGTAGGCCGCTGGGATACTACTCGCTTGCACAATCGCCTCCTGTGACTCAGTTTCCCATGACCTGGAAAGCAGGTCCTCCTCTAACGCTTCTGTGGAGGCTCCGGGGGTAGTTGAAGCTGTCTCTTAGCTCTTGAGGAGTGACAACTCAGAAGATCACCCAGAGCTTCTACTTCTCTAGTTACTGTAACCGACAGAATATCAGTGAGTCCACCACTAAAACTCGTAAGAGTGTGAGATGGGGGGGCCTGACCCGGGTGGCCCAGGCTAGCCTGATCTCGTCAGATCTCGGACGCTAAGCAGGGCCGGTCCTGGATGGGAGACCCCAAGGAATACCTTGGGGGCAGGCCACGGCAAACCACCTCTGCACGTCTCTTGCCTTGAAAACTCTACTGGGTTGCCATAAGTCGGCTGTGACTTGATGGCACTTTACACATGAGATGGGAGGGATATGTAGAAAGGTCCTTTTTAATTTTATTTGGATAGTTAGATGGAAGGTTCTTGGCAAGGACAGGCTGATTTTAGTCTTGTGGAGTCCTGTTTTTTTCCATTTTTACCAGAATCCATGAGGTCCATCATTGTGTTCTACATTTGCAAAACAAGAATAAGAACTCAGGATCACGCAACAGTTAAATCACAACTGATCAGTGTTAAATGATCTTGAATCCAAACTCTTGCCTGAGAAGAGATTAGATCTGGTCAAAGTCCATCTAGTCTAGCTTCCTTTGCAAGAATCTCAGAAGTTGGCATGCACTGGTCCATCCACTGAAGGTTGGCCAAGGGACCACTAGGGAGCATGATCTAATGCCCTCTCCTGTTATAGAGAGTGGGTGATTGGCCTTGGGAAACCACGGATGCGGTCCTAAGGACAATTCCCTGGGAGTAAGCCCAGCTGACTAAAATGGGGGCTTACTTCTCAGTAGGCCTGCCTACGCTCTGTGGGAGGTTGTGAAGCCCCATGTACCTGCAGAGTTTTGTGACACCCTCAGATGGATTTGTGTTGAGACGGGAGAGAGCACGCTGGTGAGGATCCTGGTCTAATTTATTCAGTTTATTTTAGGAAGCGTGAGACATGCTGGGTGCGGGTGGGTCTCACAAGCAGATGGAGACAGCAGATTGGCGACAGATCAAAAGGACCCACGGGCCTGATCCAGGGGATGGAAATACAAAGTGTTGAGCCAGTGTGGTGTAGTGGTTAAGAGTGGTGGACTCTGACCTGGAGAACGGGGTTTGATTCCCCACTCCTCCACATGAGCGGCGGAGGCTAATCTGGTGAACTGGATTTGTTTCCCCACTCCTACTCACGAAGCCAGCTGGGTGACCTTGGGCTAGTCACAGTTCTCTTAGAGCTCTCTCAGCCCCACCTACCTCACAGGGTGCCTGTTGGGGGGAGGGGAAGGGATGGTTGAGTGTAAGCCTGTTTAATTCTTCCTTAAGTGGTAGAGTAAGTCAGCATATAAAAACCAGTTCTTCTTCTCAGCTCCAAAGGGTGTGGGTGATAACAGGATAGGTAGATATACCAGAGAGGATTGGGGATATTGGGCTACCTTGGCCTGCCAGTCAGATATAAGGCTCAGTGGTAGAGCATCTGCTTGGCATGCAGAAGGTCCCAGGTTCAATCCCAGCATCTCCAGTTAAAGGGACTAGGCAAATAGGTGATGTGAAAGACCCCTGCCTGAGACCCTGGAGAGCCGCTGCCGGCTTGAGTAGCCAATACTGACTTTGATGGACCAAGGGTCTGATTCCGTATAAGGCAGCTTCATGTGGTATAAGGATCGGAAGCCTATTTATCAGCGACTTTGAGGAGGATCTTGGAGGAAAGAAATACTAGGTTAGGTGGTAGATAAAGAGAGTTACTGAATTCAGTTATTGATTTTATTTTAGATTTAATATCCTGCCGCCCCCCACTACACCAGGGCTCGGGGTGGGTAACAACACATCCAATATACATGTAAAATCAAGAAAAGTTAAAACAGATTGTGTGTAAAGAGCCGTCAAGTCGCAGCCGACTTATGGCGACCCCTTATGGGGTTTTCAAGGCAAGAGACTAACAGAGGTGGTTTGCCAGTGCCTTCCTCTGCACAGCAACCCTAGTATTCCTTGGTGGTCTCCCATCCAAATACTAACCAGGGCTGACCCTGGTTAGCTTCTGAGATCTGATGATATCAGGCTAGCCTGGGCCATCCAGATCAGGGCTAAAACAGATTAAACTCCATGAAATAATAAATAACAATAACAACAGGGCCGTTAAATTCCCACCAGAGTTCACTTCTGAGACTAACAGACCATCCGCAAAGTAAGTGGGGAGGGGGACCGTGGGGAGCATATAGAAGGGGGGGCTCTGCCAAGTGACTGATGAAGGTAATAGAGCAGCCGAAAGCCCTCAACCATGTGGTTGGAAGCATCAGTGGTTGGAAGCACCAGGCTAGGTGAGTCACATATGAGAAGAGAAACTAGTCTAGTCACCCCATCAGGTGTGTGCTTGTCCTCACTGATTTCACCAAGTGATGGAATACAGGACCCCACACTCACTTGAACACATGAAGCTGCCTTCTACTGAATCAGACCCTTGGTCCATCAAAGTCAGTATTGTCTGCTCAGACCGGCAGCGGCTCTCCAGGGTCTCAGGCTGAGGTCTTTCGCATCACCTACTTGCCTAGTCCCTTTAACTGGAGATGCCGGGGATTGAACCTGGGACCTTCTGCATGCCAAGCAGATGCTCTACCATGAGCTGTCGAGAGCCAAAGCCCAAAGCCCCCCTTGTCAGATCTAATAAAGGAACTTCTGACTCTCGAAAGCTCAACCCCTGATCCTGTCTAGCTCTGTGCAACAGGGCCAACCCCCCCCCCACACACACACATACTCCGCCTCGACAGACCAGATGAAGAACAATGCTAAATGAACGCAGGGGGAGAGATGGCTACGAGCAAAGCCGTTCCTTCGGGTGCTTCCCTTTGTCCTGGCTCTTCACGGTCCCCCAGGTGGTGGATCCCGACCGTTTGTCGCAGCCAGGAATGACGCACGTGCCTTAATTAGAACAAGGGGGAGGAAAAGCCTAAAAATACCAGCCCCAATGCTGCCTCCTTGCCTTGCCCTGCCAGGCCTCAGAACTACGCAAACCATGTCTGCGGGGGCCCCAGGAGCAACTGGATTCCACGCCAGCTGTCTCTCTCCCTCTCCCCATGCTTGGGAAGCGTCTAGCTCATTCTAGGCCCACGGTGTCTCCACACACCCTCAGCAGTGTCTGGATTTTTCTGTGCTTCTCCAAGAAAAAAAAAAAGTCATCCCTGGGTTGTGGGTTGGGGGGGTGATTCATAGATGAGCAGGTGAAAAAATCCGATCTCTTTCCACTCTCTGCAGAGTAACCTGGTGATACGTGCTTTCTCGGTAGAAAGGGACAGATGGGCTGTGACCAGCAGGAGTGCTGAACGATGCAGGGAAGGAAGGAGCATTGAGAAAATAATTGGGGGGTGCCCTCTTCTGCCTTTCTTGTTTTGGGCTCTGTGTTACCTTTCCATCCCAGCTCCTTTGCAAAGTTCCTCTTCCTGCCTTCCTCCTCTGAAAACTTCATCAGGTTCCCTCCTCCCCTTTCCTGCCTAGCAGCCGGACAAAAACATCCCACCTGCTATAACAAAGTTTATTTGCTATAGCAGCTGTATTTACAACAGCCCTGCAGGCTATACAACAGTTTGTCCCCTTTCTCATTTTACAGATTGGAAAGCCAAGACTTGGAAACAGGGGGCTTCCCTAAGGCAACCTAGCGAGGTCCCGGTTGACCTGAGATATAGACTGGGTCAATGCCGGATCAAAGCTCATGTTCATAACCCTTGAGCTAAATCAGCTCTGTAAGAAGGATGGGTGAAGTCCCAGGCTGTCAAGTATTTCTTCACACAACACATAGTTAAATTGTGGAACTCCTTGCCCCAGGATGTGGTGATGGCTGTCAACTTGGAAGGTTTTAAGAGGGGAGTGGACATGTTCATGGAGGAGAGGGCTATCGGTGGCTACTAGTCAAAATAGATACTAGTCATGATGCGTACCTATTCTCTCCAGGATCATATGAGCATGCCTATTATCTTAGGTGCTGCAGAAGACAGGCAGGACAATGCTGCTGCAGTCGTCTTGTTTGTGGGCTTCCTAGAGGCACCTGGTTGGCCACTGTGTGAACAGACTGCTGGACTTGATCTGGCATCTTTGGTCTGATCCAGCATGGCTTTTCTTATGTTCTTATGTCACAGTCATGCCTTCTGGGATGAGGTGCTTTGGGGTGGGAAGAAGCAGGAATGAAAACTACAGGGCCACTGTTAGCCACTTTAGTCCTAGCCTCTGTGGTAGAACTATAAGTTGTGATAGGAGCTCTGGGTATGTGATTTGTCCCTAAAACACATGGGGGGGGCAGTCTGGATGGAGTCCAGGCTAGGGATGCCAGCTTCCAGGTGGGACCTGGGGACCCCCCCAGAATTGCAGCTCATCTCCAGACTACAGAGATCAGTTTCCCTGGAGAAAATGGATGCTTTGGAGGGTGGACTCTGGCATTGTATCCTTTTGAGGTCTCTGTCGTCCTTTGGCTCCATCCCCAAATCTCCAGGAGTTTCCCAACCTGGGTTTTTCAATCCTACCCCTCCATACTCTGCTCGTGGCCTGGGGAGACTTGGCAACCCTACCCCTATAGCCATTTTTAAAAATACTGATACACAGTGTGCATCAAAACAAGTTGCGGAACATATCAAATGCCAGAAAAGTTTCTAAATCTGAGTTTGAAGCCCAAGCCAAATGGCCCCCTTGAACCAGAAAAAAGACAAGTCCCTGTATTGTGCTTACTAGGGTGGATAAAACCCATCTTAAGGCCCAATATACATACCTGACTTTTTCCCCTTCCTGGGGCTCTGATCAACCCAGCCACAACCCATATTGGGCCTTCCTACAACTCTACTTTAGAGCTGAGCTCCAGTTCCGGTCCCACCCCATGCATCGTTTGGCCAGAGAAACCACACACCTAAATTGGTCCCCACTCCACCCTGCCGTGTCTCAAATAAAAACATTCTTTTCCAGCTCTTTAAAGTATATAATTGCATATATGCCAATTAAAGTATTTAATTGGCATATATGCAATTAATACAGGAGCTAAAAACAAGGAGAATAAAAGCTAGGACCAGATAACACCATGTGACACAATGCTGGGAGGCAGGAGACTTTGTGTAGCCTCACGTACTCACCTAGAAACATGGAGCTGGAAGGGACCTCAAGGGTCATCTAGTCCAACCCCCTGTTAAATGCCGAAAATTCACAACTACCTTCCCACTCCGTCATGACCCCTGCTCTGTACCCACAGGAAGCCAGGAGGAAAATTCTTCCTGACCCCAAAGTGGCAATCGGCATTACCCTGGGCATGTAAAAGAGGCCCGCGAGAGCCAAGCACTGGCTCACCCCTTCCTGCCCTCCCTCTCATGATCTGCCTACGTTCACAGAATCAGCCTTGCTGTCAGATGGCCATCTAGCCTCTGCTTAAAAACCTCCAAAGAAGGAAAGCCCTCCACTTCCCGAGGAAACCTGTTCCACTGAGGAACCGCCCCGTCAGGAAGTTCTTCCGAACATTTAACCAAAACCCCTTTTTATATAATTTCAACCTGTTGGTTCTAGTCTGTCCTTCTGGGGAAAGGAAGGATCCATGCGGGATCTCTGTGGCCTGCAACTGAGAGATATTGGGGTGTGATTGGGATGGGGGAGCATGGGGTGCACTTAATGTGCATGACTTTGACATTGTTATGGTTTGTATGCAGGAAGAGATGTGGTTGTATCATGACAGAACTGTTGTGCATATTTGTCAGTGCATGTGCACACATACATGTACACCACCGCAGGAATAGTTGTTGCACATATCTCTCTGTCCACTTTAAGCAGAAGCACCTCAATGTGTATGTTGAACTTAAATTGAGGGCCTGGAAATCTGTATTTTTTTAATTGCTATTTTATTTGCTCAAGGGTTTATTCCTTTTAAATAAAGATTTTGCATTAGAGGCCCCTCAAATAAATGAGCAATAAATACAAAATCCAGCAAAAAGTGGACAAATTCTATAACGATAGCCATTCATGTAACTACAAACTGTCTGCAACAATATCAAAACTTTCCAATTAAAGTAGCGAACAACAGCTGAGTTCAAAATGCCTACTATTAAAACCTCTGAGCCCTGCCAAGTACATGTTTGAAGGAAAAACATTGCAAATTCTATGAAAGCCCAGTGAAGAGATTGTCTTCCTTGCCACTATGGTAGGGGGATCGACAGGGCAGGGGCACCCATCCAAAGCTCTCGATTTCTTGGCATCCCAGTTTTAACTTGTGAGTAAGAGGTAGGGATACCAGCCTCCAGGTGGGACCTGGGGATCCCCCAGACTACAGAGATCAGTTCCCCTGGAGAAGATGGATGCTTTGGAGGGTGGACCGTATGGCACTGTTCCCCACTGAGGTCCCTGTCCTCCTCAGGCTCCACTCCCAAATTTCCAGGTGTTTCCTTACCTGGAGCTGGTACCCCCCCCCCCATCCCCTGCCAGTGGCCAAGGAGGACCTGGCAACCCTAGTAAGAGGGGACTGGCCATCAGCAGTTCCTGATGATTAGATCTCAGGCCTGGTTCATCCATGCAGAGGAATGATAGGGCAAAGAGGAAGGGGGTAACAGAGAATGGGATGTGTGACTTCAGGTTATGGGTGGAAGTTCACATTTTGGAATGGTCTCCCATGTTTAAAAAAAGTTCCTTGCAGACAGAAAACTAGCACAGCAAGTACGGAAATGGGATGGAACATTTCTCCTGCGGGGCTACTTTTCTGTTTGCAGGGAGCTGTTTAAAGTGAAGGAGCAGGCCAAGCTGGAATCCCGTACCTGCAGTCTGAGGTGATTCAGTCCATTCTTCCACCTGAGCTTTGTACTACCCTGGACTCACCTCTTTCTCCTGTGTGTGTGAACCCGGTCTCAGTAGGCAGGCGGGCTCCTTGGACATTGGCAATCCTTCAGGACTCAAACAAGTTCTCAGGACTCACACAAGTTCTCCTCATTCAGATTTGCTTGCAAGAATTTGAATCCTTATTCTAGTGTGACTCCACTAGGGTTCCCAGCTTTGGGATGGGACATTCCTGCAGATTTTTTTTGTGGGGGGAGGGTGCCTGGGGAGGGCAGGATTTGGGGGAGGGACCTCAGCAGGGCATAATGCCATATAGTCTACCCTCCAAAGCAGCCATTTCCTCCAGGGGAAGTGATCTTGGGTCATCTGGATATCAATTGTAACTGCAGGAGATTTCTAGGTGCCACCTGGAGATTGGCAATCCCAAAGTCTACCCTCCAGAGTCCTCATGATGAATGCTGATTTGGAGCTATTGGAAATGTGTTGCATTTGAAAACTGGATCCTGACCTCAATTGCCATTGCCTTACCGTTTATTAGCAAGTTTCCTTTTCCTTTCCTTTTATCCCTTAGAAGCTCCTTGATCAATTGATCTTGAGCAGCATATATCTAGTGTTGGAGGGATATAAGGACTGAAACAAATCTTGCCACTGACAATGTAGCCTTGGGGTCCCTGTCGCTTAGTAATTAGCAAGTTTTAGAGATTTGCTCTGAAAATTACCTCTCAAAGTGGAATTTCAGAAGCAAAATTGGAAAACATTTAAAACTCAGGGATGATCTAGAAGCCTCCTGCCAAAGAATCGTGCAGCCAATTCAGTAATCCCAGGAGATCTCCAGCCACCACCTGGAGAACAGCAACCCTTAGTAATCTCTAAAGCTTCTCTTGAGTTTTCCCTCATGCAGGCATTTCAAGGGCCTTTTATTCATGGGTTGTTCCTGTCATGGTCACCCCCTGACTACTTTGAGGCTTTGTTTTAATTATGCATGTATTTTCCGACCTTCAGAAGTCGTCTTGCTCACCCCTCGGGTTTCCCCCGTGTTTTCAGGATGCTGTTTTACCCCGAGTTTAAAGTCTGCCTCGATCCCAAATCGAAAGCCAGTCCTGTGCGTACTTGTCACTTCGGGTTTTTCTCCCCATGCCCATTTTTCCTCCCACTTGTCTGTCCCCCTCATCCAGCCCCTCCCCTGGAAGCCATTATTGAGTGCACTAGCTAGAGAAACCATGAGGCTGCTTATTTGGTCAGTTTCACAGTGAGTGTGGGTCAGTTTCAGATCGAACAGTTCAGGGAAGGCTGAAATAATCACTAACAACCTAGGCGGATGCTTTTGGTAAGTTTCACAGCAAGTGTGGGTCAGTTTCAGTTCTTGGCAGAATGGAACAGAGCAGGGCTGATTTGCCACCCTCCCTTTATAAGCGTCCTCTTATAGGCATGAAAGTATGTTGTTGGTTTTTTTGTTAGCGAGTGCAAGACTACCGATGGAATGATAAATGTCATGATTGACTGTGTGAGTGTTTTTATGTTCTTATGACCCCTGCATTGAGTTATGCAGAAACACCTTGGGGGAGGAAGGGTTTTCCGGACCCTTCTCTGCTTTGGCTTTAAAATGCTCACTTGGTTCAGATGAAATGAAAGAATCCCACTGCAGGGCTGGCAGGGGCTGGTGACGTATTTTTAAAAAAAACACACCACACCCAATTACAAGGCAGCGTTTTCGGGGGGGAGGGACTTACATGGTTCAGAGGTGTTTTAATTCTTTCTAAGCCATTTGTGGGGACTGTTCTCAGGAGAAAAGCAGGTTTAAAGTATTTAAAATAAATAGAAAGGTCACTGGTTTGACAGGAGATACTGTCATTGTTTAAGAGCAGGTCCTCAGAACGCCTCTCTAGAACCCGTGACTCATCAGATTTCTCAACTCCAGCTAGTTACACTGGCTGCTTTTCTTTTGAAAGCAAGTTTCTAGCCCTCTTTAAAATGTAGTAGTAAGCGATTAGACACAAGGAACAAAGATTTTTGGAAGCTTAATTCATTTGTAAGCGTAATTCGTTTAACCATGAAGGTACATAGTTGTTCTGGCAAGGACGGCAGTAGGTTGGATTTATTTTTGCATCCGCTGATTGGGATAACGGGGTATTTTCCTGAACTGAAATTTCCAGCAATTTCACATGATTCCAACTAATTTCATTAGTTCAGTCAAGATTTTTCATTGACCCCCCTTCTTAGATGTGAAGGTATTAGTTTTACAGTAAGCATGCCTAACAGAAGCTGATGTGGATGCTGTGCCAAAATAGCACATGAAAATGAGACACAGACAGCAGTCACTGCATGACACAGTACATCAGTGTGCCACCCCCAACTGGGGATGCCAACCTCTAGATGGGGCCTGGAGATCTCCTGCTATTACTATTGATCTCCAGGCACTAGAGATCAGTTTTCCTGGAGAAAATGGCTTCTTTGGAGGGTGGACTCTATAACATTATACCATGCTGAGGTCCCTCCCCAAACCCTGCCCTCCCCAGGCTCCACCCCCAAAATCTTCAGGTATTTCCCACTCAGACCAGGCAACCCTATCATGATTGAAATGTGTTATAATCCTGAACTGGAGTCAGAATCATAGAATCATAGAGTTGGAAGAGACCACCAGGGCCATCTAGTTCAGCCCTCTGCAAAATGCAGGAAATTCATAACTACCTCCCCACCCCCACTCCCAGTGACCCCAACTCCATGCCCAGAAGATGGCCAAGTTGCCCTCCCTCTCATGATCTGCCTAAGGTCATAGAATCAGCATTGCTGACAGATGGCCATCTAACCTTTTCTTAAAAACCTCCAGGGAAGGAGAGCTTACCACCTCCCGAGGAAGCCTGTTCCATTGAGGAACCGCTCTCACTGTTAGAAAATTCTTCCTAATGTCTAGACAGAGTCCTCCTTTCCCTTCTTTAAGGTATTTGCCAGGTCGGGTGTTAGCTGCCATCCCTTCCAGCATCCAGGTTGCATCTATTTGGGATGACCCCTGCTCTTTTTCTGCTCCTTCCCCCAAGTTCAACCCCCAACGTACTTCATGAAGCATCCCAGATCTCTCCTTTAGATACCAGCTGGCTCCTGCTCAGTGTATTAATACTATAGAAGTAAACAAGCAAAGGTGAGCTTTAACCCTTGCTAGAGGTTCCGTACTTCCCTCAGCAGGTTTGGAGGGAAATTTTAGAAAACTCCCAAGAGTTCAGTGAGAGTGTCCTTGTGGGGCCAGAGAAATTGAAGACTCTAGCCACGTTATTCTTAGGTGTAATTATTATAAGGACATTAGACAGAAGTTGATTCATCCACTGGTGAACCTAAGGGAGTTTGTTTCAGAAGAAGAGGAAAGGAAATTTCTGCTGTGGAAAGGGGACACCTTTGGTTTTTCCCAAGTCGCTAAATTTTGCTCAGTGGCTATTAAGGTCCGTTTGAGAGAGACCACTAACGGTAATGCCAACGTTGGCCACGATTAACTCTTAGGTAAATTTTTGCACATTTTTATTGCAACTATTTTATCCTTTTTAATATGTTTCTGTGAAGCTGTGGGGATACTTTTAGATTTGAGACCTACCCTTTTAAAATCCTTTCTAAGATTGCAATTGCTTACTATGTTCTGGCAAAAGCTGTAAATAAATAAATCTATCAATCTATCAATCTATCAATCTATCTATCTATCTATCTATCGAGAGAGAGAGAGAGAGAGAGAGAGATCTCCTTTATGAGGCTGGCTCCTGGCATCCGTAGCTCTGCTACTAACGCTGTGTTTCAGTTGTGGACTCCTTGCAGTCCTAAACAGGCAATCCTGAACAGTGAAAGGGTGCTGGCTTATAGGAGTGATTATGCTCATCCCCCTTACCTACGATAAGTGTAGAAATGGAGGTTGTCTTGCGCCTTTTCCCTCTGCCTGTGGGGTTCCTTCTTTTGTCCCTTTCCCATGCAGCTTTGGAGGATTTTGGAATATCTGCGTTCCAGTTCTGTGTGGTGCATCTTGGGAATCTGCGTTTCAAGATAATTACCTTTGGCTGTCCTCCCTCCCCCCACCCCCGGTAATTGATTTCTGGCCTGTCATGATGTCAACCCGTTAAGAGTACCAAAGCCCCCCAAGCAGCAGATTGATATCTGTGGCTTCGGTCAGATGACTGCACAGCAGCGTCAAGCACCGGCGTCTGCGCTGTGGAGGAAAGGGAGACCCGATTGGGTAAAAATAGGTTTTTTAAAGAGGGTTAAGGGGAGGCATGATAGAGGTCGATAAAATTATGCACGATGTGGAGAGAAGTGGACAGGGAGAAGCTTTTTTCCCTCTCTCATAATACCAGAACGCAGGGTCATCTGCTGGAGAGTGAGAGATTCAAAACAGATAAAAGGAAGTATTTCTTCACACAACGCATAGTTAAATTGTGGAACTCCCTGCCCCAGGATGTGGTGATGCCTGCCAACTTGGAAAGCTTTAAGAGGGGAGTGGATGTGTTCATGGAGGATAGGGCTATCCATGGCTAGTCAAAATGGATACTAATCATGATGCATACCTATTCGTACCAGGATCAGAGGAGCATGCCTAATATATTAGGTGCCGTGGAACACAGGCAGGATAATGCTGCTGCAGTTGTCTTGTTTGTGGGCTTCCTGGTGGCACCTGGTTGGCCACTGTGTGAACAGACTGCTGGACTTCATGGGCCTTGGTCTGATCCAGAGTGGCTTTTCTTATGTCCTTATGAGACATATAAACAGCCGATGATCTGGAAAAGCTTTGCCTAGCTCCTCTTCAAGTTGTTTTATCAACAGCACAAACCTGCTACCCCAGGGGGAATGGAGCTGTATCTCTATGCTGCCTGGTAGAACTTTCCTGACCATAGGTGTTAATGGTGATGGGGATGTATACATGTATACATATGGGAAATTATGGAGAACTAAATCCTCATATGTGCACATGATATACATGTACACAAAGCCTGGAGACCAATGCCCAATGAGACTCTGGGGAATGTTCAGTCTGGAGAAGAGGAGGTTAAGAGGGAACATGATTGCTCTCTTTAAGTAATTGAATGGCTGTCGCTTAGAGGAGGGCAGGGAGTTCTTCCTGTTGGCAGCAGAGGATAGGACCTGCAATAGTGGGTTTAAATTACGGGCAGAATGGTACTGGCTGGACATTAGGGGAAAAAACTTTTTACAGTAAGAGTAGTTCAGCAGTGGAATCGGCTGCGTAGGGATGTGGTGAGCTCCCCCTCATTGGCAGTCATCTAGCAGCGGTTGGACGAACACTTGTCAGGGTTGCTTTAAACCGATCCTGCTTTGAGCAGGGGGTTGGTTGGACTAGATGTCCTTTATGGCCCCTTCCAACTCTATGATTGTACATATGGTTGCATGGGGATGCATTTCAATATCTAAGAGAGCACAATATCCAAGAGGGCACAAGATTACAGTTGGTCACAGTTGATCACTGTGTTTATTCCTTGTGGGATAAATCCATTAATTCCAGGATTACTAGTTGACCCCCCTCCTGCTTATACCCTTTTCCTTTATCAGGCACTGATCTCTACCTTTCCTTTCATGCTGTCTGTTGCTGAAATTATAAATTCTCGTGAGTAGCTGGCCATGAAGTTTTGTGCAGCATTTGTCCTGTTTTTGGTTCTAAATGACTAGTAAATAGTGCAACCAGCCAGCTTTCTCACTCAGCCAGTTCCCCACCTTATTTCAGGCCCCCTCCCATTTGTCCCAAAAAGACAAATCAGTGGGTTCTAGATCGAATCAAGCCTGAACTCTCCTTAGAAGCTAAAATGACTTAAACTGGGGCTATCGTGCTTTGGTCACATTATGATAAGACCAGAATCATTGGAAAGGACAATAATGCTAGGAAAAGTGGAAGGCAGCAAGAAAAGAGGAAGACCCAACATGAGATGGATTGACTTCATAAAGGAAGCCCTCCATTTGCAAGACCTGAGCGAGGCTGTTACTGATAGGACATTGATTCATAGGGTCGCTATAAGTCGGAAGTGGTGGCACTTAATACCCCCCACACAAACATGGTTTCTGCCCATGCAGGTCCCATGACCTCCTTCCCAGGAGGTTTTTAAGAAGAGGCTAGATGACCATCTGTCAGCAATGCTGATTCTATGACCTTAGGCAGATCATGAGAAGGAGGGCACCTTGGCCATCTTCTGGTCATGGAGTAGGGGTCACTGGGGTGTGTGGGGGTGTGGGGGGGAGGTAATTTGGAATTTCCTGCATTGTGCAGGGAGGTGGACTAGATGACCCTGGTGGTCCCTTCCAACTCTATGATTCTATGGTAGTCAAGGAGACCCTGTCTTCCCTTTTTCACCAATGAAAAAGTTGGGTTGGGTGATGGATCCAACACCTTCACCCCCCACACACACACACCAGTATTTCCTTTTCTGTGGCAAAGGTCAAGATGGGATTTTTGTTCACTTTAGGTGTGACAGACAGCTGTCCTGAACATTTTATGTTCAGACCATAGCTAGAGCTCTTCAGTGAGCTGCACATGCCTGTTTCCATTGGATCTTGCTTTCCTCCCCCCTTTGTACCATTTCTGATTTTCTGCATCTTCTTTCACCTCCTAGGGAAAGTACGGCAAGCGAAAGAGCCGCTTCAAACGCTCCGACGGCAGCACCTCTTCTGACACCACCTCCAACAGTTTTGTCAGACAGGTAAGAGCTTGCTGAAGGGGAGGGGTGGGAATCGAGGTCGAAATAGGGCATGGGGAGGAACTGGGGCAGTTTGTGTGAGGAAGTTTGTTTCCATCCCATGTTGTTAATTGATTATTTGTTCAGGGTATGTGAGAAGTAAAATAAACCATGGACCTTCCTTTCATGCTTCCATAGGTCATTTATGCTTGGTAATTAGCAGCCCGTTCCAAGCTGAAGTGCCCTGCATATATTTTTTTCACGCTGAACCGTCATTCAGGAAATGACTGTGAAGCCGGCGCACACCTGCTTCGCATTTCTTAAGAGCCCCTTTAATGCGACCTTTTGTATTTGCTCCGCCCCTGCACAGAAGCATTTACTGAAGGAAGCATGACAAATCAGGGTTTAGCAATGCAAACGACCATTGCCAATGGCTGAGCAAACCAAGGAGAGAAGGAGCAGGCGAGCGGGGAGGTGGAATTTCTCCTTTTGCATCGGGACCATGAATAGGCATTTTAAAGGTCGCATTTAAAAAAACAGCTTTGAGCGAGCATCAAAATTGACCCTGCATAAATGGCCATAGTGATTTATCAGGATTTTTGGATTACCTCCTCCTAGTGGAGCACTGCAAGTTTGCTATTTCTTTACCAACTGTAGAAGTGCAAGGGACAAATTCCGGGGTCCCCACTGTGGTGCCCGTGGGTGCCATAGTGCCTGCTGAAACTTTTTCTAGTGCCTGTCAAGTGTTTTTAGTAAATGGGTGGGGCCAGGTGGGGCTCTTGCCCAACAGGGCTTCTGATCTGCCAATGGAGGTACTCCTTCGCTTTGTCTTTCACCTGTTGTCAGTGCCCATTAATTTTTATTTTATTTTTTGCAAAATAGCATTTGAAATAATTTCTTCTAATCACCTTCTACAGATTTTCTTGGTGCAGAATTAGGATTTCCCCCCTCTTTTGGCATACTAACCCCTTCTCATTTCCATCGTAATGCCTCACATCTCTTGCTGCCTGTTGCATTTCCACGTGCAGATAGCGGTCCCCCTTATCTTTTCCCCCTGTGCAGAACCAGCTAGAGGGGAAGACTGAAAACGGTCCCTGCGTTAGAGCCTAATCCAAACTTGCCCGCTGCAAGTCTACTCTTTCAAGGTGTTCTGGGTTCAAAACAAAAGCGTCACAGGCAGGCAGGTGGTTTCAGATGCTCAGAAATCTAAAGCTGCGGCATGGGGTTACCAACCTCCAGGTGGCACCTGAAGAGCTCCTGCTATTACAATCGATCTCCAGACGACCAAGATCAGTTCCCCTGGAGAAAATGGCTGTTTTGGAGGGTAGATTCTATGACCGTATACCCTGCTACCTTCTCCCCAACCCATTCAGGTTCCACCCCCAAAATCTCCAGGTACTTCCCAAAACAGAGCTAGCAAACCTATGGAGGACCCAGATGCTTTCAGAATACAGGAGCAACATTTTGATGATGGGTAGTTTGAATCCTGAATGGTGATTCGCACAGAGGTTTTGGGAAAGGAGCAATTATCCTACCCCCCCCTTTAGAGGGTGCAATATCTAGGGACCAGTAAAGGGGAAAAAATATGGATGTTGCACAATATGGACAGGAGGCTGGCACTGGTTTCAGAAGCCTTCCCATGCCCGTTTCCACCCCACACTTATGAACTGCATCAAAAGGGCAGCAGGTGTCTAGTTCAGGGCATTTCACTTCATCTTCCTATTCAGTTTCTGACTTGGCTGTGGAAACTTTACTGTGTGGCTTTTCACGACATGTATGCAATGGATATACCAGCTGGATGTTGACCCATCCTCTGTCTGGATCCCACCAGTGTGGTGTAGTGGTTAAGAGTGGAGGTTTGGAGTGGTGGACTCCTCACAAGAAGCCAGCTGGGTGACCTTGGGCTTTTCACACTCTCTCAGCCCCACCTACCTCACAGGGTGTCTGTTGTGGGGAGGGGAAGGGAAGGGGATTGTAAGCCGGTTTGAGTCTCCCTTAAGTGGTAGAGAAAGCCGGCATGTCAAAACCAACTCTCCTTTCTCTTCTCTCCCAGCTGATGCAGACACAGCAGTTTTCCAGGTGTTCTCAACCGGGTCATTTGTCATCTGGGCTAAAGAAATACAGGAATGACACACACACACCCCATGATAGTTTTAACATCGCCATCCGTTTCTTCCCTCCGCAAATTAAACACAAGCCGAACCGTCCCCCCACCCCACCACACAGGGAAGCAGCGAGGTTGCCATAGTGACTCGCCATCCATTTGGGTGTCTGGCCTGACTGTTCAATAAATGAAGCCACTAAATCTATGGAAAATACATTTGGTAAGTCAAGTGGGAGAAACGGGGCTGTGGTTCATCTCTTGGCACAGACGACTCCGCCGTCTTCTGCGTACTGAGCAGCCAGGTCTGGATGGGCAGATGGTGAGCCGGTTGGTGTGCTCCCACCTTTCCACCTGCTGGAATCACCAAGTCATGCTCTGGGGGGCGGCAGGCAGCCTCCTCCAGCTGTCTGGCCACCTGACCTGTATCACGGGAGCAGTTCATCGTTGTCCCTCCCTGTTCCTCAACCCTTGGCTTTACCGTTGCTTTTTAAAGTTAGAAAAGGACTGCTGTTTGTATTCTGCGACCCATGCATAGAGTCCAAATTCTGTATGAGGGGGGACCCAAATTTGTATGGCAAAATTATTCTACTCCATTGAGCAAACTTGGGAAATATATGTGTTTAGTTTCCAAAAGAAGAAGAAAGGTTGGTTTTGACATGCCGACTTTCTCTACCACTTAAGGAAGAATCAAACCGGCTTACAATCACCTTCCTTTCCCCTCCCCACAGCAGACACCCTGTGAGGTAGGTGGGGCTGAGAGCTCTAAGAGAGTTGTGACTAGCCCTAGGTCACCCAGCTGGCTTCACATGTGGGTGTGGGGAAACCAACTCGGTTCACCAGATTAGCCTCCGCCGCTCATGTGGAGGAGTGGGGAATCAACCCCGGTTCTCCAGATCAGAGTCCACTGCTCCAAACCACCGCTCTTAACCACTGCACCACTCAGACTGCTGAGATTTCATGATGCCTCCCCCATCTTTCCCCCCAGGTTGTCAGTTGTAAGGGACTAGAAACCTAACTTATTATTTAAACCTAACTTATCATTTAAAATTATTATTTAAAGAGGCGTAGACTCTTGCTGGTGAAAGCCGAGGCTGCAATTTATGCCAGTGTGGGGATTCTGCGGGATTGCTCTGAAGATGACGGTGCTCAGGATGGAAGCATACCTGTCCCAAGGCGAATACGGAAGCCAATTGGGCCCTGTGACCAAGGCTGCATTTCAAACATTTTTAAAAAGCCTCATAGATGGAAAACCAAATGTAAAATCAGCCCAGATGGCAATCCCAGAGGGGAACAATCTCATTAGAAGGCCCTGCTGCTTCAGGCTTTGCCATTGCTAAATCAGTCTGGTGTGATGCGGGACTGGAGCCCTCTGTGCTCCCACCCCAAGTCTTGTGGCCTCTTTCTCACCCCATCCTCTTTCTCATGTGTAAAGGCAACCGTTAGGGCAATGGAAGCCGAGGAGGAAGGAGTGGATCCGTGACCCGGACTGCCGTTGCCATAGTAATGACGTCGGAGGCAGTTGCTATGGAGGAGATTCCTGGAGCAGGCCTCCAGCAGAGCGCCAGAAGGCATTTGAAGAGCCAGCGGTGCCGTGCGCTCCCTGTTCCCAAGCGGAGGACGGTTCTAAGCCCCGCTCTGCAATCTAAAAGAAGAAGTAGGGACAAGAGGCGGCAAAGTTTTTTTAAAAAAACCTGCACAAGAAGGCAGTCTGGGAGGAGGATCTGAATAAGGGAAAGTGACCTGCTCGTGCTGACTCCAAGATGAATCGTAAACCCCAATTAGAGTCTGAGCCGCAAGTCACCTCTGCTCACAGTCACCCGGCTTCCTTCGGGAACTGTGTTTCTCAAGCTTGCCCAGCAGAGGGCAGCAGATGGTCTCTCGGTCTTCATTCATTTCTAACATTTCTGCTCAAGATCAATTGATCAAGGAGCTTCTAAGGGATAAAAGGAACATTTCTGTCCTGCCTTCCTGCATGCACAGTGTTAGGCAAAGAACACACAGATAGCCACACTGGCCCACGGCAAGATTCAAAAACAAAAATTAATAACTTTTCTGAAGACCCACTAAAATATAATCACACAGTGTGCGAACTTCAGAGTTCTCCAGAACTCGAAATCAGGCTGGATATTAAAAAGCAATAAAAAAGGGGTCCGATCTTGCAGTAGGTGCAGGGGGGCGTGACTGTTAGTTTCACTTAAGCGAAGGGGTATGGGATCACGAAGTGGCAACCCAGAGTCCAAAAAGTGACCGAATCCCCTCTCCTCATCTCCCTGCAATTTGAAGTCTTGATTGTGTACCGAGGAAAGGCAGAGGGGCCTAGGTTTGCCAAGCCCGCCCCCCCCCCACTGATGGGGGGTGGGGAGTAGGGTTGCCAGATCCAGGTTGGGAAACTCCTGGAGATTTGGGGGTGGGGCCTGGGGAGGACAGGGACCTCAGTGGGGTACAGAGCCCCAAAGCCTCCACTTTCTCCAGAGGAACTCATCTCTGTGGTCTGAAGATGAGCTGTAATTCCAGAGGATCCCCCGGCCCCATAGGGTTGCCAGGTGCCCCCTCTCCTCCGGCGGGAGGTTTTTGGGGCAGAGGTAAGGCAAAGATTGTGCGCGCGCGATTGCATCATTTCCAGTTTACACCCGGAAGTGCCGCATTGCAAGGGGCCTTTGCATTTGAGTGGTAAACGGCCCCTTGCGATGCGGCACTTCCAGGTGTAAACCGGAAGTGATGTGGCATGGTGGGCAGACGTGTATGCTCACATTGCCCGCTGACCTTCAGCCGGTTGTTGGGCAGCCAGGTGGATTGGCGGAGGTTTGCCCGCCGCTACCTGGCACTTGGCAACCCTACAGCCCCGCCTGGAGGCTGGCATCCCTATAGTTGCCACAGAAAGCCCCAAGTCGTCATCCTGTCTTCCTGAGTGACATCCAAAATGAAATCTGTCACGTGTCACAATTTCCTTGCCCCACAGAGCAAGGACATCACACCGGATACGTTGTATGGCTAGAGATCACCAAAGTGGTGAGGGAGATACGTAAGGGATGAGGTGGCTTTGTTCAGCTGCAGCCAGGCTCTGCCTAGCTCACCCCTTAAACACCCATTGTGCAGATACACATTAACTAGGTCCCCCCGGCCACTGGCGGTGGATGGGGGGAGGGGGAGGGGGTGGGTTGCCAGATCCAGGTTGGGAAACTCCCGGAGATTTGGGGATGGAGCCTGAGGAGGCAGGGACCTCAGTAGGGTACAGTGCCACAGAGTCACTGCTGAGAGCCAGCGTGGTGTAGTGGTTAAGAGCGGTGGTTTGGAGCGGTGGAGTCTGATCTGGAGAACCGGGTTTGATTCCCCACTCCTCCACATGAGCGGCGGAGGCTAATCTGGTGAGCTGGATTTGTTTCCCCACTCCTACACACAAAGCCAGCTAGGTGACCTTGGGCAAGTCACACTCTCTCAGCCCCACCTACCTCACAGGGTGTCTGTTGTGGGGAGGGGAAGGGAAGGTGATTGTAAACCAGTTTGAGTCTTCCTTAAGTGGTAGAGAAAGTCAGCATATAAAAACCAGCTCTTCTTCTTCCACCTCCAAAACAGCCATTTTCTCCAGGGGAACTGAGCTCTGTCGTTTGGAGATGAGCTGTAATTCTGGGGGATCCCCAGGTCCCGCCTGGAGGCTGGCATCCCTCGCTGGGCCTGTGGTGTGTCAAGGAGCAGGGTGTGCTGGACAAGAAAGTGAGGGTGATGTCAAGGTTCAGGTATTGGGTTGGCTGGAGATCCTTCTACGGTCATGAAACTCACTGGGTGGCCTTGAGCAAGCCAGTCTAGCATATTAGTCAGAAGTGCTGTGAAGATGACTCAAATGCTGCTCTGTGCTCCTCGTTAGAAGGGCTGGTTGTAGGGTTGCCACCTCTGGATTGGGAAATACCTGGAGATTTCGGGATAGAGCCTGTGGAGGGCAGGGTTTGGGGTGGGGAGGGGAGGGACCTCTACGCCATACTGTCCACCCTCCAAAGCAGCCATTTTCTCCAGGGGAACCAATCTCTGTATCCTGGAAATCAGTTGTAATTCAGGGAGATCTCCAGGCCCCACCTAGAAGTTGGCAACCCTAGCTGTTTGCAGCTCCAAAGGTCACCAAAGCATGACAACAACATTCCTAGGCAAAGGGCCAAGGAAAGAGGGCATTAGATACTAGATTCAGGTAGTTGCCTTGATGTGAACGGGAGTAAACAGAGGCGCCTTGGAAATATCTAGGAAAGGTTTACTCCCTATTCTGTAATCATGCAACACCCCAGAAGTGGGGAGTGTGGTTGCCGGCTCTGGGTTGGGAAATACCTGGAGATTTGGGGAGTGTAGCCTGGGGAAGGGGGGTTGGGGAGGGGAGGGACCTCAGAGGGGTATGATGCCATAGAATCCACCTTCCAAAGTGGCCATTTTCTCCAAGTGAACTCATCTCTGTTGCCTGGAGATAGGGTTGCCAGCTCCGGGTTGGGAAATACCTGGAGATTGTGGGGTGGAGCCTGAGGAGGGTGGGGTTTGGAAAGGGGAGGGACTTCAATGCCATAGAGTCCAATTGCCAAGCAGCCATTTTCTCCTCGTGATCTCTATTGGCTTGAGATCAGTTGTAATAGCCGGAGATCTCCAGCTACGACCTGGAGGTTGGCAACCCTACCTGGATATTAGTTGTAATCCCAGGATATTGTCGCGGTCCGTGCCGTTAAGGTAACCAAGCTCTTAGAATTGACCCCTTCCTGAAAAGGGATATTTTATCTTAATCAGCCTGCTACCCACTAAGCAGGGATCAACACTTTCCACCTCTTGCGAGATAGACTTTCTCTTGAAATGTTCCAGTAAAAATATGAAAAGAATATATGAATAAAAATACTATTTATTTCACATAAAGTATATGCATGTAAATGGTTACAGAAATAAAAACTATATTAGTTAGTTCAACAGGAACAAAATACTATCTTATGTATGCAAGCAATATTAGCAATATCAACAATCTCTATGACTCTATATAAGAGTTTCCCAAGTATATATTTCATTCAGGAAATAATACAGTTGACAGAAATCTTGTAAAATAATGGTTAGTGCGTTGAATAAGTATTCTAATTCAAATTATTTAAATATAAGACATACTTTACCCAGTCATGTCATTGCAGAGTTTCTGTAAGGATTCTGTGTTCACTTAGAATAGTTAGATTTCCTTCAGGTATTCTCTAAGTATTACTCTGTATTTCAATGCCTTTAGTAGTTGTAAAGGTAGGAGAGATCTCTTTGGTTCCATAGTTTCATGTTAGAGCTGATACTATAGCTCTTCCAGCCGTCTGTTTGTGACTGAAGGCATGAGACCATAGAGTCTCTATATGTTTGAGGTTTATGGGTCTGAAGCCCATGTTCAAATTAGAAAAGGCTATGTGAAAGCCATCTTTGAGTATGCATTGCCGTAAGCATTGCTGTATAGCTAAGAGCCACCTTGATGGTTTTGCTATACTGTAATTAATCAGTATTTGAAGCTATGTGTAAAACTTAAAATTATGTGTAGAGTATAAACTCTATTTGGCAATCTCTCTGACAGTGACAATCTTTAGAGAGTACTGAGTATAGTTCAGTTTAAGAGCTTAAGGCTCCATGGATCTCCATCCATGTATTCCAATTATATGTATTCCAATTGGAGTAATTCTATGTGTTAGCCATTGTTGGCTGTAATGCATGTTTATGTATGCATGTGTATGTCAGACAGTTCTGTGTGAGACCTCAGTCTTAGAACTGACTGCAGAGTATAGTCAGTGCTTCCTCCTTGTGTAGAGAAACCCCTGGAATAAGCTCTGGTAGTGGGCTTCTTAGACAAGCTGCATTTACATCTTGTCTTTCAGAACTAGGAAGTCTATACATAAGATAGATCTTATGAGGACTTATATTTGGCCAATGGCTTCTATAAGTTCTCAGTGACACCATATTCAAGTATGATAAGAGCCATACCCTTATAATCCTTAGAGTATAAGGGCCTTCATCACATATTCAGGATGTAGCATTGTACAGACAGTTATTCCAGACAACCAGTCTTCAGAGAGACAGACTGTGTAGCATAATACCTCTCTCTGTGCGAGTTCTCCAGAAATAGAGACAAGTATAAATTATTGTTCCTAATTCACGCAAGAATCAGGTTCCTAATTCACGCAAGAATTAGGCTGCCAAGGTTTTACATCTTTGGTAGATGGAGGAAGTCCATAGGTCAGTAGGTTTAGACCATCAGGAACCTCTCTCACCTGTAGTCAGAGAAAGGTCTCTATTTATATCCTTCCAGAGCCATTATCTTGTAGATGTGCTGGAATAGGTCCAGTCAACTTTGGTTCTAGAATCCCTTAGCTAAAGCATTCTATAAATAAACAGTAACTTAGTCAGTAGTTAATCAATAGGCCTTATAAGCAGTACTATGCACTTGACTGCCATCTGCAGTAGTTAGTAGATACGACAGTGTCTATCATTCCTTGTCAAGCAGTATGTTTTGCTTAATCAGATAAGCACACCTGCAGCTGTGACCTTTATCTGTGACAGCTGTAGTAAATGACTATAGCAGCAGAATCTGAGTTTGCTTCTACAGCATAGCAAGTAAGCCTTGAGCTTTTACAGTCAAAGGTGTTACAGTCTATGAAGTGACATAACATCTTTTTAACATGTTTTAACACATTTCTATCCTTATGAAGCCTAATGGGACATGTTTTCATATCAAAATCCTGTTCACATATGGTTGCCTGCGACAATATCTCCAGCTACCACCTGGAAGATGGGAACCCTGGCGCGGGAGGAGGAATACATTGTTAACAGGGGAGCGACAAATTCTTTCTTTGTGGCAGAGAGAAGCTATTCCTGGGCTGTTTGTCTTCTGTGTATGTATCTATAGAATATTGTGCAGAATCTGGTAGAAGATGGCCAAGATGCCCTCCCTCTCATCATCTGCTTATGAACTTAAGCAGATGTTGAAAGGGAGGGCATCTTGGCCATCTTCTGGACATGGAGTAGGGGTCACTGGGGGTGTGGGGGGGAGGTAGTTATGAATTTCCTGCATTGTGCAGGAGGTTGGACTAGATTACCCTGGTGGTCCCTTCCAACTCTATGATTCTATGTGGATTCAATAATAGCTCCATCAGCTTGAAAGTAAGTTTCTGTCCCTCATGGTTGCTGAGTTGTGTTTAGGAACTCTGAAAGTCCCTGCCCTCCAGAATAGTGGAGACAGCGGAAGGGCTGCACACCCATTGCCACACTTCAGGAGGAAAGCCTAGGCTGATAAAGACAGATCCCTATAAGGCTCTGCAAGCTTAAGGGGACCACCCTCCCCAGACCCCATCCGGTATCCCCTCAGCAAGGGGCAGGGCAATTTTTTAAATTCTCCTAGAGGCTGAAGGAACTTTGCAACTGTCCTGGAGTTTTTGTTCTCTCCCAGTCTTGCCCGTAATTCCCACTTGGTCTTCCCTTATCCAGTCAAACCTCTGGTTTCATTCTCTGCAATCCCTGAAAACCTGCTCACATGCGACCTAATGAGGTCGTAACAACACGTTAGGATAGGGTTCAAATTCCCCTGAGTGAACTTTGACTCTGACAGTCAAATATCAGGAGCAGTGGAACTTGTTTTCCAAGCACCTGAGGCCCCAATTCAGATCAGGGCCATGGAGCAGGGGGAAGATATTTATTTATTTATTTTATTACATTTCTACCCCGCTCTCCCCAACCCGAAGGTCGGGCTCGGAGCGGCTTACACAATCTAAAATATAATAAAACAACAACCCATTTTAAAATGTAATTTAAAATACAATTTAAAATAGGCCAATAATGCCCCTCAATGGTGCTAAAAATTCCAAAAATAGCAATCTGCAGGCGGCAGATGAATCTAACCATCCCCTAAGGTGGTATAGAAGGGGTGGTGCGCAGCAGCGGGGAAGGGGAGGAGGACTAGGGAGGCCAGTAATTATAACGAGAACAGTCACTGGCCTCAACCATAAGCCCGGAGGAATAACTCTGTCTTGCAGGCCCTGCAAAATTCCTGAAGGTCCCGCAGGGCCCTGATCTCACTAAGGAGGCTATTCCTCTAGACAAGGGCCAGAGCCGAAAAATCCCTGGCCCTGGTGGAGGTCAGCCGGATACTCCTTGGGCCAGGGATCACCAGCAAGTTGGTATTACGTGAATGTAAGCGTCTCTGGGGAACATACCAGGAGAGGCGGTCCCGTAGATACGACGGTCCCAGACCGTGTAAAGCTTTAAAGGTCATAACCAGCACCTTGAACCTGACCTGATATTCCAGCTGGAGCCAGTGCAGGTGACGGAGCACTGGCGTAATATGCGCCCGCGGCGAGGTACCAGTAAGAAGCCTCGCCGCGGCATTCTGTACCAGCTGGAGTCTTCGAGTCAGTCTCAGGGGCAGCCCTACGTAGAGCGAGTTGCAGTAGTCTAGCCTGGAGGTGACCATTGCATGGATCACCATGGCTAAGTCAGGGCAGGAGAGGTAAGGCAGAGGTGGTAAAATGCTGTCCAGGCCACGGCTGTGACCTGTGCCTCCACTGATAAGGAGGCATTTAAGGTCACACCCAGGCTCCTGACCACACGCTTAGGTGTTAACTGTACGCTGTAAAGAGCCGGGAGTCGGCACCCCACCCCCAAATCGCTCCAGCTGAGCCACAGGACCTCCATCTTCGATTAATTTCAGCCGGCTTTGCTTCATCCACCCAGTCACGGCATCCAAGCACCTGGCCAGTGTGTCCGGGGCAGAGTCCGGATGGCCGTCCATCAGTAGATAAAGCTGGGTGTCATCAGCGTACTGATGACACTCTAGCCCGAAACTCCGGACCAGTTGGGCGAGAGGACGCATATAGATGTAGAACAACATAGGGGAGAGGATCGCACCTTGAGGCACCCCACACACCAAAGGACGGCGCTGTGATACCTCCTCCGCCAGCGTCACTCTCTGTCCCCAACCATGGAGAAATGAGCGCAGCCATTGAAGGGCTGAGCCCCGAATCCCAATGTTGGCGAGGCGGTGGCCTAAGATGGCATGATCGACCATGTCAAAGGCTGCTGACAAGTCTAGTAAAATCAGCAGCCCCGCCTCACCCCAATCCAGCTGTTAAAGGAGATCGTCTACCAGGGCGACCAGAGCTGTCTCTTTCTCATGGCCAGGGCGGAAGGCTGACTGGAATGGGTCTAGGATCGATATAGGGTTGCCAACCTCCAGGTGGGGCTTGGAATTCTCCTGGAATTACAACTGATCGCCAGACAATAGAGATCAGTTCACCTGGAGAAAATGGCAGCTTCAGAGGGCAGACTGTATGGTACACCATAGATTCTAGGTCATGTCCCTCCCCAGATTTCCCCCTCCACAGGCTGTGCCCCCAAATCTCCAGGAATTTCCCAGGCTGGAGCTGGCAACCCTAAGAAGGGGCTTCATCCTCCCCCCTGCACCTAGGGTTGCCAGCCTCCAGGTAGCACTTAGAGATCTCTTATAACCAGGTGTGGCATGTGGTTGAGGGGGAAGTGGTCTGTGTTAATCTCAATGCATTCTGCTTTGGATGATCAGGCACACATCTATGCTCCTTGGTAACACAAAATTAGTACAACTAGTGTAAGTTACAATTGATCTCCAGACCACCAAGATCAGTTCCCTTGGAGAAAATGGCTGCTTTGGAGTGTGGACTCTATGGCATTCCTGCTGAGGTCCCTCCCTCCCCAAAACCCCACCCTCCCCAGGCTCCACCCCCAAAATCTCAAGGTGTTTTCCAACCCAGAGCTGGCAACCCTATCTGCACCATTTTCTTGACCCAAAATAGCTGGGGGGAGGATGCTATTGGCTGGGGGCGTTGTCTATGCATGTAGTCTGTCAACTAGCTCTGGGCTGGGAAATACCTGGAGATTTTGGGGGTGGAGCCTGGGGAGGGCGGGGTTTGGGGAGGGGAGGGACCTCGGCAAGAAAAGAAGAATTACTAGGCTTCGGATTGATTTGCACCATTAGATTTCTGCCGAGTTTGAATCCTCCTAGACATACTTAGGAACAGTCCTTAGATGAACTTGAGATTTGCAGGGAAGCCATTGCTGCCCTTCTGTGTCTAGGGACAGGGGTTGACCCTTTAAACTTGGGCGTTGAGAGATTGTGGTCCTGTGAAGGTCTGTTGAGTGATTTCCCCCTCCCCAGTTAGGTGTGGTGAGAAAGCTGGACTTAAAACAGCAAACTGGGTCATTGTTAATGGTCTGTTCTGATTCCCAGCATTCCACATTGCAGAGGCACCCCGTAATTTGCCCGGCTCGCCCCAAGATGCTGCTCTCCCCCCTACTTTCACCTTTCCCATTCCTTCTCTCCCCCCCCCCACCCACCCCCATCCAGAGCTCTAGTTCCTGGGCAGGAGTCAACCAGAATGACTCTTGGCATAGACTCACCCCCCCCTCGCCTCTGCCCCCACTGCTGGGATGTCCAGTCCCTGGGCTAAATATACCCCAGCAGTTTGCAAATGTAGCAGTATGCTTGTAACCCGAGCCCCCAGCAATCGGGCAGAGCTCCCTTTGCCCACACAACACCAGGCCCAGGCAGCATGGAGACGCCCGGCGGCAAAGGACCCAGGCCCGTTTTGGTGAGCACTTGTCCCTCTCAGCCTTGGACAGACCCCCCTTTAGGGAGAGAACCCCCCCCCTTTTCTGTCACTGGCTCAGCCCCCATCCACCAGGCACTTCTGAGTCCCCGCAACTGCTCTTAGCATGTTTTCCAGGTGGTCACGTTAGAAAGCCTGTGACCTGGCATTCCTGTCTCAAGCCCCCACTCTTGCCCCTCCGTTTCCCCCGCAAATTCACTTCCTACCCCCTTGCCCATAGCATATCCCACCCCTTGTAAATCTCCTCTTACCCTTCAAAGGTACTCCTGTACCAGGTACAGTCACTTTCCCACCTCCTGTGTACCATTTGCTGATGTCCTTAATTTAGTCAGAATATTAGATTACCGATTTGATTTGCAGAGGACTAACCTGTGGTTGTTTTGAGCTTTCATTGGAGGACTTTTCATTGTGTGGTAATGTAAAAATGGGAACTTTCTGTGTTTCCAGATTTCTTTAGCAAAAGAGACTTGTGCACGCAGAGTGCTTGATGCTCTCTTGCCATAGGTGCTTTTTTCATGTGTTCAAGGATCTATATCTCACACACACACACACACACAATAACCCCGGGCAATCTGGTAAGAATGTGGATGGGGTGATTCTTTTTGCAAAAGCACATAGGAGCTCTAATGGGGGATGCTTCCCTCCTTCCCTTTCTTCAAATGCATGTTGTGATCTAGTGATTTTGTGTTGTACTTGATGGACTCTTTGAGTTGGATCTGGCCATCTTTTTCACTCACTCTCACCCAATCTCCTTTCTTACGACATTCCCTGTCTCACATGGCTGCTTTTGGCCATGTGGGTCCCATGATCCCCCGCATAGCCTTTTTGGGTGCTCAAGGAAGATGCCTCCTCACTTTTTAACCATCAGAGAAGCTGGTTTGATCCATCCCCTTGTGAGCAAGATCCATGTTCTCCCTCTTGTTGGCAGAGGTACAAAATAGATGGTGCTGCCTTCAGCAGTTTTCACACCTGGGTCTTAAATCAACAGTTCTTTCCATCTACCTGTAATGAAACCTATAAAATCTACCTCCGTAGTTCTTGGTGTGTAAACATCATTCACTTGTGTCTCAAATACTGTGAAAAAGTTCAAAGGTATTTTAATCACATGTGCAAAAATTATCCTGGATTTAAAAAAACACACCCTACCAGGATTCAGAAGTTCTTTACTTGGAATAAATTATGCAGATTATCAAACTCCATTTGGGCTTCAAATGTTTATGTTCTTTTACTGGGGGAAGAGGAATGAGGCTGTTAGAATAGTGGAAAGACTGCAGGGATGGATGGGAGCCTGTCGATGAAGAAGAGGTGGGGGGAGGGTTGGGGTCACTGGGGATGTGTGTGTGTGTGTCAGGCATGGCCTGAGAGAGGAATGTTGTGGTTTCTCCAGGTGCTGGCCAAGGCCAGCTCTAGCCCTGAAAACAACGTGTTTAGACTGAACTCTGTGGGAATGCCGGTAGAAGCCTACCTCCCTGACAGCTCCTGGGAGGGGGGTTGCCATGGCATCCAGACCTACCCCGATTTGCCCTATGCGCTTCCATATATGCCCTGTACTGCGCTTGTAGTTTTCATTAGTGTCCATTTGACTCTTAGCTTCTGTAAACCTGTGGATTTTCCAATAAATCAACTCTCTTTGGACTGCTTGTCTGTGGATGTCTGTTTATGGGATTATCATGGGACTAGAGTTTATATTTGGACACTAACCTGCCAAATATATCCTTTATCCCTGGCTGGAGCCCTGGAGGGATCGCCGGGACCTCGGGTTGGAGCTAAGGACGTGCTCCCCGAGGGTGTTATCCCTGGCTGGAGCTCTGGAGGGTTTGCCAGGAGGTCGGGTTAGAGCTTTGGGTCAGCTCCCCGAGGATTCTGATCTACTGCGTGCCATCCTTGTGGAGGTGCAGCAGACTCAAGCCGAGTCCAACCGACTGACAGAGTTGGTCGTGGAACAGTGGCATCGACTAGCGGCAGCGGTCCCCTGGGAGACGCAGGGCGCTGATCTCCACGCCCATAATGAACTTTGGTGGTTGGATGTTTTGCCAAAGGAGACCCGGTTGGCGCAAGAGGACGCAACTCTCTTAACTCAGCTGTTTGACGAAGTTGCAGTTCGTGGGGCGCAGCGGGAGCCATCGGTCCCAATCCGAAGGTCCGTTTCCTCGTTCCCAATGGCGGGAGCTGGGAGTGGGACTGGTCTGGACCTCAACCTGGGCGGCCAGGATGTGCATAACCTGGCCACCAAGACGGTGTTGTCCCTTATGAAATTACCGCCAAACCTGGCGTCGGAGGACGATGTGATTAAGGTGCTACATCCAGAGTTTGGTTCTTCCTCCATGGAGCTTGCCCGCAAGGTTTTACCGCTACTGGGCAAGTATGAGGAAATTCAGTTGCTACTGGAGCAAGCGGCAGAGCCGCTGGTAGCAGCCACCTCCGCAGCTCGGGCCACCGCCTTGAAAGCGGCTCAGGCTGCTCAACAAAGGGTGGCGGAGCAACATTTGGCTGAGGCGGCCGCTGCTCAGAAAAAGGCCGCCCTGGAGCGGGTGGCCTTGGCATCCGGAGCGCGACCAAGAGGCGGGGAGGAACTAGAATGGCCCTTGTTCTCTCCGGAACCCTGTCTGCCCCGGGATATGGCCCATCAATGGCAGCTCGTCTTCGCCTCTGACATGCGGGACTATTACGAGGATGTAGAGCCCAATGAGGAGGACTCAGACGACTGGAATACAAACCTCCGTGTTAGCCAAGCCCGACGGACTGGGGGGGCTGAGGAGGAGATACACGTTCTGAAGTATCAAAACCGAGAACTATTGGAGCGTATGGCCCAAATGCAAGATCAGATGGACGTGCTAGTGTGCGAGTATGGACGCTTGCATCAGGCCCAAACCGTACCGCCACCCCCCCCCAAGGCAACAGCCAGTTCCTGGGCAGCAACTAATACCCGGACAGCAGCTGCAGCAGCCAGTTCCTGGGCAGCAAATAATACCCGGACAGCAGCCACAGCAACCGCAGCAGCCTCCTGGACAACCGCCACCAGCGCTACCCCCAGGACTGCCCATTCAGCCAGGGCCCCACTCCAACAGGTGGTACCGGTTTTACCTTGGCGGCAGCCCCGACTATGAGTGACTTTTGACGGCTCTGCAGAAGTGTTGCCCTGTTTTCTACATCAAGTGGACAGTTATATGAGAGAACAAGGGCATGCGTTCCCCACGGAAGATAGTCGGGTAAGATTCGTCTCTTCTCTTCTGATTGGAAGAGCTGCAGAGTGGATGATCCTGCAGTTTGATACCCAGGCCCGATCCATCCGCTCGCTCAACGAATTCATGTGAGCGTTAAGATGACGTTTTGAGGACCCATTCCAGGGGGAGAAAGCCAAGGCTGCCCTTTTGCAACTCCGGCAAGGATCTTCTTCGGTCAGGGAGTTTGCTGATGAGTTTCAATGACTCACTAGTAAAATCGTCGATTGGACGGAGGCTACACGGGTGCATTGCTTCCGAGAAGCCTTACACCCCAAGATTTTGAACTGGGCTTATATGCAACGGGATCCAGCCACCCTGGAGGAGTGGATCCTACTGGCGGAGGAAGTGGAAAGCTGCCGCCAGTTCATCTCTCTTGCCCAACATCGGGCCAAGGAGGAGGGAGGCCAGAAAAATCCTCCCAAAGCCGCAGCCCCTGCCCCACGGAGACCGGCTCAACCCTTGCAAGACCAAGTGTCATGGTTCCAAAGGGGAGCCTGCCTTGTTTGTGGTGCCATGGGTCATTTCGCAGCGGCCTGCCCGTTGCGTCCGGAGCAACCGGCTCCCACGCCCCGGCTGGAGGGGACGCCTTGCAGGAGAGAACGCGCTCGGAGAAGAGGCGCTGATCGTAGCATCGCTCCAGGACAGAAAGCATCTCCAGCCCTTCACATCGAGGAGTCTGCAAGTGAGCCATCGTCAGCGGACCCGCCAGGGTCCCGGATTACAATTGCCCCCGGAGGGGACAGCTCTGCTTCGTCGGAGGAAGGCAGCCACCGGGGCCCTCCTGCTCTAAACTTGGAGTCTCCCCTGGATCAATCAAAAAACGGACTGGGTCTGCGGTGAATGGAGCGACGCCGCAGACCTCCGCGGATGCTTCTGCAAAACCTGAGGCTCCTTAATGGTGAGTGAGGTGGGAGAGACTGTTTATGTGGATGTAGTGTTGCAACATTATAGAAAGGGCCCCCAGTTACAAGTTAAAGCTTTAATAGACTCTGGTTGTGCCCGCTCCTTGATCAACGAGGCCATGTTTCAGCTCTAGCCCTGCAAACAACGTGATTAGACTGAACTCTGTGGGAATGCCGGTAGAAGCCTACCTCCCTGACAGCTCCTGGGAAGGGGGTTGCCATGGCATCCAGATCTACCCTGATTTGCCCTATATGCTCTTCCATATATGCCCTGTACCGTGCTTGTAGTTTTCATTAGTGTCCACTTGGCTCTTAGCTTCTGTAAACCTGTGGATTTTCCAATAAATCAACTCTCTTTGGACTGCTTGTCTGTGGATGTCTGCTTATGGGATTATCATGGGACTGGAGCTTACAGGGGGAGGTAGTTGTTAGTTTCCTGCATTGGGCAGGGGGTTGGACTTAGATGACCCTGGTGGTCCCGTCCAACTCTATGATGCTATGATTCTACCCTAAAGGAGTCTCAAACCAGCTTACAATCACCTTCCCTTCCCCTCCCCACAATAGATACTCTGTGAGGTAGGTGAGGCTAAGAGACTTCAGAGATAACTGTGACTGGCCCAAGGTCACACAGCAGGCTTCATGTGTACGAGTGGGGAAACCAACCCGGTTCACCAGATTAGAGTCCACCGCTCATGTGGAGGAGTGGGGAATCAAACCTGGTCATCCAGATTAGAGTCCACCACTTCTAACCACTATGCCACGCCGGATCTCTATCTGGGTAAGAGAGAGCTAGAAGCACAAGCGTCCTTGTGGGGTGGTAGAGAATTAGCTTAGAGCTATAGGGTGGCCAAATTCGGATTCCTGCTCAGCCATGAATCACACAGGCTAGCTTCGGAGAAGTCACATGCTGTCAGCGGACCAGCCCTTGGATTGGGGGGGGGGGTGGAGAAATAAAAATTTATAAGTAAAGGCACCAGGGTGCTTTAGTGGGCAGTTATCGATGTACAAGACTTAGAACGACTGTTATGACACTGTGTTCCTGTTTGCAGGGTTGCCCGGGGAGAAAACTCCTTAGTACTTCAGCCACAAAATCCTTGCACCCATTTATTTGTGTGCACCATTCACGCAAACTAGTTTCCCAATATGGGGTATCTATTATATCCAGAAGCAGAGTGATCGGTTCCTGCTAGCATAGGTGGCAATACTTGAACTGTGTCCCATCTCATAGCCAACAACAGTATTACACAAGTCCTATTAGCCTGCTGTGAGACTTGTTCTATGTTGTAAACTAAATAGCTGCTGCTGGCTCCCATTCTTTGTTATTTTTCACTCCTCGTTCCATGCCCAGGGCTGCTATCAAACATTAGTTATGTCTGTTACCATGTGCATTGATATCATATAAATCTTCAAGCAAAATAAATGAATTTTCCATAAAGGAGCACAAAGAAGCTTTCTGCTGAAAGAAATATGTGAAAAAATGTTTTAAAACAAAGAATTGCATGCTTTCCCCTGGATTAGCCTTCTGTCTGCCCTTGGCTGGATCCCCCAAATGTGTTCTGCTAGCCTTTATTCAGGTGCAAGGATCCTTCCCTTTATAGGGAGGGGCTGTGGCTCGGTGGTGGAGCATCTGCTTGGCATGCAGAAGGTCCCAGGTTCAATCCCCGGCCTCTCCAGTTAAAGGGACTAGGCAGGTAGGTGATGTGAAAGACCCCTGCCTGAGACCCTGGAGAGCCGCTGCCAGTCTGAGTAGACAATACTAACTTTGATGGACCAAGGGTCTGATTCAGTATAAGGCAGCTTCATGTGTTCCCCTGATACAGCCCCCCTGCCTTGAGAGTCATGCCCCTTTTCACTTCTGAAATCATGAGATCTGGAATGTTGTTTGATTTTTTAAACTGAAGCAATGATTCTCAAGGCTGTGTGAGATGCAGCTTTGATCTCCCAGATCTTTAACCCCAGTGCCTGAAGTCCAGGAAACCACACACACCCCAGATTGCTTTTGTTGGCTGTGGAAAAGCCAGCACTCGACTTCTTAGCGCAAAATAGTTCTGTTCATGTGAATGGTCTTTTGTCACTGGACATGCCAAGTGCTGACGGGCCCCCAAATGTCCAGTGACAGCCCATCTTGTGCCCCACCCCTCTAAGTTGACTTCGGCAACGGGGAGAGCCTCCCACGCACGCACACATCCAACTGGGCCACACGCCGGCTTTGCTAATAAACGACACATAAGTGAATAAGCCAATTGCTTCTCGCAGGCGCATCATGATCTTTTAACTCGTTCCAACTCCAGTCCACGGACCTGCTGCCCGGGAGGCTGAAGAAGCCCTAGACTCAGCGAGCATCTCCCATGGGTTCCCCCATCTCCCTCCCTGCAAGAGCAGGGCAGGACGGCTTCTCCCGCTGGATTGCCCACCCTTGTCTCTCAAGCATCTCGGGGGGCTGCTTCCGAGAGGCCTGATCCCCGGCTTCCCCTCCCCACCGGTCCTTCCTCCAAGCTGGTCCTTGCCCCACTGGCAGGGGGCTAACAAGTTCAGGCTGCCCCCCTGCTGGGATGTACCTCTATGAGCTAGATGAAGATTCAGAAGGGGTGAGTACCATTTCCTGCCTGCTTTGGCTTATCCCCTGGTGTCAGGAGGGTGGGGTCTGACCCTCATTTCAGTACTTTTTCTCAAGGAAGCTCCCCTCCAATAGAAACATTTGCAGTGGGTCGTGACAGCCCCAGACAAATGTGCACCAATATGCCTACAGTACTGCAGCTGGAATGGAGGGGAGATGGACAATCTCACAGATTCTGGAGGGGTGGGGGGTGTTGATCAGCACTTTGTGACCCCCCCCCACTTCCCTCAAACTCCCTTGCTGTATACCGTAAGATAGTTTTTTAACTCCCAAGGTGGTGGTGGTTGTTTTTTTGTCAAACAAGACTCAGGAAAAAGAATATATTTTGTAGCACAGTTTACTTTTGTTGCTGGTGATTTTGGCCCAGGTTTTTGTCTTGGCACCACCTCCTCCAGATTGCAGTATACCCAGGATTTTGTGTTCCTTATTGCAGATGCAGCTGCCCTACCCCTCCTTAGTTCCAGATGTTGGTGAACATCAGGTTACCGTGCAAATTTCTGTTGGGCAGGCATACCCTTTACACAAACAGTCTCTCTCTCTTTCTCTCTCTCCCAGCTCTAATTTGTAAGAGCAACTGCCATTTGGAGTGACTTCCCTTTAAGACACTGGTTCCCATCCAGGGGTCCATGGACCCCCAGGGGTCCACGAGAACTAAATTAAGGTCCGCGGGACAAAGTTATAAACCCACAATAAATTAATATTTTCAATTAAAAGTTCTCTATTATAAAATATATATATTCAAATATAATTCTAAGTTTAATGTTTAACTAACAGTGATGATTAAAGTTTATTTTCAAATTCCCGGAATTTTTATTTTGAACCTTGGGGTCCCTGCACCGAACAAAAAAGTCCTAGTGGTCCCTGGTCAAAAAAAGGTTGGGAACCACTGCTTTAAGACAATCAGGAAGACAAATGTGTCAGAGGGTAGCCATGTTCATCTGTAGTAGAACAGATAGGCCATTTATGCAGGGTCAATTTTGATGCTTGCTCAAAGCTCTTTTTTTAAATGCGACCTTTAAAATGCCTATTCACGGTCCTGATGCAAAAGGAGAAATTCCACACACACACACACACTTGCGAAAGGAGAAGTTCCACCCTCCATTAGCCTGCTCCTTCATTCCTTTGTTTCCATAGCCATTAGCATTCGCCATTTGTATAGCTAAGGTGCAGCTGTGCTTTTGAATGCTTCCTTGAGGGGATTCTTCGAGGCGGGGCTGGAGCAAACACAAAAGGTCGCATTAAAGGGGCTATTAAGAAATGCAAAGCAGGTATGCGCCGGCTTCGCAGTCACTTCCTGAATGATGGTTCAGCATTAAAAACTCAAAAAAATATGCGGGGCACTTCAGCCTGGAACGTGCTGCTAATTACCAAGCATAAATGGCCTTAGATTCGAGCCCAGTTGCGCCTTAGAGATCAACAACAGTTTCAGGTTGTAAGCTTTTGAGAGCCAAAGCTCCCTTAGTCAGACACGAGTAGGAATGGGGATCTCTGAGTCTTTATATCAGAAGGTGGGAGGGGTTTTGTAAAGAATGCTTGTAAAGCAGGGGTGGGGAACCTGTTTTCCGCCAAAGGCCATTTGGATATTTATAACATCATTCGCGGGTCATACAAAATTATCAACTTAAAAATTAGCCGACCAAGCCCCAAGCAGGCAGCTGCCCCAGATGACCCCCCCACGCAGGCAGGCATCCAACCGGTGGCGCACTTGCCCACCTGGTGGCACAGGATGGTCTGTTGCACCAGCTGGGCGTAGCCGTCCAGCCACATGCTGGAGTTGCTCCTGCTCCGCATGGTCGAGGCCGGATTCTACAGCTGGCTCCTGCTACCTCCGCCTGCCAGGGTGAAATGAGGACACACTGGCTAAGAATTCCCCCCATGCGCATGCGCACATTATGGCCCTGCACCCTTTAACCCCTCCATTGTTGCCACTTCCGCCTACAATCCTCTTTCAGTACAGAGGGAATATGTTTCTCCACGGACCGGGTGGGAAAGGGTTAACACAGTTTCTTGGGCAGCCCTAGCAGCTCCATAGCTAATGACTCTTTTGCAAGGGGGAAAAGGATTCCTTTTCTCAGCAAAACAAGCTCACATCTGCCTTGAATAGAGGCTATTCCTGTCCGCGGGAGGGGGCGGATCACCAGTCTTAGATCCTTCTGAGCTAGAGATCTGCCAGGACCCACGAAGGGCTAGACCAACGATTTTGCGGGCCTTAAACGGCCCCCGGACCTGATGTTCCCCACCCTTGTTGTAAAGGATGCAGAGGTACCAGTTATATGGCAATCAGTTTGATTAGAGCAGAGGGAAAATGCTTGGGGGCAGAAAATTAGCTATTTGTAGTGAGATAAGAATCCTATGTCCGTATTAAGCCTTGGGGGTCCATTGTTCTGAACTTGTGAATGAACTCGAGTTCAGCAATCTCTCATTGTAATCTCCCCTTGAAACTTCTCTGTTTGAGGACTGCCACTCTTAGGTCAGCAATGGAATGACCTGGAAGATTAAAATGTTCTCCCGCTGGTTTTTGAGTGTTGCGGTTTTTAATGTCAGATTTATGTCCACTTATTCTTTAGCACAGGGACTGACCTGTTTGTCTGATATACAGAGTGGAAGGGCATTGCTGACATTCAATGGCATATATAATGTTGGAAGATGAACAAGTGAATGAACCTGAGATGGTGTGGCTGGTGTTGTTCGGTACAGTTATTGTGTTGCCAGAGTAGATATGGGGACAGTTGGCATCTTGGTTTGTTGCAGGCCCTGGTCCCAGAGTCCGTGTCCATGTTAGGAAGGGCATTGCTGTGGGTGAGAAGTTGTTTGCCAGGAGGCTGTCTGTGGGCAAGAAAGGGTTTGCCTCCCAATGCCAGTGAGAAGGGAGAATCATAGATTTTAGGTCATTCATGATGTGTTGATCCGGTTTGAGCTGGAAGTTGTATGTGACCACCAGTGATGTTTTGTGTTTGTTTCATTTGGGGCTCTCTTGTAGCAGGTTATCCCTTGGTATCATTCTGACTTTGTTGATGTGTTTCCTTACTACATTAGGTGGGTACTGTAATGCCAAGGACATGTGTTGTTAGGGTTGCCAGCTCTGGGTTGGGAAATACCTGGAGATATTGAGGATCGAGCCTGCGGAGGGTGGGGTTTGGGGAGGGAAGGGACCTCAGCAGGATATAATGCCATAGCGCCCACCCTCCAAAGCAGCAGCCATTTTCTCTAGGGAAACTGATCTTGGTTGTTTGGAGATCAATTGTAATAGCAGGAGATCTCCAGGTGCCACTTGGAGGTTGGCAACCCAATGTGTTACAGATCAGGAAGAATGTGAGAAGCAGGTTTTGCTCAGCACTGCCCACTGGTGGCTGGTTTTGGACTAATGGGGTGCTAGTGCAAAAGAATATTATTGGCAGCAGATGTAAACATGATGGGATGGGATGTGTTGCCAGATGTGGGATCAGAGAAGGGAGTGGATCCCTTGCTTTGCCATTCAGATGTGGGATCAGAGAAGGGAGTGGATCCCTTGCTTTGACTCTGTCTGTAGCCACTGTAGGTCATTGCTATCCTGGCTGCATGGTGCAGGCTTTCTACCGCCTGGGGAGTTGGGTGACATGTAGGGTCCCTGGCCTTTTGGGACACTGGCATAGAAAGCATTTTTCCCCGTCATACTCCCCACAGCCTTATCACCTGCACCTTTGTGGTTTGTATTTGGATAGAGGTGTGCTATGCCTCTTGGGCTTTGCCCTTCATTTCCTTGGGACCCTATCTGAGAGCCAGCGTGGTGTAGTGGTTAAAAGTGGTAGACTCTAATCTGGAGATCTGGGTTTGATTCCCCACTCCTCCACATGAGCGGCAGACTCTAATCTGGTGAACCGGGTTGGTTTCCCCACTCTTCCACATGAAGCCAGGTAGGTGACCTTGGGCTAGTCACAGTCCTCTCCGAACTCTCTCAGCCCCACCTACCTCACCTACCTGTTGTGGGGAGAGGAAGGGAAGGTGATTGTAAGTCAGTTTGATTCTCCTTAAAAGGTAGAAAAAGTTGGCATATAAAAACCAACTTTTCTCCTCCTCCTCCTCCTTCTTCTGCCCTGCTTTGCTTTCTCCTGATTTCACAGCAACAGGATGTGTTGGTGTAGAAATCGGTGGCAGATCTCTATTTAGTGACTGAATTGCATCTGTTGGAGTTCGAGGCGCAATTTAAAAGCAAACAACTTCTGGGGAACAGATACTAAGCAAATTGCTTTTATTCCCAAGAAACTCTCTGTATAAAGATGGGTTTCGTACAGCGCTTGCCCTGCTCCCGCAGTGCTGATTGACAGGTGCCTGTGGGGGTCTGGCTCCCTCAAGAGGTTTCCGCTCAGCCTTTGCAATGATTCCAGCTCCTCATACTAGCCTCATAGGGGGAATGCTAATTAACACTGACATTTCAGCCCCTTCTTCTCTCCCCGGTTAATCTGCCTCTGTCCAGGAAAAACGGAGGACTGTGTCTGTCATTGAACCTTCATCATCCATCCACCAGAAGAAGTGATACTAAGATTTATCAGAGTAATGACAGGTTATAAATTAACAGGAAATCCAGAAATTATTTTCCTTAAGAAGGAAGATTATACCTTTGTGCAACATTGACTGGCATGGATATTGAATGTATACTGGATGTTGCATTCTAGCTAAGGAGACTTTGAAATTCAGCCATAATAGATATAATCACCTGTTTAATGAAATGAAAGTTGCAATCTTCGTGGAACCTGCTGAGAAAACAAAATCCCACATAACTTGTTTTAATTCTGGGTAAATATGCATAGGACTGGGCTGTGAGAAAAGCAAGAGTCTTATCAGATGCTTTTATAATAAGAGTTCTGTCATTTTCTGCAAGGCTCTTGGTAATACGTTGCCAGCACAGAAGTGGATGCAGAAATATGTATTTTGTTTTCCCTTTGAAATATGACATTCTTGCTTGGTTAAAATGGATAAAATGTACTTTTAAATGTAATTCTCATGGAAGGTTTGAAAACTGACAGTGTAGTTCACAAGAGTGTTGGTGGGGCACCTATTGGACAGCGGCAACAATTGGACAGCGGCACCTATTGGATAGCGTGACAAACAATGAATGATAGGTCTTCACTCCTTATTCTACCTGTAGCATTTTGTGAAATTTTCAAAGTTTAATTTTTTATAAATTATTTTCCAGTGAGGGATCTCTTAACATACCATTCCCATATGAGAGGGCTTATCATAATGAGTAGCTAGAAGCTTTGCTGATTAATTCAAATCAATAGGTGAAATGCAACTCCAACTCTGAAGTTTGATCCTTTTTCTTCCCTTGAGGTTGCCAAGTCGCAATGCTAGGAGACATGCCTTATTTCAGAACACTTCTGTCTAACATAAAAGAAACTTGTAGAGCCCACAAGCCCCATGGACTATATACAATCATAGAGTTGGAAGAGACCACCAGGGTCACCTAGTCCAACCCCCTGCACAATGCAGGAAACTCACAACTACCTCCCCCCACACACACCCAGTGACCAGAAGATGGCCAAGATACCTTCCCTCTCATCATCTGCCTAAGGTCACAGAATCAGCATTGCTGACAGATGGCCATCTAACCTCCTCTTAAAAACCTCCAGGGAAGGAGAGCTCACCACCTCCTGAGGAAGCCTGTTTCCCTGAAGAACTGCTCTAACTGTTAGAAAATTCTTCCTAATGTCTAGACGGAAACTCTTTTGATTTAATTTCAACCCGTTGGATCTGGTCCGACCCTCTGGGGCAACAGAAAACAACTTGGCACCATCCTCCATATGACAGCTCTTCAAGTACTTGAAGATGGTTATCATATCCCCTCTCCGTCTTCTCCCCTTCAGGCTAAACATACGCAGCTCCTTCAACCTTTCCTCATAGGACTTGGTCTCCAGACCCCTCACCATCTTTGTTGCCCTCCTCTGAACACATTCCAGCTTGTCTACATCTTTCTTAAATTGCAGTGCCCAAAACTGAACACAGTACTCTAGGTGAAGTCTAAACAGAGCAGAGTAAAGCGATACCATCACTTCGCGTGATCTGGACACTATGCTTCTGTTGATACAGCCCAAGACCACATTTGCCTTTTTATGATCTGGCATCGATGAACTCCAGGAAACAAGCCCTTGTTTTGCACAAAGACTGGAGTCTCCATAAAGCGTTTCTTATTTTAAAGAAAGTTGATGCTAAATGCAGTCTTACCTTTGCAGGTGAATTTTGTCCCGGGGGTTACTAGTTTATTCTGCATTTAGCTGGCCACTTCTCACTACTTTTGTTTAGCACAGGATGAAATATTAGTGAGAAGTGAAAAAAACAAACACATGTTTTTCCTGGAACTGCTAGCATTTTTGCGATGCTCAACTCTAAAGAAAACAAGCATTGTGACCCAGATGAGTTTGGTTTTCCAACACATTACTTGCAAGGATTGTAGCAAGGCGTTTCTTCAGTCTGAGGGTGAGAGACGTGGGTTCACACGTCCAGGAGGAGCAGTGGAACATGGAAAGAGTCATGTTTCCCAGAGCAAAGATGTTCAGGGGAAACTGTTGGAAGAGGAATGGATATGGCAACTCTGCTCACACAGAAAATTCCCATGTTACATTTGTAATTTGTGCTGTGAGGACTATTCAAAATTATTAGAAACCCTAATCAATCAAAATATTGTCGAAGGCTTTCACGGTCAGAGTTCATTGGTTCTTGTAGGTTATCCGGGCTGTGTGACCGTGGTCTTGGTATTTTCTTTCCTGACGTTTCGCCAGCAGCTGTGGCAGGCATCTTCAGAGGAGTAACACTGAAGGACAGTGTCTCTCAGTGTCAAGTGTGTAGGAAGAGTAATATATAGTCAGAAAGGGGTTGGGTTTGAGCTGAATCATTGTCCTGCAAAAAGTAACAAAGGTAATGTGCTAATCATTGTCCTGTAAGTATCAAGATAATGTGCTAATGAGGGTGTGGTATGTTAATATGGAACCATTGTATCCTGAAGTGATCTGTTAATGTGTGAAATCCAAAGCTAAAGCTAATCTGCATGGCTATTGTGGACTGTAGTCTTTGTTAGTCTGGAGGTTTTCAGGACAGGAAGCCAAGCCTTATTCATTCTTAAACTCTCTTCTTTTCTGTTAAAGTTGTGCTGATGTTTATGAATTTCAGTGGCTTCTCTGTGTAATCTGACAAAATAGTTGGTAGAATTGTCCAGTCTTTCAGTGACTTGGAATAAGACCCTGTGTCCTGTTTGTGTCAGTCCATGTTCAGCCACTGCTGACTTCTCAGGTTGGCCAAGACTGCAGTATCTTTCATGTTCTTTTATCCTTGTTTGTATGCTGCGTTTTGTGGTCCCGATGTAAACCTGTCCACAACTGCAAGGTATACGATATACTCGTGCAGAGGTGAGGGGGTCTCTTTTGTCTTTTGCTGATCGTAGCATCTGTTGTATTTTCTTGGTGGGTTTAAACACTGTTTGTAGGTTATGTTTTTTCAAAAGTTTCTCCATCCTATCAGTGACTCCTTTAATAAAACAAACTTTCAGTTAGGTCACACGGTCTACCGGAAACCAACTCACACAGATCGCTACTTACACAAAAACTCCAACCACCACCCCCGACAGAAAAGAGGAATAATCAAAACATTAATGGACCGTGCAAGACGGATCTGAGAACCACAGTTTCTCAAGGAAGAAATTAATCATCTAAATCACGCACTGCTAGCAAATGGCTATTCCAGAAATGAAATCAGAAGGGCCATTAAACCAAACAAAAATCAGAAAACTCAGGAAAAACAGTCTCCCATAGGAAAGGTATTCTTACCATTTATTAAAGGAGTCACTGATAGGATGCCAACTGATGCATGAGAACAGGAGCACACAGCAAAGATCTGGTGGTTCTAGTCTGGATCAGGGATTCCTTAATCGCAATGTGATAGGTGTTGATGGGAAACCATGCAAGGGTCGTGTGGGGTCAGATTAAAGGCTGCTGGAGGGGACAGAAACCCCTTGTAGCTTCGAAAGCAATGTGGGAGGTAGGCCTTGGACCACGGGTGCACCTAAGCCCGCTAGGTTAATAGGCTGATATGACTGTCTGTCTGAGCTCATTTCTCCAAAAGATACAAACCAGTAGACTGGAAATGGCAGTCAGCGAGAATAGGATTCGTGGGATCTACTAATTGTTCTGAAGTGTGTCTGAAGACCAAGAGTACGGTATAACTAACCTGTGGTTAGACAGCTGTAGGCTGGGAGAGTAGTTTTATACTGTACCAGCAAATGGGAGGGCATTGTATCAGCACTGCCTTGTTCCATCTCCTTCTGCTGCCTGGGAACAGTGAAGTGTAAAGCCAGAGAGGAGAAAATTGCCAACATTCTCAATGGTTAGGGTTGCCAGGTCCCTCTTCACCAAGGGCGGGAGGTTTTTGGGGCACAGCCTGAGGAGGGTGGGGTTTGGGGTGGGGAGGGACTTCAGTGCCATAGAGTCAATTGCCAAGGCAGCCATTTTCTCCAGGTGAACTGAACTCTATCAGCTGGAGATCAGTTGTAATAGCAGGAGCTCTCCAGCTAGTACCTGGAGGTTGGCAACCCTATCAATGGTAGACCAGATGGCTCAATAGGAGGCACAGTGAGCTTAGAGGTGAAATGTGAGGTTTGAGTGGCAGAGTAGCCAGATGCTGTTGGGACCTGCCTGCATTACGAAAGAGTTTTGTCTGAAGGCCCTAAGAACGATATAGAATAATAGAATCATACAGTTGGAAGGGGTCAACAGGGTCATCTAGTCCAACCCCCTGCACAATGCAGGAAATTCACAACTACCTCCCCCCTCCACACCCCCAGTGACCCCTACTCCATGCCCAGAAAATGGCCAAGATGCCCTCCCTCTCATCATCTGCCTAAGGTCATAAAATCAGCATTGCTGACAGATGGCCATCTAGCCTCTTCTTAAAAACCTCCAGGGAAGGAGAGTTTACCACCTCCAGAGAAAGACTGTTCCACTGAGGAACCGCTCTAACTGTTAGAAAATTCTTCCTAATGTATAGACGGAAACTCTTTTGATTTAATTTCAACCCATTGGTTCTGGTCCGACTCTGACTGGTTACCCCACACGGTCTTCACCCATCCACCTTCTCTCCTTTCCGCTTCAGGGTTCTGCTGAGTCGTACACCAGTCGCCCGTCTGACTCCGATGTGTCACTGGAGGAAGATCGCGAAGCCCTGCACAAGGAAGCAGAGCGCCAAGCCCTGGCACAGCTAGAAAAAGCAAAGGTAACCGAAGGCGTATTTGAGAATTACAACAGGGGCTTTCAGAATGACTTTAATTAGGGAATGTTTCAGGTACAACAAATGGTAAAAAAAAAAAAATAGAGTCGATACGCACAGGTCCCAGAAAACGCAGGTGCATAACTACATGCTGAAACAAGCCACTTGCTTGACTAGGCTTCAGCAGGTGAAGAGAGAACAGAACCCCATCTGTATCGCTCCTAAGGGTCACTGTTTGTGGAGAGCGACAGACCAGCAATTACTGTCTTGTTTAGATTGTGTATCCTCCATGATGTAATAAGGAAAACAGCCTGTATGCTTGTCCTATATTATGTAAACGAAGGGATTCATAAGAAGAAGAGTTGGTTTTTATATGCCGACTTTACATTGTTTTGGTAAACGAAGTCCATTAATCCGTTCACACTGTCATGCTCTTCCAGAGGTTTCTGTAATTTTGGGCTGTTTTTCCATTTAGAAGATATTATCACAGATGCTTGGTTTTGCAGTTCTCAAAACTGTGAATTTGTGTCTGCAGAGATAACATGCCTCTTCACAGCAAAAATGTTATAAAATAAACACAGAGAGTTGAGAAAAAGACCTTAATCCCATTGCTCCTTTGCAAATCTATGCACACAGAATCAACCCCTTACCTCTTAAGTGCTAAGTTTCAAGAAGTTCAATGAATAGAAGCTTGTTTGGAGCGGAATAGACCTGCACAAGGAGCTAAGTATGAGAAGGGAGGGGCAAGCAGTAACAATGAAAATGAAACCATTTGAGCAGAATGCCACACAAGTCTTGGGAACGTTGTGCGTATACTCTGAAGTTTATCATATTATTCTCTCCCTAGAAGAGAAAATCTATAATGGCAGCAGGCCGTAAAAGAGACCCAGTTTGGGACTATTTTAATGAAGTTCCTCTACCTATGGGTAAGGCAGGCATGCATACAAAATGCAAACACGGCAACAAAGAAATGCAAGGTCTGGTGGCCAAAATGAAATAGGAGATAGTTCACCCTGGATTAATTCCATAATTATCTATGTATTTCTAATAGTATAACCAAATCAGTAATTTTTGATATAACTGTGAAAATAATCTGAAAAGTTATTATAACTTTTGGTTGTAAATATTAAGATTATACCAGCAACAATGTATGTAGAAAACCATGATTTAAACCTAGTCTTACTGACATGATTTAAATTGTGATTTACATCAAATCCACCGGATTAAAATTAAATTAACAGTGCAGTAGATGGCTCTAAAAATGCAGCATTGTGCAGATTCTGAAGGTACTGCCGGTCTAAATACAGCCGCCAGTTCAGGCACGGGGAGCAAACACATACTGGCTAACTGGGCTGGTATGGAGTCGGTCCCAAACACAAGATGATCTAACAGCGCATATTGTGGGATGTTGCCTCCTAGTCGTTGATATGCTGAGGCTTGCTGCCTCTGAATATGGAGGCTGCAGTTAGTTACCAAAGTTAGTAGCCATTGATGGCCCTCTCCTCCATGAATCAGTTGAATCCCCTTTGAAAGAATTATGACCTACCATCTAGTTACCACACAGACAACCACCTCCTAGGATGACTGAAGGCTTAGGCCCAGTAACCGTAGGGAGTATGCTTTGGTGTAGGGACACCAGCCTCCAGGTGAGACCTGAGGATCCTCTAGAATTACAGCTCATCTCCAGACTGCAGCGATCAGTTCCCCTGGGGAAAAAATGGATGTTTTGAAGGATGGCATTATACCCCACTCTGTCCTCCCCAGGCTCCAACCCCAAATCTCTAGGAGTTTCCCAACCTGGATCTGGCAACCCTAACCCCCCATCTCCCACTGGTGGCCAAGGGAATCTGGCAACCCTAGTTCCACTGGAGAAAATGGATGCTTTGCAGGGTGGACTCTATGGCATTGTACCCCTGTCCTCCCCAGGCTCCACCCCCAAATCTCCAGGCATTTCCCAACCTGGATCTGGCAACCTTAACCCCCCACCCCCACCCCCTGCCAGTGGCTGGGGGGACTTGGCTACCCTACTTGGATGACACTAAACTGCTTTCATGTAGGCATTTCTCCTTTTTGTCCCCTTTTCCAGCTCTGGCCCCCCAACCTCACCCAGCCTTGTGTTGCCTCTGCAGCCCTGCTATCCAAATAGCTGCATCACTTCCATTTTGCTAATGTTTTCAGAATTGTATTGATGATGAATCTTCCAGGATATCACTCGACATCCGTTAAAAACCCCAAGCTTTTACATTATGCAGACTGTTCAGCCAAATAAAGTGTTCTGAATAGTTTTTTTTTTAAAGACTGAAATACTCTGGCGGAAGCAAATAGAGATGTCCACCTTTGCTTTGGGTTTTATAGTCACACTTGACATGGCTCACGCTGAATCTCCTGAGTAGTGGGAGAAACATACATTCAATGTATGGGCAGCCTGAATATTTTCCCCAAGGCAAATAGCAGCTCCAGGGGCCGTTTTGAGATGGAGAAAAGGGCCTGCGGGGAAAAGGTTAAAGCCCTCCTGAATGCTGCTTCTAAAAAAACACTCAGAGAGGACCAGTTCAAAGTGTTCTGTTGCCCCAGGCAAGGTGTGCTCGTCCTGTCCTAGGACCGGCCACAGGCAGCAGGAGAGGATGCCAGTCTCCTTCCAAGCCACTATCAGCTGGGATTGAGCCAAGCCCTGGCAGAACTCAGCGGCTTCTTTTGTTGTGCTGACCTGAGCATTTACTCAGTTGGCTTTCACAGCCCTGTGCTCAGAGATTCAACAACGTCTCCACTAGTTTGGCCTTCATTTACACTAAAGCCCTAGGAAGATATCTAGGGTTCATAGAATCATAGAGTTGGAAGGAACCACCAGGGTCATCTAGTCCAACCCCCTGTACACTGCAGGCAATTCACAACTACTTCCCACACACACACCTCCAGTGACCCCTACTCCATGCCCAGAAGATGGCCAAGATGCCCTCCCTCTCATGAATTGCCAAAGGTCATAGAATCAGCATTGCTGACAGATGGCTATCTAGCCTCTGCTTAAAACCCTCCAGAGGAGGAGCACTTACCATTAGGGCTGTTGGGAAAAAAAATTCGGTAAAATTCAGATTCGGCAAAATTCGGCCCATTTTGATTCGGGAAATGCCGAAGTCTGAACTCCCCTGATTCGGATCCGTGGAATTCGGCGCGAGATTCAAAGTTCGGGGAAAAATTCGGCCAAATAAAGCCATTAAAAACATTCGCGCCTTTCCGCAGCTCCGGGGGGGCATGTTTGGAGGTAGAGGTCCCAAACTTTCAGCGTAGCTTCAGGGGGGCCTTCTTGCAAGAACCCCCAAGTTTTGTGACGATTGGGGCAGGGGGCCTCGAGTTATGAGGCCCAGAAGGGGTTCCCCCTCTGCCCGTTGGAATGAATAGAAATAAATAGACTGTTTGGACTCGTAGTTTGCAAAACCATGCAAAGCAACACGTGACGTGACCTTGGGAGTTTGCAAACCAAGGAAAGGGACAGCGGCGCACTAGCTATGTATTAGGAGCAGGTGGGGTGGAATTTCCCCTTTTGCATCGGACTCGGGAGTTGGGAGTCTCGGGACCAGGCAAATGCATTTTTTAAGTCACAATTTGAAAACTAGTTTTGAGCGAGCATCAAAATAGACCTAACCGATCTTATGAATGAGGGAAAACCTGAGGACACACAACTGAAGCCCCCCCACCCTCAAACCAGGGAGAGAGAGACGCGAGTGGGCACACACACTCACAGGCAGAACGGGCGAAACCCCCCCTCAAACCAGTAAGGTGCGGCTCAACCCCAAACGGGGAAAAAACAAAGGAGGAGGAGGCGCGGCCCGGGTGCCAAGCGGAGAAAGACTCGCTAGCCGCTGCACAGACTCAACTTTATACTTTAAAACTTTAAAAACAGAACACACACTCCCGCAGAGGCAAACGGGCACACACCCCTTGGCAGAACGGGCGAAAGCCCCCTTTGGCTTCCCACCCACCCACAGAAACTGCTCCCCCACACACACACACAGACTCTGCTTCCCCCCCCCCCACACACACACACAGGAGAAAAGGTATAGAGAAAAAAAACCCAAATCAAACTGTTTGGATGTCTTCCAGCAGGAACACGGAGGAGAAGTAAATCTTTAGGCACACACCCCTCGGCAGAATGGGCAAAAGCCCCCTTTGGCTCCCCTCACCCACAGAAACTTCTCCCCCCACACACACACACAGAATCCTCTTCCCCCCTTCACACACACACAGAGGAAAAAAATATAGAGAAAAGCTCCAAAATGAGTCTTTCTGTGGCTGTCTTCTCAGGAGTAATCCAATATCATTCCATTTACGCACGGGAGGTTTTGCCTTGGATTTGCCACTCTCTAGATGCACAGGATCACGCCTGCTTACTCCGTGCTCCTGCTGGAAGACATCCACACAGTGGGTGGATGGGGGTGGACCGCATATCTCGGGGGGCCCTGACCCAATCTTCTCAAAAATTGGGGGTTCTTGCAAGAAAGGTCACCTCAAGCTACACTGAAATTTTGGGACCTCTACCTCCAAAAATGCCCCCCCCCCGGAGCCGCGGAAAGGCACGAGTGTGCTGTAAATGGAATAAAGAGGCACATTAAGGGGGGGACCCCTTCCGGGCCCCATATTTCAGGCCCCCTGACCCAATCTTCACAAAACGTGGGGGTTCTTGCAAGAAGGGTTACCTCAAGCTACACTGAAATTTTGGGACATCTACCTCCAAAAATGCCCCCCTGGAGCCACGGACAGGCACGAATGTGCACACACGCACCCCCCCACGGGGATCTCTCTCTCTCACACAAACTCTTTCTCTCCCCAGGCCACGCAGCAGCTGGGCTCACACACTCAACCATGACTGATTGGCCAGGAGAAGACCCAGCTTGGCCACCACTGGCCGTGGGAGAATGCTGCTTACTAACTGACAGTTATTCTGCTGATTCTGAGCCCCTGAATTTGCTGAATTTATTCGGGGCACCCCGAACTCGCCGAATTTGGCTCGTCGTTTTCCCACCTTTTTTTAAATTCGGTTCCATCCGAACTGAAAACCACCGAATCGGGGGAAATTCGGCTGCTTTTTGCTTCAGGACGAACCGAATCGACAGCCCTACTTACCACCTCCCAAGGAAGTCTGTTCCACTGAGGAACCGCTCTAACTGTTAGGGTTGCCTGGTCCCTCCTGGCCGATGGCAGGGGATGGGGGGTAGGATTACCAGATCCAGGCTGGGAAACTCCTGGTGATTTGGAGGTGGAGCCTGGGGGAGGACAAGGACCTCAGTGGGGCCCAATGCCATAGAGTCTGCTTTCCAGTGAGTCCATTTTCTCCAGGGGAATTGATCTCTGTAGTCTGAAGATGAGCTATAACTGCGGAGGATCCCCAGGTCCCACCTAAAGGCTGGCATCCCTAAAGGTTTCAGTAGTGGACTTCTGTTTGGAACACTCACTTTGTCCCAGTAAGAACAGCTTTGATGTCACACTTGTTGGTTGGGTGCTTCTTTGCCACCCCAGCCCTGCATTTCAGGAGAAACTCCCATATTTTGAATTAGCATGATGAATTGTAGCGTTCCATGGGCAATCATCAGTCCGGTGCTTGATTTATGTTGGTAGATTTATATAGAATCCATCTTTTTGCCCTATTAACCTGCCTGGTAGGATAATTTAATGAGTGGCTTCTCAGAGATTCCAAGTACCGTGTCTATCTGTCTAGTCCACTTTTATCCTTCCTTCTTCCAAGGAATTCAGGGAAGCATACATGCTTCTCTATTTTGTCATCACAACATCTCTGTGAGGTAAGACTAGGCTAAAACTGACCAGGTTGCCCATGGTCATCCAGTGAGGTCCATGGCAGAGTGGGGATTTGAACCTGGGCCTCCAAGGACCCAGTCCAATACTGGGAGAGCCAGCATTGGAGAGCTAGCGTGGTATAGGGGTTAAGAGCGGTGGACTCTAATCTGGAGAACTGGGTTTGATTCCCCACTCCTCCACATGAGTGGCAGATTCTAATCTGGAGAACCGGGTTGGTTTCCCCACTCCTCCACATGAAGCCAGCTGGGTGACTTTAGGCTAGTCAAAGTTCTCTTTGAGCTCTCTCAGCCTCACCTACCTCACAAGGTGCCTGTTGTCTGGAGAGGAAGGGAAGGAGCTTGTAAGCCACTTTGATTCTCCTTAAAAAAAGATAGAGAAAGCCGGCATATAAAAACCAACTCTTCTTCCTCTTGTTCTTCCTCTTGTTCTTCTACTACTTTAAAGCTGTTATTCTGCAGCAGCTGGTAAAGTGCAGCTACTCCACTTCCCCCAAGATGGCCACAAGCAAGTTTTTCTCTGTCCTGTTTGCGACTGGCTCCGGCCCAACGGACGCCTATAAATCTCAGGCCAGCCAGGCATCAGCAAATTAATTTGGCTAATGGCACAGCAATATTTGTTGATCCAAGAGGTACTTGAGGGAAGAAGAGGCTTCGGTGATCGGTAAAGCCCTGTAAAGACGCACTGCTAATGCCAGAGGACTGTGCAGCGGGCTGGCAGGCCCCCAGCCCTTCCTTGAGTGCCCCCAGCAAATTGCCCAACCCGTCTTCTTTTGCTGCTGGCATGTTTCTGTGGCAAGCCTCACAGCCACCGAAAAGGGCACTGAGCCATCTAAAGAAAAGCCATTCACCTGTGCCCTTGAATAGCTGTCCCTTAAAACTGGGGCTCAGGAAGTCAGGAATCCCTTTTTCCCCCTTCAGAACCTGGAAAGTAGTTTGGGAAGTGGATTGCTGATCGAAGTGTGGAAGGCAGTGCAGTAGAGTGGCCAAAGCAAAACTGTGCCAGGATTCTTGGGCTGTCTTGCCAGTGTTGGGAGAGGAGCGGCACTCAGCCATGATCAGGGTTGCCAGCTTGGGGTTGGAGATTTTGGGGGTGGAGCCTGAGGAGGGCGGGGTTTGGGGAGGGGAGGGACTTCAATGGGGCGTAATGCCGTAGAGTCAACCTTCCAAAGCAGCCATTTTCTCCAGGGAGCCTGATCTCTGTTGCCTGGAGGTCAGCTGTAATCCCAGGAGATCTCCAGCTACCACCTGAAGGTTGGCAAGCCTACCCATGATAGGTGAAAGAGGACAAAATGACTGTTCGCTGCCATTTTGTTTTCGTGTCTTCCAGACGAGAAGGCGCTCGGAGTTCTGGGGGTGTTTTGATGTCTTGGAGAAGATCAGGGTTTATTGATTAAAAGTAGTGTGTGGGAAGCAAGGATCCCAGATTCACCCGCTGGCTGTGGGAGGGGGTTGGTGGGAACTAGGGTAGACAGGGTTGCCAACATCCAGGTAGTAGGTGGAGATCTCCCGCTATTACAACTGATCTCCAGCCGATAGACATCAGTCCATCTGTAAAAATGGCCGCTTTGGGAATTGGACTCTATGGCACTGAAGTCCCTCCCCTCCCTAAACCCCGCCCTCCTCAGGCTCCGCCCCAAAAACCTCCTGCCGGTGGCGAAGAGGGACCTGGCAACCCTAAGGATAGAGGAGGCAGAGCTGGTGCTTGATAACACCTTGGGAAGGGCAACCTTCCAAGTGTTGGGGACGTCCCAGGAGATCTTTCTGCAGAGCCCTGCCCAGGATGGAAAGAGAAGCTCTCGCTCAGACCTCCAGTGCAAGCCAGCCTCCTCCTTTGGCACAGCGGCCCCCACTTTGGCTACAGGCTGGTTACTATGATGGATGCAATTAGCTAATTAAGCCTCCAAGTCCCGTCCCCCGCTCTTTTCCTGGCCCTTGGCACAGCCTGTTGCCACAGCAGTCGCGCAGTTGAGATGCCTGAAGCGTTTTGGTCTCTTGAATCCCACCCAGCACTTTGCTGCCAGGGCCGGCCAGCCACCCAGCCGGGGAGGGGTGGGACGGGACACGTGCAACCTTGAACATCCCCAGCATTTAAGCCTGGGCTGGGAGCCAGAGAATTTCATCCTTGCATTTATCAGCAGATCTTGTGGCTATGGCTTGCCTCCAGTCTCAGGTTAAATGGGGGGCCTGGCCGGGGTGGGGCAGACGACCCAGAGTCAGTTCATGCTGGGACCTGTTGTGTAGTTCATTCTACCTGCTTCTCTTTGCCAATCAGCCAGTAGGAGAAGCAAAGCACAATATCCATTCAAAAAGGTCCTTACCCTGATGGCCGGTTCACACATTACAAAGTCTTCCAGCCTCCCACATGTCTGGTCAACAGATGTGTTCTTGAAGTTCCCTACTGGGTACTTAATTCCCAGGGACTGGGTACTTAATTCCCAGGAGCTGGGGATGCCAGCCTCCAGGTGGAGCCTGGGGATCCCCTGGAATTACAGCTCATCTCCAGACTACAGAGATCAGTTCCCCTGGAGAAAAGGGCTGCTTTGGAGGGTGGGCTCTATGGTATTATCCCCTGCTGAGGTCCAGTCCTCCCCAGGCTCCATCCCCAAATCTCCAGGAGTTTCCCAGCCTGAATCTGGCAACCCTACCCCTAGGATTGCCAGGTCCCTCTTGCCACCGGCAGGAGGTTTTTGGGGCGGAGCCTCAGGAGGGCGTGGTTTGGAGAGGAGAGGGGCTTTAATGCCATAGAATCCAATTGCCAAAGCGGCCATTTTCTCCGGGTGAATTGATCTCTTATCGGCTGGAGATCCTTTGAAATAGCAGGAGATCTACAGCTACTACCTGAAGGCTGGCAACCCTACCTACCTCCCATCCCCCGGTGGTGGCTAGGGTGGACCTGGCATCTCTACCAGGGCCTGATTCAGATAAGGACCGAGGTGCTGAAGGCTGCATCCCATCCTGTTTTTCTGACCGGAGACAGCACAGGGACCCATTTTTTCAATATATCTTGATGACTGAGTACTGTGAAAGGAATACTTCTGTAGGAGCCTAAGATTATAAAGGCAACCTAGGATGAAATATAGGTCATTTATGCACGGTCGCTTTAACCTCCTTTAGTCCCCATTTCAGCCAGGATCAAGTTTTTCAGTATGCACAATACCTCATTCCTTGGAAGCTCAACACTGTTTCAACGCAAAACGAACCCGGCTTTTCCCATTCCTCTTCTGGCCCGAATTAAACTGTTCATCCTGGCTCATTCCGGAGTCACAGAGCATGCATACACACACACACACACACACACACACAGTCTGGTTCAGCCACTCCTCTGGGACTTCAGCCTCCAGCCTTTGCAGCACATCTTTGCTGGCCTAGAAAAGAGGCATTATTATATCCCCATACTTGAGGAAGGCAGAAATCAAAAATGAATGTCACAGCCGAACATAAAGTATGAAACTACTTTTCTCCCATAGGAAAGTGGCTTCCAGTATATCGACAGCTTTTCTTTTTAGTGCAGGTAAATGCACGACCTTTGGCAGAGACCGTGGGCCTTCGAGCCCAGAGTTCCTGTCCATGCGGAAGAGCAGACATCGAATCATAATCTTATTTTTTCTTTTCTTGTGGGTTATATTCCACTCAAAGCCTTGCTTTATTACACCTCTTGTTGCTAAGTTTCCTGTCTGCTCGCATGATTTTCACCTTCTCTTGGCTGGTAGCGATAACGGAGTTACACTCTCTGTAGTTAAATTTATTCTTTTTGCTCTTAAAATTAGGAGCTTGTATGTATCACCTAAACCCGAGGTTGAACTTTTAAAAATATTTAATGATTTGGGATTTGTGTTTTTTTATTTGTCCACATGCTTTGGCACATAGGGGCTCAAATTTCTGCACAGGAACAGGCTTCTGGTTTGTCTTCTGGACACAATTCCACCTGACCTCGCCTGTGCCCTCGGTCTTACCAACCTGATCATGTCTCCCTTACAGACCAAGCCAGTAGCATTTGCCGTGAGGACAAATGTCGGCTACAACCCTTCTCCCAATGACGATGTGCCTGTCCAGGGAATGTCTATTTCTTTCGAACCCAAAGACTTTCTTCATATCAAAGAGGTAAGGGCAGTTGACAGAATGGGATCTTGCACAGCATTTGAGGGGTGGGTCACACACTAGTTCTGCAATGTACACGCAGCCTGCAAAATAATCCAGAGCTGCTGTCTTGGGCAATATGAGTGTAATTTGGTGCCATCTTGAGTTTTGAGTTTCAGGGATTTTAATTGGGATTTTACCGGTTTAAATCTTAGAATTTATTGTTAATCTTATTGTTTATTATTATCAGTGTATTTTAAATGATGTTACCCACCCTGAGCCTGGCTTTGGCCAGGCAGGGCAGGCTATAAGTCTCAAAAATAAAGAAAGAAAGAAATATTCTGCCCCCTTTCCCTCAGAAATACAACAACGACTGGTGGATCGGACGCCTGGTGAAAGAAGGCTGCGAAGTTGGCTTCATCCCTAGCCCCGTCAAGCTGGAGAACATGAGGATGATACAGGAACAAAAGATGAGGCAGCACCGGCTCAGCTCCAGGTGGGGAAGGATGAGATGGAGCCGGCAAAGAGAAGGGGACTCCTTGGCTCTGCCCAGGATCCCCTGGGCTCTGCAGAACGATGCCTCTTCTTCTTCGGGTAGAAGCTCCCTGGTATCTCCTGTTAAGAGGAAGAAAGCCCTTGCCCATTACATCATGGCAGGTTTTATGGATCATGTGTGTGGACAGGTATGGGTGGAGTTGCAGTGGTAGGGCTGAGACCTCCCCCATCAGGGATTTTGCTCCCTGAGGAATTTGGATAATTTTGACATGAACAAAGTTGCAGAAGGCAAGGAGGAGGAGTGGACTCAGAGAAAAGGCGGGGTACTCTGAAACGTTACGGAGGCTGAAAAAAGTGGGTTTTAGAAAGATGAAGAGCTGTACTGAAGCCCCAGTTCTGGCCAGCAGAAAACTTGTTCAACCTCCACTTTGTTTGTTGAACCTCCTCAAGAATACTGGGCATTATCCAGAGAGTGAAAGAAACATGGAAACATAGAGCTGGAAGGGACCTCAAGGGTCATCTAGTCCAATCCCCTATACAATGCAGGAAATTCACCTCCCCTCCCCACTCCCCCAGTGACCCCTGCTCTATGCCCAGAGGAAGGCAAAAAAAAAACCAGGATCCCTGGCCAATCTGGCCTGGAGGAAAATTCCTTCCTGACCCCAACGTAGCGATGCCTTGCTTCCAGCACACGGCTCTCGCTTGGTTACAAGAGATTAGCCCCACAGCCTCCCCTCTCCTTCTTTCCCCATCTTACTGAATGCCCGTCACTTTGCAGCAAATCGGGAGACAACTCCACCTCCAGTCTGGGAGACGTGGTGACTGGCACCCGGAGACCCACCCCGCCTGCAAGTGGTAAGTACCAAACAGAGAACAGTATAACCAGCAGCGCCCTCCTACCTGCAGAGTCTAACCCCTCCCTTGATGAAATGAGGAGAGTCTGAAGCATCAGAAGGACACGGCCTGACCTTAGCAAAGCTTTAATATTCAGATTATAGCCAGATTCTCATGGTAATCTTCAGATAGACCTCTGAATGCCTAAACCCTGCCCTACTCACCCATCCTCAAATTTACACACATATTATACAATACAAATGGGCATTTCCTTTCCATTTATTATTTCTGTTTCATTACCCAAATCAATTTTGGTTCTTTTCCCCTTTCTGGTCATTCCTTTTCATTTGTTTTTCTTGCCTTTTCAGTTTGTATTCTCTCTCCTCCCCCCCCCCATTTTGTTCTACTTACCCCTTTCCCTCCTCCCTATCCTTCTCCCAGGTACCTTGGACATGACTAACTTAGCTTATGACCCCGACGCCCTTGACTTAGAGGAGGATGAGGAGGCAACCGAGGAGCACCTGCGCATCCCTAAGACTAGCGTTAGCAGCGTCACCACGCCCCCCTCCGCCACCAAGCGCATGGCCTTCTTTAAGAAGGTAATGGCGCACTCCCCATGCACCTGCTTGCCATATGCCCATGGAATGCCTTCCTGTGTGTGTAGGCTGTTTCTGCCTAGAATTCAGGGACTGAGGATGGAAGGAGAGGGAGAGGGATACTCGTGGAGCCCATCTTGAACGTGTGTCCTGCGGTATTTGCATTGCTTGGTGCATCAGCCAGCATGGTGTAGTGGTTTGGAGCGGTAGACTCTAACCTGGAGAACTGGGTTTGATTCCCCACTCCTATACATGAAGCCAGCTGGGTGACCTTGGGCTAGTCACATTTCTCTTGGAGCTCGCTCAGCCTCACCTACCACACAAGGTGTCTGTTGTGGGGGAGAGGAAGGGAAGGAGATTGTGAGCAGGTTTGATTCTCCTTAAAAGGTAGAGAAAATCAGCATATAAAAACCAACTCTTCTTCATCATCATCAACCAGACAAAACAATGGCCTCCGAAAGAGGTGTTACATGAAAGAGGTGTTACTTCTCAGAGGTGGAACAGAGGGGTTACCTGTTCTGCAATTGTAGCATGCATGAGCATATGAGAAATTCTGGTATGTTCCAGTGATACACCATTCTGTGCATGTAAGAGTTGAGCTACAAGATGCATCAGCAACCAAGCCATACCTTGTGTGGTCCTTGGTAAAAGATGGATCCAACAGGGTATGTCTCCTTTCCCCCCATTCCTCCTTCCTTCTGTGCCGTGGGAGGGCAAAGGTGACTCAGAATGGTATGTTCTGACCGTCCTCTCCTTCTCCCACTCCTTCTCCCAAATACAAACCCCAGAAAGTTGTTCCGTTCCTTTGCCCCTTGGGAAATGTGCAAGTGGTATATTCCATCTATTCTCCCTTACATGGGAATTAGCACTGGGTGCAATTCTTCCCTGAACAGGTGGAGCATTTTGACCTTCTTGCTGGGGCTGAACATTCCAGAAGGAAACCAGCTGGGAGCAAGAGTGGAGCAATTGCCCCCCCCCACTTGTATGCCAGACTGGAGCATCTCAGAGGTCATGGCCTCCCTGGAATGAGCATGAAGGGATGTTCCAGCAACTTTTCCATCCACACAAGGGGAAGGTTCCTAGCTTTTCCCTCATCTAGATATGGCATATATGCCTTTCCGGGCCCTCCCTGTCTTCCTTGGGTGCCGTCTAGAAGAGAGAAGGGCAAAGTTGCCAAGAGACTGGTTGCTCAGCAGCGTCCGCGTATCGGCACCAGAGTTCCAAACGACAGCGGTGGCCCATTCTCCATTACACTGGATAATGCAGGAGAGAAAATGTTGAGCCGGCTTTGGACTGGGTGGCATGAGGAGGTGCTGAAACCTTGGCACTTAGACTGACGGCAGGGGAGCCAACCTCCCCTCCCCACCCCAGCGGTGGGAGCCATTTGTCCCCTCTCCAAAGCAGTTGCTCTCCTGCTTTCCCCAGCGCCAGTTTTTTGTTTCTCCTGTGCCTGCCTGTGCTTTGGCTGGAGTGAGCTGTCAGTAACATGCATGCCTTGTTTGTTTTCTCTTGCCTGTCCCCCTCCCCACTCCCCTGCGTCCCCCACCCCACCCATTAATGGCGATCACGGGACATAGCCAAGCAGAAGCAGAAGTCGGTAAGTAGGCTTATGAACTATCGGTCTGGAGGCGGTGATGGTTTCCGGCGGGTTCTGCCCAGTCCCAGCGAGCTTCTCCTGACCAGCCGGTGACCGTAGGAGGATGACCCTGCCCCCCCCGAAGGTTGTGTGCCTGTCTGTCCCACTATTGGCCACTGGTTCTTGGGGGGCTCCTCAGCAGATGAGGGCTCCAATTCCATGAAAGGTTACCTTCATCTTGAATGTCCAGCATTCAAGCAGATGTGGGAGTCTGATCTAAAGGGCTGAGACCCCAGTGGTACGCAGAGACCCCTTTTTTCTTTCTTCATCCCTGCCCCAGGTTCCTCCCTTGTGCCCCCAAAGTGAAGGTGTTCCCCTTAAGGTTGAAGAAGCTTCACAGTATTCTGTTCCAATAACACCGCTACCTATGCCAATTAGGGACTGTTGACCATGAAAGACCCTAATGGCTTGCTTTCTTCCTGGTTCCCCTCAGACAGAGCACGTCCCGCCCTACGACGTGGTTCCTTCCATGCGGCCGATCATCCTAGTGGGTCCCTCCTTGAAGGGCTACGAGGTGAGGCTTCTAGGCAGGGGTTCAGTAGTACATGGGGTGGGGGAGGGAATGGTGCTGAAGTGGGCAGGCAGTGTGTGGGGGGGTCAGGTTGCTTCTCAAGACTCCACCCCCACCCACCCCCGTGGGGAAGGGTGTATCAAATCAGCACTGGAACGGGCAATTTCACTCTTCATTTTCCCTGTTATTCTTTCCCCAATTGAAATCTCACACACAGCTGCTCCCACACAGCCTCAAAGTTGCTCTTTGCCTTGTGTTTGTGTGTGTGAATATATGGGCACCAGATGTAGGGGAAACACCTCTTTTTGGGAACCTGGCAGGTAGTTTGAAAAAGAGTTCTCCCTTCTTGTTGAGGTCCATTCATGACTCATCAGTCTTACACACTTTGCACCTCTGGTGATAAAGCTGTCATGGCCTAGCTACCTTACACTGTTTAGGGGATTATTTGTATCGGGAGGGGGGGCAGACCTGTGGCTCAGCAGTAGAGCATCTGCTTGGCATGCAGAAGGTCCCAGGTTCGATCCCCGGCATCTCCAGTTAAAGGGACTAGGCAAGTAGGTGATGTGGAAGACCTCTGCCTGAGACCCTGGAGAGCTGCTGCCGGTCTGAGTAGACAATACTGACTTTGATAGACTGATGGTCTGATTCAGTATATGGCAGCTTCATGTGTGTTCAAGCTGAGGGTTCTTACAGGGGAGGGGCTGTGACTTCGTGGCAGAGCATCTGCTTGGTATGCAGAAGGTCCCAGGCTCAATTGCTGGCATTTCCAAATAAAAGGATCAGGCAGTAGATGATGCAAAAGGCCTCCACCTGAGACCCCAGAGAACCTCTGCCAGTCAGAGTTGAAAATACTTGACCTTAATGGACTGACTTAGCATAAGGGAGCTTAAATAATCAGCTGTGGCTTAGTGGCAGAGCACCTGCTTTGTATTAAGAAGGTCCCACATTCAACCCCATCTCCAGTTAAACCGGACCTCCGCCTGACACCCTGCTGCTGATCTGAGTGGACAGTACTGATCTAAGTGGACCAGTGGGCTGGCTCAGGATACTGCAGCATCATTGCTCATGTATAGTATCCTGCCAATAAAGGTGACTGAAACTGCTCATGTCTAGAAGGCAGGTTTTCTTTTCTCTCCTGACCTGCCATCCCAGCAGGTGTGATCTGCACAAGCCTCTTCCAGTGTCTTTCAGCCATGTTGTCGAGCATGCACTGAAGCATACAAACACATACCTGGAGTGTAAGGATTATGAGAACACCTAAACCTTGCAATCAGAGCCAAGAATGTTTCATAAGAACATAAGAAAAACCATGCTGGATCAGACCAAGGGCCATCAAGTCTGTTCATACAGTGGCCAGAAAGGTGACTCTAGGAAGCCCAAAGCAAACAACTGCAGCAGCATTATCCTGCCTGTGTTCCACGGCACTTAATAGAATAGGCATGCTCCTCTGATCCTGGAGAGAATAGGTATGCATCATGACTAGTATTCATTTTGACTGGTAGCCATGGATAGCCCCCTCCTCCATGAACGTGTCCACTCCCCTCTTAAAGCCTTCCAAATTGTCTCACAGCCATCAGCACAACCTGGGGCAGGGAGTTCCACAGTTTAACAATTTAACTACCTACAATTTAACTATTTCAAAAAAGAATGTACATAAACTGATGCGTTCAAGCCATGTTTGTACACATAAAGCCCTCCTTTTCTTTCTTTCTCCATGCAAATTCCAACTTCTGAATTCTGACTTCTGCTCCTGTCTGTCTGTCTTTCATCCCCACCCCCCATTCCTCCTTACCTTCCCAGGTGACGGATATGATGCAGAAAGCTTTGTTCGACTTTCTGAAACGCCGATTTGATGGCAGGTGTGAGCAGCAACCTTTGAGGCAGGGGTTGCGGGGAAAATCAGACACTTTCTACTTGCTGTGTGATCCCTGTGGCTGGATCCTGGTCCTGGGTGCCTGCATTCAGAACCTCACTAAAAGTCAGAGAAAATTAAAAAAGCAAGGCAGCGTTCATCTCCATGAGGCCTCTTGGATGCTTTTGCAGATCCTTTTTAGTAGCACAGTCAACCCATTTCAAATCAAATTTATTAATATGGTCAACTGACCAAGCACATGCCAACACATCAAAATGTCCAGACTCAATAGTTTTGCACCGCAGAATCACAGACAAATAAAGGTGTAAGATCAATAAAAACAACCCCTGATTAAAATTATCAACTTAAAATTTAAAAATTGTAAAATATTCTAAGTATCATTCTCTGATAAAGCTCTGTGTATTTATAGCAACAGCGCAGAACTTGGCAGTTTGGACCGTAAGCTGAGGGTCTTCTCCTAATAGGAGCTTCTTTGCCAAAAGCTCAACTGACTCTTCAGGGAATCTACCAAGCAAGGGGGAAATAAGCTTTGATCTAACTTCGCGGTAGAACGGGCAGCATATCAGTGCATGTTCGATGGTTTCAATGTTCCCTGTCCCACACGGACAAAACCTCTCTGATCTAGGGATCTTCTTATATTTCTAAAACAGCTGATGGTAGGACTTGACATCTGTCAAGGGTAAAGGCCTTCCTATAATTAATAGGCTCAAGATGAGAACAATCAACTCATTTCTAATTTTTTCTTCCCCCTTCCCCTGCTTTTCTAGACCATGAGGACTATATAACTCTTTTTTTAAAAAAGAAAAGAAAGGTGAGATGTTCTGGTACAGTCCACAATAGCCATGCGGATTAGCTTTGGATTTTACACATTAACAGATCACTTCAGGATACAATGGTTCCATATTAACATACCACACCCTCATTAGCACATTATCTTGATGCTTACAGGACAATGGTTAGCACATTACCTTTGTTACTTTTTGCAGGACAATGATTCAGCTCAAACCCAACCCCTTTCTGACTATATATTACTCTTCCTACACACTTGACACTGAGAGACACTGTCCTTCAGTGTTACTCCTGTGAAGATGCCGGCCACAGCTGCTGGCGAAACATCAGGAAAGAAAATACCAAGACCACGGTCACACAGCCCGGATAACCTACAAGAACCAATGAACTCTGACCGTGAAAGCCTTCGACAATATTTTGTTCTGGTATCTGTTAATGCACAGCTAGATTCACTGGTGCCCTGACCTGGATGGCCCAGGCTAGCCTGATCTCATTAGATCTCAGAAGCTAAGTGGGATTGGCCCTGGTTAGTACTTGCATGGGAGAACACCAAGGAAGTCCAGGGTTGCTATGCAGAGGCAGGCAATGTCAAACCACCTTTGTTAGTCTTTTCCCTTGAAAACCCTATGGGGTCACCATAAGTCGTCTGCGACTTGACGCCCACCTTTACACACACACATTCACCGGCGCTTTGTCACTTCTTGTAGCTCATAATGTCTTGAAACCTACTTTAAAAAAAATGAACATGAAATGAGTTAAGTTTATGTTAACATGGCTCCCCGCATGGTGGCACAATAAGAATGATGGCCTAGATGTCTCTGTGATAGTATCGGAATGCCTTGGGAATTATCTGTTGGATGCCCACTTCTCTCTGTCTTCCGCAGAATATCCATCACGCGTGTGACAGCCGACATCTCCCTGGCCAAGCGCTCTGTCCTCAACAACCCTAGCAAACACACCATCATTGAGCGCTCCAGCACCCGCTCTAGCCTAGGTGAGGTTGCGTTGAGATCCTGGGGGAAGGGGGACTTGGACCGTTACCCTCTTCGTCCTTTTCTTTCTGGGGCTGTTTCCACACAGATGTTTTGTTCTGCCTCGGTTACAGCAGTGCTGTTTTTGAGAGCACCCACATGATGCCATCCTCTGTTTATCCCGCTTCTGCATTTCCTCCTTACTTTGCTGTGACCTCTTCTAAATGGTTCAGCACGATCTTTTTAGAAAGATTACAGTCAAAGTGTCTTTGGACACTATGTGGATGGAGCATCGGACCAAGGCCCATCAAGTCCAGCCGTCTGTCCGCACAGTGGCCAACCAGGTGCCTGTAAGAAGCCCACAAACGACTGCAGCAGCATACTGCCTGTGTTTCACAGCACCTAATATAATGGAAAGGGATCCTACCCACATCAGCATCATTACCTCAGCTCCCCAAATCAGCATTCCACACCTCTACCAGAGGGATTTTTAGGTTATTATTGATAGATCCCTGTAGTGCAATAATGTAATTGTATATTGCAATTCCCAGCTTGCTTCCTTTTTAAAAAGATTATCTGGCTTATTTCCTTGCAAAGTTGTAAGGCAAAGCATACAAACTACATTTCCCCTTATAACTTCCCAAGGGAAAGGGCTAGACGGTTTCAATGAATGCTGGGAACTGGTAGATTGTAGCAATAGAGCATTATACTGTTATAACACTGTAGTGATCTAGCACAGGGGTCCTCAACATTTCTGAACCTATGGGCACCTTTGGACTTCTAACATAGTCTGGTGGGCACAGTGACAAAATGGCTGCTGCAGGAGGCGGAACCAGTAACCGCCATGAACCAAGAGGAAAGGCAGGATCTAAATGTGTTAATAAATTAGTTAATAAAATGGCGGCGGCTTACCTTCAGTCAAACATTTAAGATCCTTGTGCTGTGGTAGCATCTGCTGCCAAAGCAGTGTTTGGCAGCACCAGTAAAGGTGTTGATGGGCACCTTGTTGGAGACCCTGATCTAGCGATTCTCACTGGGGGTTTTTAAAGCCCTTCAGTTGGGGGGGGAGGAAATGTTGGCTTCATGGACTGAGGCAAGGAAAGTGTGAGGAAAACTGCCGTGTGGATGCTCTGCTGCCTGTGTCTTCGCAACAGCAACAAATCATCACCGTGGGGAGGCAGCCTGGGCATAGAAGGCAGGAGTGAGAGCTGACCGCATCCTCAGTGTGATTGCGTGGCACTAACTGCTTGCATGAGCAGCCTTCTAAGTTTTCCTAGCCGGGGTCGCTCCAATCTGTATCAGCCAAGAGCAGCTTTCCCCAGATGCCTCTGAATTTCCCACAGTGCCGTGCAACGTTGCCTCCTCTTTCCCTGTTCCTTGCAGCATTGCTCTTGCAAGCCCACATCCTTTAGCACGGCATTGTGAAATTGCCACATGATGTGTTTTCTAGGATGGAGGTGTGTGTGTCCTCTTTTGTCATAACTGATGTGGAAAATGCTCCCAAGATTACCGGTTTGGGCGCTGGAAACATTTCCACATTTAAGTGCATGCTGTCCAGTGTTTGTATATGGAAATAAGATTCCCTTCATGCCTCTTGACAAGCCATTCGGCGTGTCAGCTGTTTCCTCTGTTTTTCCCCTCTCCCCTTGCCATGGTGTCAGATTTCAGGGGCACCTATTACTGCTTCTGAGAAGACCACCGACTCACTCTTCTCTTTTTCCCCCCTCTCCCCACAACCTTCCTTCCCTTCCGCCTGCGCCTCTTCTTTCCTTCTCTGCTCCTGATACAGATGTCTTGGGTATGTAACCTTTAGCCTCACAAATTCTTAGCCGCCCCAATGCAAATGTAACTATATTTGGATGCAAAAAAGATAATCAATAAGGGTGGATTGCATCTAAATAGCTTTTTTTCTTTCCGGAGGAAAAAAAATTCACAGCTACAACAAAGGCATATGTTTTGGTTTTGCCAAAATATGATGTTCTGTTGTTCATTTTGAATTTTTTTTCATTGCATTTGAAAAATGAAAAATGGTGAGTCACCAAAGATATTCATTTTTCAGAGCCTTTCAACTGCTAGAATATAACAACTAAAACAAATTGAGAAAATTATGCTTTTCAAAAAATTTCAAAAACACTGTTGTGGTCCAACTAATAATTTCTGTCCACAAAATGTTAAAGGAGCTATTTGGCTGTAAAATGTTTTGTATACATCTATAAGAATTTAAGGTCAAAATAAAGACTGGTTCATTTTTAATATGAATCATATAAATTGGAATGAAAAACTAAATTTTAAAAAGTTGTTTGCAAAGAATAATATGCTTAGAATCAGTTGGGAGTGCGGGGGCGGTCTATTAGTTTTGGTGATGCCTAGTTGGAAAATGGTAAGAAATCCAGTAAAACAGTTTCAGGTCTCAGTGACTCCATGGGGAAATGAGTTAACCATATGCTCTCATTCCCCATAGAAGTCAGTGACATTTCAAATTTTTTAACTTTGGCTGGATCATGCACTGATTTTGGTAACTGCAGTGAGGAGTGTAGTCTGAATCATGTACTTTCTTTCATGTTTCCTTAATGTCCTCATTCCAGCCTAGTCAGGGGGATTTAATGCAACCATTCCCGTACAACCAGCAGTGCCTAAGCACAAGCCAGATCCCCGCATTCAACCTGATGCCTGCTCAGTTTGGGGTCCCTTCTACACAGAGGGGGCTTTTTCGCATTCTCATTTTCCTCACTTCTAAGTTCCTGTTTCTTCTGGGGGGGTTTCCCCCAGTTTCTCACGTGTTTTGCTCCCTCTAGTGGTCGATTCGTTATAACACAAGATTAACTCTGGCATTAAAACCTGCAGTTTAAATCTGCAGGAAGATATGCTGGACCTAAACCTGTTTTATATTGAATCGACCACTAGAGGGAGCAAAATACATATGGAACTGAACCTCCCCCCTCCCCCGAAGAAACAGGAACTTACAAGCGAGGAAAATGAGAATGCAGAAAAGACCTATGTTGTGGGGAACCTGCTATATCTCTCTCCCAGGCATGAATGTGCAAGTGCACTCTGCCACCCCACATGCCACCTGGTCATGTTTTTGGGGAGGGAAAGTGCAGGGAGACGAGTGTGTGCCAGGGCCAACCCAAGACATTTCGGTGCATGAGGCAAACAATCCAAATAACCTCCTTCCTCTCCCCTTCTTCCCACTTCCACTAATTAGCATGGAGTGCAATCCTCGAGGGAGTTCCTGTATACCAGACCCACTGAAGCTGCCCAGAAGCAGCCTTGTGCTCTTGAGAAGCTGTGGTTCTGTGGCAGTTGCCCAGGATAACTTCCTAGTGGATTACAGCCCATGGGTGGACTTTCCCTGTCTCCCACTTTGTCTCCTTTAACAGTGCCCCAGCTCACTGCTTCCAGCAGCTGCCTCTCTTTGCCTTGTGGTAGTGTTGCCTCTGGCAAACGCAGGTCTCTGGGTTGGGGCGAGGGTGCGCTGTTCAGGAACCAGAAGGACATCCTGTATCCCACAAGGCAGAAAGAGTTGGCCAGTGCATCCTTCCCAAATGCAGCATCTTTTGTAGTTCCAATACCTATCACGAGGGATAACTGTAGCTTCATACTCAGCCTTCAACTGAGGAAAACCAGAGTAGGTCACAGGTCAGTTTGTGGGTGCAGAAATGAAGTCCCTGGCAGTGAGCAGAATCTAGAGCAGCCAAAAGCAGGTGGGAATGGGGCTGCAGCTCCTTGCTGTAGCCCTGCTGACCCTCTCTCCCTCTTTCCTGCGGTCTGCTTCCTGCCCCGGCAGCTGAAGTGCAAAGTGAAATAGAGCGCATCTTCGAGCTGGCCCGCACACTGCAGCTGGTCGCCCTGGATGCCGACACCATCAACCATCCGGCTCAGCTCTCCAAGACTTCACTGGCGCCCATCATTGTCTACATCAAGATATCTTCCCCCAAGGTGAGTGGATGCTAGGGTTGCCAACCTCCAGGTACCAACTGGAGATCTTCTGCTATTACAACTGATCTCCAGCCGATAGAGATGGGTTCCCCTGGAGAAAATGGCCGCTTTGGCAGTTGGACTCTATGAAGATGTGTAGGGTAACCAGTCAGAGCTATACCGCTGTTAGGGCCTTCAGACAAAACTCTTTCATAATGCAGGCAGGTCCCGACAGGTGCCACTCAAACCTCACATTTCTTTTCTTTTTATAAATTTTTTATTATTTTTCCAGAATTATTAATCACATAGTTTAACAATTGACATAAACAATAAAAAGTAAAAACAAATAGGAAACATTGTTAAAGATATTTGTGTATAATCAAATATTGACTTCCCCTACACCTCCCTCCATCTTGTGATAAATTAGTAATCTCTTTTGCATAAAATTCTAATCCTGATATTGTTGCTAATATTTATTAATAGTTAGTACTATCATATAAAAGAAAGAAAAAAGGGAAAAGAAAATAAAAGAAAGAAGAAGAAAAATAGTGAATCTCACTAATAATAAATGGATTCGTATAGTAGAAAATATTTAATTACTTCCATTAAAAATTAATTATTTTGTAAGTCCTCCATTTCTCCCTAACACTCATTTAATACATTTTATATTTCTAGTAAATTAATATCGTATATGGTTCTGTTTCCATTATAGCCAATCCTTTTAATCGGTTCCTTTTTAATCTCATCCATCTTTTAAATTAGTCCCTTTGTCCGGAATTTCCAGCATTTCCTTCTTTTCGTCATTAACAGTATGCGTCGAAGAGCATCCTTGGAAATTGTTGGTAGAGTCTCTTCTGCAGATAGATGATCTCCATGGTAAATCCACGTTGCAATATCTTGCATCTCAAATTCAAAGAAAAGGATCCTGATTGCCCCAGTTTTTCTACTCATTAAGTCCTCCAAGCAGATGTTGAAAACTTCATCAGGCAGATTGAAGAGACAGAGGTCAAAGTCACTCACATTCAGATCCGTTGTTGTCAGCTGGGCTATTGCAGTTTGTTTATTGTAGTTCTCGATTTCCTTTGCAGGATTCTTCTGTTCTTCATCTTTCTTGTCAACTAGAGGACCCTCTAGTATCACCTCTGACCTCATTGTGATAATTTGGGTTTTTATGTCTTTAAGATCGTCTAAGATGATATCCAGTTTTTGATTAATAAGTTGGCATGAAATGTTCATCAAAGCAGAGAATTGTTCCATCTGTTTAGTCAGATATTCCATGGTTGCTTCTTCTGAGAATTTCTGTTGAAACTCAGTTGGTAAAATCCAGGCCAATATACCAGTGTAGTAAAACTCAAACCTCACATTTCACCCCTAAACTCACTGTGCCTCTTATCAAGCCATCTGGTCTACCATTGATAGGGTTGCCAACCTCCAGGTACTAGCTGGAGATCTCCTGCTATTACAACTGATCTCCAGCCGATAGAGATCAGTTCTCCTGAAGAAAATGGCCGCTTTGGCAATTGGACTCTATGGCATTGAAGTCCTGCCCCTCCCCAAACCCTGCCCTCCTCAGGCTGTGCCCCAAAATCCTCCTGCCGGTGGCGAAGAGGGACCTGGCAACCCTAGTGGATGCCCTCTGCTATTCACGCCACCTTCCAAATGGATTTGGGAGAAATGGTGAGTTGACTATAGGATTTTGGTAACTGGTCAACTTTAAGGATTCTACAGAATCCAGTGGGGGTGTGAGGGGTGCTGCACATGCTGGAAAGGCCATAAGTTAACAAATGTTGTCCTAAGGCAACTGGCGGTTCCTCCTGGCAGAGAGGAGAAAGCCATTAAGGATGTGCATTTCTTTCCAAGCTAATGAAAAAAAATGAACCAAAAATGCCCAATTAAATTACATTGATTTTTGTCCATTATGTCAAATTGGAATATTGACTTCTGAACATATGCCATTCATTTTATTAGTTTCATTTCCCTGGCACTCAGCAGTCCAGTTAGAGAGGTCAATTAAGTCAGAAGGAGGGGGAAAGAGTGAAGAGAGGCCCGTCTCTGAAACTGGCTGTTCCCCTTCCAATTTGTTTTCTCTGTTGAACAAACTGTGCCACCAGAAGGCTGAGCTACATCATGAGAAAGAACATGTGGGAAAGGGTTAACGTCCTTGTGCAGCACCCTCCCTGGTCTTTAGGGGATGCTCCTTAGAGCAATCCAACAGGATAGAGATCTCCTCCTCCTCCTCCTCCTCCTCCTCCTCCTCCTCCTCCTCCTCCTCTTCTTCTTCTTCTTCGCATATTTTGCACTTAATTTGTAGACTCTTTATTTTATTGTAATGCAAGTAATATGACCTTTGAGCAACTTCATGAGCATATTTTCAAAGATATTCCTGCCACCATGAGAGTTAGAATCTTGGGTTTTTTAAAAAGGTTTCAACAAGAATCTGTGAATCACACAGCCTTGGATGACTCATGGTTAGTCTAGATACTTAGTCTCACCTGCGGCTTATTTTTCTCATCTTGAGCCAATAAATTATAGGAAGGTCTTTACCCTTGCCAGATGCCAAGCCCTCCCATTGGCTGTTTTATAAGGGAAATATAAGAAGATCCCTAGATCAGAGAGGTTTTGTCTGTATGGGACAGGGGACATTGAAACCATCACACACGCACTGATATGTTGCCCATTCTACTGTGAAGTTAGATAAAAGCTTATTTCCCCCCTACTTGGTAAATTCCCTGATGAGTCAGTTGAGCGTTTGGCAAAGAAGCGCCTATTAGGAGAAGATCCTCAGCTTGTTGACTGGTGACAGTTTTACAATCAACAGGTTCATCCCTTGGTGTCTATATAGCCCAATAAAAGCCACCAAGGCAGGAGAAAGTTTACAGATTTATTATTCAGCTGAATAACAGGCTTTAGTCCAAAGGCAGAAGCAACCATTTTTAGTCCAACATAAGATTATATACTTGCCAAGATGTCAGTCATTACAAAGGTCATGTTCTCCTCCTCTTTACATCATTCTTTCCTCACCTTAGACACACAAGGTCATGTTAAGCCCACATCATATCTCTCCATGCGACCCATGATCAGAAAATGGAGGCAATTCTGCCTTTAGGGTGGGCAATTTACAATGCTAATGAAGTAACACCTCTTACTCTGGCCTTGGCCGAGGCAACTGCTTCATCAGCAGGCTAATAGAACAAATGGTGCTCAGAGCAGGGAACCACATCAGATGTCCATGAAGCTACAGCTCCTTTTATCTACTTCAGGGAGCTGCTCTCATTATTTTCATTAACCCTTAGCTCAGGCCTACAAGCTTACGCTCCAAACTGCCAAGTTCTGCGCTGTTGCTACTATAATACACAGAACTTTATTAGAGAATGATCGTTAGAATATTTTAGAAATTTTAGAAATAAGATGATAATTTTAACCAGGGGTTGTTTTTATTGATCTTACACCTTTATTTGTATGGGCAGTCTGTGATTCTGCGGTGCAAAACTATTGAATCTGGAAATTTTGATGTGTTGGCATGTGATTGGTCAGTTGACCGTATTATTAAATTTGATTTGATGACTCATGGTTTTGTGGGTTGTATTTTTTTTTGTCGTCAAGTCACAGCTGACTTATGGCGACCCCTGGTGAGGTTTCCAAGGCAAGAGATGTTCAGAGATGGTTTGCCATTGCCTGCCTCCGCATCTCACCCCTGATATTCCTCGGAGGTCTCCCATCCAAATATTAGCCAGGGTTGAGGCTGAGAGTGCGTGACCAGCCCAAGGTCACCCAGCAAGCTTCCATGGCAGAGTGGGGATTTGAACCTGGGTGTCCCAGATCCTAGTCCAACGCCTTAACCACCATACCCCACTGGCTCTCATGGGCTGTACAGGGGTGACGTTTATTGAGATTTATCAGTGTTTCTGGAGACACCAGAGCTGGGAACTCTCATCTTGTCCAGATATGTAGGGTTTTCACAACCAGGAGTGAAACATGGGATCTCTTTGATATCCCAGCATCTCCCTGTTGGCTGAGTAGGTTCTGACAGCAAGACCCAGAATGTCTAAGGCCCTTTTACACATGTGGAAGGGAGAACTGAAAAGGAGCTGTCCCTTCTGTGTGATGGGGGGGGACCATGCCAAGGACAGCATCCTCTTTATGCGTACGCCCATTTGAATCTCCCAGTGGGGAGTGGAGACCAGATGTTCAGGATTTGTAAGTTCCAAGTTAGGTTAGCAATCTTCCTCTGTTTCATTTCTTTTACTAGCCTGCACTCTAGTCCTGTAACCTGCATTTTTTCTAGAGTTTTGCCCGTAGAATGAAGGTTGCATTAGTTTAAGAGAAAGTGATTGCCTGGATTCCTACCTACGCACCTTGCTGTGGCTTATGTTACCAAAGCAGCCCTGGTTTGGACGCTCCTTTTTCCCAGTCTGTTTTGGTTCCGGTTTCTTTAGTCCTGTGGTTTCTTCTTTCCTCTCCCTGTTCCTTACCCAACAGGTGCTGCAGCGATTGGTGAAGTCGAGAGGCAAATCCCAGGCGAAGCATTTGAATGTGCAGATGGTGGCATCGGACAAACTGGCACAGTGTCCTCCAGTGAGTACCACAGCTGGCATGGGGTGTCCTCATGACCTGGCAAATAGACGGTGTGTACAATCTGATATCGTAGGCATCGAGTCCATTTGGAATACATCTTTAAATATATACCTGGGCTGTTACTAAATTGTTTTATCTGTTGATTTATGTGTATGTGTGCATAATATGTTTTACTAGACCACTGAAGAAGGCCTGGGGGCTGAAACGCGTTTGGCAGGTTGTTTTAGATTATCAACACAGACACACACACCCCAGAGAACACCAAGATCAGTGGATGAGAACCTACTGGTGATCCCTGGCCCTAAAAGCGTGCAGTTGTCCTCAATATGAGCCAGAGCTTTCTCAGCCCTGGCTCCAGCCTGGTGGCATTCTCTGCCTGGTAACATCAGGGCCCTGTGGGAAAGACCCTCCACTCTTCCACCAGGCTTAGAACTGAGAACAGCCACTGATATCACCTTTACTGGCCTTTTCAGCCATGGCCCACCTGGTGGAACCTTAAAAGGTTCCATAGGGCCTGTAAGATGGAGTTATTCCACCAGGCCTATGATTGGGGGCAGCAGCAGGTTGTCATCTATGCTGGCCTCCCTACCCCCTCTACACATACACACACACACACACACACACACCTCGGTTTAGTGACTGTGTGGGATATTAACTGCCCTGTTGTACTCTCCATCGGTTGTCCTGGTTGATTAAGCGCCATCGATTTATTTAGTTAGTATTGTATGCTTTAATAATTTTAACTGGTAGATGTATTATGATCTTATTATTTTATTGTAATCAACCTGTTGTTACCTGCCCTGAGCCCAGCTTTAGCTGGGGATTGAGGGCGGGTTAGAAATTAAATCAAATAAATCAATAAACAAATTTCATAGTTTTATTGAGTTCTTTCCCACCCAACCTTTGGGTACCCTACTTTGTTTTCAGGTTGCGTCTCCCCCCCCCCCCCCGTTTTGAGCCATAGTGTAGCCATGTCAGTGAAGGCCAAGTAAAGAATTGAGGCTTGACCCAGTGATAGTCCAGCACCATTATCTGTCCTTTCAGTTTAAGTCTCCAAAAGTCTGCAATTCTCATCTCATGGGGAAAACCAACCTTTAACACATATCCTGCTTTCTTAAGCATAGCAGTCAGTAATTCTTTTCACACTAGTAGAGTGAGATAGATTGAGATAGTAGTATTCTTAAAAGTCTGTTAAGAAGGACATATGGATTACTTTTCTATTGGTTACAATTTGGTGCAGTATGGAGTTGTCATTGTGTAACTGGTGTCAGTCATATCGTCCTTTATTGGCATAAAATCACTATACATACGGTAGCATGTAAAAATATAAATGCTTGACATATAACCTTACAAAATGATTAAAAGACACTTGCATAAGATAGTGTTGTAATACATCTGTCTATTTAACTGATTTGCGGCGTTCTATAGCAAACTTTAAAAATTGTGCTACCTTCTCCAGAACATGGGGCAAATAATTATTCAATAGAAAGGAAGCATTACAGGAATCAGAAGCATTCAGTCTACATGTCTACAGAGGGCTTAGTAATTCATTACGAATTTCTGAATAGAAAGTCCGATAAAATAAAACACGGACAGCTCTTTCAACACAATTACTGCCACAGGGACAAAGTCTGTCTGATTGGGGGATTTCACGAGTAACTGGTGTAAAGGTTCTTCAAGATCCTGACATCAGTTTGCCTGTATATGCTTTTGCTTGTAAAGTTGTCAGCATCTTGGAACTTCCTTAGGAACAGATGCTCACCTTGATCATGATCAATCAATAAAGAAAAGAATTTCTACTTCAGTTATTGGTAATGATTTGGACCCTTTCTTTGAACCCAGCTAAAATTTGTAATTTCCCCGTCTCCCCTCCTCTCAGGCCTTCCACTTTGCATCTTGGGCCATGCAGAACACCGTTACCAAAATTGCTTTTCTTTCCCGTCTTCAGAGACTAGGCTCAGGGCAGGGACAGTACCATTTCAGTGTTTGGTACAGCATCTAACACAGTGCTGTGTGTGTGTAAAGTGCCATCAAGTCACAGCTGGTTTATGGGTTTTCAAGGCAAGAGACATTCAGAGGTGGTTTGCTGTTGCATGCCTCTGCATAACGACCCTGTTATTCCCTGGTGGTCTCCCATCCAAATACGTACCGGGGCTGACCCTGCTTAGCTTCCAAGATCTGATGAGATTGGGCTAGCCTTGGCCATCCAGATCAGGGCAACACAGTGCTAAGGAGAGGTGAAAAACCCATCCTGTTCATCCTTGGCAGGCGACTGGCTCCTTCCTTTCCTCCCCCTCCCCAATTACTTACAATCTCTGTTTTTCTCCCTCTTGCCCTTCCCATCCTCCCATCTCTATTGCTGTAGGAATTGTTTGACATCATCCTGGATGAGAACCAGTTGGAAGATGCCTGCGAGCACCTGGCTGAGTACCTGGAAGCCTATTGGAAGGCCACGCATCCTCCCAGCAGCAACCCACCCAATCCGCTGCTGACGCGCACCATGGCAACAGCTGCCTTGGCTGCCAGCCCCGCCCCCGTCTCCAACCTCCAGGTACAAGTGCTGACCTCACTGAAGCGCAACCTGGGCTTCTGGGGAGGGAGGGGCAGCCTGGAACAGGGGCAGAGCGGAGCTGCCCACAGCCCCCGAATGGAAGAGCACGAATTGTAGCTTCCCCCAAAAGTGTGCTGGAAAGAAGAAACGAGCCTGAGGAAGCCCCACTGATGAGGCTTCCACTTTCCCATAATGGACATTTTTGGAGCTGCTACCAGGGAAAGGAGACATCTCTCCAGCCCGCTCTGGGTTCGCTTTTCCGAAAAGTTCCTTGCTTAAAGATTCCTCTTCCCCTCTCAGTCGTGCACTGAATTTGACATCAGGATGACGTCTGGCTCAACGCATCAACAAGGCATCCCATTTTCCCCACTGCCTTCATCTTTGGAGAAATGCATCCTGGGATGCTATAAAGGGAGGCCTCTGAGCTATGGACGACTGGTTCATGTTGAAGGGCAGATCCTGTGAGCTGACCCCAGTTACCTTTGTAGGTGCCAGGTTTGTCCCATTTGCCAGCAGGGTACAAACCTGTGTGGCTGAGGTGCCCATGAGCAGCAATTTCAATCTGGGCATCCTCTCCTGCCCACATCTTAATCCTCATTCTTTTTATAACGGAGTGGATCTAGACAAGTGTTCCCCAACCTTATGACAAGCGATGCCTTTTCCTATCATTTAGAAGGGCCAGACCAGATGGGTGCTGAGAGTTCTGAACGTGGAACTTTCCATTCGCCTCATATTTGGCCTTGAGTGACAGGAATTCAGTTGCTATGAAGGGGTCTGAAAGATCACGATTCTCGGATCTCCCCTCTGGGCAACCTGCAGACATCTAGATTTCTCCAGTTACAGGAGAACCTGCCGAGGAAACTCCATCTGCTGGATTCCAACCGCTAAATGTGCAAAACCGACACTTAAGGTTTTACCAGCGTGCCCTGAATTCACTCACTGGTGCGCTGTGGGTTGTTATCTTAACTGTTCCCTGTGTCTTTGCTGATAAGTTTGTGTTGTAGCCCAGGACCTAGATTGTTTCATTGGATTGGCTGATAGCCATAGCAAGCTAGTCTGACACCTGTCAGATTCATCTCCATAAGGGCCTAAACAGAGGAGTTTGTACAAGGCAGATACAGGCATATAGGGTTCTTCCTCGTTCCAATATTCCTCACTTGTGTGTCCCTATAGCTTTGTAGTGGTTGTTGTTTTCCATGCACATTTAGCTCCCTCTAGTGGTTGATTTGCTATTACATCGCTTTATGTCCGGCATACGATTCCTACAGTTTACGTCAGGAAAATATGCCAGACATAAAGCGATGTAATACTGAATCGACCACTAGAAGGAACAAAATGCGTGCAGAAAAGAAAAACACACACCAAAGCAATAGGGACGCAGAAGCGAGAAATATTAGGATGCAGAAGAGCCCAACTTATCATAGTCCACTGTTAAAAATATGTATATGGTGATTCCCCACCACCATTCACTCAGACACAGATGTAGATGTGCTTCAAGTATACATTGGAGTGTGTGGTGAGGAACACCGCATTCTTTTAAAAAAGTTCAGATTTTGAAGTTGTGAACATGCATAGGAAGCTAGCCCTGTGCAATAAGCGTCTCACCGGAACATTGTGCTGTTTTAAGTCCGATGGGTCCAACAGGTCAGTGCTGGCAAGCCATACGTGTCCTGCTTGATGTTGCGTTTCACTGTGTTGCTCGTGGGTTCTCAAACAGGGTGGTGGACCTGTCTCATGTGGTGTAGGCCGTTACCATGGAAGACGCTTGTGTCTCTTTGAATTCCTTCCCCCAGGATCAGAGGACAGGTTGATTCATTTTCCAAACCCAGGTGCAGCCGCTGAAGCCATGGCCAAAGCCACGAGTGCAAAAACCATGGCTCAAAACCAGTTTCTAGCAACCTGCTAGAGAACCATGAGAGGTCCTGTTGAAGCTGCCCTCTATCAGCTGGGCCATCTGCAATTTTTGGCAATGCTTCCTGAGACACCCCAATGTATACTTTCTTCACCTTCTTAGCCTATTGGACAAGGAACACACACTGCCCTGAAAACATTGGCTTCGTGTAATTGTGTTTAGGATTAAATTGTTCAGGGGTCCCCAACCTTTTTGATCCTGTGGGTACATTTGGAATTCTGACATGACATGGTGGGTGCATCAACAAAATGGCTGCTGTGGGAGGCAGAGCCAGCCACACAATGATTACCACAGCTTAACTTCAGTAGCACAGGGTAGATCTTTGTGCTGTGGTGGCAGCTGCTGCCAAAGGAACATTTAAAATAATCTGCATGGCCAATCAGATCTCCAATAGACAGTAAGAAGCCTTGCTGGGCCCCTCCCACTTCCTAAAAACACTCGGAGGGTGCCAGAAAAGGCATCAGAGGGCACCATGATGCCCACAGGCACCGCGTTGGGGACCCCTGGAATATTTTGTCCATGGTTTGTCAGAAACGTAGAGAGGTCCTCAAGCCTGTGTTTGGGAAGCTTGCATCTAACCTGTTTCCAGCTGTTGCTGTGGCTCTCTGGCCACGCTAACCCTGCTTTGTCTTTTTCTTCCTTTCTTATGCATGGTGTGCGGTGAATGCATCTTACAAACAGGGACCCTACTTAGTGCATGGGGAAGAGCCTCACAACGCCGAGCATACCGGCCTGCACAACTGCTCGGGGCAGCCGGTGGGGCGTGGCCAGATCCAGCCAGTGCAGCATCCCTCCCACCTGGCCGCCCGGGGCCTCTCCCGCCAGGATACCTTCGATTCGGAGACCCAGGGCAGCCGTGATTCTGCCTACACCGAGCCGGGGGATTCCTGCATGGACATCGAGACCGATCCCTACGAGGAGCCGGAGCCCCATGGCCCGGGCCACCGCCACCACCAGCGCCAGCCCTCCTGGGACGCCGAGGAACCCGACCGACAAAACCACAACCGGCCTCTGCGCGGGCGGGGCAAGGGGCGGGAGCGCTACTGCCAAAATGAGGAGGGGGAGGAGACGGTTGGCCACAACCAGAATGATGTCGAGAACTGGGGGCGTGACGCTTATATCCATTAAGGCCCTGGGGGGGCATGGCTTTGATCCACTGGGGAGGTGGCCTCCTCCCCCTCGCAGCCTTGGGGGTCAGCGGCTGTCTTTAATTCAGTGCCCCGCCCCCAGGGAGAGATGTGGCCTGCCCAAGGCTTGGTCTTCATCTCCACCAGGTGGTGGTAGGTGGGCGGGTGCAGCGCTTGTATTCCAAAGGCTCTGCCATCGCCAGCCAGGTCTGTGAGTTTACTCCCCTCCCCTCCATTCTCTCTTGAGGACCCCCCCTCTCCCCTGCCCCTTGCCATTTGTGCCAACAACCTCTTTGACCATCCCTGCCCTACCAGCCAGCACTGCCTGGGCTTTTATCACAGCGTCATCCAGAAAAGGAAATCACATCTACCTTAAAGCCCTCTTTCAACTCGGGGTCCCCTTACGGACCTGGAGAGGGAGAGGGCCCGTCTCCATCGGTGCCTAGGGTCGCTCCAAACTCTGTGGCCAGAGCCACAGCGGACAGCAGAATTCCTGACTGTTTGGGTGCAAACTCTCGGGAGCCTTCCCGTCGGACTCCGTCCTAGCCAAACAGCTGCTGAGTGGTTCAGTTGGGTCCCTCTGCAGATTCAGGCTGCCCGTCGTTCTCTTAATTTGCCTGCGTGACGGGGCTCGAACAGGCCACGCCCCGGAGGAAGGGCCGCACGGAAGGCAGAGGCAAAGCCAAGCCCAGTTTTCCATCACAGGATCCAGTCATCACAAGATCCTCTGCAGTGCCTATAAAAGAAATCCAGCCCCGGTCACCTTAAGCCCTCCGTTCGTCCCCATCCTCCAGTGCCTCGGCTCATGACCCTTAGGGATGTATTTTCTCTGCTGGCTAGATCCTGGGTCTGCAGATTGCATGCGTGTGTGGTGGGTTCTGTGGCTGGCAGAGAAGGGGACTTTGGGGCCTGTCCCTCAGGCATGCCTGTAACCAGCCGCCGTCCTGCTCTTAACACTGGTTGTGAAAACCTCTTTCCAGCATGCGTGATTGCTTGGCCTGGGGCATTTGGCGGATGAAAGGTAGGAAATGACTCCCGCTTCTCTGAACTGGGAAGGTGAATCCTTCCAGACAACCTCCTGCTTCCTTTACTGTAGGTACTGCCTTCTGTCACAGTAGGGGAGGGGGCTTCAAGCGCAGCCCCTTTCCCTCTGTTGCCTCTTCCTTTTGCCTTTGAAAGATAAATGGCCTTTTTGGTGAGACTCGGGAAATCAGCTGGCTTTTGTCCTGCACAATAGAAATGGTTTGGGAAGTTTGCTAAGATGAGCCTAATAGCCGTCCTTGGTGTGCACAAGTTCCGGAACCAGCCCATGCTGGATGGCGTCCAAGAGAGAACCACAGGAAACCATGCAGGTTGCGTGAGCCATGCAGCTCTTAGCTGGTTCTGTCACTGCTGACTTCTCTTGAGACCTCCACAGGGCTAGGGACCGGTTGGACCCACTCGGACTGCGAGTTGACCAGCTTGGAGCCTTACGTTGCTCCGCGGAGTGCAAGGGAAAAGCCGCCGCTAGTTGCCCACAGGAATGTCAGCAGTACCCAGCAGATTCCACAGCACCCAGACACACCATCTTGTGCCAAACTTGCTTCATGCCCTTAGTACTGGAGACCTCCTATTTCAAGGGATTGTCCTTCATTCAAGGATGTCACCATTGCAAAGAACATGACGAGCATCCTTCATCTCCAGTCCCCACACACCTTTGGCATTTACCGGGCCTAAGTGCTTGAAACGAGGCAGCTTGCCGCCACCTTTTTTCCTGATGTGTTTCCTTCCTATCCTGCCGGTTGTCTCCCTCTGTCCTCCTCTTTGAGGAATGGCTTGGTCCCAGGTCTGCTCTGTGATGGAAATGAGAGTCCTTGTCTGCGCCTGGGTTTGGGAGCCTGAGGCTACCTTGGTGTGGGGGTTTTGTCATCGTCGTCGTGTTCATTTCCTTGGTGGCGTGAGCCTTCCAAGCTGCTGCCACCATCTGAAGGTGTCCTGCTGCCCTGAAGTTTCACAGCTCCTATCCCAGCTGCCTCCATTCAAACAGCATTTCTATCTTCAGCATGAATGTAGAGGTTTTTCGGGAGAGATTGCTCCTGAGAACTAACTCGTCAGGGAAAAAAGTGACACATGGCCTTAGAATCATCCCTTCAGGCCTTAGGGTATAACCTTATTCTGGGTAATGCTGAAGGAAGAACGTGGCGTACTCAATTGCAGGTGGGACTGATGGAATGTACCCCCACAGACTCGAGATACACAAGGCAGGGTAACACAAGCAATTCGACTTAAGACTTGGGTCGTTTATGCATGGGAGTTTTACCTGAGGTTCGTTGCTCGCTGGACCCATACTTTCCTGTTGGGAATCTCTGCACCAGCAGTCTACAAGCTCAAATCAAGTTCCCACCCCTCGAAATGCTGCTTTGTAATTGGCTTACTTGTAGTGCTTACTGTGAGAGAAAATCCCCCCCAAACCCAATTGCCACATAAAAAAGCCTTTTAAGAACAACAACAAAAATGGAGCAATCTGAAAGGAAGGGGGGGGGGGAATCCAAGCCTCGGTTTCCAAAAGCTTTTCTTCGGCTCAGAAAGAGCTCCAAGGAAGCAGGAAGTATTTTAATCCCCACCTCTTTACACGCTGCTTTGTAATTGGCTGTGAGAGAAACCAAGCTTGCGTGTCCCGCACTTTGCCTTCTGCATGGGGATTTCAACTGGGCTTTGCTGAGGGAAGATGGAAGAGTCGGACTAACAGAGGAATGGGAAGACCCAGACATTGTGAGGGCTGGGCACAGAGTCATCTCTAATGGACGGAAAACTCATGCATAACTCCAAGGAACCACCGATTCAGACCGGGGGCAAACATGAGTAAAAGTACCCATGCATAAACGACCTCGGTGTGGGACGTCGTGTGTATTCAGGAACAGGCTGGACATTTGGACATGTGGCTTCTGACTTACGGAGATGTCACATTGTGTAGCAACCAAGGGGGGCTGGTGTATGCTGGATCTTGCCTTGGTGGGTGGGGTGATGGTGGGCAATATATTTCTGGGTCCTTTTTGACTCCTGTGAATAAGTACCATCTATAGTTCCTGCAGCCCCTTGTAGTCCTGTTATGTGATCCCTTTTGGGCGGGGGTGATCACTGCCTGATGCCCTTGACTGTATGGATCATCCCCTTATTTTCATCTGCTGTCCCTAATTCCAGAGTCTTGTGTGTCCACAGCACTCTTTGTCAGCTGACTTTCTATCAGATGCCACTGCTTGAAATGTTTTATCTGACAATCTCAGCAATCCCATGGCTACGTTCGATGGCTGTATGATGAGGTATGGCGACCTTGGAGGCAGGAAACGAATGTCTGGCTTCCTCTGGCCCAAATCAGTTTTTGCCACACCTTAGGGGTACTTAACAGGGCGAACAATGATGAACCTAGTGCTGAAGTACATGACGACCTTTGAGTTTGTTTCTGGGACGGGCTTCAAATCTCTCTCTCCCCCTCCCACCTGCTTGGAGCTTCACTGTGGATAATGAGCTATTTGCGGTGTTTTTTCCCCAACAGTTCTGGTTGCGCAAGGGTTATGGGGAAGGACTGCTGTTACTTTATAACAGGGGGAAAGAACAAACAGATCTGAACCGCGGCATCTGTGTATTTGTTTTTTATCAAGTTGTTTAAAGGAGTGTATTTTTATTTATTTATTCTTAGCTTTGTCCCTTGGGATGGCATTTTTGGACAATTTTTGTTTTGTTTTGCAGTAGTAAATTGCGGGCAGCTGTGCTAGTCCATTAGAAAAAATATCCCAAAACTAGCCATAATAACACCTTACAAGAGGACTAATTGCAGACCTTGTTACACCTTACGAAGTCCTTGAGTCATGGCCCAGGTCTGTCACAAGGTATACCCCCTCCCAAAGAACATTACGTTCATCTGATTCGAACCTGTTGCTGGTCCTCGGCCCTTAAGAGTGTGCAGCTGTGCTCGACAAGAGCCAGGGCTTTTTTGGCCCTGGTTTTGGCCTGGTGGAACTCCCTCCCTAGTAACATCAGGACCATGAGGGACCTTAAAGAGTTCTGCAGGGCCTATAAGATGGACTTATTCCACCAGACCTACAACTGAGGATGGCCGTGGGTGTCATCCTGCTAGCCTCCTCCCCTTAGGGTTGCCAGGTCCCTCTTTGCCACTGGCAGAAGGTTTTTGGGTTGGAGCCTGAGAAGGTCAGGGTTTGGGGAGGGGAGAGACTTCAATGCCATAGAGTCCAATTGCCAAAGCGGCCATTTTCTCCAGGGGAACTACCAGCTGGAGATCAGTTGTCATAGCAGGAGATCTCCAGCTAGTACCTGGAGGTTGCCAACCCTACTCCCTAGGGCTATTTTAGTCTTGAAAACGGCATGGAGGAGAGGCATAAGCACCAGCTTGTTGCGGTCCCGATCTGAATCGGGCCCCCACACCCCCGGAAATCAAGATTCCAGCACAGACGCCACAACACAGATTGGATTGAAAGTCTTTCTGATGGACCCAAAGACTTGGTAAAGGTGTACTTAGGCCCTAAATGGAATAAACTCTGAAGAATACAAATGCCTGTTTGCATATTTATTATGGTTTACTTGAGCCTAGCAAGAGGACAGTTGTGGTATGGCTGGTTTGAGGATTTTTTTCTAGTGGACAGCTTCTTCGAAAGCCTTATAACGGATGTTTTTGCGAAAGGGAGCAGAAAGGCTTCTCTAAGAATGTGCTTCTGAGTTTTCAGTTGCTAAGGAATGACCGGGCCCCCTCTCCTGCTTTATGTTTGCATCTCTCAGATTTATTCCCCCATTGCATTTTTTGTGTGTGTGCTGGGGAGGAAGAGAGAGATTATTGAAAACCGAAAAGAAATTCTGCCGGGTCTCTGCCTCATCAATATACAGTCTGATTCTTCAGTGCTCTAATAGCCCAGCCCCATTACTATGAGAATAAAAGTATTTTGTAAAATGCCATCACGTAGTATTATTTCTTGTATGAAGGTGGGGAACCATGAAAACCAGGACTGAAAAACAAGCCCCGAAAGAAATTAGGAGTGCTGGGATACCACTTAAACTTTTCCATAGTTTCCCACTAAAAACAGTACCTGGCATAGAACAAACTGAAGACGTGAACGCATGGTCTAAACTGGTCTAAACGCATGGTCTAAACTGGTCTAAAATTGATGTGGCAAAAAAAATCCTTGCTGTTGTTTTTAATTCTTAAATATGTTCTCGGTGTATGGCTTATGGGCTGTCAAAACTGAATAAAGTGGAGTAAAGTGGAGAATGCCCAAAACACCACACCAGAATCCCCGCCGCCGCCTTTGTGGACATATGAAGCTGGCTTATATTGGTCTATCAAGCTTCAACATTGCCTACTCTGACAGAAGAAGAAAAGAAGAAGAATAGGTTTTTATACCCCACTTTTCTCTACGTAAGGGGTCTCCCCCCCCCCACGACTGGCACTTTATGAGGTAGGTGGGGCTGAGAGTTCTTAAGAACTGTGACTAGCCCAAGGTCAGCCAGCAGGCTTCATGTGTAGGCGTGGGGAAACCAACCCTGTTCTCCAGATTAGAGCCTGCTGCTTTTAACCACTACACCATGCTGGCTCTTAGGGAAGGAAAGGTAGTGTCATGAACCACTCAGGTGAGCAGGAAGGGAGGCTGTTAGCAGGACACAAACATGGCAGAGAAACTGAAGTCGCTTCAGTAATGCTAATCTGGGGGGAGGGTGTAAACGTATGATTGAGACTATGATGGTTCAATTTAATAATTACAGCCCGGGCCCACTGATCACATGAGTCTTGGTCTGCCCCTCCTATACCACCTGTGTTCACAGGTGGTATAGCCATCTACCTTCGCCATGTCCCTAATCCAGGCATCTTGGAACAATATGATGTCAAATGAGGCTATGTATTTGTCAAAGGAGGCATCAGCCCTTTAATACTTTAATTTTAATGCTTTGATATTCATGATTAACACCAATGGTTGCTCGGAAGGGATCAAGGCATCCATACGTAAATCTTGCTTGAGGGAATTTGGGACCTGGGGGCAGAAGGCCCCTTTCTTCAGCAGCAAGGAGAGATCTTCAGCACTGCTGCAACTTAGCATCACCAGGCTTTAGATGTGCTTTACAAAGAAACGTGTCTTGGGCCTGTGCGCTTAAAAATTACGCGTCTGCCGCTTAGAGCGACTCGCTTCTGAGCTCTGCCATCCCCATCTGGGCCCAAGAGATTCAAGCAGGGCAGCAAACACAAGCCGGAGTGAGCAATAAGCCGCTTGGGGCTTGTAGGCGAAGGAGCCCAATCCAGTAACACCCCGATCTGGCACTTTCCCATCCTATGCGTATTTTGCAGGACTTAGAGGGGAAAGAACCAGATGACTCCCCCACTCCCGTGCGGGCAAGCAGGCAGGCATCAACCGGTGGCGCACTTACCCACTTGGTGGCACAGGATGGTCTGTTGCACCAGCCAGGCGTAGCCATCCAGCCACATGCTGGAGTTGCTCCTGCTCCGCATGGTCGGGGCCAGATTCTACAGCCAACTCCTGCTACCTCTGCCTGCAGGGATGAAATGAGGACACACTGGCTAAGAACTCAGCCCCCCCCCCTGCATTCTGGCCTGCTCCATTGTCGCCAATTTTGCCCCCAGCCGTCTTGTAGTACAGAGGGAATACGTTTCTCCACGGCCTGGGTGGGAAAGGGTTAACACAGTTTCTTGGGTGGTCCTAGCAGCTCCATAGCTAAGGACTCTTCTGCAAGGAGGGGGGGGGAAGGTTCCTTTTCTCAGCAAAACAAGCTCACATCTGCCTTGAATAGAGGCTATTCCTGTCCGCGGGAGGGGGCGGATCGCCAGTCTTAGATCCTTCTGAGCTAGCGATCTGCCAGGACCCATGAAGGGCCAGACCAAATGATTTTGCAGGCCTTAAACAGCCCCCGGGCCTGACGTTCCCCACCCCTGCTCTACTGTTAAGCCATGGCCCCTTCCTCACTTCAGGAACAAATTGTCAACATGCTCAAATCATACACAGTGTGGAGCCTGGCCGTGTAGTGCAGCTTTTGGTATTCAAGCGGATTTTATCTGCCACTGGGGAGGGGGACAGGATTTCAGGGGGAAGGCAAGTGGGACAGAAAATTTGCAGGTTCTTCACTTGGAATGTGAGCGCAGCTTAGGGATGCCAACCTCCAGGTGGTGTCTGGATATCTGCTATTACAACCGATCTCCAGGCGGCAGAGATCAGTTCAGCTGGAGAAACATGGCCACTTTGAAAGGTAGCCTTTATGGCATTATACCCCATTGAAGGACTTCCCCTCTCCTCACCAAACCAGGCCTGAACCAGCAAAGGCCTGACAGTCATGTCAAGGGATCAGGCCTGAAACAGCAACGGCCTGACACCCACCCTCCTCAGGCTCCACCCCCAAATCTCCAGGTATTCCCCAACCTGGAACTGGCAACCCTACACACGCACCAGGGATGTCAGCCTCCCGGTGGGACCTGGGGATCCCCCGGAATTACACCTCATCTCCAGACTACGGAGATCAGTTCCCCTGGAGAAAATTGAAGCTTTGGAGGGTGGACTGTGGCACTGTGTCCCATTGAGGTCCCTGTCCTCCCCTGGGTCCACCCCCAAATCTCCAGGAGTTTCCCATCCTTGATCTGGCAACCCAACCCCCAACCCCTGCCAGTGGCCGGGGGGACCTGGCAACCCTAGCGCAGCTCCTTCACATTAACACATGAAGCTGCCTTATACTGAATCAGACCCTTGATCCATCAAAGTCAGTATTGTCTACTCAGACCGTCAGTGGCTCTCCAGGGTCTCAGGCAGGGATCTTTCACATCACCTACTTGCCTAGTCCCTTTAACTAGAGATGCCGGGGATTGAACCTGGGGCCTTCTGCATGCCAAGCAGATGCTCTACCACTGAGCCACAGCCCCTCCCTTCACTGCTTTGTAGTTTGCCCAATGGCAATCTGACCACAATCTACAGGTAGATCTTCTTCCCTACATTGAAAGCCCAACCAACTTTTTAAAAAAGAGGTTTAAGAAGTACATCTATCAAAAAAGCACTGAATCTACCTGGGCCACTTTCATAGCATTATGCTTTACAATGAAAATAAATCCTTTCCAAGGCAAGTGACGTGGAGTACACTTCCATACAAGTATGAATACATCACTCAGGTTCAGATTCTCGCATCTGTAAATCAGTGTGTATTGGGAAGCCACAAATTGGCTGAGAGTTTTCTGAGGGCCAGGCAGGCATGCTTGGCCCTTTCAGATGGTCTGTCCAGTGTAGAAAAAAAAAGGAGAAAATACCCCAAATATTGAAAATTATCAAATATCGTTATTTAATGTTTGTACATTCACATCTGTATGTAAAGAAATGAAAATCACATATATTGTTCAGGCATCACAATACTAAACAGTGGTTACAAAAGGTGTTTTAAATACAGACGCTGCAATTACAAAAAATAATAATATAAATTGGCGTCGAAATGTCAAAACAGTTTAACAGCTGTGATCTTGTTCCAATTAGCTATATCTGACAACAATCTTGTTTCTCTCTTCTCATCAAGTACCCTGGTTCAAGACTTGTTTCGTCAAAAAAAACTTCAACTGAAGTCTTGCAATAAGCTACAATTATATAATCAAATGAACACATTGTTTCATTGTAGTCAAAACTAGCCCACATTAAAAAAAACAAAAAAGCACAGGAGACATCTTAAATTCACATAGAAGTTATGTCCAAAATACAAACCTTTTTGTGCATAACATTGGGAGGGGGGGTAGTTTTACATTCAGAGTTGTCTTCCTTTTGAGTGTACACAATCTAATAAGTGAGCTGGGCAGGGAACAGGATTGTCAGCACATGTCCGGTGGAAGAGGCGTACACAGAACCTACACATGTACAACTGTATGTATATAGGAGGCTCTAAGTATGATCAAGGGGAGGGAAGGCGGTACAGCACAGCCCGATTTCATCCGATCTCGGAAGCTAAGCAGGGTCAGTACTTAGAAGGGAGACCACCAAGGACGACTTTGCAGAGGAAGAAGAAGAGTTGGTTTTTATATGCCGACTTTCTCTACCACTTAAGGGAGACTCAAACCGGCTTACAATCACCTTCCCCTCCCCTCCCCACAACCTTCTGTGAGGTGGGTGGGGCTGAGAGAGCTCTAACAGAGCTGTAACTGGCCCAGGGTCGCCCAGCTGGCTTCGTGTATAGGAGTGGTGAAGCCAATCCAGTTCACCAGATGAGCCTCCGCCACTCATGTGGAGGAGTGGGGAATCAAACCCGGTTTTCCAGATCAGAGTCCACCGCTTTAAACCACTGCTCTTAACCACTACACCACACTGGCTCTGGCAAACCACCTCTGCTTTTCCCTTGCCGTGAAAGACCCTTGTTGGGGATGCCATAAGTTAGCTGTGACTTGAAGCACTTTACATACAAACACAAGTGTGATCAGGAACCCTGACTGCATGAAGGGCATCTGTGCTTTGGTTGCCAGCTCCAGGTTGGGAAATACCTGGAAATTTGGGGGTGGAGCCTGAGGGAGGCGAGATTTGGGGAGGGGAGAAACCTCAGCAGGGTATCATGCCTTAGAGTCCACCTTCCAAAGCAGCCATTTTCTCCAGGGGAACTGATTTCTGTCACCTGGAGATCAGTTGTAATCCCAAGAGATCTTCAGCCACCACCTGGAGGCTAGCAACTCTAATCTGTGCACATACATCTGTATGCTTGTGGACTTTAAACATACATTCCAATCAATAGGGTTGCCAGGTCACTCTTCAGCACCAGCGGGAGGTTTTTGGGTTGGGGCCTGAGGAGGGCAGGGTTTGAGGAGGGGAAGGACTTCAATGCCATAGAATCCAATTACCAAAGCCGCCATTTTCTCCAGGTGAACTGATCCCTATTGGCTGGAGATCAGTTGCAATAGCAGGAGATCTCCAGCTACTACCTGGAGGTTGGGAGGAGAAAAAAGGCACCTCTGTACTAATACCACGAGGTTAGGAAAACAGTACAGGATGATATATATACACAAAGTGCAAATTTTATAAGCTACTGAGATGAAACAAGGACCATATACATGACACATACAAAGCACAAATATATACAATATGTACAATCTGCATAAAGCAGACGTCTGATTGAATCTATTTGTACTTACCCTGCATGGGAAGGAATTATGAATGTATAACAGCACTTTTTTGAAGGACTGAAGAAAGATTTCCACTGCTGTGGATCTGAAACGGCAGTATCCATTGATGATTGTGGCTTTATATGGACTTTATACACAAAGATTACAATACTAATACTTACCTGGTACTCTGTTGAGACCTTTGGAATCATTTCTGCTTTATGCAGATTGTACATATTGTATATATTTGTGCTTTGTATGTGTCATGTATATGGTCCTTGTTTCATCTCAGTAGCTTATAAAATTTGCACTTTATGTATATATATCATCCTGTACTACCTGGAGGTTGGCAGCCCTACCAATCACACCATCACTACACACACACACACACACACACACACACACAGGTCTTTGATGCATGGCTGTTTCACATGCTGTCACCCCTCCAATGACTTTGGGTCTTTGTGTTGATGATGCATGCCATTTCTGACCCTCAGAGGCTGCCTCGCTCTCCCCCTGCCTTTCCCCACATTTTGCCAGCGTTTTCAAATTTGAGATAAAACAGGTCTCTGAAAACGTAGGCAAAACGCGGGGAAACACAGGGGAGAGCAAGGCGACCTCTGGTGGTCAGAAATGACATGCATAACCAAACAAAGACCCAAAGTCGTCGGAGGGGTGACGGTGAGTGAAACAGAGTGAAGCAGTAATCTGGATCTGATGTTTTCAGATCCCAAAAGATGTTTTCAGCTGAGGCCTGTGATAACACACAATTGTTTTTAAAAAGAGAAGCTTTTCACTGCTCGGCTCAGCTGCCTGTTTTGAAGCCAGCGAGGCTCCTTAGCCCTTGGCTGAGCTCTCCCCATAGCAAGCTAAGTTTATCGCACACGTCCTGAAGTGGGAAGACCTGAGCGCCAGCCCAAAAGATATTTCTGCCCTTCAACGCCTCTCAGGAGAATTGTCAAGTTTCTCAAGCAGTTGCTGAGTGGGGTTGGTTGCACAGAGGCCAAAAAGCTCTTGGGAAGCTGAAGCAGAGACGGAGCCGGCAGCTGCAGAAGTTGCTGACTGTGTGCAAATGCCCTGCACCTGCTTGGTTGCTCACCCACACACACACACACACACACACACACATATCCCACTGTTTCCTCTCTGGCTCCAAAGAAGGGGGTGGGGGTGGGATGCACAACGGAATCCATTCCTGTAGCCCAAAAATGTAGCTTGATCTCCTTGCAAAGTATCCTGTGACTTCATACTAATCGAACACATTTCTGAAGGAAGGGGAAAGAGCCGAGGACGCCAGTCGGACCTGTAGGCTGGGCTTGGTAAAACATCGACAGTTGCTGCCTCCAGCTAGGGTTGCCAGCTCCAGCTTGGAAAATTAATGGAGATTTGGGAATGGAGCTTGTGGAGGGTGGAGTGAGGAGGGGCCAGAGCTCAGTGGAAGCGCCATATAGGTCTTTTATAGGTCAGACAACTTCAAGTCTTTGTTTTGATTATGCATGCCATTTCTGACCCTCAGAGGCTGCCTCGCTCTCCCCCTGCCTTCTCCGCATTTTGCCCGCGTTTTCAGGAACCTGTTTTATCTCGAATTTGAAAATGCGGGCAAAAGGCAGGGAAAGGCAGGGGGAGAGCGAGGTGACCTCTGACAGTTGGAAACGGGATGCATAATCAAAACAAAGACCCAAAGTCATTGGAGGGGTGACCAGAGGGAAACAGCCATGCATAAAAGGCCATAGTCTGACCTCTGAAGCTGTCATTTCCTGCAGGGGAATTGATCACTGTAGCCTGGAGATCCTTTGTAAATCAAGGAGAACTTCAGGCCCCACCTGGAGACAGGTAGAATCATAGAATCATAGAGTTGGAAGGGACCACCAGGGCCATCAAGTCCAACCCCCTGCACAATGCAGGAAATTCACAACTACCTCCCCCTCCACACCCCTAGTGACTAGAAGATGGCCAAGATGACCTCCCTCTCATCATCTGCCTAAGGTCACAGAATCAGCATTGCTGACAGATGGCCATCTAACTTCTTCTTAAAAACCTCCAGGGAAGGAGAGCTTACCACCTCCCGAGGAAGCCAGTTCCACTGAGGAACAGCTCTAACTGTCAGAAAATTCTTCCTAATGTCTAGACGGAAACTCTTTTCATTTAATTTCAACCCGTTGGTTCTGGTCCGACCTTCTTGAGCAACAGAAAACAACTCAGCACCCTCCTCTATATGACAGCCCTTCGAGTACTTGAACATGCATATCATATCCCCTCTCAGTCTTCTCCTCTTCAGGCTAAACATACCCAGCTCCTTCAACATTTCCTCATAGGACTTGGTCTCCAGACCCCTCACCATCTTTGTTGCCCTTCTCTGGACACGTTCCAGCTTGTCTACATCTTTCTTAAATTGTGGTGCCCAAAACTGAACACAGTACTCTAGGTGGGGTCTAACCAGAGCAGAGTAAAGCGATACCATCACTTCATGTGATCTGGACACTATACTTCTGTTAATGCAGCCCAAGACTGCATTTGCCTTTTTAGCTACCACATCATACTGGTGACTCATGTTCAGTGTTTGGTCTACTAAGACCCCAAGATCCTTTTCACACACACTACTGCTCAAACAAGTCTCCCCCATCCTATAATTATGCATTTGATTTTTCCTATCTAAATGCAGAACTTTACATTTGTCTTTGTTGAAGTGCATTTTATTAGTTCTAGCCCATTTCTCCAGCCTGTCAAGATCATCCTGCATCTTGGCTCTGTCTTCTACCGTATTTGCTACCCCTCCCAATTGCAATTGCAGGTAATCCCATTGCATTCAGCACCTGTGCCTCAATGCACAAAGACACATAATTGCCTTTGTAGATGAAATATATAAGGGGACATCATTCAAGACTGCTTGTTGCTGGGGGTTTAATGCACAGGGAGGGAGGAAGCCAATCTGAACCAAACGATTTGCTTCCCCATACTCAAATACAAAGGAATAGTCTAAAATAAAATTTATGTGTTCTAAGCTCTGCCCAGATATGGGTGGAGCTGGTAGGGCACAAAATACCCCAGCCAAAACCTTTCAAGTGATCTCCATGGTAAAACCCTCTCTTTACTTCATTTTATTACTGTCGTAGATAGCTTAACATAATAATAATAATATAATCAACAGTCATCAACACACAAAAGGAAATACACACCCACTATAAAATCATAACCTCATTATAAATTAAATTCCATGTTATGTGCAGTGTCAATAAAAAGCTTTAACCAGGTGCTTCCTCATTAAACAAGAAGCACAAAATTTGGCCACCTTAAAGGTGATTTCCTTTGAGTGGTCTGAAAGGGGAAGGAACATATAAAACTTGGCAGATCTACTTGGAAAATTGGTAGGGCTGCCAACCTCCAGGTAGTGGTTGGAGATCTCCTGGAGTTACAATGGGTCTCCAGACAACAGAGATCAGTTCCCATGGAGAAAATGGCTGCTTTGGAAGGTGGACTCCACGGCATTATACCCTGCTGAGGTCTCTCCCCTCCCCAAATCCCACCCTCTTCAGGTTCCACCCCACCCCCAAATCTCCAAGCATTTCCCAACCCAGAGCTGGCAACTCTAAAAACTGGATAGAATTGGGGTGACATATGAGGAATGACTATCCTTATAAAATGAACAATACAATAGCACATGTTTAACTGTTTCAACCGCATTCAATTGGGAAGGACAAACATGTTGAGAACAAGATAGAACCGTTGACTGGGGAGTGCTTCCTCTTAGAGCCTACCTACAGGTAATGCTATGAGGAATGCCAGATGTGTAATTTGACCCTGAAAAGTAGGTATGGGGGGGGGCTCAGATACAGATTGGGACCATGGCAGCAGGGAAAAGAGGGATTAGTTCTTCCCTCCCAATGCTGGATTGAAAATATCCACCTTGAGTCCCTTTAGCCCACTGGTTCCCAACCGGGGGTCCGTGGACCCCCAGGGGTCCGCAAGAACTAAATTAAGATCCACGAAACAAAGGTATAAACCCATAATAAATTAATATTTTCAATTAAAAGTTCTCTATTATAAAAATATATATTCAAATATTATTCTAAGTTTAATGTTTAACTAACAGTTATGATTAAAGTTTATTTTCAAATTCTCAATTTTTATTTTGAACCTTGGGGTCCCTGCACCGAACAAAAAAATCCTAGTGGTCCCTGGTCAAAAAAAGGTTGGGAACCACTGCTTTAGCCTAATCGAGTGAAAAGGAAGTTACTGTTTTATGTTTTAAAGCTGGTGTCCCCAAGCTTTTTAAGCCTGCGGGCACCTTTGGAATTGTGACACAGGGTGTTGGGCGCAGCCCCAAAATGGCAGCCACAGGAGGCAGAACCAACCGCTAAATGGCTGTCACAGGAGATGGAGCCAACCATGAAATGTCAGGGAGTAAGGCTATTATGCATCATTTTGATAGTAACTCTTCAACAGTTCAGGCAGAAGTTCTGCTTAGAAGCATGGCTTTTAAAACAAACACATTGTTTAAAAATACTTTCTTGCTTACACACATAGTGAAGAGCCAACATTGCTGCCAAAGCAATGTTGTCGTTTTTTTAATCTGCACGGACAATCAGATCTCCAGTGGCCAAACTCAGAAGCCCTGCTGGACAAAAATCCCACCTGGTCCTGCCCAGTTTCTCACAACCCTTGGTGGTAGGGTTGCCAACCTCCAGGAGGTGGCTGAAGATCTCCCGCCATTACAACTGACCTCCAGGCAACAGAAATCAGTTCCCCTGGAGAAAATGGCCACTTTGGCAGTGGGACTCTATGGCATTGAAATCCCTCCCCTCTCAAAACCCCACCCTCCTCAGACTCCACCCCCAAAATCTCCAGGTATTTCCCAACCCGGAGCTGGCAAGCCGACTTGGTGGGGTACCCAGGGGCACCACATTGGGGACCCTGTTTTAAAGCAATCTGAGAGGCTCATTACTCATTGGAAATTGGGGGCAGAGGGGGAACAGTCAACCCCCCTCCCAGTACTGCAGCCCCCATCCATATTGCGCTCCCCTCTCCCACAGCTGCTTTTTAGGGCAAACTGCATGCAGGGAATTCCAGGCATGGAATGTCAGCATCCCGTACAGTTTGGACCTCAATTTCCCCAGGTCTTGGGATGGGCTGCGGTTGCTAGACAGCGAAAGAACCACGCTCTTTCAAGCTCAGAGGCACGTAACCTTTACAGAGCAATCCTATGCAGAGTTACTGCAGTCTAAGCCCATTGAAATGAATGGGCTTAGACCAGAGAAACTCTGTTTAGGATTGCACTGTTAATGTTTTTGTCCACATGTTTCGTTTGAGGAGAACCAAATGCCTCACGCTCCTAGCGTCCCTTCCAAGCTGCTGCTCCATGGAATCTGCTCCATGGAATCCTGGCAAAGGAAACACTACACTCAACCTTTGCCCTCCAAGACCGTCCCTTTGCGTAGACAATGGAGAGGGAAACGTGCCACTAAGCCCTGCATCAGCTGGTGCCAGAAGTGGCCGAGGGCCAAGGCGGCCCAGAGCCATACAGAGAAGTCGCTCAGCTGTTGTCTGGATTCACTGGGGATTATTACTCATGGGGAGGAAAATGAAAGCCTGCCCTTCGCACGTTTCTTTGTTTATGTATCTAACTTGGAGAGTGGATTCCTCCAGGTGCTAAACTCTGGCAACAGGTATGCCCTTACAGGAAGCCCATTGGCAGCTTCTACAAAGGGCTGCATTGACGCAGGGGGGGTGCCAAAGGGCACCCCACTCTGACCACAGCAGCAGGCGGAGCAGGAAGGGGAAAGAACAGGCGTTACACACACACCGGGCCGGTGCCAGTCATTTTTGCACCCTAGGCAAGGCTAACTAGTTGTGATCCCCCCTTGCTAACCAAGGGAGGGTGCAAGCGAGCCTCACACAACCACACACAATAGGAGAAACACTTGTCAAACCTTGTTTGATGATAGCTGTCGAAGAGGTTTTAGGGATGGAAGCCAAAAAGAAATACCTCTATCGAACAACACGGTAAAAGCTTGAATTGAAATTATGTCAAATGACATCGAGGAGCAGCTTGTTTCGAAAATAAAAAATTCGCCATGTTTTGCTTTGCAGTGTGATGAATTGATAGACGTTTCTAATTGCAGTCAGTTGCTCGTATTTGTCCGCTTTTTAGACAACGAAAACACTATTAAAGAGGAATTATTGATTTCGCGGAAACTGGAAATGACGTCTTTTGCCACCCCCCCAAAGCTTGCAAGTCATCCCACCCCGATTCTACTCTATGCTGACGATGCAGTTCTCCTGTCCCGCACAAGAATTGGTTTGAAAAGATCTTTGCAAACTTTTTATGAGTACTGCTCTAGGGAAGGTCTTAAAATAAACCATCATAAATCTAAGATTATGATCTTCACTAAGAGGAGAAATTTGCCTCTTTCTCGCTGGGTATTAGATGGCTTTGAGGTTGACCAAGTCAAGGAGTTTGTTTACCTTGGCATTCTGTTTTCCCATAACCTAAATTGGAATGCCCATCAAAAAGCAGTGTCCAACAAAATTAAACCTGCGGTTGGTGCTATTGTCAATTTTTTTCACACCAAAGGTGGCAAATATATTCCAGGGGCTATTCAGGTTTTTAACCTGAAAATTACCCCAATTATCCTCTTTGGTGTTGCCATCTGGATTACAGTCATCAATGAATCTATAGATCGTCCACCGCTTCAGTTCTTACGAAAACTTCTAAATGCCCCTCGATGTGTTGCTGGCGTTACTCTTCGTTCCGAGTTTGGCCAAATGTCACTTGAAGCTAGGGCGTGGTTGGCCACCTCTAAACTACACCTTAAACTGTGCTTTAGCACTGAGGGGTTCCTAGCTTCTCTGAAGCATGACCCTTTTAAATCCTCATGGCAAAAAATCTTAGATGAGAAACTGGCGTTGTTGGGCTTCTCGCAAGATATGTTATCAGATCTTGGGAAAACTGAAGCTTTTGCCAAAATTAAAAAGCGCATTCAAGAGCTCGATTATAACAGCACTACTTTTCGTGCTCGTCGTGTCTGTTCATCCCAGTTCTTCGGAATACCCCCTCCACATGGTCTGCCTGCCTATACATATTATCTAACAACTCCTTGTCTCTGTAGAGCTTTTTGCTTGGCTAGATTGAATGCTAACCCTTCTATGGTAATGCAGGGCAGAATTTTGAATATACCATACTCTGACAGGATCTGCCCTTGCTCTTCTGGCTCTATTGACTGATTAGCCCATGCCCTTTTGGAATGCCGCTTTTATGAGGAACTTCGATCGCACTATATTTCCCCCCTTTTAATATACAAATCCAATGCCTCTGTGACTGACATAATGCCTTTTTTACTAAGTGATAGGGACCCCAAGGCTACATTGTCAGTGGCAAGATTTGTTTCAGTCCTTATATCCCTCCAACACTAGATATATGCTGCTCAAGATCAATTGATCAAGGAGCTTCTAAGGGATAAAAGGAAAGGAAAGGAAACGTCGTCAAAAGGTATCGACGTCATGAATATAATAGCGGAGTATTTTGAGAAACATAGCATTATGTGGGAAAAGCTCGCCGGCTTCTGTACCGATGGGGCTCCAGCCATGTTAGGATCATGCTCCGGTCTAGCAACATTAATAAAACAGAAGAATCCTTCAGTAATAACAACTCATTGTATCATACATCGTCAGGCGTTAGCTTCCAAGACTCTTCCTAAAAGCCTTGTTAATACCATGGAAATGGCCATAAAAGTGGTCAATGTTATTAAAAGCAGTGCCTTAAATACAAGCCTTTTTAAAAAACTGTGCACTGAAATGGACTCCGATCATGAGACTCTTCTTTTCCACACCAAAGTTCATTGGCTATCAAAAGGCAATATGCTGGGAAGGTTATTTGAACTAAGAAAAGAGGTTGAGCTGTTTCTAGCCGAGAAGAAAATTAAAGATTTACTAGAGCTGTTTTCTGATTCGAAGTCAGATGCATTTGGCTTATCTTGTGGATATTTTCTGACATTTGAATAAACTAAACTTACAGTTGCAAGGCTCTGGAAACATAAATTTAGCAGGTGTGGGAAACATTTTTATGTTTGAAGATAAACTGCGTGACTTTATTTGCAAACTTCAGTTATGGGTAGGCGAAAACAATTATTCTGCGTTTGTGACATTAAAAGCATTGGTCGATGATAGTAAAGATGACATGATCACCGCAAATATACAAGACAACATCAGAAGTCAACTGCAAATGCTGGTCGATGAATTCCACCGTTACTTCCCGGAATATAACCAGACAGAATCAAAAGATTCCCAAAAGCTGATTTGCAATCCTTTTGGTATTGCTGTTGAAGAGGTTGCAGAAGAAATCCAGGAAGAATATAACCAGACAGAATCAAAAGATTCCCAAAAGCTGATTTGCAATCCTTTTGGTATTGCTGTTGAAGAGGTTGCAGAAGAAATCCAGGAAGAGTTCATTGAATTCCAAAATGATAGGCACTGTAAGGATGCGTTTGAATCAGTTTCTCTTGAAGAGTTCTGGTGTAAAAAAGCAATTTCATATCCTACAGTTTGGGGATTCGCCTTGCGATGTCTTATGCTCTTCTCCACAACGTATTTATGCGAACAAGGGTTTTCTGCTTTGCTTATAATTAAGAACATGACAAGAAATCGATTGGAAGCAAGTGATGATATTCGTGTAGCTCTGAGCAACAGTATTAGCCCCAGAATTGCCCAGCTTGTAAAAAGGATGCAAGCTCAAAAATCACATTGGTTTACAATTAAAAGTTCTCTATTATTAAAAAATATATTCAAATATTATTCTAAATTTAATGTTTAACTAACAGTTATGATTAAAGTTTATTTTCAAATTCTCAGAATTTTTATTTTGAACTTTGGGGTCCCTGCACCAAACAAAAAAGTCCTAGTGATCCTTGGTCAAAAAAAGGTTGGGAACCACTGATGTAGACCAATTGGGAATTAGCCGGTGTACTTATAATTAAATTATGTGCTTTGCCATCTGCATTGTCCCATCTCGTGACTTCATTTTCAGGACCTGAAGGTCGTGGAGCAGTTAATGAAAAATTAGCTCTTTCCTCTTTGAGCTGATGCTCAATTCTAAAAAGCCATGCATTAAAATTGTTGATGTTTAGTTTCTCAAGGATGGCCTTTCTCTGTGCCATATTTGCATTCCAAGAAATGGGGAAAAGAGAGAAAAACTTTCTGCACTCAAAGCTTAGGAGTAGCTGTTAGGCAAATTTCCAGCTTGTTTTGTCACCTTGCTGGCAGGCTGTAAGGCCTCATAGTTATAGCAGAAATTTAGGAGTTGGATTTCAAACACAAAGACTCAAAGCCAGTTTCTGGAAGAACATTTCTTTTATTCTAGACAGCTGTTTGAGTCTCCAAACTTTGCCCTTTGAGGCTTTTCAAAATGGAGCTTGGAGCACCGGACAGAAGTAGGTTTAAACTTTTATAACCTTTAATTAGCTCATTATAATAGTTTAACTACACATATTACATAATAACTTGTCATTGGCTTAGAGTTCTAGGGGATGACTTCATTGGTTTATAATACAAATCAGAATAATGTTCATTGGTTACAAAAATAAGGAAAATCATTGGTTTACAGAAATATAAGAATAATTCCATTGGTTTAGATAATACTTGTTTAAAACTATTGTTAGTGCTCCTGGTATTTTTATTTAGTTACAATTAATCTTTCCCTCCCTAACGGTTCTCAGACATCTTGTCTGCTTTGCTCTGTCTTTCAACCTTGGACTAACTTGAATAACAACTTCTTTTCCATGCCTTCTTTGTCTGTTTATGAACTAAATATATTTTTCTGGCCCCCTCCTTTGGAGTTCAGTAATGTGTTTTTTATTTATTTATTTTTATTGTTGGAGGCCTGCTGATTTTCTAAAAGCCTGCCACTTCATTCCCCCCTTTGATACCAAGGCTCCTCTGGGCCTTGGTTATCACCATTTAGAATATTTTGACAGAAGTTACCATAACTTTTAGACCACCTAGATTTTTTAACCAAGTTTCCATGTTTGAAAGGGGACATGGGTTACCTTGAACATTGGCGTGTGGTATCCCATGTTTTATTTTGAGTCCAAGTAGCTGGCCCGTAAGTTTTAATGACACGTAGGGGTGGCCATTTGTTTTCCCATTGTGAACCCCCCCATGTTTATACTCCTTCTAGTTCAGGTTAAGTCATTGAACACAGGAGTACCCAGAATATTTCCTCATTGTCTTCGGAGGAGGAAGAACCCCGGGACAATGGTCCCAAATGCACATGCTTCCCACCAGTTGTGTGGTGGCTGGGAGTAAGCACTCCTGCCACAAAGCCAGAAGAATTCAGATTATGCCACTATCCTTGGGATTTGCCCACTGCATTTTGAGCCGGGTAAATGCCTCGAATCGGTTATTCCCGGAGCAGTTAGAAAGGGTCCCTGAGGTAGTGCAATTACTAGTGAAGAGGACTGGTGACCATATCGCTTTCAGGGGTTTGGGGATTTAAGTCATACCGGAAGACGTTACTGGCAATATTTGAAAACAGGCAGAACTTTCTACAGATTTTGTGAATCTGTTGGTTGGTTTTCGGGAAATACAGAGATGGGCCACTACTGAATGAGATAACTCCCACACTTTGGGATATAAGTGAGAGTTTTATTACTCTGGGCCAAGGACTTTGGGGTGGTCCCCAACCACATTTAAAGGATTATCAGGAAGGGAGGTAGCAGACTTCTCAAGACATTTAAAACTTTCATAGTGAGGGCTAGAACCTTTAGGACATGGATCAGTAACAAAACGGACACCACACAGGCGCTGTTTTTGAAAACAACAGAAAATAAAAACAAAACAACATTCAATTAAAAATCCCACTAGTTCAAAAAACTAGTACATTTGAAAAAGAGTCCTGACATTTCCAGTTGATCCTCAGTCTTCCGGCATGTGTTGGCTAGCCAGTGTCCGGGAGTGGCTAGAGCAGGCCTGTAGTCCCGTTGCCCGTTTTCCGGGAATTATTAGGATCCAGTAAATTAGTTTATTAAGTCTCAGCAAGTTTGGTAACCTTAAGAGAAGCAAGCTTCATACAAGAATGGTGGATCCAAAGCTTTAGCTTGGCAACCCGGAATGCAGAGAGAGTCATAGGGAGCCACACCCAATCACCTGGTTTCACAGTATATAAGTCAGTGTTCAGCACTTCCGGGAGCCCCCCCTTTGGGTCCACCTGTAGTAAAGAGATAAGACAATTCTCCAGAGACATTAGTTGTTTTTACAAAACAAGATTTTCTTTCACTTAATATAAGTTTTCCTTTAGGCACTGAGTAAATAAGAGTGATCAATCACATACAAGTTTATAAGAAAAATATTTTACTGACCAGGCAGACAAAAGGCTGCTAAAGCAGATATGAGTTTCAGAAACATACATGAGCTTGGGACCACTGGGTGTAAAGCCACTGTGGATTTGTTTTCTGGACTGGGAAGTGCTCTTCAGGCACCATTTTAGAGTCCTGAGAACAACACCCTTTAACCTGGAATAACAGTACAGCTGGCACAGGCCCTTAGGAACATTTAAACTTTCTGCAATAAAGAAACACAGTTAGAACAGACATTGTTTACAACAGTGAGAGATAATACACCCAATTAGGTATTGAAAACCACATTTTTCAGGACAAACATTTTTGCAGAGAGATCATTGTAACATTTACAGTACCTGAACTGTTTACTTTTGGCATTGGAAATTGAATGAAATTGTTTTAATCTTATATAGTTTTTACACCAAACATACGATGGTTTTTTTGATGTTTCTGATTCAGGATCCAGTTTTTCCTTAAAAATAGAATTCTAAAACAATTCAGTTATTATTTGTACATTAACAAACATTTTTAGACCCATAATTTATATATGAGGTAGACTCAGAATTTACATATGAAGTAGATAGATTTTGCCTTCTTTTATGCAGTACTTTATATAAAAACAGACATATTATATTTTTAACTTTAAGCATATTTTGCATACTGTGGGTACCTGTTTAAGAAATAAAAGACACCATGTATATTAACATTTTATATTAAAACTAATATAACCATTAAAACAAGACAAATGTTTATTACACCATGGGCATAGGATTAGGAAAGCATATTTGGAATCAATATTATTGTAAGGTTTGCAGCCAGCAACAGGGCCCTGGTAAAAATTACTTGGGCTTGCGTTATAATTGCATATCTTGCCTTATGAAGTCTTTCCTGCACAAAAATTATAACCGTCAGTACAATAAGGTACATTTACTTTGATTTACAACTGGTCCTAAAGGTCAGGGCGACTGGAGAAGACACCACCCATCACTTTTAGACAGTCATGGGTTAGTTTCCTTTCAGACACTGGGAACAAGGTGGCTAGGTTGGGGATCTTATGGGTTTTTAGAGTAAAGCGGGGATTCTTGGCCCAACAGCCTTTAATAATTAGCCAGTAATTTTTAGAGTTTATTTATGTTACAACAGAATGAGGCACTTAAACAAGCAGAGTTTGCCCAAGAATACACTTGTTAAACTTTTTAGAACAGTTTTCCTTTTTCAATATAACTTTGATATATACAGGACAAAAGAGGCGGCAGCTAGAGTTTTAACCCAAAAAAACTTTGTAAGAGATCATCCATCAGATCCCCAAACAGAATTTTTATTTCCCGAAATCATTAGAATCATGGAATTGAGTTTATACCAGGAAGGAGGGAAGGCATAAATGATAGCAGACCCCTTTTGCAAACTGGTAAGCTATAACTAAAATGGGAAACCTGCCCCTAAATACTGGGTGACTGCAATGTTTGGCAAGGTTTGTGTACCTGGAAACAGCTTAAACAGAGGAGGGGCTAAAGACTCGGCTAAGCCAAGACTGCCAGTATTTTGTACTTCAGGACTGGTAGATGAACATATTTTCCCCCCTTTTTAAATAAATCTTATGAACAGAGTGCAGTTTTAACATGGCCATTCGTTTAAAGTTCACTCTTTCTTTGAAATGCAAAATTGCATTTAACTTTGCTTTATAACATCTTGAGTATTTAACATAACTTAAAAGGAATACAGGGTAGCCGCCAAAAATGGCTTAAATTTTCTGAAAGACCTATAAAAAAAGTCTGAATAAACTTTTACAAAAAACAACTAAATATGACGTGCCACAAAATGAGGGACTCTTGGTATGATTTAAAACACCTTTAGGCACCGTCATAAATACCTGAGTCCCCTTCTAAAACACCACCCACTATATTTTAAATCAGCCATAAAAACCACTGTGGGGATTTCATAAAGACACAAGTCCTACAATAAATCTTTAACAGCTCTATAAAACTGAGCTTGTCTTAATTAAGACCAGTTTAAAAAAAATTCATTTTACTATACTTTTCTCTGACCCTGTTATACACAAAACATACCATTTTTTTCCTTCTTCCCATTTTATCACATACAAAATCCCTCCATTAACTCCACATCACTGCACCAAATTACACCCCTTTTTCCCACATGTTCAACCAGGCCCAGCTTCCTTGACATCCTCGAACTCTTTACTTAATCATACAGTTTACTCCCTTCTCAAAGTCCCCTTCATCATGTCTCTCCTCAGCCACCCTTTTTTTCAAGCCAAACAACCGCCCCTTTACACAACCAACAACAAACTCAAGACATACTTTATAACTTTCTTGTGACTCACTTACTCATATTCCTTTAAAATCTACTTGCTTTTTCACTCTTTTTTTATAAAACAATACACACATTTCCTTAAAAAGACACATAGCCAAAACAGGAGAACGGGGTGTGTGTGTGTGACCTTTCCTCACACGCACCAGAGAGGGAAATCTCTCTCCCCAGGGAAATACAATTGGAGAGAGGAAAAGACACAATAACACCAGACTAATCAAAAACAGGTACTTAAATAATCTGTCCCTCTCTTGGTAGCATAGATGCTTATTGTTGGCAGAGACTGGGGCTGTTACCAGAGGCGTATATTGTTGGGTCACAGGAGAAACAGCAGCCGAACTAGAGTCAGGGGTAGACTGCGCTGTGACCTCGAGGGCTTAGAAGGAAAGGGACAGTCAAGGGCATCTGCCTGCCCCCCCTCCTCTGCTTCCTGCTCCAGTAATTTACATATGCAGCTAAAAGACAAGTCTAGCAAAACAATTTGCCTTTAAAAAGGAGAAGAGGAGGGGGAGAAAGGGGACAAATCTAGCCTTGGAGAAGCTTGCTAATTTAAAGCTTGTCAGTAACCAAAACGTTTTAAGAGAAGTGAAGAGAAACAGGCAGAAAACTTTTTAACATTTGCAAATGTTTTTGATTAAAGAGACGCAATTACAGTTAATAGCTGAAGCTTAGCTTAAGCCAAACAGTCATTTAAACAAGAAAAGTTTAAGTGTTTGAGTCACATTTCACCCCTTTCTCCCCTGTAAACTCCAGCTATTCCCAGGAGCTTGGGAACGAAAGGGAAAGGAATGGAATGTGCCCTCTTTCTTTGGCTGGCCACATTCGCAAGCACCTCCGCACAGAACAGTAGCTTTTTCACACAAACACACCAAAAGCCTAGTTGCCTTTTAAAGCCAGTTAGATTAGTGATTTTACAAGCGCCGTGGAATCTGGCAAGAGGGGAAAAGCTTTACTTTTTAGCTGGCTGGCTAGTAGGAGAAACCGGTTTCTTCAAAGAAGCCCAATAAAACTTAAATGACTGCAACTAACTTTAGCAGGACAGCATTTAAATAACAAAAGGAGCTTTAATATCCCAGCAACATTTTACCCCCTACCCCCCTTCATACACTGTCAGGTCCTGCCCCAGAAGATGAAAGAGGGAGGGAAAAGAGGAATTTCTCTCCTCTCCTCCACTGACAGCTTGCTCAAGCAATTATAGCACTTTGAGCAAACGAAGACCGGTGGCTTTTTCAGGCCGAGAGCCTAAAAGCCGACTGTCTTTAAACACTTAATTCTCTTACAACGGTGCACACATACACCCAACTTTATACATACCTCAGATACCACACACAAAGCTTTTCCGTTTTCAGTCAGCAATCATTTTCTGACGTACTCAGGAAATCGAGAGACTGATCAGGTCTCTCCAGTCCTTTAATGACATGTAGGACTTAAACTAAAAACCCGGTCTGTTCATACTCCACCTGTCTTCTGTGTTTTTCCTCTTATTATTTTTTTCCACCAATAAAGCAGGTCTCACTTCCAGAGGCTTATGCAGAGTTCAGGAAGGCGTTGGAGCAGCCAGCAAGAGTCCAGGCACTTAAGGACAACTCTCCCTCAATTTAAAATAATTGAGAGGCGCCCTGAAGAGGAATCCAAAAGCATGCAGGCTCCCTAGCCAACCAACGACCTCTGAGAGATGCAAATCTCGTTTGTGTTTGATCAATCCATCTCCCGGCCAAGGTTTATCCCGGACGAGCCCCCAGATGTTTTAGCAGAAATTTAGGAGTTGGATTTCAAACACAAAGACTCAAAGCCAGTTTCTGGAAGAACATTTCTTTTATTCCAAACAGCTGTTTGAGTCTCCAAACTTTGCCCTTTGAGGCTTTTCAAAATGGAGCTTGGAGCACCGGACAGAAGTAGGTTTAAACTTTTATAACCTTTTAATTAGCTCATTATAATAGTTTAACTACACATATTACATAATAACTTGTCATTGGCTTAGAGTTCTAGGGGATGACTTCACTGGTTTATAATACAAATCAGAATAATTTTCATTGGTTACAAAAATAAGGAAAATCATTGGTTTACAGAAATATAAGAATAATTCCATTGGTTTAGATAATACTTGTTTAAAACTATTGTTAGTGCTCCTGGTATTTTTATTTAGTTACAATTAATCTTTCCCTCCCTAACGGTTCTCAGACATCTTGTCTGCTTTGCTCTGTCTTTTAACCTTGGACTAACTTGAATAACAACTTCTTTTCCATGCCTTCTTTGTCTGTTTATGAACTAAATATATTTTTCTGGCCCCCTCCTTTGGAGTTCAGTAATGTGTTTTTTATTTATTTATTTTTATTGTTGGAGGCCTGCTGATTTTCTAAATGCCTGCCACTTCAGAACAAACAAATAAGTAGGAAAAAACTTTAAAATTCACTCTGGGCCACCATAACCCTGTTGGGATTTTATATTTGGTTAATATAGCAGAGTTTGCCCAGTCATGGAAGCGAGATATTGAGTTCAATAAATTCAGTCTGCCCAAGAAGTAAATTGCAAAAAAAAGTAGAACTTACATTTATTCAGGTTCAGTTTGTTAACATTCTTGTTGCAGTTGATAAAAGATAGAAAGCCTCATCTAAAGAATACATGTCCCTATACAAGTGGCTAGCTAATCCAGCGTCGTGTGAGTATGATTGTATGGTTTATGCAGGAGAGACCTGTAGAAACATCTGCCTCCTTTGCAGACCATGTGGAAAGAGCAGAGAGACAAAATGGCTGCTGAGAAAGGAGGAGGAGTTAGAGTGCTTCTATTGCATTTTACCCTGCTGAGGTCTTTCCTCTCCCCAAACCATGCCCTCCCCAGGTTCCACCCACAAAAACTCCAGGTATTTTCCAACCCAGAGCTGGCAACCCTACTGCAGCATCATACCATAAGCATAAGACAATCCATCTCAGTTGAAAAGAGGATCATTATTGCCATCTGGTATCTCACCAACAAGGACTACTTCCAGGAACTGTGGGAACACTTTGGAATCAGACTGTCCACAACGGGAAAGATTGACCTTGAGGTGTGCTTCACCTTGGAGCTGTGCCTGTTTTGGAAGATGGTGTGCCTCAGTGAAGAGGTCAGAAAGGTAAGGAACTGGCTTTTTGTGTGGAGGCATGTCGGAGCTATATATGTCTGAATCAACATATCAAAAGTGCTGATTGAAAGGTTAATGCTTCAGTGTCATATCAGAAGACCTGAGCCAGTTACCATGGCCATGTGTTGTTTTCAGGAAGAGCCGCTGAACAACAGGCTCAAACAGAGGTGACAAGAGATGGACAAATGAAAGTAACACATCAGGGCATCTGGATGATATGTTTACCAGGAACTCCAAGGCAAAGAACTGTTGATCTTCAAATAAAAAATATACAGCTTGTTTCTGAAACCACCCTACCATTTAAAGGATTGCAAGATAGGATGTAACAATAGTTTCATACAGCAAATTGCAGGATTGTTTGCCTAGTACAAAATATTAGTGCTTAATCCCCCACTCCAATTTGCAGAGCAGCAATGGAAGAGTTTTGGTTGCCCTTGGTGATGTCATCACTCATCACAAAGCCAATCCTGACTGGCTGTATCGTTCCACAATATCATCATGTACAGTACTTGGCTCCCTGACTGGCTGGGATCAAGGGGCTAAAGAAGCCATCTCAAATAATGCCAGCCTAGGAAACAAAGGCTGCAAACTGATTGAAAAAATTGGAAAGTAGGGCTTGGGTTTGGTTTTTTTTTTTTTTTTTTTGAGAACTGGGAACAGGAAGCTTTGCATTAAAAAAAAACCTTCACAAACATTTGCTGCAGCATTTGTTTCTAGCCTTTAAGGATGTGAAGATCATCTTGGAAGTGTGTGGGCAATACTTGATGAAATCTTAGAAGACAAGCAAGGTGGAAGAGAAGCTGTGCAGGATTTCGGGGGGTGGGTTGCTTTGACCTGAAAAACCTTGTATTTTCCCATGTCTAGCAGGAGTAAAATACATTGTGTAAAATAAACAAACCAAACTCAAAAGAATAAACTCCAACTAGGGTTGCCAGCTCCAGGTTGGGAAATACCTGGAGATTTTGGAGGTGTAGCCTGAGGAGAGTGGGGTGTGGAGAGGAGAGGGACTTCAAAGCCATAGAGTCCAATTCTCAAAGCGGTCATGTTCTCCAGGGGGACTGATTTCTATTGCCTGGAGATCAGTTGTAATAGTGGGAGATCTCCAGTCACCACCTGGAGGCTGGCAACCCTAACTCCAGCAGTCCAACTAGAGTGAGTACTTGGATCTGGCTGGTAGCATCATGGACCCAAGAGAGATGGGTGGACTTTGCATGGGGTGCCAGAATGCCCTGGACCAGCCCCATCTGAAACACCATGTGTACATGATCGGGGAGGAGATGGAGAAAAGGGCCATTAAGGAAGCTGGGCAAAATTAAGAGCCACTGCGGTATAGTGGTTAGAATCAGGGGTGCTGTGAAGTTCACAGGAAACCTTTTTGACAATCAAACTTACCCTATTGACGCTGCTGATGAGATGTGAGCTGATCTCCTGGTCTGTTCAGTTTGGCATAAAATGATGGAAATGCCAACCAAACAACTTGCACTGGATTTTTGCAAAACTGCACATGCACAAAAATGCTGCCAATCCAAACAGATCAGAAGACTTTGGCCATTTATGCAGGGTCGATTCTGCTCCTCGCTCAATGCTGATTTTTAAAATCCAACCTTTAAAATGACTATTCATGGTCCTGATACAAGAGGAGAAAGTCAAACAAATTCCACCCCCCACACACTCGCCTGCTCCTTTGTTCCTTCGTTTGCATAGCCATTAGCAATAGTCATTTGCATAGCTAAACCAAGCGGCTGGGATTCTGCATGCTTCCTTCAGTGAATGTTTTGATGCGGGGGTGGAGCAAATATAAAAGGTTGCATTAAAGGGGCTCTTAAGAAATGCAAAGCAGGTATGCGCCGGCTTTGCAGTGACATCTGGAATGACGGTTCAGTGTGAAGAAATAAAAAAAATATGCGGGGCACTTCAGCCTGGAACACGCCGCTAATTGCCAAGCATAAACGGCCATTAACTTCGCAAAAGACTGCTCAGAGCAACAGTGCAGCAAAGGAAGAGAGTAGAACTCCACAAGCTGTGTGCAGAAAAACTGATGTGTGATACTGTATTGTTAGGAAGGAATAGGTGAAGCAACCTGACAAACCGCCATGAATAGATTGACAGCAGGTCATTTATGCATGGGTACTTTCACTCATGTTCGTCCCTGGTCTGTCTCAGTTGTTCCTCTATTAACCTGATTCTTTGATCTCTCCTGATATCATCCCAGGTGAAACAACCATGCATAAGGCAAAGTGCGGGACACATAACTTGGGGGAGTGACGTTTCTCTCACAGAAAACACTACAGCCAATTACAAAGCAGCATGTCAAGGGGCAGGGATTCAAATGTTTCCTGCTTCTTGCTTCCTCAGAGTTCTTTATGAGAAGAAGAAAGGATTTAAAAAACGAGGTTTGGGTTTCTTCCCCATCTCCTGTTTTTTTTAGAGAGCTCCATTTTTTAAAATGCTTTTTTTCACAGCACTTGGGTGTCCACAGGGGCGGCGGGGGGTAACTTTTCTCTCACAGCCAATTACAAAGCAGCATTTCATGAGGCAGGAACTCCATTGCTTCTTGATTTGAGCTTGGAGACTGCTAGTGCATAGCTTCCCAACAGGAAAGTGTGGGTCCAGTGAGCAACAAACCTCAGGTAAAACTCCCCTGCATAAATGACTACAGTCTGTTGAAAAACTGGCTCCCTGCTCATGACTGGTGAGCAACCGTGGCTTTTGAGCATCCCTTGTAAGAAGATCTCAGAAGCTAAGCATGGTCAGCCCTGGTTAGTATTTGGATGGGAGACCACCAAGGAATACCAGGGTTGCTGTGCAGAGGAATGCACTGGCAAACCACCTCTGTTAGTCTCTTGCCATGAAAACCCCAAAAGAGGTCACCATAAGTCGGCTGCAACTTGAAGGCACTTTACACACACGGTAAGAAGACAAGCTCTGGCCTGGAGAGACCTCATTCAACCAAGAGGTGGTTTTGAATACGCCATTGCCTCTTAGCCAGGCCTGCTGTGTAGGGCTGTAAGAATAAGATAGGTGGATTCTGTATGTGTCCTCCTGAGATCTTCAAAGGAAGGGCATGACCCCAATGTGACAACGATGATAATAAAATGAGGGGGAAAGCTATATAAGGTGATCAACCTGGATCATCAGCCAGGTTTTTTTTTAATATGCTTCTTCAGGTCAAAAGACTTGCAGTCAACTATTCCACTGGGAAAGTGTCAGCGAGCAAATCCAGAGCTCCAAAGGAATCTGCGGCATTTGCACTTGTAGGCTTGCCTATAAAAAGACACTTTGTCCCCCCTGGGTATTGGGGCCGGCAGGTTGAGCCGCAAAGCTGTTTCTGTTTTGCCTGTCAAATGGTTTGGGCAAAGCATCTGTAAAAGTCTTTTCAGGGGTCAAGTTCCGAACCCTTCCCAGCCCAGGTGCCCCTAGAAAAGCCTGCGCGACATCAGAAGAAATTGATGTCAGTGTCTCTGTCTCTGCGCTGATGACAAAGGACAATTGTTGAGCTGGGAGGGTGGAGGCTGCTTTTTTGGACAGCCTTCCTTTTATAGTAAACACCAGTTGCTGTCGTCCACCCCTCTGATGAGAGAGAGGGACCCACAGCTGAGTATATAAACCCTCGGAGCCTGCCTGGCTTTTTGTTCCTCTGCCTCACTGCCTTCCTGCTGCCAACCATCCCAGCTCGTTCGCAAGTGACAACCCAGCGTCATGGCCCCTAAAAAACCGGATCCCAAGAAAGAGGCTGCCAAGCCAGCCCCTGCCCCGGCTCCCGCTCCAGAACCACCCAAGGAACCCGCCTTCGATCCCAAGAGCGTCACAGTAAGTAAGCCAGCTGGTGGTACCTGATCACATTCTTGGCGATAGGAGGGCACAGCAGTGATCCGATTCGCCCCGCCACAGACTTATCAGAAGGCCTAGGACAATGCCCTGCCACTCAGCATCATTTTCCCAGGCTCACTAATCCTAAATGGCAGAGGGATGATTTCCCATTTTAAGGTGAATCTGTCCCTCAGCCACTTCCAAAGCTGGACCAATAAGACTCCGGCTTTTTCCTCCCACCTAGAGCACTACAAAATGTATGCTTCTGAATTTCTTCCAAAAGAATGTTATTCAGCAATTGAGGTAAACTTTGCAAAAGCTCAGCCCGCTGAGTTGGACAATACTTGGTGAGTCTGTTCATCTTTAAGCTACTGGTAATTTAATGCCTTTTTTACTAAGTGATAGGGACCCCAAGGCTACATTGTCAGTGGCAAGATTTGTTTCAGTCCTTATAGCCCTCCAACACTAGATATATGCTGCTCAAGATCAATTGATCAAGGAGCTTCGAAGGGATAAAAGGAAAAGGAAAAAGGTAATTTAAACATCCCCTGGGAAAGAGGAGCCGCTGCTTTTAAAGTTGATCTCCTGACACAACCTTGACTCCTCTGCAATTGCTAAACCTGAGGAGCTAGTTAGAAGCAATCGCTCCGTCCAAGACCTTTGCTCTATTAACCAGCAAGCGAATCAAGATCTCACCTGCTGGTAAGGTTGCTACATCCAGGCTGGGAAACTCCTGGAGATTTGGAGATGGAGCCTGGGGAGGACAGAGACCTCAGTGGAGTACAATGCCATAGAGTCCACCCTTCAAAGCAGCCATTTTCTCCAGGGGAACTGGTGTCTGTAGTCTGGAGATGAGCTGTAATTCCAGGGGATTCCTCCAGGTCCCACCTGGAGGTTGGCAGGCTATTAAGAATGGAGTTTACAAACAGAACAGAATAATGAGGAGTTGAATCCACTGTTCAGCCTCAGAAAAAAAGGCAACATTAAGCCTCTTAATTCTTTTATCCTATTTATAGAAAATGACCTGGATGGATGGAAATATTCAAGCATCTTCCCCTGCTTCCTGGGGCAGGAGTTTCTACTAATTTTTAAGACTGCTTTAGGGATTATTCCTTTTCTGCACATAGGTAGTCGCCATGTAGGAACCTGTACATCAGTGTGTTTGTGAACTGTGTTTTTGATTCTGTTTTTGATTCTGTGTTTTGTACCCCAATCTGGAGAGTGACTCACATATTATGGTAAACCTGTATTTTTCTATGCAGTGCACTAAGAGAGATTCTGCACTATGGACAAAAAAAGATAAATCCCCCCACCCAGAACTCTGAAAATTCGGCAGATCCTTTTTTTTTTTAGCTGAGTATTGACTTTGTGCCAGCAGTGTGTGCTAGAGGCCGTACAAATATTTGAAAACCTCAGCCCAGAATGCTTACTGTCTCACACTAGAATGACAGGGTTGGATTGGGAGAACATCTGAACACCGAGAAAAGGGGCAGAGGTGGATCAGAGGGCCAAGGGAGATGAAGGAGAAGCTTTAGGGATCTCACCTGCGGAGCACAGACGCTCTTCCGCTTCTCCTCTCCCAGCCACCTGCTTAGTGATGCCTTATGCCGAACAGTGGCCCTCTTGAACTCAGACCCCTCCAGACCCCCGACTTGCACAAAGCTTCTCCTTCATCTGAGAAGAGGGAGGGAGAGACTTAGGGGTAAAGCTGCCAACCTCCAGGTGAGGCCTGGAGATCTCCTGGAATTACAATTGATCTCCAGACTACAGAGATCAGTTTGCCTGAGGAAAATTGCTGCTTTGGAGGAGGGACTCTATGGTATTACACCCCACTGAGGTCCCTGCTCTCCCCAAACTCCACCCTCCCCAATAGGGTTACCAGCCTCCAAGTGGGACCTGGAGATATCCCAGAATTACAAATGATATCCAGACTACAGAGATCAGTTCCCCTCAGGAAAATGGCAGCTCTGGAGGGTGGCATTTATGGCATTACACCCCTCTGAGCATTCTCACTTCCTCAAACCCTGCCCTCCCCAGGCTCCATCCCCAAATCTCCAGGAATTTCCCAATTCAGAGTTGGCAACCCTACTATGGGGGAGATATTAAACTGGAGAGAGTAGCCAATAGGTCCAGTTTATTTCTATATGACATCATTTTGAAAAGTATTGGTCCAAAGTTTTTGTTACTGGTATTGAGGGTTCCCTTCTTTCTTTTATATGTTTTTACATCCAAATACACACACATAATATATGTTTACATAATTCATATTATATTCACATAATTTTATATGTATGTTACTCATCTAATGTATAATGCTGATTTTCCAATGCACAAACAATGAAAAATGCTTAAATCGTATGGTAAAAATCCAAGGTGGGGAAAGAGAAAATGGCACGAGTCGTTTTGGCTTGTTTCGTACGAGGGAGAAGCAAAATTGAAACTGGGATATTTGAATCAGGCCTGAACACTTGCAAAATCTGACAGCGCCCCTCCTAAAATTGTATTCTGTTGTTCCTCATCATATTATGTCTCGAATCAGGGCCAAGGAGGCAGGGAGCTTAGAAAGAGTAAGAATTTGAAGCTTGGAAGCAAATGATGAGAAGTAGGGGAGAGGGAGGGGGAAATGGGTAATGTGAGGGACGGATAGCAAAGGATCAGCAACAAATGCTGAACAGAGATGTTCCCTATGGACTGAGTGCAGGAACAGAAGGAGGTACCAGAATTCCAGGGGTTAAGAGAACAAGGGACCAAAGCATGAAGAAGAGTCCCAGAGAAGAAAAAACCTGGATGCAACGCTTAAAAAAAAAAAGCAAAGAGTGCTCGGAGAATGCAGGGGCATGAGGCGGAGTGGACTGGCCACTTAACTTACTGGAAAAATTCCCAGTGGGACGCTTCCATGGAGAGTTGCTGGCGGCCAGGAGAAAGCTGAGCTCCAGAAACTCTGCCAGCACCGCAGGGGCTGCTTGGCTCAGGTCCTTCCATGGATAATGATCAGCATCAGCTCCCCAGTTGCCTTCTCCTGCACTGGAGCCACTGGGTAAGGCAGGCACTGCTGGCGGGGTCTGGCCAGAGTGGCCCCTGCAGTGCTGGCTCATAGCAGCACAGCAGCTGGTCAGCTTAGCTTCTTCTGGGCCATTTAACCTTTCCAGTCCAGCCCTTGATATGGGAGGAGACAAAGGGTTGGAGCCAGACTGGAAGGATGCCAGTCACCAGGTGGGACCTGAGGATTCCCCAGAATTATAGCTCATCTCCAGACTAAAGAGATCAGTTCCCCTGGAGAAAACCGATGCTTTGGAAAGTGGACTCTATGGCATTGTACCCCTCTGGGGTCCCTGTCTCCCTCAGGCTCCATCCCCAAATTTTCAGGAGTTTCATAGAGTCACAGAATTGGAAGGGACCACCAGGGTCATCTAGTCCAACCCCCTGCACAATGCAGGAAATTCACAACTACCTCCCCCACACACCCCCGGTGACCCCCTACTCCATGCCCAGAAGATGGCCAAGATGCCGTCTCTCTCATCATCTGCCTAAGGTCATAGATTCGGCAGATTGCTGACAGATGGCCACCTAAACTCTTCTTAAAAACCTCCAGGGAAGGAGAGCTCACCACCTCCTGAGGAAGCCTGTTCCACTGAGGAACCGCTCTGTTAGAAAATTCTTCCTAATGTGTAGACGGAAACTCTTTTGATTTAATTTCATCCTGTTGGTTCTGGTCCGACCTTTTGGGGCAACAGAAAACAACTGGACAGCCCTTCAAGTACTTGAAGATGGTTATCATATCCCCTCTCAGTCTTCTCTTCAGGCTAAACATATGCAGCTCCTTCAACCTTTCCTCCCTGCCAGTGGCCGGGTGTGTGTGTGTATGACCTGGCAACCCTACCCCTTCCTGCCTGAGGCAGCCCCCTCATGTCATTTCTCAGGGTCCCCAATCCCTCAGGGGCAGCACTTTATGGAGATCAGTGGAGTGAAGTGGGTGGGGGGAAGAAAATTCCATTTTGCTCCTGGGAAATGTATTCAACCCAAAGACTTGGCCAGTGTTGCTTTCCCTCTCCTTCCCCAAGAGCCTTCATTCATTCTAGTCAATGCATCTCATCCCTTCCTTTAATTGCTGGTTCTCCTTCACCCACTCTGGACTTGCTCATGAGGCACGGGGCTAGGGTTGCCAACTTCCAGGTAGTAGCAGGTGATCTCCTGCTATTACAACTGATCTTCAGGCAACAGGGATCAATTCCCCTGGAGAAGATGGCAGCTTTGGCAATTGGACTCTATGGCACTGAAGTCCCTCACCTGCCCAAACCCCATCCTCCTCAGGCTCCACCCCAAAAATCTCCAGGTATTTCTCAACCCAAAGCTGGCAATCCTACACAGGGCTCCTTAACACCATTTCTGTTTTGGGGATGGGAGCTTTAAAGCCTCAGGGAAAGGAGCTGAGTGGCAAACACCACAATGGTCAATGGCAAAGGACCACAAATGATCAGACCTGTACTTTTTCTACATTGCCAAGAGCATTTCCTCCCTTCCTCCTCTTTGGCTCACATCTTGACAAGCCATCGGCAAGAGGGAAGTTAGCAGCCATTTCCAAACAGCTATGCTATATGCAGGTGGTGGACCTACATTTTGGGGATCCTGAAGCTTGAACTCTGGGGGCCCCTTTGCAACCAGCAACAATAGGGCAACATCCAACAAGGTCCAAAGGAGCCTTGCTGCCCTTACAAGGACCTCGAGGCCCAAATGGAGGGAAACAGGGTGGTGGGGTGGAGTCCTTGAAAATGGGCCATACAGTGAGCCACTTCCCACCAGCAACACGGTTTGGGTAACCGCTGTTATCTTCTTCAATGAGGTCGTTCTATGGCAGATTCTCTAATAGAGAGATAGAAGGTCATCAGAGGGGCTTGTTAGGATAAAGAGGTGAAAATCTGATTTTTGGTGTTAAAATGTACAAGCGAGACGAGTGCAGCCTGAATTGAGAATTCAGATGTCTTTTTATTTATTTATTTATTGTATTTATTTGGTGATTTATAGCCAGCCCTCCCCTACCTAAGGGCTGAGCTGATTAAGCCGTGCACCAATGAAGGATTCGAGGGTCCAGCTGCCAAAATGTAGGCTATGAATAGATTCTGGTGAGCTCAGCAAGCCCTTACAGCTGGGGGTTCGTGCGCAGTAAGCCCCTGGGAAAATTTTGAAATTTGACCAATTACAGGGACATTTTTAGGCCGTATGAAATGGGTATTAGAGCATATTCTAAGGTCAATATTAAGTTCTTCAGCCCAATTTCTTATGATTCTATCACTAAAATAGCCTTATTTTAATAACAAACACTTTAAAAAAACTCCATCAATTTTGTTGAAAAAATCACTCTTTAAAAATAAGTTGCTTCAGGGCCCCTCTGGGATTCGGAAGCTCCACATTTTTGCTAGGGATGCATAATTGATCATAACGTACTCCTGGAATTTCTTTGGGGCAAAAAGCCCCCATGAATAGAATTTTGAGAATTCGGACCAGTGTCTGCAGAGCGGCAAACCCAATGCAAACTTCCCAAGCATAAATGGCCTGTGTCACACAGTGGCCAACCGAGTCCTAGCAGCAGGGAGATGGAGGCCAATGCCTCTTCCTGTGGTTGCCCCCTCCCTCCAGCACTGGTATGCAGAGCATCACAAATTTGAACATGGAGTTCCATCTGGTAAGTGCAGCTAAAAACCACTGATAGATCTAGCCTCCGTGAATATCTCTAATCCTTTTTGAAATCCACCCAGGCTTGTGGTATGGAATTCCTGTGGTATGAAATTCCACAAGGTAACTACTTTATGTGCGATGTCTCCTAGAAGAAAAACCATGTAAAAGAAACATAAGTTTAAGAACAGATGTGACACCACCAGAAACATACTACTCATGCTTGTCAAAAGCAGGCTCTTGGAATTCCCTTTTGTACCACTAAAGACGGTGGTGGCGGAAAGGGAAAGATTGGCCTCCCCTGGGACTCATGTTCTGGAGCACTTGATATGTCCTGAATGGCACAGAAGATCCCCTCTCTGGCTTTGTAGCCAGACAACATGAAAAGGGTTCTTGAGACATTGAGGAAGATGTTGAGTAATCATCCAACGTTGAGTAATTATCTGGAGGCCTGTGTGTGTTTCCATAGGAGGGGGAGAGGCAATGAGGAGGTTTTGCTGGCTTTCACATCTCCACTTCGATGTACTTCCTGCGTCTTTTATGCATGGGAATTCTCGCTTGGGTCCGATGCTCCCTTGACCCACACTTTTCTGTTCTGAATTCTCAAAATCCTATGCATTTTGTTTGCCCTGAAGAAAGTTGTTTGCCCTGAAGAAAGTCCTGCACTGTCATTCCACTCTGGGGACTGTCATTCCAGTCCCAGAGCACAGATTCTGTACCCTGGGACCATTATTCCATTCTGGGGGCTGTCAGTCCAGTGCCAGAGTAGTCTATCTGGGCGAAGTGACCTTAATGGAAAATCTTTTTTGCATTTTCTTTGCAACTGTTTTTGTGCTGTAATGTATTTCAATGGATGAAGTGCAGCTAATTTGGTTCCTGATTATGCAAATACTCGCTTCCTCCCCTCCCCGCAGCTCGGCTGGAGGAGGAGGGGGAAACCCAATGGTTATCATATCCCCTCTCAGTCTTCTCCTCTTCAGGCTAAACATACCCAGCTCCTTCAACCTTTCCTCATAGGACTTGGTCTCCAGACCCCTCACCATCTTTGTTGCCTTCCTCTGGACACGGTCCAGCTTGTCTACATCTTTCTTAAATTGTGGTGCCCAAACCTGAACACAGGAGCAACGTACCAACCTCTAGCGACTAGCAAGCCAACAGTGGAGGCCAGCCACGTGCGGCCACTTTTAAGGCGGCGCTGCCGCTCTGTTTTAGCCTCCATAGTCTCTATGGTCGTACCAGAGAGACTATAGAGGCAAAATTATAGAGCATTGCCATTTTTTTCTCCCGATGGAAGTTTTCCAGCGGCGGGTAGAGGAAGCTAATAGCGTGTCGTGGTGCAGGCGAGGAGCGAGGGCTGTAAGCTGTAAGCGTAGTCTGGGGAACAGTCCAAGGTCATTCACAGTGAAGGCAGAGTCCGAGATATCAATACAGGCAAGGGAAGTCCAAGGTGTTAGTCAGAGCCAGTCCAAGAAGTCAGGATACCAGGAATCCAAAGGATAGCAGGGAAACAAGGCCGGTACACAAGGAGGTTGGTGACAAGTTGCTTGCACATCAGCCAAGCCTAACTGATGGCTTAAATCCCTTCCTCTGCTGCTGTAGCAGAGCCAGCTGATGCTGATGAGGCTGAGTTCACAGGTGGTGCTTCAGCTCTGCTCTTCCTCATCACTGCTACTGGGGAGGTTTCTCTGTAAAGCTTTCAGTCTAGCACTCTTCCGTCTCTGCTGCAATGGCCTTGGTGAGGCCTCTGGAGACACTGCATGTTGCAAGGTGTCAGGTCCAACTGGAGTCCTTGAGCTGGCAGGCTGTAGGCATGGTGAGTCATCTCCTGACTTTGGCTGATCCTCTATTCTGGCAGGCTGTAGGCCCTGTGGTTGTTCCTGTGGGACTTCTGCCTGAGGATGTCCCTCTGTTCTGGCTTCCATTTCCACTTCGTCAGAGGAGGTCTCTGCAGGCTGACTCATGACATAGCGGTAGTTTGCCTGCCATTACCGGGAACATGGCCTTTCCTTCTGCTAGAGACTGTATTTCAGTTTTGGTGAAGTTGCAAGGCATAAACTAGAATCTGAATGACAAGAATTAATCCCATACGGCCATGACGGCAGAGTAAGGATGACGCCGAAGGAAATATTTTAGCCAAGCCTTGGTTTACAGCAGGATTCCAGTGACTAAATAACCTTATGGCCAAAGCTGCAGGGCATTTGAAGGTGCTAGGGTTTCCAGCTCTGAGTTGGGAAATACCTAGAGATTTTGGGGGTGGGACCAAGGGACGGTGGGGTTTGGGGACGACAGGGACCTCAGCAGTGCACGATGCCATAAAGTCCATCCTCCAAAGCAGCCATTTTCTCCAGGGGAACTATCTCTGTAATATGGAGATCAACTTTAATACTTGGAGATCTCTAGACCTGACGCACCTGGAGGTTGGAACCCTAGTGCTAGCCCTTTTCTGCTTCTAGATAAATATTTGCATTATATAAATTGGTTTATTCATTGCTGTTAGATCACAAATTGCATCACATTTCATATAAAGGAAAAACGACATCTTGCAAGAGCTTACAATTCAAGGTACATGTTATGTTGGGGACTGGAACCCCCAACGTAGGAACAGCAAAGAATTAACCGCTGTCCTTTCCCCCCTGCAGATTGAATTCAGTGCTGACCAGATTGAAGGTAAGTAACAGCTAATTTTTTCAAAACCTTTTCATTGCCTGGTATCCATATATGTGTGACTTACCTCCACTGCTGGAGAAAGAACTCATTTCCTGTTTAATTATAACAAGATGCTTATTAACAAGTTAATAAGAAATCAGACACATGCAAGATGACTAATCACTACCAAGAAGTTTCCCCATGTGTTTCTTTTAATTTAAGGGTATTCCTGTTTCCGGTTCCCACCCAGCTCTTCACCATTAATGATGCTAGCAACAGACTGCCTCTGTGATATTATATCCAATTCTGAACCAGCCCAGGTTACCCAAATGGCCCAGGTGTGCATATACCCATTCCATTTATTTACTAGCTCCTTTGACCAAAGGTCTTGAGCTTAACCATAACAATATTACATAATACAACACCAAATAATCAATTTACAACACCCAACGTATACTTAAGGTTAAAACACAGTAGAAAACAATTACTAAACATAGCATCACCAATACCATAACAATATATTCCCCCTGAACCAGCCTCATTGAAATCACAAAATTTATTTCAACATTCAACTCGCAGCTTACATGCTTGTTTTGTTTTGACATTTGAGCGACATCACCTCCGCCAAAAATCTTGCAACAGAACTAGTGATATCAGGGTGAATATTTCCCATTATGTGGGATATCACCCAGGACTCCAAGGGAAGTTTGTATTTAGACAATATTGGGGTGATCCAACGCAACCAAGGAGCTGACCAGTGCTGACAAAACAATAAGAGATGGTGTAGAGCAGGGGTGGGGAACGTCAGGCCTGGGGGCCGTTTAAGGCCCGCAAAATCATTTGTCCTGGCCCTTCATGGGTCCTGGCAGATCTCTAGCTCAGAAGGATCTAAGACTGGTGATCTGCCCCCTCCCGCGGACAGGAATAGCCTCTATTCAAGGTAGATGTGAGTTTGTTTTGCTGAGAAAAGGAACCTTTTCCCCCCCTTGCAGAAGAGTCATTAGCTATGGAGCTGCTAGGACCGCCCAAGAAACTGTATTAACCCTTTCCCACCCGTGCCGTGGAGAAACGTATTGCCTCTGTACTAAAAGAGGGCTGGGGGCTGAAGTGGTTACAATGGAGGGGTTAAAGGGGGCAGGGCTAGAATGCGTGGGGGGGCAAGTTCTTAGCCAGCGTGTCCTCATTTCACCCCTGCAGTCAGAGGTAGCAGGAGCCAGCTGTCGAATCTGGCCCTGACCGTGCTGAGCAGGAGCAACTCCGGCATGTGGATGGACGGCTATGCCCAGCTGGTGCAAAACACAATCCTGTGCCACCAGGTGGGCGAGTACACCACCAGCTGGATATCTGCCTGCTTGCCCGTGAGGGGGGGGTCATCTGGGGCAGCTGCCTGCTTGGGGCTTGGTCAGCTAATTTTTAAGTTGATAATTTTGTATGGCCCGCGAATGATGTTATAAATATCCAAATGGCCCTTGGCGGAAAAAAGGTTTCCCACCCCTGGTGTAGAGTCCCATTATCTCCAGATTTACATTCACAAACTCGATCTGAGTAGGGAATTTTCGCAAAACGACCTAACATCTCTGCAGTTGGATAAGCATTTAGTCTAGTGAGCATAAAGGCACGTCTATGGCCTGGGATTGTCAGCAAGCTCACATAAGAGGGCACGGTCTCAGGTGGGGGAATCCCCAGTGCAAGGGTAGAACATGCGCGCCTAGCACGGAATGTAGTGCTAACACACTCAAGATTTCTCACCCTTGACCTTACTAATTTAAGGGCTTCAGAGAAGTTTAAGTTAAGAACTAATGGTGGAAGGTCAAGCAGTACCAGTTTACTATCTATATGTCTTCCCCACGTCCCTCTGTAATTATCTTCCTTTAATCTATGTAACAGGCCCCCTTGGATGTTAGGAGTTGAGTAGAAAACCTTCAGCCTTAATTTGAAGGCAGCAATCCAGGCCCTAGAGTCAAAAGTACACTGTGCGAGTTCCGTTCTAAGTGCCGTTCCCGCCACACACTTTGGAGAGCCTGTCAAACGCCGCAGAAAATGTATAAGTATATTGTCAACAGACTCCGTAACTTCATTAATCCAAATGGGAGCTCCAAATAGAAACTGAGGGATTATTTTGGCATTGAAAGCTGTAATAGCCATAGGAACATATTGGCCTCCCCTGGAATAAAAGAACCTTAACAAAGCGTTCGAATTAACTTTGGCAGTTTTATTTGCCAAGCTAAGATGAGGTCTCCAAGACAAATTTTGACTAAAAGTAACTCCCAAATATTTAAATTGGGACACCATCTCTAATTCACCCCCTCAACTTTCCATGGATTTCGTTTTACTTTGATCTTCTTAGAGAAAACCATTACTTTTGATTTACTATAGTTAACTGATAGACCCTCCTGGTTGCAATAATCAATAAACCTATTAATGGTCTTACAAAGGCCCACCTCAGATCTAGACAAAAGGACTGTATCATCCGCATAAAGCAAAATGGGAACCTCATGGCCAGCTAATATTGGTGCATGATAAGCTGTCTTTTGGATAAACGGAATCACATCATTAAAATAAAAATTAAACAGCATGGGGGCCAAAAGGCAACCTTGTTTCACCCCCTTTAAGAGGTGAATGCTATTAGTAAGTTGGCCTTCAGCTCCACAACGGACCTGAGCGGTAGGGTTCTCATAAAGCTTAAAAATCAACCAGAGTAATCTCTTATCTATGGTTGTGGTTTTTAATTTAGCCCACAGTCGGCCTCTAGGCACTGAATCAAAAGCTGCCCTTAAATCCATAAAGGCAACATACAAAGAGCCCCCTGAATATGAAGAATACTTATCTGCAAGATGATATAATATAAGACAATGTTCCAAAACAGAGGTGCCTTTCCTAAACCCAGCTTGTTCCGGATGTATTATTTCTTCGGTTTCTAGCCAATTCGATAATTTTGACTGCAAAAAGGCTGCATATACTTTACCTATTGATGAAAGCAAACTAATAGGACGATAGTTTTTAGGATCGTTTTTTGGTCCTTTTTTATAAAGCGGCACAATTATTGCATGTTTCCATGCTACGGGAATATCTCCTGTGTTATTTATTTGCGTGAAAAGTGAGGCCAAAATGTGGCCCCACCAAGACAGATTTACTTTCAAAAGGTCAACCGGAATTAAATCAGGACCTGGAACTTTACCTGACCGAAATTGTTTAATTAAGGCACTCACACATAAGGCACCAACTATCCATTTGGGGGGGTTCAACCAGTTCCTCATCCAAATCAAAACCAGGGACCGTTACAAAGTTAGAAGTAAAGTATTTTTCCCAGATCCCAGGAGTAATGCATGAAGGGATACTAGCCACTGTAGAGAGTCCTCTATTCACTAGATTCCAAAAAGTCTGTGTTTCATTATTATTTATTGCTGAGATGAGCAATTTCCAGCTTTTATATATATCCAGCCGTTTTTTAAACTTTATCAGGGACCTAAATGACCTCTTTAGCCATATAAGATCTAACAGATGTATTTTTGAGTTAGTATTTTTGTATAAGCGGTGAAGAGATCTTATTTTTTTAATACTTTCTCTACACTCACCATCAAACCAGCTATTTTTACGTTGGAATCCTCGGGACGATGATGGTTTTGAATAGATTGGTTTGAAAAGGTTTAAAATATTAGTTAACGATTCTATCATCTGCACCGTATCCCTCTGTTTAAAAAATTCAGTAAGGGCGGACCAACATTGATTTGAATGCATAATATTCACTACAATAGGAGTTAGCTCAGGTGACCATCTAATGGGCCTCAAGGAGATGTGCATATACCTTGACCAAAGGGGTATCCTCCCTGTAAGGGGTCAGAAGCCTATACACATCTGTGCTTAGGGCAAATATTATTGGAATTGTATTGTCTGATGTAAGCCTTGATGTAACATAACATCTCGTAAGGGTGTGCCGATTCTTATAATACATAGAGCAATGGTTTAACGTTAAGGATTTATTAAGAAAAAAGAACAATAGCAAAGGGAATTAGCAAATTGAACACAGAGTTTGGAACACGTGCGCGCACACATACAAACTAAAGAAAATGTTCTACAGACCCTAAATCCTACTATATCCTAACCTAAAGGTAAAGGTAGTCCCCTGTGCAAGCACCGGGTCATTCCTGACCCATGGGGTGGCGTCACATCCTGACGTTTACTAGGCAGACTTGGTTTACAGGATGGTTTGCCAGTGCCTTCCCCAGTCATCTACACTTTACCGACCTCAGAAGGATGGAAGGCTGAGTCAGCCTTGAGCCGGCTACCTGAAACTGACTCCCATCGGGATTGAACTCCCGTCGTGAGCAGAGCTTGTGACTGCAGTACTGCAGTTTACCACTCTGCGCCACAGGGCTCTTATCCTAACCTAAGCACGCATTATTAATATAAAAGGAGGGAGGTAGGGGAACAAGTCAGAGAAGCATTTGAGCGGGATCCAGCAAGTTTGGAGTCCAGTGAGGTCTTGGCCGATGAAAAGTGGAGGGGGGAGCCAGATAGGTGAAAAGCAGGATGGAAGAGCGGAGTGCCGTTACAAAGGATGTCTGTGTTGAGATGGCAGAGGTGATGCATACACACACACACTCCCCAAGATACTTTGTCACCCAGGATTTTGGAGCCAGGAGTGGGATTGCAGAGTTGGGGACCCAACAGCTGGAACACATCTGAGATTCTTGGGGCCAACGTTATACCCCAAAGGTGTAAGGATAGAAGGAGAAAAAGGATGCCTCTTGAACCAGATTGGGTGGGAGTGAAGCAGTGAAAAGATTCAAACCTGTTGGTTATCAGTAGGGGGAAGTTGAGGGTCTCGGTTACACCTTTGATGTAGTTTATGGCCCACCTGGAATAACAAGCTTAGTTATATGGTGCCCATTTGTTTGGGTTTTTTTCCCAGAGGAGACACAATGAGGGAAATAAATATATCAAGCAAAGGCTGATGGGTTCGTGTATCGATCTTATCCAATAAGGTGGATCCTGTTATTGTTTGAGGAAGGCTGAATATAATTAACTGAGGCCATTTGTGCCCGGCCATTTCCCTCACTGTCACCCCTCCTAAAACTTCGGGTCTTTGTTTAGATTATGCATGTAATTTCTGACTGTCAAAGGTCGCCTTGCTCTCCCTCTACGTTTCTCCGCATTTTGCCCGTGTTTTGAGGGACCTGTTTTATCTCAAATTTGAAAATGGCGATTGAAAAAGCCATGCATAAAAGACCAGAGACTGTAATTACCTTAGTGGGAAGGGGGGGTTGAGTTCGCATCTATCTTTTCCCTAGCATGGACTTGCACTGCATCATTTCCCTTCCTTTAGCTCCCAGATTAAAGGCAGGTATCCTAATTTACTATTTCCCACTTTGGTAGAGGCCAACTTTAGGAAATAAAATAAACAGAATGTATAACTTCTTTTGTGGCATCAGAGAAAGGATCCCAGCTATGTATTAATAGCTGATGTAAGACCCCTGTTCATGGGGTAATAACCACAGGGTGTGGATCCAAAAAAATCACACTGTGGGGCTAGGGACAGACGGGGTATTTTTCTACAAGCCTTTAAAAATATATTTGGGGTTAAAAAATAATAATCATAGAAGCAATGTCTGCTTCTTTAAGAAAAGCCAGCATGGCAGGGGTTAAGAGTGGTTGATTCTAATCTGGAGAACCGGGTTCAATTCCTCACTCCTCCACATGAGACCTTGCTGGGTGACCTTGGGCCAGTCACAGATCTCTCAGAATTCTCTCAGCCCCACCTACTTCACAAGGTTACTGTTGTGTGGCGGGGAGGGAAGGTGATTGTAATAGGATTGCCAGCCTCCAGGTACCAGCTGGAGATCTCCTGCTATCACAACTGATCTTCACCTGGAGAAAATGGCCACTTTGGCTATTGGACTCTATGGCATTGAAGTCCCTCCCCTCCCTAAACCCTGCTCCAAAAATCTCAAGGTGTTTCCCAACCCTCCCCAATACTCCACCCCAAAAATCTCCAGGTATTTCCCAACCCGGAGGTGGCAACCCTAGATTGTAAGCCACTTTGAGACTCCTTACAGTAGAGAACAGCGGGGTATAAAAACAGCTCTTCTTCTTTGAAGTCCTTCCCCTCCCCAAAACCCACCCTCCTCAGGCTCCACCCCCAAAATCTCCAGGTATTTCCCAGAGTTGGCAACCCTAGTGTTTAATGCACCTCAAAATGCAGTACAGCATACAGCCCGGGGCAACAGGAAGAGCCATTGTGATGCAACATGTGACCTCCTCCACATGCAGATGACAGCAAAGTAGCATTGAGGTAGGGACTAAGAGATGCACCTCAGTGGAGCAGCTGATCTGATAGAGCTGAAACAATGGACGCATGGAGCATAGAACCCAGAGAAAGCCGGTCACTGCAGATGGTTTGAAAATGCCAAAATCAACCCCACCAACACGCCTTTCCAAGGCTTTCCATCAGGCTCAAGACAGTGCCTCTCTGCCCTCAAGGTCTTTGGCCCTGGGCACCAGTGCCGAGCCCTTTGCCTCCCTAGACAGCGGAGATGCATCCCTGAAAGATCTGATGCTGGAGATCAAGACAAAGGTGGACCAAACCACGAAGGTAGTGAATTCCTTTGATGGTAAGATCTCAGCTTTGAACTCACGTATGGACACCCTGGAAGGACTGGTTCACAGCCTAGCCCAGTCGCCTTCAGGGAACGTGACCACTTGGAAGGAGAAAGCGAAAGCAGGAGAGTGCCGGCAGGCTGTCGAAAACAAATGCCTCTGTGGCCAGGCCGGGCAGAAGACTAAAAAAGAAGTGCAGGCCCAGGCCCTGAGGATCTGTGGCTTGCCAGAAGAAGGAGAGGCCCACGACTTGGCAGCCTTCCTGGAGGAGTGGTTGCCAGACATCCTCAAGTTAGACCCGGAAGAAGACCCAGTTATGATTGAAAGAGCGTACAGGGTTGCTGGCAAAGAGCAGAAGGCAAGCAAATGCCTCTGCAGGGCTGTTGTGGCCTGGCCCTGGGGATTAAGGGATGCAGAGAGAATTTTGCAGCAAGTTGAGAAACTGAAAGCCATCATGTATAAAAACAAGCCAATTCTGATCTTTCCAGACAGGCCCAATATCAAAGGTAAAAGAAAGGTGTTGCATTGAAACTTGGATAGGAACTAGGAAGGTTCCCAGGTCCCTCCACCAGCGGGAAGTTTTTGGGGCAGAGCCTGAGGAGGGCAGGGTTTGGGAAGGGGAGGGACTTCAATGCCATAGAGTCCGATTGCCAAAGTGGCCATTTTCTCCAGATGAACTAATCTTTATCAGCTAGAAATTCTAGCTTTATCAGCTAGAAATCCGTTGTAATAGCAGGAGGTGTATCCTGCTAATACCTGGAGGTTTAGCAACCAAAATAAACACCTCTGCACTGCTACCGAAGGTAAGGAAGTTAGTGCAGGACTGGCTATCACATCAATGACAATTAAACCACATACACAGCACCCATGATATGACAACATGTATTGAGTGCAAGAAGACACAAGGTGAAACACATAGACTATATACAATGACTCATTAGGAAGTATCCCTTTGGGAACGGTTAACTCAGCTGAAATGTCTGTACAACTATGTTGGTGATATAATAAATCCTGCCATCGGAATTAAAAGATTGACAGTATACATAGTTGGCTTGCATCCCGACGGGGAGAACGAAACTGTTTTTGAAGTACAGGTGTATATTTTGAAATATCATATTGAACGGAACTGAAGAATATTGAAACGATCGTCTTCCTATTCACCTTGATATTTATGAAACTCTGAACACATTATTGTGTAACAACTTTGGAACTTTTTATCCAAGAGGACTATTGAAGTTATTACTGTACATCATTGTATATAGTCTATGTGTTTCACCTTGTGTCTTCTTGCACTCAATACATGTTGTCATATCATGGGTGCTGTGTATGTGGTTTAATTGTCATTGATGTGATAGCCAGTCCTGCAATACCTGGAGGTTGGCAACCCCAAGAATTAGGCTCCTGTGGATTTTAAAAATGCTTTTCCTTGCAACTGCTGTGTGACTGTAGGGAAAGTGAATTGGATCCAGGGATCCCCAACCCACCTTGCAAGAAAACGGAAAACAAAAATGTCATTTAGCCCTGAGAGGAGCTGGAAAGGGTCACTCAGTGGTAGAGAGGATTTATTAGGACAGGCATGGTCAGAGTCTCTGGCTCCTCCTCCTTGTGCCATGTGACTACCATCATGTGACCTTCTGTCACATGCTTGCACACGGGTGCCATACTGCCAACAGGAGGCTCAGAATTGGTCCTAGTCTAGAAATGGTGTTGATCAGGTTCAGATGCTTTTGAAAAATACGGCAACCACCAGAAAGAAATGCAATAAATAAATAAATAAAGCAGATGCAGGTAAGGAGTTGTAGACGATACAAAACCTGGTAACTAGAGGAGTAAGTGTACACATCAGGGGAAATTGTACTTTTCCAAAGCGCTTTCATATCTCAAAAAATGTTTGTTTCTGAATTTTATGTTTGATCATATATAGTTGCCATTATCAATGAAAAGGGACATTTTACACATTTTGTAGATTTCCCCCCAGCCTTTTTATCTACAGCGATCCATGCCTTGGTAATGCCCAGATAGGGTTGCCAGCTCCTGCATGGGAAATACCAGGAGATTTTGGGTACAGAATCTGAGGAGGGCGGGGTTTGAAGAGGGGAGGGACTTCAGTGCCATAGAGTCCAATTGTCAAAGCAGCCATTTTCTCCAGGGGAACTGATTTATATCGCCTGGAGATCAGTTGTAATAGCGGGAGATCTGCAGCCACCACCTGGAGGTTGGCAACCCTGTGCCCAGACTAGATTTCTGAAATGTGTCTGGCATCCTTTGAAGTCTTTGGAAACTTCATCTAGTCCAGGGGTGGGGAACCTTTTTTCCCACCAAGGGCCATTTGGATATTTATAACATCATTCGCGGGCCATACAAAATTATCAACTTAAAAATTAGCTGACCAAGCCCCAAGCAGGCAGCTGCCCCAGATGACCCCCCCCCCCCCCGTGCAGGCATCCAACCAGTGGCACACTTGCCCACCTGGTGGCACAGGATAGTCTGTTGCACCAGCCGGGCATAGCCGTCCAGCCACATGCTGGAGTTGCTGGATTCTACAGCTGGCTCCTGCTACCTCTGCTTGCAGGGATGAAATGAGGACACACTGGCTAAGAACTCACCCTCCCCACATTCTGGCCCTGCCCCCTTTAACCCCTCCATTGTTGGCTCTTCTGCCCCCAGCCCTCTTGTAGTACAGAGGGAATACGTTTCTCCACGGCTCGGGTGGGAAAGGGTTAACACAGTTCACTGGGCAGTCCTAGCAGCTCCATAGCTAACAACTCTTCTGCAAGGGGGAAAAAGGTTCCTTTTCTCAGCAAAACAAACTCAGATCCGCCCTTGAATAGAGGCTATTCCTGTCCGCGGGAGGGGGCGGATCGCCAGTCTTAGATCCTTCTGAGCTAGACATCTGTCAGGACCCAGGAAGGGCCAGACCAAACGATTTTGCGGGCCTTAAATGGCCCCCAGGCCTGATGCTCCCTACCCCTGATCTAGACCAATTTCAGCCCCTAGTCTACTCACCAGGCCGTGTTACATGGAACACAGTTCAACAATATTCAAAGAACTTCACTGGCTGCCAGGTTGTTCAACTGGGTATTCAAAGTGCAGGTTTTGACCACTGAAGCCCCAAAGGATCTGGAACCAGGCTGAAGGGCTGCCTTCTCCCATTCAAATCCGTCTGAAAGCAGAGATCCACAATGGAAGTCCTTTTCCAGGTTTCCCTACTGTGATTGTGCTTCATTTGTGGATGTTCCTCCTGGCCTCAACTTTTTGGTGCTGAAATTAGCACTTCAGTTGTTTGTAATGTGGTTTTATCATGATTGTAATCTGCCTCCCTTCTCTATTGAGCAGAACAGCAGTATGAGAATCAAAAGAAAATAGATAACATAGAATATTTTCAATATTTTTATTTTACATTATTTATAGTCCTTTCTCACAGGGACTCACAGCAGATTACACACAGTGAGTTGGTACAGTCAACAAAATGGGACATCCCTTTCCTTTTATCCAGTAAAAGCTCTATGATAAATCGATCTTGAGCAATGAATAGTTGTTATTAATCACTTATCCCTCAATAGACAAAAGGAATAAAAAATTTTTTTTCAACTGATCGAGTTCTTTTTGGATCCCTGTCGGCAAGCAGATACATGACTAGGTCATAAGAATATATATTAGAATGAACTGGCAAACACAGTGAAATATAACGCCTTCTAAGATAAAATGGGACATTCAATAACCAGTGCATTAGGATTTTAGAAGTCTGCAACCACCAGCAAGAACTGAAGCACTGCAGAAGTATTCACGTGACACATTTAGCGGTACAGAAGTTACATAAATAGGTTCCTACATGCAATTAGACACCCAGCTTCAAATGTAATCTCCTTTCCACAGAAATATTGATGCACACATGTGGCAGTTTTTAATACAGCAAATCCCTTTCCCAAGCTCTGCTGGGAACATGTGCATGCATGTGAAAGGCTATGCGTCAGAGCTTCCTTATGCGCTTAAGTGTTGGAGTAGCTCTGCATAAACACATGCCTCTTCTCACTTTAGAGCTCTGAGGGAACACTGGTGCATATGATGCCTACCTGGGTTATAAAATTGAATATTCCATAGGGGGTCAGAGTGTCAAATGGTGATGGGTCTCTCTCTCTCTCTCTCTCATATATTAACCTACTTCATAGGGTTGTCGTGAGAACAGTATGCAGGAGGAGAGACTTGTGTACAGTGCCCCAAGCTCATTAAAGAGGTGGCAGGATAAAAATGCAATAGATAACTGAAGAATTTGTTTTCACTTATAATTTGTGTTATATAAATTTCAAGGTTCTTATTAATAATAGTAGTAATAACTTAAGCCCCACCTTTTATCTTAAATAAGGACTTCCAAAATTACAAAACCATCTCTGAAAACAGGACATTTTTATTTAAATATTTGCATTCCTCACAGCTGTAATTCTCACAAGGATGTGCCTTCAGTTTAAAACTCTGTTTTGTTTTCCGTTCCACATTAGCAAAATGACATCAGCCAGGCACAAAACATTACCAACAAGGATCTTATCTCCTTCCTCTTGATGTTTGGCCAAAGAGCTAACTGCACGTTTCCCTCTGCACAGAGTTCAAGGAGGCCTTCATGCTCTTCGACAGGACCCCAACAGGAGAGATGAAGATCACTTACAGCCAGTGCGGGGATGTCATGCGAGCTCTCGGGCAGAATCCTACCAATGCCGAGGTTCTGAGGGTGCTGGGGAAACCAAAGCCAGAAGGCAAGTTGTGCTGAACTAGATGGACTGGGCCCTTCTCGCTGGCCAGGGGTGGTCTGAGGCTTGGGAGAGTCCAGGGTGAGGCCCCAGAAACCTCCCCCCCACACACACACACACACCTGGGCCCCCCACTGACCCCCTGCTGGGGCCAAGCAAGGGACAACCCTTACCCTGTGTGAGGTGGGTAGGGTTGCCAAACTCCAGGTTATGGCTGGAGATCTGCTATTACAGCTGACCTCCAAGATTGATAAGCAGAAGTTGCTAAAATTGCCCGTCTTCTATTTTCAGCCAGATTGAACCTCTGGGTGGGGTGTTGATGCTTCCTTACATATGTGTAAAGGCACATATGTGAACACTATTTGTTCTGAGGCAACAGAGATCAGTTTGCCTGGAGAAAATGGCTGCTTTGGAGGGTGGACTCTATGGCATTATACCCTGCAGAAGTCCTTCCCTTCCCCAAACCCCGCCTTCCTCAGGCTCCACCCCAAAATCTCCAGGTATTTCCCAACCCAGAGCTGGCAACCCTAGAGGTGGGTGGAAGAGCTCTCTCAGCCCCACCTAATTCACAAGGTGTCTGTTGGGGAGAGGAGAAGGGAAGGCGACTATAAGCCTCTTTGAGACTCCTGAAAAGATAGATAAAGGAGGGTATAAAAACCAACTCTTATTATTATGTTCAGAAATGAACACAAAGATGCTGGACTTTGAGACTTTCCTCCCAATGCTGCAACATGTTGCGCGATCCAAGGACCAGGGGACTTTTGAGGACTTCGTGGAAGGGCTACGTGTCTTCGACAAGGAAGGGAACGGCACCGTCATGGGGGCTGAATTGCGCCATGTGCTTGCTACTCTAGGTAAGAAAGAGAGCCAAATACAGCCATGGGTGATGGGAGGGGAACACATATCACTTCCTCCTCCAAGATCACCTTTTCCAGAATCCAGTTCGGAATAGTTGTTAAACTAGGATCTAGGAGACCTGTCTTCAAATCCAGCTCATTGGGTGACCTTGGGCCAATCATACTCTTTCAGGGCTAATTCACTTGTTACAGAGTCCTCACAGATTTTCGATCGGACATGGTCTGGCAGTTCCTTCCTCAGATGACGCTCAGTTCTCTCGTGCACTTTCAGCAGATCCCAGGGAGGCTGTAAAAACCATGAAAGGGTGCCTGGAGACAACTTTGGGATGGATGAGAGTTAACAAAATGAAAAGGAGTGCCCATTCCTGAGTTTTTGGCGGTTGGGGACAGCGTAGCCAAGTCGCTTCCACGGCGCCTCCAAAGCTGTTTTCCGACCGCCGAAAGGCTTTAAAAAGCCTTTTGGCGACTTTTTATTTTTTTAAATGGGCATTTTGCCCCATTGAGAACAGTGAAACAGGGCCTGCAAAAAAGCAGGCACAGCAACGCCATTCTCCCCGCCAGTGTGCCAGGCTCTAAGGAGACAGGAAGCTGCCTATGGGCAGCTCCACCCCCCAGGAACGCCCCCCAGGACGCCAGTGTGGGGCTTTGGCCGGTGGGACGCCGGCAGAATGTCCAGCCAGCATCCCTGGGCAGCTGGGAGACCAGCATCCGGGTTCCCCCACCAGCGTCTGAGCCCACCTGGATGGCGTAAGTGGGAGGAACAGCGGTGGCCCTCCCACTTACGCTGGCTTTTGGCCTCCAAAGGACTTTAGTCCTTGGAGGTCAGGAGTGGTCTGTTAATCCAGACAAAACAGAGGTGTTACTGGTGGGAGGATGGCCTAATCCAGGAACTGGGATGTCTCTTGCTCTGTATGGGGTTGCACTCCCTCTAAAGGAGCAGGTTTGAACCTTGAAGGTACCGCTGGACCTAGCCTTCTTGTTTGGCAAACAGCTGGCAGCGGTGGCCAGGGGCACCTTTCACCAGCTTTGGTTGGAGAGCTAGCAACAGCCCTTCCTGGGCAGAAAAGATCTTGCCACTGTGATGCCTGCCCTGGTAACATCTGGATTAGATTAATGCAGTGTGCTGTACATGGGACTGCCCTTGAAGACTCTTTGGAAGCGTCACTGGGTTCAGAATGCTGCGACTAGAGTGCTGACTGGAGTGGCTTGTAGGGCCCATATCACTCCAGCTTTGTCTCATCTATAACTGGCTCCCAATTTCTTTCCTGTCCCAATTCAAGGTGCTAGTAATGACCTTCAAAGCCCTATGGGGCCAACATACCTGAAGGACCACCTACTCTCATATGAACCTACACAACCACTCTGGTCATCTTTGGAGGCCCTGCTTCGAATGCCTTCACCATCTGAGTGTAGATGGGTGGCAATATGAGAAAGGGCCTTCTTATTCATAGCACCAAAACTCTGGAACTCTCTTCCTCCGGGAGTTTCATCCGCCTCCCTCTATTGTTGTCTTTTGCCAGCATGTGAAGACTTTTTTGTTTAATCCAGCATTCTTTCCCTAACACTTATTAGCCCTCCTTCTTGTTTGTGTGTTTATATGTGTTTAGTTCAATCGTTTTAAACATTTTTATATAGTTGCATTTTAAAAGCTGTTTTTAATATGTGACCTTTTTGGACATTGAGGTTTTTAATGTGTGACACTTTTGGGGGTGCCTTGGGGACCCTAACTTGGTTTGAAAGGCTGCATAGAAATGATTTAAATGGGGACCCTAACTTGGTTTGAAAGGCTGCATAGAAATGATTTAAATACCTAAAAATTACCTAAAAATAATATGTGTGTCTGATTGTTATCAATTATGTATTTTTATAATTGTTATTTTATGTACATTGCAAGCCGCCTTGAATTCCACACAGTAGAAAGACAGCGATTTAATGTTTCAAGCAAATAAATTCGGAGTGGGGCTATGGTGCAGGGGGTTTCAGGTTCCCACCCTCGGTGTGGTTTTCCTGATCTGAAATGGACCCAGGGAGCCGCTGTACTGATTGGCAAGACTTGCGTTTCAACAACAGGGCAGTTGCGGGCTGGGAAAATGGCCCAGGGAAGGCTGCGGGCTGGGAAAATGGCCCAGGGGAGGCTGAAGCTCCCCCCGCCCCGTATCACAGTCTCAGTCTGAATAGCACATGCTCTCATGTGGGAATTAACTTCCCAGCATAGAACTCCCAGCACAAGTTTGATTGAAAGTCCTTGCAGCAACCACCTGGAGAGCAGGAGGACTCTGTAACATGTGAATCAGCCCTTTAGCCTCACGGGGTGGTTGTGAGGATAAACTGGCAAAAGGAGAGCCAAACACACTGCCTTGAGCTCTTTAGAGGGCAGGTGGGATAAAAATGGAGCGATAGAAAAAAAGTTGGCATCCAAGGGGCAAATAGTGATTGGGGGGTGGGCATTTGAGGGCAGGAAGATGACTGACGGAGCAGAGGCTTAAGCCCTGTGTACCACACAGCCAGCCTGGTCTAGTGGTTAAGAGCGGTGGCTTGGAGTGGTGGACTCTGATCTGGAGGACCGGGTATGATTCCCCACTCCTCCACATGACCAGCAGAGGATAATCTGGTGAACTGGATTTGTTTCCCTGCTCCTCCACATGAAGCCAGCTGGGTGACCTTGGGCTGGCCACGGTTCTCTAAGAGCTCTCTCAGCCCCAGCCCCACCTACCTCACAGGCTGTCTGTTGTGGGGAGGGGAAGGGGAAGTGATTGTAAGCTGGTTTGATTCTTCATTAAGTGGTAGAGAAAGTCAGCCTATAAAAACCAACTCTTCTTCTTCTTCTTCACACTCCCATAAGTGGGGTTTTATCTGGCTGATATTTGTTAAGATGCATACTTTGGTTTTTATTTTATTGGCCTTCCCCCCGTCCAGAGAAAAGTGAGGCAGCAGTGTTTTAAATAATATATATGCTGCCTTTCCAGATGGTTAAAGAACGCCATCAATTTATGAAGATGCTTTAGGGATTCCATAAACCACCTTTGGTGCCATCTTGTGGAAAGAGCCTCTTAAAGGAATCACTTTCCATTCAAGCTTCTCTTTTGCCTCCTGTTACAGGAACAGTGGTGGGGGGTTGAGGGTTCCCCCTTCCCCATTTGAGTGTCTTCTCTAACTAAGATGCCCCTGGTATAAAGAAGAGCGTTCCAGATACATTTTACCCTTGTTAAAGGGCGACAGAGAGCTCTCAGATTCAGCAGTACTGCAGCTGCTTTTGGAAGGGGAAAAAGAACAAGTTACAGTAGCCACAGCTGGGTTTTGTGCAATAGCTCTTAAAATTCGCCCTCTAAAGATTTCCATAAAGACGAGCTCAGTTTTAACGTAAGGAGGAAAGTTAAATCCAATTTGTCGAACTTGTACTGCATTTTGTACTTTTTAATTAAGTTCTTTTAAATAGTTTTATTAAGTTTTTTTAAAACAACAAAACCCGCGGTGTCGCAACAAAATTTCCTCCCTCTTCCTTTATTAGGCCCCCTTTTAGAGGTAAGAACAGGTTTTAATGAAACAGAGTAAATTTTCTCTTCAATGCCCCAACAGAGATAATAAAACAAGTGGCCAGGTCTTGCAGACGGGTGTATCATCAGAAAGGCCAATTGAGTCACACTTTTACCCCGGAGCAGGATAGGGCCTTATGGTCTTAATAGGCAGTCCTTTTAGAATTAATATCTGTTTGTTTGTTAAGAAGTGCGTGAGTTCTAAATAATAGTGGGTTTGTATATTTTATATGGGGAAAACGGGACGTTGTAGAGTTTTAAAGTTTGAGTTGAATTGGTCTTTTGACAGCAATAAATGATTTTGACTTTTTGAGTGTCTTCTCTGGGTTGGCTACCCATCCCTCGTCTCAATTTACAACCTGCCTGCCTTCCTCTGAAAAAGATAGCACCAAGCTCTGGTCAAGGCAGAGTGAGCATTAAATCCGCCCCCCTGCCCACCTCATTGGACATGTACCTGAAAGGGGAAAGGAGGGCTCTTTGTCTTAGAAGATCTCACCCTTCCAGTCTCATTCAAGTTCCCGTCCTGGTGCTCCGGCAATTTCTGCTTTTTGAATTGCCCCCCCCCCACCCGACAGCCATCATTAACCACACTGATAAATTGCTGAACATTTCTGACATGTGTTGTTGTTGATTCGTGTAAAGCCAAACTCTGGCTAATACGCATGTAGTCATGAAAGCCACGTACAAAGGGTGATGGATTACAAGTGCTGGGAGACTCAAAGGCCAAGCAGTATGAACAATATAAGCACCTCTTTTTTTTGTACGCTAGCCATTTTTATTAAAATAGTAATACAATGCAAATTTTAGTTGCGTACAGTAATTATTATTTATATTATATTTTCAAGCTACTAAAAGGTCATTAACATTTTAAATATATTCTCTAATGTTTAAGGGGCCCCACTTCATTAGGGGCCCACAGGGCCCACTTGCCATTGGGCAAGCTGACATCCTGGCCAGTCTGCCACTGGCCTTGCCTGCACCTAAAGCGAATGGCATGAAATCCAGTTCCCCCTGTCAATCTACAACACCCGGGAGATCTGATGGATGCAGATGTGGAACCGGATCTGCAGGGATAAAGAGGCTGCAGCCAGCAATGCGGGAGCCCCACTCCGGTCCCCCCATAAACATTGCTCAGGCACTATTGCTCAGGCCACCCGGACACTCCTAGGGCCGGGGACCACCAAAAGATTGTTATTAGCTGAACGAAGAGTCCTCCGGGGAACATACCAGGAGAGGCGGTCCCGTAGATACGAAGGTCCCAGACCGTGTAAGGCTTTAAAGGTAATAACCAGCACCTTGAATCTGACCCGATATTCCAGCTGGAGCCAGTGCAGCTGTTTAAGCACTGGCGTTGATATGAGCCAGCGACGGGGACCCAGTAAGCAGCCTTGCTGCGGCATTTTGTACCAGCTGGAGTTTTCCAAATGCCTGACTGTGCACAGTCCATTCAGAGCTGAGTCAAAGCTCTGAAGAGCAAATCTGCCCTGCCAAAGCATAATGTCCAGCTTTTGCTCCTAGGGGAGAAGATGACGGAGAGTGAAGTCGAACAGCTAATGGCAGGGCAGGAAGATGCCAACGGCTGTATCAACTATGAAGGTAAAAGAAATCTCTTCTTGTCATGAATGTTTGCATTGCTGATGGTTTATGTCCCAGAATACGCAGGCCCTTTCCCATTGGAAACTGCCGCTCAACATGCGAACATTTATACTCAGCCAACTTAGGGTTGCCAACCTCCAGGTGGGGCCTGGAGAGCTCCCAGAATTACAACTGATTTTCAGACCACAGTTCAACTCCCCAGGAGCAAATGGCTGCTTGGGAGGGTGGTCTCTATGGTATTGTATTCTGCTGAGGACCCTGCCCTCCCCCAGGCACCACTTCCAAATCTCCAGGAATTTTCCAGCCCAGAGTTGGTAACTCTACACTGGAGAATCCAGAACTAGTTTGGCTGTGGTTTCCTTCAAGACCCCTGACAAAGAGAACCCAAGAGTTGCTCATCCTGTAATCCTGAGCCAAAAAGGAGTTGGGTAGCCATGGAGCTGCCAAGGACAGAGTGTGGAGCACATGTCCAGGGCCCCTGGCTCACAAGCTCAACAGGGTGGCTTCACAAATGGAGCAGCTTTACTCTAGAAAGTATACGTCAACCACCTAAAGAGAGGCCCCTGTAAGACCAAAGTCTGAAATTACCCAGCTGCACCCACTGCATCTTTATCAATATGGTCATGGACCAGCACAAATCACAGCAAAATTCTAAACAGGTAAAATTACCCGGCTGCATCCCTCTGGGGCAGAGTGCCCTTTTTAAAATATTTATTTATTTATCAAATTTATAACCTGCCCTCATCCCCAGCAATAACAATAATTAAAACATAAATACATCCAGTATATAAACCCCATACATCCTTAAAACCATAATCATTAAAACCATTAAAATCCTACTCAGATGGCCGTAACTAAACCTAGGTGCCACAGCAACAAATGTCAGCAGATCAGCCCTCCAGATTTCAAGATGGGGGCGGGATGGGGAGGCCAGTAAAGATGGATCTTGCAGCTGTCCTCAGTTATAGGCCTGGCAGAATAGCTCCGTTTTACAACCCCTGCGTAACTCCTTAAGGTCTCGCAGTCCCCTAATGTTACCAGGAAGACTATTCCACCAGGCCAGGGCCAGGGCCAAAAAAGCCCTGGCCCTTGTTGAGGACAGCTGCACATTCTTCGGGCCAGGGACCACCAGTAGATTACTATTCACAGATCGTAAAGCTCTGTGGGGGGTCCCGCAGGAGAGGCGGTCCCGCAGGTACGATGGTCCCAAACCGTGTAAGGCTTTTGAAAGGCAGTGTCCATAGGTGTCCATGGGTGTCCATGATTAGACACCCGCTATTTTCCATCTCAGCCAGGGGGGAGGGAGCAAAGCAAAGAGGAGCAGGGCCAGTTCTCCTGCCAGGCCACCCAAGCAACCCTTTGGGGTGGCACAGTGAGGAGGGTGGATGGTGATACATCATGTGGGATCAGCGTGCTGGGCGCAGCTTGTTCGGTGGGTCAGGAGGTGACTGGCATCCTCTCCTGAGCCAACGGCAGCACGGTCCCAGGAGGGAATGGAAGCATCTTGTTTGAGGTGACAGGTTACCCTGAACCATCCCTGGATAGGAACAGTGGAAATTTACTGACAGCCCAGCTGGCAGTGTAAACAGCGCGGGGCTTAGCTGCTTAACGTTTCTGGTGGGGTAAGCACTGGTGTGAATGCATCTTCAGTTGTGGCCCATTGCAGTCAGAGGTTGTTTATGCTTGGGTACTTTGCCCCGGTCTGTCTCGGTTGTTCCTTGGAGTTATGCATGAGTTTTCCGTCCATTAGAGGTGACCTTGCTGCCAGCCCTCACAAATCCCAAGACTTCCTGTTCCTCTGTTAACCCAATTCTTCCCTCTCCCCTGAGCTCAGCCCGGGAGAAATCCCCGTGCATAAACCAAACCTCGGAACACACAAGCTTAGTTTCTCTCACAGCCAATTACAAAGCAGCAGGTAGGGGGCGGGGATTCAAATGCTTCCTGGGAGCACTTTCTGAACAGAAGAAAGGCTTTTTAAAACCGAGGCTTGGATTTCTCCCCCCTCCCTTTCAGATTGCTCCATTTTTTGTTCTTAAAAAAGGTAAAGGTGACGTCACATCCTGACATTTACTAGGCAGACTATGTTTACAGGGTGCTTTGCCATTGCTTTCCCCAATCGTCTACACTTTACCCCCAGCAAGCTGAGTATTCGTTCTTAAAATGCTTTTTTATGTGGCAATTGGGTTAGGGGGGGGGGCGTTCTCTCACAGTAAGCACTACAAAGTAAGCCAATTACTTTGTAAGCAGCATTTCAAGGGGCGGGGACTTGATTTGAGCTTGGAGACTGCTGGTGCATAGATTCCCAACAGGAAAGTGTGGGTCAAGCAAGCAACAAACATCAGGTAAAATTCCCATGCGTCAAATAACCACGGTGTGTGCCACCCCCCAACTTCACCATGGTCTTGGGTTGTTTCCTACCCACCCATTTCCATCTGGAACATGAAGTACTGACCTCAACTGAAGATATACCATGGAGTGGCGTGAGAATGAAGCTCCAGTCAAAATCCTTGTGGGAACCAGCTGGGCTTTTGTCCACACTTGCACTGAAGTCTGCTTTCCTGCTGTACTGAGGGCCAAGCAGGCATTCCCCACCCGGCCCCTGCCTTTATGTGCCCTGTGACTACGAGGTCCCTGATACGTGGCTTGCTTTAGTGGCCTGTATTTTCAGAAGCTGTAGCTCATTTTGCGGGCAGCTTTTGCGCTCGGCTGTGGTGGTGCGCTGCAGACCAGACCGCGTGAGATGATCGTCGAAGGTTCGGAAAGATGCCTTCTCCCCTTGGCTTGCAGTGGATGAGGTGGTGATCAGCTCTGATTTGGTGATGATTAGTTGATAACACGCCATATAAAAACCCCTCTCTTTCTGTCCTCAGCTTTTGTCAAGCACATCATGTCTGGTTAAAGCTGGAATCTTCAACGTGAGTCTTTCCACCTTTCCTTGTTTGGATCAGCCCGAACAGTGTGTGTGTGTGTGGCTTGCAAACAACATGTGCAGTTACCAGAAATGAGGGGGGAAACCATGTGAATGTTTGTGCTAGAAATGTAGACATTGTAATACAGGTTTTATGCACTATTGGTGGTTCTGTTACAAAGCAGCGGTGTGACACAGAACAGTGGAAACAGCAGAAGAGAAGACTGGAAATAATTCACCAAGAGAACTCTTAGGTATTTTTGGTAGGTTGCTCGGGAGGTTTAATAAACAGGTTCCTTTTTGGAAGCTTAAAGACTACTATAAGAAGTTTTTCTCGTAGCATAAACTTTTTGTGGACTAGAGCCCACTTTGTCAGATGCACAAAACACTTGTTTGGTTTTGTTGCAACAGGCTAGCACGCCGGTTGCCCTGGAGTTATTTCCCTGGAAGGATTAGTTGCAGAGGAAAAAGTAGGGTTAGGGAGGCGGGCATGGCTGCATGGTAGAGCATCTGCTTTGCCTGCTAGAAAGTCCCACGTTCAACCCTCAACATCTCCAGTTAGAAGGACCCGGCAGTAGGTGACACAAAAGACCTCTACCTGAGACCCTGGAGAGCTGCTGCCAGTCCAAGTAGATAGTATGGACCTTGATGGACCAAGGGTCTGTTTTAATATAAGGCAGCTTCATGTGTTCATTCTTGCTGAACATTCTATCATTGGTCAAATGTAGAAACAGCAATGAGACTGGAGGTGCTTGCAGTTTTAACCAAAAGAGAGATAAATTGGGGACGTTTGAGGACTTACTGAAGAGGGGAAATCCTGCTAGCCCCCCTCCCCTCTTCCTCTATGTGCCCAGCCCCATTCCTTCCTTTTCTCTATTTACACTGTGCCCCCCTCCCCTAGTCTTATTTCTCCCTCTCCTAGTTAATTTTAAAAAATAATAATTAACACAGCACAACACATATGACATAACATTTCATACTCCCAGCTACAGGGGGGAAAAACCCAACGCAGCATTAAAATGTTTATTTAGTTTATTTAGAGTCCTCCTTTCTCACTTAGACTCAAGGCAGATTTCAGAGAAAGGAAAGGGGGAAATGTATCCATATGGCAAACAATGAACACTGCAGTAGGACTCAGAATACAAAATGCAATGACTGTGTGAACAACAATGAGAACAGCAAACTGCCTAAGGCAAGGTGTAGCGGGAGCATAGCAGAAAGTGAGATTACAAGGTATAAGACAATGCTGTAAAAACAGGTGTTTTGGAAGTAAATTGCATCTGTCCCCCAACTAGGATTGCCAGCTCTAGGTTGGGAAATAACTGGAGATTTTGGGGGTGGAGCCTGAGGCGGCAAGGTTTGGGGAGAAAAGGGACTTGAATGGGGTATAAAGCCATAGAGTCCACCTTCCAAAGCGGCCATTTTCTCTAGGTGAACTGATCGCTGCTGCCTGGAGATCAGTTGTAATCTGGCCTCTGGCCAGATGTCAGAAGTGACAGCAAACTGAACCTCTTTCGCAGCGACTGAACTAGCTGCCCGTTAGCTTCCAGGCCTCACTCAAAGTTCTGCTTCTATCTGAAAAAGCCCTCCACGTACCTTAGGGTTCACCTCTCCTCATATGAGCTGTTTGTGTTTGTGTTGTGTGACGTATGGACATCTACGACAAGGAATGTAGATGTCTCTGCAATCCTTCTGAGGTTCTGGAGCTCCTGCCCTCTTGCGGCTCTTCATGAAGACATGAAGCTACCTTATACTGAACCAGACCCTTGGTCCATCAAAGTCAGTATTGTCTACTCAGACCGGCAGCGGCTCTCCTCAGGCTGAGGTTTTTCTCATCACCTATTTGCCTAGTCCCTTTAACCAGAGTTGCTGGGTATTGAACCTGGGACCTTCTGCATGCCAAGCAGATGTTCTGTCACTGAGCCACAGCGCCTTCCCTCTTCAGAGAGGCTTCCCTGTTCTGAACGGCGTAGAGCTGCTGAATAGTAATGAGATTCTGTGTTATTTGCTGCTGTAAATTGTACCATTGTACCAGTTGCTGTTATAGGCTGTTTATGTTTTAGCGGTGTTTTATTGCTTCGATTGGCAACGGAACCTGTCTGAAGCATTGGAGAGGCAGGATACAAGGGTTTTGAATTGCTGTATTGTCAGCTTGTCCTTTGGTTTATAAAAAATTTCAGGGGAACAACTAGTCCTTGACTGCACTGCGCTAAAATTGTCATCTACTTTTCTTCCAGGTACGTGGGGGAGTGCAGAGGTTCCATTCCGCAAGAATTTCTTACCCCGTAACCCTTCTTCCACCCTTGAAATCTGCAGGAGATGCCTCTGCCAAAGGAATCTGTATTACTATACTGAAACAGCCTCTGTATATAAAAGAATGCACACTCCTGCATCAGTATTAAATCTGACTTTATTATATTTGCTTCCTTTCTTGCCTTCTGTATCAGTTGAGCCATTCAAATTAAAACACACACACTCACACGTGTTTTGTTCACACAAGTCTTTGTTTAGCTTTTGTACAGTTGATAGATGCTATTTTTCTTAAAGTCTTCCCCAACACTTTGAGGATCACCCCTTTTTCCTGAATGTCACATAGAACACAACAGGTCCCTTAATTCGAAGTGTCTACATGGCACCTCCTTATTTTTGGAATGAAAATAAGCTTTTCTGTATGTGTTGCCAAGTGAATGATGCTACACTGAAAAATCTGCACATTGGAGTCTTCATACATTCATCTCTGTTTATTTAAAAAGAAAGTTTCTAACCCTCATAGTTACAGAAGGAAAAGGTTTCTGTGACTATTAAAGAGTAAGAATCCCTCTCCTTTTCCTGAACTAACCCAGAAGGCTTATTTGCTTATTGCTGTTCGCTTATTGCTTTTCCCTTTCTCGCATCCTGGAGTCATCTCACTCAAAGATATGGACAGGAGTAGAAAATCTGAGAACAGTTCCTAAACTTGAAGTATTTTCCCCACCTTTTACCTGTTTTAAAATAAAAGTATCACTCTGGGGTAGTAGGGGGGTAGTTGTGAATTTCCTTCATTGTGCAGGGGGTTGGACTAGATGACCCTGGTGGTCCCTTCCAGCTCTTTGAGTCTACGATTCTAACTGAGATTACAAACCCAACAATGGCTCTGGATTGGGGGAGGGGGTTGCACTGCCGGTGCCGAGGCCACATATATAATGGTCACACAAGTTACTTTTATAGGAGGAACAGGATGTCCCTGCCTCCTCCCCTTCCACTGTAGCCCACAGATCTCCCCAAATTGCTCCTCCTGGAGGGCAGGTGAGAAACGGCACTAGAGGCAAACTGGGGGTCTGCAGCAGTAAGAGGGAATTATTGGCAGAAATCACCCCCTTTCATTAACAGAAAATGGCTGCAACCCAATGAGAAGAAGAGTTGGTTTTTATATGCCGACTTTCTCTGCCACTTAAGGGAGAATCAAACCGGCTCACAATCACTTTCCCTTCCCCTTCCCACAACAGTCACCCTGTGAGGTAGGTGGGGCTGAGAGTGTGTGACTAGCCCAAGGTCACCCAGCTGGCTTCGTGTGTAGGAATGGGGAAACAAATCCAGTTCACCAGATTAGCCTCCGCCGCTCATGTGGAGGAGTGGGGAATCAAATCCGGTTCTCCACCGCTCCAAACCACCGCTCTTATCCACTACACCATGAGGCTGATTTTACACATGCCTCTTAAAGCAACTGTCTTTGTAGAAGTACCCACAGGACATGAGTCGGGGGGGGGGGCTTCCCCCAGTCCTTCCCCACTGCTTGTGCACAGGCAGGCTTGGCATAAGGCCACACTTGAAACAAACAGAATGGGGGAGGGCTTCCCAATCCCTGTAATGACCTGTTGTGCTGATATAGAAAACAAAAACAGGCACAGTACCCCTTGGAGTCCCATGGTTTAGGGTAACCTTTGGAACCCCATGGGAACGCAGGCACATATTTGGGGGGATTCACTTTAGGCAGGAACAAGACTTTGTTCTCCTGTGTAAGTTGGTTGCTGGTAACATTTGTTTGGGGACCTCTGGTAGACATAGGGATGCCAGCTCTGGGTTGGGAAACACTTGGGGATTTGGGGTGGAGCCTGGGGAGGGCAGAAATTGGGGAGGGAAGGAACCTCTTTCCCGCAAGGCACTTAGTGGAACTAGGCAGGACTTGCAAAATCAGGGTTTTTTTAAAATGAAGACCAGAGTCCTGTCTCCAAATTCAGAGGCACTCTGTCTGTTTAACAGTTCCATTCTGTTTGGGTTCAATAAACACGCTGTGTCCAGATCTGCAATTTCATGAATGCCGCATGGATGCAGTTGGCGAGCGCATCTCCCGCTTCAGAGACGTGGCAAAAAGTATCACACACCAAAAAGCACGACTGAAACACGGAGCAAGCCCGAGACATACGAGCCCCTTTAAAAAAATGTTAGACCAATATATTTGACAAAGTGGATTCCAGTCTGTGAAATGTTATTCTGCCATCAGTCTTTAGGGTGGCAGAAGACTCCTTTTTGGGTACGGCCAGTAAAGGTACAATGTTTCAGTACATGGAAAATGGATTTTTATCCTTGGTAGTATTCCTATACTATATATCCATATAGTATAGGATCTACTGCTATGCTTGATTGTAAGTAAAAATCACCAGCAGGTACCAACATGGGAGGGAAGGCAGCATGGTATAATCTGGTCTAGTCAGATCTCGGAAGCTAAGTAGGGTAACTGCTTGGAGGGGAGACCACCAAAGAAGGCTCTGCAGAGGAAGGCAAAGGAATGGCAAACCACCTCTGGTTCTCACTTGCCTTGAAAGGCCCTTGCTGGGGTCACGTTAAGTCAGCTGTGATTTGACAGCACTTTAGATACACACACAAATGTCAACACTTCCACCCTGAGAATTTTGTAGAAGTGGAAGAGTATGACACAGTTATTGTTGCAGGCCTCTCTTTACCTGTATACAACAATCTCCCCTGCCCCAACTACTGATAGCAGAAGGGTCTAGAGTAGTGGTTCCCAAACTGTGCTCCACGGAGCACTTGGTGCTCTGCAAAACATCCAGTGCTCCATGAAGAGATTGGAAAGGAAAACTACTACTGTCATTCGGTTTCGTGTACAGGTGCCAGGTGAAAATTAGTGCTCTGTGACGAATTTCTCTCCTGGTAAGTGCTCCATGACTCAAAAAAAGTTTGGGAACCACTGTCTAGAGGGCCCTTTGGGTGACAGCAGCACAGCCTCAACACAGCCAACCCACTGTGAAGCTATCTACAAATTGCACCGCCAGGCTGATCTGCTAGATGGTCTCTCCCAAGGGGCGGGTGGTCTTACGCCCACACAGCATGTTTTATAAAAGGGCCCCTGTTGACATCAGCTGTCCTCCCTTTCATCAGAATCACCCATCACAGCTGGAGAGGGGAGCTAGAAATAGACCTTTAATCTAGGTGAATCCTCCCAGGACAATGGCCAGTGCCAGCCTGTTGCCTTTTAAAGTTATGCCGCATTTTCTTTCTTAGCTCTGAGGCCAGGGTATGGGGGGGGTGGGGGTAGTGAAGAGAAGTAAAAATAGCTCACCCTTCCAAGGAGAACCTATGGTGGTATTTCTGCTGTCTGAAAGAAAGCCCTTCATACCAAAGATGGTTTGGATGGTGGAGGCTTCAATGCTGTCTGGAGGCGAAAAAGGGCTGAGGACTTTGGGACAGTCTAATTTGGCTTCCAACAGTGCCATCATTCATGTGCTGTGTGTCATTCAAACTTTGATATTGCCTTGGGACAGTCACTGTAAAATCTGACTCCACAAATGCCTGCTTCTTCTGTGATCTTCACTACCAGGGATACCTTTCCCACAGTTATTTTTTCCTCCAATATCACACATGCCAACCTACTTAGCAGGATTTACATCAAGGCCACTTTTCAGAATGGTGACCCCTCCCTTCTCCTCCCGCTTTCCCAGAAGCAGTAATTTATAAATGTAGTCAAAAAGGGCAAGAGTCCAGTAGCACCTTAAAGACTAACAAAAATATTTTCTGGTAGGGTATGAGCTTTCGTGAGCCACAGCTCACTTCTTCAGATACCAAGAAGTGAGCTGTGGCTCACGAAAGCTCATACCCTACCAGAAAATATTTTTGTTAGTCTTTAAGGTGCTACTGGACTCTTGCCCTTTTTGACTACTGCAAACAGACTAACACGGCTACCCACTGTAATTTATAAATGGTGTACGTGAGCACAGACAGTGCAATTTTTAAAAGAAACATCTGACCCACCCTCAGGACTGAGAGATCACCATAGCTCAGTTATTACAAGAGCAGTTAACTGATCTGTTTGCCCCCATAATAAAACCCAGTTTTGCCAAAGCGGCCGTTTTCTCCAGTTGAACTGATCTGTCGCCTGGAGATCAGTTGTAATAGTGGGAGATCTCCAGCCACCAACTGGAGGTTGGCAACCCTACTCTGATACTCAGCCCATATTTGCAAGTATAGTAAGCTTCTGTTTCTGGAGCACAGTTCAGATAACCCATAGGGTGCAAGTATGAGTTGCCAAGAGCAGGGAAATATAGTTAATTTTAAATAGTAAATATAGAAATGGTGTGTGCGTATATAGACGGCGCGATTTTAAAAAGAAACATCTGACCCACCCTCGGGACTTGGAGAAAATTGCCGCTTTGGCAATTGGACTCTATGGCACTGACGTCCCTCCCCTCCCCAAACCCCGCCCTCCTCAGGCTCCGCCCCAAAAATCTCCAGGTATTTCCCAATCCGGAGCCGTAATGCCCAGATATAAGGGCTGGTATAAAATACTGTGTACTCATACGCACACACATGGAAGCTTTGGGGAAGTTGGCATCTGGGAGCCATGAACCAACAAATCATGCTCTCTGCCTGGTACGGCCTCTCACCAGTAGAGAGCTCTGAATTACCTTCATCCTTAGGAATGTGTTTTCTACTTCCAAAATCACAAGACCTACTTCCAAGATCACTTGCTTAGAGACAGCCTTCGGCCAAGATCTATAGGTTATGCAAATTAGAGTGAAGTAGACATTTAATGTGCATTGGTGCTTTTGTGTATCAATCTGCTTGTCAGCAGCCACGGGCCTGCCCCATGCGAATGCATAAATGATACTGACTTTCCTTTGTTTCTCGGGTGAGTAACTCTGCATCTTATTTGTGGGTTATTTCACCCCAGGGTCTCTGTTTAGCTAAATCAGTGGTTCCCAACATTTTTTTGACCAGGGACCACTAGGACTTTTTTGTTCAGTGCAGGGACCCCAAGGTTCAAAATAAAAATTCTGAGAATTTGAAAATAAACTTTAATCATAACTGTTAGTTAAACATTAAGCTTAGAATAATATTTGAATATATATATTTATAATAGAGAACTTTTAATTGAAAATATTGATTTATTATGGGTTTATAACTTTGTTTCGCGGACCTTAATTTAGTTCTCGCGGTTGGGAACCAGTGAGCTAAATAAAGAACTGTTGCTTTTACCCTCCTCCTAGTTGTCTTTATTGGACTCTATAAGACCACCAGGGCACTTCAGAGCTGGCAACCTAACTTAGAATATCTCTTCTCCTGCCTTTTACAGGAAGACAGCTTCCAGTTTACGTGAAAACCATATACATCAACGTGAACTGTATGTGTGTGTATGTACGCAATTCAAAATAGTAGACGACTGCAATAAAATTGTCAGCAGGAATAAAACGAGCTCAGTAGAAAACCCAGTAATTTTTTTAAAAATATTTTTTTTATTATTTTTCAAAAAATATCAAACAAAAATTCAACAATAGTATAAAATCAAGAATATATTGACTTCCCCTACCCTCCCTCCCTCCATCTCATAATGAATTAGTGGCCTCTTTTGTATAAAATTCTAATCCTAATATTTTTGTTAGTCTTTAAGGTGCTACTGGACTCTTGCCCTTTTTAATCCTAATATTATTATCGATACCAATTAATCTCTTTAACATAATTATTCTTCAATAAAGGAGAAATTAACAAGAGGAAAAAAGATAATAAAAGAAAAAAGTTAATAAATCTAACTAGTAATAAATGGATCAGAGCAATAGAGAATAATTAATTACTTCCATTAAACATTAATTATTTTATAAATCCTCCATTTCTCCCAGCCCCCCAGTAATTTTTTATTTTTTTTTTAAAGCAGGGAACTGAAGCCACATTTACCTTCTCAGTCCCCTTTCGGGTCTCTTCGGTAATTTCCGTCAGGAAACGCATCACTTCGGCCGTTTCCGCGACGGCAGATTCGCCATATCCGTTCGCCCCCCCCCCAAGCGCTCGGCTCGTTCCGTCGAAAGCGTTGGCTCCTCCCCTACTCGGACGAAGGCGAGGTCGGGCCTTCGGGCCGTTCCGGCAACGAGCGGAAGGCGAGGCTTCGCCTTCGGGTCCCTTCGCCCCTTTCCGTCAGCGCTCGGGAAGACTCGGCTCCTGACGGGCCGGGGCCTTCCTTCCCTTTCCCTTCCCTCCTTCACGGCCCCGTTAACGGTCGCCGCCAGTTCAAATGAGTCCGGGTCCCGGCCGCCGCGTCACCCACTGAGGCGGAGTCTGAGCCTGTCAGGAGGAGGAGGAGGAGGGGGGAGAGGAGAGAGAAGGGGGCGGCCTCCCCCCCCCCACCTCCCTCATCCGGGTCCTGTCCCTGAGGGGGAGCCGGGGCAGGATGACTGTGCTGCAGGAGCCCGTCCAGGTACCGACCCCGGCGGCGAGAGGCCTCGGCTGGGACAGCCAGGGAGGGGGGCCCCGAGGGGTGGGGGGGAGGAGCAGGAAGGCCCCCGTCTCTCCCCCCCCCGCACACACTCTCTGTCCTGACAGGACGCGGGACCCCCTTTGCCCCCCCCAATTGGCATGGGGGGGGGGCGTTGTGCAGCTCGACTCTGCAACCAGACCCCCCTTCCCCTGTGTCTCTCACACCTCCCCCCCCCATCCTCAGCCAATGTCCCCCCTTCTCTGGAAAGATCCCAGCTTTCTTTAAACAAAACAAAAAAAAATTTAATGGTGTCCCCCCACATCGTCTTCTCAGTCGCCCCTCGTCCACTGTTGGCCTTCATCCGTCTCCCCCACCCCCAACCACAAAAGTGACCTTTTGCCTCTTTTTATCCCTTTCCTTTTTCCTTTCCTTTCATCCCTGAGAAGCTCCTTGATCCATTGATCTTGAGCAGCATATCTCTAGTGATGGAGGGATACAAGGACCGAAACCAATCTTGCCACTGACAATGTCGCCTTGGGGTCCCTGTCGCTTAGTCAAAAAAGGCATTATGTCAGTCACAGAGGCATTGGGGTTTGTATATTAAAAGGGGGGAAATGTAGTGCGATCGAAGTTCCTCGTAAAAGCGGCCTTCCAAAAGGGCATGGGCTAAGGAGTCGATAGAGCCAGAAGAGCAAGGGCCGATCCTGTCTGAGTAGGGTATATTCAGAATTCTGCCCTGCATTACCATAGAAGGGTTAGCATTCAATCTAGCCAAGCAAAAAGCTCTACAGAGACGAGGAGTACCTTTTTATTCCAAAAAGGGCAAGAGTCGAGTAGCACCTTAAAGACTAACAAAAATATTTTCTGGTAGGGTATGAGCTTTCGTGAGCCACATCTCACTTCTTCAGATACAGCTAGAATGTCATTCTAGCTGTATCTGAAGAAGTGAGCTGTGGCTCACGAAAGCTCATACCCTACCAGAAAATATTTTCGTTAGTCTTTAAGGTGCTACTCGACTCTTGCCCTTTTTGACTACTGCAAACAGACTAACACGGCTACCCACTGTGAATTATCTTTTTATTCCAGTGTTTGTTCCCTTTTCCACTCCTTGGGAGAAGCATTCCCGTCTTCCCAAATGAGGCTCCTCTGGGCTTATTGTATTTATGTTATCGGTTTGGGGGGGCTCCCTGTGGTCTCCTGTCCAGAATAACTCCTTGGCAACGAAGGAACATCACAAAAATCATATACTGCTGCTTCCCCCCCCCCACCCATGACTAACCCAACCTTTCCCATACTTGCATATGTATCAATATCCCTTATCATAAATGCATTTGATTTTTTGTTTTAGTTTGTTTATTTAAGGTGCTACTCGACTCTTGCCCTTTTTGACTACTGCAAACAGACTAACACGGCTACCCACTGTGAATTATCTTTTTATTCCAGTGTTTGTTCCCTTTTCCAGTCCTTGGGAGAAGCCTTCCCGTCTTCCCAAATGAGGCTCCTCTGGGCTTATTGTATTTATGTTATCGGTTTGGGGGGCTCCCTGTGGTCTCCTGTCCAGAATAACTCCTTGGCAACGAAGGAACATCACAAAAATCATATACTGCTGCTTCCCCCCACCCACCCACCCATGACTAACCCAACCTTTCCCATACTTGCATATGTATCAATATCCCTTATCATAAATGCATTTGATTTTTTGTTTTAGTTTGTTTATTTTAGATATTTATACCCCGCTTTTCTCCTCCTTGGGGAGCCAAAGCAGCTTGCAAACGTCTTCCTCTCTTCCATTTTATCCTCACAACAGCAACCCTGTGAGATAGGTTAGGCAGGCAGAGAGTGACCCTGCAAGCTTGCATGGAGCAGTGGGCGTTTGCACCTGGGTCTCCCGGATCCTGTCTGAGACTATCCTCTTATTAATTTATTTTCCTTTTCTGGCCTTTGCCTTACGCTCACCCTTTCTTCCCACCGCCCAGGACTTTATCATGCAGGGAAGGAGTATTCTGCTTTGTATCCTGCCCTCTCCCCTTTTGTCCAATTGAACAATCTTCCAATGATCTAGGAGCTTATGCTTATCCTGAAGAAGACCCCATATTATCAGCTCATCCTCTGCATCTTGGAGAAGTGCGTAGCCATGCTTACAGCAATATTTCAAGACTGTAATATAGCCCGCATGATGTTTTCAGGTGGCATCTTTGTTGAGCTGAAAAGATTCAAAAGTTTTAGGAGCCTAGCTGTCTAAGCAGCTGGGATTTTTCCAGTGTTCAGTATAAGCAGCTTTTCTTTGCTGCATTACAATGGAATTGTAATATATAGTTCTTCCACATCCCACTTTTTTTGTAACCTCAGCACCACAAATATCCCATGTCCATGGATTCCTTTAAATGTGTACCCATTCCACAGCCATCACACACACACAACCTTCTTAGTCCATACATTGACTTGATTGATCCTTATTTATTAGTTTAGAATTCAGTGCCTTATTCTTCAGAAAGGTAGAATTAAAACACTTAAAATTATAAACATTAAATCTGTTAATGAACAATGTAAAAGTTAGCAAGGTAAAATCATACATTAGCAACAAGGATTAAAAAACCTTAGAGCATATAATGTTCTGTAATCTTTATTGTCTCTCCTAAACATCTCAAACAAGGATTCACGTTCATCTGGAAGACTCTTGGGCTCAGATTGTTGCAGGTCTTCATTGAGAGAATTGCGGGGTAGCTGCCAAGATCAGCTTTTGTGACGCACCTGGTGAAGAGTTGTGTGTGAATCAAATGCTTGCATAGTCCTGCTATTGTGATTGTCATAATGTAATATAGACTTTCTAAGGAAGAAAATTGCCAAAAAGGCAGAAATCTCACTGACTCATCTTCCACAATCATTGCAGTATCAGAGGGTTTATGTTTTGATCAAAAAAAGAAATCTGTTTTATTTGTTTGTTTGCAGTCATTGGATACCTTGTAATACTTGTTTCTGGGTCTCAGAACACAGTTAAATGTTGTGTTCCACTTCCCCCAAGGAAGAGGGAAGGGAATGTGAATTTCCTTTCAGCTGCACAGGCTTGAAGGGCTGCTCTCCTTGTGATTTTACGAGTAGTCTGTTTGAAGTTTGTGGCCTTCTTTAATGCTGCTGTTGGCCATCTTGATTCTAGAGCCTGTGTGGTGGTGTGGTTAAGAGCACTGGTTTGGAGTGGTGGACTCTGATCTATCTAGAGAACTGGGTTTGATTCCCCACTCCTCCACATGAGGGGCAGATGCTAATCTGATGAACTGGATTTGTTTCCCCACTCCTACACATGAAGCCAGCTGGGTGACCTTGGGCTAGTCACAGCTCTCTCAGCCTCACCTGCCTCTCAGGGTGTCTGTTGTGGGGAGGGGAAGAGAAAGTGATTGTGAGCCGGTTTGATTCTTCCTTAAGTTGTAGAGAAAGTCGGCATATAAAAATAACTCTTCTTCTTCTAGTCTAATATTTATATCCAGTGTTGGCATTTGCTGTTGGTACTCTTTTATCGGTTAGTATAGTAAAAGCCCTCTTGCAAATGGTGTCCTAAGTCCTAATGCCTTTTATTTTTCTTTGATACTTAGCATAGATTCTGTCATTTTCACTGCCTTCGAGCAGTAGCCACACTTATGGTTTCTTGCAGTGCTTCCAGTAGTAGCACAGTCATAGATTCTTATTGGACAGGCAGCCAGGATGTGGAGAGATACTATGGATGGTAACCACCTGTGGCTCAACTGCTACTGATACAGCCATAAGCAGTAGTAATGATAGGCTTGGCAGCAGCTTCCTCTCCTCTGAGGATGAATATGAATCCTTCTGTCTATTAGCTGTAGTGCTGGAACCCTTTGAACAAGAAGGCGAAAAGTTGGTTTTTGTACCCCCTTTTTCTCTACCGTAAGGATTCTCAAAGCAGCTTACAATTGTCTTCCCTCCCCCCCCCCCAACAGGCACCTTGTGAGGTAGGTGGGACTGAGAGAATTCTGAGAGAACTGGGCCAAGGTCACCCAGCAGGCTTCATGTGGAGGAGTGGGGAATCAAGGCTGGTCCAGTGTAGCTTTCTGTGTGGTGGTATTACAAGTGCTGACATAGTATGCTTTCAGGGTGTGGGAAAATAGTTTCGATTTCTAGGTTCCAGAATCAAGCTTTTGAGGCCCTGCATCAAAGTGTATAGGCACTTGCCCTGTGTGGTTGGGAAGGTAGAGATGTCAGCCTCATGTTTTTAAGTATTCTGGACAATCAGGACCCTGAAGTTTCTCCCTCTGAGGAACAGGCATCTTGATTGGGTGATTCTCGCTGCTTGCCAGTGGAGGCAGGAACTAATTTCTACTTCCTGTCCCTCTGGCAGAAATCTCTCACTCATCTTCAGTTTCTGGTCCTGCCTCGACCGGGGAAGGGTACTTGGAGAGCTCTCTCCAAGACCTTTAGAGTTAGGATAGGCAATAGCAAACTTTTTCTTTACCCTTTTTCTTCCTGCCTAAATTCCTTTACAACCCTACCTGTTCCTTAGCCAATCCCCCCTTCTACAACTTCTTTGCCTTTTATTCTTCCGTCTGCCCACTCCCCCCCCCATCTTCTATTCCTAAACGGGGCAGTCGGGGAAGACAACATAGCTGAAGGAGCAGACTGTCAGGCCGAAGAGGTCCTATCAGAGGAGGATTTTGACGACTGTGGGCTTACTCGCAAGGAGCAGGAGCCCCACGGCCACTCCACCAGCCGAAAACGCACCTCCTCACAGTGGCAATATAGCAGAGAGGAGGAGGACGCGCAAAAGAGAAAGTGTCCCGACGGGCCTGTGGCTTTTGGCGCGAAATCGAAGCAGGCGACCAAACCGCCCTCCAGCACCTCCTGTTCAGCCCTAGCGGCAACAAGGGAATAATTACAGGCACTGAGACATCGGCAGAACTGGAGACTTTGGGTGGTAATGTAACCCCCTCTTCCCTCGGGAGTGTGGCGGGGAACAGGGTTGTCTCTCATGCCGAGCTATTTGATGTCATGGGGTGGGCCATGAGGGAGCACCTACAAACTCTACAGAATATGGTGCCCCCCAGGGTTTCAGGGTGCCAGTGCCCTGCGGCAGTATGTCATCAGGCCCCCTCAGCTGGGCCCAAGTGGAACTCAAACACCGGGGCCCACTGAGGCAGCAAGAAAGCAGGCACCACAAGAGCCTCATTCTGATGCCAACTCCCTTCATCCAGACTCTGAAGTTGAGGAAAGGAAGGAGGGAGAGTTCTAGGTTGAGTGCAATGGGCCAGATTCTATTCCCGCCCTTTGCAGTGGCTCCTCCGCCCCTTCCAGAAGCAGATATTGAAGGAGGACCCTTTGATTCACCTTTTGTTGCAAGTGCGCAGGAGTCTTCACTGGTGGACGGTCCCCTCCAACCTAAACAAAGGGCAAGTCTACCTGCATGAGAACCCAGTCCAGATATATACAGATGCGAGCTTGGAAGGCTGGGGAGCGACCCTGCAGGGACAGCCCAAGGTCAATGGAATCAAGAGGCGAGATCCCTTCACATCAATCAGCTAGAGATCAGAGCCATCAGGAGAGCTCTGTCTTCCTTCAGCCCTTCTCTACAGAACAAGCACGTGTTGATCAGGACCATCAACACCACTGCGAAGGCCCATATCAACAAGGAAGGAGGCTCTCAATCATCAAACCTACATCGGGAGGTACAGCCCATCCTGCAGTGGGCAGAGAGACACCTTCTTTCCCTGAAGGCAGAACACATCCAGGGATCCCAGAGTATTCACGCGGACTGGTTGAGCCGACAATGGGTGGATGAAGGGGAATGGTCTCTTCCCAGGGACGTCTTCCAGCAGATAGTCAACAGGTTCCGTTCCCCCCTGGTGGACCTCTTTGCCTCTCTGACAGACAGCTGGAGCACTTTTACTCCAGGTAATGCCACCCAGACGCGGAGCAAACAGATGCCCTACTGGCCCCCTGGCCAAACGTTCTACGGAAGTAATGTGTTTGCTTCCGCCAACGCAGCTTTTGTGAGGAGAGTGCTGCAGTAAGAAGATTCATAACTCCCACCCAATATTACAGACAGCTCTTGGAGGTCCCAATCAAGTTACCTGTTCCTCAGAGGGAGAAGGATACCCTGGCTACTCACCATGAGGGTCCTTTCTCATCTGAGGTATAAGGGCATCTTGCCCGCCCGGAGTAAATCAACAACTCTCTCTCGGCAGTCAGGGGAAAATTGGGCACTTTTCTCTGCGCTAATCACTCTATTATTCTTGATATTCTTACAGTTGTAAACACGTTAACTAGAGTTTTTTACGTTATTGCAAGTTACAGTTTGTTAGCAGGGTTGTGAGTTCCTGTCATTAGAAACTTGGCAAGTCTGGAAACTGAAGATGAGTGGGAGATTCCTGCCAGAGGGACAGGAAGTAGAAATTAGTTCCTGCCTCCCCGGGCAAGCAGCGAGAATCACCCAATCAAGATGCCCTTATACCTCAGAGGAGAAAGGACCCTCACAGTGAGTAGCCAGGATGCCCTTCTCCAGGCTATGTACTTGTAACAAATGGGACTGGTTGTCACAATCATAGCAGGTCCTAAGAATTCAAGCTTCCTAGATTGGGCATAGTTGTGCTCATCGCTTCACTCCTGCTTATGACACCAGCCTAACTATCTCATTTTCCCCCTCCTCTCTGTTATGGAGCAGGCTTTGGATTACTGTGCAGAAGGTCCAGTTTGGCCTGTGTTCGAAATGGAAGACAGGAGCACAAATTTCCCTTCTGCTGTGATCTTACCTCACAGGTGGGCTGCTGTCCCTTAACCCCAGCCCCTCACCTGCAAGATGAGGACAGTAATAACTTGTTCATTCCTGAGAAAGTATTGAGAATGCTGTGAGTACTTAGGACCAAGCAAGGTTGCTTCTGCGAGGAGGTTTTTCTCTGGTTTGGCATCCACACAATGCTGTCTCCAATTGTCCACTTTGTTTGCTCCTGCTTTATGCACACTTTCCCAAACCTGGTTTGGCTAAAAGCTGCATTCATAGTGTCTTGTATACTGTGTGGATAGGAAGGTGAGCATTTCAGCTGGTGGTGAGGACAAAACTCTCTGTAAATGAGGCTGCCCTGGGCCTTGAAATAAAATGTGTCTGTTTGGTTTATTGACTGGGTCAGCCACACTTGTATTAAATAAAATGTAGCTACTAAACAACCTACAAATAAGGCCAGGTGGGTGACCTTGGGCTAGTCACAGCTCTCTCAGCCCCACCTACCTCACAGGGTGTCTTGTGGGGAGGGGAAGGGAAGGTGATTGTAAGCCGGTTTGATTCTCCCTCAAGTGGTAGAGAAAGTCGGCATATAAAAACCAACTCTTCTTCTAACCTGTGACTTGTGCATGTATTATTTCGTTTCCCTCCTTTTTCTCTTTTTAGCTGTTGCACAGAGAAGTCTGAGTTTTTGCACAGATTACAAAATCTGTAAATCTTTCAGAATTAGAGACCCTCACCCCTTTTAAAAAGAAGAAAACCAAGTAGCTTAGATAATTAGCAGGAGGAAACATGGATACATGTGGCTGAAATTAAGGCAGGGCCCTACGTGGTCTGGGGTAAAACTGCTGCTCTTCACCTGTTGCAGCTTCTCATACTTTCCCTCCACATCCCTGATAAATTTTGAATTATTCAATTAAGTGCATGTGCATTAATTACACAGATTGTTCTTGGCTTTCTTAATGGGCTGTTATGGCAGAAATGGGTTTGGGGAGGGTTGTTGAATGGCAGCCGCCCCTGAAAAATAGTTTTGCCTGTCCCACATCTGTAGAAATAGTCCTGCTGCAAATGAAAGGTTTGTGAGGCTTCAGCATACCTGTCTGCTGTATAATAAGGAGAGCAGAGAGGACTTTAACCCCTGGTGAAAGATACAAAATAGATAAGGAGGTCCTTCGCTAGCCTAATTTGTGTTGATGGAAGTCCGTGCTAGCTTTCTGAGATGCATGAAGAGATTTATATACATCCTGTATGATCTTTTAATTGATTCTCGCCTGGCTTTTGCAGGGCAGTCCTATGCAGAGTTACACTCTTCTAAATTCATTGAATTCAGTGAACTTAGGTATAGCTCTGCTTAGGCTTGCATTGTAAATCAGATTAGAGTCTGCAAAAAGAATGAGCAAGTTGCAGTGGTCCAGGAGCAAGCTAGGCCAAGTGGCTCCTGTGTCCCCTCAAGCCAGCCACTGCTTGGTCCTCCCTGCTCTGATCTAGCCAGCGACACACAGGTGCTGGCTGCCTCATTGGCTTCTCCTACACCACTGCCATTGGCAGAAGTGCCATAGGTGAGTCAGTACCAGTCAGTGGTGCCACCAGCCAGGTCTGAGCTGAGTGGACCGTGCAGCCCTGGCAGAGTTATGGATAGGGATGTGCATATCAGGTTTACCGACCTGAAAATAAACAAAAAAAGGTATTTCGACTTTTTCCAGGTTTATTTGGGGTCGAATAATGAAATAGAGAATAAAGCCTAAGCCGGATAGCCGATCGCCGAATCAGCCGAATAGGTATTTGGCATATTTGGCCTTCGGCTTTCCCAAGGCTTTTCTCTATAGGATTTTTTTTGAGGAGCTCTGGAGGCGGGGGGGGGGGCAGTCCCTTGCAGCTACCCTGAAAATTGGAAACTCTACCTCTAAAAATGCCCCCACAGGAGATCCTTAAAAACAATTCTCACATATACTCTGATGTTATGGGTGACCATATTAACATCAGAGAATACGTATTAACATCAGAGACTACATGAGGATTTTTTTAGAAGCTCCTGTGGGGCCATTTTGAGAGGTAGCCGCAAGGGACCGTCCTTGCATGAACCCTAAAGTTAGGACAGGGAGTCCAATGTTATGGCCCCTGAAGGCATCGCCCCCTTCTCCATAGAAAAGCATTGTGAAATTCTATGGAGAAGGGGGTGACCCCTTCGGAGGCCCATAAAATCGGACCCCCTGACCCAAACTTTACCAAGCTTCGGGTTTCATGCAAGGCGAGTCCCTTGTAGCTACTCTGAAAATTTGGAACCTCTAAAAATGCCCCCTCAGGAGCTTAGCAAAAAACTCCCATGGACTAATATGGACCTGGATTTTTTCAGGAAAACCTAAAGAAACCCCTTAATATCCATTTACTAGTATGGGTATTCAGCTTATTTCAGGTTTCCCCCAAAAAATCAGGTCCAATAAACCCAAACCCAAAATTTACTGATTTTTTTTTTTTGGCACAGCCATAGTTATGGGGCCTGCTTGCCCCTGCCTTATAGTGGCCTGTGGTTCCCAAATATTTCAGTTCTGCATTATACTTTTTTGTAAAACTAACCTATACTTCAAATCCACTCTCTCCTCTGCATCCTGACTTGTTAGCATTTTTTGGCTAGCTGATTTACCTCCCATTTCATTTCAGTGTGGCTGAAAGGAAATTGAAAGAGACGAGAAATTTTGGAAGAAGTCCTTTGTTCATTGAGATTGAAGAAAGAGTAAGACTATGGGGAAAATACATGTTACTTCTGAATAGTCATTAGTCTTTTTACCCCTATTTGTAATAAAATGTGGCATAATGGTTAGAGTGTTGGACAAGGATCTGGGGGATCCAGGTTCGGATCCCCACTCTGCCATGGAAGCTTACTTGGGTGAACTTGGGCCAGTCAAGCACTCTCATCCTAACCTGCCAGGGTTGTTGTCAGGTTAAAATGGAGAGAGGAGAACAATGTAAGCTGGTGTGGGTCTCCATTTGGGGAGCAAGGTGAGGTAAATATGAAATAAATGAAATGGGGGGTTGTTGAGGGGAGACGCTCAAGGCCATACCGTGTAAGGTTTTCTTGTGGCCCAATCCACATGACATGGTGCATCATATTCTGGGCGGCTGGGTGTGCTACTAATGCACGGCTTTGGTTGCCACTCTTGGTCAGCTCCTTTCATTCAAACCCACAATAAGTATCTGCAGTTAGGCCTGCTTTTTAGCCAATTCCCCCCCCCCCCCCTCAGTGGCTTAAAATTACAGTACCTAAAATAATTCACAGTGGGGAGCCATGTTAGTCTGTTTGCAGTAGTCAAAAAGGGCAAGAGTCCAGTAGCACCTTAAAGACTAACAAAAATATTTTCTGGTAGGGTATGAGCTTTCGTGAGCCACAGCTCACTTCTTCAGATACTTCAGATACTTCAGATACTGAAGAAGTGAGCTGTGGCTCACAAAAGCTCATACCCTACCAGAAAATATTTTTGTTAGTCTTTAAGGTGCTACTGGACTCTTGCCCTTTTTGAGTACCTAAAATAGTTAGAATGAGTTGTTGCAGAAATTGTGGTATAATGGAGTGAATGTGGAAAGTAAAAATAATTTGATTTTGCAATCAAATGAAACAATTATTTTTTTTGGCTAGCAAGCACACTGAAAGAGAGTTTAAAGAAGTGCAGTTTTTTGTTTTTGCTTCTCTGAATAGGCTAATCTTCCTTTTCTTTTACTCGCCCCAATGCAGGCTGCTATATGGCAAGCACTTAACCACTATTCTTATCGGGATGCAGTGTTCCTGGCAGAGAGGCTGTATGCAGAAGGTATGCACATCCTATGGTGCTGTGTTTGTGCTTTCTATGAATTTTTCTAGGTGGTATTTTAGCTTTGTTCATTAAGTTATAACGTGGAGATTGGTAGTACATTCAGCAGCATGGACTGATTTAAAAAGCAGTCTGTCACCCTCAATGCCCAATTTCAATAATTGATTTACATTTTTTAAAATGCCAGTTATAGTTAAACATTTCCTAACAGTTGTGCACATAAAGATAGGAATATCACAAAAACATCAGAACCATGAGACCTAAAGACCATGGGACTCCCCAGACACTGAAAAATATTACTTCATAAATAAACAAGGACTTCAGAATAGCTTGATGAAGGCTGGATATGCTTCAGGAGGCACAGAACACTGAGAGCAACTGAGTGACGAGTAAAGGAATTGGGGTGGTGGTGGCCTGCTTAAATCCCAAAATTGCTTATACAGTCCTGGAGGGGGGAGGTTAGGTGTGAGGTTTTTTTTGAAATAGTTCCTTACCCTCCCCTGCAATGTGAGGTCACAGCTTGTACCGATTTCAAACTGAATAGACCCTTTATACATCCTCAGCATACTTTTTGTTAGTAGATAAAAGGTTAGGAAATAATATTAAAAGGGGCCATGGCCACATATGGCAGAGTCCTAAACCTACATAATTAAAGGCCAAATTTGTGGCTTAACTGCTTCCACCCCAAACATCAATGACTGCAGGATGCTGAATGTTTTCTTCCCCCATTTCTTCAGTGCATTCAGAAGATGCCCTGTTCTTACTGGCAACCTGTTACTATCGCTCTGGAAAGGCCTACAAGGCATACAGGCTTCTTAAAGGACACAGTTGTACCACCCCGCAGTGTAAATATTTGCTTGCCAAGTGCTGCGTTGACCTCAGCAAGTAAGTTGCACTTTCAGTTTGTCAGTACTGTTGGGAGTTGTAGTTTTTTAAAAAATTAAGTGATGCCATTCGCTGATGCTTTAGGCCTAAGGAGTGTCACATAACAGAAATTTATTTCTGTTCTTCAATGTGGACCTAATAAACAAATGGCCCTTTGTCTAGAGATAACCAAGGATAATACTAACTGAAAGTAAGCAACCTCCCAGCACCACAGCTAGATTTTGTGGGGAGGGGGGGAATCGAGTTGCTCTAAAGTCCCCTGTCATGCGCACAACAGTTCTGTGAAACAAGTTATTGTTCCAATTCAAGAATGGGGGAACTGCAGCTGAGGGCGTGCACTCCATTTGCAGAAGAACTGGGATTTAGCTGCAGTCCCAGGGCTAACATCCACTTTGCTCCTCTCTGTTCTTTGTTTGTTTTGTTACTACTAATAATTTTCTGCTCAAGGCTTCATCTGTATGAACAAAGATAGATAGATAGATAGATACTAATAATTTTTACTGTCTTTTAAATAGACTTGCAGAAGGAGAGCAGATCTTATCTGGTGGTGTGTTCAACAAACAGAAAAGCCACGATGACATCGTGACAGAGTTTGGTGACTCTGCATGCTTCACGCTTTCGCTCCTGGGACATGTGTACTGGTATGTCTGCGGTGTTTTTCTTCTTCTTATCCCTCCTTGCTCCCCACCCTTCCATTCCTGCTCTTTGCAGGCTCATGAGTAGATTCTTTGGTGATGGACAGGCACAGCCCTTTTAATAGACCAATAATCTGTATAGTTTTCAAATACAGTTAGAAAATATCTCACACTTCAGAATGTTGCTGCCCCATGGAATAAAAATCCCCAGGACTGTAACACTCCATGGATCAGAGAATCACCCAGCTATTAGGAGTTCTCTGTTCTTTTCATAGGCAGGAGTTATCTTGTACCTCAGGCCCAAGCATGGAGAATGGTAGAAATGACTGCATTTTACCAGGGCCTGGAGGAGGGGTCTGGCTTGGGCAGCAGGCCAATTACCATGATATGGGCTGCTTCTGCACCACAGTGATTCTCCACATAGCTCTTGCTGCTTCAAATCTAAAAGCATTCTCAATGGCAACAGACTGTCCACATGGCAGTTTCCCCTCATATTTTCCTTGCTTCAGCCTCCTGGGTCTGTCGTTTTCCTCCACCTCACTACCACCAGAAAGTTTTTTTTAGGGGGGGGGGGCTTCTTAAAAAATGGGCAATTGCTCGGTTGTTACAGCATAACATTATGATAGTATATTGAATGTACAGCTTTTATTTCCTAAAAAGTAAATCTCTAGCCCTTTGTGTAGAAAAGTATAAGGATTTCACCTTTCCCTTTATAATTCCGCAGGGAAAAGGGGTAGATGCTTTAAAAAAATTGAAAACCAGGAATTCAGGAAAACTAGCAGATTGTGTAAATATGTTACGTTATTGCACTGTAGACCTAGCAGTTAACACACACATACACAGCAAAAGCCCTCTGATGGTGTGTGTATGTGGGGGGGTGTTGGTAGCTGTGGGGTGCTGAAACAAGGAACATGGCACCAATGTGGACAGGGCTTTGAAAAACACACACCTTCCAGTCCACACAGTATGCAAAAGTGCTTTGACACTGAGATTTCCAAAAATATCTGATCAAATCAGGCTTGAGAAAGAAATCAACAAAACAGGAGGAAAACCTGGAAAGTGGACAGCTAAGGCAACAGGCCATATGGAAAATCCTGTCACACTGGAGTAAAATATCAGTGAGAAATCTACCATAAACTGTTGATGTCATTTCAGAAGCAAATAGTACTTTTATTTCCTGACTCGCCAGTATGAATGGTATGGGCTCAGAGGACTGAGGAAACCATACAAGCTTGTAGTGGGCCTGCAGAAATGAGGCTTGGTTGTGCTTGATCAAAGGCCAGAGTTCTTCAAAAAGCATCATGCCTTTAACTGGAGATGCTGGGGATTGAACCTGGAACTTTCTGCATGCCAAGCAGAGGCTCTACCACTGAGCCACACCCCCTCCCCAATGAAGATCTTCTTAAAGAAACTTTTTTAAAAAGCAGAACACATGCTGGTAATCCAAGGAAAGGAAGGCTTCTAGTAGTCCTGCAACCACTTAAGGAGACTTTTCAAATAATAAATATCAACCAAACCCTCTAACTTCAGCTTTTAGTTTTAACTTTAGTTTTCCTCAGCATCTAGTTGAAAACATGCAGGTCTTCAGTTCCTCATACATAATCTCTATTTTTAAGGAATCAAGATTAACTACTTCCTCTGTGACAGCAGTAGTTTTGGTGTACAGCGTAAATTGCCAGAATCTTCAGACAAAACATGAAGTGTTTTCTGAACAGAATAAAGACCAAATCTAAGATTTCATTATTCCAATGTCATGTTGTCTATCTTTCCCTCTGGAGAGGGACAGGGTCTCATCCCCTGATAATTTGCTGAACTTCAAAGGCACTTGAAAGTAGGGAGAAGGCTTCTCCTAAGCCTAGAGAAAAACGCTGGCTCCCTCTCAACCTTGCCCTGCACTTCCGAGATGCTCCAAGGGTTTCACGTGCCTCTGAACCACAGTGTAAGTTCTGAGAAGGTCTACTCCTCTGTCACTGGTCCTCCCATCCCCCAAAAGGCTTGCTGATGATGATATTTTGGGAGTTATTTGCCCAAGTCATGGGCAATTTTTGTTTTGTTTTTCTGTGTTAGTTTTTTTTTCTCTTGATGAACACTCCTCAACTTGGTTTAGCAAGTAAAACTATAACATGCTTTTTTTTCTTACAGCAAGACAGATCGGCTTGCCAAAGGATCTGAATGTTACCAAAAGAGCCTTAGCTTAAATCCTTTCCTGTGGTCCCCTTTTGAATCACTATGTGAAATAGGTAGGTTTTGCTCAGCTCCTTTCGTGGGAACAGATGAGTTCTTGCTACTAAATCTTGTCCTCAGGAATGAAGGTGTCTGTTCAGAAGCGGGGCAGAACCACAAAGGGAATTTAATTCAGGCCTCCCTTTCATTTCTTGTACAATAGTAGAACAGGAGCTGGAAAATACTTTTTTGCAATTGTGTTTAAAGCTTCTTCCTTTGAGGTTATCATTATATCTGAGATTGGTGAAGACTGAAAAATGTTGCTTCTGGGTGCTTTCTTTCCTCTGTCTCTGAAACTAGCTCCCTTGTTTTTCATTAAACTGCTGATGTCCAAGCTGTATCTTTATCTTGTTTAAATTTTGAATCTAATTAGTGTATTTGTGTCTGTGCGTGTGTGCACGCACGTTTCATATTGGTGAGTGAAAGCAGCTAGCTGTGTAGCACCATTAGCAGGTTGCAGACAACCCATGAAGCATGCTTGGCTTTTCCCTGCCTGCTTCAATTCAAGTCTTTGCTTGTCATGGCCAACAGCCCTGGAATTTGCTTGCTTGATTCCTTGTAGCTTGCTTGCACTACACTTGATCTTAGCCAATAGGCAGCACATATACTAAAGTTGGAACAATACAGAGAAGATTAGCATGGTCCCTGCACAAGTTAAAAACAGCTATTTGCTTGCCCTGGGCCTTTAAGGGTAATCTTCCTTCCTATTTGGATTCTCTGGTTAGTCTAAAGTTAATAGAACCTTTATACACTCAAGATTTAATTGCCCCCTTTCACTGGTTTTGCTGGGCCGTCTGCTCTCTTTTTCAGACCGGCTGTGTCGTTGCCCTCTTCAGCCAGTGGACTTCTTGGTACATATCCATTTGCAATGCCCTTATGTGTCCCAACTTATGCTAAAATGGATTATGCTGTGTCTTAATAAATGGTCCACATTTTCTCAAGCAACTTTAGAGCAAATGGTTCATAGAATCATAGAGTTGGAAGGGTCCACCACGGTCATCTAGTCCAACCCCCCGCACAATGCAGGAAATTAACAGCTACCTCCCCCCCACAAGGTTCAGTTCCTTTCAGAGGACTCTGAACTCCAGTGTACTTATTTTGTTGCTCATCTTTTAGAGGCTGCAGAGAAGAGTCGAAAGGAGATGTTTTAGATATGGGTCTTATTTAAGTTTTATTGTTTTATTGTTCAAGACCTTGGTCTAAGAACAGGGGGAGAAAAAGAAAGTGCCTTACTTGCATCAGAACCAATGGTTTCAGTGGACTTGCTTTCTCAACCTACCTCCTGAACATTCCTGGTTTATGCATGTAAGCTAGTATGTTCCAGCATATTTAGAGCGTTAGAGCGGTTCCTCAGTGGCACAGTCTTCCTCGGGAGGTGGTAAGCTCTCCTTCCCTGGAGGTTTTTAAGAAGAGGTTAGATGGCCATCTGTCAGCAATGCTGATTCTGTGACCTTAGGCAGATGATGAGAGGGAGGGCATCTTGGCCATCTTCTGGTCACTAGGGGTGTGGAGGAGGGAGGTAGTTGTGAATTTCCTGCATTGTGCAGGGGTTTGGACTTGATGGCCCTGGTGGTCCCTTCCAACTCTATGATTCTATGATTTGTTATGAATTGTCAAACAGTAAAAATATTGCTGGTCTGCAAGTTAACATCAAGTGGGTATGTAAAGTCCCTGCAGTGTTCTTAATTTTTAAAATGACTTCTAGTCTAGAGCAGGAGTGCATGTGTTACTTGTACTTATTCATTACTTCAGGGAACTGCCTACTAGGGCAGGTCACGCAGTACCTTTTAATTTGGACTAATAGTTGTCTAAAATGTTGAATGAAAGCTTTTTATTGCAATCTTTTAAGACTGGACTTTTTTGTTTGTTTTTAAAATGGAATTCAAATGCTAAAATTTTGGGAATGTTCTTTCACCTGGCTGTCCCATATCTGCAAGCTTCTTCACTCCCAAGATGTAGGAAGGGAGTTGATATAGATCCTGAACTGAATTAAACAGGCCACAATTTTCAAATTTCACTGAGCAGGAAGGGTATGTCCAACAAAGGCCATTAGCCCTAATAGCTAAAGGAAAATTCATTATTTAATTTGTATTCCTAATACTGAGGACCAACAGCAGGACATAGGACAAGCACCTCCATTCCCACTTCTGATTTTTCCGAAGGTATCAATGAATGAGACTTGACTGTTGACAGAAGTAAGTTTTATGATGAACTAAATGAGCACTCGAGGACAAATAATCAAAAATACATTTTGTTCAGTGTTTGGTAGCTAGGTTAGAGCCTAATCTAGCTACCTGGAGATATCTCGCTAGTGCTGTTGGAAGCAGAATAATACTGCATTGGGGCTAATCCAACAAAACCCCATGTGGAAAAATATATTGCCTTTGGCAACATAAGAACAAGTTGTGAGGTCCCTAATAGTTTTTTCCCAGTGTGTCTCTAAAGATTAAAAAAGGGGGGGAAAGATGCCAGGTAACAGGTGACAGCTTTATTGTCTTGTAAAGCTCCTATGCATTTTGCTGTACAAGCTTAATCAGGGGAATCTATAAAAACAATTTTATAATAAATAAAACTAGTAAAAGAACCACATTTTAAAAAATCACACTTGACATTAATATCATTTGAAAAGGCAGGATAAAATAAGCTCAGGAGAGGACATATATTGATCAGAATATAGAATGTGATAAATAAGCTATACATTGCAGATGAAGAAAGAGAATACAGATATATGAAACAACTACTGACCAGAGTTCCTTTGTGCTGACCCTTTCCACAGCAATTGAGTTGTATTGTTGAGTGGAGGATGACACAACTTTTTTATATAGAGATGAGCTGAGCGAGATCAGGAGTCCCAGATCAGAATTTAACCCATGAGGGGCCAAAGTCTGCAACCTTAAAGTCTTCTCCCCCACCCCAAACCTCCATCTCTTCGATCACACAGGTGAGAAGCCAGACCCTGATCAAACTTTCAAGTTAACATCAATACAGAACTTCAGTACCTGCTTGCCCAACACGTGCACAACAGTGGTGTCTAATCACAGCATACCCCACAGACAGCCGGAGACGGTTCTTATGGAAACACCACAAGACACGCTTGTAAGTTTTTTAAAAAACAAATTGAACTTATTTAACCATTGCCACTTGCAGAGTGATTGCTCATTGGAAAGAAATTATGTGCTGCCTTTAAAAAATGGTTTTCCATTTCAGGAATTAAACAGACTCAACCTGGAGTCCTCCAACTCTAAATATTCCTCCAACACAGATTCCTCCATGTCTTATATTGACTCAGCTGTAATTTCACCAGATGCTGTACCTCTTGGATCAGGAACTGCCTTCTTAGCTAAACAAGCTCAAAACAAACCAAAAACTGGCCGGAGTCTTCTGGGTGGACCAGCTGCTCTGAGTCCGTTAACGCCAAGGTAAGGAATTGGAAGCCATGTATCCCCCAAGGTCAGCTATTGAGCACTGCTAAATGAAGGACAACAGAACATCCTGTAGTATCTTAAAGACTAACAGATTTATTGTGCCGTAAATGGTCACGGACTCTTAACACACTTCAGATGCATGAAGTTCATCTTAGCAGATAAATGATGGGTATTGGGGCGGGGGGACTGTACTCTGTTTGAAGGGGGTGGGACTGTACTCTGAAATGGAAGAAGTCCATTGTGTCTATCATTCCATGCTGTTGTTTGGTGATGGGAAGGGGCATTGTTCTTCAGCAACTGGAGTCTCCCTTTTGAAATGTGGCCCTCCATTTTGAATATATTAGCAAATGTGATCCTATTCATTAGGTCTTACTTGGGACCACAGATTTTATCTCCCACTTTATGTGCTTGTTTGGCACTGTACAGCTAGGAAGGTTATATTACCACCAATTATTGCTGTTATGAACAGCCACTGTTTTTTTTTTAATTTATTTATTTGGATTATTTATATTCCACCTTTCAGCCCAATCAGGGCCACCAAGGCAGCTACCAACTAAGAACAGAGTAGTAAAGAAACACATCATAAAACAAATTTAAAACCACAGCTAAAAAATACACACACACTTATATGTATATATAACAGAGAATTATTGAGGGAATGCCAGATGGAACAAAGAAGTCTTCACCGGCTGGCATAAGAAGAAAAGCCTTCCATATTTTAGTTCTCTGTACCTAACAGCAGTGTTTGCATATGCTCTTGATGAGCTTGGTAAATTACACTGAAGTATTTTATTATCTGAAATTTGCCACAGTTTCAAAAATAGATGGTGATCCTTTGTAACTGAAAAATAAAATAATCACCCTAAGCAGAGTTACAGCCTTCTAAACCTATTGACTTTGATGTACTTTGATGGTGTAACTATGCTTAAGTTCGTACTGTGGGGGCTGCTACTTAGATGTTTCTCTGCTTGTTTTTGATCACTGTTGCACCAGCTTAAAAAATATAAATGTAAGAGGCAAGCACGAGCTCTAGAAGGTATACAGCCGTTGGTGTTCTTATTTAGACAGTGAAATTCTTTTTTTCTTCCCTTCCCTCACCCCACTTGAACATTTTCTCAGCTTTGGAATCTTGCCATTAGAAACCCCTAGCCCTGGAGATGGATCCTATTTACAAAACTGCACAAATTCTTCTTCTGTAATTGATGTGCCGCCTCCAGGAGCCCCTTCTAAGAAGGTACTTTTGGTATGCATGTGAAATTAAAGATGGGGAAATATAAAATTCTGGCAAAAGGCTCTAAAGGTTTGTGAGAAGATAACCTCAGTGTAACATTTCTTCATTTCCCTCCCCCCTTACTCCAAGGACCGTAAGATAGAATTTCATTCTAAATACAAAATATGGTTTATCTTTTTAAGAAGCTCTTCTTTTTCATAATATTTTCAAGTAATTACTGTTGGTTTTTATTTAATATTAAAAGAATGTAAGGCTGTATGAAGAATTTGAAAGTCAGAATTCCTTCCCAGAGGATAAATGTTGATATCAGAGCAGTGGGGATGAGGGAGGATTTTAACTCCCAGTGAAAAAATGCACAAGAAGTCATATTGTTACAAACCCAGAAATACTATAAATAAATCAGTTTAGAGGAGAAAGGAAGATGGCTTGAACTGGAAAGAAGTGCCTTTATGTATGTTTCATGTTTATCAGATTTCCCCCCTCAAACCTCCAAGTTTCTATCTTATCCAGTGTTTTTTGGTGCACGAAATGTGCACCTCTAGATTACACTGGCTGGTGTGGATGTATGTTATGAAGTTAATAGGTAGTTGTACACATCAGAATGTTCATTCACTACCACCTTAAGCATGGATGGAAGTATATGGTTCATGAGATGGTGAGCAAACCACAGTCTTGCCTCAAAACAGATGAAGTGGAAATAGCCCCATTTTATCTTTTTCTTGGCTAGAAGAAGAGTTGGTTTTTATACCCCACTTTTATCTACTTTTAAGGAGTCTCAAAGCAGCTTACAATCACCTTCTCTTCCCCTCCCCGTAACAGACACCTTGTAAGGTAGGTGGGGCTGAGAGAGTTCTGAGAGACCTGTGACTGGTCAAAGGTCACCCAGCAGGCTTCATGTGGAGGAGTGGGGAATTGAACCTGGTTCTCCACAGTAGAGTCCGCCGCTTATGTGGAGGAGGGGGGAAACAAACCTGGCTCTCCAGATTTAGAGTCCACCGCTCTTAACCACTACACCACACTGGCATGCATCCTAACATCTAATTGAAACACAAAGCATGCAGGATTGTGCCAATTAGCTGTTATGGATTTTCTTGAGCAGCTGTATTGTACTGGGTTTTGCTACTTGGGCAAAAGGGTGAATGGAGAAGGACTGTCCTGTCACCTGTAGCATTTATGAGCCCATATGGGTTATCCTGTAGGTGACCACTATACATCAGCATACCTACCATCCTTTGCTTACCACACAGTTCCTTGGATTGCATGATGAATTCATTACATAGGGAGGGGCTGTGGCTCAGTGGTAGAGCATCTGTTTGGCATGCAGAAGATCCCAGGTTCAATCTCCGGCATCGCCAGTTAAAGGGACTAGGCAAGTAGGTGATGTTTAAGACCTCTGCCTGAGACCATGGAGAGCCGCTGCTGGTCTGAGTAGACAATACTGACTTTGATGGACCCAGGGTCTGATTCAGTATAAGGCAGCTTCCTGTGTTCATGTGTACATAATATACAATATTAAATAAATAAAATTAATTAAAATGTTTAGCAAGAGCCAGAGTGATGTAGTGACTAGAGTGCCAGACTAGCATGTGGGAGACCCAGGTTCAAATCCCCACTCTTAGCTATGGAAGCTTGCTGGGTGGGTGACCTTGTGTCAGTCACACACTTTCAGCCTAACATATCTCACAGGATTGTTGTGGGGGGGAAATGGTAGAGAGGAGATTTCCCACTGGGGAGGAAGATAGGTATACATTAGGTAAATAAATAAAGATTTCACTCTTCTCTCCCCCCTACAAAAAAACCCCTTAGAGCAGCTAACAATGTAATGTAAAACAAGGCACAAGGCACACACACAAATAACCAACCCTCTAGTAGACCAAATGGACTCAAAATGCAGGTGGCAGATTGCCTCGTCCATATTGTATGTCACAAAAAGTAAAGTTTGCGGTAGTTAATAGTATATCAGCCCCATAACCACATTGTGTATTTTTATATAGACTGTCACCAGAATAAGCCAAGCTGGAACAAAGTCTGTTTTCTCTCAAAGCGGCAATAGCCGGGAAGTGACGCCAATCCTTGTTGCACAAACTCAAAGTTCGGGCCCTCAGACAAGGTATGGAATGTTTTCATGGGCCTAGGCCAGAAGGTTTCCTCCTGGTGTATTTCATGGGCTTATCCTGCTTTGCCAGTTGCCCATATTTTGACCTGTACAAAATAAGAATCACCTGGTGCTGTAATGGGAACTTCAAAACAAAACAAATCAAAGCACTCTCAATATTTAAACATGCACAGTTTATAGAAAATGAATCATACTATAGAACATGACTAACTGACCTATATGATAACATGCAAAGATATGACTAAACACACAAGAGGTACTGAAAAGCAACTATGTACAATATATACAAAAGACAACGTGGCCAAATTAGCCAAGATGGTCAAAATGGTCCCACAATGTACTGATCGTGATCATAGGTACACACAGTCCAAAGCCAAAAGCCACAAAACCGGCTTGAACAATCTCACGAATGCGACGGTTGTATTCCGTTTCGCTAGTGGTACCAAAAAAATCCCTTGAAAAGGGTAGCTTCTTATTCCTGGTGGGACCCACAAGTCGGATGTTCAGGACCGCGTAGAACTTTGGGAACTTCAAAACAAATCACAGCACAGTTCCCATTACAGCACCGGGTGATTCTTATTTTGTACTTGTTACCTTGTTCACCCATAGCTCATAAATTGTCAATGTTTGGTTACTCCTCTGCTGAAAGAGAGAGAATACTTAAAACTACTCCATCATTGCAAAATATTGAGAAAAACAATAACAACAAAAATCATGACCTGACAGGATTGTGGACTCTGTCTAAAAAGAAGGTCCGGTTAGATCTACACATTGCCTCTCTTTCTAACTATTGTAAATCCAAAATGATCCCTTGTGGGTTACGTATTCAGAAAGCACCAGCTATATTTAACAGCAATATCAAATTTAAAGAGAAATGGGCAGCCATTTTAAATCGTTGCTCAATGGACCTTATGCTCCTGATAATAGAACAAGCATCGATAGATATAGATGTTGTAGAACAAGACAGGTTGAAATTAGAAAATGAATTGCTTTTCTACGCGGTCCTGAACATCCGACTTGTGGGTCCCACCAGGAATAAGAAGTTACCCTTTTCAAGGGATTTTTTTTACCTTGGTACCACTAGCGAAACGGAATACAACCGTCGCATTCGTGAGATTGTTCAAGCTGGTTTTGTGGCTTTTGGCTTTGGACTGTGTGTACCTATGATCACGATCAGTACATTGTGGGACCATTTTGACCATCTTGACCATTTTGGCTAATTTGGCCACGTTGTCTTTTGTATATATTGTACATAGTTGCTGTTCAGTACCTCTTGTGTGTTTAGTCATATCTTTGCATGTTATCATGTAGGTTAGTTAGTCATGTTCTATAGTATGATTTCATTTTCTATAAACTGCATATTTAAATATTGAGAGTGCTGTGATTTGTTTTGTTTTCATATTTTGACCTGAGCAGGCAGGGTGGGGAAGGCCTCCTCTCCTAATTCCCATTAAAGTGCAGTCAAGAAATGTTTTAACCTCTCTTTTTTCCTCAGTACAACACCTCAGGTATTGAGCCCGACCATTGCTGCTCCACCTAACGTGCTGCCTCGAAGAAGTTCTCGTCTGTTCTCTAGCGATAGCTCTACCACAAAGGTAAAAGGGGATTCTCCTGGTGCCCTGAAGATCAGACAGCTCCCCGGTGGGTGGGGAACTGCTGGGGAGTAAATCCTGCCACTAGAATAGGCTCCAGAATGGGAAGCAAAACATTTAATTGGTTTAAAAGTGTCATGAAAATGTTACCATTGTAGATAATGCTTAGCATTTTGTGAATACAAGAGACGTTTCTTACATATGTGCAAGCATTCTTCTCTGACCTGTTGCCCTGTATGTTCCTCCCACTCTGACTTGTAGCTGGCTTCCAAGAAATTGATTTGATCCATCTTATCCCCAGAAGTAGGTAACGTTCAAAAAACATGCAGTAAAACTGCGCTTACAGATTCTCAGCAGATCATTTGGTCTCCTGCCGGTGCTCCTAAACAAAGTTTTTGATCCATACTCCAGAGGCGTCTGCCTGCCTCGTGCACACTTTGCCTTTGCTTGTTACCCAGCCCATGTTGGGCAAGAGTTTCTTTTTGTGCAAAGCTGATCTTGCAAAACGCTGCTACACCCCCCCCCCCCCGGTCATACAGTTAACCCAACTATAGAAAGTGTGTCTTCAGGTCTTGCAACTTATCCAAAGTCTGTGGGTAGATAAAGGTTACTGCAAGAATCCTCTTAGCAGCCCAAAGCCATCTAAAGTTCTGCTCATCCGGGCACCTAATGTCATAGAATCATACAATCTTAGAGTTGGAAGGGACTTCTAGGGTCATCTAGTCCAACCCCCCCTGCACAATGCAGGAAATTCACAACTACCTCCCCCACACACACCCCGTGACCCCCTACTCCATGCCCAGAAGATGGCCAAGATGCCCTCCCTCTCATCATCTGCTTAAGGTCATAGAATCAGCATTGCTGACAAATGGCCATATAGCCTCCTCTTAAAAACCTCTAGGGAAGGAGCGCTTACCCCCTCCCGAGGAAGCCTGTTCCACTGAGGAACCGCTCTAACTGTTAGAAAATTCTTCCTAATGTCTAGACAGAAACTCTTTTGATTTAATTTCAACCCGTTGGTTGTGGGGCAACAGAAAACAACTCAGCACCATCCTCTATATGACAGCCCTTCAAGTACTTGAAGATGGTTATCATATCATAAAACAGTATGTCCTAGAAAGTGACCTACAAATAAACTACAGAAGGTTTGTCTAAATTTCTACTTAAGCACCCCTCAATATATTCAAGACTTCCTCGCGTAAAATACAGTATTTAGATGTGTGGATCTAAAATCGGGGCCCAAAACATCTCTTTTCCTTTCCCTCCCTTCTATAGCTTTTTAGCATTCAGCCTGATGAAGAGTTTTGGAGAACTTGAAAGCTTGTACAATGCTTTGTGTTGTTTTGGTTGGTCCTAGAAACAGGTCTTGCGTGTCTTCTGTTTTTGGGATTTTGCTTTTGGACCAACATGGTTACATGCAGTTTGAATACCGTGAGTTACTGTCCTCTTTTGGCAGTAGGGTAAGAGCTCTTACAAATATTTCTTCTCTCGTAGGAAAATAGTAAAAAATTAAAAATGAAGTTTCCACCGAAAATTGCAAACCGAAAGACAAAGTGTAAAACCAATAAGGGAGGAATCACACAGCCAAACATAAATGATAGTTTGGAAATCACCAAACTTGATTCGTCCATCATTTCAGAAGGAAAGATTGCCTCCGTAACACCGCAGATCCAGGCATTCACATTACAGAAAGCAGCAGCAGGTGTGTGAAGCATTCTTAAGAATTCATTCTAGGTAGCTTCTTTGGGCCATCCCAGCAACATATAGAAAGATAAAAATTCCAGGTGGGACCAAATATGATCTCTGGTCCAGTTTAATGTGATTCCTGTGCTCTTAATGCTCTCCCAAGGAAGGAGAATTTCACAGTTGTGGAGAAGTAATAAAAACGTACTGCCTTCTTGCATACTGAAGTGAGTGTGTTGCCTCACAGCAGGGGTTTGAACATAGGTCTCCCCAGCCCTAGTCTTGCTCTCTATCCACTAGATTGCACTGGTGGCCTTACATTATAAATGCTTCAGGTGGGCGGGGGGGGGGTTATTTGGCATTTTCGCTTTGGTTTCTTGACTTTATGCCATAGGATGCAGGCACTTCCAGTCAGGTAGGTTCTCCATGAACCTCTTTTGTTCTCCTGTGTCCTTACTGCATTTTTCTCCTAGAAGGTTTGATGAGCCTTCTTCGCGACATGGGGAAAGGGTATTTAGCCTTGTGTTCTTACAACTGTAAAGAAGCAATTCATGTCCTGAGTCATTTGCCTTCTCACCACTACAACACTGGCTGGGTGCTGTGCCAAATTGGAAGAGCTTACTTTGAGCTTGGTGAATATATGCAGGTAAGCATGGCATGAAATGGCTTTTATTCTGAGCTATCTGTGTGTGCTGAAGAATTGTACAAAAATTGCCCTTCAGATACATACTCAGGGCCCTAATTTTTATTACAGGTACACCTTGTTTTATTGCGTTTCACTCTCTTTCGTTTTTAGCAGATATTGCTTTTTTTTTCAAATTGAAGGTTTGCGGCAACCTTGCGTCGAGCAAGTCTATTGGCGCCATTTTTCCAGCAGCATGTGCTCACTTCATGTCTCTGTCACATTTTTAGCAATAAAATATTTTAATTAAGATAGGTACCTTTCTTAGACAGAATGCTATCGGACACTTCATATACAGTATAGTGTAAACATAACTTTTATATGCACTGGGAAACCAGAAAAATCTTGTCACTTGCTTTATTCCAATATTCATTTTATTGCGGTGGTCTGGAACCAAACCCGTAACATCTCTGCGGTATGCCTGTAAGCAGATTTTAACTGTTTTCTCTCACCTTCCCTTTAATTAACCTGTATGTCAGATTGAATAGAAAGTCAGTTTTAAATCTCTGCTCATTCTCAGATATTAGGCTGTGAAAAGGAAGTGGGTGCATGTAAACTTATCTACACACAACTGAGTGACCAAGGGGGGTAAACATGGGGAAATAGTCCCTTCCCTAAGCCTTCATGTAGTGGAAGGCGACAAAAATGAAGTCTGTAGAGCCTGCCTGCCGCCTTCCCAAAGAACAGTTCTATAAGGAAATTTTACTTCAAGACTCCATAGCACAGCATTAGGGCTTAATGGCACTAGTATGCCTTCGCAAATTCCCAAAGGTAAGCTTTACAGCCTTAAAGAGGATTTTAAAGGTGGTATGTAAGGAACCAGTAATATCTCAGTAGGCATATTATCTACAGGAACCTCCAGAGCCACAGTGTTAAACTCTGAAATCCTGTGAAGAAATGTGCTGATAGCATTTGCTGGCAAATGTGTTAAGAGTAGCCTGCCCAACAGCAGCCCGATATGCGAGCTGTGTGCTTTCATTCCATCTGTCAGTGGGCAGAATGAGGGCTGGCCCCTGTGCTCCGTTGTCATCACTGCCATAGGTGCATGGCAGCATGCAGACACAGTCCCCGTTCTGTCTGCTGGTGGGTAGATTGGATATGCATGGTGAGAGCCATATTTTTCTTTGTGCCTGAGAATTTCCCAAGATATGCAGAACCTTTCTTGCCATCTGAAGTATGCAGTTCTTTGGTAGTTGCTAGTGCAACAAAATGGCGCCATCCAGAGAGAGAACAAGCGTGAAGGTGCATGAGGAATTACTGGGATGCATGGAGATAAGGGGGGGCAGGGAATTCGTGCGCACACAAACATCAGGGTTCTGTTCCTTCTTCGAGACCCTTCTCCCTCTGATGTGCAGTTTTTCTCTTTCTCTTCCTCTGAACTACTCTCAACATTCCATGCCTCCTAGAGCATGTTCAGTCTTTGTCAGTTCCTTTAGGGAGGGTCCTTTATGTTAGTTTCAAAAGTTGGATTTTTCTGTATATTTGTTGAGGTCGCAGAATATGTGGAAGCACCTTTCTGTGGATGATTTCATGGGCTGCATTGTTCCCTGGCCCTGTTCAGTTAGGATTTGCAAGCTGTGTTGGATCCTGGTTGGTTAGTGCTTGTGGCAGCAAGAATCCCTCCCCCCCACACACACCCACACATCACACATATCATACCAAGGACAGATTGGTTTAATTTTTTTAAAGGCCTGGCTGGAGCATTAGTAAAGGGGGGGGCAACAAGATCTTCACTGGAGTTGGGGCAAGGGAGAAGTAAACAACCAAAAAAGGGGGGAACTCAGCCCAAAATAATGTGCAGGGAACCTAAGGGTCGAGCTGAGAACTAAAAATTCTTTTAAAATATTATATTTATATATTTATTAGGTGTACACAATAGAATGGATAAATACAATGTGCCTGGACTGCTGCAGGCAACATAAAATTGCGTATTAGATTTTGTCACTTGTTGATGTCACAACACTTCCGGTGACATAAAAAAAATGTTTTGCACCAGGTATTTGTGTAAGCAAATTACCATGCTGAAAGACCTATGATTGGTGTTATTAATTTACATCTAGCCACCCAGGATATAAGGTTTAAAATTTTTAGACAAAATACTCTGTAAATTGCATTTCTGAATGTGTTTTTGATTAATCATGTTTTGTATCATTTGACCACTGAGGAAGACCCAAGAGGCCGAAACGCATCAATGGTCATTGATATTTTCTTATATCATCAACGGTGTTGATTATTTTTATAACTGTTTATACTTGTAATTTTATATGTAGCCTGCAGTCCAGGCCCATTGTTTTTATCCATTTTATTGTGTATACCTCATAAATATATAAATATAATATTTTAAAATAATTTTTAGTTCTCAGCTCAACCCTTTTTCACGCAAGGTAGAAGTTCCAATAAAGGCATAGGTGGGAAAAGAAGAGCTCATGTTGCAGTGGAAAAACATACTCCTGTAGGCGGGTGTGTCTGACTGCGCCATGACTTTTATGTGAACCATGAGTTTTCTAAATGTGGATGATGCTCTTTCATGGCCCTTTTAAATAAAAACAGCGTATTATCTCCATTTGCAAGAAATGTGTGTGTGGGGGGGTGGTAAATGGAGGGAGCGATAGTTGGCCACCGCTTCCTCTTTTAAAATCTGTTCCCTCTGTTCTCTTCTCACCTGAATTTATTTAGGCAGTTTGTTTTACTTTTTATGGATGTATTTGTTGGCTGCACAGGCAGTCTGAGTTACTTTTATGACCTTATCAGTTACTAATGCTTAGCAATGATTCTCTGTTTTAGTAGTTACTGAAAATTCAGCAAGATCCAATTATTATAATAACAAAAACCTAACTAGATGCTCTAGCCAAGAGAGTGAGAAAGACATAGTCTCTGAATATTTTTTTTAAATCCCCAAAGCTTCTGCTATATTGGGGAGGAGCTGGGAGTTATTATTTTATTTATTAATTTGATTTGATTTGTACCCCGCCCTTACCTGACAAGCAATTAATTAGTCCTAGTGTCATAAGTGAAACAAATTAGATATCTGCAATACTATGCCACATAGAAAAAGCAGTGAATGCCCTTCAAGGGTACCCAAAGACCAAAGGTTTGAGTGCTTCTAACAAATGGTTCCCCACCCCCGACAAAAACTTGACAGAAACTGTGGGAAACAAACATGTGCTCATACCTTGTGCCAAATACTGATCTTGTGGAAAGGCCCTTCCTCACCTTATACTGCTGAAGTGCATTTTGCTCATTTGTCTCATAGGCCGAGAGGATATTCTCTGAAGTTAGAAGGCTTGAGAACTACAGAGTGGAAGGCATGGAAATCTACTCAACGACACTGTGGCATCTGCAAAAAGATGTGGCTCTTTCAGTTCTTTCAAAAGACTTAACTGACATGGATAAAAACTCGCCAGAGGTAACTGCTATGGCCATTTTTATTCTTTGCATTCTTCTTTTTTCTGATTCACTCCTCGAGCGTAGAAAAACAAAGTCTGAAATTGTTTAAAGGTGTTGTTCAACTACAGTGGGTGAATCCATGTTTGTTGCAATCTTTCCTCCCCTTCACTAGGAAAACATATTGTGTTACTTTCTTCCATTTTGCTGTGCTTTCTGCCAGGCCTGGTGTGCTGCAGGAAATTGCTTCAGTTTGCAACGGGAACATGACATTGCCATCAAGTTTTTCCAAAGGGCTATTCAAGTTGATCCGAATTATGCTTATGCCTACACTCTCCTAGGACATGAATTCGTTCTGACGGAGGAACTTGAGAAAGCACTGGCCTGCTTTAGGAATGCAATCAGAATGAATCTTAGGCATTATAATGCATGGTAAGAAATATTTTAATGAGAAAACCAGGAGGGGAGGGTGGATTAGAACTATCCCCCACAATATGCAAGTCAGAGTCTATCAGCAGTCTCTTAGGAGCATCTTTGTCTTCCACTTAGCCAGTATGGGCCTCCATGTAAATAATTGTTTATTCCAGAAATTGTTTCAAAATAATTTTCCTTGTGTAATAACGGAAAAGGTGTTTTTAACCTGGTGCTATGCTGGAACCAACATATCACAACTGAGCCCTAAAGCACAGAAGAAGGATGTTAATGTACTGTATAGAGCAGATGTCCTCAACCTTTTTTGAGCCTGTGAGCACATTTGGAATTCTGACACAGCATGGTGGGCACAGCAACAAAGTGGCTGCCTCAGGAGGTGGAGCCAGCCACAAAATGATTGCCACAGCCTAACTTCAGTAACACGGTGGATATCTGTGTGCTGTGGTAGCAGCTGCGAAAGCAACATTTTAAAAAACCTGCACAGCCAATTAGAAGCCTTGCTGGGCAAAAGCTGTACCTGGACCCACCCACTTTATAAATACACTTGGCAGGCACCAGAAATGGTGTCAACGGGTGCCATGGTGCCCGTGGGCCACATGTTGGGGACCCCTGGTATAGAGATTGTAGGACTTAAGAATATCATAGTGCCTTTTTTGCTCAGCAAGTTGCCATCTGTCAAATTGGTTTTATTTGCTCTTTCTCTGTCCGCCCTGTACAGAGTATGGCTTAGATCCGTGACGCACAAGCAAAAACTTAAACCGACTTAGCCCAGTTTCTCTTGTGCAGCACCTGGTGCTTTTCCTCCCTGTACATTACAGTGCCCAGAAATGGGTTGCACAAGATCTTGCACAAGCGGAAACACAAATGGGAATACAATATGTGTGATTTAGCGTAGGCAGCAACTGTGCTCATTTCTTGCATTTCTGCTTGCACAAGAGCTCTGTTGCAAATGGAAATTTTGTTCTGGACCCTGCCCTGTGATTGATAGTTAATATACAAGTCCTGTACCTTTCACAGTCTTGTTTTGAAACTGGCAGGTATGGTTTGGGAATGATTTACTACAAACAGGAGAAATTCACCCTGGCAGAAATGCATTTCCAGAAGGCACTTCATATCAATCCTCAGAGCTCTGTCTTGCTGTGTCACATTGGAGTTGTAAGTAAATCATGCTTAATTGTACTCCTCACCCACAAAATTAACACCAGTAAATTTCAACTTTAAGCAAGATCCACTTTTCTTAATAGTCGTTGTTTTGCAGGTCCAGCATGCATTGAAGAAATCTGAAAAGGCTTTGGATACTCTCAACAAAGCCATTAACATTGACCCCAAGAACCCTCTCTGCAAATTCCACAGAGCCTCAGTATTATTTGCAAATGAGAAGTACAAGGTGAGTAATACTGTGGAAATTTCTTAGTAACACCACATACTACTCATGTCCCCTAAAGTCAGTAGCAAAACTTAGATTCGGAGGGCTTGGGCTTCCATCCTTTATTTGTTAATAATTTTAACTGCATCACAATATATTCTAATAAAACACAGAGGCTCCAGGCAGCCATGTTGGTCCAAAGAAAGAGCCACATAGCTTTTGCTAAGACCAATCAAAACCTACCTATTCTCTCCAGTATCAGAGGAGCATGCCTATTATATTAGGTGCTGTAGAACATGGGCGGGATAATACACAAGCATAAATACACACACACGCACCCTTTTAAAGCATACAGCTTGAGGAAAATTTCTGGAGAACTTGAAGACTTGCAAGTGTTTTCAGTCATTTTGACTGGTGTTAAAAGATATTACATGTCTTTTTTTGGGGATTTTTCTACTAAAAATCTAAAGGTATCTCTTCTATGGCTGCATTACTTTATAGGAATGAGAAGTGTCCTTGTGACACATATTCCTAGTAGAACTGCTGTATTGACTCAAATCATTGGGTTTATTTTTGTTTTTTTAATCCTTAGCCTTCACATTGGTGAGTATGCCATGGTGAATAAAGCGAACCTCCATATTCAGAGGCAGTAAAATTCTGAAACCCAGTGCGTACGAGGCAACATCAGATGGAGCTCATTCTCTGTGCCCTGTTTGCTGGCAATTGGTTGGCCACTGTGTGAAAAAGGATGCTGGACTAGATGGACCACTGGTCTGATTCAGCAGGGCTCTTCTTTGGTTCTTACTATTTTTATTCAGACATCATGAAAAAAACAAACTGTCCATGACACACAAATGCAGCTTGTTGCCATGTTTACAATCTTCTCTTGTTTGTGGCCCGTGATCAAAAGCTTCCTAGTTTCACAATGAAGCTCCAGGTTATCGTGATGTCCAAATGTGGGAGCCTAGACAAACTGGATTTTCTTTCCTTGTCCACAGATCAGGATTCCAAATTATGGTTTAATCCTGGTTTGTGGGGAAGGAAACCAATTTCTGGTTGTCCAGACCCTTAAATTCAGACATCCTGGCAAATTAACCAAAGGCTTCTGAAATCAGCAAGCTTCCAGTCACGCACAAGTGCTGCAGCAAGTTGCATTTGTGCCTATGACAGATGGAGGCTTCTCATGACATCTGTACCCATTTATGAAGAAGACTAGAAAAATATTTAGGCATCCTAGAGACTAGCAGTTAGATTTGAGTCCAGTAGCACCTTAGAGTACAAAAGAGTTTCAGGGTGTAAACTTTTGAGAGTCAAAGCTCCCTTCTTCAGACACAATAGAGTAGGAATGGAGATTGTTGAGTCTTTTTTTATCTCAATCAGAAGGTGGGAGGGGTGTTGTAAAGGATGCAGAGATACAATGTATATGATAATCAGCTTGATTAGAGCCGAGGAGAAATGTTGGAGGGCAGAAAATTGGCATCTGTGGTGAGATAAAAATCCTATGTCCCTATTCAGCCCTGGGGGGTCCATTGTTGTGAATTAATTCAAATTCAGCAATCTCTTGCTGTAATTTCCCTTTGAAATTTCTTTGTTTGAGGGCTGCCACTCATAGGTCAGCAGTGGAATGATTGGAAGACTAGCAATAATGCTTGGGAACACAACTGACAAGGTGCCTGAATTTTTTTCCAGTTCTTATACAACATGGCATCTTCCTGCGTGCTACAGTTAATGCTAGTTCTGTTTGGAAAATATGCCTCTTAAGATATGCCTGTCCTTTCTCTATGCCCTTGCTCTTTTCATAAGATTTCTGAAAAAAATTCAAAAATATCTTTCTCCCATTCTCTTTCCCTGCCCCAATCTCACTGCCTGTAAATTTCCTGCATTCCCTGTTACACATTTCAGATTTAAGGGTTCCCAGGAGGTCAGAATGGTTGGGGTGTTTTCTTCCTAGCTGGATTTAACGTTTTAGATTCTAAACCCATAGAAGATATATTTGTCAAACAGATGACTGGAATTGCAGGAGTGGATATGAAATCCATTTTATTTTACCGGAGATGCCAAATCTATCGAAAAAATATATATTTGAGATGCATGGCTCAGACTTCTCAATAAATCACTCAATTTTTTCTTTTCTTCTCAGTATGCTTTGCAAGAACTTGAAGAACTGAAGCAGATTGTTCCCAAAGAGTCTCTTGTTTACTTCTTGATAGGAAAGGTAACAGCAAGCCTGATAAATGTCTTTTAAATTGCAGCTGTAAGCAGGGGTGCCCTGTGTTTCCTGATTCATAGTGATGGATGATTCTGGGATGGGCTTTGGTAGAGTATTATGCTCATTGAGGGCACCATCTAGCCCATTGCATTCTGTCTGGTGTTTTCTTTGATGTTTTTCCATATTTTTCAGACCTGATTTGTGGCAATTTGAAAAATAGAAATAAAATGAAATTGCTATATTAAGTGCTATGTGGAATGACCATTTAAGCTCTGCTTGTGGCTGAAATCATTAAAAGAGATTTTCTGCTGCACATAAAAAGGTTACAGTGTAGAACAAGCCTTGGATACTCACCGTGAAGGTTCCTTCTGCTCAGAATGGACAGAGGGCATCTTTAGAGTGGGTGTTTCCATTCCTCTTGCTTCGGGAGGCAGGAACCAAAGTCAAACTTCCTGTCTCCTGAGAGAAATGCCCCTCTTTCTTCAGTTTGAAAACTTTCCGAGCAAAAGGGATTTGTCGTTGGACAGGAAGAGAGTAAACATGAATAACTACAATAACAAACAAGTAACAGTGGGAGCGGATAAGATACGCTCAAGTATAGGAGAAGTAATATGAAGTAACCTAATCGAAGAAGGCTAAATAGGAAGGAGGCCTATATAACATTCTGGCTGATGTAATTTATCCACTACGTGAAGACAGCTCCCCCCAAGGTCCTAACACAATCATCCCAACGGCTGGGTGGGCAAGATGCCCTCCGTCCATTCTGAGCAGAAGGAGCCTTCATGGTGAGTATCCAAGGCTCGTTCTCGCTCAGATGGAGGAGTCCCATTGGGAGGCCATGTCTACCCACTGGCTTTCTTGGCGGTAGACCTGGACTCCGAGGAGGGGAAAAAGTCCCCCTTCAAAGGCCAGGTCTACCAATTGGCTTCTATGGGCCTCCGGAGGCCAGGTCTACTGCCAAGAAAGCCAATGGGTAGACCTGGCCTCCCAATGGGACTCAGCCTGAGGCCAGGTCTACCAATAGGCTTTTATGGCGGTAGACCAGGCCTCCAGATGAGGACTCCGGACGGGGAGGGGGAAATGGCGGGGACTTACAATTTAATTTTTATTAATAAATAAGATCACTATTAAGTATGATATCAAGTTTTATTCAGTGTACCTATAGTTTAATTAAGACTTAAAACTTTAAAGTTTTAAGTTAATAAACAGTGTACCTACCTATATAGTTTAAGTTTAAGAAATTTGGCTCTCAAAAGAAATCTCAATCGTTGTACTGTTGATATTTGGCTCTTTTGACTAATGAGTTTGCCGACCCCTGAGCTAGACGATCTCCAGAGCTCCCAGGCATTGTTCTGCGGGACCTGGTATCATACTAGCGATTACTCGGGTGGGTCTCCATTGTGGTGCAGATGCCGGGGGGGAAGGGCAGAGGCAGAAAACCAGAAAGCCTTAGCTGACAGGTCCACTCCCTGAAGTTGCAGTTGGAAATGCTATAGGGCCTTCAGAATCACCCTGATTTCTAGGGCATTGGTGTTCATCGTCCTTTCTTGATGGTTCCAGGAGCCCTGAGCTGGCTGGCCAAGGAGAGTGGCCCCCCATCCTGAGAGGCAAGCATCCGCGAACATCTGTATTAGTGTTTGTCGAATGTAGGGTAGACCTTTGGACAGGTTCTCTGGAAGGGACCACCACTTGAGGCTGGTCCGGGCGCCTTTGGAATCAGTTAGTCTTCTGTCCTTTCGTGATAGGATGTCCCTTTGATAAGTACTGGCATGAATGCATGAGGGCTGCTCCTGGGCCGGTGGCATGGCCACGAGAAGGCCCAAGTCGAGGTCCCCTGGAACAATATAAGTATCAGGGCAATCGGCTGCCATTTTGTTTTGGCGGGAATTTTATCCCCTGAGGGGAAAAGCTCAAAAGGCTGAAATAACTACAGAGGGGGAATAGGACAGATAAGAATAGGTTAAGTTAGAATAGGTAGATTAGAATGAAGGTAAAGAAAGATTTCCTAAAGGTAAATAGCAGAGAGCTGCGAAAAAAGCTGCTCTCCCATTGCTAGGCAGGAAACAGAACTGAAGAAAGAGGGGCGTTTCCCTCAGGAGACAGGAAGTTTGACTTTGGTTCCTGCGTCCCGAAGCAAGAGGAATGGAAACACCCACTCTAAAGGTGCCCTCCTCCATCTAAGCGAGAACCACCTTTAGTTGGGTTTGGTGCAACTAAGTATTCAGGATGCCTTTCTGATATACCTGCATTATTGGGAATATGCCCTCTTACAGTGCATATTTTGAATAAGATCTACAGTTTACAGGAGTGCCGCAACTTTTCTGTATAATCTGCAGATCAGTGTTTTTTGTTTGAATTGAGAACATTTGCAGCTGGTTTAAAGAGAAGAAAAGGTCTATGACAGCAAAGAACTCCAGGCGTGTGTCATTTAAAATATATAGGGTCAGCATGGATTTGTGAACCCCTCCTTAGGTCCTAGATCCTCCCTCCTTTTAAACAGAAGTCTTAATACTTACGCTATAGTAGTGGTGGCAATGCCCTTACTATAAGTGGTATTTAGTTCAGTATAATGTATGTGCATATGTTCAGTGGCTTGGTGCAGGAAAGATTGTGATAAACTTTACAAATATGTAACTGCTAAAGCACTGTATCTCAGATCACCAAAAACAACTACAATGACATAACCTTATGCAATTTCTAAAGTACCATCAGACTTGGGCTTTGGTTGGTCTTACATCAGTGTGTGGGTGTATGGCTCCATTGCACTTCACATTATTTCTCCCATTGGCTACAGCTATCTATCTTGTTTAGCCTCTAGTGATTGCACTCCCAACATATACCCTTTTCCTGCCTCTCTTTGCCCCCCTTGGCTTTTTGAAAAAAATCCATGTTTTGAAAATCACCTTAAAAGTAAACATACACTTTTTAAATTTCCATGATCTGAGAGTATAGAACTTGGAATTTGTTGATACAAAATTTTGCTTTTCCTCCTGTGGATAAGAGGTCATTCCACATAGGGTTAGGTTCCACTACCTGGTACTGGAAGGCATGGCAAACTAGTTTGCCATGGAGTAGGGACCTTTCCTTTTATTCCCAATTGTCTCTTTGTCTGGTACACGTTTCTCTTTGTACACAGAGTTGTGCATTCAAATTTTTCCTCCTGTTCCCATATTGCTTTTGCAACATCTGGATGTAAAGAGGACGGTCCCTCCTCTCAGGCAAACTTTTTTGCCCTACTCATCTCAGGAGGTGGAACTAATCCTATGTGGGATGACCACAAGGAGAACAGAAGTTCACCTTCAAAAATATGCTGGGAAGGGCAGCCATGAGTCCCAAGTATGCTGGGAAGGGCAGCCATAAAGGAGCCAGCAGGAAAAGAGGAAGGCCGAACATGAGATGAATTGAAGGAAGCCACAGCCCTCAGTTTGCAAGACTGGAGCAAGGCTGTTAATGAGAGGACGTTTTAGAGGACATTGATCCATGGGATCGCCATGAGTCGGAAGCAACTTGTCAGCACTTATCACACACATACACAGCTGGCGCAGGCAAGTCATGTAACACAAGCTTCACACTACATGAAGACTTAACTCAGTCTCTCTCCCCCTCCCCAGGTTTATAAGAAGCTAGGGCAGACCCATCTCGCACTGATGAACTTCTCCTGGGCAATGGACTTAGATCCGAAAGGAGCCAACAACCAGATCAAAGAGGCCATTGATAAACGGTACCTTCCTGACGATGAAGAGCCTGTAACACAGGAGGAGCAGATCAGTGAATGCTGCCCCTATGAGTCAGGTTGGTGTTCTTTTTTTCCCCTTTACTGTTTTCCCCTTGAGCTAAAATGAGAGATTATTCATCGTTTGACTTGAAGCCATTGTAACCCCCAAGGTTTTTTGGAATTCAGCATAGTGTGTTGGTCTTTGAAACCCTCTTGTGAGGGGGCATTATCCTCAAACAACCACATGGAAAACCAACGGCCTCCCGAGTTGAATTAAAGCACACAGACCACTAAGTCAGTGGTGAGTGAATGCTCTCTGTAGCATTCATAACTTATCAAGACTCAGGCTTCTGACTAAAAGGGAAAAGCAAAAACCTATTTATTTATTCCAGGTCCAATGCAAAAACCTTCTTTTCCCAGACAATAGTTGCTCAGTGCTTTCGTTAAAAACTTGCATATATTAGTATTAATGTAGCTTTAGTATTAATGTAGCTTCCAAAAGCAAGGAGCCTTTTACAGGGTCACTGTTCTGTTTCCTGGGTTTTTGCTGGCAGACAACACCTGTTCATAAGATGTTACTTCTGAGATGGTTGGTGCTAGCCAAATAACTTTAAGGACGCTCAGAACAGTGGGAATGGGTGTCTCTGAAAGTTTTAAGCAGACTGAATGAGCCATTACTTATTCAAGCTAACTAATGAAACAAGGACTTATAAAAACACATACATTATTAACACCATGCATGATTTATATTAAACTCCATCACAGAAGAGTCTAGCTTTGTCTTGGAATCACGTAACTTTCTCAAGATTCCCAAAAGTGCCATTTTTTTGTTTCTTTTAAAGAAAACCAGTCTCTACGTCTCAAGACTGGGAATCAAATGCTTGAGGGAAAAGCACATCTTCATTTTCACCTTTTAGGCCCAAACAAGAGGAAGCGGCTTGATTTTCAAGGAATGTGAGGTGGGGGATGAGGGTTAGGGTTTGGGGTAAGTGCTGACCCACCCCCCTGCTCTATAGCTGCCATTTCCTTTACTTGTATATATCACTGCCGTTCTTTCCTCCACCACCATGACTTACCAAAGAATGACTCCATTTTTAAAAACAAACAGACCCACAACTGAAGTAATGATGTATTCATGATAACTGTAAAGCATTTGAATAAACTGGCAACAGCCATCTAGACAACTGGCTGCTGAACAGGTCTGGCTGCAGCTTAATAATATGAGCTGGGGCTTTATGTGGGAGCTGACCCATTTAGGTGACTCAAGAGAAAAAAGGTTAACCGGAAGAGAACTTGTAGTTGTTTACCTTTTCTAAGGTAGCACCCGTGGAGAGTCTGAGCTATTGTGAATCGGGAAGTCTTCCATCTGAATCTTGTCTCTGCTGTAAACTCCATGGGTACCCTTTTAGCAAGCCTCTTTTACTCCATCTCTGCTTGTTCAACTTCATTATGCAGACAATAATACTGAATTAACGTACAAAGGTTGTTGTGCAGCAAGAGAATATGATATGAAGATCTTTAAATTAAAAGTACAAATGGCTAATCACAAATTCCTTGAAAGCTTGATAAGGAGGAGAAGTGATATCCACATAGATCAAAAGCAGGGAAGCTAAACTGTAGTTTGTCCTCTGAGGCAGGGTTGCTGCAGGATATAATGGGTTCTGTTTATAGAGGGGAAATCATGTGGTGAATGCAACCTTGGGGGAGATAAATGTTAGCAAAGAGATATGGTGGTAGTAATCAGTGTAATTGTTATAGAGGTTATCCCAGGAGTTAGAGTGGTCTGCAAACATACTGTGGAAGGTATGCAGTAAAATGGTCTGTTCCTATAGCATTTTGCGTCTAAAGTGTATGCATTATGCATGTATAGTGAAGATAACTTAACTTTCTTGTGCCCTTTTTCCACCAAAAGTTGGCACAGATGAGTCGCAGGCGAGCAGTATGACTGATGCGGATGACACACAGCTCCATGCAGTAGAAAGCGATGAATTTTAACTCCGAACGCTGGATTCTGAGCTTGGATGTATGACTGACTGAAACTTTTGGGTTTTCCCTTCCCTTCCTGCCACAGAGAGCCAACATCGGTCTAGCTCTCCACTGACACTGCAGGCTCATCCTTCATCAGATTTTAATTGACACAGAATTAATGGCAATGGATTTGAGGCCATTATTTGAGTCTGACTCTTTGGCTCTTTCACCTTTTTGTAAACATGACTTTTTTTTTAAAGAAGGAAAGAGGGCTTTTTTGTGTTCTTGGGGTTTTTTCTCCCCACCTCCCTTTTGTTGACAAGCCTATCATGGAAGAAATATTTGCTGTTTGGGGAACTGGAAAGTATGGGGGAGAAACTAATGAAGCTCTTTCTCCAGAAATGTGTCTTAGTTTTGACTCTTTCCAGTAAGCAGAAACATGAATTTCTCCATTTCCACGTCTTCACTGTGGAAGTTACAGGACTAGAATGTGTTAAAGACATTTTTGAATACCGTTATAGAGTGTAACTTAAATACCAGAGAATGTAAATGACTTCAAAAGCGACAGTATCTTCTGTGAACAAACACGTTGCCGAATACAAAGCCCAGTGTCCCCTGCTTTTAGATTTGTAAACCTGCCAGGATAGAGACTTCCATAGAATACTTTAGTATTCTATCCAAGAGTTAACTTTTGCTGAAAACTTCCAAAGCATCATTTGTCGGTATTTGCAGACAACTCAAGTTGATAACTTAACACGTTGTTTCCTGGGTGCTAACAATGGCATCCAACACTTTGGGAAGTTGAAATGCTATTGTAACTGTAAAAGCAAAACCCTAGAGAAAATTAGTGTGTAGATTTTGCAGTGTTGAAAGGATGCAATGAAATACATCCGCAACAACAGAGAATGCCAAGAAGACAGTGGAAGCCTTAATCCAATCAAAACCTTACAATGGTGGTGCAAGCCCACACCTGTTTGAGGCAGTATCCCCTTCAAAGCTATTTTGTAAAGTGTTGTCTGAATGAACAGATGCAAAAAATGTGCAATTATCTGGGGTTTTTTGTTTTTGTTTTTTTTTGGTTGGTTTTTTTTTTATCTTGTAAGTTCGAGTACTTCCTCTATGATGTCTTGTAGGAATTTAGATCCCAGAAGGCTATTTCTGTGAGGAAGGACGCTAAAGCTGTGTTAAAGAAGCCAAAAATTTCCTCCTTTGTAGCATTCCTGCAACAAAGGTTGGTTGGCCTTTGTGCAGTGACCATCAAGAAAGTGTATGATACCCTTACAGTTTTAAAAAAAAGCAAATTATGCACAATAAAATGGTTTAAATTTCACAACAATGCATTGTCATCAGTTTTCATATCTACCGGTACGTTGGTACAAATTTTAAGAGGAACTTTCATAGCTTACTGTTTTTCATTTAAAATGTTTAAGGGTTTTAATCTTCCTTCTAGAAGTAGGTGCAACACATCTTGCTTCATCTGCCACCATTTGAGACACCTGGAACAAGTGTAACATCAACAAAGAATGTTAAGTCTTCAGTGGAGATAGAAGCCTGCAATAATTGTTGCAGATGCTGATATTTCCAGAAATAATGTTTAAAAACGGTACCACTGTAAGGACAACTCGTTAACAAATTTCTCTTCTATACCATGAGCGTCTGCTTGTGTTTTGAAAAAAGAGTTATTAACTAGATGGATCATGTGCTAGGACATCTTGGATGGAAGCATCTTCAGGCATTGCAAAGTAGGTACTGCAAGCCTGGCCTAATGGTTGGTGAAAACAGGGCAAGGTTGACAATCGGATAAAGGGCAGGCCGCAGTCATCCTTTGAACTTCTCCAGTGCAAGTTCTGTTGCCCAAAGATCCTCTTCTTTTTTCCCCCAAATGTCAAAGAGTTTGCTTGTTGAACAAAGATTCTTAGTAGCCTAATAGTTTGCCTGATTTGGTTACTGCAACCTGCAGATAGGCTTGTGCCCTACCATAACAAATCTATTTGTTTGTTTTAGGAGATTTATGACTTACTTCAACAACAACAAAATTTTACACTGCTGATTTATTGCACAGTGGGAAACATTGGGGGAGGGGGAAACCACATCCAGAAATCTTAGTTCCATAGGGATATCTAAGTGCCCCAGACTTGTGCACTAACCCCAGTTTGGCCATAAGAAAGTACATAACACAGTAGTTAATTACTTCTCCCTCATACAAGTACCTTGTTCCCTAAATTGGAAGAAATCTCTGCAATTGCTGCAATATGCTGAAGACTAGAGAATCCTTAAATTTAAAGATGTTTGATTTCAGGAAAAGAGGTTCAATTAGTAGGATCCCTCGTCTTCATCTGATTTCTTCGCAGAATAGGACAGGTAATTTTTGCTCTCCCCTTAATCTATCCTCCCCTATTTTCCAAACCACTATTCCCCATTTTCCACTCTTTGGCTCAAAGATTAACTGCTGTTCCAGACTGGAGTAGCTCTGCTGAATATTTGTAAATTGTTGCTATATTAATTGGGATAAGGAATGTGTTTGTGCCTTGGTTTGGCACTGCTAGTATTTGCTTAGGATAGGTCCACACACACACACACACTATTGTACCAAATCCCTCAATATATTCTATATTCTTTTTAAATCAGATCTCTGTCATTCTTTTCCTGCTGAAGACTTGCAGCCACCTCTTAGATAAAAGACCCTGGTTTGCTGTGCCGTGCACAAACATGCAACCTAAATCCCATGTTAATCTGTATGTTCATGTATTTGTGGGAATGCGGTTACATTAGAGTTGCCAGGTCCCTCTTTGCCACCGGTGGGAGATTTTTGTGGTGGAGCCTGAGGAGGGCATGGTTTGGGGAGGGGAGGGACTTCAATACCATAGAGTACAATTGCCAAAGTGGCCATTTTCTCCAGATGCACTGATCTCTATCGGATGGAGATCAGTTGTAATAGCAGGAGTTCTGGAGAATGACAACATGGTAACATGGCTAGGAGGGACCTGGCAACCCTACAAGTAGGTGAGACTGAGAGAGAGTGCTGGCAAACTTCATGGAGATTTGAACCTTGGTTTTCCAAATCCCAGGCTGTGTCGCTGACTTACTGTACCACACTGGCTCTCACATAAGAATCTGGCCATTTTGCATTTACCTGTATATATTACCAAATAATAATTATTAGAAATAAGCAGCTGCTTCTTTTTATATACTATGCCTAAATCCTGCAAATACAAAGAAGATACTTATACTTATGAGAGATTTTTCACAATCATTAAGCAGGTTTTCTGGAGAGGTTGTGAAGTGCCCACAATAAAATTATTTTACCTGTGGCACTATAAACTGCCCCTGTGTACATAAACAGGTGCAGGAATCCTCCTTTTAGACATGACACCCATGTAGATAAATGCGTGTCAAGAACCGCCCCCTTCCTCTCTTTCCTATTTCTTTTAAGTCACTAAGTCTGCATAAAAGCGCCCACATACACTAACATTCCTCAATGTTGCAACATCGCGCAAACACACTGGTTTGCTCTGCTCTGCTAGCTCGTTATCTAGGCAAAGGAACCTTCATGTTTCAGAAGAAGAACTGGCTTATTGCAGAACTGTTTGTTTGCTTGGTTAATGAAACCATGGGAAAAGAAGAAATGTATCGTTATTGAGAAAATGTATAAAGGTGGAAGAATACTGAACAGCAAGGTGATTCTTTCTGCAGTCTGACTCTGTGTTTCGGCTGGAGAGATTTCGATCCCGGCTTGTACTCTTTAACTTGGTACCATTAAACAGAATAAGCTGTAAAAGTACTTCCTGATCTCCAGTGCGTTATCCTTGATCAGATCTACCTGGGGTAACGTTTCTTTAGGCACAACAGTTGCATATACTTTCAAAAACAAATCATCCATAAACAGCAATAGAAAATGTCAAGGGGGGGGGTGAATAACCCGTAGTCTATTATTTCAGAGCTACCAAGAAAATGGACATGCACTATGAGGTTGCCAACTCTGGTTTGCAAAATTCCTAGAAATTTGGGCTACCAAAGCAACATTTTTAAAAATCTGCACAGTCAATCAAAACTCCAATGGCCAATCAGACGCCTTGCTGGACAAAAGCCCCACCTGGCCCGTCCCACATTCTAAAACACTTGGCAGGCACCTGGAAAGGTTTAAGCGGGCACCATGATGCCCACAGGTACCGTGTTGGGGATCCCTGCTCTAGAGCATCTGTTTTCTTCACAGGAAACTGATCTCTGTAGTCTGGAGATCAGCTGTAATTCCAGGACATCTTCAGGCAGGCCTGACCTGGAGGTAGGGCCTAGGCACTATTCTGTCCAATAGCTCCATTAAAGTGTAAGTACACCAGTTCTGGTTTCTAGTACATTATGGCTGAGTTGAAACAAAACCTATATTTCAAAAAGAAAACCCTACCACAGTTAGCAGCTTCATGAAATAAACATGTGTTTCCATATAAACATTTAATGGATGCTAAGCATAATGAGCCCTGACATGGATAGCCCCAGGCCAGATCTCAGAAGCTAAGCAGGGTTGGCCCTGCTTAGTATTTGGATGTGAGATCTCCAAGGAATACCAGGGTTGTGACATAGAGGCAGGCAATGACAAACCACCTCCAAATATCTCTTGCCTTGAAAACCCTATGGGGTTGCCAAAAGGTCAGCAGTAACTCAATGGCACTCAACACCCCCCCCCCAAATGAGCATGCTCGGTCCTCATCATGCCATTTTTAGGGATCTCTCTCTTAATCTACAAAGTTTTTTTAATACTTGCAAAAGTCATGAGCATGCAGAAACCTTGTATTCTCTGTAGCTCTATTTCACAGGCACTGGGCTATGATGATGTTCAATATTAGAAGGAACAAATTGGGAGAAGGCTTGTAAGAAAATGCAGGAGCAAGGAATAGTTTAGAAGTCCTGTCCTGTTCCCTCCAAAGCTCCTTTTCGGGAGCCTATAAGATCTCCTGAGATTGGTTGAATTTCTCCTTCCCCTATTTTTCGTTAAACAGACATTTGTTTTTACATTTACAGCCCATTCCTGAGTGGAGGGTGGTGGTTTGGCAGCGGCTGGAGGCGACGCAGCCACGTTGCCTTCAGAGTGGCTTGCTGCCACTGTAGCAAGCTGGAAAAAAATTAAACTTTATTTTTCAGGAAAAAAACCCATGGAACTCCCCATACAGTTCCATGGGGCTGCGCCACGATTTTGCAGGCATATCTCGACACCTGCAAAAATATGCTTTTTCAGCCCAATAGGGGTTAGGAAGCTGCCTAAAGGCAGCTCTGCCTCCGGGAACACCCCCCTGGACACCGGCGCGGAGATATACACCAGGGAAATGCCAGTGGGAGGCAGCGCTGGTGCCCAAGTGCCATGCTGCCATTGGCATCCAAGGGGGGCCGGTGTAAGTCACCCTATGCCAGCATCTGTGCCAGTTTGCATGGCGCAAGTGGTACAGATGCTGGCATGGGGGTCACGCCAGCTCCTGTGTGGCTCCACCCCTCTTCAGGAATGGGCTGCCCCTCTCCTCATGCTGTTTTTGTGAAGATTTTCTTCCTATTGGTTAATTTACAAATCCATATCTTTCTTCTTTCTGGGGAATCACCTATGTGATTGTATGTAGAGTCCAATGCTTTGTCTGTGGGCAAGCCCCACTGCTTTCATGATTGGCATTTAACCATAAGGTTTATTTAAATTATCAATAAATCTAATAGTAATCTTCAAAGACATTTTCTCAGATACGTTGGAATGACTAACAAAAGTCAAAAGATCCAGCAGACTGTTGTGGATCTAGCAGAATAGATGCCAGAGCAAAACTGTTTTCTTATTTATTAATTTATTTGAAAAATGGATGTTCCACACACCATAGCATCTATTTGAAGAAAGTGGAATCTTCTGAATAGAGGCAGATGGCATCAATGGAAATAGACCCCATTGTTGACAAAATTACCTCAGATAAATTATTACTTTGTGTATTTAAAAGGTGCTAAAACTTTTTGTTCTCCCCCCCCCAAGCCTTTCACCCCCAAATTGGACTTTCTACCCTTAAATCTGTTTCAGATTTGTCTCACAAAGGACAAATTCCCTTATTAAAAACAATTTACATTGGGAAATATAGTTTAAGGAACACAGATTTTTAAATTTATACAAAACAGGTGACTTGCTTGCCAGTTTGATGAATTTAATATATCCTGCCTGTATGATGAGCAAATGAAAACGAATAAATCTGTTTTAAGCCAATTAAAAACCAACAGAGCTGAATGAATGCTTTTATTTAAAGGACAGCCTTACAAGTGGTGTTTAATTTAGTTTTTTGCCTCTGAACCAATTTTTTTTTTGCCTCTGACAAAACGGAGGCTATCGTATTTTGGTCACGTCATGAGACGACAAGAGTCACTGGAAAAGACCGTCATGATAGGAAAAGTTGAGGGCAGCAGGAAAAGAGGAAGACCCAACAAGAGATGGATTGACTCAATAAAGGAAGCCACAGCCCTCAATTTGCAAGATCTGAGCAAGGCTGTCAAAGTTAGGACATTTTGGAGGACTTCCATTCATAGGGTCGCCATGAGTCGGAAGCGACTTGACGGGTCTTAACACACACAGAGACACTCATCTGTTCCCCTCTTCCAAACTGTGAAGGGTGCTTGAACAGAGCCATTTCCTGACACTTGAGGCCCATCCAGGAGATATCTACAATGACTGACACATTACCATTCCCTTTATCATGCAGGGCTGAGCCACAGAGATCAGAGGGCAGCCCACAACAATATCTAATGCCCAAAGAGAAGGAAAGGTAAGCAATCTTTCTCTGTAACACTTTGTGGCTAGGGAGCTGTGTTGGACCTTGCAAATAAGCAACCTACCCAATTCAGTGAATGGATTCTATATGCTGAAAAAGGCTTCCATGTGCGGATCTGGCTGTACTTGTACCAGGTATTTCACAGGCCTGCTATAGCTTGCCTCCAGAAATGGGGTTAACACATGCAGAACAGCTTGCCTTATACAACAGAGGGGGCTAAGTAGCATTCGATTCTCCAGGATTGTGTATGTATATACAATAGGGTTGCCAGGTCCCTCTTCACCACTGGTGGGAGGCATGTGGGGCAGAGCCTGAAGAGGGCAGGGTTTGGAGAGGGGAGGGACTTCAATGCCATAGAGTCCAATTGCCAAAGTGGCCCTATTCTCCAGGTGAACTGACCTCTATCGGCGAGAGATCGGTTGTAATAGCAGGAGATCTCCAGCTAGTACCTGGAGGTTGGCAACCCTATTATACAAGTACATTCCAGCCTTGTGCTATCCTCGCAAGTGCTGCATCGGGACCCTAAATTCGATGAAATAAGCTTAAATTCAAATGTTTCCTGGTTGCCCACATATTTTTTGTACATAAAGAGACTGCCAAATAGCTCTTCTCAAGTCCCCCCACCCCCGTTTACTATACACATCAAGAAGTTGATAAAGGCTTAAAGACTTTAGACTTCCTGGTTGGGTTGTAGACACGGTTGCCAATTCTGGTTTGGGAAATGCCTGGAGATCAGGGGACAGTACCAGGAGAGGGAACTCCGTGGAGATATGATGCCATAGAACAGGAGTCCCCTGCCTTTTTAAGCCTGTGGGCACCTTTGGGATTTTGACACAGGTTGATGGGTGCAGCCACAAAAGGTCTGCCATAGCTCACCTTCAGACCCACAGTGAAGTTTCTTCTGCTGCAGTGGCAGCTGCTGCCAAAGCAACATTTACAAAATTTGCTTAGCCAGTCAAATCTCCAATGGCCAACTTGAAGCCCTGCTGGGCAAAAGCCCCATCATCTTTCTAAAAACAATTGGTGGGCACTGTCGCGAGAATTTTCAGTATTGATCATTAGTTTATATTAAAAATATTAGTAATCTATATTAAAAGAGTTTGGGTTGAAATTGACCACATACATTATCACTTATAGACCTGACTTTCAGAAAGCAGCTATTAGCTGACATGAGCTCCAAGCAGGACTCTGACCTAAAAGGGTTATAAGAAATTGCATCGCCAGCAATTAACCACCCCAAAGCACATCAGATGCCCTAAAATTTAGGCAAGGTTATAAAAACAGACAACAAATCAAGGGAAAAGATTGTTTTGGAACATTGATGGACAATCAGATATCAAAACTGACATTGAAAGAATTATTATGGAACAAGATATTTCTAAACAATTTAGTCATGATATTGTCGAAGGCTTTCACGGTCAGAGTTCATTGGTTCTTGTAGGTTATCCGGGCTGTGCGACCGTGGTCTTGGAATTTTCTTTCCTGACGTTTCGCCAGCAGCTGTGGCAGGCATCTTCAGAGGAGAAACACTGAAGGACAGTGTCTCTCAGTGTCAAGGGTGTAGGGAGAGTAATATATAGTCAGAAAGGGGTTGGGTTTGAGCTGAGTATTGTCCTGCGAAAGTAATGTGCTGATCATTGTCCTGTAAGTATCAAGATAATGTGCTAATGATGGTATGGTATGTTAACAGAAAAGAAGAGAGTTTAAGAATGAATAAGGCTTTGCTTCCTGTTCTAAAAAACCTCCAGACTAACAAAGACAACATTCAACAATAGCCATGCAGATTAGCTTTGGATTACACACATTAACAGATCACTTCAGGATACAATGGTTCCATATTAACATACCATACCATCATTAGCACATTATCTTGATACTTACAGGACAATGATCAGCACATTACTTTTGCAGGACAATACTCAGCTCAAACCCAACCCCTTTCTGACTATATATTACTCTCCCTACACCCTTGACACTGAGAGACACTGTCCTTCAGTGTGACTCCTCTGAAGATGCCTGCCACAGTTGCTGGCGAAACGTCAGGAAAGAAAATTCCAAGACCACGGTTACACAGCCCGGATAACCTACAAGAACCAATTTAGTCATGATTTGCAGAAAACTCATTTCCTAAGAATGTGTCAGGGAGGGGTCATTGGGACCCCCTCTCCTCTCTATAAAGGAACAACCCAAAACCCCAGTTCTTTGTCCTTCCACTGAGAGACCACAGACCCTTTGAATGGTTGCCATCTCTGTCTCTCTCTTTGGAAGTGATCCAAAGGCCTTTGTTTCTGTACGTCTGTCAATGTATGTATACGTTTGTTAAATATATGTTCAACTCAATATTGCTTTCTCCTTTGCTTCATATTCTTTCTGTAAGTTCAATAAAACTGTTTACTACTTATATTGCTTGAATGCTTCTCTGTATGAAAGGTTCTTTTATATCCAAATCTCTCTGGGTTGCTTTTTGGTAAGTGAAGCAGGCAGGAAGGACCAAACACAACGAACTAGAAGGTGGGGGTCCACAGATTCCCGCCACAGGCACCAGGAAAGGTGTTAGCGGGCAGCGTGGTGCCATGGGCATGAGTTCTCCCATAATTACAACTGATCTCCAGATCACAGAGTTTAGAACCCCTGAAGGAAATGGCAGCTTTGCGGGACAGACTTTATGGCAGGAGTCCCCAGCGTGGTGGGGACTCCTGCCATAGAGTCTGTCCTGCAAAGCTGCCATTTCCTTCAGGGGTTCTAAACTCTGTGATCTGGAGATCAGCATCAGTTGATGCTGGTAACCCATGACCTGGCAATAATTTTAATCCACCAGCTGGTTCCTGACCCCCATCCAAATTTATGGTTTAGGGTTTGTTTTGGTATTTGTTTGGTAACATAGTAAAGTCAGGCCTCACAAGCATTAGGAAAAAGGTATGACACCATGTCAAAAGATTTGTCTCCCTCCTCTCTTTTCCCTCTAGAACATGGGTTCTCAACAAGCGGGGAATTCCCCCCCCCCGGGAATTTTAGGGTTGGGGGGAGGGAATTGGGACCACTATTTAGCAAAGTGTGATGTCCTTGGGGTGCAGAGCTCCAGTTCCTTATTCAAAACCTCTTTGCAATACAGGTTTCTGGGGGGGGGGACCCAAAAAGAAGCCAACGGCACCAGAACCGGTGCTTGGACCGGGCACCGCTGTATGTCTTCTTGGAGGGGACAGTCTCTGGAACTTGGGGATGTGTCATTTTGGGTGGTCCAAAGATTATTTTGGGGTGCAGCGCCTGTACGGGCATCTGTCCTGGGTCACCCCACTTGGGAGCCGCTGGAACAAGAACCGGACTTTGGACCAGGACCCAGCATGCGCCATCTTGGAGGGCACAGTCCCCTGAATGTGGGGGTGTATGATATGTGGGGGCCCAATCCATACTTTGGGGTGCAGAGCTTTTGAAATGTCCTCAAAATGATTCAGGAACTAGGAAATGTGAATAAGGAACTGGGAACAGGGAACGAACTGGGAATAAGGAACCAACTTCAGCCTCCTAGGTTAGACTATGGGCGAAAACGCACAGTCGCTTCATCCTCCTTTAATCCCTGTTTTAGCCAGGATCGAATGCACATTAAGCGAAACGCATGCGTTCGATCCTGGCTGAATCCTGGCTGAAACAGGGATTAAAGAATAAAGCGACCATGCGTTTTCTCTCTATGGGTGAAAACGCACGGTCGCTTTATCCTCCTTTAATCCGTTTTAACCAGGATCGAATGCACATTAAGCGAAACGCATGTGTTCGATCCAGGCTGAATCCTGGCTGAAACGGGGATTAAAGAAGGATAAAGCGACCATGCGTTTTCTCTCTATGGGTGAAAACGCACGGTCGCTTCATCCTCCTTTAATCCCTGTTTTAGCCAGGATCGAACGCACATTAAGCGAAACGCATGCGTTCGATCTAGGCTGAATCCTGGCTGAAACGGGGATTAAAGAAGGATAAAGCGACCATGCGTTTTCGCCCTATGGGTGAAAATGCACGGTCGCTTTATCCTCCTTTAATCCCTGTTTTAGCCAGGATCGAACGCACATTAAGCGAAACGCATGCGTTCGATCCAGGCTGAAACGGGGATTAAAGAAGGATAAAGCGACCATGCGTTTTCGCCCTATGGGTGAAAATGCACGGTCGCTTTATCCTCCTTTAATCCCTGTTTTAGCCAGGATCGAACGCACATTAAGCGAAACGCATGCGTTCGATCCAGGCTGAAACGGGGATTAAAGAAGGATAAAGCGACCATGCGTTTTCGCCCTATGGGTGAAAATGCACGGTCGCTTCATCCTCCTTGAATCCCTGTTTTAACCAGGATCGAACGCACATTAAGCGAAACGCCTGCGTTCCGTCCTGGCTGAATCCTGGCTGAAACGAGGATTAAAGGAGGATAAAGTGCACGGTTAAAGGAGGATTAAGCGACCGTGCACTTTATCCTCCTTGAATCCCCGTTTCAGCCAGGATCGAACGCACGCGTTTCGCTTAAATGCGCGTTCGATCCTGGCTGAAACGGGGATTCAAGGAGGATAAAGCGACCGTGCGTTTTCGCCCTATCTTGGGAAGGGGGGGGGGAAATCTATTCTGAACCATGGTGAAAGGGGGGGGGGAAGGAACCAAAAAAAGGTTGAGCACCGCTGCTCCAGAAGCTGGGGCTAGCATCCAACCCCCGGCCCGGCTTGGGGGTAGCGGGGTGGACCATGCACCATTGCACATGCCCCCGTTCAGGCGTCTCTTTTGCAAAGGTGCATGCAGGAGGCCTGTGGCTGCCTGCGCCTGGGCAGTTTTGCAGCTCCCTGCGGCCAATGCATTGCCTGCCGCTTCGCTGCCTGCGCTCCTCTCCCCCGTTTGACAGAGCCCGTGCCCACCTGCAGCCCACCGGGATGCCACGCTTAGAGCACCACTCAGCTGCCACCAAGGGGGAGGGGAGGGGGGCAAAACCCCTCCAACCAGGGGCCCTCGTCTTGGGGGGCTCCCCACTCCACCCCCACCCCCACCCCCCAACATCTTCGGGAAATGCAAGCTGGGAGGGCTGAACCCCCCTGCTTGCAGGCTCAGCCCCCTCCCCCGGCCCCGCCCCTCCCCTCCCCTCTGACCGACACCCCCTCCTCCAACCGCGCCTGCCCGTGCCCTCCCCGCAACCAATGGGACGGGAGGAGGGCGGAAGACGGCCCGCCCCCCCCCCCACTCCAAGGCTGGTTGAGCTGTGCAGGTAGGTGCTGGGGGGCAGCTTCCCCAAGCGCCGGGGAGCCCAGACACCCAGAGGGGGGACCCAAAGGGGCTGCTGGTGGGGAGGCAGGGATGCAAAGATCAGGGGTGTTGGGGGGGGGGTGACGTTGCAGCTGCATGCTACCCAGAAAGGGGGGGGGAGGAGGAGGAATGTGGCAGGGAAGCGGGGACCCCCCCCTTCCCCACATCCCCGCGCAGCCGTGCATGCTCCCCTCCTTCCGCAGGCTGCAGGCCAAGTCGCCTTTTGCAACTTGGGGCGAGCCGGAGGCCAATGGGCAGAGAGTGCGCAGCCCAGCCTGGCCCTGCCTGTGGCTCTGGCCGGAGGAGGGGGAGGAACTGGACAGGCCGGGAGGCAGGGCTGCTGTGGCACAGCCAAAAGAGGGGTGGGAGAACAGTTGGTGGGATAGTGCAAAGGGTAGGGGCTTTGGAAGTTGCATGCGCTGTCAATGCAAACTACCCGGACCTGGATGGTCCAGGCTGGCCTGATCTCGTCCGGTCTCAGAAGCTCAGCAGGGTCAGCCCTGGTTAGCATTTGGATGGGAGACCACCAAGGAAGGCCAGGGTTGCTGTGCAGAGGAAGGCACTGGCAAACCACCTCTGTCAGTCTCTTGCCATGAAAACCCCAAAAAGGGGTCGCCGTTAAGTCGGCTGCGACTTGACTGCACTTTACACACACACACACACATACATTTCCAGCTTCTAGCCCTGACCTGGCTGGCCCAGGCTGGCCTGATCTCGTCAGATCGCAGAAGCTAAGCAGGGTCAGCCCTGGTTAGCATTTGGATGGGAGACCACCAAGGAAGGCCAGGGTTGCTGTGCAGAGGAAGGCGCTGGCAAGCCACCTCTGTAAGTCTCTTGCCATGAAAACCCCCCCAAAAGGGGTCGCCGTTAAGTCGGCTGCGACTTGACGGCACTTTACTCACAAGCACAGCTAGATATCGGAAGCTAAGCAAGGTCAGCCTCAGTTAGTATTTGGATGGGAGACCACCAAGGAAGACCAGGGTTGCTGTGCAGAGGAAGGCACTGGCAAACCACCTCTGTTCGTCTCTTGCCATGAAAACCCCAAAAAGGGGTCGCCGTTAAGTCGGCTGCGACTTGACGGCACTTTACGCACACACACACATACATTTCCAGCTCCTAGCCCTGACCTGGCTGGCCCAGGCTGGCCTGATCTCGTCCGGTCTCAGAAGCTAAGCAGGGTCGGCCCTGGTTAGTATTGGGATGGGAGACCACCAAGGCATACCAGGGTTGCTGTGCAGAGGAAGGCACTGGCAAACCACCTCTGTTCGTCTCTTGCCATGAAAACCCCCCAAAAAGGGGTCGCCGTTAAGTCAGCTGCGACTTGATGGCACTTTACTCACAAGCACAGCTAGATATCGGAAGCTAAGCAAGGTCAGCCTCAGTTAGTATTGGGATGGGAGACCACCAAGGAAGACCAGGGTTGCTGTGCAGAGGAAGGCGCTGGCAAACCACCTCTGTTCGTCTCTTGCCATGAAAACCCCCCCAAAAGGGGTCACCGTTAAGTCAGCTGTGACTTGACGGCACTTTACACACACACACACATACATTTCCAGCTCCTAGCCCTGACCTGGCTGGCCCAGGCTGGCCTGATCTCGTCCGGTCTCAGAAGCGAAGCAGGGTCGGCCCTGGTTAGCATTTGGATGGGAGACCACCAAGGAAGACCAGGGTTGCTGTGCAGAGGAAGGCGCTGGCAAACCACCTCTGTTAGTCTCTTGCCATGAAAACCCCAAAAAGGGGTCGCCGTTAAGTCAGCTGCGACTTGATGGCACTTTACTCACAAGCACAGCTAGATATCGGAAGCTAAGCAAGGTTAGCCTCAGTTAGTATTGGGATGGGAGACCACCAAGGAAGGCCAGGGTTGCTGTGCAGAGGAAGGCGCTGGCAAACCACCTCTGTTCGTCTCTTGCCACGAAAACCCCCCAAAAGGGGTCACCATAAGTCGGCTGCAACTTGACGGCACTTTACTCACACACAGCCAGATGTCGGAAGCTAAGCAGGGTCGGCCCTGGTTAGTATTTGGATGGGAGACCACCAAGGAAGGCCAGAGTTGCTGTGCAGAGGAAGGCGCTGGCAAACCACCTCTGTAAGTCTTTTGCGCTGACCGGGGTGGCCCAGGCTAGCGTGATCTCATCAGATCTGAGAAGCTAAGCAGGGTCAGCCCTGGTTAGTATTTGGATGGGAGACCACCAAGGAAGACCAGGGTTGCTGTGCAGAGGAAGGCACTGGCAAACCACCTCTGTTCGCCTCTTGCCACGAAACCCCCCCCCAAAAGAGGTCGCCATAAGTCGGCTGCGACTTGACGGCACTTTACACACACACACACAAATGCAAACTGCCAACAAGGTTAGGCTCTGTCCAACGTCCGTGTAAATGGGCTCGTGGCTGATGGTGGAGGTTAGTCAAGAAGGTAACATTGGGCACTGCTGTGGGGTGTGAGGGTCGGGGCTTTTCTGGGAGGGAAAGGGTTCCCCACAAAGTGGCAGGTTGGCATGGGATGACCGTTTCCTTATGGGCTGGGCCGCCCAGAGCCTTTGGTTCTCCCATCCTATGTGCCGGGGCTCAGTCTTGGAAAATACGAAGGGCTCGATAATAATAGAAAAGAGCAAGAGTCCAGTAGCACCTTAAAGACTAACAAAAATGTTTTCTGGCAGGGTATGAGCTTTCGTGAGCCACAGCTCACTTCTTCAGTATCTGAAGAAGTGAGCTGTGGCTCACAAAAGCTCATACCCTGCCAGAAAACATTTTTGTTAGTCTTTAAGGTGCTACTGGACTCTTGCTCTTTTCTACTACTGCAGACAGACTAACACGGCTACCCAATGTGAATTATCTATAATAATAAGTGATCTTCGGGTGTTGCCGTCTCAGTTCCCCCCACTTCTGAGCCAAGTGTGCAGCCTTTCCCTGTACAGATTTGGGGATGAGGCTTTGGGGCAGAGTGTGCGACTTCCAGGCAGGGTTGGATTGGGACACCTTCCCTTTCTTTATATAATTGCTGGTGCTGGAGCCGCTGTAGATGGTTGGGCAGCTGGCCTTTCTTTTTTTAAAAAGAAGGTTTTCGTGGGTTTCAAAAGAGAGCTTTAAGTATTGTTGGGGGGGGGAGTAAGGGATGTTTGAAAGCTGGGATTCCAGGGGTTTGTGGGTGTATGTGAGACAAAGACATCCATAATACTGGGGTATTAGTGTTCTGGAATAACACCGTGGCGTCTTAAAAATAAGGAAAGCCTGACAACTGTGTGTCTTCTAATAATTCCCTCATAAGGACACACTTGTGTATTTCTTAAAATGTATTGGTGAATTTTTTGGGGGGTACGAATAAGCAGTAATAAGGAAGAAATGCTTAAAAGGGATTTCTTGGGGTTTAAAAAACATGTTTTGTTAAACACATTGTTCAGCGTGGTAAATTCTTGCCAGTTCTGAGATTCAAAATTCCCACCTTGCTGAAGATAAATAAAAAGTTTGACTAAGGAACTAAATGGGGGTAATTTCTGTGAAAAATTGTTTAGGATGGGGGAACAGTATTCCAATGACCCTTTTGGCACAGGTCTGCTCCTATCAGAAAGAAACTGTCAGAAAGAGTTAACATTTTGGGTCTGGCTAAGTATGCTATGAGTGGCCAAAGGATCTGCAAGTAGGTTTTAGTAGCAGTGCCCTTATATCTCCTCTGAAATGCTACAGGTAGAGTTGACATAGTTACAGGAGTTTTGTTTGCTTAGGTTTGGGCACACAAACTAAAAATTTGACCTCTTAGTACAACTTCTTCCTGACACCCACAAGATCTTGTGATTACACTATCCTATGGACTGGAGGTCTTGCTCTGTGGAGTGTTGATAATGTGTGTTGATACTGGTCTATTTGTAATCCTTTCTATATTACAGACCTTTCCTTGTGTGCTTCCTTTTTCATATGGAAAACAAATATAATTGCCAAACTGGTCATAGGGGGAAAGGGGACATAAATATTAAGGCTTTGACTCGCTTAAAGACTACATAATCTTTGATTAGTCTGGATCATGCATGGATTAATTTAACTTCGTTGACACATTGCAAAATATCAGTGACAATAGCAGTCTGCTTTCAAGAATGAGAATTTGATTTTTGTTGTTGTTGGAAGGAAAGGCAGTCTTTCACATTTTGAGCACATGGGATACCAAACGTTCATGTTTGCATATCAGAGAAAGAATGGCTTACCAAAAACTAGTCCAAGAACCATCCAAATTATGGAAGATCCAGATTTTAAAAGACATACTGACATTCCTTTATGCTGAGCACCTTTAATTCCTACTATAGTAAGTTTCACCTTGAAAAACAAACCCTACATTAACTTTGGATGCAATTAGAATGAAAAGCCATCTGTATTCATGAACCCGTAGCATCTCTGTGTAGACTGTGGCAGCAGGCCTTAGAAAAACCCTTAGCTTTTATTATTTATTATTTTATTATTTTCCCAGCCACACTGAAGCAGGGAAAATGTAAATGGCACTTAAAATTCAGTTGATTCATAGCATCAATTTCATAAAATCTTGCAGATGTAAAAAAAAATATTGAGAGGTAGTAGTGGGAACGCAGGGAACAGAAATGCCAAGAGAGGGCAGCAGTGGGAATGGGCTGAAGTGGGTTGGGTGAGATTCATATGGCAATGTGGGTCTAGTGCTGTACTGCAAAGCAACAAATGCTTGGAAGTGTCTGGGTTTCATAGCATAAAGGATAAATTGTTTTTATTTAAGTGTATGCCATGGAAACTTGCTGGGTGACCTTGGGCCAGTCATATACTCTCAGCCTTGACCCTGACAAGGGTTTAGATGGGAGGCCTCCAAGGAATACCAGTGCCGTGACCAGAGGCAGGCAATGGCAAACCACCTCCGAATGTCTCTTGCCTTGAAAATCCTATGGGGTCGCCATAAGTCAGCTGTGACTTGACAGCAAAAAAAAGCCCCCCAAAAGCCATCAGCTGTTTTAATTCAACAGGCTTTGAAACATAAAATTCCAACCATCCGGCCGAAATCAAGCCCACACAGTCTGTGTATGGGAACAGGTTTCTGTACAAAGATCTTATGAACTGGCTGACTGAATCCTATGACATCAAGAGGCAATTATGTCTGCTAATGGGTAACATATTTGTGTTTTGCCGCATCGTGATCCTCATGCACCCCAAACGTACGGGCTCGGCCGAGAATAGGCAACCCCTCCCCCAGCTCGCAAGTTTAAGAGCAGCCTGCTAGACCATTTGATTGATTTGATTTATAAGCCGCCCTTTCCTGGCCAAACCAGGCTCACACAGGGACAGTTCTGTGCCCAAGCAACCAGTGGAAGCCTCTGAGGTACTGACTGCCACTGGGACTTGGCTCATCTGCCTCCCGACCTATATAGTCACCAGCTAAGACCTAGGGGAGCCTGTGATGTGCTGTCAGAACTACTGGGGCGCAGTTTGCTGCCCGGCTGCCTGGCCAAGTGCAGCCCATGTTAGCCCCCTTACTCTTTTGTTTGCAGGCATACCAGGTAGATGTTGAATTTGTTGCCGCTCTAGCCAAAAAACCGAGACTGCTTATCCATAAGCTAGGCGTTATTGATCTTTTTATAGTTTTTATATAGCTTCCTGCTACTGCTATGATACTCTGGAGCAGCATCTGTAACTAAAGGGAAACTACAAATAGATTTCCCCCAGAAGTTAGTTATATGCTTAGGCGCTAAACTTCTCAGAATTCACATACCGATATTATACCAATATTCCGTGCCAAGGAATTAATGTGAATGAGGTCAGATATCTGATTTCTCACTTATGCAATGAGTAGCGATTGTCCAGTGGAGAGCAGACTGGTAGCAAATTGCAATTTTGTTCCATCTACTTGTAGGCTTAATGCAGGTGCTCCCAGGGCATAATCTGAAGGCATGTGCTGCAGTAGCCTTTCAGACATTTGGGCCAGGTTCTTGGATATGGCTAATGGGCAGTGGTGGATAGCAGAAGTGATAGAGATGATGGGTGATCACAATTTCTGGACTGTTGTTTGCAAAGCTGGAGAGGATGGGAGAATTGTTTTGCCAGTATGTTCTATATATTCCTGCTCATCTTTAACAATTCTGTCCTCCTTTCCTTCCTCTCACTCCATGTGTCAAGTTGAATCTTGTTGTATATGCTTTGTTTATGAGTTGCATTTATTTCCACTAACTGAAAATCATTTGTTTCAGATGCCAGACTACTTCTTTCTCAAAAGTAAAAGAGATTTGCAGAGCTACTTCCTTTACTAGTACATTGTGGATGCGGAAAGATCAGAAACCCTACGGGATCCCAAATAGTTTTGGAAATAGTCTGGACGCCATGGATTTTGCCGCAATGTACTGCAAAGTAAGACTTGTTGTTTCTTTGGTTTTTCAATAATAAACTGTTTTAGTTTGAAAGAATTGTCTCCCAAACTTGTCAGGTTCAGGAATGGAAATGGGTTATGAGTATATCTTCAGTGCTGTTTTACTACAAGAGAATGTGTTCGTGCTCTTGGAAGCTACTTTTCCAGTCACCATTACAGCTATTTAGCAGAAAAAAACAATATAGTCTACCTATTCTTGATTTCTTTTCCCCACCTGGGAAAAATCTTCTGCCCAAATTTAGTTTGATGTGTTTATTTTGGGTGGTCTTCACATCTTGTTGAACTTAGAAACGAAACTGAAGTCACTGAGCTGTACTGCACCTTTTCAAAAATAGACCACTAGATCAAATTATCATTGGTCTGGAAAACCCCGATATCTGTTATGGAAGGTGATATTTATGGCTTGGAATCTTTTAATGTCATTAATTAGTTGGATGGTGAGAACCATGCATTTTGATACAAGTGCCACTGACCACATTCATTTCTCTCTATAGCCTATCCCTTCCTCTGCATCTAGGTTTAGGGGGCAGAAGCCCCCCAATTATTTCTCTTTATTTTTTTCAGACGTGTGTTAAATGCAGAGCCCCATATTTAAAAGAGGAATTTGCTATGTGTGATCTCAATGCATAGAATGTTGCATTGTTGTTATAGAACTTGGAATTTCTGAATTCCCAGATTAACAATGCAATGCTAAAAACACTTTCCTGGGAGTCAGCCCCCTTGAATAGACCTGAGTTATATTCTGAGTAGACCTGCTCAGTATTGCGCTCTATGACACGTGAAGGATACAGAGCTGGCTATATTAAATTGTTTTCATGCAAAATACTTTCCTGATCTCACCCCTAATAATCTTATCGTTATTTTGCCTCTTCATGCATACATTTATGTATGATAAATGTTATTTTGGGTAGAACAGTTGTTTGAAATTAAAAAATCAGGAACTTTTAAAAAAGAACAACATTACAAAGCCATTGGAAACTTTTATATGTTGTAGAAGACAAAAGCAGAGTATTGGATTAGTATAGAAAACTGAAATAACTGAGAGAAAACAGCTGAGTGGTTACTCATGAAAACCCAAAGTATAAGCTGGGTGAAATTAAATTAATTTTAAATGGATTTGACACTGTTTCACAAACAAGTAAATAAGGTGTGTCCGTTGTCAAAACAAGGTGGATTTTGGATTTGTTTCTGGTGATGAAGGCAGTGTTTATATATAGCATTTTGATTGTACAAAGAGAACGGTCATTGGTCTGAGCTTGAGCTGGTGTTTATTTCTGTCTCAAGAGGACCCTATCTCTGTTAAACAAATAAGCTGATGGTATAGAAGGTTCTGGGCCAGAAGCAAGGTAACTTGAATTCTGACATTAGGACACACATTGCCCTAGGCAAGCAGTTTGCTAAATTAGCTTCATGCCATTCACAAGCTAAGGAAGATTGTGCTTGGAGTTCATTGTACTTTCAAAGCATGTTGTTGTACAGTCTTTCTGGAGTGCAGGTTTGTTCTCTCTTGTGTTCTGTGTGTGCTTAGCTAAAATGTAGATAATAGTGAAAAGTGATGTGATGTTGCAGAATGATTTTATTCAGCAGTGTGGATATGTGTACCAAATCATACTGTTTGGACCTGTTTGCTTCCTTGGTCCTGATTTCCAGAATAGAGGGGATAACAGAAAAATGCAGATATGCTATATGTATTACAGTACAGATAATAGTTCCGTTGTGTTTGGGGTCAGCCGTATGTTATTCCTCTGCTGGATGTGGTTATGCTTTACTCATGCTGTGATGGTAGAAAGTGCTGTGATGGTAGACAGCTGACTTATGGTAACCCGTAGGGTTTTCAGATCAAAAGACATGCAGAAGTAGTTTGCTATTGCCTGCCTCTAGTGTAGCAACACTGGACTTTCTTGGTGGTTTCCCATCCAAATACTAACCAGGGCCAACACTGCTTAGCTTCCAAGATCTGACAAGATTGGGCTAGTCTGGGCCATCCAGGTGGGGGTTACTTGTACTCTACTCATGCATCCAGACCAGCGCAACAGATCTGCCAGTAGATACTGGTTTTTGCACATGGATGGTACCTGCTAGAGTGGGGCGGATATGTTAAAACACTAATTAAAAAAATAAATTTTATTTCCAGGCTTCTACTACTATACTTTTTAAAAAGTAAAAAATAATAATACTGAGATTCTCGTGTAAAAATGCTTTGCCAATAAAGATGGGCTAGGAAGTTATGAAATCCAGTTATAAACCTTGTAATTAAAACATGCATTGTGGTACACAGGCAAACTATCAGAAAGGTAGAGCAGAGCTATTCACAGTCAATGTGTACCGGAAGAAATGGCCTTAGGTTGTCCTAAATAATCAGTTCCTGTTTGCAGCAGTCATGGCATGGTGGGACATAAAGCATAAAACTATTGTGCCATATATTGCCCTTGCTTCAACTTTTACTGGGGGGCGAAACCTCTTTTCAGTTTATTTTTAATTAGATATGTATATATGCCATTAAAGGTTTATGAATGAATGAATGAATTAGATATGTTTTATGGTTGCAATGGAACACAGGCAGGATGGTGCTGCTGCACTCGTCTTGTTAGTGGCTTCCTAGAGGCACCCGGTTGGCCCCTGTGTGAACAGACTGCTGGACTTGATGGGCCTGGGTCTGATCCAGTAGGGCCTTTCTTATGTTCACAATAAATACAGTGTTACATTATTCGAAACGGGCCAAAGTCCTTAAAATGTTGTCGTGATTAAGAGCGGTGGTTTGGAGCGGTGGGCTCTAATCTGGAGAACTGGGTTTGATTCCAAACTCCTCCACATGAGCAGGGAACGCTAATCTGGTGAACTGGATTGGTTTCCCCACTCCTACACATGAAGCCAGCTGGGTGACCTTGGGCTAGTCACAGCTCTCTCAGCCCCACCTACCTCGCAGGGTGTCTGTTGTGGGGAGGGGAAGGGAAGGTGGTTGTAAGCCGGTTTGAGTCTCTCTGAAGTGGGAGAGAAAGCCGGCATGTCAAAACCAACTCTTCTTAAAATTGTTTGTACAGCAGGATTCGTCAGCTTTCTGTAACATGCACCGTGCTAATAATATTCAAAAGAGATGGAAGCCCCGGTTCCTCCCAGATGGGGAGGGGATTAAATGTCATCTAAGCGGTTCCTCCTTTTCGCCCAGCGTACCCACGGTCTGCTCAGCTTCATTGTGGCAGATTGGGAAGGTTTGCAACCTGAGCCCGTGGACATTTTGGGAAGCCCTGAGATGTATGTGCATAAATTGCTTTGGGGCTTCGCCTGGCGGTGGCGATACAGCTCGTGTGAACGGAGGGGCTCCCTGCAGAATGGCGCAGCTTGAACAGCAGACTACAGTTCCCAGCAGGTCTTGCAGCGCCTGCATCGTTGGTGCGAACGCAATGCAAAGTCGACTGGGCTGCTGTGCCGCCTTGTGGCTATGAGCCACTGAGAAGTAAAGCAGAACATTTATCCGGTTGTTGCTGCTGTCATTCCCATCATATGCAATATACACACAAAAAGTCTATGGTCTGTGAAGGAGACATGAGCAAGGGTTCTTTGTAGCTGGAAAACATGTATTGCTTCTGTTGGTGGAAGGGAAAAAAAAAAGCCTCCTTTTACCTATTTGGTATCTTTTAAAGACACTTTTAAAACATCGTCTCAGTGAATGCCGACTTACCAGCACAGGATGTGGGAAATCCCACAGAGCTCTCTGTTCTGATCAAATATACATTTGCTCTTGACAACAAAAAAGTATGCTAGATTGTAAGCAAATAAGAGAGAGATCAGATAGCAGTGAAAAAACCGCCTCCGTAAAGTCTGTTGGCAGGCACTGCCAAATAATAAGTAAAAATATAAAATGAAATCAAAACTGCATATCGTTCCAGACAGCCTATGGGTGCGACACTGGACATACTTATTAGGAAGTAAATCTCGCTGAACTAAAGTCCAATTCCCTCAACAGAAGATGAGGTGGTAAACCTGGGTGTGTTCTGTTTCAGCATGCTGGTAGGGGTTCTCATGATGGACTGATCCTTTCTCTCTCTCTTTTCTAATACCCTCCACACAGGAAAACAGCAGTCAGAATGGTTCTGGGCTTCCCTTTGACATGCTAGCTTTCTGTGTGTAGGAATGATTGTGCATACGTGCAGTCATAGGGGAGTGTTCATTAGATGAACACATGCATAGGATTGATCTATGTGAATAACGTGTTCCATACACCATATCGTCAACAATCACATGTGTATTCTTGTCCCATTTTTCAGAATATTAAAACATTTTTATTTTTTATTTCCTATCAAAAAGAACAGAAAAAAAAAGGACAAAAGTACAAGGGTAAAAAACTAAAAATCCAGCAACTAAATACAATAAAAGGAAAAAAGAAATACATAGAGACAAAAATATAACAGTGGTGGCAGATCGACACATACGTTTCTATAAAGGGTTTCCAAATATCTAAAAATAAGTCCATATGCAACTGTCATCCATATGCCATATGTTCAAGTATTGATAAACTTCTAAGGTCCTCAATCCATTGATTTACCAGAGGTGAGCACTACGCCCAATGCTGTAATACAAGTTTTTTTAGCTGTAAGAGCACAGATGGTCCATTTTCATGGACTATCAGTTAGCTTCCAGGAGATGGGAAGATAGTTTAAAAGTACATAAGAATCCTCAAAATTCAATGAACATTCTGATACAAAACTGATATGAGTAATAACTTGTTTCTAGAAAAACCAAAGGACTGGACACACCAAAAGCATATCTTTCAGGGATGTGTCCTATGAGTTGCAATGCCAACAATTAGACATTTTACTCAACCCTTTGCTAAAGAGTCACTGTGGTGTCCAGTATATCCTAAACATATTTTTTTTGCTGCAGAAATCTCAACTTAAGATCCATGGAGAGAGTAGGTATAAACTTTAAGGCCATATCCCATTGCTTTGGCAAAACAGAGCGATCTAGCTCCTTATTCCATTTTTTCCTGAGACTCTACATATCATGTTTATTAATCGACACAAGATATTCATAGACAAATATTGTAGGTTTCATTTTTTGGATCAATTCAATTAGAGTTTCCAGGAGCAAAGGGGGCTCTGAGATACTTAATGCTGCGGGGCCAGGTTTAGATACCAACAGATGTTGCATTTGTAAATACTGCCATCCAACAGAAGCTGACAAGTCATATCTAGACCTCATCTGAGAAGATGACAAAAATTCATCATCATAGTCTGTCAACTGGTGCAATGTAAAAATCCCCCCTTGGTCCAAGCCTTCCACTAAAAAAGATTTCTTCCCAATTTTTAGGCCTGGATTGTTAATTAAGCATGTGAAAATGGATCACAGTGATATTGTTGTGACATTATGCACCATTGTACTGTAGCTGCAGAAATTTGAGGAGGAATAGGATCCGCCCTATCGTAAGTAGGAGGTGAGGGAGTGGCACCAGACAAGAGGCCTTACAAAGATGGATGGTCCAACTGCAAAGAGCGATCCCAATAATTAGTACAGGCTAACAATTATGCCTGATGATATAAACTAATAAGGGAAACCAAATCCTTTTTCATTGAATGGAAGATGCATCCTCTTTAAAGTAATCCAAGGTGGTAAGGAATCCCACATAAATTTCTGAAACAAGGTATTAATTTTATTAATATCAAAATATAAAAACATAACTGTACTAGGAAAATTATGATTGTTTATTTACTTAATTTGCAGTCCTTTGCCCTCAATGAAACTCAGGATGGATTACAAACATTTGCAAAAAAGACAATGCAATAACAAAATAAGTGAATACATATAATAAACAATGTAATTAAAATGACTTAATAAATTAAAACTATAACCCTGTTACTTTTATAAAAATGTCTCCATTATAAGGCAAACAATGTTGTGCCAATCAGCAGGTCTGCTAAAAGTTGCTGCAAGCTCTCAGACAGAGATTCTCCTCGGTCTCACTCATACAACCAAATATCATGCGATAATAAATCACATTGTTTGCTTGGTTCCAGTCCCCCCTCCCAATTGACTAGGGATCCCAAAATTTTGTTCCCCTCAGTTCTATCCCCCCAGCAGCCATGCTAACCAGTCCTGTACAACTGACATACACGTTTGAATATTAAGTATAAATTTAGTACTCATCTACTACACATATTAACGTGTGTGTGTGTAAAGAAGAGCTGGCTTTTACATGCCGACTTTCTCTCCCACTTAAGAGAGAATCAAACCGGCTTACAATCACCTTCCCCTCCCCACCGCAGACACCCTGTGAGGTAGGTGGGGCTGAGAGAGTGTGACTAGCCCAAGGTCACCCAGCTGGCTTCACGTGTAGGAGTGGGGGGGGAAATCCAGTTCACCAGATTAGCATCTGCCGCTCAGATGGAGGAGTGGGGAATCAAACCCCGTTCTCCAGATCAGAGACCACCGCTTCAAACCACTGCACTACACTGAAAGGAACAGGTTGAGCTAGGATAGCGAGGAGGAGGAATGGGGTGAGCTAGGAGAGGAGGTGCTGGGCCCACCACAGTAGTGGGGAAAGGAGAGGGAGGAGATACCACATTCCTTTTCCCTTCCCTTTCTTCACCCTATGGCCCATTCCTTCATAGAGGGGGAGAAAGGTTCAGCCGACCAGCTGCCTAGCACAAAATGCATGCTCTATGCACAAGCCTTTTAATTTATAACTGCCATGGGAGATGGCGGCTGTGGCTTTCTGTTTCATCCAACTGGGTGTACCAGGTGAACAGTTCTAGGTAAGCTGCACAGCAAGCAGGAGACAGCGCAGGCCTGGATGAAATGAGAAGCTAGCAGGAGATGGCAAATGGACATCTCTTGATTGTAGCCTGGCAGCTCTGGACTGCCCAGTGCGTGTATAAAAAAATGTTCCACTTTGTGTTTCTTTGTTTTACCCAACACCTTAACTTCACATTAGAACTTCTGATGGTATATTTTGGACAGAGCAATCTTATGGAGGGGTACCTCTGGGACGGCCGGGGATGGAGCAGCCTTCCGCCTTCTGAGTGGTTTGCTGCGCTGAGCACAGCAAGCCAAAATTGAAAATCCCCCTAAGCCCATTGAAACTGCTCTATGCATTCACAGGGCTATGCCACCATTTCTGCAGGCGCAGGTTTGCGCTGGCAAAAATGGGCATTCATAGAATCATAAGAGTTGGAAGGGACCACCAGGGTCATCTAGTCCAACCCCCTGCACAATGCAGGAAATTCACAACTACCTCCCCCACACACCCCCAGTGACCCCTACTCCATGTCCAGAAGATGGCCAAGATGCCCTCCCTCTCATCATCTGCCTAAGATCATAGAATCAGCATGGCTGACAGATGGCCATCTAGCGTCTGCTTAAAAACCTCCAGGGGAGGGGAGCTTACCACCTCTCAAGGAAGTCTATTCCACTGAGGAACTGCTCTGTTAGAAAATTCTTCTTAATGTCTCGACGGAAACTCTTGTGATTTAATTGCAACCCGTTGGTTCTGGTCCGACCTTCTGGGGCAACAGAAAACAACTCGGCACCATCCTCCATATGACAGCCAGGGCGATAGGGCTTAGGGAGCTGACTAAAGTCAGTCCCGCCCCTGGGAATGCCTCCTTTGGTATCGGCGCAAGCTCTTGTGCTGGAGAAATGCTGCTACCGAGGCTGCGCCGGCACCCATGCCTCGCACAGCCACGCAGCTCCCCAGCACCAGTGTAAGTGGCCCTGCGGCAGCGTAAGTGCCCATTTGGATGGCACAAGTGGTACTTGCACCGCTGCAGGGGTCACACCGCCTCCAAACCCCTTTTACCCCCTCCTTCTGGATTGCACCGTTAGGGCCAAGCTAGATGTGAACGGTGTCCTTGTGACCGCTGCAGGCTGAGGCACTCCTATTCCCCACTTGCACTTTTATCAAGTGCACGGCTGTTTCAGCACTTGAAAAGGCTGGGTGGGGGGATAAGTGTGCTGCTCTATGGGTCCGATCAGGATTGGGGTTTTGTGGCATTTTCAAATCTCTTTAAAATGACAGCAGCGTCCTCATGGCGGCCACAAGGACACTGTCATGTCTGTTTTGGCCCTTAGTGCTTTTGAAACAAGTGCATACTTGTAAATTAACACTGTTTCTTGCTGAGATTTCCAGGTAATGCAAGGTACTAGCCTACACTGGAATATGTGTAACTCAGATTATTTTCCCTGTGTTCCTTCCTTCCCACCACTCCCATATTGATCCTTCTTTTCTCCCTTTCTTCTCTCATTCTCTTCATGTCATTTACAAGAAAAACCTTTTCATTTATTACCCTTTGTAGACTAGGAAGCCTTTTTCAAAACACCACCCCTTAACCAAATTTCATATATATCCATGTCCAGCTCACAGCCTGTTCCTTATCTAAACAGAACAGTTGTTTTTTTCACAGCCCCCTCCCTAGTGAATAGAATATTAGTTTTCTTTACAATACCTCCCCTGTCTAAACAGAATGCTAGTTCTTTAAGAAATGCACTGTTTGGGGGGAAATGGAGGAGGCCGTGGTTCAGTGTTTTCATAACCTAAATAAACATTTTAAAGTTTAAATCAGTATTGTAAAATCTAGCAAAACTATAACATTTCTAGCTCTGCGCTATCTTTGATTATACAGCAGGTTACTTTGAAAACAGATGGGATTCTCAGATATCAACAAAAAAAGATATCATCCCTTGTCTATGGCTGCCACAGCTAAGATATTACTATATTTCAAATGCTTTTAAGTTTTTCCACATTTGAGGGTAACACTTTTAAGGGTGGCTTTTTTTGTATATGATTCATGTAACATCCTGTGTAAAGTATGAAGGGTACTGAATAATCCAGTGTTTACCTTTAGAATACAAGGATTGAGATTTTTCTTGTAAATATTTTTGTTGGCATTAGCCATATCCATAGAAATTACATGTAAGTAACATAATTTGTACCTCCTGATGCACATAGACCGTTTGAAATACTCTAGTATGCTTTTGTGAATCAGTGGGAGAAAATATCAGATCCAGCCCCTTTTGTATAAATGGTGAAAGTATAACTTCTCAATAAACTGTATTCATCAAGATACTCCCAAGAAGCACTGGATTTATTAAATCCAAATTTTCCCGGTATTATGGGTGAAGAAAAGGCATGTATTACATTGTTCACAATAATCGCCAATCAGAACTTCTGGGCCCTGTTGCTGTCTTTGGGATGAACACACAGATTCTTTAAGAAATAATATCCCAACATTGCAATCCTACTCAGAAGTATGTGCCTGTTTATACTTTGCATATGTCTTATTTTCTGCCACATACCACTTTTTTACCATTAACAATTTTAATCGGAAGTTAAAAAAATTATAAATACATTGAAATCTCATGGGTTAGCGTCAAGGTAGATTTTCAATAGTCATTCCCCCAAATCCCAATAGCATAAAATGCGTTAACTTCTAACATTAAATAATTATTCCGATCATTTACATGGCTAGACCTTGCTTTGCTACATGGATGACATTGCCTGATGGAGTGGGATCTAGCGCACAAAATATATGCTCTAATACATTTGTGCTTTCATCTCTTTCTGATGTTCAAATAATGGCATGTATACACATGTACCATCCCATGGAGAGTATCAGAACACACGCCTCCTTTCTTGCTCCTTCCATTGAATGGTACATGTGTGTACACGCCAGCGTTTGGACGTCTGAGAGAGAGATTTGAAAGTGCCATAGCTGTATGTACAGTTGCTTGCCAGCGATTCAGCCCCCTTACCACATGGTTTCTCCCCATGCTCCTGCAAGATGCTGCCAGGAATGTAGGGGAGACAAACCCTGCAGCAGGCTAAACTCTGTGACAAGCAGGTACATGTGAAGTTGTTTTCTGCATGGATTAGCTACCCGCATGGAGTCTCTGTTGTTTGGCTGCTGCATTCTGGATGCCAAAAAGCAACACATAGTGAAACTGTAAGAAAATGACATGCGTCAGAACATTAACAGTACTTTATTAGAATATATTATAATATATTAACATTTTTATAGTTACTCTCTTCTTTTCCATGAAAAAAAAACAATTCTAAATAAGGAACAGTTCTGTGAAATAAGAAACGTGTGGGAAGACTGCAGTATCCATATGTGGGAAACAGCAGTATCCACATGAAGCAGCCCTGATACTCTTGCCTTCACCAAAAGGACGATATTCCCCAATTCATCCTAATTGTAAAGCCTTACGTTTGGTCATTTATTTGAACTTTTGATTAAATCTCATTCTGTGTATAGGGTTGCCAACTGACCAGGAAAAAAAATGGTCTGGCTTGCTGCCATGGTTTTGACAGCAGGTGAAGCTTTTCATTGCATGGATATCATCTGCTAATGCCTGCAGATCAAGTTGCTGCTATGGGCAGGGAGGGCTGGCAGTTTTGGTTGTGTATATTCTGTACTGAAAAACAAAAATGAAAAGCACCACCTCCTATATTCTTCTCTAAGAGAAGGGTGCCAAGATAACATGAATCCTATTTATTCTAAATTATGCAAATCATTAAAATATGTATTACCTTATTTTGCATGATTCAGTACCTATAGAGAAAGACAACAGAGCACCAGCTTCATACCACTTAAAGGCCCACTTATCCTTCCTTTACATGGGGCTTTTGAGATTTTACAACCTAAGGGCAATTTTGATCCAGTTTCAGTGCACTTTGCAACTGAATTTTACTGTGCGAAACGGCAAAATCCACTTGCAAATGATCACTAAAGTGCATTGAAAGTGTGTTGAAAGTGCATTATTCAGTACCTGTCATACCCATATTCGCAGCTATAAGGACTAGAAATGTGCTTCTAAAAAGCCAAGCTGCTCAGGAAGCAGAATTCTACTCACAATACAATGTTTGCAGTTGCCACTCTTTATGCCATGCATCTGACCTTTTAGATGTTGTAAAAATGTGCAGTGGTGTTCCCCCCCACCCAGCAAGCGGAGACAGACCTATGTATTTTTATTGCATACTTTTAAGTAGTATATTTTATTTTTATCTATTAAGGCAGGCCCCCCCCCCCAACTTTTTTGTGCCTGCGGGCACCTTTGGAACGATAGCAGTGTGGTGGTTGCAGCCACAAAATGAATGTGACAAAATGGCTGCTGTAGGAAGCAGAGCCAGTCATGAAAGGACTGCTGCCACTTACATAGGGAAGATCTTTGTGCTGCGGTGACAGCTGCTGCCAAAGCAATGTTTGTAGAAATCTGCACAGCCAATCAAATTTCCATTGGCCAGTCAGAAACCTTGCTGGGCAAAAGCCTGCACACCTTCTAAAAACACTTGGCAGTCGCCCAGAAAAATCTCGGTGGGTGCCATGGTGCTCATGGGCACCACATTGGGGACCCCTGTATCAAGCCATTTCTAACAGTAACCATTTTTCTGTTGGTCAATTGTCTTACAAAGTCATTAGATTCTTCTTGGCTAGTGTTTTATATCGATCCACTGCCAAGACACCAGGGTTCAGTCGAACGCATGAAGCTGCCTTATACTGAATCCGACCCTTGGTCCATCAAAGTCAGTATTGTCTACTCAGACTGGCAGTGGCTCTCCAGGGTCTCAGGCTGAGGTCTTTCACATCACCTACCCGCCTAGTCCCTTTAACTGGAGATTGAACCTGGGACCTTCTGCAGGCCAAGCAGATGCTCTACCACTGAGCCATGGCCCCTCCAAACCATGATTTGGTGCTAACATCAATAAACTCAGGTGTTGCATTCTCTCCCTCACCCACTTCTGCAGTTCCTGATTGGGGGTGCTTAACAGTTTGCTGTTTTGTCTTAAACAGCAAACTATGGTTTGCGGTTCCCTTCCAGATCAAAATTGCTTTGCGCACCATGCTCATAAGTTAGAACCAGGAAGTGCAGGAGAGCTTAAGGGGAAGAAGGAGCATGTGAGCTTGAGGCTTGCTTGCATAATGCTAAACCACGCCTGAACTTTCTCTATGACACAGGGATGTAGCAGGCTTATGACTTTCTTTTTATACTTAATCCGAAAGTAACATAATCTAATGATTTTGCAAAGTTTGTCTTGCTTCTGACTGTCCTGTTAATTAACTTGTGGAGGTTTCTGAGCCGCAGTTTGGATCTGGCATTCCAAAGCTTCACTAATGCTGCATTAGAAGGAGCAGCTGCTACCCTTGCATTGAGGCTGCTATTACAGGCGGAAAGGCTAACAAAAACATTTCTGACAAAGTGGGCTCCCAGTCAATATACCCTACGGCAGGAGTCCCCAATACGGTGCCCGTGGGTACCACAGCACCCACCAACACCTTTTCTGCCACCTGCCAAGTATTTTTAATGTGGGTGAGGCCAGGTAGGCCATTTGCCCAGCAAGGCTTCTGACTGACTATTGGAGATTTGATTGGCTGTGCAGGTTTTAACACCTAGACTAGGTGCACTAAGGCTGCTCTGGGGGAGATTACAGATCCTCAGCAGAACCATATGCATTAGCTGTTTAATATTCTGTAATCCGCCTGGGGGCTCAGCGAGAAGGGCAGGCTGTCAATATAGTAAATAATGAAACACGTGGTTTTCCATATGCCAGTCTATGCATGATTTGCCTTCTGCTGCACTTCAGCGGAAAGAAATTCCTTTTTTTGTTTTTGCCTCCCAATATGGAAATAAGATTCCGGTCACAGTTTGAATAAGGTAGCCCTAAGGGGCGGTTATGCATGTATCATGGGAGCGGGTGGGGGGAGAGGAATACACATAATTTTTCTGTTGACCTATTTTATTAATTTTCAAAAATAGCAAAACAATAAAAAAGACATCCTCAAAAAAATCCTTGGATCAAATTTTGGCCAATGGCAACAGCCCCCAGGGAGCCCATTCATTCTAAGAGACTAACAGTGCATTCCTAAGAAGAGTTATTCCAGTCTGTCCATTGAAATGAATGGGCTCAGACTGGAGTAACTCTCCTTAGGAATGCACTGAAAGGGTGGGGGTTTCCTGCTACATCCTTTTTAAAGCATTAACTGGTGTTCAAGCGACGGGACTTCTTGGCTTATCTCGGAAACCTTTTTAATTATAACTTTTTATTTTATATAATGGGATACAAAAACAGAAAGGGATAAAAAGAAGGAAACAAGCATATGCCTGTGTCCAAACTTTAACAGAGTAATACATTAATATACGGTACATCAACTTCAATCTCACCCTTTAAATTCTGAAGCTAATTCTTAATAATGCCCTTACCTTCTCTCATAATACTAGAATGCGGGGTCATCTGCTGAAGCTGGAGGGTGAGAGATTCAAAACAGATAAAAGGAAATATTTCTTTACACAAGCAGTTAAATTGTGGAACTCCCTGCCCCAGGATGTGGTGATGGCCACCAACTTGGAAGGCTTTAAGAGGGGGGTGGACATGTTCATGGAGGATAGGGCTATTCATGGCTACTAGTCAAAATGGATGATGTCATGATGCATACCTATTCTCTCCGGCATCAGAGGAGCATGCTGAATATATTAGGTGCTGTGGGACACAGGCAGGATGCTGCTGCTGCAGTTGGCTTGCTTGTGGGCTTCCTAGAGGCACCTGGTTGGCCACTGGGTGAACAGACTGCTGGACCTGATGGACCTTGGTCTGATCCAGCAGGGCCTTTCTTATGTTCTTATGTTAGTGCACTATACTAACACCCCAATGGAGGCTTTGTCTGTGGTGAAGGAAGAATATGCACTCTGCACATGCTCGGAAGCAGTCTTTCCCACCAACTGGCTTCCTGTACGGTACTAGTAACTGATCAATATGAAAAATTAAGTGTCTGCCTGCAGTCCAACACCATTGTAAAGATTCTGCTTTACAGACTGCTGGACTTGATGGGCCTTGGTCTGATCCAGCAGGGCCTTTCTTATGTTCTTATGTTAGTGCACTATACTAACACCCCAATGGAGGCTTTGTCTGTGAAGGAAGAATATGCACTCTGCACATGCTTCCTGTATGGTACTAGTAACTGATCAATATGAAAAATTAAGGGTCTGCAGTCCAACACCATTGTAAAGATTCTGCTTTACAGACTGCTGGACTCGATGGGCCTTGGTCTGATCCAGCGTGGCCTTTTTCTTATGTTCTTATGTAATATTTTGTGTGTGTTAAGTGCCGTCCAGTCGCTTCCGACTCATGGCGACCCTATGAACGAAAGTCCTCCAAACTGTCCTATCTTTGACAGCCTTGCTCAGGTCTTGCAAACTGAAGGCTGCGGCTCCCTTTTTTGTAATATTTTACAAAATAGTGAAAAGCACTTGGTAGGGGATAACTGAGCGAATACATTCTGTGTGTGTGTGTGTAAAGTGCCGTCAAGTCGCAGCCGACTTAGGGCGACCCCTTTTTTGGGGGGGTTTCATGGCAAGAGACGAACAGAGGTGGTTTGCCAGTGCCTTCCTCTGCACAGCAACCCTGGACTTCCTCGGTGGTCTCCCATCCAAATACTAACCAGGGCTGACCCTGCTTAGCTGAAGAAGTGTAAGCATATATTATAAAGTCAAACACTAATGTTCGACTTTATAATATATGCTTACAATTCTCTATTGGTAGTTTATGTTGTAATTTTTTAATTTTGAGTCACGTGCTGCCCTCTCATAGAGCTCTCCCTAATTGCAGCATAGGTTTTCTATATCTCCAGTCTAGCTGAAGAAGTGAGCTGTGGCTCACGAAAGCTCATACCCTACCAGAAAATATTTTTGTTAGTCTTCAAGGTGCTACTGGACTCTTGCCCTTTTCTACGTCTGTCTTTAAGTATAGGAGAGTACTTATATACTATACTTATATACTATACTTAAAGGCAGATGGATTCACATTCTAAGCTGTATCTGAAGAAGTGAGCTGTGGCTCACGAAAGCTCACACCCTACCAGAAAACAGTTTTGTTAGTCTTTAAAAGGTGCTCCTGGACTCTTGCCCTTTTCTACGTCTGTCTTTTAAGTATAGGAGAGTACTTATATACTATACTTATATACTAAAAGGCAGATGGACTCACATTCTAAGCTGTATCTGAAGAAGTGAGCTGTGGCTCACGAAAGCTCATACCCTACCAGAAAAAGCTCATACCCTACCACTTTGCGAGCTGTGGCTCACGAAAGCTCATAACCCTGCCAGAAAATATTTTTGTTAGTCTTTAAAAGGTGCTCCTGGACTCTTGCCCTTTTCTACGTCTGTCTTTAAGGATAGGAGAGTACTTATATACTATACTTATATACTAAAAGGCAGATGGATTCACATTCTAAGCTGTATCTGAAGAAGTGAGCTGTGGCTCACGAAAGCTCACACCCTACTAGCTAACATTTTTGTTAGTCTTCAAGGTGCTCCTGGACTCTTGCCCTTTTCTACTACTGCAGAAGTGAGCTGTGGCTCACGAGAGCTCACACCCTACCAGAAAAACATTTTTGTTAGTCTTTAAGGTGCTTCTGGACTCTTGCCCTTTTCTACTACTGCAGAAGTGAGCTGTGGCTCACAAAAACTCACACCCTGCCAGAAAATATTTGTGTTAGTCTTTAAGGTGCTCCTGGACTCTTGCCCTTTTCTACTACTGCAGAAGTGAGCTGTGGCTCACGAAAGCTCACACCCTACTAGCTAACATTTTTGTTAGTCTTCAAGGTGCTCCTGGACTCTTGCCCTTTTCTACTACTGCAGAAGTGAGCTGTGGCTCAGAAAAACTCACACCCTGCCAGAAAACATTTGTGTTAGTCTTCAAGGTGCTCCTGGACTCTTGCCCTTTTCTACGCCTGTCTTTAAGTATAGGAGAGTACTTCCATACTATACTTAAAGGCGGATGGATTCACATTCTAAGCTGTATCTGAAGAAGTGAGCTGTGGCTCACGAAAGCTCACACCCTACTAGCTAACATTTTTGTTAGTCTTCAAGGTGCTACTGGACTCTTGCCCTTTTCTACTACTGCAGAAGTGAGCTGTGGCTCACAAAAGCTCACACCCTGCCAGAAAAACATTCTTGTTAGTCTTTCAGGTGCTCCTGGACTCTTGCCCTTTTCTACGCCTGTCTTTAAGTATAGGAGAGTACTTACATACTATACTTAAAGGCGGATGGACTCACATTCCAAGCTGTATCTGAAGAAGCGAGCTGTGGCTCACAAAAGCTCACACCCGACCAGAAATATTCTTGTTAGTCTTCAAGGTGCTCCTGGACTCTTGCCCTTTTCTACTACTGCAGAAGTGAGCTGTGGCTCACAAAAGCTCACACCCGACCAGGAAATATTCTTGTTAGACTTTCAGGTGCTCCTGGACTCTGGCCCTTTTTTGACTCCTGCTTCGCTTCTGAGACCTGACCAGATCAGGCCCGCCCGGGTCCCCCCAGGTCAGGGCGAATGCATTCTGAGAAATAAAATGCATTCGCGCTCCGGATCGGCTGCAGGGGCAGAGTTTTATTTCCAAAGCGCTCTTGCGAAATGCAAACAATTATTTTAAATAATTATTTTAAAATAATTATTTTAAAATAATTATTTTAAAATAATTATTTTAAATAATTATTTTAAAATAATTATTTTAAAATAATTATTTTAAAATAATTATTTTAAAAAAATAATAAACTTAAAATAATAATAATAATACTTTTTTTTTTTTTTTTTTAACGCTTGCACTTGGGGTCTCTGGTCGGATCAGCCGCTCCGTGTCCCCTTTTATTTATTTATTTTATTTTTGCACGTGGCTCCCCGCTGGGCCCTGCGCCGCTGCTTCGGGGGCCGGCGCGTGCATGCCCGGCTTGGCGTTGCACGCCCGGGCCCTTTTGCAACCCTCTCCGCCAGCGCGCGCGCGCCGGCCTGCCTGCCTTTGCAACCCGAGCTTTGCTCGCTGCAGCGTCGCGGCGCCGGGCCCGCAGTGCGCCTGGGAAGCCGGCGGCGGCGCTCGCGACTCCCCTTGGCCTCTTCCACCAACCCCCCCCCCCGCCTCGCTTCTCTCTCCCTCCCCCCTGCCCGGTGCATTCTCCGATTAAAGGGAGGAGGAGGAGGAGGAGGGCAGAGAAGGAGCTCGGCCGCCATTTTTTCCCCCCCGAGCAGGACTGAGCAGCAGGGAAGGCGGCAGGAGCCGCGCCACCGTCTGCGGCGGCTGGGCTTCTCCTGCCCGGGGGTGGGAGGAGAAGGGGTGGGGGGCGTGCAAAGCACGGGGGGTGTTGGAAAGCGGAGATCCAGGGCGAAGGGAGGAGCGCAGGCCCCGATTGCACGCCGTGCCCCACTTCGGAGGAGAGGGGGGGGGGCCCTCCTTTGCAGCAGGGAGGAGGCGCCGCAGCAACCGCCGCCGCTGGGGGGAGGAAGACAGGAGCGCCTCCCCCCCCCCACCACCCTTCTTCTTGTTCCTTCTCCAGGGTGTGCGGCGTTGGGGGGTGGTTGCAAAAGAGAAGGCAACCGTGTCCCCCCCCCCCCCGCACCACCTCCTCTCCTCGAAATCCTTTCCTTCCCCAGCCCTTTTCCTGCCCGCCCGCCCTCCTTGCCTGCAGGGGAGCAGGGAGCAGGCGGGCAGGGGAAGGGGAGCCGGGCTGGGAGGAAGAAAGAGGAGGAGGAGGAGGAGGAGAGAGGAAAATAGACGGCAGAGCCGCGGCGGAAAAAGGAGGGCAGCCGCCGAGCAGGAGGAGGAGGAGAAGAGGAGGAGGATTCAACCCTGCGCTCCCCTTGCCGTGCTTGCAAATTGCGCCCTTTTGATATTTTTTTTTATTCCCGGGAATTTTTTTTTTAATTATTATTTTTTTCTCCCCCGGGCCGGATCCGCCCGGACTCTGCTCCATCACGTGGTAAGTGCCGCCGCCTGGCTGCTGCTTGCTCCGCTTTGCTTCTGCCTGGCTCGGTTGCTTTTGCAAGGCTGGCTCCGCTTTCCCCGCTGCCCTGCGCTCCCCCGCCTTTGTTAGCGCGGCTGCCTGGCTGGCGGCGGCCAGAAAACAACTTCTGCTCTCTCTCTCTCTCTCTCTCTCTTCCCCCCCCCCACCCCCTCTGCCCAGCACCGCCGGGCCCCCAAGCGCACCCCCTTGTCCCCCAGGCATTGCGATTTCTTCCGCGCGCGCTCTTTGCACCAAGGCGCGAGCGCATCAACTTCCCTGCCCGGGTTCCTTTCTCTTGCACCGCGGCCCGGGGGCCAGCCCTCCATGATGAGCAGGGTTCATGGCTCCCTCTCTTTACTTTTTTCGTGGTTGCATGCCATAGTCCGAGAGGGGGGGGGGTCGGGTCCGGTCCGCGGGGCGTCCTTGCCACCCCCTCCCCCGATGCTTTTTAAACGCGAAACTGGAAGGGGAAAGGAAAAAAAGCCGTGCAAAAACTGGGAAGCCGTGCAAAAACTGGGGAGGGGGGGAAGCCGTGCAAAAACTGGAGAAAAACGGGGGGGGGCGTGCAAAAAGCCGTGCTTTCGGCCTGTGATTCGATGGGGGGGCAGGGGAGGGACGGTCTTCGAGGAGGATGCCCGTGACCATCCTAGCGGGTCCCTTGTAGTGGAGGTGGGGATTAGTCTCGGGGGGGGGGAGGAGAAGGGAGAAAAGACGTAGGCCGACTTTGTTCGACGAATGGGGGATCGAGGCGACCACTCCCGCAGTGCTCACTTTGCAATTGGGCTACAACAACAACAACAACAACAACCAAAAAAGAGAGCACACTTCGCGCTCCGGATCGGCTGCAGGGGCAGAGTTTTATTTCCAAAGCGCTCTTGCAAAATGCAAATAATGATAATAATAAGCATGGGCCCGCCTCTCGCCGGCTGTGACCCCGAGACGGGTGCGTGTGCGGCTCCATTGCATGGTGGGGGTGTGCAGGAGGGGAGAGAGGGGGGGGCTGGCTTCTGATGGCGCCACTTTAAATTGGAGGCTTCCCTCTCCTTTGCGCCGGGAGCGTCTCCCTCCCTCCCTCCCTCTTTGTGTGTTGGATCTCCCTCCCCATCTCTTCCCCCCCCCCCCGGCCACTTCGCCCCAAAGTTGCATGGCAGCCCCCCCCCTTTCCAAACCCCTCCCCAATTTCCATTCTCAACCCCCCCTTTGGGGTGTGTGTGTGTGTGTGTGCGCGCTCCCGCACGCGCGCTCGTGTGTGCGCTGGCGATTTCGCCGTCACGTGGCTGGCTGGCTGGCTGGCAGTCATTTTTGTGTGTGTGTGTGTGTGCGCGCGCGTTGTTGGTGCCTCTGCTCCTGTTGTCGTATGGGTATTGTTGGAAGAGGCTGCAACAATGCATTTGCTTCTCCCTCCCTCTTATATATATATTTTTTGTGTGTGTGTGTTTATTTCCAAACTTTCAGCCGGTGTCAATAGAGGCGGGAGGAAGAAAGATTGCAACTCAAAACTCACTCAAAACCTGGTTAATATTGCATAACGCTTGTTTTGCATGATCTTTAATGCGTAGGGTTATAACAGGGCTTGCAATTATTGGATGCCGGCGTAGAAGGGGGCACCAGTACTAAGTAACGTGTTAGTTAATGCTGGTAAAGGTGGCCTCTGTCACTACCCTCTAGCTGAGTCTGCTGGTTAATTTGTTTGTAAAAGCTTGTACGTGTGAACAGACTTTCCCTCCTCTTCCCTGATTTATTTGCACCCTCCAAGGGCGTTCTTATTTCCTGATTTTTTTGTCCCAGAAAGTCTTTGGGTTCTTACGCTGCTTGACCGCTTGCCTTTTATCATTTAAGGGTTAGAATTGGCGGGAATGTTTTTATTCTTAAACCCTAAACAATCCCTTAACTTTTTAAACCTTTCAAGACACCGCCTTGTCTAGTGAAGTGCCCCTTCCCTTTTTCCCCTATTGATTTTGAGTGCCTTGCTTTAAAACCTGTTCATGGAGGCAGGATTACATGACTTATTTATTCTCTTGAAATGTGGTCGGGGGAAGCCTGCATTTGGTGTGGGTGCCGTGACTGTACCCCGAGCATGGACTCAGGAACAATTTGGGCCTTTTTCTCCCTAGCAGTTATGTCATGTCATGTGATACTGTGTGTGTATATCTTTGTGATGCGTAGTTCTAAAAATAAGACTTAGGTAAAAAGCCCTTCCCTCAGAAGTTGCAATGGGTTGTGAAAGTGGGAGAGAGTGCTTTTGATTGCAATAGGCCGTCTGAAATTCTAGAAGCAATAGCAAAGCAAGCCAGTTAATCCTCCTGGTTAACTGATAGACACTGAACCTCGAGGGTTATTATTTTTTTAAAGATCACCTGTGTTTTTAAGAGAATTAATCTTAGTTGGGAAGCGACAACACCACCAGGCTAACAGGGTAAGGAGTTGAGTTGGATTCAGAGTGCGGCTTGTGAGTATGATTCTCGATAGAGGCAAGGGTGAGTTTAAACATTTAAATTGTGTTCTGCTGTGGCTCGAAGAAGATTATTTGACTCTGCTGGCAGGATCGAGTTCAGGAAGAATCTGACAGCAAAGTAATTGTCACATAGTAAACACCTGTATTTTAGACATAGACATGTAGTGGAATTTGGTAATGCTATGGAAAAGTGTAATGGGAGGATCAGAGTGTTACCAACTTACAGGAGCTGTATGCATGGTTTTATTTCCTCAGCATTTTGAAATGCTGGAAGACATTGAAACAAACAAAAACGCTTTGAGCGTGTATTTCTGTTTTTGTTCAAAGTTAGCTTCTGTTCACAGGAGTCCCTGAAACCTTTTGTGTCTGCAGACATCAGCAGTGTCTGGTGCACGTGTTTGGGGTGCCATGGGATGTTTATAGACTGTGGCTGTAGTTATCCCCTGTGTCAATATGCTGCTGGATAGTATGACATTTCTTTTATGCAGCTGGTTTTTGGGCACCCAGTTCAGCTGGTCTGCGTCCAGAAACCTAATTTTGTCCCTGAATTAAATTAACTGGCACTATATAACATTTTGTGTTTGCTTGAATCGATGCAATCCCTTTTAACTTACAGTAAATCATATTTTTGTCAGGTGTCTAAAAGTACAGTCATTTTGTGGAATCATAAAGGCCAACACATTTACAGTGGCTTCTGCTTTCATGGCTAGACCTCCCTTTGTCACATGTATGACACTGACTGATGGAGTGGGATCCAGTCCACGAAAGTTGTGCTCTAATACTTTTGTACTGCAGGACATCTTGTTGTGTTTGCCTTTCCCATCTAACACATAACCAAACTGAAATTTGTCACTTATATGATGTATACACAGGTTTGGTTTCTTTCTTATTTCTTATATACCCCACCTTTCTTCCCATTGGAGGATCCACACTGGCTAACATCATTAAAACAGACAAGAGGAGAACAATGAGGATAAAATAATCCTCACAATATTCCTGTGGATAGGTTAGGCTGAATGTGTGTGACTGACCCAAACTCATCCAGTGAATTTTCATGGCAGAGTATTCAGACATGGGTCTTCCAAATCCTAATCTGACACTCTGACTACTGCATCACACTGAATATGGCTGCCCAGTTTCCAGCAAAGAACAGTGTAGTACAGCAGTAAAGGTGTTGGACTGCAGCTGGGCAAATCTGGCTTCCAATTCCCATTCTGCACTGTTCTGAAGCTCTGTGATTTTAGGCCAGTCATCCTCTTTCAGTCTAACCTTCCACAAAAGATGGGTATGAGGACACAGTGGAAGGAGAGCACAATTCATACCTCCCTAAACTCTTTGGAGGAAGGGTGGGCTAAAAGAAAATAAATTGAAAATGTGGAAACTGACTCATGGTTATTCTTAGTAAGGCCTTATTGAACGTTTTTTCTCTCTTTCCCATCCCATTAGGTTAGGAACACTGCTTTAGTCTATTATATATCCTGGCATATCAATTTACAGGCATTTCATTTATTAGCATTAAGTCTCACTTGATGATACTATGACTTCCCAAATAATGTTTATAAATTTCTCCCTTACGAACTTAGTAACATTTTAAAAATCTGAGCTTTTCAAAATTGTGCTTATAGGTGAAGTAGCTGTTACTGGGTACCAGATATTCAGTGCTGCTTTGTCTATCTGCACAACTATTGAATGGGCAGAGTTGTTCCATCAGCTTGGCCTAGTTGAGTGACGGATTATTGCTATGATGTACTTTGCTCACGGTCAACAGATAAGCTCTGAGGACATAGTAGGGCAGCAGGCAAGTTGTGATTTCTCATCCAATCAGAAAAGCCTTCACAACATTTGGCTAGTAAACCAGTTAAGAGACCTGGTTGGAAAAAGGCCCTTTCCTTTATTACACATTCTCAAAAAAGTTTTTACTCCTGTTTTACATTAGAGGTAGGCAGCCAGCAGCCTAGAGGCCTAATTCAGTCCCAAGGGTTTCCTGTGTTACTAACAGAACAGCTCTGTGTTGTGTGGCTTTTTGGGTTTTTTGCCATTTTGTCTCCCTGTGCACACCCCCTTCCCCCAGCAGCAAATGGAAGCTTTTGTAGAGTCATCTCACTATGTTGTGTTTTGGCTGATTTTACCTCCCATGGGGGAAGGTATGGGGAAGTAAGAGTGAACTAATGAGGTGGCAAGCTTTACCAAACACTCCAAAGCAAAGAAAGGGACAGCAGAATGCATTTAAGAGTCCATTTTTGTCATAATGCTGCTGGCCTTTTGCATTTGTTCATTTTAAAATGCAGCCCCAGTTGATGACCAGGGCATTCAGGAATTTAGAGTTTGTATATTAATTACCTGACTTTTGGGGATGACAAAACCTCTGCTTAAGATGGTGAACAACGTAATGCAATGCATAAAATAAAAGTGGTATTAATAAATAGGATAGTTTCCAACAGAAAAGGGCAAAGATGGAAAAAATTGAGCTCACAACCCAAAAAATGGAAAAAAAATTCAATGCACAGCCCAAACACCTCAATATAGGGGAAAATACCTGAGAGTACACCTCATAACAAAAATTTAAACTGTAAGTTGGATCCAAAGGTGCTTCTCTACTGATATAAAGGCATTGCTAACTGAATGACAGTTTGGGGGGGACCACAATTTTTGTTGACCCTCCCTACTGTTGACCCCCACTTTGTTCCCCACAGTGTATGCAAAAATCCTCTGGTCCTGAGGAACCGAATTACAGGGACCGTGGTGGGTTGCAGGGAGAAGAGGAAGGGAGGAAAAGTCCTGTTTTGCTCACAGTGCTTTGGATCCAACCTTGTGTCCCTATCAACCTAAAGGCCTGAACTCTTAAACACATGAGAATTTATGCTGGAATAAATGCTGTGAGTCTTTTCAGGTGCCACTAGATTTCTGTTCTAGAATGAAACGTGTTTTGAATGAAAAACTGAAAATGCAGTGTAGCTCCTGCACTGATAATTTAGGCCTGGTCTACACATGCAGAAGAGGTGGTAGAATCCTGGAGTGGATTGCATGCACCACATCAGACTGCAAGGGAGGGGGAATGCTACTTTTGAATGCTTCCTGGATTTTTTTTTTTTAAAGGACTCCAAGTTAAACATCTGGCATATTTGGGAGAGAGGTGCTACCTCGCTTTACCCCCAATTAATTGTGTTTTTTGGATGGGGGCAGGAGCTTTTTCATGAAAGACAATGCTAAAAAGGTGACCGCCTCCTTACCTTCTAAAGTGGTACATTCCAATCTGCAGCGTTGTAGATTAGGCCTTTGTTGTTTATATATCACTTTTCAGTTTTTTAATGGACATGTTTCTCTGCTTTTGGTTGGACAAAAATAATTGCATGTCATTCATGATTCAATATGCCAGTATGTATGTCCAAATCAAATTCTTCTTCATGGTTTCAGGAAAACTATAATATAAAAAAACACCCCTTTCCAAGAGACCTTTTGGGGACTGAATACTGTATTTAATTCATTTATACCCTGCATTTCTTCCCAACAGCATCCCAAGTAGCTCACATTGTTAATTCTGTTCTCACAACAACAATGTAGGTTAGGTTGAGAATGTGTGATTGGCCCAAGGTCATCCAGCAAACCTTTGTGGCAGGGTCATAATTTGAACCTGCCTGTCTCAGTTCCTAGTCCAACACCCTAGCCACTACACCACATTGACTTTCCTCACCATGCTGGTTCTCCAGTCAGATATGCAAGATGGAAAATAACGGTGGTGATTTTCATTATTTTGTGTTGAAGGGTGAAAAGATAGCAAACTATAGCTCTGGAAGTGTGACCATATTTTGCCATTGTTCAAAACTTAACATGTTCATGGTTGTCATGATATGTCCAAATTATGGAAGCTGTAGAAGGTTTCATAAATACTGCTGCATTTGTAGAGACATATTCCCATGTAACAGGATTTTGTGCACAGTAGAATACATCTGCTTTGCCCTTATTAATTATATTTAGTAAACAGGGCCAGTAGCTTGTACATCATGCCCTTTGGGGATAAAGTCAGGTTTACTTCTGAAGCTAATTTCACATCCTGCAAAAATCAGGTTCCGTTGAATTGCTGGTGTAGTTGTTAAAGTGTCAGACTAGTGCCTGGGAAACCCAGGTTCAAATCTCCACTCATCATGGAAACTTTGCTGGGTGACCTTGGGCAAGGCACACAGTCTCAGCCCTGATTCTGGCTAGTATTTGGATGGGAGACCTCCAAGATCTCTTGCATTGAAACTCTACGGGGTTGCCATAAGTCACAAACAAACTGGCCAAAACTGGAATTGGGGTTCATGGTGCCATACCTGTACATCAAGATTGCTGAAGCATCAAGCCAGAGAGCTCTGCTTCATAGGTGGCCTATTAAAAAGGGTAGTGGGGACAGTTCTAGGGTTTGGTGTAACTACTTCTGTTCTAACTATGGAGTAGTGCTTCTGTTGTGTGTTGTCTGTTTAATTATGGGTAAGGATTAACTACAGACTTTATTCCCACATGAAGACTGCATTAGAGACAGCAAAATAGATAAGAATATAGTTCAAGTGTAACACCTGTGTACATGGATGCTTCACAAAATATTTGTTAACACAGAAGTTGAATCCAGTATGAAATGCAGTCATATGTCAGTGTTATCCTGTGTCAAGCTATTGGTCAAAAAATGTAATGCTTGTTTACAAACCCCAGTTACATAAATTCTCACTTAAATTACTCTAGATCTCCCAGGCTCTATTTGGTTGCTGAAAACCTTTGATGTTTCTACTGAAAGTGCTGTAGAGAAACTGAATAGCTTCAGGTGGTATAGTGTAATCGCCTGACCTGGATAGCCCTAGGCTAGCCTGATCTTTTCAGATCTCAGAAGCTAAGCAGGGTCATAGAATCATAGAGTTGGACTAGATGACCCTGGTGGTCCCTTCCAACCCCCTGCACAATGCAGGAATCTCACAACTACCTCCCCCCCACACCCGCAGTGACCAGACCTCTCATCATCTGCCTAAGGTCACAGAATCGGCATTGCTGACAAATGGCCATCTAACCTCCTCTTAAAAACCTCCAGGGAAGGAGAGCTCGCTACCTCCTGAGGAAGCCTGTTTCACTAAGGAACCGCTCTAACTGTTAGAAAATTCTTCCTAATGTCTATACGGAAACTCTTTTGATTTAATTTCAACCGTTGGTTCTGGTCTGACCCTCTGGGGCAACAGAAAACAACTTGGCACCATCCTCTATATGACAGCCCTTCAAGTACTTGAAGATGGTTATCATATCTCCTCTCAGTCTTCTCCTCTTCAAGCTAAGCATACCCAGCTCCGTCAACCTTTCCTCATAGGACTTGGTCTCCAGACCCCTCACTATCTTTGTTGCCCTCCTCTGGACACGTTCCAGCTTGTCTACATCTTTCTTAAATTGCAGTGCCCAAAACTGAACACAGTACTCTAGGTGAGGTCTAAACAGAGCAGAGTAAAGCGATACCATCGCGTGATCTGTCAGGACACTATACTTCTATTGATGCAGCCCAATACCACATTTGCCTTTTTAGTTACCGCATCACACTGCTGACTCATGCTCAGTGTTTGGTCTACTAAGACCCCAAGATCCTTTTCGCACACACTACTGCTCAAACAAGTCTCCCCAATCCTATAATTATGCATTTGATTTTTCCTTCCTAAATGCTGAACTTTACATTTGTCTTTGTTGAAGTGCATTTTTTTAGTGTTAGCCCAATTCTCCAGCCTGTCAAGATCATCCTGTATCTTGGCTCTGTCTTCTACCGTATTTGCAACCCCTCTCAATTTAGTATCATCTGCAAATTTAATAAGCATTTTCCCAATTTGTCAACTAGAATACTATGTGGAACCTTATCAAAAGCCTTACTGAAATCTAGATAAACCTTGGTTAGTATTTGGCTGGGAGACCACCAAGAATACCAGGGTTGCTATGCAGAGGAAGGTGTTGGCAAACCACCTCTGATCGTTTCTTGCCTTAAGTGATTGCCATAAATCAGCTGTGACTTGACTGCACTTTTTACACACACACACACACACACACACACACACACACACACACACACACGCTTGACCGGGGCCTGATCTCATCAGACCTCAGAAGCTAAGCAGGGTTGGCCATGGTTAGAATTTGGATGGGCAACCTCCAAGGAGCACCAGTCGTGACGCAGAGGCAGGCAACGGCAAACCATCTCCAAACATTTCTTGCGTTGAAAAGCCTACTGAGTTGCCATAAGTGAGCTGTGACTTGACAGCACAAAAAAATGGCGAAGAAGGTCAGAGAGCAATTGTTTGAATTAACTAGGTAGTCTTAAGGCAGTTGTCATTCTCGGTCGAAGTTCCTCATCTGCAATATGGGGGGGAGGTAGTTGCGAATTTCCTGCATTGTGCAAGGGATTGGACTAGATGACCCTTGTGGTCCCTTCCAATTCTGCCTACTTCAGGTTACTGAAATAATGTATATGAAGTGTCTTAGAATATACAGCTGTGTATTACTATTTGTCTTCTACTTGGGCTCCTAAAACGAAAAACAGTAATATATTTATTTAATTCATTCAGAAGATTTCTGTCCTGCCTCTCTCCCAAGGGCATTGCGGTGGGTTACAATAAAATAAGATAGACAGCAAACCTGAAACACATGAACCAAAATTAAAAATAACTAAAACAGGCATGGTGATATAGAGACCAAACTGGTTGATCTGATTATATTTTGAAAAGCCCTTGAAAGTAATTTAGCCAGTCAGCAGCAGCCACAAAGCAATCAAAGCATGGTCCTCCCTCATGTACTCAGGAAGGCTTTCCCACCACAGAACGGCCATGGTTGGCCAAGTTAACTGTTACTAAGAAGTAACGGAGAGGTGATTTTGCTGATATGTGGGCCTTTGTCTCCAAAGAACCAGTACCAGTGTGGTATAATGGTTAAGAGTGTCAGACTCGTATCTGGGAGACCCAGGTTTGAATCCCCACTTGTTCCATGAAAGCTTGCTGGGCGAGCTTGGGCCAGTCACTCTTTCAGCCTAACCTACCTTACAGGGTTGTTGTGAGGATAAGATGGAGAGGAGAATAATGTAAGCCACTTTGGGTCTTTATTAGGGGAGAAAGATGGGGTATAAAGGAACGAAATAAGTACATTTTTAAAAGTCTGAAAACAAATAGGTAGTCCATGCAATGCTTGCCAAACAGGTGTAATATGATGTGGTGTTAGTCCAACTGCAGCATTTTGTATCAGCTGAAGCTTCCAAATAGTCCTCAGAGCAGTTTTTCGGTGGAACAGGCTTCCTCGGGAGGTGGTAAGCTCCCCTGGAGGTTTTTAAGCAGAGGCTAGATGGCCATCTGTCAGCAATGCTGATTCTATGACCATAAGCAGATGATGAGAGGGAGGGCATCTTGGCCATCTTCTGGGCATGGATTATGGGCCACTGGGGGTTTGTGGGGGGGAGGTAGTTGCGAATTTCCTGCATTGTGCAAGGGATTGGACTAGATGACCCTTGTGGTCCCAACTTTGATTCAAGAGTAGCACCATGTAGAGTGTGTTGTCTAGTGTTAACTTTGTGTGTGTGTGTGTGTGTGTGTGTGTGTGTGTAAAGTGCCGTCAAGTCGCAGCCAACTTATGGCGACCCCTTTTGGGGTTTTCATGGCAAGAGACTAACAGAGGTGGTTTGCCAGTGCCTTCCTCTGCACAGCAACCCTGGTATTCCTTGGTGGTCTCCCATCCAAATACTAACCAGGGCTGACCCTGCTTAGCTTCTGAGATCTGACGAGATCAGGCTAGCCTGGGCCATATAAATTGGTGTGGCTAGTATGGCAGGAGTCCAAATATGGATTGATTTATGAACCAAGTGCAAATGAACGAATGCACTCATGCTGCTTCATTAACCTGCTTTTTCAGCAAAAGGGAGAAATCCAAACTTTCTCTCAAATTCCTCACAAAGATAATTTGACTGGTCAAAGGTTGGGAGGGTCATGGACTCTAAGACATCCGTTTGTTGCCTCCACGTTTCGCCTAATTAGATTAGGTCTGAATTTCTCATGTTTTGATACTTCAGTATGGACTGGTGCATTGTGACTCACTGTTGTTTGTAACCTGTGCTCTGAATTTCTAGCAGTATTTCTGTAGTACATCTCTCACTGTAAATGAGTCAAGGACTTGGTTAACTCTGGATCTCCCTTCCGTTTGTGCTTGGGAGAGGGACTGGCCAAGGTCTGTCGGTGATCTTCATGGTTCAGTAAGGACTTTGAACTCATCTCCCCCATGCTAATTTGGCATTATAACCACTACACTACGCTGGCTCTATTCTTGAATCTACACCTATGTAGCGAATCAGTTTTTTGTTCTGCTTACGTGGTACCATTTTCTTAGGAAACAATTTAGCTCTGGGGTTTGTTCCTCCACTGAATAATGTTACGTGATTTTATGCTAGGTGTTAAAGTAGGAAAGTAGAGAGGTTTTTTTGGCTATAAATGTTTCTACTCCAGTTGACTTAAGTGATCTACTGTATATTGAATCTGTGGGTTTGTCTGTGTTGCCTCCTTGGCATGGAAGCAACACTCTCCAGTGTGGTGTAGTGGTTAAGCGTGTCGGACTAGTATCTGGGAAAGCTGGGTTCGAATCCCCACTCGTATCATAGAAGCTCACTGGGTGACCTTGGGCCAGTCAAATACTCATCCTAATCTACCTCACAGAGTTGTTGTGAAGATAAAATGGAGGAGAGGAGAACAATGTCAACTGCTTTGGATCTCCATTGGGGGGAAAGGTGGGGTACAAATGAACGAAATAAATAAATACAAATAAACTAGGGGAGAGTAGCTCTGGATCTGTGGAATGGTATAGTAGAGCTGTTTTGGTATGAATTTGCCCATTGTACCAGTGAACAAAAGAGAAAAAAATGCAGGTGCTCCTGAATCAATTGAGGGTGGGTCACAAATGTCTTGCATACATAAAAACTGAGGTAGTCAGATAGCTGAGGAAAATCTTGATGTTACTTTTTCTTGGACTGAAGGAGGGAGAGATAAGTGATAAGAGTTTGAACTAGTGATGACTCATCTACAAAGAGATCTTGGTAAGGCAATTGCAGAATTGAGCAGTGATGATTTATAATCACCAGAGTAGATTAAGTTTCCCTAGGGTAAGGAGTGGAGGAAGAAAACTTGGAGTGAGCAGTGTGAGGATAGGAGGAAATGGTGATTATTAGTTAGCTTTATTTTAACAAAATCCCTCAAAACTAAAGTAGAAGACTTAAATATTGATAATGCAAGATAATGCAGCCCAACAGGAGATTCTTTCTTGTTTCCCCCAACTGCTGGAACGTGTAGTGCCAGTGTATATTTTGGCCTTGATGAGTATGCTGGGATGAATGTCCCTTTTGTAAATTATTGGGATGCTCATATTACCTTAGAAGTAGAAATAAAAACAGATCCCGTATAGGAAGGTGCATATAATTGGAGGGGGGGTTTTAAGAGCAAATAATGCTCTCAGAACATCAACACTTTAGAAATATTCATTATTGATAAAGAAGGATTAAAAATTATATTGCAAGAGCATCATTCCAGAAGCTTCTGCAGGGAATTGTATTTGATATCTTCTTAAATTTGTATATGAAATGGTGTGTGCGTACCAGTATGAAAAGTGTTCGGGTTTGCTTAACTCTTAAGGCTCATTTAATGTGTGATCAGATGAGTTGCAAAGGTTAACATGAGACTTCTGCTTTATGCCTTCATACAGTTATTGAATATCTATACAGTTGTCTTCAGTAGATGTTAAGCTTTTATTAGTGAACTTCCAGGAAAAACCTATGTCTAGAAGCATAGTACAGTCTTCTTCCCAATGTGGAAGTATGACCTTTAAACCCTCACCATTATAGTAAACGAAGTCTTACAGAAGTTAAGTTTTTGTGTGAGCTTATTCTTTTTGTATCTTGTGATTATGATGATATGACTGGAGATGTAAAATTTCCAGAAATTTTGAAGCCGCGGGGTGGGGGGAATAAAAATTTGGGGGAAAATTGAAATACATGCAATACTTACTGCCCTATCAAATCGAATCTAATTTTACTGTTTTATAAAATTGCAATTTTCACATAGTTATGGAATTTAAAGGTCAGCTGCTTTACACACCATTGGTCCATGATGGACAGTATTGTCTACTCAGAGTGCCTGCTGCTTTCAAGCTTACACATCACCTATTGCCTGATCCTTTTAACTGGACATGCCAGAGACTGAACCTGGGACTTTCTTCATGCCCAGCAGATTCTCTGCCTCTGAGCTGTGGCGTCTCCCCTAGCTCTTGTTGTGGGCTTCCATTAGAAATGACAGAGATCCTGTTGTGGGCTTCCATTAGAAATGACAGAGTTTTTATCCTTGGAATTTTTGTATTTAAACCTTTCAGCACGTCTCAATCAAGCCCAATTTTTCTTTGGACGATTAAATAACAAATACCCATAAATTATCTTAGTAAGGCACGGTCAAGGTGTTTCCCCCCCAGAAAGATACTAGTATTGTGCAGAACTACAGGGACAGTTCAAATAAGTGGATGGTTTCCTGGAAGATGTAAGGATTTCTTCTGGGAATTGTTTTTTTCCAGACTTATGGTTGAGCTGCTCTATATAAGGAGAGATACTGTATTGGGTGTTTGTAAGTGTGGTTAATGAAACCATGTACCGCATCTTGAAGGGATCAAATCTTGCATTAATTTGCATTATTGGCCAACTTTGTGTGTGTGCACTCACATGTAATGTCACATTGTGTGCTGGTGCAATATAGATAGGGAATACCAATCTGGCACAGTATTGGTAGGAAGTAACTGTAAAAGATTTTTAAAATTACAACAAATCATCAGAAATTATCAAAGTTTTAGCAAAACATACTGGGAATTCCTTCTTTTTAATAGTAAACATTTCTTGAGGGTAAAAGCCTGGAGAGATTAAATCAGGGGTATCGGCTCAATTGTTAGGAGGGCCAGATATGACATAAATGCCACTTGGTTGGGTTAGGCCATGTCTTGCCAGCCTCGATCGAGAGTGGAGGGCTTCTGGGCCAGATAAGAGCTCTCAAGGGGCCAGATCCTGCCCGCGGGCCTTATGCTTGACACCCTTGGATTAAATGCTGTAGAAAGCAATCTCTCAATTTAAAAATGTTTCAGATTCCTGTGAAATTATTTCAAGTTACTACTTGTTGACCCTGTGCTTAGGTGAAATGAGGGAAAAGTCAGTTCTGAACTGTTGCCTCATTTTTAGGCATCTGGGCTTTTTTCAGCTCTTGTATACTATGTGGCATTTTTACATACATAATATTTATTTGCAGTCAAAGACCAGTAACAGCTGATATGGAGCCAATCATGCTAAAACTATCAAATGCTACCATTACAATAAAATGATAAATCTCTAATCTAAAATAGTAAATCCCTAATCTGGGTACATGGCTACTGTGCTCTATTCCAATATTACAGACATAGGCATAACCACATATATACATACGTACTTACATGCAGTTATAATAAGGTAAAATAACAGAAATTACATTTAGATACACCTAAATTTCTATACAGAAAGTGCTATTATTAAAATAATGCATTTTAAAATTAATAATACTTAGGCTACCTTCTTCTGCCTTATTAAACATACCACTGTACAGAATTTTGCCATCTTAAAGGTGGTGTCATTAGAACAGCAAGGAATTTGATAGTTGTGAAATATTGGGCTAATAAGCCTGGTTCTGATCTGATCAAAGCAGCAGTCCGATAAGACATGTTCAATAGTTTCTACCTTGCCCAACTGGCAGGGGCAGAGGTGCTGAGCATATAGAATACATGCATATCTCCCTTCAGTAGGAGCGGATGGGAGTGCATTAGGTCGCGCTAGGGTAAAAGCTCTTTGCTGCTTAGGAAATTCCAATATATAAAGATAGTTTGAAGGTGCAAAGTTTTTATTACGATCTTTCACTTCTGGCAAAAAAAGGGCACACGATCTGTCAATTTGAAGAGCAGTATCTCATAGCCTTTGCTTAATTAATGTTTTAGCTCTTTGGTATCCAAGTTGTAGTAGGGTCATGCTACTATAGCCAAGGCGGCAAAGTTGCTCCTCTATTGCTCTCAGCCACCTTGAGGGGAAATTATCAGCGAGGATTAACGAAGTTAATCCGGACGGAGCTAGGTTTAGCTTAAGCCAAAGGTTTATAGCTTGAAACCAACCGTTTATTTCTACAGATTCCAATCCTGCTTCTAGCCTAAGTAAGGAATTTGAGATACAACGAGGTACTCCAAATAAAGATCTGAGGAATTTGGATTGAATTACTTCTAGTTTATGATGATGTTTATATAAACATATCTGGGAGCCATACCTAAAGTTGTGGGATCACTTTTCCTTTAAAAACTTGCAATGCGCAGGGTATGTGGGAGCCCCCTTTTGTAAAAAAGAATCTTGAAGATGCTGTGACTGATCTTTGGGCTGCCTCAGATAACAGTGCTGACCATGAGCCGGATGACTGGAACACCACTCCTAAATATGTAAACATTTTGACTTGCTCAATCTTGTGACCATCAATCTGCCATCTATGATTGGAGTTCTTTTTGGAGAAAGCAACTATCTTAGTTTTTGAGAGGTTGATTGTTAAGTGCTCCTTCTTACACCGCAAGTGTCCAAAGGGCTCTTTATAGTCCTCCTTTGGAGATGGAAAGGATGACAGTATCATCTGCGTATAATAGTGTGACAATGGATCTACTTTCCACATTGGGAGTGTGGAAGTTAGGGTTGGATAGAGACTGGAGTTAATGTAAAAATTAAACCGTAAAGGGGTGAGAATGCAGCCTTGTTTTACGCCTCTCCTTACTGGGATTGTGTGAGTTAGGTGGCCTTGGGAGTTACATCTTACTGATATATGGTTATTCTCATGCAATATGCGGATGAGTAGAAGCAATCTACGGTCTATTGTAGAAGCTTCTAGTTTTGACCATTGTCTGTTGTGTGATATACTGTCAAATGCCATTTTATAATCTACAAAGGCTGCATAAAGAGCTCTGTGTGGCCTGGAGGTGTATTTCAGGTGTTGTACAATCAGACATTGATCCATAGTAGAGTGGCCACTTCTAAAGCCTGCCTGTTCCTTGACTAAAATGTTCTCCTTATCAAGCCAGTCCCATAGCGTCCAACATAGATGTCTTGCGTAGAGCTTACCTACCACACTTAGGAAGCTGATTGGATGGTAGTTAGATGGATCTGATTTCTCCCCTTTTTTATATATCAGGATTTTGATGGCCGTATTCCAGCCTCTGGGGATCCGAGCTGTTCGGTCAATATGAGTAAAAAGAGTGGCGAGGGGTGGAGCCCACCATTTGATATCCGCTTTCATCGATTCTGGAGGGTTCATATCATTCCCTGGGGCTTCCCCTAATTTTAATAGGCCTTTAAGCCTTTTGATCTCAGCAGAAGTAACTGGGGGCCAGAGAGGGAGATTTCCCAATTTAGTGAGCAAGGAAGAGTTCTGAGCAGGCTCTGTATCACAGAATGTGGAAAAGTGAGTCTCCCGGGTTTTTGCAGTTATCTTACCGTGTGGTTTTGGACCATCTGTCTGGAATCCACCTGAGACAGTGTTCCAAAAGAGTGAGGCGTCTTTAAGTTTGGCAGCCTGAATAAGATGGAACCAGTTCATTTTCAGTAGGATTCCAAGACGGTTTCAGAGTGCGCATCATTGATCATTTCATCATGGCGGTGGAGAATCTTTTCGATCTAAAAAAATTCTTTAGCTAATTTGTCTACATTTTTTGACCATTTGATTCTCTTATAGCCAGAAGCGAAGGTTAGATTTGCATCAAATTTCTTATTTAAAAGAACTGTAAAATTTGGAATCTTCAATGCTACAGTAATTGGTAGGTGATCGCTGTCTTGGCAAGTCCCAGCTGTTAAATACTCTGCATAAATTAATAGAACATGGAAAGCCAAGACAAAGTCAATTGTACTAGCTCCCCGATGTGGCATTTTTAAAAGCCTCTGGTTTTGTAGTTATTTGCAAGAAGCTGTTCATATTTTAAGGTTAAAATGTTTGTATGGAGCAAGTGACACACGCGGAGATATGTAGGATAGTGACTCATTGGCTTTCCCTGGAATTGTTTCACGTAATGCTGCCTCACTGAGAAGTAGCTTTAATCTTGGTGACTAAATGGCATTTCTCCTTTGTTTCATCATCCAATGTCAAGGCAAAGGTTATAGGGCTGCAGTGTAGTAGTTTACAGAATGTGTAGGAAGGCCGCTGCTGGAAGGGCCAGCTACAGTCTCATTCATGTGAGCAAAAGTAAACAGTGCAGAGTTCTGTGGGGCATTTTCAGGTGTCAGTACTCTTGTACATGCAAGCACACATTCTTATGCACAGGAGTACATTTGCTCCCTTAATTTGACATTCTAAGGAGGTGCACTGTGATCTCCTAATGGGCTCCGGCTTTGAGTTCCTTATTGTACTGAGCCACTCAGGTTAAACCCCCTCCCCCCTGTATGGCATCCTAGTTCTTGACTGGAGAACTGAAGGATTTTTTTATTTAAAAATCAAATTGAATATTTTTGAACTTTCTGGTTCAGTTCCAGCTCGGAATGCTCACATTAAAACTTAGTTAACCAGTTTAAATCCTCTTAATGGAAAGTAAGTATCAAACCCCTATGATTGCAGCATAAATACTATTAAAATCTTAAGTGATATTTATTTGAGGAAAAATTATATATTTTTTTTCAATTTGTTGTTGTCATGTACTAATGTTCTGTCATCCTGAACCTCGTGTCTCATAGCTGCCTACTTGAGGGGACAGAATAAATTTCCAAACACCTTAATTGAGTAAAGAGTGATCGATACACATGAGTAGCCTTCTGTGCCTGTTGCCAGTATGAAGGCACATCAATCAGCACTGAGATGCTCATCTGTCTCTTGCTGAGTTGTCTGGTTGCATCGTTTGATGGGGGTCTAATACTAAACTGGCCGCCTGTTGTTAACACATGGGATTGGAGCCATTTTTTCTTACATCAGTGTACATGGCACAGAGAGAAAATACTCGTTTTGTCTTTCTTTCCCACCACTCCATGGAATATAGAACAGCCAATATGATGCTTTCTTTGGCACAACTACAGTTAGGATACAGTGTACAATTCTTGAAGGCCCCATTAAAAAAAAAACAGAACTGAAAAAGGTTCAGAAAGGGAATTACAGTGTTTTCTAACATGGAGCTATTTGAAGCACTTCACTAGGAGGAAAGTCATATGATTGTGAATGGTGAAAGAAAAAAGGTAAAGGAATACCAGTAGCCCCTTTTTTATTCAACTAATGGTACCCAGTGAAATTCATTAGTGGTAGATTCAAATTTCATAAAGGGAAATCGCTAAATGCCTATCGCTACCTCTTGCATAGAATGACATATTTAGAGAGTACATGCATATCAAAGGGGAGTCATGACATTCAAATAAAACTTCCCATGTCCAGAGGCAAGATACTTCTGAGTCGAAGCTAATGGGGCAAAATGGTATGGCAGTCACCCTCCCTGTTCATGAGGTTCCAGAAACAGCTGACCTCCTGCCACTCAAAACGGAATGCAGAACTTGATGGACCTTACATTTACCCAGTAAGGTGTAACTGTGTTGTTGTTTTTTAATTGAAATGAGGCTCATCGATAAAGACTTCAGTGAGTTTGTGAGCCTTTCTTTGACCAGATGCTTCCTCTTTGGGGTTTGCAAGTCTTGAGGAGCAATTTAAGGCCACAATCTGAATTAGTGAGGCATCAGTTATATTGAATTCATCATTTGTAACACATGGCTTCAACATTCCATGTATACTTCCCCCCTTAGTCTTCTTTTGAGTAAAGCAATAGTTTGCATTTTGAATTAATAGTTTGCATTTTGAATCAAAGTAACTGTAGGGGAAGATAGAACTGCTAATCCTGGAACCCTCCCTCAAGTTTCTTCCTTTCTCAGTGGAGTCTCTTGAACTTCTAATACTTAAACAACTTTTAAAAACTGATTACTTCTTTCTGTGTGAAGGAGTTTAGTTTGGGTTTGTGGGAATTTTTCCCTGAATTTGTGTGTGTTTGCAGCTAAATATGACTGTCTGCCCTGATCACCTTCTAGCAATGGTACAGCTAGGTTTTCAGTCTTCCTTCAGTGCAGGGTGACTTGCATGAAATGGAATGCCGTACCATGCTTGGTTTGCCTTTCCTTCATGGTCCTTTCTCCTTTTTTATCTCTTTCCCCAGTCCATGACCACATGCATTTGGTCCTGTCCCTTACCTGACGGCACCTCCTTCTTGCTTAACACCCGGTTACCTTTGGCTTGCCAACTTTTGATGAAGCAAGATTTCAGACTTCTAATAATAGTGTTTTGTGTATGCTTCCCCTGGGATTTGGGGTGATTTATAGGGAATTGGGTGCTTCTATTCCACACTGGTTGTAAGTTGTAATTATGTCATGGTACTTAAGCAAACATGTATTGTTTATGACAACTGCCTTGATGTCCTATCTGCGTTAATTCTGTCCTAATTAGACTTCTTAATTATTTATTTTAGGCTGCCCTCTGGCGAGGCAGTAGAAAACAGCAGAGCTGGCCTCTGCAGCGGGAGAGGTTGGACTTCCCATCTCTCGGTGCTGAATGGCTACTATGGCGCCTGCTCTCACTGACGCAGCAGCTGAAGCTCACCACATCCGGTTCAAACTGGCTCCCCCATCCTCCGCCCTGTCTCCTGGCAGTGCCGAGAACAACGGCAACGCCAACAACATACTTGTCACCACTAACGGCACCAAAAGGAAAGCTGAGGATTCCAGTCTAGATTTTCGAAATAACCCTACAAAGGAAGAGCTGGGAAAGCTGCAACCCCTGGTGGCATCCTACCTCTGCTCGGATGTAACATCTGTTCCTCCAAAGGAGTCTTTGAAACTTCAAGGGGTCTTCAACAAACAGACAGTCCTTAAGTCTCACTCTCTGTTATCTCAGTCCTTCTTGAAAACTAGTGACCTGTTGGGGAGGCAACCAGTGTTGGAGTTTTCCTTGGAAAACCTAAAAACCATGAGTACGAGTAATCAGACACCTCTGCCGCAAGCACCGGTCAATGGATTGGCTAAAAAGTTAGCTAAGAGTAACAGTTCAGATCATGAAAACTCTGCTTCGCTTAATGGCGGGAAGCGTCCTGTCCCTTCTGCCACCCTCCAGGATGTTGATTCTAATAGGCCTGGGGGTTCTGATTTGGGGGACCCGAAATCATGTTTGACCAATTGCACTCTTCCACACAGAAACCTTGATGTGGAGCATACAGCTCTGCTTAGCAATAATGGCACTGCAAATAAGCGTATCCTAAATCCCCCAGAACACGGGTTTGAAGGGGGCAGTGGGGAGAACAGGTTGTTGACGTTGTCCGGTGTGCCTGCTCCTTCTGAACTTGGGAGCAGCAAACCTGAAGAGCAGAAGATCTCTCTGCCAAACAGCTCCTTCAGTACCCTGGAACCAGATATGAGGACAAAAGTGTTATTGCGGCGGCAGGCAGACATTGAAAACCGTGCTCGCAGGCTACAAAAGCGCTTGCAGGTGGTGCAGGCCAAGCAGGTGGAGCGGCACATCCAGCAACAGCTGGGTGGCTTCTTGGAGAAGACTCTGAGCAAGTTGCCGGCTTTGGACTCCTTGAGACACCGGAGTCAGCTGATGCTGACCCGCAAGGCAGAAGCCGCTTTGAGGAAAGCCGCAAGCGAGACAAGTAGCTCAGAAGGACTGAGCAGCTTCCTAAAAAGTGATGCCATCTCCGAGGAACTGGAGAGGTTTACTGCCAGTGGGATGGCTAACCTGCGGTCCTGTGAGCAAGCGTTTGACTCTGATGTTACAGACAGCAGCTCGGGTGGGGAGTCTGATATCGAAGAGGAGGAACTGACCAAAGCAGACACTGAACAGCACCATATACCACTGTGAGTAGCACCAGGCTTGGGGTGGGGAAGGAGCAACACCCAAAGCTTTACATTTTTAGATTTAGAACTTATCCTAAAATGTAAAATAGATAACATAATGTAAAATAACAAAAATGATGCTAGGTGAGTATCATGAGGAAGAGTGATACCATTCAGTATAAACAACTTGACTTATGCTTGCTTGGATGGAAATAACCACACCTCTTTATCTCAGTGTGTACATCAAGTGCAAAAGTAAGGAAGTCCAGCCTACTGTACTGTTTTTCCTTTCCCTATTGGCTCCTGTCTGGCTTCCTGGCTTTGATTGAAATGCAGTTCTGCTTCAAAGAGATGGTCAAAATAGTTTATCTTGGATTATTTGGGTGCGAAATTTTATTCAGTTACGGGATCATGCTATTTATTTTCCTAATGAATCATTGAGGATCTCTGCAAATGACCCGTTCTGTGTAAATTGGAGATTGCAGATGTTCACTTGTCCCTGCTGGAAGAAGTTAAATTCTTACCAGAATCGAAATATTTGATGTAAAACATTTTAGCCCTAGCTGGTGAAAACTGGGTAGTTGGGGTTGGGTAACCATGATGCATGAATGATTTTGATGTATGAGGATTCCTTTCTGCATCAGCATCCTGCAAGGTCTGTCTTGTCTGAAGACAAACAATTATCAAGAGTTGGGATCAAAACTTGAAAGGGCATGGGGAGAAAAAACAGGGCTGAATAGGCAAAAAAGATAGTTACTTTTTACTCATTTAGCAAACCCTATCTAAAGTTAGAGAAATAACAGAAGGAAACAAAGGTTGGATGTCAAGCAACAGCTACAAGTAATGGAACAATTGGCTTTTGCTCTGTGAACTCTATAGTCTTTGGGAGTGGAATTTATAACTGGGCTTGGCTGTCCAATATTTACATTAACTTGACCCTGCCTTTTTATCAATGCCTTTTCATAATTTATTATGGGGCGTCACTCTGTAGTCATTAGTTGAAAGTTGTATGATCTTGCGAACTGGTCTATCTGTGGGTGCACATGTTAGTGCTTGCCAGCCAGGAATATCTGCCTCAGGTCTTGGATTAGCAAGAGAGCCAGCTATATCAGGGTCTTGTTGGATGGGGTGGGCCAATTTCACATGTGGGATCTATTCGAAACAAAACAGGAACCTTGGGATCCACCAGCTGGAGCCAGTCGCAAAATGGTGGCTCAGGGAAGAGTCCTGTGTTCCTCAAATCTCGCTAACAAGCAGTCCCATCCACACATAATATCAGGCTGCCAGCGGTCATCTTCAGGCATATAAGTCGGTAAAATGAGTAAACGTAACATAATACTATAGTTGTGTCACAAGCACAAAGTGGGAAGTAAATATGCATGCAATGCAGATCAGTCAAAGAGGTCAGGTTCCCCCCACCAAAAAAACCGCATGTCAAGTAACTTGTATAGCACATGTATGTAGCATATTAAGGTATCAAACATTTTTGTTCTGGATTTATTACTGATTGTTCTGGATTACTGATTTTGCATATAGAGAACTGATTCTGAGTCTAGTCTCAAGGACAGTTAGCGATTCTGTGGTGCAGAGAATTCCAGTTCATGTACAGCAGATAATTCAGTTAGGCCACTGACTGTAGATTATACTGGTCAAGTCATATGTGTCATGTGTATGTTCTTATGCTCTTATGTATACATGCAAGCTGCAAAACATGAAGGAATTTAGAAGACTGGTGGGAAAGGGAGAAAAGGGCATTAGAGGTAGGGGCACAGCACTGGCCCTGAATTGGGTACAGAATGTGCATATAATGCACATTATAAAACACAAGCAAGTGCCTCCAGTAAGGAACTCTCCAGCACTGGTTGAGGCTTGCCCGCGTCTGCTGTTGCCTAGTTTGCCACACTGCATACCCTTCTGCTGTTCTCCTGGCTGCACGTGGAGAGCTTCCACTGCCCCTGTTTTCACGACAGAGAGTACCGTTCTGTGTTTTGCTGTGGAGCTGTAAGATGTGTCTGGCTGCCAAAAAGTTGTCCTAGCGTCTCCTGATTTTCTCCTACAGCGGAGCAATCATCACACTGTTGGAGGCAGCCAGGCTTGTTGCTGTGGCTCATGGAAACTAGAATGCTAGGCGGGGTCCGATGGAATCCAGCTATGGTCTTCTTGCTAGAGTTACCATTAAGGGTTGAAATACATTCCCAAGCATGCTTGCTCTTACACAATCCTGGATGTGTGTGTGTAACACACGTGTGTTACACTATGGCCTGACTCTGTCCTCTTTTCTTTGCTGACTGAGGTGGGCGGGTAGGCGGGAACACAGGGTTCTTAGTGAGTCAAAAGAGCCTGCCTAAATTTAGAGCTTTCTTCTGTTTACTCTGAATTTGTTGTTACAAGCTTTGAGATGGTGGTAGGTAGTAAGGGCTTAGTGTTTACACAAACAGTACAGCAATATCCTGACTGATAACAGCATGGAGAGAAAATGTCCAGGTGTTGAAATTTCATTGCAGCCACAATCAGTCCCCCCCTTTACAGGCATAAACTTGAATGCATGTCTGATTGCCTTTATACAGAAAGAGAGAAAATACAAATTAAAAAAATTAAGGTATCAGTAATATATACAGGAATGGTCACATTCCATTGTGATCCAATCCATGGTATACGGGTGGATTTCAGCTGCCCACCCTGGTTCTAAGGCCTGGTAGCCTAGGAAAATATTTTTCAAAGAGATCATTGTTTATTTTGTAACTATAAATAGAATGCTTGAGTTGAAGGGAGGGGTCAAAAGTCAGATTATAGTAAAAACGAACAAAATCTTAATGTTGTCGGTCCTGAGAGAGGTTTAGGATTAGAGAAGTAAAATTTCCAGAAATGTTGAAGCCTTTGGGGGGGGTGATGCTTTTGTTCATTGGTGGGGGAGGGGAATTGAAGTACATGCAGTACTGATGTGCCTGTCAAAATTAAATTTATTTTAGTGCTTTAATTTTTATTTATGTTATTTATAATCCGCCTTTCTCACTAGGACTTTAGGTGGATTACACAGAGTGAGTCAATGCAGTCAACAGGATGGGACATGCAATAAACAGTAGAGGAGGGTTGTAGAAATCTGGAACCAACCAGTAAGTAGCCTAAAAACAGAACTGAAGCAAAACATAATTATTAATATGACATATTAAATGATGTAAAAGTACCTAGCACGATCTTGCTTACAGCAAGCTATACACAGTAGTGCAGACCACAGTTCATAATCATTTATCCAAGTAACTTTGTGAACCATTTTGTACAGTGCAACCCTATTATCTGCATAGAAAATCCCTCTTGCATAATTTGGTTCCACACAGTATGCGGAAAGCCGGGAGAGTCGGAGCCCCCCTGACGACCTCAGGCAGGCCATTTTCCATATGGTGGGGGCCACAGCAGAGAAGGCGTGTGTATGGACAGTTACTGATTTTGCCCATTTCTGGGTTGGCACCCTCAGAAAGCCCTGCTCAGATGAGAGAAGCATGGTGGAGCATAGGGGGTGGGTGCGTCAGTTGTGCAATATGGAGGATCAAGGCAGTAAGCAGCACACCATTTTGCTCAGCATGCAGGGTTGGTTCTCTGTTGAAGCATCTGAGGCAAGCTATTGAAGTTCTGGTGGCACTGCTGGGGCCAGCGGTGTGCGGAAAGGTAATGGGCATGGCTTATGTCCATCATCACCCCCTGGACCTGGGCAGCTGCCAGTTCTGAGGAAAGCCCCTGAGGGTCCAGGCTTGACTTGTTCCCAGTGTTCCTGTCAAATTATAGCTCTCTTTATATCCCCCCCCCCCATTTGTCAGCACACAAGCATTTTCATAGGTGGATGTATTTTTTTAGTATTCAGGCAGAAGAAATTGCCTATCCTTATGGTGGTGATCGTGGAAGGGGGATTCTGATTAGATCTGAAATCCCTGCAATGAAGTGTTTTTGTATCTCTGTCAACAGAACCATACACTGCAGTTTTAAAGTGTTGTTTGTGGAATTATTTTTGGACATTGTTGAGCTTAAATTTACTGACTTAACTGTCCCAACTTCTGTCAACCCAGCCGGGTACACATTTCATGATGTCATGAGGCTTTCTTGGTTGGTTTAAGCTTGGAATCTACTATAGTGTAGATTAGTTTAAGCTAGGAATCTACTGTATTCCTCTCGTAGTTGCCAATGCACAACCATTTGCCTTTCACAGCAGCCCGAATTATTTTTGTTGCATGGTTACTGGGATCTGAATAAGAATAGCATATTAAATATGATACAGAAATGCACATATAATGAAGAAAAAATGGTATTACATCAGTGTGATGACAATGGGGTAATAAATGCAGTAAAACAGATAATATGTCCTATACACAATGGTATAGTCTGCAGTCTGTTTCCCTTTATAAAAATGCCTTCCTGAACCATTCTGTTATAAAACAGCCCTATTAGCTTTATAGAAAAGCCCTCTGGAGCGATTCGAGATAACATCATTTGCAGAGTGACAGAAGTGTGAGAGTCCTCCTGATCTCCTCAGGAAGGTCATTCCACAGGGTAGGGTCCCACAACAGTGAAAGCATGTGTATGGGTGATTGTCGGTCTTTCCTGTTTGCAAGGTGGCACCTGCAGAAGGCTCTGAACAGATGAACAAAGCTATTGTGGAACATAGATGGAGAGGCAGTCCTGCAGATACAAGGGGCCAAGTTTATGGAGGTTTTTGTGTGTGATAGTACCTTGAATTGCTGAGTAGTGTCAGCAATAGAGTTAATTCTTAACATGGCCCATCTGTGGAAACTTAAATGTACAGATTGGGGCCAGGCACAGACTAGACAGATCTTTCTGCAAACCTGAGAGCCAGGTTTTGGAAAAAAAATCTAAAATAAAAAATACATTGAGGGGATTAAAAAACACACACCCAATGATAGAAGAAGCATCTGTAGCTTTAAGAAACAGATGTCCTCTGTGGCTGATGCTAGGCAACCACAACAGTATTGCCAGCCTTAAAGCTTTAGCTTGTCAGTAGAAGGCAGGGGAAGGAGCTTGGCCCTCTCCAGGGTTGTTTTGGTTTTTGAGGAAGGACTTACTGGGGCCAGGCCCCTCAGCAGCCACCGGGCGTCTTGCTATCACATAACTTGCATGATTCATTCAGGCCTGGATGCTTGCCACTGTTGAACAGCAACCAACTCATGAAAGCCAATATGGTGTAATGGCTAGTGTCAGATTAAGTCATTGGTCAGGGCTGAATGGGACAAAGCCCTGGCTAACAGACAGTTCCCAGCTGCCACCAAAAAGCTTTACAACCTGGCGCCCCAGGCCTTGGAAATGCTACAGGTACCCTGGTGGACGCCCCAGTTGCAGCCCTACAGTCTACTGGCTTACTAGCCATGGACGGCTTGAGCTCTATGAAGGATTCTCTAGATAGGATGGCTGACTTTGCCTCCAAAAAATCTCAGGATGCCGCAGCCCTTGCCATCAGGGCCTCAGCAACAGCATCCCTCATATGCAGAACCTCCATAGTTTGGGACCACAAACTAAGCCAACTCATTCCTGGGGATAATAGAAGAGCTACAGAGGGGAGTCAACTGCATCTTAAAGGCAGTTACCTTCTTAGCAAACACATCCCTGGACATTATGATCTTTGTAGCCCAAGCAATGGCTGTGGTTTCCTCCACGAGTCGAGCACTCTGGCTCAGGGCGTGGCAAGCAGATGCACATTTAAAGTCCATTGTTATGGCCTACCCATTCCAGGGCAACATGCTGTTTGGGGAGGAGTTTAATAGGATCCTGGTGGAGACGGACAAGAAGATGGCTGTGCCGAAACATTTAAGAAAAGATGGCAGGGTTTTCCCCTCAATGTCCTCCCTGAGGTCCTACCACACCTTGCCACACGTCAGGTTAAACCAAAGGAAAAGGCAGTGGTCAAGCAACAGAGGTACCTTTCACGGGGGAGCCCTTCAACAGACCATCCCATTTCCATCCCTACCGTTCCGATAGGATTGACAGATAAACTGAACTGGGCAAGCAATGATGCCAGGCTTCTGGAGGTGGGGGGAAGACTTCAACTGTTTCTAGCCCAATGGACCTGGTCACATCCCATCTGCTGGGTACTACAGATCATTCAATCAGGCTACATTATAGAATTCACCATCTTCCCCAGACTGTTTTCTTCTTTCTCCCAGATCTCTCAGGTTGGAAAAACATACAAGGACATTAGAGGCGATCCAACACCTTCAATGCATTCAGGCGATTGAACCCATTCCCACTACAGAACTATACTTAGGGGTTTACTTAGTCTTCTTCGCAGTGTCAAAGAGGAACGGAGACTGGCATGCTATTTTGGACCTCAAGCATGTCAACAGGTTCGTGGCTCAAAAACACTGTGCTCGATCATTGAAGCCCTATGACCAGGGGCCTTCATGAGTTCCATTGATCTCACTGAGGCTTACCTACATATTCCCGTACACAGAAGACACTACAGATACCTCCGGTTTGCATATCTAGACCAACTTTTCCCGGTCAAAGCCCTGCCATTTGGTTTCGCATCGGCACCCAGGGTATTTTCCAGATTTGTTCACTCTAGTGGCTCTGGCAAGGAGAAGAGAAATACAGATTCATTGATATCTTGACAGGATCTTGATGTGTGCTCCAACCAAGGCTCAGACCCTCAACAACGTTTCCACGGTAATTCAAATCTTGGAAGACCATGGATACCTTCTAAACAGGGACAAAAGCAATCTCACTCCATCTCAGAGCCTGTTACACCTAGGGGTCATAATTGACAGCAGAAGGAACATGCTGCTGCTTCTGGAGGAGAACACCGAAATATCAACCCTAGCCAGGGAAACGATCAAGGCATGGTCAGCACATCTGATGTCCCTGACTCGTCTCCAAAGCCTCATGATCTCATGTATAGGGTCAGTGCCGTGGGCCCGCCTGCATTCCTGACCATTATAGTGGTCCCTGCATCCCTACCAACAGGAAATAGTAACAAAGAGGGACAAGAGGCTGCTACCACTTCCAATGGTCAAGTGGAGCCTGACCTGGTGGACCAGGGCCAACAACTTGGGCAGAGGTCAACTGTACTTCCACAAACCACGGTTGCAGATCTTCACATATGCCAGTCTCCTAGGCTGGGGAGCAGCACTACTAGATCTTCCAGCCCAGGGGGTCTAGTTGCAGGAAGAGGAGCCTGAGTATCAAAATCCTGGAGCTTAGGGTCATCAAGAGGGTACTATTGGAGTTCCAACCTCTAATCAAGGGTCAGCATGTCCTCATCAGGACAGACAACATCTCGACAAAGGCGCACATAAACAAACAAGGGGGGGTTCAGGTCGTACACCAGGAAGCCAAGGGGCCTTCTGTTGTGGGCTGAGTCCAACCTGCAATGAATATATGCAGAACACATTCAGGGAGCCTGAAACGTGCAGGCACACTGGCTAAGCAGGCAGATCATAGACAAAAACGAGTGGTCCCTAAAATGAGTTTTTTTCGGTCCCTAAAACGAGTTTTTTTCAGCAAATTGTGCACAAACTTGGAACCCCAAACGTAGACCCATTTGCGTCGGCTTCAAACCACCTTCGACCTTGGTTTTTCTACCGGTATCAACCGGCCCAGGCTAGCCTGATCTCGTCAGATCTCAGAAGCTAAGCAGGGTCAGCCTTGGTTAGTATTTGGATGGGAGACCACCAAGGAATACCAGGGTTGCTGTGCATAGGAAGGCACTGGCAAACCACCTCTGTTAGTCTCTTGCCATGAAAATCCCAAAAAGGGGTCGCCATAAGTCGGCTGCAACTTGACGGCACTTTACACACACACACACACACACCAACACCCAAGAGTGGAACAGGTGGATGCCCTGCTGTCCCCTTGGCCTGAAGCAGCAGAGGGAAGGCATATAGCAGACACATCCCTTGATACCACGACTTTTGCAAGTTGTTCCATGGCTGCTGCAGCCACCACAAGAAGAGCTCTTTGGTTGAGGGCCTGGTAGGCTGACCCACACTCCAAGTCAATTGTAATGGCCTATCCCTTCCAGGGAGACATACATCTTGGGGGAAAACAAGGCAAAATCCTGATGGACACCAGGGATAAAATGAAAGCCATGTCCAAAAACATACGAAAGGACTTCAGGGGGTTCACATCATTGCCTCCCTTTCGCTTCCATCACACTGTATTGCATCCCAGAATGGAAACAAGGAAACTGTGGCAAAGTAGCAGAGGGTCCTTTCACAGGGTATCGAGATTCAACAAGAGAGTCCAATACTGACCTGATTGGAATGAGAGGCTGGCCAAACAAGGCAAGCAGTGACGCCAGATCACTGGAAGTGGGAGGGAGACTACAACAGCTTCAAACCCAGTGGTTGCAGTTACAGCCTGACCTCTGGGTACAACAAATCATTCAGTCTGGCTATGCCATCAAGTTCAACAGTCTCCCCACAGACCGTTTCCTTCCTTTCCCCAGGTCCCTCAAGGCGGAGAAACATGCAAGGACTCTAGCCACCATCAAACATCTCTTACAGATAAAAGCAGTTGAGCCTGTCCCACAAGGCAAATGCTGCTTAGGGATTGACTCCCATTTTTTTTTTACAATTCCCAAGAAAAACGGAGATTGGAAATCCCTCCTCGATCTCAAATACGTAAACAAGTTTGTGACACAAAAATGTTTTTCCATGGAGACACTGTGGTCGATTACTGAAGCTTTACTTCTGGGAGCCTTCATGACACCCGTAGATCTCAGAGAGGCCCACCTGCACATTCCTATTCACAAAGAACACAGCAAGTTTTTCAGATTTTCATACCTAAATCACCACTTCCAATTCAGAACTCTCACGTCCGGTCTAGACTCAGCCTCACGGGTGTTCTCTAAAGTGCTAATGACACTGGTGGTACTGGCTCGGAGACAGGGAATCCAGATTTAACCATAACTGGATGACAATCTGATCTGCTCTCCAGCCAAAGAACAAGCAGTCCAACATACCAACAAGGTCATCCAGATTCTGGAAGCCCTTGGCTACCTATTGAACAGAGAGAAAAGTTCTGTCACCTCAACTCAGAGACTACAACATCTAGGGGTGGTCATCAACAGAGAGAACAGGCTTTTCCTCCTGGAGGAAAAGATCAACAAGATATTAGGCTTGGCCAAGACCACGATCAAGGCCAGACAGACACAGTTAATACCTCTGACCCGACTCCTAAGCCTCATGATAGTGTCAGTACCATGGGCCTGCTTTCACTCCAGGCCACTGCAGTGGTTCCTTTGAGCTTTATCAGCAGGCGATCCTAACGAAGAGGGACAAGAGTGTGATGCTAACCTCATTGGACAAGCAAAGACTGACCTGGTGTACCAACAGCTTGAACAGAGGCCAGGCATACTTTCACAACCCTCCAGTGCAGAGCTTTACAGACGCCAGCATGGTCAGCTGAGGAGTCTAAACATGAATATATTGGAGCTAAGGGCTGTCAAGAGGGTTCTACTGGAATTTCAATTGTCAGTGTAGAGTCAACACATCCTCATTAGGACAGACAATATATCGACAAAAGTTTGCATCAACAAACAAGGTGGATCCAGGTCCACTGCCCTACTTCGGGAAGCCAAAGGGATCCTATCTTGGGCAGAAGCCCACCTGCTGTTAATTTATGCAGAGCGCATCCAGGGCTCACTCAGCATACAGACGGATTGGCTAAACTCACAATCTGTAGACAAAAACGAGTGGATACTCAAAAGGGAGACCTTTCTACAGATTGTGGACAGATTCGGAGTCCCGAAGGTGGATCTATTCACCTCGGCTTCAAATAATCAACTGCCATGGTTCTTTTCCAGGTATCACCGCCCAGGGGCAGCACAAGTGGATGTGCTGATGTCACCTGGGCCTTGAGGGCTGCTGTATGCTTTTCCACCGTTACTGGTAATTCTGAAGGAAAGTACGTCAAGAGCAGGCACTAGTCATCTTTGTGGCCCCAGAATGGTCTCGCAGACCGTGGTTTCCATCACTGATGGAGTTAACAGTACAGGAGCTGTGGCACATTCCTGAATGCCTGAATATGCTACAACAAGGCCCGGTATGGCATCCAGACATGCAATGGCTGGGTCTGACCGCATGGCTATTGAAAGGAACAGGTTGCTAGACCTAGGTCACGATTCAGATGTCGCTGACACCATTTTAGCCTCGAGAAAGCTATCTACTAGGAGGTTATACAACTTGTCATGGAAGGCATTCTTAAGATGGTGCCTATGCAAACATGTTTACCTGTTAAACCCTGGTGTAGACAAATGTGTTAGCCTTTCTACAGCATGGAGTGCATCAAAAATGTTGGCCCATTCACCTTGTGCAGACAAGCTGCGGCCATAGTGACAGTAGTTCCCCAGACGGATTATTATCCTCTGACAAAACGTCTGGACATTAATTCTTTCTTCAAAGGGGTAACTCAGATTAGTCCTTCTTCTGGCCACAGGTTTTCAACCTGGAGATTACACATTGTATTAATAGCACTGACCTCAGCTCCTTTCAGACCTTTGAGAGAGGTCTCAAGTGTATGAAAATTCTGTTCCTGATGGCAGTGACTATAGCCTGTAGGGTCTCTGAACTTGGGGCTCTCTCTGCAAGGAAGGGCTTTGCATTTTCCTTATAGATAGGCAGGTTCTACGACCGGACCCCACCTTTGTCCCAAAGGTAAATTCTGTGTTCCACAGAGAACAAGAAATTCAGTTACGGTAATTCTGTCCACATCCAAAGCATGGCAAGGAAAAAACCATGGCATACATGACTAGACCTTAGACATGTGCTTTGCATTTATATTAGATTCACAGAGGCAATTAGGAAAACAGACTTCCTATTCATATCCCTGGGAAGAAAATGTCAAAGGAAGAAATCAGTTACAACATCAGACAATGCATCATACAGGCATACAAGGCCAACAATTTGCAGTACCTACTGGCATCACTGCACACTCAATCCGTAGCACAACCACCTCCACCGTCTTTGATCATCAGGTGTTGGTAGAGGAGATATGCAGAGTGGCTACCTGGTTGTCCATTTCAACATTTGTCAAACATTACAAGTTGAATTCCTTCTCTTCAGCCAATGCAACCTTTGGGAGAAGAATATTGCAACTAGTGCTGGATGAGGATTATTTCCTACTCGGACAGAGGGACACTGCTCTTGGACATCAATCAATCATCATTTATTGCGGTCAAAAGACCAATTCAGCGCAGACTTTAAAGCTCGACAACATTCAGTTTTCCCACCCTCACATAAAATGTACGAATCCAGTAATGTTTAAAATTCACACACTACGTAACCAACAAGCAGATATGAGTCCTAAAAGTAAACTAACGAATAATCTCATATGTCCCCATCCTGCTCTTGGGTAAAAGTATGGCTCAGTTTGGCCTTCCTAGTGATACACACCAGTCTGCAAAAACTGGCGCTCTTGGACATCCCAACTATCAAGATGCCCTCTTCCTCAGAGTGAGGACAGAACCTTGGACCTTGAGGGTTCCTTCTGTTCTCAGATAAGGAGGGCATCTTGCCTGAAGGTCAAGGAGAGAAATAAGAAATTCAGACTGGGTGGCGAACGTGCACCAACGTGACAGCAATTCTCCTTCGGGTGGTTATCAATAGTGCAGACAAGTGGCCAAGGAGACGAACCAGATCTCTCTACCAAAAAAGGGGGGGCAACCTTCCTTTTAACGTTCTAACACTTGAGTGTTTTCGTTGTAACAGTTTTTACCTGTTTGTGTTGCTGTTATGTGTTTTTTCCCATTTCTTCCTTCCTGTCTTCTCCTGTTTATCTTGGGGAAAGTGTTTAAACTGAGGAGGAGATTCTCACCTGGGAGACAGGAAGAGGAAGTTTAGTCTTGCCTCCCTGAGCAGCCAGTGGGAATCACCCAACTATCAAGATGCCATCCTTACTTCAGAGCAGAAGGGAACCCTCATGGTAAGTGTCGAAGTTCCGTTCTGTAACCAGAACACCAAAATTTTACCAGGGGACTGAAAGTGTGTATATGTGGACGTAAACATTGTGTGAATATACCACTTTCATCCCCCCCTTTAAATGACTTCCAGAGCAAGGAAGATAATCAGTCTGTTGTAGCTAATATGTTAAGGAATGTACTCTTAAAGTTTAGAGTTAAGGATGCATGCATAGTAGGTGGAAAAATACTTTATGTAAAAGTTTCCATCCTTGTGGTGTATTAGGATGTGGGTTGTTCACAAGTGTTTTTTGGCCTGATTTGTCGTGTCAGTTTTTAAATTTCATATTTGTTAGCTTTTTCTTCTCTCTTACTAGGAATAGTAAAAGGCAAGACAAAAGTTTATGCTGTGGGTGCTCCTTTGAACTCCTTGCCTGTGAAGGTTTGATCTAAAATAACAAAGTTACTAAAATGTGGTAGTCATTATAGCAGGGCTTGACAAATCCCAGGTGCCCGATAGCCTTGGCACCTAGGAATTTCATTATGGTGCCTAGTATTCTCAGCAATGATTTTACTGTGACAGCAACCCATGTTACCCCCATATTTATATGAGGGCCAGCGTGGTATAGTGGTTAAAAGTGTTGGACTGGTATCTGGGAGACCTGAGTTTGAATACCAACTCTGCCATGGAAGCTCACTGGCTGACCTTAGGCCAGTTACACAGTCAGCCTAACCAACAGGGTTGTTGTGAGGATAAAATGGAAGAGAGGATAATGATGTAAGCAGCTTTGGGTCCCCCACGGGGGAGAAAGATAGGGTATAAATGAAGTAAATAAAATTAGAAATAAATTTATTGATATATCTTTGTGAGGGCGATCTAGCTGCGACATCTGTCACCCCATTGATCGCCAGGTTTGATTCGGCTGATCTGGCTGGCTAGGCGGGTGTCCCCTACCTCCCTCAGCGCTCCATGTGCGTCCCTCCTGAAGCTGTGCATTCAGTGGAAGAGGATGACCATCCCAGATAGGAGTGTACTGTTGATACATCTTTGTGGGTTTCTCGCATCATAACCTGAATACAATTACTAGAAACCGTGAAGCATTAACTAGTAGATTTTGTGGTAGCAGTGTTTGGAAAATATGTTAATTAAAATACAAAACCCTGAAGGCTGAAAAATAATTCTGCCGACTACAATTTTTGGCTGATTTCTAGAGCAGAAGAAAATTAGTCAAGGCCCGCATTACCGAAAAGTTCTTGTGACATACCCATCTAAAATTAATCTACGCAAGAGTTTGGTTTTAATACCCCGTTTTCCTCTACCCTTAGGAGTCTCAAAGTGGCTTACAATCTCATTCCCTTCCCCTCCCCCCTACAGACACCTTGTGAGATAGGTGGGGCTGAGACAGTTTGGAGAGAACTGTGACTAGCCCAAGGTCACCCAGCAGGCTTCGTGTGTACTAGTGGGGAAACAAACTTGGTTCACCAGATTAGAGTCCTCTGCTCATGTGGAAGACTGGGGAATTGCTGGAGTATCATTTGTGGTTCTAGGCATTGTAGTTCAGTGAGGATTGGCAAAAAAATTCAGAAGAGGAGAGCTGCATACTTGATCTAAGTATGAAAGGGTACCCATAGCCATGTTCTGCAAAAAGGTGCACAATAAGTTTATCGGGTGCGGGTGGAAGACTGTCTCAAAGACAAAGGGATACTTCAGATGTCATAGTAGACTTAATGCAACCCAGCCCTTGCTAGGAGATACCTTATAGGTCAGCAGGATTGAGAACATCAGAGTTTGGAATGGAGAGTTTCTCTCGGGATGCATGGCCCACTTGCCCCTCCATACTATATCATACCATTTCTGTTAAGGCTCACTTTTAACTTGCATGGTGTTGGTCCCACTCCATCTATAGGTCTCTAGTCCTTACTGAATCTTTTTAAAGAGTTTAATGTTTTGGTGTGCAGCTTCTCTTTGAGTTTTCATGAATTCTTATACAAACGAAGAGGGCCTTGTACAACAGAGAGTGTGGTAAGCAGGGCTGATAATACAGTATCCCAGAGTGAATGTGAGATGTCAGAATTAATCGTTTGGAATTGGCAATGAGGATGGAGGCTTAATGGGCCATGGAGATGTTTTTCGCTGCCCCCTAGGGAGGGTCCAGGCAGGGCAGCATGGAGCATTCAGGCTTGTGCTGCTAATAAGATTAAAATTGAAAAATTAATCATAACATCTCATTCACCTTGACTGTGAATGCTCAAAAGCCTGAGAATTGTGATTGCAGTGGAAGTCTGTTTGCTTTAGTGCAGTAGACCTGAAAAAGGCATTTGTTCTTGGAGTAGGGCAGATTGTCTTCTGAGCTTGTGCACTCACCCCTTGCCATTGGTTTGAGCTGCTGTGATGTCATGGAACATTCATACAAATCCTTGTTGGTGAGGGAGGATTAGAATATTGAGTCATGCTAATGTAAGGGGGAAACACGGGCTATGTATAAACTTGTTGAGGCCCAGGGGCAGGAGAAACTTAACTTGCTTTCTTCCCTAAAACTGAAGGCCATGAAATTGATTGCTGGGCTCTTCCCACTATTTCAGAGAGGCAGGAAGTTGATTTGTGGTTTCCTGATCCATCCTAAGTTGATGCCTTCATCATTTAGTTCTTTTCCTGTCTCAACGGTGAGTATATTGGATAAGAGAGCTCTGCATATTTTATTACCTCAGAGCTCTCTGATTGCTTTTTCCCTTCCTTTCCTTTTTTCATGCCTACCCTATTTGTCATTCATAGAATCATAGAGTTGGAAGGTACCACCAGGGTCATCTAGTCCAACCCCATACACAATGCAGGAAATTCACCACTACCTCCCCCACACACACCCAGTGACCAGAAGATGGCCAAGATGTCCTCCCTCTCATGAACTGCCTAAATTCATAGAATCAGCATTGCTGACAGAGGCCATCTAGCCTCTGCTTAAAAACCTCCAGGGAAGGAGCACTTACCACCTCCTGAGGAAGCCTGTTCCACTGAGGAACTGCTCTGACGGTTAGAAACTTCTTCCTAATGCCTAGACGGAAACTTTTGTGATTTAATTTTAACCTGTTGGTTCTGGTCCGACCTCCTGGGGCGACAGAAAACAATTCAGCACCATCCTCTATGTGACAGCCCTTCAAGTACTTGAAGATGGTTATCATATCCCCTCTCAGTCTTCTCTTCAGGATAAATATACCCAGCTCCTTCAACCTTTCCTCATAGGCCTTGGTCTCCAGACCCCTCACCATCTTCGTTGCTCTCCTCTGGACACGTTCCAGCTTGTCAACATCTTTGTTAAATTGTGGTGCCCAAAACTGAACACAATACTCCAGCTGAGGTCTAACCAGAGCAGAGTAAAGCGATACCATCACTGCATGTGATCCGGACACTATACTTCTGTTTATGCAGCACAAGATCGCTTTTGCCTTTTTAGCTACCTCATCACACTGCTGACTCATGTTCAGTGTTTGGTCTACTAAGACCCCAAGATCCTTTTCGCACACACTACTACTAAGACAAGTCTCCCCCATCCTATAATTATGCATTTGATTTTTCCTACCTAAATGCAGAACTTTACATTTATCTCTTTTGAAATGCATTTTATTAGTTTTAGCCCAATTCTCCAGCTTGTCAACATCATCCTGTATCCGCGCTCTGTCTTCTACCATATTTACTACCCCTCCCAATTTAGTATCATCCGCAAATTTAATAAGCATCCCCTCTATTCCTTCATCCAAATCATTTATAGAGATGTTGAACAACACAGGGCCCAGGCCAGATCCCTGAGGCACTCCACTAGTCACTCTTCTCCAAGTGGATGAGGAAACATTAACAAGCACTCTTTGTGTGTGATCTGTCAACCAGTTACAGATCCACCCAACAGGATCTAAATCACATTTTCCCAATTTGTCAACAAGAATATTATGGGGAACCTTATCAAAAGCCTTACTGAAATCTAAATAAAGTATGTCTACAGCATTCCCTGATCCAGCAAGGTAGTAACTTTCTCAAAAAAGAAGATAAGATTAGTCTGACATGACTTGTTCTTGAGAAACCTGTGCTGGCTCTTAATAATCAGATCCATCCTTTCTAAATGCTCAAGGACTGACTGTTTGATGATTTGTTCAAAAACGTTTCCCGGTATAGAAGTCAAGCTGATGGGTTGGTAGTTACCCGGATCCTCCTTTTTCCCCTTGAAGATGGGGACAACATTTGCCCGCCTCCAGTCTTCTGGCACCTCAATTGTTCTCCAAGAATTCTCAAAAATAATGGACAGAGGCTCAGAAATTACATCTACTAGTTCTTTAAGTACCCTTGGATGCAATTCATCTGGCCCAGAGGATTTAATTTAAAGAAACTAGGTGTTTGTGCACTACCCCAATGCCAATCCTCGTCTGCAAGTCCCTTCCCTCATCATGGGTTCTGTTTATGCCATGTTGAGCACCGCTTCCCTCACAAGAAAAGACTGAGGAAAAGTAGGAATTGAGGAGTTCTGCTCTCTCTTCATCTCCTGTTACAATTTCACTTTCCGGTCCCCACCATGGGCTTATCTTGTCCTTGTTCTTACTCTGTACATAGGAAAAGAACCCTTTTTTGTTGTGTTTAGCATCTCTCGCTAGCCTAAGCTCATACTGAGCTTTAGCTTTCCTAACACTCTCCCTACAAGCACTAGTTATTTGTTTATATTCCTCTTTGGTTAAAAGGCCCTGTTTCAAAAAAATTGCTTCTCTGTTATCTCTGTCCTGTCCCATTTCTTCTCCTGCCAACTTTTGCAACGCACAGGAGGCAGCTGGAAGCTAGTACTGCAGAGGTGAATTGGAATGGACTCTCTGCTCCTAACCCTCTGACCAAGAATTGAAGAGTTAGAGGATTTACCTGCAGAAATTCATATATGGATTAAATGCTTTGTGGCGAGGGACATGGGACAAAATAATACAGAAACTGCCAGGAAATAAATGACACGGATCTCCTAGTCAAAGTCTTCTACCCACTGTAGCCAGAAAAAAGCAACATCTTAAGAGTCAGGTAGCCCTCTCCCTGTGACTCCTGGCCCATTAAAGAGAGCCAGCATGGTGTAGTGGTTAAGAGTGGTGGACTCTAATCTGGAGAACCGGGTTGGTTTTCCCGCTCTTCCACATGAAGCCAGCTGGGTGATGTTTGGTTCGTCACAGTCTTCCCAGAACTCTCTCAGCCCCATCTACCTCACAAGGTGTCTGTTGTGAGAAGAGGAAGGGAAGAAGATTGTAAGCCAGTTTGATTCTCATTTTTTTCAGTAGAGAGTCAACATATAAAAGCCAACTCTTCTCCCCCACCCCAGGAATGCCAAGCAACTAGGCTGTATTTACCCCACACACCATCTATAGGTTAAACTCAGGTTGGTTGACTTAGAGCAGGATTCAGACAGGGAAGAAGAGGGAATGTCTTACGAGGAGCTTCTTTGTCAGGAAAACCAAAGCAGAAGGTTTCTTAATTATTGGAGGAATCACTGCCTCTTTTGTAAGTGTGGGGAAAGAGATACTGGTAATCGTACCTAGTAGACTACCTATTTTTTCACAGCAGACTTTAACCAGCCAGGAGGTGTTGCAATCTAATCTACATGTGATGGTTTTCACAACACCCAGAAGCCTTTCAGTGTTGTTGAGGAAGAGTAGGTAGACAGAATCCATGAAATTGGGATTAGACAGAACTTGGTATTCCTCTGCTATTGAATCTGTCAATTGTTCTTCAACTCAGAATGTATCTGAGAGAAGTTAGCAGCAAAGAAACGTGCAAAATTCTCACAGTTCAAACCTAATTTACTATTGCTGTGGGACTCCACCATCGGAACTGTTGGGAGACCAAACCACTCTAAATATTTTTTTTCTGACTGCGATTTCGCACATGTACCAATAGCAGAGAACCTTTGCCACTATAACCGCCATGTCATAGACCTTCAAATGGGCCCTCTGGCATGCTCTCAGGAAAACCATCATTGCTCTAATCTTTCTCAAGGACCGTTGGCTCCAAGGTGACAGAGAAGGGGAGAGTACATGGGGCAGCATGATTGTTTTCATGGACACTGGTATTTCAGGTCCCAGAGTCAGCATGCAGATTCCCCAAATCCCTCAGAGCATTCTGTGGTTTAGCAGAGAGTTGCTTTCTATCCTGGAAGAATAACAAATGGGACTTAAGTTCTCTCTCATTTAGGGAGGAAAACTTTATTTCTTGTGTTCTTGAGGGAGAAATGATGAGAATGTTTGTTTAGCTTTGCAAGGCTCCGCTTTGCTTCACTTTGGACTTGCAATCACTTTTGTCTGGCTATTGTTACTTTGCTTACCTTCAGTGCAAGACTGTCAGATAATGCATGTAAAATGATGTTGGACCCAGTGATGTTTGAATATGCTTGGTGCCATTACTGACACACATGAGATTTTTTTGTGAAAGAAAATTAAAACCAACTCTAACTTGATGTGAGTGGGGAAATGCTTGACTATGAAGCACTGGGAATGAAAAATACGAGTTGGCTGGCAGCATAGGCAAACTGCAGATGGGTATTTTCTGAAATTCTCTTGTTCTATGATGAACACAAATGATGAACACGGAAATATAACTTGTCATGAATACTAAGTTGCTGGTCTGCTTTCAGTGTTTTGTGGGCATATGCAGTTTGAATTTAGTTTTGAATCTGGTTGAGGATGTCAACCCAAAATCAGAAATACAGAAGCAAATTTTCTATTTTGATTTTTGAGATCACCACCCAGTGAGAAGATGGTAGAACTGATACTTAAGCTTAGTAAATCCAGGCCTGAGGTTCTTTGAATGACCTATACAACCATCAGTTCACAAATTTAGTTGCTCTGCTTGCCACGATGAAGGGTTTCTTGTCCCTCTGCCACATGTGATGAGTGGTCCCCCCAATATGTTGACCTGCACACTCCTTTCTCATCTCTTTCTGGTAGCAGCTGGGCTGAGCACATGAACCTCTCTCTGCATGTTCTCCACTTCTGAGTACAATCAGCACTGAATGGTATTCTGCATGATGTGTTCCTACATGAGGGCATTTCTACCTCTACCAGCTCATGTTGATTGGATGCCATGATGTGAGCAGTAGCTCACATGCTGAGAAGGACTTGGCAAGGAGGGGGAGACTTGTGTCTGTCACTGCTGATGCTGGGGTTGTAAGGAACAAGAAGTAATAGCAATGGTTTCCCAAAGACTAGTGGACAGAGGGAGGAGGAGGGAGCAACTTTAAAGCCCTCACACGTAAGTATCAAGCTCTGGAGGAATCCACATTGTTGGTTTTTTAGAAAAATTAGTGTTGGATGTAAAGTGTCATCTGATTTTAGCTTGTTCATTTTGACTTAGTTTCAATAGCTCATGTTAGGACTTAAAACTAACCCCAACAAATACTTGAACCGTAATATTTGATTCAAGGGGGAAAACCCAAATCAAGTGTGATTTGAAATGTTCAAATAAATTCAAAGATTTATGTAAAAGTTATGTTTATTGTAATAGTACTTGTAAAATTTTCCTTATTTCCTTAAATGTTTTTTCCTTGTGTTTGTTTAACTTTAAGAAAATTTAAACTGAAAACAGTTGACATACTAATTTTAGCATACCCCCAAAAAAACTGTGCATAGGGAGGCGTAACGCAGAGAAGGCTATGACCAGGGGTAGTCACTCATCTGACTTCTGATAGTGAGGTTGCCAAGAATAGGGTCTCTATGGGAGGTACTATTCTCAGCCAGTCTGACATGGGAGCCAAAATGACACTATAAGGTTGCTGGCAATTATATTTTTTAATCACTGCTCTCCCCACATTGAATTTTCAATTTTTTCTTCTACCAGATGTTGATTGGCAGCTTCTGAGCCAAGCGGATTCATCAGTCAACTTTTAGTTGGCTTATGAGCTTACCTTCCCTGCTCTCCCCCTCTTCCCTTTTCTGGCTTGCAGTGAATGTTCAGAGATGAGAGGGAGGGCATCTTGGCCATCTTCTGAGCATGGAGTAGGGGTCACTGGGGGTGTGGTGGGGGAGGTAGTTGTGAATTTCCAGCATTGTGCAGGGGGTTGGACTAGATGATCCTGGTGGTCCCTTCCTATTCTATTATTCTATACCCTAGCCAGTCATGAGGCCGTAGTCATAACAGATTGCAGACAGTTATAGTACGCGCACACACACCCCAAGCTAGAAACAGCAAAGTGCCAGTTTTGCAGCATTTGCTGACATAGCAAGATCACCAGACAAGGAAGTGGCACCTCCATTAGGCATGATAATCTCTCCTCATTTGAAGGGGGAAGGTTAGGCATAGGGAGCCCTCTGGGACCATGTTGGCTGTGCAGGGTAACTTTCCTCTCATATGGTGGATCTATGGTTACTGTTCCACATCAGTTCAACAATACTTACAGATCTGACCAGATGTTATGACTGCCACATTTTTTGTTGGTTTCGTGATTGATTGTGCCTTGGAACACTAGAATGATTACCCAGTCAGTATGAGGGGTAGATAAAGACACCCATAATTACTTTTTCTTGACTTGCTGAATCCCTGCTTTTCCCCCATCTCAAGATCGCTCTTAAGAGTTATGGCCAAAGAGACCAGTGCCATGTGTGTACAAAATTAATGGGTGGGGGTTGTGTAAAGAGCTGCTTCCTCTTAGGTTTCCAGCTGGACACTCCCCTTTTGTTATACAGAGCCATGCCAAGCCAGTTCGTCCTTCCGTACCCTTTCTGTAGAGTTTAGTTACAGGGATAATTGTATCCCAGTGATTCTTCCAATCCAGTATCTTTCTGAAAATCACACTATATTTATGTTTTCATTTACTACTAAGTACCTGAGCTTCCCCTTCTGAACAATTATTGATGAGTGTAACAGTATCATTCCTAAATTATGCTTCCTGGGTCTGTAGGCCCTCCCCCTAGACAGCTCAAAAACTACTCCACAACTAAATAAATAAATATTTCACACTAAACCCCAACACTTGGGCTCCATTGCACTTCAAGTGGAGCTGTTTTCTTAGGTACAGATGTGGCTTGTCCCAAAAGGTCTCCAGAACCGAATGCATCTCAGCCTTCCCAACATCATCTTCATGCTTACCCACTGATAACCCTCAATTCTGTCTCCTTAACTGGCCCTACATGTGGAACAGAGGTTGTATTTCTGAAAATTCTACTTTGGAGCATTTTCAAAGTCCCTTATCTAGCAAGCAAGATCTTTTTTTTTCTCCCACAGCCACACAATTACATTTCTTAATACTGTTGATCCCAACATGCATCATGACCACCAGTTATCCACCAGATATCTACACAGCCGATAATATCCAAAATCTTAACATCAGGCAGCATGCAGTCAATATGTCAATTACAAACCCATCTCTATGTGTTCTTACTAAATCATAACCTACCAAAAAGCTTCTTGTTCTGATCAATACCATGGGAAAGGGAAGAAAAATCCTTTGTAGTCCTTATATTGCCTAGCCATTTTGAGTTATTTCTACTGCATTAGTTTCCCAGTTAGAATCTCCAATATATTATACCTCCTGACTCACTAGGTGGCCTCCACAAATCATGTCATATTAGGATTTAATGCACATTTGGCCTTGCAAGAAAACACTTACCTTGACTTGTCTAGTAACAGTGAGACATGTTCTTGAGAACAGCTTAGTCATATTCTAGGCTTTCCCGTTTCTAATAATCTTTACTACTAGTATGCCAGGAAGAACTTTTAACCAGTTTAGTCAAGGTAAAGCTGGGGAGATGTCAACTTCCTTGGTTAGCTATGCATACAGGTGAGTGAATATTTTATATTCCTAGATGCTAGTATCAGATTTTTAGTTAATGAAGGTTTTTATGTAGATCCTTCTTAGGTAGTAGAGCCTCAAGGTACTATGGAAACAGGTAAGAGTGGCATCATCAAGGCCATACACAGTAGCACTAACTTGGGAAGTGGGAAAATGTATGTGAAGAGAACACCACTTTTATCTTTGGTTCTTATTTGACAGCGGCAGAGGAGACATTGTGAAGAACTTTCTGTCTGTAGAAATTTTGAAGTACACCATGGCAGAAAACAATAAACCAAACCAAAATCCCTTACCTCTTTAATTTTTTGCTAGTGCATACAATAAGGACAGCTTTTAAATATTGCTTTTCCTGTGGGTGACAATTGCTAACAACCTATGAGCACAGTAATTGCCTGCTCAGGGGAGAATGTAATATTAAATTCAGCAAGCAAAGTATAGGAACCTCTCTGTGGGAACAAGTCCTTCAAACCAATGGCTCTTCCCTATTCATCTGCCACATTATTGTCTGCCTTGGTAACATTCAGGCTCTCTGACAAGTCGAAAAAGGCCAAGGCTGGACATGAGAATAGCACTCCTTATTTTAAACATGACCTTAAGCCAGGGGTGGGAAACCTCCGGCCCGCAGGCCGTTAAAGGCCCACAACATCATTTGCTGCAGCCCGCAGAAGCCGCCGCCCTTGCAGGTGGGAAGGCTTCAGCCCGGTTGTGCCGGGCTGCGTGCGTGGCCATGTGTGTGTGCGGGGGAGGCGAGAATTCAGCCCAGTCGCGCCGGGCTGCATGTGCGGCCGGGTGTATGTGGGGGGGAAGGCTTTTCTCTCTTCTTTTTTTCTGTCACTCTCCCTTTCTTTCTCTCCCTCTTTCTCCCTCTTTTTCTGTCTCTTTCTCTGTCTTCCTCCGTCCTTTTCTTTCCCTCCGTCCTTTTCTTCCTTCCCCTCCCTCCGTTTTTCTCCCTTTCTCTCTGTATTTTCCCTCCCTCCCTCCCCTGCAGATCGACTGTGGGCTGCAAGCTGCGCTCCCCTGGCACCTCTGTTGCCAGGGCCCACCGCTGGCTGCCCTCCCGCCTGGGAGGAGGGGGAGGACCGGGGGAAGCAGAGGCACCCTCCAAGCCTTCTCTGCATAGCCTCTCATAGGGTTGCCAACCTCCAGGTGGTGGAGAAAACAAAGGCTCTGTGCTGTAGAAGTATTGGAGAACCAAAACAGCACAGAAACAATATATGCAATGCTTAATTTTATAAGTGAATAAAGTGCAAAAGTGACAATAAATATATACAATATAATACAACAAGATACAGGTGACTTACCTGTATCTTGTTGTATTATATTGTATATATTGTCACTTTTGCACTTTATTCACTTATAAAATTAAGCATTGCATATATTGTTTCTGTGCTGTTTTGGTTCTCCAACCTCCAGGTGGTGGCTGGAGATCTCCTGCTATTACAACTGATCTCCAGCCAATAGAGATCAGTTCCCCTGAAGAAAATGACTGCTTTGGCCATTGGGCTATATGGCTATGCAGCGTTCCTCCCCAAACCCTGCCTTCCTCGGGCTCCACCTCAAAAACCTCCCGCTGGTGGCGAAGAGGACCTGGCAACGCTAGCCTCTCCCCTCTCCCCCCCGCCCCGCCGGGAGATCTACGCCCGGTATGGCCCCCGAACGATGTTATAAATATGCAAATGGCCCTTGGCAGAAAAAAGGTTCCCCACCCCTGCCTTAAGCAAAGCAAGCAGTCTTATGTTTTAACTTCTGATCTGAAGAAGGAGATATGGGTAAGGTTTCTACATTGGCATTGACTGCTGTGCCTGACCCATTGTAAGCTCTAGCCCTGATGCGAACCCATAAACAGATTTCAGCAGACGGCAAATCCACGAAAGCAGTTTTATTGGTTAGAATCGACAGGTTTCAGAAGCCATATTCAAAAGGACACTAGTAAGGGGCAAAGGCAAGGTGCATAGTATACATGGAAAAGCAAAAGGAGATAACTGGTAACCTAGGCAACCCCCCCTTCCAGAGGCAGGAAGGAGCACTTGGCGATTCCCACAGTATGGGATTCTGTGAAGACTAAACACGGGGCACAGACTGGCCTTGGACAGAACAGCACAACAGCACCTGGGAGCAGCACAATCGCACTACTGCATACCATCTTCATGGCTTGCTCCTGACATTCTGCCCCCCTAAAGGCCCCCCCTCACCCTCCCACCGTGGGCTTGTGAGGGTAGGCTGCATGAAATTCTTGTACTAAGCGGGGGGCGGAAACATCACAGGCGCGCACCCATTCATCCTGGGGGGGGCTAAAATGTTTCCAGCTGATCAGGTACTGAAGGGCACCGTAGCGAATGCGAGAATCCAGTATTTTAGCCACCTCAAAATGTTCCTCCCCCCCCCCCACCATTTCAGGCATTTCGGGTTGTGGTTCAGGATGCCATTTTTGGGAAGGAACAAACAGTTTTAAAAGACTGACATGGAACACAGGATGGATTCTCCGTAGGGACTTGGGCAAGGAGTGTTCCACAGCCACTGGATTAATAATCCGGGAAATGGGGAACGGACCTACGTACTTGGCACTGAGTTTATCACACGGGCGGGTGGATTGTAGGTTCTTGGTGGACAAATAGACAAGATCCCCCACTTTGCATTCCATGCTGGGGGAGCGATGTTTGTCAGCCTGAGCCTTGTAACACCTCTCGAACCAAGGCAACGTGCTCACCCATGGTTTTAGAGTAAATGAGAATATCATCGAAATAGACCACCACTCCTTTGAACAGTAGATCATGGAGGATCTCATTAATGAGTTGCATGAAGACCCCCGGGGCCCATTTTAATCCAAAAGGCATTACCATAAATTCGAACATTCCAAAGCAACTAGAAAAGGCAGTCAGAGATTCATCCCCCTCCCGGATTCTGACTCTAATAAGCCTCGACTAAGTCCAATTTGTTGAAAATGTGTCCCTCCTTCAACTGTCCCAAGAGATCAGAAATGAGGGGGATAGGATAAGCATTCGTTTGAGTAACAGCATTGAGGAACTTTACATTTGTCTTTGTTGAAGTGCATTTTATTAGTTCTAGCCCACTTCTCCAGCCAGATGTTCAGAGGTGGTTTGACATGGCCTGCCTCTGTGTCATGACCCCGGTGTTCCTTGGAGATCTCCCATCCAAATACTTGCCAGGGTCAAGGCTGAGATGTGTGTGACTGGCCCAGGGTCACCTAGCAAGCTTCTCAGATCCCAGTCTGACACCGTAACCACTACACAACACTGGCTCTCATTCCTTCCCTATAGAGATCTTCTTTGTTGAAATTTGTCACCTAGACGATGGATTGGATCCAGCACAACATTTCTGCTTGAGCTATTGAGCAAGTGGAAACGCAAGAAAAAAGATCAAAGTAGCTGCTATACACATTTTGGGTGTTGCTCTTCTGGTTTTAATTATTTTTTGCATTGCCCTGGTCTGTTTATTAGGTGTTGACATTGCCCTGTCTACTTAAAGGAAAGGTAAGGTAAAGGTCCCCTGTGCAAGCACCGGGTCATTCCTGACCCATGGGGTGACATCACATCCCGACGTTTACTAGGCAGACTTTTGTTTACGGGGTGGTTTGCCAGTGCCTTCCCCAGTCATCTTCTCTTTACCCCCAGCAAGCTGGGTACTCATTTTACTGACCTGGGAAGGATGGAAGGCTGAGTCAACCTTGAGCCTGCTACCTGAAACCAACTTCCATTGGGATCGAACTCAGGTCGTAAGCAGATCTTGGACTGCAGTACTGCAGCTTACCACTCTGCGCCATGGGGCTTCTGCTTTCTGCTGCTGGTGAACAATAAGGTTTTTATTGACATACTGCTAATTTTTCTTCAGTTTGGGACATTGAAGATGGTTAATGTTTTTGCCACTGTAAAAACAAGCCTTGGGTTGAATAATCCTTGTTCCCTCCTCGCTTCACCTGTGGCAAGTAATGTAGTTATTTCTAGATTTGTGGGAAACATCTGAACTGGCATTCTTGTTTTCTACATACCCTAATAACTGGGATTTCAAACTGATTTTAGGAACATTCTGTACTATCCTGTAGGAATCCCTTTCCAAAAATCCATGCTTGTTGGCAAAGCAGGGGCAGAATTATGCCATTGGTATTTACTCAGGCTTGTGTGTTTACATGTCTTTGATCTTACCTCGAGAATTTCCACTGGCTACAGAAGGCTGTCCAATGTCAGATTGGGGGGGAAAAGCACAAAAGGAAGCAACGGTGATGTTTTAAATCAGTCAATACTATTTTTTAGGTTTTTTTAGAAGTGTTTTCCTCTAAAAACAGCACTTGTCCTGTCTTTAGGGATCCATCATAGCAACAATTAGTGGAGAGGTATGATGGAGTCACATTTGCTCTTGTACAAAGCAACTCAAAATATCTGACATGACGTATCATCTACAAATACAGACAATGAACTGTAAAAGAAGACAATGCAGTATGAGCAGGATAATACATACAATAAACAGTGGAATAATCTTATTCCCTTTATAAAAGTGCCCCCTTTTATGCTACAGCTCTATTGCTGTTGTAAAAATGTTCCCCCCCCGATCAGTTCTGTTTTACGCAGTCTGCAGAATGAAAGAAGTATGGGAGCCTTTGTGACCACCTCAGACGTGCCATTCCACAGTGTGGGAGCCACAACAGAATTGCACGTGTGGCCGGCTGTCAGTCTTACTCAGTTGCAGGATGGTACCATCAGAAAGCTTTGCTTAGATGAGATTCTGTAAGTATGAGGGTCCAAGGTCATGGAGGGCTTTGCATGTGATAACCAGAACCTTGAATTGAACCCATTAACTGATAAGGTAACCAATGGAGAGACTGCAGAATGGATGTAATATGCATATTCTGCCTAGCTCCCAGTAGTAATCAAGTTGTGTCATTTTGTACCAAATGGGGTTTCCAACTTTCCATGGGGCTGACCTTGAAGTCGAGTGTACTACAGTAGTCTTGAGGTTACCATGGGATGGATCCACATGGCTAGATTAGCAAACTCAAGGAAGGGGAGCCAACGTCTGGGCTAAATGAAGATGGAAGAAAGTGTTATTTGCAACTGCATCAACTTCTCCAGTAATAATGCTAGGTCCAGGGCAACCCCTATGCTCTTAATTGAGTCAGAGAGGGACACCTGAACCCCATTAAACATGGGAAGCAAAATGTCCATCAAGACTTTCGAATTAGCATTACCAGAGTCTTGTCAGGATTCAGTTTCAGACTTTACACTCTTACTCATTTGACCACAACTGTCAGGCAGTGGCTGAAGACCTCTATCACAGGACCAGGTGATTTGGATAAAAAAATGTAGAGCTGGGTGTCATCAGCATATTGATGACACCCAACTCCAAATCCACAGATGATTTCTCCTAAGAACGTTACATAGAGATTAAATCACATGGGGCCTTGTGGAAGTCCACAGGTGAGATCCCACACTGATGCTGTTGCTCTCTGAGTCCAGTCCATAAGGAACCGTTTAAACGACTCCAAAGCACATCCTTTAGTTCCTAGTTCTCCTTTACAATGTCTTAACAAGATGGCATGGTCCACAGCGTCAAATAAATCAAGTAAGAGCAACTGTGATGGGCTTCCTCACCTCCAGGATAGAATATTTAGTACAGCAATAGGTATAAATTAGACTACCATTTTTAATCGGTATCATATTTACCATAAAATTATATTTTAAATTATGTTTTAATGTAGTATGGTATGCACTTGTTGAAAGCTGCCCTGAGGATGGGAAAGGCGAGGTATAAATCGAATAAAATAAATAAAGGACCTCAACTCTGTCCTTGTCTACTCCTGAAAACAAGACTACTCCTCCTCCCTCTCTCTCCCCTCCTCATAAGGGGGTCTGTCCTGAACCCAACCTTCCACAGGAGTTTTGATAGGACCAATTACAAGGTTTTTTGTTCTTCATTTTTCCTTGTATCTGTTTTGGGGAGGGAGGACTTCATGAATCTTCCAAATAAAGTTGGGGTATTGACCTTAACACCCTGACCTGGATGGCCCAGGCTAGCCTGATCTTGTCAGATCTCAGAACCTAAACAGGGTCAGCCCTGGTTAGTATTTCGATGGGAGACCACCAAGGAATACCAGAGTTGCTGTGCAGAGGAAGGCACTGGCAAACCACCTCTGATAGTTTCTTGCCATGAAAACCCCAAAAAGGGGTCGCCATAAGTCGGCTGCAACTTGACAGCACTTTACGCACACACACATTGACCTTAACAAGGCAATTTTGTGTTTACGCAGTCTCATTACGTACATTGAGGATCCTTTTATATGTGCGTAGATGGTGCTGTCATTTCAATCTTGATATTTCTTCTCTCCTGTTCTCACAATAGTTCTTCATGAGGGCAATTTGTTGTTCAGTTCTTGCTTTAAATCTAGGCTGAAAACTTTGTACCCATCTAGTCTGGAAATTATTGCAGTATTTGGGAACTTCCATTTCATTTCCTGGTTATTTAGTCCTGCTTGTGCTTATCTTTGGAAATTGCTTTTAATGCTACAGTTTTCCTGGGCTTTGAAGCATGTAAGCAGATGCAGATGCTTTGTACATCTGACATAAGAGATGCTTTGATAGGGAAGGAAGATGATACTAGATGGCTAGATGTAGAATTTGTAAGTGGTGCCTTAAAATTTTTCTTTGTGAATAGCAGCCACTGTTAATGAAATGAATATAGATTTTAGAGAAAAAGACTTGTAGCATTTTAAAGACTTTTATGGAACAGATTTGAGGGTCATGTCTTTTTTCTGTTCAAAGGGAAGGGATACTACTCTCAACTCTGGTTATTTAAACTCTGTATTCCTAGATGGTAAGGTCTAGCTGGCTCTGGAGCTGCTATCTCTTTGTCCTCCCCAGCTTGTGCCATTTGCATTTGTAAAGTGCCTAGTTGCTCAGGCTGTAAAACGAATCAAGCCCAAGCTGCTTTCCTTGGTGTATCAACTAACCCCATGAGATCATAGAATCATAGAGCTGGGCGGTGGAGGAGGTGTGTGAGCGGGGTTGAGTCCGGAGACGCCCGTGTGCCCGGGCGTCTCAGGACAAAGGGCAAAGCTGCTGAGAAGCCCTGGGAGCCACGGCTGACCCCCGGCCGTGGCAGCCCAGCGCAGAGCCGGCGCGCCCCGGGAGCCGGCTAGGAAGCCGCCAGCCAGCTGGGGGCGGGAGGCCCCTCCCAGCAGCTGCCCAGCTGGAGCCGGGTGCGGAGCCAGCGCGCCAGGGGAGCCGGCTTTAAAGCCGCCAGCCAGCTGGGGGGCAGGAGGCCCCTCCCAGCCGCCCAGCGCAGCGGCAGCAGGGCACAGAGCCGGGCTGCCTCGGGAGCCGCCAGCCAGCTGGGGGGCGGGCCCTCCCCCCCCAGCCGTGGGAGCCCGGAGTGGAGCCGGCAGCCAGCTGGGGGGCAAGGGTCTCCCCCCTCCGCCGCAGAGCGGCAGCAGGGCGTGGAGCCGGGCCACCCCAGGAGCCGGCTGAGACGCCACCGGCCAGCTGGGTGGCGGTGGCCCTCCCCCCAGCTGCGGGAGCCCGGCACGGAGCCATCAGCCAGCTTGGGGGGGGGTCTCCCCACTCCGCCGCCCAGCACCACGGGAGCTCGGCAGAGCCGGCGCGCCCCAGGAGCCGGCTTGGGGGCGGGGACCCTCCCCCCTCCCCCTGGAGACCGGCACGGAACCGCCACACCCCGGGAGCATGGCGCGGATGCCAACCCCCCTGCACAATGTAGGAAATTCACAGCTACCTCCCCCCACACCCCCAGTGACCCCTGCTCCATGCCCAAAGATGGCCAAGAGTTGGATGGGACCACCAGGGTCATCTAGTCCAACCCCCTACACAATGTAGGAAATTCACAACTACCTCCCCCCACACCCCCAGTGAACCCTACTCCATGCCCAAAGATGGCCAAGAGTTGGACGGGACCACCAGGGTCATCTAGTCCAACCCCCTGCACAATGTAGGAAATTCACAACTACCTCCTTCCACATCCCCAGTGACCTACTCCATACCCAGAAGATGGCCAAGATGCTGGACTTTGGACATGGCTGGATTAAGGTCACAGAGGGACCAGGAAGGAGCGGGACCTCCGCCCTGAAGGAAAGGGGCGGAGCGAGGTTAATTAGCATTTAATTTTAACTTTAAATACTAATTTTAATTTTTAATTTCAATTTAATTTAATGTTTAGTTTAATTGTAATGGTTCAAAGAATGTCAGGCAAAATGGTCGGCCCTCACACATGTTCACTTCATCAGATCTGGCCCTCTATGAAAAAAGTTTGGACACCCCTGGTCTGGACACCCCTGGTCTAGACATTAGGAAGAACTTTCTAACAGTTAGAACGGTTCCTCAGTGGAACAGGCTTCCTCAGGAGGTGGTAAACTCTCCTTCCCTGGAGATTTTTAAGAAGAGGTTAGATGGTCATCTGTCAGCAATGCTGATTCTGTGACCTTAGGCAGATGATGAGGGAGGGCATCTTGGCCATCTTCTGGGCATGGAGTAAGGGTCACTGGGGGTGTGGGGGGGAGGTGTTTGTGAATTTCCTGCATTGTGCAGGGGGTTGGACTAGATGACCTTGGTGGTCACTTCCAACTCTATGATATTATGATTCTATGATTCTAACTATTTTGTCTCTCCCAAAATACTAGACCTTGGAGGCACCCAGTGAAGTTGATGGGAAGTAGATTCAGCATGGATAACAGGAATAATTCTTTACTCAATGGGTGATTAAAATGTGGAATTTGCTGCCAGGGGATGTAGTGATGACCACAAGCATAGATAGCTTTAAAAGGGGATTTAGAAAGATCCAAGGAAGACATGTTTATCAGTTGCTACTCGCCATGGTGACTAAAGGGAACCTCCACCTCTGAACGCCAGTGCCAGGAGGCAACATCAGCAGAGTGCCTCTGCCATGTTGTTGGCCCTCCAGAGGAACTGGTTGGCCGCTGTGTGAGACAGGATGCTGACTAGATGGACTGATCCAGCAGGGCTCTTCTTGTGTTCTTATGAACCTCTGCTGTAATAGTCTGTCCCCAAAACCAGTCTAGCCAGCTACTTTCCAGATAACACTGAACTTCTAAGTAGCCCAGGGCTCAGACACCAGGTCTGTCCTCTCATCCACCCAGGCAGCAACAGTTATAAGGTGTAGTAATGTCAGGCATACGCGGCCCACTATGGTGTAGTGATTAAAGTGTCAGACTTGGATCTGGGAAACCCAGTTTTGAATCCTCACTCTGCCATGGAAACGTGCTGGGTGACCTTGGCCCAGTCACACACACTCAGTCTCCACCCTGGCAAGTATTTGGATGGGAGACCTCCAATGAATACCAGGGTTGTGATGTGGAGGCAGGCAATGGCAAACCACTTCTGAATTTCTCTTGCCTTGAAAACCCTGCAGGGTTGCCATGAGTCAGTTGTGACTTAACAACAACAAAAAAGAAGAAAAAAAGTCTGGCATACTTACAAGGGCTTAGGCTGGATTAGACTGGTGGAAGTGACTGACCCAAGTTCAACCAAGGAAGTTCATGGCCCAGTGGAGGGTTTTACTCCAATTCCAGTCCCAATGTTTTAGCCACTATGCCACTTTGGTTTTTATTCCCTCTTATTAGGTCCCCAAACCCACTTTTAAGTTTGAGTTTAGTAGACTTTGCATTAAATAGTCAATAAATGCCTTTCAGCCTCTAGTTAATGTTGCCCAATTCAGCTTTCTACCGTCTGCCTAGTAGCCATTTGTAATTCATCTTCTTAGCTAATATAATGACTATCATGCTTTTCTTCTACTCTGCCTTACAAGCGACCTTTGTGGCCTTATGCAGGTGAAATTACTGGTGGCTCTCATATGAGAACAGTCATTGATGGAATCTCTGTTACGGTAATCCTTGGTTTAACCTGGATTTTGTTGTGCTAGTTTAATTATCTGCACAACACTACCTCTGTTACATCTTAAGACCCGCAGACAAATTGCAGGCTGTTAGGCTCTTTCCCACTTTGCCATGAAGCATCTTTCTCTCTCTGCTACCACACCCTTTCTTGTTGTTTTAATCAAACATCTAGCCTGAGGATTAGTTTTCAGGGAACTCAACACTTGCTCAGTAGTTTGATACTTCATTTGGTTCTAATAAATATTATACAGTTGTTACTTTTTAATCTTTTTAGGTTTTTTTTTAAAAAGGTGTGTACAGCAAAACTGTATCTTACCTGTCTATATATTATCCAAGTGATTGTGTTAGGGCACTGGGATTGATTGTATATGGTGCTGCATAATCTGTAAAATATCTCTCTTAGGGTCAATATATTGGACCTGCTGTGCTGATTAGTTATGAAACAAATCTGTAGAGAGCTAAACCCTAAGATTTTTGTGTCACTTTGCTATGTCATCTTTCGACTAGGCCAAACATTACGACTCAACTGTTCTCTTGTGGCAAATATTGTCCTTAACCTTTTCATTGTTTGAAGCTACAGCTTCCTATGCCAAATATAATTTTTAGCTTTTTGTGCTTCCTGACTTCCCCTTATTTTCTTTTGAATGTTGTAACAGCAATGAAACTGTTTCAGGAATATTTTGCATCTTGCTTTTTCATGGTAGAGCTGCCACACCATAGTGAATCAGCATGACCTGGGTAGCTTCTTCCTCTTCCGTGGCCCCCCTCTTGCTTATTTATCTGGGGAGCGTTATCCTTGCACCTCAAAATCCGGGTTTTAGGTGGTGGTTGAGAATTGTGCACCATTGCTTCTGCTATTCTTTTTCTTTAAGACTCTGTTCTCTTCACTAGCCTTTCCTATTTCTTCTTTTAGGCATTCTGTGTCCCACGTGTCATGCACCTTATCAATGAGCTCTGTGTTGCCATGCTGTTTAAATTTATCCTTAACTTATTTCGTCGAAGTCTTTCACAGTCAGAGTTCATTGGTTCTTGTGGGTTATCCGGGCTGTGTAACCGTGGTCTTGGTATTTTCTTTCCTGACATTTCGCCAGCAGCTGTGGCAGGCATCTTCAGAGGAGTAACACTGAAGGATAGTGTCTCTCAGTGTCAAGTGTGTAGGAAGAGTAATATATAGTCAGAAAGGGGTTGGGTTTGAGCTGAATTATTGTCTTGCAAAAAGTATCAAAGATAATGCTAATCATTGTCCTGTAAGTATCAAGATAATGTGCTAATGAGGGTGTGTTATGTTAATATGGAACTATTGTATCCTGAAGTGATCTGTTAATGTGTGAAATCCAAAGCTAATCCTCATGGCTATTGTGGACTGTAGTCTTTGTTAGTCTTGAGGTTTTCAGGACAGGAAGCCAAGCCTTATTCATTCTTAAACTCTCTTCTTTTCTGTTAAAGTTGTGCTGATGTTTATGAATTTCAATGACTTCTCTGTGCAATCTGTCAAAATAGTTGGTAGAATTGTCCAGTCTTTCAGTGTCTTGGAATAAGACCCTGTGTCCTGTTTGAGTCAGTCCATGTTCAGCCACTGCTGATTTCTCAGGTTGGCCAAGTCTGCAGTATCTTTCATGTTCTTTTATCCTTGTTTGTATCCTGCGTTTTGTGGTCCCGATGACAACATTAGAATTGGCACCTTACAAACCTACAGTCTGGTTCAGGTTCGTAGATAAAACAATTACTATTTGGAGCCATGGTGAAGAAAAATTAATGGACTTTATAAACCATCTCAATAATATCCATCCAAACATTCAGTTTACCATGGAAAAGGAAATTGAGGGTACACTCCCATTTCTTGATACCCTTGTCATCCATAAACAAACTTTCAGTTAGGTCACAAGGTCTACCGGAAACCAACTCACACAGATCGCTACTTACACAAAAACTCCAACCCCCCCCCCCCCGACAGAAAAGAGGAATAATCAAAACATTAATGGAACGTGCAAGACGGATCTGTGAACCACAGTTTCTCAAGGAAGAAATTAATCATCTAGATCACGCACTGCTAGCAGACGGCTATTCCAGAAATGAAATCAGCAGTAATTCAGACTAATTCAGTCAATACAGTTGATATTCAAACTAAAGTCATTGCATTTACCTGGGCTGAATAAAGACCTTGCATTCATGGCTCTTTACCAATGATGATTTCTCCACACCCATCTCTCCCCTGGACATCACAGACTCTTCTGCATACCACACCTAATCCCATCACGCCTGCTATTCACATTTACATACTGTTAACATTTACATACTAATGCTTGTCTGAATTCACTCTCCTCTACTTAAAGACAGATGGATTCACATTCTAGCTGTATCTGAAGAAGTGATCTGTGGCTCACGAAAGCTCATACCCTACCAGAAAATATTTTTGCTAGTCTTTAAGGTGCTACTGGACTCTTGCCCTTTTCCATTAAATCACCTTGTTAGGCTTTAAAGTAGTGGTGGTTTCCCTAGGTCAGTTCCTGGGGTTCCCATCAAGTCTAGTTGTGCCCTAAGGCTCCTGGACTTCTGGAATTCTTTTGCCCTGGCTAATGTTGATTTTATTGTCTCCTGTTTTGGGTTGGGGGGTGATAATTGCTTTCTTATTTGTGTTTTTAAGGTTGGCAAGCCAGTCTATTAACAGCCTTTTGTTGACTGCATTCAAATAGTGTTCAGATATTCTGCTAAGCAAACAACATTGCTGTATAAAGTGGTGGGTTACTTTTTATTTCATTGTAGTGCTGTAGTGCAAAGGTAAGAGTGAAGGATTCTTGTTCCTCTGCCCTGCTGCAATCAGAGGGCAGACCTGGCTATACTGCAGAGCTTTTGCTTCTGATCTTTTGTTTCAACTGCAGGCAATTTCCAGGCAGGAAAAATTGGCCTGCTACCTACACTTAACATAGCTGGAACAACTATGTGGGCCTACAATGACAAGGTTCGTACACATTTGAAATAAAGCAGAAATAAGTCAAAATAGTGGAACTGGTCTATGAAACATTATCATTTATAGAAACTATCTACCATTGATAGTTGAATTTTTTAAAAGTTGATTAATTTTTTTCAAATGTATTAGCTCATTTATAATTAGCCTATATATCAAACCAATTAATGTTTGTTGTTGTAATAAAGTTAACAATTTGAATATACTTGACCAATATTTAAGCCATTGTCCAAATTTAGCTTGACTAGTCTAATGGCATAGATCTGTCATATATTACGTTGAGTCCAAATAGTTAAAAAGCAGCATATAAATAAAATCATGCAGATTTTAAAGATGTAACCACACTGGAATCTTAGTACTACGCATCTCACCCTAGGCTCATTCCAGGTCCTCCCAGAAGGAAGGAAGGAAGCCAGGATGGGTGCCTGTCGTTGAGTGGTAGCTATGTTATAAATGATGTTTACCACCACACTTTTAGCATTTCTAGTTCTAAGGCAGGTAATGGCGGTAGATCCATGCAGGGTTCTTTTGTATCACACCTGACTTTTAAGGGACAAGTAGTTGTTTGAGGCTGGTGTTGGAACAGGAGCTTGTCTGGAGAGTTTTTAGTTGTCTCAAGCTCTGTAATCTTATTTATTCTTATAGTTTTGGTGGATTCCCAGGAGATCTCGCATTCAGGCCCTGACAAGATCTACTGCTTAAGCAAAATTGTTGTTTCGTGTACGTTCAGACCATATCCTGGGTCCACAATACTAGATACCTATCACAGTGGTCTCGAAACACAAATAAATGTTGACTCTTCTGTATGTGGAGGAGCCCCGTGGTGCAGAGTGGTAAGCTGCAGTACTGCAGTTCAAGCTCTCCTCACAAACTGAGTTCGATTCCCTGACCAAGAGCATTCCACATACACTGATGTCAGTGAGGGCACCCAGTCGGACCCGGGATGAGTAAGCTCCGTGCTCTTCCCCCCCCCCTTCCGTTCCCATGGGAAAAGGGACAGAGACTGGGGACTGTAACACCTCCATTTCAAAGCCTTCCCGTTGTAAATCTGAGGTCGACCTTTCTAGTGTCATTCCTAACACCTTGTGGAAGCTTCAAAGGAACTTGATGTTTTTGCATTTCAAAGTCTACTTGTAATTATTTCTTTGTATGTTCTATATATGCTGTATCTGTCTTTCTCTTGCCATTCGGTCGTTGGATTTCTCAAGGATGCTGATCTCGTAAGCTTCTCTGAAATAAACTTTAAACTCTCTGTATGTCTGGGGTGAAGTTTTTATTACTGGAATGCTACGAGGTACTGAAACCCTGACAGTACGACCGAATCCCTAGCTTTTTTGTTTTGTGTTTTTATTTTGTGTTCTAGTTAGTGTTAGTATGGCTCTCAGTCAGAGCAATGTACAGGGGGAAACCTCCCTTATTGATTTGGGACTGGAAGTGGCGACCCCGGAGCAGCGCCCAGCCGGGCCCGCCGGCTCCTCCACAGTGCCAGCATGGACCTCCTTGCCTGCGCAAGTCGAGCAACGGCGGAGAATCGGCACAGACGGACGGGCAGCCTCTGAACCATGGGGCGGATTCTACCGGGGACCGCTGACCGCTTGGTATGGCGAAAGGGGAGAGCGAAGCCGGGAGGCCGTTCCCGGGGGAGGAGGGGAGGAACCCTTGCTTCCTCGAACCCCGGCCACCCCGGTCACCTTCGCCGCGGAGGAAGTTGCCCTGCTACGTGGGCAGAACCAGACCTTGGCTTTACAGAACCGGGACATGCAGGCGCAGCTGGATGCTTTGCGAACGGACTTAGCTGTGGTGTTGGAGGCAGTGAGGGGGCTCGGCCAGCCCCTACAACCACCGAACCTTCCCGCCAGTACAGAGGTGCCCTTACTCAGGCGCCCCAACCCCAGGGATCTGAAAGTGTCTTTTGACGGGTCCAGCACTCAGCTACCCCACTTTCTACTCCAGGTGTCTGGATTTATGAAGGATCAAGGAGACACCTTTCCTTCGGAAGAGGCCCGAGTTAGGTACGTGATCAGCCTCCTCGAGAAGGAGGCGATAGAGTGGGCTGTGACGGCTGCAGAGACTATGCCCAGGGTGTTGAAATCCCTGCCAGAATTTATGTCGGCACTACGGCGCCGTTTCGAGGACCTCCACAGTGGAGAGAAGGCAAAGATTGCCATGTGCCGTTTAAAACAGGGGGCCCGCGCTGGCACGGAGGGCGCCCTCGGAAGAAACCAAACTGGCTCCGAGTAGGGTGAGTGATCAGGGGGAAACACTACTATTACCCGTTGTGTTACGGAACCCCCACGGAGGGGAACTGGTGGCTGTAGTGGCCATCCTGGACTCTGGGTGCTCCCGGACATTGATCGATCAGGCGGTGGTAGATCGCCTGAAAGTTGGGACTCGAGAACTGGACCAGCCCTTGCATTTCCATCAAATGGATGGAAGTGATTTGCGGGGGGGGGGGGTCCATTTGCACTCTTGCAAGGTATTGTTGGGGGTGGGGAACCACTGGGAACAGATCCACTTTACGATAGTACCTAAGATTTCTTATCCAGTGGTCCTCGGTAGCAACTGGTTAGCGGGACACAACCCGAGCATTGACTGGGAGCAGAAGCGAGTTGTATTTGGGGCTCCCCAGTGTGAGAGGCACGGCCGGGACTGCATGCCCGGAGGCGAGGGGGGAGATGCCGCCACGTTAGAGGCACATACGCTGCCCCCGGAGTACAATGACTTTGCAGATGTATTTGAGGGGTCGGACTGTGATTTGTTACCCCCCCACCGCACAACGGACTGTGCCATAGAACTGGTTAAAGACATCAAGCCGTCCCAAGGCCCGAGTTTACCCCATGAGCCCCCAGGAAAAGGCAGTGCTGCGTGAATTTCTCGACAAGAACTTGGCGCGGGGGTTCATACAGACGTCCAAGGCGGCGTTCTCTTCCCCCTGCTTCTTCGTGAAGAAAAAGGGAACCTCGGATCTCAGGTTATGTGTGGACTATAGGGGGCTTAACGCAGTGACTGAGTCTAACGCCTACCCCATTCCCTTAATCCCAGACCTTCTGAGTGCCCTCCAGGAGGGTTGTGTGTTTTCGAAGCTTGACCTGGCGGAAGCCTACTACCGGGTGCGGATCAAGGAGGGGGATGAAGCTAAGACGGCCTTTTCTTGTTGTTATGGTTTGTTTGAATTCAAGGTCATGCCATTCGGTCTTTCTGGGGCACCGTCGTGCTTCATGCAACTAATTAATGAGATCCTCCATGACCTATTGTTTAAAGGGGTAATAGTTTATTTGGACGATATTCTAATTTATTCTAAGGATCCCGGAGAGCACCGGGAGTTGGTGCGGGAGGTGTTGCGCCGTTTAAGGGAGAATCATTTGTATGCTAAGTTGTCCAAATGCGCGTTCAATCAGAACCAGTTGTCTTTTCTCGGATATGTTATATCTCCCCAAGGTTTGACTATGAACCCCGAAAAGGTCCAGGCGGTCTGGGAATGGGAACCTCCCAGGACACGCAAGCAGGTACAACAGTTCCTAGGATTCGCGAATTTTTATAGAGGGTTTATACAGGACTTTGCCGAAATAGCTTTACCAATCACTGACCTGCTTAAGACCAAGGGTAAGGGACAGGAGGCTACTTTTGCACAGTACCAGGTTCCTTGGTCAGGGTTTCAGTACCTCGTAGCATACAGACACTGTAACACTGGAGCACTTCCACCGCCCGAGATACCAGGTTCCAAATACCATCAGGAAAAAACTTCAAAACTGATGGCTGTTTAAGTTCCCCTTCACAGAACAATAGGAGCCCCGTGGCACAGAGTGGTAAGCTGCAGTCCAAGCTCTGCTCACGACCTGAGTTTGATCCCGACAGAAGTCGGTTTCAGGTAGCCGGCTCAAGGTTGACTCAGCCTTCCATCTCCTTCCGAGGTCGGTAAAATGAGTACCCAGCTTGCTGGGGGTAAAGAGAAGATGACTGAGGAAGGCACTGGCAAACCACCCCGTAAACAAAGCCTGCCTAGTAAACGTCGATGTGATGTCACCCCATGGGTCAGGAATGACCCGGTGCTTGCGCAGGGGACCTTTTCCTTTTTATTCTGTGTGTGACTGTAGTTTGTTCCTGGAATCTGTGGCTGCAGGACAGGACCTTTAAATTCCACATTAATCAGGCTTCTCTGACCAAGAATTGCATTTTAGTTTGCCGGTGCATAGGTATGGGAGTTGTGGGAGTATTTTTTCTCCCTATAGATGCATTTAACAGCTTGTGCTATTGGAAGCGTGGGATATGAAGTGTAGATATGGGGGGCGGGAGCAGAGTAGGGGAATCGGCATTTTTTGATAGTGGTGTTACACAACTTGTTAAAATTTTTGAGCACTTATCTTACAGCTATTTAGGGGTACAAGTTAAACAAATAATAAAAGTGAGAATTTAGAAACATTACATATTGTTGGCAACATATAGATTTAAGTGGGGCTGTGGGTTTTTTTTTAAGGTGATGCACTCTACCTGACCTATTTTTCAGATGTCGGAGTACTTTTTCTCTAGCTCTTGCAGATCCATGAAGTAATTCTGACTACTTTGGAAGTAATTCATAATACTACAAAGCATTTATTAAATGCCAGCATTGCATAGTACATAGGAGTGACTTGAATCCTGTCCAGAAGTTTCATAACACAAAACTGTATTATCAAGTGTACAGGCACAGAATTAGCATGTGTGTGTGTAAAGTGCTGTCAAGTCGCAGCCGACTTATGACGACCCCTTTTTTGGGGTTTTCATGGCAAGAGACTAACAGAGGTGGTTTGCCAGTGCCTTCCTTTATTCCTTGGTGGTCTCCCATCCAAATACTAACCAGGGCCGACCCTGCTTAGCTTCTGAGATCTGACGAGATCAGGCTAGCCTGGGCCATCCAGGTCAGGGCTCAAAATTAGCATAGCCCTTGGTATTTTGAGAGTTGGTGAGAGTGTGTCTAGACCTTATGCAGAAAAGCACTTAAAATAAATTTGATCTGGCAAACAATAGCACAAGATGTTTAGTACTTCATGGTATGGTATGAGGGTTATGCACATGAACACATAAAGCTGCCTTATACTGAATCAGACCCTTGCTCCATCAAAGTCAGTATTGTCTACTCAGACCGGCAGTGGCTCTCCAGGGACTCAGGCAGAAGTCTTTCACATCACCTACTTGCCTAGTCCCTTTAACTGGAGATTCCAGGGATTGAACCTGGAACCTTCTGCATGCCAAGCAGATGCTCCACCACTGAGCTACAGCCCTTCCCCAATGCACAATTCCTTATCTCTCATATATGCCTACTGTTTTTTAGTCCCTGACTTTATACTCCTCCAAACCTTCACAGATTAAAGAGAAATCTCTCTTCAAGTAGAATAAATTATGCAATACCCAGACATGTTGCCAAGCCCCCTCCCCCCCCACACATATGCATGCACACACAATGTAGATAGTCCAGCAAATGGGGTTGTGTAAGCACCCAACTGGAATTTCAGACTGGGGTTTATAGCTGGTTTGTTTCTTTTAATTAGGGCTAATGCTGGTTTCTTGTGACATCTGAATTCATAAACCACAGGTTGTAGAGTAGTGTTGGTTGCCGTGCCAGCTGCCTAGCCATAGGGATGGCAGATTCCATGCTAGGTTACATGCGCTTAAGGCAAGAGAGTGCTTTAAGTCTCTTGGCAACACAGTTATAAGCATCTGAGTTTGATTACCCCGATGTTAGGGGAGAAGTCTGCATAGAGTTCAGGAGTGAAACTTTAGAACAGGGGTGTCAAACTCAATTGTTACGGGGGCCAGATATAACATAAATGTCACTTGGTTGGGTCAGGCCATGCCTCGCCAGCCCAGATTGAGAATGGGGTGGGGTTTGGCTGCCTCGGTTGGCTTGTGGCCAAATAATAGCTCTCAAGGAGCCGACCCTTGGGCCTTATGTTTGACACCCCTGCTTTAGATGATAGTAGTGGAAGCAGAGCGAGGTTGTGAAGTGAGCCACTGTCAAAGAATAGTCAATTCAAGTCTTCCCTGAATGTAATTTATTTATTAAAATTATTTATAAGCTCTTTTTTCTCCCTGATAGATGATATTCACAAAACAACAAATTCAAAGGGGGAATATTGCCTGCTGTTAGAATACTGCACCCCAGTTAAACAGTCCAAAAATGCAGACCAAACATCCAACTCCCTCGAGCAACCTGGCTAACATATTCTGTTCTGGCTGCAGTTTCCAGGTTGTAGCATGTCCTTGTAGTCCAGACTTGGAGTTACTCAAGTGGCATAGCCATGTCCTCTGAATCAGTGGAAGATGGTATTTTCTGTGCCAAGAGCAAGCAAACAAAAAAGACGTGTTCTTGGCTACCACTTTTCAAACAAAAGTGAGGATTGGCAAGGCAAAACTAGTTTAAAGATACTTTTTGGAGTGGGTGTTTTAGTCTTGTTCAGTAGACAGATGAACAAAGAAAACGATATGGTACTTGTTTTCTAGCCTTATGGAACATGGAGGGGGGAAAGGCCCTTGGTTCCAGGTTATATTCACTGGGGTTTTGCCTGTCTGAACATTTTAAGTAGTTGAATATGCGTTGATGTTGGTATGGGAAAATGTTGAACGACGCATAGAACAGATGAGTCCCTCAGAGCTTGACATTTTTTGTCCAAGTTGGGTGGGGAAGGGTGTTCAGCTGTACAAACTGTTCAATTCAGTTTCTCTACAGGCAGTAACGTTATGATCTGCAAATGAGATCATCTCTAAATACCATGAGTTTTTTAGAAACTTGGCTGGAGGTTGTGAAAACCTCATCAGAGTACTAGTGCCTCTTGCCTGTGGTACTTAGATTTTGTGACACTTAGAAAATGTTAAGGTGTGTGTGTGGGGGGGTAGCAGGCAGGTTAATGGGTGAACTAAATTTTTACTTATGCCTGTTAAGATAGTTGATTGATAGGGAACTAAACATAAAGGGATGGGGGGAGGCACAGTAATGTTAGTGTGCCAAAACATTGTAAATATAAAGTAAAAATATATTAAATTATATGTATATTCCACTAATAAGGAAAAATACATTGTTTACTCACCGAGGAGGTCCTTTCTGCTCTGAAGTAGAAGGGCATCTCGATCTTTGGGTGTTTCTCACCCAGTGCTAGGGGAGGCAGGACTTAACAAACAACTTCTAGTCTCCTCTGCGAGGAACGCCTCTTCCAATTATTCTACAGCAAGCTCAAGAGGCAGGGACAATACTCACAACATGGAGTACAAATAACAGAAAACGGAACTATAATGACTTGTAACTAGAAACAATTAACTGAGACAGTTATAAGTGGACATCCGGACTTTCACAGGTATACTCGTGCGTAAAGTCCACCCTTGGAAGATGATGTTACCATCTCCGGGTGGGCAAGATGCCCTTCTGCTTCAGAGCGGAAAGGACCTTCTCGGTGAGTAAACAATGTACATTTCCCACTCTGAAGGAAGGTCATCTTGATCTTTGGGATGTCCAAGAGCAATGATGTTACTGGTGGGAATTTCAGTCGTTATCATCTTCCACCACGTGTTGCAAGATGCGTCTACTGAAGGCTGCTTTGATATTGATCCGATAATGTCTAATGAAGGAGGACACATTAGACCAGGTGGCTGCCTTGCAAAACTCCTCAGCGGAGGCTTGCTTGAGGAAGGCTGAGGTGGCTGCACTCCTCAAGGAATGGGCCGTGAATGGGCTGCACTCCTCAAGGAATGGGCCGTGATGCAACTTGCCTGGTAGGCTTCTCTGCTACACTGCCGGATTGTAGTACTTATGGCCTATCGGGACATGCACATACCCTTGTTGGGTGCAGAGATGGATATAAACAGGAACTCTGCTCTCCTAAAGGCCGCAGTCCTTGAGATATAAATGCGAAGGGCCCTACGTACATCCAGAGTATGCCAGCTCCGCTCCTTGGGAGTGGATGGATTGGGACAGAAAGCGGGGAGATGAAGCTCCTGATACTGGAACTGAGAACCCACTTTAGGAGTGAAGGAGGGATCGGTACGCAGGATGACCTTATCTTTGTGGAAGACGCACAGGTCCTTGCGGATGGAAAGGGCCCTCAACTCCTAGACCTGCCTGGCCAAAGTGATTGCGATTAGAAACAGTGTCTTCATTCTAAGAAGCCATAAGGATACCTCCCTCAGTGGCTTGAAAGAGCTTTTGGTGAGAGCGGAAAGCACCGTGTTCAGGCTCCAAGTGGAAAAATGATGAACCACTGGGTGAGTAGATTGAGCCACTCTTTTGATGAAGGCCTTGACCTGAGGATGTGAGGACAATCATACTCCCTCGATCTCAGGATACACCGAAGCAATGGCGGAATCCTGCTTCCATAATGTCACCACTCTGAGGTGCTGCTGTACGTGATCCTGCAGGAAATCCAGCAGCTGAGGAAGCGTAGGAGAGATAGGATTGAACGCCTTCCTGTGGCACCATCAGGAAAAGGTTTTCCACATATAACCGTAGATCCTTCTGGTGGAAGGGCTTCTGGCTTTTAGAATGGTCCCCACAACCTCTACGGATAGACCAAGGTATATTAGCCCTGACATCTCAACTTCCATGCGGTCAGCTGGAACCATCTTAGATCTGGGTGAGTCATTGGTCTCTGTTGAAGGAGGTCCTGGACCAGGGTGGCCGGACCGAGATCTCCATGAGGGATGGAAACCATGGTCGGTGTGACCAGTTGGGTGCAATCAGGATTACCTCCTCCCTCTTGGCCCTTATCTTCCTGATGACTTTCGGAAGGATGGGGAGTGGAGGAAAGGCATACAAGAGGCCTGGGAGCCACTCTGCCAGTAGAGCGTCCACTTGTTCGGCTTCCGGATGGTAAAATTGGGAGAAGAACCTGCCCACCTGTCGGTTCTGGAAGGAGGTGAACAGGTCCGCTGTCGGAACTCCAAATAGACTCATTATGGATTGCAAGACCTGCGGACTCAGCATCCATTCCCCTTCCTGGATGGACTGACGGTTCAACCAGACATGTTCTGCTGTCAGGGACAGGAGGTGTTTTTCTGCCCATGTTAAGATGGCTGAAGACTCCTGGTGTAGGTGAGAAGAGCAAGACCTACCCTGCTTGTTGATGTGGGCCTTGGATGCCACATTTATCTGTTCGTATGAGGACGTGTTTGTTCATCGACATGGCTTCTGTGCAGTCTCACATGGGGTACTGCACATGTGTAGGCCAACAGCGGAGAAATTTATGCTGGCAAGCTTCTAGAAACTTCGCGCCACTCGCTCCCCTCCCCATCAAACGGCTCTTCCCGCTGAAATGGTCATGTGATGGGGAGGGGAGGGCAGCCGTCCCTCCAGTTCTTTCTTTGCCGCCACATGAGTTAGAATGTGTTTGGTGAGCTCTTACTTTTTCTTCGTTTCTTCCTTCATGGAGAGCAAAATGGCACTTTTAAAAAAATGTTCTTCTTGCGGCATAAAGATGTCTCAGTTAGACGAACACAGTGAGTGCATTTATTGTTTGGTAGAAGGGCACATTGTGGCGTCCTGCAAACACTGCAGCTCGCTCACCCAAAGGGCTAGACAAGACAGAGCGCTGAAGCTTAAAGTGCATTTGTACGAACAGTCCCTAGCCCCCTTTTAGGGCAGCTCGTCTAAAAAACCTTCTCCCTCAACATCGTCTTCTGAGAAGAAAAATCTGAAACCAAGACCTTCTGGTTCTAAGAAATTGAGTGACTCCAAAGCCTCGACCTCAAATAACAAAGGGCCCACTGAGAAATCGCCTTCTCCTAAGCGGGATAGGTCCCCTCAATGTGCCTCCCCAGCATCGAAGGACGGCTCGACGTTGAAGGAAGCCCAGAGTCGCAAGCACCCGTCGCCGACGTCTGCTTTTAAGGGGACCCTGCTACTGTCTCCTATCAGGACATTGGAGTGTGGAGAACGCAGCAAACCGAGCAGCGTCAACCGCTCCCCACCTAAACCTAGCGAGACTAAGATACATTCTTGTGTAAAACGTTTTTGAAAGGCCTTAACAATTTGTTTTCCCCTGTTAAAGCACTGGCAGCCCAATGGAGCCTCTCTTTAGTTTTATCCTATTTGATGTCTAAACTCTTTGAGCCACTCGTGTCTTGTGACCTGTATTATCTGAGCTATAAGGTAGCCTTTTTGGTGGCTATCACCTTGGCCAGAAGGGTCAGTGATTTATCAGCGTTGCGCCATGATCTCCCTATCCTAAAGGTGCACAACGATAAAGTGGTCCTTCGTACAAGCATGGACTACTTGCCTAAGGTGGTCTCGAGGTTCCACACCTCACAGGATATAGTTCTGCCCACCTTCTTCCTGAACCCCCAGTCCAGCAAAGAGATGTCTACACACTCTAGTTGTAAGAAAGATGCTTTTATTCTATTTGCATAGGACAAAATCCTTTAGAAAGGATAACAATCTGTTTGTCTGCTTCTTTGGTCCAAAGAAGGGGCGTAGCTCATTGGCCCAAACTATCGCCAGATGGGTTACCAGAGCCATCGCCATTGCGTATGAGAAAGTGGAAAGGAATGTCCAACGGGGCTTAAAGCACATTCCACCAGGGCAGTAGCTTCTTCTGCCGCCTTTCAAGGGGCAGTCAGTTTGACAGATATCTGTAAAGCGGCCACATGGTCCAGTCTAGTTATATTTATCTGCCATTACACAGTGGATGTTGATGCCAATGCTGACGCAGCTGTTTGTAGGGCAATACTGCAGTTGGTGGTGTAAAGACATAATAAAAGATGGTTAAAGTTGCAACCTTACTCCCGCCTCCTGTGGTTTGTAGCATGCTATTGTCCCATGAGGGACTGTACAGAAGCCACGCCGATGAAAAACAGTGTTGCTTACCTGTAATGTTTTTTTATTAAAGATTTTTAATAAATTTGCAAACAAAACAAAATACAAACAAAAATATATCAATATAGATAGCTACATAATAAGAATAATATATCTATGAAGAAATTCACAAAAACTAGCCAAACATACAGTTAATACATTTTTATTACAGTTATCTTATCCATTATGTTCCCACCTCCCTCCACCAGTGTACCCTTAAGCCCTCCCACCACCATGTTGAACCTCAGGAGAAGTGTCTAAACAGTTTGTTAATAAATCATTTAGCTTAATTGAAATTACAAAATTGAATCTACAACTTGTTCACTATACACATAAAATTCATTTTTGCCCGTTTATCCCAATATGAGAATGCTTTGGACCACATATTTTTAAAATCTTCCATATCCTTCCCCTGCAGGGAATCTGTTAATTTAGCCATCCGCATATGTAACCATAGTTTTCCCCTCCAGTCCTTAATTAAAGATCTATTTACAAGCTTCCAAGATTTCCTTTCCTTTCCTTTTATCCCTTAGAAGCTCCTTGATCAATTGATCTTGAGCAGCATATATCTAGTGTTGGAGGGATATAAGGACTGAAACAAATCTTGCCACTGACAATGAAGCCTTGGGGTCCCTGTCGCTTAGTAAAAAAGGCATTATGTCAGTCACAGAGGCATTGGATTTGTATATTAAAAGGGGTGAAATATAGTGCGATCGAAGTTCCTCGTAAAAGCGGCATTCCAAAAGGGCATGGGCTAATGAGTCGATAGAGCCAGAAGAGCAAGGGCAGATCCTGTCAGAGTATGGTATATTCAGAATTCTGCCCTGCATTACCATAGAAGGGTTAGCATTCAATCTAGCCAAGCAGAAAGCTCTACAGAGACGAGGAGTTGTTAGATAATATGTATAGGCAGGCAGACCACGTGGAGGGGGTATTCCGAAGAACTGGGATGAACAGACACGACGAGCACGAAAAGTAGTGCTGTTATAATCGAGCTCTTTAATGCGCTTTTTAATTTTGGCAAAAGCTTCAGTTTTCCCAAGATCTGATAACATATCGTGCGAGAAGCCCAGCAACGCCAGTTTCTCATCTAAGATTTTTTGCCATGAGGATTTGAAAGGGTCATGCTTCAGAGAAGCTAGGAACCCCTCAGTGCTAAAGCACAGTTTAAGGTGGAGTTTAAAGGTGGCCAACCACACCCTAGCTTCAAGTGACATTTGGCCAAACTCGGAACGAAGAGTAACGCCAGCAACACATCGAGGGGCATTTAGGAGTTTTCGTAAGAACTGAAGCAGTGGACGATCTATAGATTCATTGATGACTGTAATCCAGATGGCAACACCAAAGAGGATAATTGGGGTAATTTTCAGGTTAAAAACCTGAATAGCCCCTGGAATATATTTGCCACCTTTGGTGTGAAAAAAGTTGACAATAGCACCAACCCCAGGTTTAATTTTGTTGGACGCTGCTTTTTGATGGGCATTCCAATTTAGGTTATGGGAAAACAGAATGCCAAGGTAAACAAACTCCTTGACTTGGTCAACCTCAAAGCCATCTAATACCCAGCGAAAAAGAGGCATTTTTCTCCTCTTAGTGAAGATCATGATCTTAGATTTATGATGGTTTATTTTAAGACCTTCCCTAGAGCAGTACTCATAAAAAGTTTGCAAAGATCTTTTCAAACCAATTCTTGTGCGGGACAGGAGAACTGCATCGTCAGCATAGAGTAGAATCGGGGTGGAATGGCTTGCAAGCTTTGGGGGGTGGCAAAACTGAGAAATTGGTTGCCATATCATTCAGGTATAGATTAAACAAGAGAGGAGCAAGGAGGCAACCTTGTCTAACTCCCTTGGCCAGTTCAAAAGGCTCGGTTAGTTCTCCTTGGTTGCCACAGCGAACCTGAGCTGTGAGGTCAGTATGAAATTGCTGGATAAGCCATAGTAACCTCCTATCCATAGTAGAATGTGATAGTTTCAACCATAGCCTCTCCCTCGGGATGGTATCAAAAGCTCCCTTAAGATCCATAAAACCTGCATAAAGGGTGCCATTTCGGGGGGAGGAATATTTCTCGGCTAGATGGGAGAGCACTAAACAGTGGTCCATGACAGACTAACCCCTTCTGAAGCCAATCTGTTCCCAGCCAAGGATGTCATTACTCTCAACCCAGTCCAACAGCCTCTTTAATAAGTAGGAGGAATACAATTTGCCTAAGCAAGACAAAAGGCTGATTGGACGATAACAGCTTGGGTCAGAGCGCTGACCTTTTTTAAAGATTGGGACGATAATGGTATGTCTCCAAGATTTTGGAATAGCTCCTGATGCATTAATTTGTGTGAATACAGGAGCAAGAATGTTGGCCCACCATTCGCTGTTGACTTTAAAAAGTTCGTAGGGAATTAGATCAGGACCTGGGGCTTTGCCTGAGCGTAGGCGATCAATGAGCGGTTTAATGTCCTTAGGAGACACATCTGGCCAGGAATTCAGCAAAATAGAAGGTGCTACAGGTATAAGACCCTGGTTTCCCACAGAGTAGGAGAAGAGGCTCTTGAAGTAAGCTACCCAGACCGAAGATGGGATACATGCGGGGACTCTGACATAGCCATTACTTAAAGAATTCACAGTCCGCCAGAAGGTTGAATTATCATTGTTGTTTATAGCTGTAATCAAGCTCCTCCAATTTTTATATAGGGCCTCTTTTTTCCTCCAGTTTACCAAGTCCTTGTAGTTCTTTTTAATAGTTAACAATTCCTTCAATACTGAAATAGTGTTGTTCCTTCTGAATTCTCTGTTTCCTGGTTATTGCTCGTTTGAGTAGTCTACACTCGCGGTTAAACCAAGAATTTCGTTTGTATAGAGCGTGCAAGCTTGAGGTGATTTCTTTAGTAAATAGAGGTTTAAATAAATCAATTAATCTGAAAAAAACATTTAAGACAGTAGCTGCAGACTCTTGCTCAAGGAGGGCAGCTTTCAATGAAGTCACCTCCAAAAGCTGCATTTTGCCATGCACCAAGGAATCAAGCTCAGGACTCCAGTAAACACGAGCTAGGGCTTTTTGGGATTAGTGCAATATGTGATGGTAGGACGGTATTAAGTGTGGAACACATAATTGGTTGATTGAAAGAGAAATAGGGAGATGGTCACTGCCCATGTAATCGCAGACTTCCATATTAGAGGTAAGAGATCTAATGAAACCAGAAAATAATCGACAACACTGGCCCATTTACTATTATTAGGTTCCTCTTAATAGCGAATTGGGCCAGACTTAAGCCGGAAGAATTGATTACCGAGTCCCTGGAAGTTCTAGTATACCATAGGGAACTCAGGAAAGATTCATCAAAATTCCCTATAAGATTTTGGAAGAGAGTATTATCATCCGACCCTATTCGTGCGTTAAAATCACCAGCCATAAGAATTGGAATAGTTGGGTGGTTGTTTTTGATGTCATCAAGTAGTTCTCCCAGACGGGCCCAGTTTCGTGCAGTATTACTTGATCTAGCAGGAGGAATATAAACAGAAAATAAAATAAGTAAAGAAAAAGTCAGATTTACTCTAACTGCTAGCACCAACTCTTCAGCCAAAAGAAGGTCAATTGAGCTTATGCTTAAAGAAGTGGAGATAAAGCATGCTAGTCCTGCACGAGGGTGGCCCACAGAGCCTTTGATTGCTTTTGGGGTAAAAGAGGTAAAGCCTGGGAGAAAGATCTCATTTGTGGCCCAAGTTTCCTGAACAAGGATGATATCAAACGTCGAGAGAAATAACTGTATATCAGGATGCTTCCAAGATTTAGCAATAACCATCCTAGCTGCAGCAAAACTATATTGGCATATGACTCTATCATTCTTACTCATATTTTCTCTAGTAATTCCTTATAAACAAAAAGCTGGATCCATATTTACTTTACGATTGATCAAATTGTTTGTCTCCCGCACTACTTGTCTCCAGAATTTTAAATTTTATTACAAACACACCAGGCATGCATAAAAGTTCCTTTTTCCGTTCCGCATTTCCAACATAAATCAGAATTTCCCATCTTAAATTTACTTACCATCTCTGGTGTAATATACCATCTATAAAACATCTTATACATATTCTCTCTTATTTCATTAGTAATTGTAAATTTAAATTCTGTTTTCCATAACCTTTCCCAAACCTCAAGATTAATATTATATCCCAAGTTTCTCATCCATTTTATCATAACTGGTTTAATCCTCTCTTGCTCTAAATTGGTTTCTATTATAAATTTATACATCCTTGTTATTTGACCTTTATTACCCAAATTTAATATTACTTCTAGTTTAGATTTATTTCTATTAAACCCTAATAATTTATCTTTATTAAATATATCCTTTAACTTATAATACATAAACCAATCTTCAATCTTAAATTCTTCTCTTTGTTTAAGAATCCAAGTATCCCCGTAATCCTCAATAATATCCCTATAATTACCTATATCTAAATTAAGCTGCGTACCCCTTTTCATATATGCTTCTATGGGATTATCCTGGTGTTTTAACTTCCCAGCATCTTTTATATCTTTTCCAAATTTGTAATAAACTATTCCTAATAACATGGGAGTTAAAATCTTTATTTATTTTTTCTTTTTCATACCACAGGTATGCATGCCAGCCAAATCTTATAATAAATCCTTGCAATTCTAATAGTCTAGGATTCTCCAATAATATCCAATTCCTTAACCAATCAAAACAGGCTGCTTCATAATATGTTCTTAAATCTGGAAGACCCAGTCCTCCAGTTTCTTTTAATTCAATTAAATTATTATAAGCTGTCCTATGTCTGTCTTTTCCCCATAAAAAAATTCAAAATATCCTTCTTCCAAACTTTAAAAATCTTTACTCCTTTTATAATCGGCAAATTCTGAAACAAAAAAAAATCATCTTAGGTAATACCACCATTTTAATCACTGAAATCCATCCCCATAAAGACAATGGTATTTTCTTCCAGTGTTTAAAATCTTTAACAATTTGGTGCCAAATTTTTGAATAATTATTCTGGAACAAATTAAGATTATTTGAAGTTAACCAAATTCCTAAATATCTAACTTTAGTCTCAATAATAAAACCTGTTTTTCTAATTAGATCTGCTTGTTGTAATAGTCATAAGCTTTACCAAAATCTTGGTTTTACTTCTATTTATTTTAAATCCCTCAAGCTTTCCATAGACCTCTACAATATTATTCCATTTTTCCATTTGACAGTGTTAGTCAATACACATACTAAATCATCCGCGTACGCTTTTACCTTGTAATGATTCCTCCCAATTTTTATACCTACAATATTATCGTCTAGTCTAAACTTATTCAATAATACTTCTAAAACTAAAATAAACAACAAAGGTGAAATGGGGCAACCTTGTCTGGTGCCCTTTTGAATTTCTAATGGTGATGATAATATTCCATTAACCATAAGTCTAGCAGTTTGTTTGGTATATATACTCCCAATTGCTTTTTTAAAACCAATACCCAATCCCATATATTCCAATACTTTTTCCATAAATTTCCAATTTACATTATCGAAAGCTTTCTCTGCATCTAAAAAAATCATAGCCATTGGAGTTGGAGTAAACTCTGAATACTCTAATAAATTATCACCGTTCTAACATTTTGGCTAATCATTCTTTTGGGAAGAAAACCAGTTTGATCTTCATGTATATACTCATTTAATACCTTTTTTAACCTTATGGCTAAAATATCAACAAATAGTTTATAATCATTGTTTAATAATGAAATAGGCCTAAAGTTCTTAACTTCCAGTAAATCTGTATCCAGTTTTGATATTAATGCTATGTTTGCTTGTTTCCAGGTTTGTGGAATAGAACCATCTTGTAAACATAAATTCATTACTTTCAATAGGTATGGAGATATCTGTTCAAATATTTTATAATAAAATGCCGTAAATCCATCTGGCCCTGGTGATTTATTTAGTTTACTTTTACTAATTGCTATTTTTAATTCCTCGGGAGTTATAATAGAATCTAAAAAATCCTTCTGTTCTTGTGATATACATTTCCAGTTGAATTGTTTCAGATATGCATTTATTTCTTTATCTGAGGTTGGTTGCTCCCAGTATAAATCTTTGTAATAGTCTACAAATGTCTCCATTATTTTCTGTTTATCTGTTGTTGTTTTACCTTCTTTCCTTATTTTAACTATTGGTGTCTTTTTCTCCCTGTGTTTTATTTGCCAGGCTAGCAACTTGCCCGTTTTATTAGCATGTTCAAAAAATCTTTGCCTGTTAAACATAATTTTATTTTCTATTTCTGCTGTTATTAATAACTCATATTGTTGTTGTAATTGTTTCAAGTTGTTAGCCCTCTCTTGCTTATCTAATTTATCTTGTGATCTTTTCATTTGTATTTCTTCTACCTTAATTTTTTCTAATATTATTTTCTTTTGTTTTTCCTTCATCTTAAACCACCTCGTATTTTGTTGAATCAAAAAACCTCTAATTACTGCTTTACCAGCATCCCATACCATCCCCTCTGAAACCCCCTTGTCAACATTTTCATTAAAATAATTTTGGATATTTATTTTTAATTTTTCTACATTTTTTTATTTTTTAATAAGTAATCATTTACTGACCATACTCTATAATTATTATCTTCTATCCTTATATTTATCATAATGGCATTATGATCAGATAATACCCTAGGCAAAATCTCCGGACTATCTGCAATATTCATTAAAGTTTTAGAAAGCCATATCATATCTATTCTTGAGTGGGTAAGGTGTCTGTGTGAAAAATATGTATAACCCCTCTTACTTCCATTTATAAATCTCCAAATATCAAACATTTCCCAATGATTCGTCATATTAGAAAAAATACCAGGCAACCTACCCTCACACTTCACTTTCTTTTTCTTCCCAGATCTATCTACTTTTGGTTCTATTACCCCATTAAAATCCCCCATCCAAATAATTTTCTCACTACCATATTCAGCCAGTATTGGAGCTAATTCATTAAGAAAAAAATTCTTTTGCTTCATACTAGGAGCATAAAATACCAACCAATAATATTTTCTGATATCCAGATTTAATTTCTATTAATAGAATTCTACCTTCAATATCCTTATAAATTAACTTTGGTTCCATTATCAAAGGCACATACATAGCCAATCCATTAACTTTTTTCTTTTAATTGCAAGATGTAAATAATTTCCCTAATTTCAGATTCTCTAATCTCATTGCATCCTTAAGCAACATATGTGTTTCCTGTAGACAAAAAATATTAGCTTTAGATTTTTGTAGATGATGAAACACCTTTCTCCTCTTATTGGGAGAATTCAAACCATTAATATTCCATGACAATATTTTTAACATTTCAATTTATAATCCTTCCGATCCCTATTTCCCCCCATTTTTAATTACATTATTTAATCCCATCCACCCTCCCCCCGACAAGAAAAAACAGCTCAGGCATCATCTTCTGAGATAGACTCCTCTTCTGGTGTTTCTGCAGGCTGTCCACCTCCAGTTGCCAAATCAGACTTATCCTCTTCTGGTGTGTCCTTTGGAACAGACCGCGAAGATTTTGGGAGATCTTTGTCATATCTTCTCAAGAATTGTTCAGCTTTGAGAGTGTCAGTGATTTTGTATCTTCTTGTTTGGAAAAAGATATACCTTGGGGATATTTCCGTCTATGTCTTCCGGGTCGGAGACGAACAGCGGCGGCAAGCGCGACTAGCGCTCCGGTGTAGGGCTAAGCGGGGGGGGATCCAACTCCCCCCCGCTTCGGGCAGCACCCCTCGGTGGAAGAGGGGGTGCAGAGAAGGCGGCTGCAGGCGCGCCATCCTAGCAGCTGTCCTTACCGAGAAATCGGTGGGGACAGCTCGGACGTGCTGCAGCTGAGCAGCGGACGCCATACTGTCCCTTTCGGATAACCGGGACGAGCCGCGGGGATTCTCCTATTGCAATTCAAGTGCAAGTACTTCTATTATTCTTTTTTTAATGGATATTCACAACTGAGGTGTCTAACAGGATTGGCTTTGAATAAACTTTCAATAATTTTCAGCTACAACTTTATTAACGCCTTCTGAATTGAACTTGGCTTTTTGCCAGTTAGATTGCGCAGCTTAAATTCCAAGTGCCATCTACAGGAATTTAACAGCATAAGGAGGGGGAAACAGAAGTGGAAGAGAATGAAGGTTTAACAAACGCAACAATCCTGAAACTAATTAGTCTCTAAGGTCTGGACACTACAAGTGGAGATTCCATTTTTTATTGGGAATATTGACATTGATGTTGATTAACTAGCTCAGTAGAGCCCATCCACCCCCCTCTTTTTTTCCTGTGGATTATAAATACAACAGCTCAGACTAATGGGTGACAAAAAAAGACAAGCATCCTCAAGCTATTATCAAACAGCATAACTTGCAGCAGGTTTCACAAACAAGGAGACCCTCGGTGTCTAACATATCTGTGACGTCACAAGCTCCATCTCCTCCAACAGCACCTTCTGGCTTAGCTAAGATGGAACCTAAACCAAAACTTCCTGAAGATACTCAACTCACTGCATGAGATGATGACAAAATCCTTACAAGAAAGTGCTGCCATTAAGGAAGCAGTCAACCAAAATGCAGTTGCTATTTCTGCCTTAAAGGACTCAATTACTTCTTTAACCTTAAGACAAGATAAAGTGGAAGCCAAAATGCAGAAGTGTACTCAAGAGACTAAAGAAACTAAGAAAAAGGTGGTCAACCTGGAACTTTCAGTGAAGAATATGCAGGAGAGAGAAGAAAAGAGAGAGGACCACATTGCTATGTTAGAACTTAGTTAAAGAAACTTATTCGTATACGTGGTTTGAAAGAATCAACGGAAGGTGTGGATTTACAAGGCGTTTTTAAGGCACATTTGGCAGAATTTCTTCAAGAAGCTCAAGATATTACTGATGGAATGATTGTGACAGCTTATAGAGTTAACTCGGCCTATGCCAGAAATAATAAGGTGCCAAGAGACTGTTTGATTCAGCTTTTTTCCAGAAGTCACCGAGATCTTATTTTGAATCAACACTACAAGAGTCCATTAACAATAGATGGTGTTCCTTTAAGAATCATGAAGGAGATTCCTACTAGACTTTTAAGGAAAAGAAAAGATTTTGCTGAGATCGTGGAAAGGCTGAAGCTTAATGGTTTTCAACATAGATGGGAGTATCCCCAAGGTATATCTGTAACAGTTTTTCATCTAGTGGTCTTCTGTGCAGGCACACATCCCTCCCACTGTGGGTTGCTCCCTCTTAGAATAGTGCTGTGGCGGCGAAGCGGAGAACTGGAGGGACGGCCGCTTTCCCCTCCCCATCACATGACCGTTTCAGTGGGAAGAGCCGTTAGATGGAGAGGGGAGCGAGCGGCGCAAACTTTCTAAAAGCTTGCCAGCATAAATTTCTCCATGGTTGACCTGCGCATGTGCAGTACCCCATGTGTGTCTGCACAGAAGACCACTAGATGAACAACAGTTACAGGTAAGAAGTTCTGTGGAATTTGAGAAGGGCTAACAGTACTGCTCTGAGTTCGAGCAGATTGATGTGAGATGTTGCTTCTGACTGACTCCAAACACCTTGAGCAAAGGAACCTGCCACTGTGGCTCCACAGCCCTCGAGGCGGGCATCTGTGAACTCCTGTAAGGGCTGGTTGTGCAGATAAGGTTGGCTGTAAGTCAAGTTGGATATGTCGGCTTCTAGGAGAGACTTCCCCTGGCCGCCGGGCTCAGACGAATGATCTTATCTATTTTGTGCATCACGAACAGTTGGGAAGGGCAGCCTGGAGCAATCTGGTGTGAAAGCGAGCCCAGGGAATCATGCCTAGGCAGGAGATCATGAGGCCTAAAAGTCTCATGAGAGCCATAAGCCGATGACACAATGACTTTGCCGTGGCCTTGGCCAGTGTCACAATCTTGCATGCCTTGTCTGCCGTAAGATACACAGTATTGGTGGTGGAGTCTATGAATACTCCCAGATGTAGGATCCTCTGCATCTGGATAAGTAAGCTTTTGGCTTTATTTATGAGGTACCCGTGTGCTTCCAGGGCAGTGATGACCCGATTGGTGTGCTGGATGGGTAGAGTGTAGGAGGGGGCACAGATGAGAAGATCGTCAAGGTAAGAGTGTAGTTGAATCCCTTCCTTCCATAACAGCTCCGCTAGAGCGACCAGCACTTTGGAAAAACTCGGGGAGCAGATGCCAGGCCGAATGGCATTGCCCAGAACTGTAAATGAAGGTCCATGTAACAAGAGCAGGAAATGCCTGTGGGAAGGATGAATGGGTATGTGCATGTAAGCCTCGGTAAGATCTATTGAGGTCATTGAGGTAGTTGGATGCCTCTAAGATGGTTTTCAAGTTCTACATACAAAAATGCTTGGCCGGGATGAAGCGGTTGACAAATTTGAGATCCAGGATTGCCCTCCAGTTCTCGTTCTTTTTGGGGACTGAAAAATATGGAGTAAACTTTCTTGAGTCGCTCCTGGATGAGTACTTCCTTGTTGGCCCCCATTTGAAGTAAGTGGAAGATGGCTCCCATGGTTCTTTGATGTTTTACAGAATTGTGATACTGCGGGGAGGCAACCAGGCGATATGGAGGCTTGCGTTGGAACTCTATCAAATATCCCTGCTGAATCAGTTGTAGAACCCAGGCATCCACCTGAGAATGACGCCACTGTGGGAGGAAGAATTGTAACCTTCCCACCACCACCAACGGTCTGGCGTCAATGTTTATTTCCTTTGGAAAACTTCTCAGGCTTGTCTCCCCAGAAGGGTTGTGACTGAGAGGGGCGACTGAATCTGTTAAAGCGACGAAAGGAGCCTTGCTGGGAGGACCGGGATGGGCGCCTCTGGTCTTGCCTAAACCTAGATAAGGTGTGGCAAGATCGAAAGGGCTGCGAGTATTGGCCGTAACGGGAGTCCTTTCTATGAGATTTAAGCATCACCCTGTTTTTATCCTTGGATTCAGAGAGCATCTTATCTAGCCTCTCTCCAAACAGTTTACCACCTTTAAATGGGTGTGTCATTAGAGTGGCCTTGGCCCTATAATCAGCTGTCCATGGCCTTATCCACAAAGCCCTGCGAATGGCAGAGTTGGAGGCTACCGACCTGGCAGCAAAAATAACGGTGTCTAGGGAATCATCCGCCATGAAGGAGGATGCCTTTATCACTCTAGATAGGCCTTCATCTACTCTTTTGTCAGCCATAGGGAGAAGCTGGGTAAGCGTCTTAATCCTCGCATTAGAGGCCCTATCCATAAGGGCTATGATAGTATTAGCTTGAATTGCCAGGGCGGACGCCTCATGTACCTTCTTGTACCTTCTTGGAGAGGAACTCCCATCTTCCTATCCAGCTGATCTTTTATAAAACCTGCTCCATCCTTGGACAAGATGTCCCGAGGACTGCAGGGCGGTAACAGGAGCATCCACCACAGGTAGCTCCAGCATGTCCATTGCATATGAGGCCATTTCATACAGTTTCTTGGCATTGCTGGAGAACTGTTTGTTGTGAATGGGCTTATCCCATTCGGCTACTAATAACCTTTTTAAAATACTCTGACAAAGGAACCTTAATGGTACGGGCATCAAATTGAGGGAAATATTCCTTAGACCCTTTACTCCTGGTTTTAGGTTTGGATTCCTCCGATACCTCAGGAACATCAGATAAATCTAAGGAAAATAGAGCCTTGGCCAAAAGGGACTGAAAATCATCAGAACAAAACAGCCTAGGCTGCTGTTCTTGAATCACTGGAAGTTCTTTATCAGATACAGACTCTCCCTTCTCCTTATCATCGTCCCCAGAAACCTGGTCCACAAGGGAACAGTCATCCCTATTGAACTGTTCTTGTGCATTTGGAACCACTTTCATTGCAGCTTTGGTAAGCCACTGCCTGGAGGGGGCGCTTTGGCTACAACAAGGAAGAACAAAGAGACACCTGTCCTGACTGAATGGATTACAAAAATGATGGAATTTGCTACTATGGCAAAGCTCACAGGGAAAATCAATTGAAGAACATCAACAGAAATAAATACGGTTGATATTGTTTTACAATAATCTGATTTATAGAATTATGTAGTATTAGGTACTCAAATTTTTAGTGGGAGAATGTAACACTAAGTTAGAAGAGTTTAAGTGGCATAGTGTTGTTTTTTTAAAATATTTGTTTTTAGTTTGACTTTGGCTACAACCCTGTATGAATGGGAGCATTAGAGCCTGTAACCTCTGAAAATGCCTTTCAAAGGAATCATCACATTAACCTGCTCGAAAGTAGGGGTGTTGGGGGCCCCACCTCCCTCCAAGGGGGATACTTTACCCTCTGCAGGCTTCCGGGAGTCCAAGGTTGCTGGCAATGCAGAGGAGCTGATGGGGAAATTTGAGGTCGAAGTGGAACTCTGCTTAAGATGGCGCTTGCGTTTGCAGCCTTTTTTTTTTTTTGCCGTTTGCAGCCGATTTTTTAATCGCTTTGTCTACTGAGTCGGAGGACGGAGAGGACTTTTCTAGCTCCCTTTCTGAAAGTCCGCCTGGGCGGCTAGCAGGGGGAACCGGTTTTAGTGCCAGATCTTGATCTGCATCGGAAAGGAGCTTGATCTCCGATGCAGTAGCAGCAGTAGCCATTTTGCTTTCCCACGGCTTGCTTTCCCATGGCACAGCTGATCCTCCCGTGGCTCAGCTGATATTCGGCCAAAAGCCCAGGAGCTTCAAAACCACAAAAACTCACAGCAAACGAGAGGGAGGGAAGGAAGAAACAAAGGATTAGAAAGAGAAAGAAGGGGAAAGGAGCTTACACCCTGATCTTCCCTAACTATTCTAGGTCACAGCTATAGCTGGATGTGCTCTCCCCAGCAAAGGCAGGAGAAGAACTGGAAGAGGAGGCGTTTCTCGCACAGGAGACAGGAAGTGGTTTAAGTCCTGCCTCCCCTGGCATTGGGCGAGAAACACCCAAAGATCGAGATGCCCTTCCTTCAGAGCGGGAAACCAAAGTATATTTGAACAAAAAATAAGCAGTGTATCAATGATAGTATGAATGCAGCATTAGTAATGATATAGTGATTCTTCAAATTTTGAATTCATGGGAGGATATATTTTAGGGCAAATGGTTCTAGAAAGCAGTGTTATCTATACTCTAAGTCAGCAGTACACAGATATGAATTAATCTTTTGAGTGATTATAGAGCTTGTTGTATCCAGAATTAGGAGCATTAAATCCTGCTTCAGTATAATGTCAGAGCTATTTGAGATGAAGCTTTCTATCTGTTTATAATGTTGTCATGGATCATAATGTTTTTCTGACCCTGTTCCTATATACTTTTCATGTTTGTTTTTCTGATTCAGTAGAGTATTGAACCATTTGAGTATTTTGTTGTTGTTATTAGTGACATGCATTGTTGAGGGTAGACTTCTATTCTTCACTGAATAGAGTTACCAAGTTCAAGTACTGTGCTGTTGCATACCTCTAGTGTGCATTCTGATCTCTTTCCTATCTTGGGGTGTTGGTTGTGTAAGGTAAACAAATTGTGTCTGCATTATGCCTTTTTTACAAGTGTCTCTTTATTTCTCTCCATCGTATTTCTGTTTGATACATGCTCAACAACCTAAAGGGCTTCCTTCTCCTGAGAATGCTGAGAGGAGAAAAGTTTTTGTTCAAGGATCTATGAAAAAACAGGCAGGTGATATTGTGATGTATCTTTTTCTGTGCATGGTTTAGTTTTTATTCTCCTCCACTTCCTCCTTTTTTGATGCCATAAACTTTTAAAAGATTCTTAAAGCATCACATTTCTTGTCTTGGGATGTGAATTATAAATAAGGCTTATAAAATTAGGACATAACCCTTGGTTTTCTTGAGACTTGTATAAAAATAATTTGAGGTGAGAGTCTTTCCTGGATGGCTCTGGAGTATCACCACATATGTCAGGGGAAGCGGCCCAAGAATATGCATGTGTTTGTACAATACACAAGGTGGTTTTGGAGTTTGATTTTTAATACTGTGCTATTTGCAGTAGAAAGTTAAACACCTGCCATAACCAATATGTATAAGCAGAATTGCTCACTGTTTTTGTTCAGTGGTTTCTGGCTGTTCTGCATATGCAGATAGGTATGTTGTATGGGGCTGCTTGCTGCTGTGGTGTGTACTGAGTTATGTTGCTTTAAACACATTTAATATCCCATTTTGTACCTTCTGCTTGGTGTACCTTTTTTTAGCATTCCTGTTCATATATTAAAACATTCTGAAAGTGCAGTCTTATTGTGGCTGTCTTTGAGATCCAAATCCATGCAAACTAAAAAGGAATGGGGTGGGAGGTGGTCCTTGTATCTCTCCTACTAGATTATTGGTATGTCTTTGGAGAGGATGTCCTCTGCTTGGAGAAATACTTGTCCAGAGCAGGTTCATCACCCATGATTATTTGCTGCCAGTCCCTTATCCTTGAACACATGAAGCTGCCTTATACTGAATCAGACCCTTGGTCCATCAAAGTCAGTATTGACTACTCCGAACAGCAGCTGCTTTCCAGGGTCTCAGGCAGGGGTCTTTTACGCCATCCTTGTAGTGTCACATGTTTCTTCAAGGAGCTCTTATATGCTGATGCATGGTTATTTTTGTTATCCTTTCTTTTTTTGAATACATGGTGGTTGTCAATTGCTTCCAAACCAACCTCAAAAGCTGTCTTATCCCCCCCCCCCATTGTGGATTGGAGATGATGTAACAGCACTGGGTGAGTTATTACGTATTGCCTCCTGCTCTTTTAGAGGAACTCTCTATCCCATGTCCTGCATCACAGACTTTGTGGAAAGGCAGGCCTACTGGAAATTTCCCTTTAAACTCAAAGTAGAGGATGGAATTAACAAAGGCACTTTAGGTACTGGCTTTGTTAGCTGAACAGCTGTAGCTAAAGGGAGATGTTTTAATGACGAAGTTTCTGGTATGTGATACATTCTCCATCAGTGTGGGCCGGATTGAAGATCACAGATACTTCTGCAAGCAGTAAGGTTCTGTCTAATTCACAGTGGGATTTCCCTCCCCCCCCCCACTTTACCAATCATGCATAAAACATTTCCCGCTCTGAGGGAAGGGCATCTTGAACTTTGGGTGTTTCTCGCCCACTGCTAGGGGAGGCAGGACTTAAAGCTACTTCCTGTCTCCTATGCGAGGAACGCCTCTAACTTCCAGTTATTCTCCTGCCTTGCTGGGGAGAGCATGTTCAGCCTAATGCTGAGATTCAGACCTAGAAGAAGAAGAAGAGTTGTTTTTTATATGCCAATTTTCTCTACCACTTAAGGGAGACTCAAACCGGCTTACAATCACCTTCCCTTCCCCTCCCCACAACAGACACCCTGTGAGGTAGTTGGGGCTGAGAGAGCTCTGACAGAGCTATGACTAGCCCAAGGTCACCCATCTGGCTTCGTGTGTAGGAGTGGGGAAACAAATCCAGTTCATCAGATTAGCCTCCACTGCTCATGTGGAGGTGTGGGGAATCGAACCCGGTTCTCCAGTTCAGAGTCCACCGCTCTTAACCACTACACCACACTGGCTCTACAAGCCCAGATTCCTTCTCTGTTCTTTCCTTGATTAGGGACTACAAGCCCAGATTCCTTCTCTGTTCTTTCCTTGATTATTCTCACGGCACTCTTCTTAGTCTGTCTGCTGTTTTCTTTCACTTTCTTCTTCTCTGAGCCCTCTCTCCTCTGGGCAGAAAAGATTGTTGAAGACTGAACTGTGGACCTAAAATGGCTGCTGCTCCAACTATAGCCGTGGAAAGGGAGATCCTTCCGATGCCGATCAGGACTCGGCTCCGAGCCACCAGCCCAAATCGGCACCCCCTGTCAGCCGCCCAGGCAGACTCTTAGAGAGAGTGACCGAAAAGAATGCGCTGGACGCCGGCGCTGCTGTTAATGCGGTTGCCATAGCTGTTAACGCGACAAACAAGGGCTGACGAACACCGGGAAAAGACGGGAAAAGGAAAGAGGCTTATTAAGCAGGCTCCGCTTCGACCACACTGGTCCCTGACGGCCCCCCTGCTAAGCCAGCTACAAGAGAAGACATCGGAGGGTAAAGTTCCCCCCCCCCTTCGGCTGAAGGCAGGGTTTTTCAAACAGCCTACTCACAAGGAGGTGGTGCCAATGTTTAATAATGCATTTTAAAGGCATTTCAGGTAGTATGGTCCTTGACCCTCACTCCTCATTCCCAGGGGCGTTTCCAAACTAACCTTCAGGGGCGTATGAATAGTCAAGCCTCTCTCCCATTCCTGTGTTCACACGGATACCTTCGGAGGATCCATGTTGTAGCCAGAGCGCCCCCGTGAAGCCGTGGCCATGAAATCAGTACATACTGCCCACAAATGGCTTGGTAGGGATGATGTTCAGCCAGTGGTTGATGTTTCATTGACCAAGTCTCAGGGGCAGACTATATGGAGGTTGGAGAGCTTGTTCCTGCTAAGTAGGTCCCCATAAGACGGGAACAACAACCCAGGTTGTTTGTTCTGACGACTATCAGCTTCTGTTGGCTAAGGCTCTATTTGCATTAAACTTATCAGATGAGCCTGGAATATCTGAGGAAATTCTGTCTAAAGCCAGACCTAAGGGGACTAGGGAGTACTTCACAATGTGATACCCATTCAATAAGGTTCCTTTTCCTGAATATTTGAAAAACTAATTGGATCTGAACAGGATAAGCCCATTCACATTCGACAGTTTCCGGATAATACCAAAACCTTACGAAATGAATTCTTATGGACATGTTAGACTTACCCGTGGTCTATGCCCCTATAGTAGCCTAGCAGTCCTCTGAGCCCCTGACAGATGATGGGGTGGCATCCGCTATGGACCAGCTGGACAGGTAGATGCAGTTTTCCTTCTATGAAGGTTCACCGGGCTTAGCCTGGCAATCCTATGGGGCTACCCAACAGACAAGCCAACACCACCATAGCTGTCATAGCCAGAGTCTTATAGCTCGCATCAAGAAACTCATCCAGTTACTTCATATGGAGAGCTGTCCGTGGCTCTCCAGATGACAATAAGATGGATGTACCATCCGCTCAATGGGAAGAGATTCCAGGTTCTATCCCCGCCATCTCCTGTTGAGGGGACTGGGCGGTGGGTGATGGTTCCTCCTCTGATAACCCTGCAGATCTGCTAGGAAAACAAAGGGCTGCATGGTTCAGGTATGAGAAGTCATAGAGTAAGGAAGGAACCCTTTCTTCTCCAACGAGTTCCATAGATCTCAAGGCCTGTCGGCACGTTGAGATTGTGGGGATGCCCCAAACCGATGAGGAGGCTTACACCGAAATTCTATTGGGCAGCCCCATAGAATGAGTTCTAGGACCCAGACTTCCGGCTGGGCCTGATCCAGAGTGGAAAGATGGTGTATTTTATGCAGGGAAGAAGTGTGGGAAGAAGGTATGTTTCATGCAGGATGCCTGATTGTGTTTGCTGTTTTCCTGAGCCACTATCATCCATACAAATAGTTTGTTACTGCAACTCAGCACTAGTATATGTGTAGTAAAGGAGTAGTTAAGGAGAGGTGCCACTCAATGTATGTAGATGATCTTTCTCTTAGCCTTGGAATAAATATAGCCAGCCCCCTCTATTCTCATTTGGGGAGAGAGGGCCATGGTTTCCAGACAAGTTTTAAGCCTTTGCACCTTACATTTAAAGCATATTACCAGTGGGTCTTTCTAACCCTGTTTGGGTGTGTGTGTAGAAAAACACAGCTAGTATACAAATCCTTTGATATTGTCTGTATGATCAGTGTTGCATCATATCCAGTTTCACAAATGCTGAGTGGACCATGAAATCCAAATAATGATGGCAGTGATCTGAGTATATGTGTGCATGTGTCTAAAGTTATATTTGCAGTTAATAAAAGCTGTAAGAAATTCATTTTTAGAAAATACATTGATGATGCCTGAACTTCAGTGCATGTGACTTGATTTTTGTAGTTAAATAGGTAATGCAATGGAAAGGAGGTTGATCCTCACCTGCCTGTATAGGGGTTTGTAACTGGTATAGGTGGGAGAAGAATCTCTGGCGTAGTCTCTGTGGAAGAGAAATTATCATACTTCCTGAAAGCTGTGTTGTAATTTAAGACATCTGTAGGTATGCCAAGGAATAATCTGGCTGTCATTTACTGTTTAATGGAAAGTCCACACATGGCTCCTCTTTTTTGAATCCCAAATTAAATGTTTACTCTGCCCTGAGTGTACCTCATATACAGCCATTTCTGCCATGTTGCCCTGTCCACATAGAACTGTCCTTTGGGTATGGGGAATAATTGGGGTGACCGGTGTGGACCATTGTGGACAGAGCTATTGATCTTCCGGGTGGTGGGTCCATGCAGGGTTACTGCCCTAGTGGTTGACAAGAGGCTTAGGGCTGGATATGTGTGCACCATGAATTTTCAGTCCCAAGTTACCATTGATAGGCTGGGGCATTGAAGTCTTATGAGACGTTGGGTGGGTATCTTGCCCCAGGCCCCACATCCTTCCGGGGATGGCCCAATATGTATGCATGCTGATTTTCTTAGTAGCTCCAGAATATTGTTGTCTTTGGCCATAATTCCCTTTCCATTTTAACATTCATAAGGGTTTGCATGGCGCCAGTTTGTTTATTGCTGATACCACTGACTAAAGCAGATGTCTATAAATTTTTTAAAAGTTAAAAACGTGCAAGTCTAGCATAGTTCATTATGCTAGTTGCTAAACAGGTGAAATTGGAGATCTTGTTTTCGTGTGTTTTTTGTTTCCACATAGGGGTTTTAATTTTTCCGTTAGAAAAGCTGGTGTAAGATAAATAGAAAACTGCAGAAGCAGGACAGAGATGAGCAGCAGCAATTGTTGTGTTTGAGTCAGAACATTGGGGCCAGGATCTTAACCTAGAGATACTAGCTTAGGAATTAGTTCCTGAATTTGTTTTATGGACCTTTGAATTAAATATTGAGGGATTAATGGGTTGTATATGCATGCATTTCTGGTTTCTCTCCCTCTCAGACTGAAGTAGGTGGAATAATTGCTGGGGCTTCTGTTTCCCAATCTCCCCCTTCCCCATGCAGCAGTTAAAATATCTTTATTTGTAAGATGTTTTTGGTCTTCGTGCTTCCCTTTCTGGCTCAGAATCACATTATTCTGTGCATGTTTTTTGTTCATGTGGGGAGGAACTGTGTACTCTCTACTGTCTCATCTCTTTAAAAAAGCAAACTGTGCCTGTTTCCCTCATTAGCTTGCCTGGCTGCCTCAGTGTATATGCCCCTTATTGGCTGAGCTGATACATTCCAGTCTCTTCCTCTGCTTTTTGTTGCCTCAGCCTGGCGATTCCTTTTCTCTGACCTCCTGTTTTCTGTAAATAAAGGGCCAAGATCTTCCCAGCACAGCTCTGTTTGCTCCCTGCCTCCCACCCTCTCTCTGATGCATCATTGGTCTATGGAGGGAGGAAGGCATGAATCGCCGCCTCCTATGCGCATGTGTGCACAGCTCTCTTTTCTGCAACAAGCGTCATCTGCTTAGATTTCCAGGAGGTTGTCCTTGTCAGTCAAGCAGACCGTGGTGCTGGCTTGGCATGCAACCCAGTGTGGTGGTGGGCTGATGAGGGCATCCCTGGCATTTGTCAGTGCCTTCCTGGTCCTCTCCTGTCTTCCAGTAATTCGTATTCTAAGCTCTTTAAGCTGCACGGGATGGTATTTGTGCTCTCTGTTGTGCCTAGCTTAAAGAGAGAAAACCTGGCACGGTGAAAAGATGCCTGCTTAGTCTCCTCCTCTCCCCTCCCTATTTCTAGCATCTGTAAAATCCGATCTGTGGTCTGTTAGCAAGCTTATTGTTTGGGGCTGGAGGTGGGAAAAATAAAATTCCTCTTTGGAATGCAGCCTGTGCTGGAAGTATAACAAGCGAGTCCAGCCTGCTGATCTTATCAGAGTGTCTGATCAGTTTGCAGGCTCAAAACACATCTCACTGTTGTTTTCAGTCAGCTTGCTTAGTTTATGCAAAATAGACTTTGCCTTTCTATAGAACAATGTGCCAACGTACTAAACTCAGAACTTCACAGGACCTGGTGTTAGTCTGGAACTTTTATCTTTAGCACCCTGTTGGTTTGGTGAAGAAGTATACAGGAAAAATGGGAGCTCCTTATTTCTGTACATATAATTTACATTACTGTGGCATCTCTTTTCACCTCAGTCAAGACACTCACACCTTTTTACTGCAATGAATTGCCTTTCAGTTCTGCTGCCTGATGGAAGATTTCTGTACAGGTTGAAATCTTATGCACTCCTACAGCAAAATTTATTAGCCTTAACAAAAGGTTTAGTAGGTTTGTGAGTCTGTATATGCTTGGAGAACAGCATATTGTGTCAGATTTGTACACATTGAGGCAGAAGCAGGGGTGGAAATGATGGAACAGTAATGGTAATGGACAGCTGAATTAAGAAATGATAGTCACCATTGATGGGGGACACACTCTCAGCCCCCATCTTGAACACTGAAAGCAATAAGGTCTTGGGCAAGGAGCATACATAGAATCATAGAGTTGGAAGGGACCACCAGGGTCATCTAGTCCAACCCCCTGCACTATGCAGGAAATTTCACAACTACCTCCCCCCTACACCCCCAGTGACTCCTACTCCATGCCCAGAAGATGGCCAAGATGTCCTCCCTCTCATTATCTTCTTAAGGTCATAGAATCAGCATTGCTGACAGATGGGCATCTAACCTTAAAAACCTCCAGGGAAAGGAGAGCTTACCACCTCCCAAGGAAGCCTGTTCCACTGAGGAACTTTTCTGTTAAAAATTCTTCCTAATGTCTAGACGGAAACTCTTGATTTAATTTCAACCCACATATCCCTCCTCCTTGTATTTGGTTTGATTACTGCAGCTTTTCCCATACAAGGGCTGCACCTATAGCCACAGCTAAAGCTAATTTTCAGGACCAGTGGTCTAATAGCACGGTTATATAAACGTGAGGCCAGCCTCCTGACACTGAGAAAGTGTGGACAGTGGCTGTGACAGGCATAATCATTCACATTTTTTAAAAAAAATGTCTCTGTTGGACCGGGAAGTGGAATGGTGCCTGTTGCCACCCGCAGTACTATGTAAACAAATCTATGGATTATGCGCCCTTTAGATTACTTTGATAGTAGGGGACCTATGAGGCTTTAACAATTGGGTTAACATTATCCGTTCACATCGAAGGCAGCAGTGACTGTGATGCTTTTGTCTTTAACTTTGCATACATGAGCAAATTGCTGGATTTGGCATGCCGGTTCCCGCCAGTGACATGACTCTTCAGACATGGATCATGGATCCCCATTTAAAATGACATAGATCTTGCACAACCATCTGGCAGGCTTCTGGACATGATGTCATCTTTCTTAATCTGAGCCCTGCCTACATGGCCAGCTAAAGCAAATGGGATCTTCTGTTTGAGAAACGGGGAAGTTTTGTTCCACAACAAACGACATATTTGGCAGGGAAACAATGATGCATTTATATCTGTATAAGTTTGGTATACTTTTTATATATAAATCTACACATAAAATATATGTCTGCAGAAACTATTGAACACATGTATAATATACATAGTCATATTCACAAAATGTAGAAAGCAAGTTGCTAGCTTTGTAAGAGGATGCTCTGGCTTTGGAGGAAAATGTGACACATTTCTAGATGTCACCTGCAAATGTGTCTAGGGATGTATGTGTATTTCTTTTAATTTTTCAGTAGTAGAAAAGAGCAAGAGTCCAGTAGCACCTTAAAGACTAACAAAAATATTTTCAGACAGGGTAAAAAAAATATTTTTGTTAGTCTTTAAGGTGCTACTGGACTCTTGCTCTTTTCTACTACTGCAGACAGACTAACACGGCTACCCACTGTGAATTATTTTAATTTTTCAGGATTTTCTAAGCACCATAAACTGCATTCCCTTCATAAGTCTGTTCTCAAACTCTCTATTGGGTCTTCAGCTCAGTCTAAAGCCAGTTTATGTTGAAGAAAGTCCCACAAAGTTTACTTGGGACATGCTTTCTGGAAAGTATGCTTAGGATTACAGACTTCATCTCTCCGTGGTGTTCCTACGTAATCTCCTCTTCCACCTCAAGAAATTACCTTGTGAGTAAGATGTCTTGCAGCTGGAAGATGTGATGTTAATGATTTATTTCCTGAAAGATAGAACAGTTTTGGATAAAGACACAGTAGAAATATTTTCCTTTAGCCCACAACCTATATTCCTTTGTGATTTGATCTTGACTACTCTGGAAGAGCTTGCATATATGTTTCCACTTGCATTAGTTGCTTCAGCTACTCCTATTTCTGAAAATATTGCTGGCTTTATACATAATGAGATGTTAAACTGCTGTATGTTTTGTGTCACAGTGACTATGGGTTTCTAGTGCCAGATGTTGAATAATCTTGGAGCTAGAAAAATGGGAGAACAAACTCAGAACAAAGTTTAATCCTTGCACTTTATGCATTGTTGTAAGTACCAAAAGCTTCAACAGCCATGTGTCATGGGCTAGTTATTATCTTTATGTTACAGACGGGTGAGTGCAGCCTGCTGTGGTTGGAAAATGGTAGCTTGTCTGAAGTCATCCTGTGAATTGCTGTCTAAACTGAGATTGGAATGTGGGAATTTAAAGCATGCTCTTAAGAGGTCTGTGGTGACTTGATAGATACGTTTTCCCCCATACTCACCTGCAGTTTGGCTCATGAAAAGCTACAGAGTGTTTTAAAAGAAATGGGTGTGCCACAACATCTTTGTTTTGATGTGCAACTTATACACTGGACAGGAGGCTACACTTAGGACAGAATATGGAGAAGCAGAATGGCAAAGGTGTCTGACAAGGATGTATCTTATTTCCCTGACTGTTCAATCTATATGCAGAACACATAGGAAGGAAAGCTGGTTTAGGTTTAGATGAAGGTGGAATGAAAATTGGTGGAAGGAACATTAACTATTTGAGATATGCAGATTGCCACATTACTGACAGAAAACAAGACTTGAAACAACCACTGATGAAGGTTAAAGCAGAAAGTGCCAAAGCAGGATTACAGCTGAACATGAAGAAGACAAAAGTAATGACTGCTGATATTAAGATTGATGATGAAGAAATTAAAATGGTTAATAAAGATTTTCTGTTCCATCATCATCCAAAAGAGAGACTGTAACCAAGAAATCAGAAGAAGATTTGAGGTTTGGAAGGGCAGCCATGAAGGAACCAGAGAAGATCTGTAAGTATTAGGATGTGTTGCTGGCGACCAAGATCAAGATAATTCATACTATAGTATTCTTCATTACTAGGTATGGGTGTGAAAGTTGGACAACGAAGAAAGCTGACAGGGAGAAAGTAGATTCCTTTGAAATGTGGTGTTGGAGGAGAGTTTTGTGGGTACCATGGACCGGCTAAAAGACAAGTGGGTTCTAAATCAAATCAAGCCTAAACTCTCGGTAGAAGCTAAAATGACTAACCTGAGACTATCATACGTTGGTCACATTATATAAGAAGACAAGAATGACTGCAAAAGGCACCAATGCTAGGAAAAGGCAGCAGGAAAAGAGAAAAATCCAACATGAGTTTTATTGACTCTATAAAGGAAGCCATGTCTTTCAGTTTGCAAGACCCAAGCAAGGCTGTTAATGATATGATGTTTTGGAGGTCATTATTTCATAGGGTCACCATAAGTTGGAAGTGACTTGATGGCATATAACACACACAACTGCAGTTTGATGTTTCTTCTGGAGATGACTGGCATTTACTCCATTTTGAACATAATGCCATTGTTTAAGGCATTGAATCCATCAGTTCACCAGCAGAAATGGAGAGCCTCTCAAGATAGAGACTTTGGCAGTCTCAAAGGATTTTCCAGGCATAGAGGAAAAGATTCGGCTATAAATTAAAGAAAAAGGTGGTGGGACCTTAAAACAGCCAAAGGATGACTTGGTATATTCATTGTACAGTTAGATGTTAACTGAAAATTGGGGCAAAGAAGGGAAATAGGGAGGTGGGAAAATTGGCATTCTTAGGTTCCTAATAGCCCATTCTTGAGCTGAGGCGTATGGGGACGGCGGGGAAGAGGCACAGCGGCGCCTCTTCCTAAGCCGTTTCCCCGACACTGTTAAAAAAAAAAAGCCATTTCACGGCTTTTTTGTTGTTGTTGTTTAACTGGGGCTTTTTGCCCCATTGAAAACAGCGAGGCTGCACCTGCTAACAGGCGCAGCAATGCTGTTCCGGCCACTGGCAAAAGTGGGTAGAAAGCCAACCAAGCGGTGGCTCCTCCCCCCGGAACGCCCCCTGTGCCAGCATGGCCTCTCCACGCCGGGGCCGGGGGGAGGCGCAGTCCCGCGGTGCTCAGCCGCCAGCAGGACTCGCCTCGCCAGTGGCATGAATGCTTGTATTTGCGTGATTACATGCATTTACACCGGCGGCGAGGTAGCGCCGCCTCCTGTCGACTTTCAGCCCCATTCTCAGGAATGGGCTGTAAAAGCTTACAATATCCCAGAGAGGGCTGTCTGGATCAGAGGTATTTTCCAGTTCTTTATCCTCCCCTGCAGTTCCTTGTGGGCCCTCAGTTAGGCAGAATTTTGGAACAGAATTTCTTGCACTCTTTTCTACACCCCCTTTGGTAAACTAGTCTGTAGGTCTGATAAGTTATGTTAAATCAGCAGTTATTTTCAGATTGTATGGGGCATGTAGAGAAGCATAAAAAGCTATCCCTGTCTTTTGTGTGTGTGTTGGGTTTTTTATTATCCAGAAAGAAAGGCATCTTCAAATTTAGCCATGTTGAAAAAAGGCAACAAGGATCTCCTTGTGAATATTGTTGAGAGGGGATGGTGGATTGATAGCTGGTCTGATTTATAGAGATGACTAATAAATAACTGTTACTATGATCAGGTGATAAGCAAACTCATTAATTAGTAACATCCTACATTTTATTGCAACATGTAGAGTGGGGTGAGTTATTTTGCCAAAGATACTGTTCAGGAATGCTCGTAAGGCATGAGGATGAAAAATGATGCCAGTGACTTAGAATTAATGAATAGGAAAAGGTGTGCCTCCAGCACTTTTTAACACACCCCCTTTCAGGAACTATGGTAAAGTAAAGAAAGTAAGAAAAGAAAGAAAAATTGTTTACGAACTACAGCTGTTTGGAATGTGTGCCAATTTAGATTTTCATATTGAATTTTAGAGGGTGTTTGAGGTTTTTTTTTTTTTAAGCAAGACATTTTTTTCCTTGCAACTGGATGACTTCTCTGCATTTCTGAGCTTAAGGGTACCCTGAGATTTCTATGCCTGCTATATGCAAATTACACTTCAGTTTATTCTCTTTGCTAAGGGCTATGTCTCCATATGGTTTTGGGGTTATGTCTGATACATTTCAGGGGTGCTCTCCACAAGAGTTCTCATTACTGCATTGCTGTACCCTTTCCTTTAAGATTTTTGTATGAGATTTTAGAGCTGTAATCAAGGAGGATTAAAACAGGCAAGTATATTTCACATAATGTGGGAAATACTGGAAAACCTCTCCTTTAATAGACATGCATTTGCACTTTTCTTTCAGTGTTTGCTGTTAATTTGTCATCTATAGTCTCCTGCCTAGCCTATCTATGTAGGTGATAGCATTAATTCAGAGTGTACTATTTATTAAATATTCCTCCACATAAAAGTTCCTTGAAAGTAAAAAAAAAAAAAAAAAAGCATGCTGGGTAGAGATGCTCTGGACCCACCCCACTTTCTTTACTAGTTTCTACACGCAGAGAGGTTTTTCTTGTTTTTCTGCATGGGGGAAGCTATTTATTTATTTAAAGCTTTTTTATCCTGCCATATCTCCTCAGACTCAAGGCAACTAACTGCAATACCAAGTTGCAAGGACACCAAATGTAACAATCCATTAACAACCCTATTACTAGGACCCATTTTGGAAGATGAAGTGGGTGTGCCATATGAGAGATTGAGACTAGGACCTTCAGGGTGTCCAGATGTGATGGTAACCACTCTTCAAGAACCCTCTACGCAACCTAGCATGCAGTGGAATTCTCCCACTGAGTTCGGAGTACATCTTAATCAGTGGGTTTTGTCGTTCCTATGCTCAGGGAGGCAGGATCCAAAAAACCTTTGCTTCCTGTCACATGTACTAGGACTGCCCTCTGATATCCAGTTCTCTTCCTGCCTTAGAGGGAGAAGCAGCGCTTCTGGTTAGCTCCGTAGCAAACCTTCTTTCCTAGCCTTTGCACTTCAATAATTCTTCCTGACTAACTTTATTTCTGTTTTTTCTTAAGTCCTAATCTCAGTCTGTGTGCACCCAGCAGCCTTTTCCTCTTGTATCTACTGTTTTCCCTCGTCTTTGCCTCTGTCTCTCCCCCCACCCCCGGTTTCCAATATGTCTGAGAGTGGAGACAGGGCTTCAGAGGAATTAATGTCAGGAGACGAGGAGCAAGTTGAAGGGCTCCTTCCCCCCCTCGACAACTTTCCCTAGTGGCGCCCAAGAGCCACGAAGGGGAAAAATGGGCGAATCAACCCAATTTGCAGGTGGAGGCACAAAAACGGAGCCTCCAGCCGGGAGACGTCCAAAACGGCGCAAAAAAGATGTGCGCGGACAAGATGGCTGCCGCAACTCCCCATTCGGCCTCTAGAGGTTACGAGGGCGAACTTGATCCCAGTAATGCCGGCTCCTCTGGAGTTCACGCGACTGGGACTACCCTGGGTAATGTTGAAACTATTCATTCTTTAATTGCGGAAGGGGGGAGGGCAACTTAGGTCTGATAAATTTAATGTGACAGGCATTGAGAGAGGAGTTTGCCCACATTAGCGACCCTTCTTTTGGGGGGATCACAAGATCCAGAGCCTTATCCCCGGGTTCCAGGGCTTCCATCAGAACGTGGGGAATGCTCCAGTGGCACACACCATGCCTGGCCAACTAAGGCAGCAAGGAAGGCTCCATTGTCCTATTCCAGCAGGAACAGGTCCCCTTCTTCTTCTAACGATAGAGAAGAGGGCGAGTTCTCTTCAGGAGAACACAAGGTTGGGGAGGAGACTTAAAACCAGGAACAATCCCGGTTATTTGACGGGGAAGATTATCAGGCATTCCTGAGTAAGGTGTTGGCAACCTTAGATCTTCATGAGGATGAAGACTCAGAGGCTTCCAAGAGTAAGGCTAAGTTTAGGGGCACGAAAGAATTCTTCACCAGACTGAGGACCCATACCTGGGCTGTGCCCTTTCCTGAATGCTTCGAGGCCCTTCTCAAAAATGAATGGGAAAAGCCTCTGTCTAATAGATAGCTCCCCACTGCTGTTAGAAGAACGTATAATCTGGAGTCCCGGGCTTCAAATCTCCTTCAGGTTCCCTTAGTTGAAGCAACAGTAGCCACTCTGCAATCCGCCAGCTTACTTCCTGAGGATAGGGCTGGAAACATCAGGGACCCTCTAGATAGAAAGGCTATACTATCAAAAAGGCCCATGAGGCTTTGGCTGTATCCATTCAAGCATAGGCAACGGCAGCATTAGTGGCTTGGGCATCCATCATGTGGATCAGGAAAATAATTGACCTGACTCCACAAGAAAATAAAAGGGTTCTGAGTGGTCTTAACAGAGTTCTGAAGGCAGTAAAATTTATGGCGGACGCCACCCTTGATTCCATGACTATGTCGGCCAGGGCACTGGCAGTTTCCTCTATCTCCAGAAGGGGTACTTTGGCTCCGGTCCTGGTCAGCTGACTTCAGCGCCAAATCCCATTCGAAGGTGACCGGCTCTTCGGCTCTCAGCTACAGCCTGATTAAAGCTGACCGCCTGGCTCTTGAAAAGTCAAGGTTGCTAGGGATGGGCTATACCTCAGAGGTCGTCAACACCATGTTGGAAGCCAGGAAACAATCCACTAGGCGCATATATGACTTTTCTTGGAAATCCTTCGCTAGATGGTGTGGGAGAAAACATACTGATCCGGTGACCACCTCCACTGGCAACTTGCTTGACTTTCTCCAGGAGGGATTAGCTCAAGGGCTGAAGGTGTCTACTCTCAAACGACAAGTGACGGCAATTGCAACGGTTGTTCCTCAGCTGGATGGCTATCCACCGTCAAGGCATCCTCACATAGTCACTTTCTTGAAAGGAGCCTCAGCCATCTCTCCTCCGACAATTCATAGATTCCCAACTTGGAGACTTCACGTGGTACTCCAGGCTCTGACTCGACATCCATTTGAACCCTTACGGGAGGCTTCCCTGGGTCACCTTAGGATGAAAGTTCTCTTCCTCACAGCTGTCACGTCAGCTAGAAGAGAGTCGGAACTGGCAGCTTTGTCATCTAGAAAAAGCCTCTGCGTCTTCCACGCGGATAAAGTAGTACTACGCCCAGATCCGGCCTTTATCCCGAAGGTAAATTCTAAGTTCCATAGACAACAGGAACTACACCTACCATCTTTTTGCCCTCATTGTTCTCATCCAAAGGAGAAGAACTGGCACACTCTGGACGTGAAAAGAGCTTTACGCATCTTTTTGAGAAGGATGGAACCTTTCCGGCGCTCGGAGTCTTTATTCGTTTCTGTTTCATCACCCAATAAAGGTTGCAAAATGTCAAAGGTAGCTATCAGCAAATGCATCAAACAGTGTATCCAGCTGTGCTATCAGTTTAGCAACATACCAGTGCCGTTAGGGATTACCGCTCACTCAGTCCGGAGCGCCTCTACTTCAGCAGCATTTGATGGCCATGCATCTGTGGAAGAAATCTTCTTCCTTCTACGTTCATAAGATACTACAAGATAAATGCCTATTCTTCATCCGACGCGGCATTCGGCAGGAGAGTCCTCCAGAATGTTGTTTTAAATGATGAATGAAGACTCCCTCCCAGTGAACGTCAGCTTTTGAAGATCCCGCTGATCCCGTTCTCAGTGGGAGAACGGAACCTTGGCTTACCTGTGAAGGTTCCTTCTACACTGAGGGAGGAGTACATCTTGCCCACCCAGGGTGAAAAATGGATCAAGATGAAGAATGTCAAGTGTCCAGATAAAACATTTAAAAAAGATAAGAAAGAAAAAGGGGGAACAATAAGTTATATACAGGAATAATAAATAAGTGGAATTAGAATAGAATGTTTTCATGTTCTACTTGTTACTAATTCTTGGGTTAAGCTGTGTTTTTGCAGTGGCTGCTCCTTGTTCTTTTGGGTGCACATCTGTCTCCGTTTTAAAAAAAAATTCTGCTATGGAAGTCCTCAAACTGGATATCAGAGGGCGGTCCTAGAACATGTGACAGGAAACAAAGGTTTATTTGATCCTGCCTCCCTGAGCATAGGAATGACAAAACCCGCTGATGAAGATGTACTCCTCCCTTATTGTAGAAGGAACCTTCACAGGTAAGCCAAGGTTCCGTTCTCTCTCTGCCTTAGTTCTAGAGTAGATGGGGGAGTTATCAGAAGACGATATCAGAAGACCCCTTTCCACCTGTTGCCAGCTTTGCTAAGTTGGATCGGTTTCAAATATTATTGCCTTAAAGCCTCCAGAATGTGACAGCTAAGCAATTACCTCCCTCCCTCCATATGGGATCAGGATATCAGCCATTTTTCTAAGCTGCAAAGATTTTCAGAAGTTTTCTCTAGGCTTTGACAATCAGACCCCACAGTCCCCTTTCCCCAAAACCTTTGGTAATATCTTGAAATCTGAGTTGGAAGAAACAGAACAGCAACTGGGTCGGGAAGTTTTATTTCTTCCTGGCAGAGATTATGTGTGTGAGTGTAACATACCATGAAGTTGCAACTGACTTCTGCAATCTCGTAGGGTTTTCAAGGCAAGATATGTTCAGAGGTAGTTTGCCTTTGTGTAGCAATCCTGCAATTCCTTGGTGGTCTCCCATCTAAATAATAACCAGGGCTGACCTTGCTTAGTTTCCAAGACATGATGAGATGGAGGTTGCCTAGGCCATCCAGGTCAGGGCAGTAGAAATTATAGAAACTTTTAAAAAGCCCTTGTGGTAGGTGCCCTAATGGCAGCACTCAGATCCAAAGTAATAGTCCTGAAAGGGGGAGGAAATCCCTTCCCTGCACACACACCCAATACAAGAATGTTGCAGCCCTGAACAAAATCTACAAAGCTGTCTCCCTAGATGGAGCTCCCTTTGCCTCTTCAAGGGCTTCCCTTTCAGACCAAACTCTGGGGCCTAACGCACTCAGTATATACTACGGTTAAGAAAAGTGTTATCCAGGTTAGATCGCACCTCAGACCTCCCACTTCGGCTTGGAAATGCTTTGGAAGCACCAGACATCTTCCCCCCCCCCAAAACGCCTATACCACGATGTATTTCGTTATGTCATTTCAAAACCAGCAATCCAAGGGGTGCGTTCAGTTACATACGCTATTCAGTTCTCCGCCCCTCTTTTTGCAACACCCGATGAAAAGCCTTTCTCCTTACTTAATTCCCCCCCCCCCAAGTGCTTGTGGTCTTACAAAGGAACACGGGAAAGTTGGAACATTAGATCAACCATTTTTATTTGTGCAGGGTCCCAATCAAACATTTCCCTCATATGGCATGTCCTTGAAGTGGATTTTGTGAACGGTTCGTGGACTTGAGGGGGAAGGAATGCAGAGGAGGACGAGGGCTGGAAAAGTAGCGAAATTGCTGCGAGCGGCATATAGGGAAGGGGAAAGCAGCAGGAGGAGGAAGAGAGAGAGACTGAGGGATAGAGCGCGCGCGCGCACACACACACACACACAAGTCAGGGCTCTCCTGCTGGCACAAAGTTTCTCCCCACCTGTTCCTCCCTTTCTCCCGCTGCCGGGGTTGAGCGTGCCTCCCTGCTCTCAAAAAAAATTTTTAATGTGCTCGTCACAACGAAAAAATGCAAGATCGCTGGACCAACGCCCGAAAAGACGGCAGCTCTGTGATTAGCACTGTGCAAGGAATGGCTCATTTTGGGTTTTTTTTTGGGGGGGGGGAATGCCTACATAGGTTGTGATTAGGGTTTCCCTGCTGGGCAAATGAGGCAATTATTAATGGTGTACAGCGCTCCTTCAGATCAATGATATTGCGCATGTGGGGAAAAAAGGGGGAGGGGAGGCGGGGAAGCATCAGTGATGCAGACCTGACGCAGTGCTCCCCCACGCTCCTCCTTGCGATATGACGATAAACTGTCTTGGGAGCAGTCTGAGCAGGCACAGTGCGATCGGAAATGAAGAATACGCATCCAAAACACACACACCGAGCACGATGATAATATGCTGTAAATTGTTCGTGCGATAAGCCTCTCTGATGACAAGTAGGGATGTAAAACTCAAAAGTCAATATTTTTTAGATCCAGATATCAGGGAGCAGAAAAATACTGGTGTTCCTGGTTTTCTGGGTACCAGGTTTGTGTGAGGGTCTGTATGCCTTGCCTTGGGTAGGCCTTTGCCTTGTATGTTTCCCCCCCCTCCCTGGACTCGTAAAAGCAGTCCAGGCCTCTTGCCTTTCCTTGGTTCAGGCGCAGCGTCTGACGGGCCCCAGGTTGGAGTGTCTCTTCCCTCTTCCCACGTCCCTCCCTTGCTCTCACTGACTCCCTTCCACCACTGTGGCCTTGGTGGGTAGATAGTACTAACAAGCTCTGAGTTCTTTGATGTTTTGTACCATGCACAATTATCTCGTAGATTCCCATAACATACGTTTGACATCTGCTTCCCTGTAGGGGTTATAATTCTGTCTTTGTGAATCAGTATTCACTTGCAACTTTACCAGTGTAAGGCCTGTACTACCTGAAGCTTCCAATAAAGTTCCTTGTTTCTGCATGACAGTCTGAGCAAGTGAATTCATGGAGTTTGCACAGGAAGGTTGGGAACCCTCACAGTTTGTTGTTGTTGGAAGGGATTCCAATATTAATTGTCTCCATTATTTCCTATGGAGAATCTTTCCAGAGGGCTGGAAGGGCTGTTTTTTTGAGCAGATTGCAGCAAAATCGCAGCAAATTTGCTGGTGCCTCTCCTTTAAATAACCCCCAAACTTCAAGTGAATTGGGCCAAGAGGTTCAATTTTGTGGGCCTCTGAACAAGGTGGTGACCCTAACCATCTTCCATTGTTTGCTGTGGGGAAGAATTCCATGTTTTCTCCAGGCCAAAAAATAGCCAAAGACATAGGAGCAAGCAAGGAGCAAGCAAAACAATGCCTGGCCAAAGCAGACAGAACCAACAACCAGTGCAGAACCAGGGAATCCTGGCAGAGCCGTGGGACGATGTAGTCAGCTTAACACAAGAAATGTACAACCTGAAAATCCAAACCAGTGTCAAACTAGAAAATAATCCAAACCAAGCTAAATAGGACCACAGTTTGCAAGCCCAACAAATGTAAAATCAGAGATCTGAGCCAATATACAACTTGAGAATCAAAGGCAATGTTGGACCCAAGAATCCACCTCAAAAATCAACTCTGATTCAAAGAATACAATGTTGCAAGAACAACAAAGCCAATTTAAGAACAGAAGCAAAGGGAAAACAGCACAGCAAGCCAATACCAGGCCTTGGGAAGACACAGACACACTGGAAAAATAAAGAAAAACACATTATGGTAGCCCTAAAATGCTGACTGTCAACATTTCTAGTTATTACAGAATATTTTTAGGACCCATTTCCCGATAACCTGAAACATACCGGATACCATCCAAAGCCCTGAATATATCCAGAAAATACTGATAAGGTATTTTTGGATATATGTTTGGACTAGATTTATTTGAATGCACATCAAGCAAGCAAGAAAACTCAGTTGCATGGTTCCCCACAAGCAAGTCTGATCAAATTAGGGGCGCCTTTGGAAATTACCCCCCCATTGTTTCAGTGTGTTTCATCAGTTCATTGCTGATCTGTTGTTTTCTCCCACTTTTCAGTTCTTAGGGAGTGGAAATCATATAACCCACTGATTTTGCGAAGCTATGGTTTTTGGTTTTGTTTTTCCCCCCCCCTCCCTTGTAGTTGAACACAAGTTCCAGAACTGAGAGGAGGATTTTTGTTTCCCTTTCCTGGTTTGCCTTCTGTCTGAAGAGGTTTTAACCGTTTAACGCTTGCTCTCTTGCGTTCTGAATGGAAAGGAGCTTTATGGAATTTTCCATTCTTCCACCTCAGCAATCTTCTGCCACCACATCTCTATGTGCAGATCCAGCCTTAGATGTCACACTGAGGCAACTTGGTTGCAGCAAATTTCTTAAATGGTGCAGAAAAGCTCATCTGCAATTGAATATTATGAATAGGAATGTTTCCTTCATCTTGTAGTTGAGCTGTGATTCCTAGTTACTTTGACAGCCACTAGAGACAATAACCCTATGACTGCCGGAATTTGTATCTTGCCTGTCTCTTAATTTTGGTTTCACTCCTCACATCAGCCCTGATTGTCTTCTCAGCAATGAGTTGATTCTGTGTTTGTATCCCTAGCCTTTTCTAAAATGTAATATTGAAATATTGCTGAGTCAGTGAATTGATGTTTTTAAAAATACAGCAGGGCTCCTAACATAATGGAGATGCTCTAACTTAATAGTAATATATGTATTCTACATATACAGCACCCTGAGTTTAATCTCTGGCATCTAAAAAGAATCTCTAAAAAGAACTGAGGATAGTGTTTGACCAACATTGATGATCCAGGGAACCTTGGAGATGCAAGTTCAAGATAATATTTGTTGAGGCAAACTATGTGTTTGGCAGACTACAAGACAGTTCAGTATTGTTATAAAGATAAAATGTATGTGCTTAGAATAACTAAAGAGTAATTTATTTGGTAGTGACTTTTGGAATATTAGTAGGGCTTTGAAAAAATGGTTACAAATAAATGTGTCCTAGAAGCTGCTCAATGCTGTTGCTTCATCGTTTTTATGAGATAAAATAAATGCTAGTTTTCTGTTAGGGTCATTAAGGCTTCTGTCTTACTGTTTTGATCCTGCTTCTTGATGAACATTATCTGCTGCACAAAGTCTGCGTTTTCCTGGTTCTTTCTTTCTTTCTTTCTTTCTTTCTTTCTTTCTTTCTTTCTTTCTTTCTTTCTTTCTTTCTTTCTTTCTTTCTTTCTTTCTTTCTCCGACTTCCGTCGGGATCAAACTCAGGTTGTGAGCAGAGCTTGGACTGCAGTATACCACTCTGTGCCACGGGGCTCCTATTGTCTGTCAAGGGGAACTTAAATAGCCATCAGTTTTGAAGTTTTTTCCTGATGGTATTTGGAACCTGGTATCTCAGGCAGTGGAAGTGCTCCAGTGTTACAGTGTCAGTATATGTGGAATGCTCTTCCCTTCTTCTACTCCCACAAGCATCCTCTCCTGCCATAACCCACCTATCCTTCCCAATTTCCCTTCACCTCCCCACCCCAATAGTTGGCATGTGTTGGTATGATTAGTGCAGAAGCAAGAAGCTCTGCTTGAAGGGACTGTAGATTACTTTTTTGAAGAGCGGTGTTTAATGTGCCCAAATGACCAAACAAAAGCAGCGGTAACTGTAGCATGAAGTATGTAGAAAATTTCAACAAGCTTTGTGTATATCCATCTGCTTTTGCCCCAGGTTCTCCTTGCTCCTCAGAAGAATTCCATGCTGGCTATAATTAGACAAAGAATAGAGAATAAAATTGCTTCTGTCATATTGCCCTTGTACAAATCTATGGTGAGACCACACTTGGAATACTGTGTAACGTTCTAGTCACCACACCTAAAAAAGGATATTGCAGAGCTTGAAAAGGTGCAGAAAAGAGCAACCAAAATGATCAGGGGACTAGAGCAACTGCCCTATAAGGAGTGGTGAAAACACTTAGGACTGTTTAGCTTTGAAAGAAGGTGGTTAAGGGGAAGGTGGGTTTTCTTCACATTAAAAGCTCTCTTCTCTGAAGAGGGAAGTGTCACAATCCAGCTTTGGTTGTAGGTCATTAATAATATGTTGGGCTGGTTTGAGTTGTGAGCTATATGTGACCACCAGAGGTAAGAACATAAAAACAAGAAAAGGCCATGCTGGATCAGACCAAGGTCCCTCAAGTCCAGCCATCTGTTCACACAGTGGCCAACCAGGTGTTTCTAGGAAGCCCACAAACAAGACAACTGCAGCAGCATTATCCTGCCTGTGTTCCAAAGCACCTAATATAATAGGCATGCTCCTCTGATCCTGGAGAGAACAGGTATGCATCATGACTAGTATCCATTTTGATTAGTAGCCATGAATAGCCCTCTCCTCCATGAACATGTCCACTCCCTTCTTAAAGCCTTCCAATTTGGCAGCCATCATCACATCCTGGGGCAGGGAATTCCACAATTTAACTATGTGTTGTGTGAAGAAATACTTCCTTTTATCTGTTTTGCATTTCTCACCCTCCAGCTTCAGCAGATGATCCCACGTTCTAGTATTATGAGAGAGGGAGAAAAGCTTCTCCCTGTCCACTCTCCATTCCATACATAATTTTATAGACCGCTATCATGTCTCCCTTTAACTGTCTTTCCAAGCTAAACAGCCCCAAGCGTAACCACTCCTCATAGGGCAGTTGCGCTAGGCCCCTGATCATTTTGGTTGCCCTTTTCTGCACCTTCTCAAGCTCTGTAATATCCTTTTTTAGGTGTGGTGACCAGAACTGTACATAGTATTCCAAGTGTGGTCTCACCATAGATTTGTACAAGGGCAGTATGATATTAGCAGTTTTATTCTCTATTCCTTGTCTAATTATGACCAGCATGGAATTTGCCTTTTTCATAGTAGCCGCACACTGGGTTGACATCTTCATCCAGGAACCCACTACCGCCCCAAGATCCCTTTCTTTGTTAGTTGCTGCCAGCACAGATCCCATCAGTGTGTATGTGAAGTTGGAATGTTTTGCCCTAATATGCATCACTTTACACTTGAGCACATTGAATCTCATTTGCCATTTTAATGCCCATTCCTCCAGTTTGAAGAGATCCTTTTGGAGCTCTTCATAGTCCAATTTTGTTTTAACCACCCAAAATAATTTGGTGTCATCATTTGGTGTCATCTGCAAACTTGGCCACCTTGCTGTTCACCCCAACTCCACGTCATTGATGAACAGGTTGAAAAGGTCATCATTTTCTTTGAGTTCGTCTTGTTGCAAGCTGTGCGTATCTCTGACTGAGGGATTGGAGCAGATGCGACTATAATGTAGGGCTTAGCTATAGACAATGGACTGCTTGATATGGTTGGGGTGGTACCTGGAGGCATGTAGATATGTTTGCTGATCTGTCGGTTTGCAGTATAATGTGGTGCTTGTGCATCCCTCGTGTACCCGTACTGTGGTGTCCAGGAAGTTTATTTCTTGTTCAGATAAATTCATAGTTAGATTGATGGTGAGATGGAAGTTGTTGGAAGCCTGGTGAAATCTTTTGAGGGCTTATTTGCCATGAGTCCAGACAAAGAAAATGTCATCAATTAATCACAAGTAAAGGAGAGGTGCCAATGGGTTCTTGATCCGCCATGAAAATGTTTGTTTACTGAAAATGTTTGTTTACTGTGGAGCCATGCAGGGGGCCCACGGCTGTGCCACTGATTTGAAGTTATAACTCCTCACCAAACCTGAAGTAGTTGTGGGTGAGAACAAACTTGCAGAGTTCAGTGGCAAGATCCTTTGTTTGGGCCATAGGAACAGGTCTTTTAAGGCAGTGTATAAATTCTTGATAAACACACAAATACATACTAGCAAACAGGAACAAAGCCCCAAAGAATAATGGAAATTGTAATATAATACAACGGGAAGGCAGGACAGGACTGTGCTTCATCTGCCATTGTAACTGAGCCCCTCATGTGGGTACTGGTTGCCCGGGGCGGGGGAGGCTCAGCCCCCACCTGGCCAAGTTCGGGGATCGAGCCCCTCAGCCCCCCCCCCCATAGTTTACACCTCTGCTTTTGGTCCATGTTTTCTTTTGACCCCCTTTTTTGCATTTTGTAAACGTTTCATAAAACATTGAACATAGTTGGTATCACACAAATAACAAGATATAGCTCCCAGAACCTGGTGTATTAGTTTCCCCCAAAAAAAGACAGCTCTGTGTTTCTTCTTTTCCCTAACAGACTTTTTTACTTTTGTTTGTCAATCTTGAGGTGGCATGTTTCCTCTTACGGAAAGATTTGATAGGCAGGCCTCCACCAGCTTTGATTAATTTGACTGGACAGGAAACAAACTAGTACGTTGCTGATAGCACTGACAGTGTACCTTGCTGAGTCATTGGAGAAAAGGGCATCTTGATTGCAATGCAGGTTGAAGTATGCATAACTTTCTTCTACAAAACAAAGGGCTGTTTTGGCTGGAGGCAAACTAATTTGGTTGATGTTAAACTGTGCCCAGCCAAGCTTAATGTGCCACCACCTTGCTTTTGAGTAAGTCTTTTTTGCCTCTAGTTTGCAGTTTGTCTTTCAGCCCGCCTTTTTACTTAGAGGGTGGTCTTCTGTATTTGGTGAAATATAGTTGGTAGTCCTAGTGCAGTGATTTGGGGACTGTGGCAGACAATTAAACATCAACTCATTAATTAGTGCTGTACTAAATGTTCTAAATCAAATGTTTTGGCGCGCTGAGGGCAAGAGGCTGTAAGGTCTTCCCAGCTGAAAACTCTTTAAATGCTTGTTGGAACCTATTCACTGCCCCTCTCAACATTTCCTTGTGGTGCCATCTTTGGTTTTTCAAAGTGCATCTCTTGATAGCTGTGATCCCTGCCAATTGGGGATCACATAGGCAGTGAGATAATACTATGCAGCCAATCAGACTTGGCTACATGAGCTTATCAGATGAAGGATGAAAGGATTGCACCTCTAGTATGTCCGGGAAGAAAGTGTGTTCTGTATTTCTCTTTGGGTTTTTTGCCATTCGGGGGGGGGGCATTGCCATTTGAAGAGGAGTCTAGAAGACAAATTATTTTATAGAAGTCTAAAAGGAAACAATTGTCACATTCTCTACTGTGGAGCTGACTAAAATAATAAATTAAAGTTATATAGGAGTATTTGCAGGAAAAATCTGGAATAAACTGGCTAGTGAAACTCTGAAATACTAAGGTTTTTGTTTTGCTTTCTAAATAAGTGCACAAGCATTTGAATTCATGCTTTTAGTTAGGTATAGAACCAGGAGTTTCAGTGATGTGACCCATTGGATTTTTTCAGGTTTTTTTTTTATTATTATTCCGTTATTGATGGTGTGAATGGCTTTGTGGTAGAGGGAATATTTCTCTTTCATCTGAGAGACAAGAAGTTTGTGTGGAAATATGAGTGGCTCTCAGATTGGAGCTTCGTGTTCCTGTCATTTTTACAGAATCCTTTCTCATTTTCCAGGAGGAGGCGGTCAGAATGGCGATGGGCAGCAGACAGAGCAGCCATTGTGAGTCGCTGGAACTGGCTTCAGGCACATGTCTCGGATCTGGAGTATCGAATCAGGCAGCAAACAGATATTTACAAGCAGATTCGAGCGAACAAGGTAAGGAAGTAGAGAGTTGACTGTCTTCCAGCCATTGCTCCAAACGCCTTCCTGAAATACCTTCCTCTGTATCACAAGGAGCAGGCAGAGGTGTAAGTGTGGATTGGTGCATGGGCAGGGCAGGGCAGGATTTTTTTTTACTTACTGTAACTGGTCTTTGTTGTCAACAGGAGTATGCATATATATTGTTAAAGGCACTACAAGTTGGCAGCATTATAAGTAACTGCATTGCTTATGAGGCCAAATCTCTCCCCTAAGTAGTCAATGCTTTCGGACTAGTAATTTACCTTTTGTGTTTTTAAAATACATAATTGGCAGGATAGTGTCTACTGAGAAACAGTAGACAAATTCATACCATTCAGAGCATTATGCAGTATATCCCAAGCCTAAATAGCTGGAGTCCAGGGTTCTTCAAGGACTGCCTCTTCCCATACTGCCCAGCCCACCTGCTATGATCAGAGGTGAGGCCAGTAGCAACCAGACACAGGGCTTTTTTGGTAGTGGCACCTTGCTTAAGTAATCATCCCTTTCCTCTTGAGGCTCTCCTAGCACCTGTGCTACGCTCTTTTAGGTGCCAGGCCAAAATGTTTCTTTTTTACTCAGGCCTTTTGATAATTTTTATAATGTGCTTTTAGGTAGAAACTGCTAAATTCAATTTAAGCTGCTCAATTTTTATGCTCTGGCTGGGGTTTTATTATATTTTGTAACCTGCCTCAGACAGGTTCCACGGAGGGGTAGCATAAAAATGTTCTAAATACATAATAAATGAGCTGGGACATTGTATGGAGAAAATGTACAACCAGACATATCCCAGATGCATCAGTTTCCAACTGGTAATTTTCAGATGAGTTGCATGAAAAAAAATCCACATTTACATCAAAAACATAATTTCTGGTTTTGGAAGGGGAAAACGTATGGGAAATGTTTCCCCCAACTGTTTTTCCAATTTGTATATAGAAGCTATGAAAGTGGAAATAATGCATGATTTGGAATATTGATTCAGCATTGTCTGAGCATGTACACTCTACATGGACAGTCAAGCCTTGTTACCTCCTTCCACTTAAGGAATAGTTAGAAATAACCTCTTCGAGCTGCGGATGTATAGTTGTGTGCAAGCAGATTAGCAGATCCAACCATTTTTTATAGAGGTTGAATGAGGAGAGTAGGGCCTACAGATGGATCTATCTCTTACATATAGAGGGACAGATTAAGACTGCACATCAACTGATCAGAAAGAGTTGTGGTCAGTTGAATGTTCTAAATGTTGTCAAATATTGGTCAAGTATTTTTTGAACTGTTTACTTTTTATTTAAAACAATAAAAATATACCTTAACCATCAAGATTAATCATCACTGATTAAAAGTGAATTACATTTTCCCACAGTTAGAGAAAATGGATGATATGTAATTCACTGTTAGGTAAGGTTCCTATAAGTGTGTGCAGTTCTCTGAATGGTTCATCTCTTTAGTTTTAATCATGGAACTCCAGGGTCGGACTACAGTTAGGAAATCAATACATAAATAATGCACTGTAAGAGCCAACTATTCAACAAAAGTCTTCTTGGAGATGCCTGCAGATGTAGCAGATGGCCAGTTGAAATGTTGCTGTCCTTCTCTGCCATTAAAAAGCTCACTGGCTGAGCTGTTAGCCTAACTTATCTCATACAGTTGTTGTGAGGATAAAAATGAGGGGTGTGAATCACACACACATCTCTGAGCATTTTGGAAGGGAGAGTTAAAGTAAATAATCAGTTGATTGTCATCTGTCTGTCTGGGTTCAGGCAGGCTCCTGGGGCAAGAAGCAACAAGCATAGTCTACAACACAGTCCGGGGTGAAAACACAAGTATTCCAAGTAGCAAACCAGAAGGGCAAATCTGAAGAGTTTAAGTCCAGAAAGCCAAACATACTGAGGTCTAGAACGAGGCACAAGCAACAGCAGGCACACGCAGGTTGTGGATGAGTTGCTCCCATAGTTGTTCACCCTCTCCTGGCTGCTTTTATCTGGAAAACCGCTGAATCATTCAGGAACAGGTGCAACTCATCAATGTCTGGGCAGCCTAGTGGTTAGATGGCCATCTGTCAGCAATGATGATTCTGTGACCTTTAGGCAGATGATGAGAGAGAGGGCATCTTGGGCATCTTCTGGTCACTGGGAGTGTGTGGGGGGGGGGGAGGTAGTTGTGAATTTCCTGCATTGTGCAGGGGGTTGGACTTGATGACCCTGGTGGTCCCTTCCAACTCTGTGATTCTAATAATTCAAGCTCACAGGCAGAAGTTGACCATTGCTGGGATGCCAACCACGCGCTATGGTGTCATTCTCACACCTCCCTCTGGGCCTGCTTTCTCTGGCACTCCAAGGGCTCTGGCAACCCCAGGGGTGAGGCTGGTGGCTGTAGCACTTCTACTTCAGTTTTGGGTACTGGGCCATGGCACTGAGGGCGTGAGATGCTTACTTCAGCCTGAGATTCCCCCTCTGCATCTGACAGAGTCTCTGCCTTGTCCAGCAGGTCTTCCTGTAGCATCAAGGATGCAGGGTTTTTTTTAGCCTTTAGCATGCATAGACCTGTTTGCACTATTGATTCCCCAATGGAGCACTTTCTGTCTCCCAAACCACTCTGCTTTTGGTCTCTGTAATTTCTTATATGCTGAGCTCCCTCTCCTATTGTACATTTTTCTTCCTGCATACTAGTAACATCATTGTGCTGGCTAGCTGCCAATGCTCAGGTCTCCACTTGCAGTGTCTCTGAGATACTGCTCCAGGCGGTTGGCAACAGTAGGGAGAGGGTAAAGCAGAGTCCAAAGAACAGGTCCGTTTGTCAAAGCCAGAAATCAGAGTCCAGTACTTGCCAAATCAGGGTTACAGTTTGTAGTCCAGGTAGCCGGTCCAAGGTCGAGGGTCACGGAGGGTCAGAGGCCCAAACAGCTAGTCCAAGGTCTAAAGGCACAGAGAGTTGTTCAGGCGTGGGAGGCAGCAGGTTGCTCAGGTATGCACTGCGTTGCTTCCTCGACCCTGGGCTGTTCAGCTAAGGCTTTTCTGGCATCTGGCTTCTCTGTCAGTCCTCCTCCTGCGAGGACTCCCTGTTCTGCTGCTGTTTCAGCACACGTCGGTAGGCTTTCAGCCAGGCAGTATGTCTTTTAGCCACCAGTGCTTTTCTCTGCTGCTGCCTCCACCTGTCAGCCTTTGCTGCCTTAGTAGCTTGAGGGCTCACAGCTGGACCACTGGGTCCAGGCTCTGAGCAGGATGGGGTTGGTTCTGCCATGACGTCTGACTGTAAGTCTTGTGCCTGCTCTGGAGAGTCACCAGCTTCAAGGCTGTCAGCCTCCTCGCCAGGCTGTGCTGAATCAGGCCCCACTTCAGGCTGCGAGGTCAGAAGCAGCTCCATTGGGGCTGAATTCTCCTGGTAGAGTTCCTCCTCTGAGGAGGACCCATTCTCCAGGGACTGCCCCATGGCAATTGTGGTGAGCCAGAGTAGTATAGTAGTTAAGTGTGGTAGTTTGGAGTGTTGGACTCTGACCTGGAAAACCGGGTTTGATTCCCCACTCCTCCACATGAGCGGTGGATGCTAATCAGGTGAACCAAAATTGTTTCCCCACACCTACACATGAAGCCAGCTGGGTGACCTTGGGCTAGTCACAGTTCTTGGAGCTCTCATCCCCACCTACCTCACAGGGTGTCTGTTGTGGGGAGGGGAAGGGAAGGTGATAGTAAGCCGGTTTGATTCTTCCTTAAGTGGTAGAGGAAGTTGGCATATAAAAATCTACTCTTCTTCTTCACCGTGCCATCCAAATTATCTCTGCATGGTCAGTACCTTTGGAGACTTGCTTTGAGACTGCCCTGTTGAGTTTAGCAAGTCTTGCTTTTGAATAAATATGCATGGAATTGAGCTGCAAGAGGTGTAAGGAACATCAAGACTTGCATTGGAAAAGAAGTTTATGCCAAAAAGAGGACTTCCTTCCTTCCACCATTAGGAAATTATGATGCAATGTGAGGCCTTCTTTCTCTTCTACCTGACTTATCTTCACTAGAGTTTACCCCTATATCTAGCTTCTTCCTGCCTTCTCTTTTTTTCTTCTTGTTGGATTTGTGTTGGGAAATTGATTGGGCAAGACTCATTTTGTCTGCTAGTTATAGTATCATCCGTCAACAGAAGCAGGCAATAATTCAAAAGAATTGGAATCCATTATGAGAAGGACGCTGTCTTTGGCCGCTAGTTAGATAGTGAACAAAGCAACAGTGAAAAGGGAGAAACGCAGGTATATGAGAACCATTTGTGGAGAAAGAAGAGAGGAGAATTACTTGGTATTAATGCTGAATTGGTAAACCTTGAGATAACAAGGGGAGACTTTGAGAAGTGTTTCCAAACAACTTGACAGCTTGCTGGATAGGGGGTGAAGAAGCATGTTACAGATAGAGATTGGTGTGGATGAAAGCACAGAGGCAGGAACTTGAAAAGGTGATCCGTTGGGAAATTAAAAGTAGAGAAGCGAGGGTGCTCTTAAGCAGGCTCACAAGAGGACTGTGTACAGATCTAAACAGCCCATAGTTGTGTTACACAGACGGTCTAAAGTGCCCTTCCAATTCTGTGTATTTGTATTAGAATCATAGAGTTGGAAGGGACCACCATGGTCATCTAGTCCAACTGCCTGCACAATGCAGGAAATTCAAAAGTGCCTCCCCCACACACACCCAGTGACCCATACTCCCATGCCCAGAAGATGGCCAAAAAAATAATAATAATCCTGGAGGAAAATTGCTTCCTGACCCCAAAGTGGCAATCAGCATTATCCGGGGCATGTAAGAAAGGGCCACAAGACTGACACAACCCTTTCTGCCTTCCCTTTCACGATCTGCCTAAGTACACAGAATCAGCATTGCTGACAGATGGCCATCTAACCTCCTCTTAAAAGCCTCCAAAGAAGGAGAGCCACTTCGCGAGGAAGCTTGTTTCACTGAGGTACTGCTCTGTCAGAAAGTTCTTCCTAATGTTTAGCCGAAAACTCTTTTGATTTAATTTCAACCTGTTGGTTCTGGCTGACCTTCTAGGGCAACAGAAAACAACTCCACAGCCCTTCAAGTACTTGAAGTTGGTTATATCTTCTCAGTCTTCTTTTCAGGTTAAACATACCAAGCTCCTTCAACCTTTCCTCATAGGACTTGGTCTCCATCCTTCTTAAATTGTGGTGCCCAAAACTGAACACAATACTTTAGCTGAGGTCTAACAATTGCAGAGGGCCCAGGACAGACCCCTGGGGCACTCCATTTGTCACTCCTCTCCAAGAGGATGAGGAACCATTAACAAGCTCTCTTTGGGTTCAATTTGTCAACCAGTTACAGATTCACCCTACAGTAATAGGATCTAGACCACATTATCCCAACTTGTCAACAAGAATATTATGTGGAACCTTATCAAAGGCCTTACTGAAATCAAGATAAACTATGTCCACAGCTTTGGTTCTTGTAGGTTATCCGGGCTGTGTAACCGTGGTCTTGGAATTTTCTTTCCTGACGTTTCGCCAGCAACTGTGGCAGGCATCTTCAGAGTAGTAACACTGAAGGACAGTGTCTCTCAGTGTCAAGGGTGTAGGAAGAGTAATATATAGTCAGAAAGGGGTTGGGTTTGAGCTGAGTATTGTCCTGCAAAAGTAATGTGCTAATCATTGTCCTGTAAGTATCAAGATAATGTGCTAATGATTATGGTATGTTAATATGGAACCATTGTATCCTGAAGTGATCTGTTAATGTGTGTAATCCAAAACTAATCTGCATGGCTATTGTTGAATGTTGTCTTTGTTAGTCTGGAGGTTTTTTTAGAACAGGAAGCCAAGCCTTATTCATTCTTAAACTCTCCTCTTTTCTGTTAAAGTTGTGCTGATGTTTATGAATTTCAATGGCTTCTCTGTGCAATCTGACAAAATAGTTGGTAGAATTGTCCAGTCTTTCAGTGTCTTGGAATAAGACCCCGTGTCCTGTTTGGGTCAGTCCATGTTCAGCCACTGCTGATTTCTCAGGTTGGCCAAGTCTGCAGTATCTTTCATGTTCTTTTATCCTTGTTTGTATGCTGCGTTTTGTGGTCCCGATGTAAACTTCTCCACAGCTGCAAGGTATACGATATACTCCTGCAGAGGTGAGGGGGTCTCTTTTGTCTTTTGCTGATCGTAGCATTTGTTGTATTTTCTTGGTGGGTTTAAACACTGTTTGTAGGTTATGTTTTTTCAAAAGTTTCCCCATTCTATCAGTGACTCCTTTAATAAATGGCAAGAATACCTTTCCTATGGGAGACTGTTTTTCCTGAGTTTTCTGATTTTTGTTTGGTTTAATGGCCCTTCTGGTTTCATTCTTGGAGTAGCCGTTTGCTAGCAGTGCGTGATTTAGATGATTAGTTTCTTCCTTGAGAAACTGTGGTTCACAGATCCGTCTTGCACGGTCCATTAATGTTTTGATTATTCCTCTTTTCTGTCGGGGGTGGTGGTTGGAGTTTTGTGTAAGTAGCGATCTGTGTGAGTTGGTTTCTGGTAGACCTTGTGACCTAACTGAAAGTTTGTTTTACGGATGACAAGGGTATCAAGAAATGGGAGTTTACCCTCAATTTCCTTTTCCATGGTAAACTGAATATTTGGATTGATATTATTAAGATGGTTTAGAAAGTCCATTAATTTTTCTTCACCATGGCTCCAAATAGTAAATGTATCATCTACGAACCTGAACCAGACTGTAGGTTTGTAAGGTGCTGATTCTAATGCTGTCTTTTCAAAATATTCCATGTAAAAGTTTGCTATTACTGGACTGAGTGGACTTCCCATAGCTACTCCATCAATCTGTTCATAAAATTCTTGATCCCATAGGAAGTTACTTGTTGTCAAACAATGCTGAAATAAGGCTGTTATATCTTCTGGAAAAATTTGGTTAATCAATGAGATTAACCCCTTTCTGACTATATATTACTCTTCCTACACCCTTGACACTGAGAGACACTGTCCTTCAGTGTTACTACTCTGAAGATGCCTGCCACAGTTGCTGGCGAAACGTCAGGAAAGAAAATTCCAAGACCACGGTTACACAGCCCGGATAACCTACAAGAACCAATAAACTCTGACCGTGAAAGCCTTCGACAATATTATGTCCACAGCATTCTCCTGATCCAGCAAGGTAGTAACTTTCTCAGAAAAAGAGATGAGGTTAGTCTGACATGAGTTCTTGGGAAACCTGTACTGGCTCTTAGTAATCACAGCCATCCTTTCTAAATGCTCCAGGACTTACTGTTTGATGATTTGTTCTAAAACTTTTCCCAGTATAGACGTCAAGCTGACAGGTTGGTAGTTACCCGGATCCTCCTTTTTCTCGCTCTGAGGGAGGAGGGCGTCTTCAGCTCAGGTTATTTACATATCCTTGCTAGGGAGGCAGGAATCAAAATATATACTAGGACTTCCTGTCTCCCGGGGGAAGTGACCCCCTCCTTCCTGAAAGCTCCAGTTTTGTTTCCTGCCTTCGTTAGGGAAGCAGTGTCTGCAGCCTCCGGCTGCCATTAGTGCTTAAAAAAGGAAACTTACTTGTTTTTAATTTCACTTAGTCTTAGAGTAGTTTAGTACTAGCGTGTAATCTTCCTTGTTCCCCTTGTCTGTTCCCTGTTTGGCGGCTCCCGCTGCCTCAGGCTAGTGCCAGGCAGGACAAAAATTTCCCGCCTAAAAAAGATGGCAGCGACCGTTAACGACGAGTATCTCGTCCATAGATTTAGACCCGGGAATGCTTACTGCCGCGCACCAGAGTCGGGAAGACTCAGCAAGCGGCCAATTGCCCGTCAAACCCTCACAATCCCCTCTCAGGGACTTAAAGTGCAAGAGAGCGCCTACAAAGAAAGACATGGAAGTCAAGGGAATGAAAAAGGCAAGGAGCTCCCCCTCCAGAGCACGGAGTACAAAGACCGGTGCGCCTTCTAGCCGGGCATCAGGCTCCAGTGTCGCTACTTCGGTAGCAGAGAGAGTTAAAATAGACACGGCTTCTAGCCGGTCGCCAGTACGCAGCAATGCTGCTCCTTCAACTAGCGTGGCTTCTACAACCGCAAACAAGACAACTGGCGTGGCTCCTAGCCGGGCGCCTGGAACCAACGGCGTGGCTCGTAGCCCTTCCACAGCGCCCAGGGACGTTCCTCCCTCTGTGGGAGAACAGACCTCGCTTCAGCCGCCTCAGCAGACCTTCGCGCCGGCCCCACAGATCACCGCTTCAGTGTCACCCAATCTGCAGCTGATTTCCCTGGGCGGTAATGTACAGCCGCACGCGTCGGCTCCGGCCGAGGGGGGGCTCGCCGCCTTACGATCGGAGCTCATAGAGCTCATCAGAAGTTTTTTTGTAGAGGGCCTGCAGGGCATACAAGCTTCCCCCACGCCATCTGTAAGAGGCTTGCCTTATCCCCTGGAGGGCTCTAGCCTTGACCATGCGGGTTCCCATCTGCAGGGGGTGCGGGAGTTCACGGACTACCATGTCCACCAAGAAGGCCACCTCCAGGCATTGAGAGGCTAGCTTATCCCCAGAGTTCACTGACGAGGCAAGACAGGAAGGAGAGGTTTCCTCAGAAGAAGATTCCCCCCCCTCCGGAGGAGATTATTTCCACAGGAGGATTTCACTCCCCTCCTTTCCAAGGCCTTAGCAGCCCTGGACCTCTCAGATACTCAGGACGCTCAGGCTCCTGAAAACCTGTGGGGCTCCAAAGAGTTCTTTCATAGACACCAGGTCCCTTCAAGGTACCTGAACATTTTACTTCTTTGATTATGTCTGAATGGGAAAAACCCCTGGCAGTTAGACACCAGCGGTTGCCAAAAAGTTCTATACACTGGCTAATGCCTCTACACAACTGCTCCAAATCCCAGTTGTGGAGGCATCTGTCACCACATTGCACTCTTTCGACCTAGTGGCAAGAGATGGTATGGGTTCCATTTGGGACCCTCTGGATAGAAAAGCCGAGCTTGCCCTCAAGAGGGCCCATGAGGCCTCCACCCTCTCCATTAGTAACTCAATAACATCTGCCCTCATGTCCAGGGCGGCAATCTTGTGGATGCGTAAGCTGCGCAAACTTATTCCAGAAGAAAACAAGCCTTAGAGGGCGTCTCAAGGGTTCTAAAGGCCATTACATTTCTAGGCGATTCCACCCTAGACAATATTTCTCAGCACGGGCCATAGCCACCCAAACGGCGGCCAGAAGAGCCCTATGGCTGCAACCCTGGCAGGCCGATCCCAACTCAAAGGCGAAACTCATGGGGTTCCCTTATCAAGGTAACAAATTATTTGGGGACCAACTCAACACCATTTTGGTAGAGACGCGTGACAAGAAAAAAGGGCTCCCTAAGAGCTATCACAGGGACCAGAAGGGCTCATCCTCCCACTCCTTTCGCTCATCTCAGCCCTTTCAGAGATTTCGGAGGGACCAAAGGAGAGGACACTGAAACTCATCTAGAGGTTCCTTTAGGCGGGGAGGCCACTCCACAAGATCGCCCCGCTTTTCTCAGACCAACACCAACAGGTCAAATAATGGGTCCCTCCAGTGCAAGCAGTGACGCCAGGGCCTTCCCAGTGGGGAGCCGCCTGAGTCACTTTGCGACAAGGTGGGAGGCTTCTCACGCAGACCACTGGGTGACTCAAGTGATCAACAGCGGCTAGCTAATCGAGTTCTGACACACACACCCAGACAAGATCATCTCTCCCCCAAACATTCTCGGCGGCAAAGAACTCCTCCATACGAAAGCAGCAATACAACATCTGCTTGACATACGAGCCATCGAGCCAGTCAAGGTCTCAAAGCAATTATCAGGGGTCTACTCTGTGTTCTTCATGGTCCCCAAGAACGGGGACTGGAGGGCCATCCTGAACCTGAAGTTTGTCAACAAATTTGTCATACACAAATGGTTCAGGATGGAGACCCGTAAATCAATCACCAAGATGCTAAGGCCAAGAGCGTTCTTGACATCGGTGGACCTCACCGAAGCCTACCTCCATCTCCCCAGCCACCCCACCCACCAGAGATTCCTGTGGTTCCGGTTCCAAGACAAACACTATCAGTTCAGGGCACTCCCCTTTGGCCTTTCATCGCCCCCCAGGGTCTTCACCAAAGTCTTAGTGACTCTAATGACTGCCGCCCGGAAGCAAGGTGTCCAGGTACATCCGTACCTGGACGACATTTATCTGTGCCCCATCACGGGAACTCAGTCTGACACACACAGACTTAGTCATCCACCTGCTCCAAGCTCACGGGTTCTTGATCAACTGGGACAAGAGCAACCTGATACCGTCCCAGAGACTCGTCCACCTGGGAGCAATCATCGATACACCTACCACCTCCCTCATTCTCCCGAGGGAGAAAGTAATATTCATTACGGACCTGACCAAGAAAACCTTATCTTCCGTGACCTTTTGCCTCATAGCCCTGGCCAAGCTGCGGGGCCACATGATTGCCTGCATCCCAACAGTTCCCTGGGCCCGCTACCATGCCAGACTGTTGCAATGGTTCCTCCGGCCCCACCAACAAGACATAGCCCGGAAAAGAAACAGGACTCCAGCCTGTCAGGCCCTTGCTGGTTCGTCGGGCGTTTGCTGGTTGCTTGACATGAGTAGGCCAGCCTCTGGCTCCGTGTCAAGACCTTGGTTCTCATGCCTGTAAACTCTGTGTACAGTTTCGTCCATCCTGTTTTTCACAGCTGTGTAATATTTAGTCTATGCTTCCTGGGAATCCCTTATCTAGGGTTTGCCTTGCTTTGTTTTACTTTCACAGGCTAGAGTGCTTTTAAACATGTAACCTGCCTATGTATCACCCTTAACAGCTTTTTTCTGTTTGATGACAGTCAGTTCTTTTAATCTACCTTTTTGCTCCTAATAAAGTATTACTGCCTCAGGACTACCTGCCTGGACGAGTTTGCTTGTGGGATGCTAGGGGTAGACGCCTGATCCTGACATAGCCTTGTCAAGTCCACTCTGCCTAGCATTGAAATGGTGGACCAACCCACACAACCTATCGAAGGGCCGTGCATCCTTCACGACCCACCCATACAGCTATTCACGGATGCCAATCTGATGGGCTGGGGAGCCACGTTTCAGAATCAACTGGCTCAGGGGATGTGGGGCCCACAGGGAAAAAATAGAAAAGCATCAACTTCTTGGAGATTTCAGCCATCCTGAAGGCTCTTCTGCACTTTGGCCCCCAACTGATCGGGAAACATCTGCTTGTCTGGACGGACAACGTAGCCACCAAGGCCCACGTTAACAAGCAGGGCGGCTCCAGGTCTTCCAGTCTCCACAAGCAGGTGTCACTGATCCTCGACTGGGCAGAGAAACACCTACCCTCGTTAAGAGCCGAGCACATCCAGGGCGTCCTAAATGTACAGGCAGATTGGCTGAGCCGACAACACCTCAAAGAGGCCAAGTGGTCTTTGAACCCAGCGACATTCAGACAGATCTGCCTCAAGTTCGGCATCCCTCTGGTGGATCTATTTGCAACCTCGTCCAACACTCAACTCCCAAGGTTCTTCTCGCAGTACCGGCAACCGACGACACAGATGCCCTTCTGTTGCCCTGGCCCTTGGGCCTCCTGTACGCATTCCCTCCTCTACCGCTGATCCCAAGGGTCCTCAGGCGTATCCACACCCTCAAGGCCACGGTTCTCTTCCTGGCACCAGACCGGCCAAGACGACAGTGGTATCCGGCGCTTCAAGAGATATCCATCCACCCTCAATGGCGCCTCCCACACAGGCACGATCTTCTCCTCCAGGGTCCCATTTGCCATCTGGATCCCAGGTGGTACCAATTGACCATATGAACATTGAGAAGCGAAGGCTATTAGATCTCGTTTATACCTCGGAAGTCACCGACACCATCCTGTCATCCAGAAAGCCTGCCACCCATTGTATTTATGGTGCCACCTGGAAGGTTTTTGCCACCTGTTGCAATCGCAATTTAGTGAATCAGCTCAAACCCAAGACTGTCAATATCCTCTCCTTTCTGCAGGAGGGGAGGCAGCTAGGGCTCAAGACCTCTACCATGAGACGTCAATTAGCTGCCATTGTGACCTTGGTTCCTCACGTTTCTGGATATGCCCTCAGCAAACATCCACATATCCGGGCGTTCTTACAGGGCGTTAAATCCACCTCTCTGGCGGTTATCCATCGCTTCCCCACCTGGAACCTTCACACTGTCCTAAAGGCCCTTACGAAGGCAATGTTTGAACCACTTAGAACGGTCGATCTACAGTGGCTCCGAATAAAGACGTTTTTAACAGCTGTAACCTCAGCCAGAAGGGTCTCAGAACTAGGCACCCTATCTACAGTGAGGGGAAAAAGTATTTGATCTCCTGCTAAATTTGCCCGTTTGCCCTCTGACGAAGAAATGACCAGTCCATAATTTTAATGGTAGGTCTATTGTAGCTGTGAGAGACAGAATAACAACAGGAAAAACCCCAGAAACCCAGAAGACAAAAGTCAGAGATTGATGTGCATTATAATTAGTGAAATAAGTATTTGATCCCCTATCAACCAGCCAGATTTGATCCCCTATCAACCAGCTACACTGGGCTACAGACTGGCCTGGGCTACAAGACTACTGCCAAGCAGCTTGGTGAGAAGGTGACAACAGTTGGTGCAATAATTCGCAAATGGAAGAAAGACAAAATAACTGTCAACCTCCCTCGGTCTGGGGCTCTATGCAAGATCTCATCTTGTGGAGTTGCAGTCATCATGAGAACGGTGATGAAGCAGCCCAGAATTACACGGGGGGAACTTGTCAATGATCTCAGGGCAGCTGGGACCATAGTCACCATGAAAACAGTTGGTGACACACTACGCCGTGAAGGACTGAGATCTTGCAGAGTCCGCAAGGTCCCCTTGCTCAAGACAGCACATGTACAGGCCCATCTGCATTTGCCAGTGCACATCTGAATGACCCAGAGAAGAACTGGGTGAAAGTGTTGTGGTCAGATGAGACCAAAATCGAGCTCTTTGGCATCAACTCAACTCTCCGTGTTTGGAGGAGGAGGAATGCTGCCTACGACCCCAAGAACACCATCCCCACTGTCAAACACGGAGGGGGACATATTATGCTTTGGGGGTGTTTTTCTGCTAAGGGGACAGGACACCATCACTGCATCAAAGAGACAATGGACGGGACCATGTATCGTCAAATCTTGGGTGAGCACTTCCTTCCCTCAGCCAGGGCATTGAAAATGGGTCGAGAATGGGTATTCCAGCATGACAATGACCCAAAACACACGGCCAAGGCAACAAAGGAGTGGCTCAAGAAGAAGCACATTAAGGTCCTGGAGCAGCCTAGCCAGTCTCCAGACCTTAATCCCATCGAAAATCTGTGGAGGGAGCTGAAGGTTCGAGTAGCTACACATCAGTCTCGAAATCGTACTGACTTGGAGAGGATCTGCAAAGAGGAGTGGGACAAAATACCTCCTGAGATGTGTGCAAACCTGGTGGCCACCTACAAGAAACGTCTGACCTCTGTAATTGCCAACAAGGGTTTTGCCACCAAGTACTAAGTCATCTTTTGCAAAGGCATCAAATACTTATTTCACTCATTATAATGCACATCAATCTCTGATTATTGTCTTCTGGGTTTCTGGGGTTTTTCCTGTTGTTATTCTGTCTCTCACAGCTACAATAGACCTACCATAAAAATTATGGACTGGTCATTTCTTCGTCAGAGGGCAAACGGGCAAATTCAGCAGGGGATCAAACATTTTCTTCCCTCACTGTATTCAACCCGATTTGTGTGTCTTCCGTAAAGACAGAGTGGTACTATGCACGGATCCCACCTTCATCCCGAAGGTGAATACGCGATTTCACCGCGAACAGGAAGTAGTGCTGCCCACCTACATCCCTAATCCTGCTACTCAGAAAGAAAAGGAGTGGCTCTCCTTGGACGTCAAGAGGGCCTTAAGAATTTACATCAGACGCACACCACATCTTAGGTCCTCAAACTCCTTATTCCTCAGCCCCCAACAAGGGGAAGGCGATATACAGAGCCGCCATCAGCGGCACCATTAAACGATGCATTATGCATTCATACAAAGCAGCAGGCTTACAGGCTCCTCTCGGTATCACAGCACATTCCATCAGGAGTGTGGCCACCTCGACAGCCTTCAATCACAGTGCATCTGTGGAACAGATTTACAATGCAGCAACGTGGTCGACGGTTACCACATTTACAAGACATTATAAAATCAACCTAATGACCGAGAGAACCACCAACTTCGGAAGAAGCGTGTTACAGGCGGTGCAGGATACCTAATAGCACCCACCCTATTCTGGCATAGCTCTGGTACATCCCGAGCTGAAGACGCCCTCCTCCCTCAGAGCGAGAAAGAGCCTTGAATTACTTACCGTGAAGGCTCCTTCTGCTCTAAGGTACGGAGGGCATCTTCCCCTCCCGATGGTACCTGCAACAACAACAACAAAAGAAACCATCACTGCACTCAGCTGTTCGTGCACCACATATTGAGTTTCAGTTTTTACTGACACAAATGTTACAGGGGAGTCTGTCCTTACCCCTTGTTGTTATTTGTTGTATGGAATGTTAGTTCCTCCGTGTTAGATTATTACAATACATTGTTTTTCAAAGGGTCTTTCCTGTCCATCCTGCGTTTTAGCTCTACAACTACTGGAGCTTTCAGGAAGGAGGGGGTCACTTCCCCCGGGAGACAGGAAGGCCTAGTATATATTTTGATTCCTGCCTCCCTAGCAAGGATATGTAAATAACCCAAGCTGAAGACGCCCTCCGTACCTCAGAGCAGAAGGAGCCTTCACAGTAAGTAATTCAAGGCTCTTTCCCCTTCTTGAAGATGGGGACAACATTTGCCCACCTTCAATCTTCTGGAACCTCACCTGTTCTCCAAGAATTCTCAAAAATAATGGTCAGAGCCTCAGAAATAACATCCGCAAGTTCTTTTAATATCATTGGATGCCATTCATCTGTACCTGAGGTCTTGTTTCATTTAAAGAAACTAGATGTTTATGTACTACCCCTATGCTAATCCTACGCTTCAACTCCCTTCCCTCATCATCTGTTCTGTTTTTGCCATGTTGAGCACCATTTCCCTTGCAAGAGGAGGCTGAAGAAAAGTCGGAATTGAGCAGTTCTGCCCCCTCTTCATCACAATTTCACTTCCCTGTCCCTGCAACGGGCCTACCATGTCCTTGTTCTTTTTCTTACTCTGAACATAACAAAAGAACTCTTTTTTGTTGCGCTTAGCATCTCTTACTAGCCAAAGCTCATACTGAGCTTTAGCTTTTCTAATACTCTCTCTGCAAACACTGGTTATTTGTTTATCAGTCTATCAATTTTATTAATGTTTTAGTCATAGACCTTAACAATATACAGAGTAAAACCATGCAAAATATATAACCCACAACACCCAGAATTACATGAATAATTTTTTTAAAATGTTACAGTCATGTATATGCATATTATTGCTAATTTAAACATTAAAGTTCCCCCAAAATATTCTTTCTATAGCAACTTTGGAGCCTAATTTTCAACAAATTTCTTCCTTAACTTAGATTCTAACATGATCTTAGAATTAACTTCTGCCATTAAAAATCTAACTCGACCCTCAACTGTATCTAATACATCTGGGATATGCTGGGTTAATTTAAAAAGAATGGAGTCATAAAATGGGCAACTAAAAAAAAATGTGGGAAGTCCTCTATTGAATCCGAGGAACTGGGACATAGCCTTAGATTATGGGTATTTTTAAAATATCAGCCATAAGCTGAAGGCATCGTTTGAAATTGTGCCGTCATAAATGCTCTCCTTAACCCTGGGTCCAAAAGTTCTGATAAATAATTAGCGAAGAGCTTATTGGATTTGAATAAAGGATACCATGGGGAGAACTTGGACTTTTGTATTAGGCACATATCATTATCAGTTTATTTATCAGCAATCCATTTCCTAATATCTCTTGGGTCCCACGAGTTTAAGATTTCCAGTGAAGGCAATGTATACAATTGTAGGATTGGCATAAGGACCTTATTTGTTTACATTCATCCTTGATTATAAGTCACTCCTTCCATTTCCTAAATGAGTCTTTTTTATTTCTCAAATCTTGATAAAAAGCTTATAAACCCTATAGAACTGCATGGCTTGGCAAGTGTGGCACAGTTGCCAGTTCTCTAATAGTCAAGGTAATATTTTTCCAGACCTTTATTGAGCAGATATATTTGGATAGGCTGGGGAAAGAGTTTCCAGCATTGTTTCCATTTAAATCTGATCCAGGACAAAAAAAATTCTCCTTCACCCCCAGTGGTGTGGGTTTGTGGGGGGAAATTTGGATTGTCAAGTCTTCTGGTGTAAATAAATAAATAAAACATTTCAATGATGTTAGCAAAAAGGAGTCAAATGCATCAAGTACAAGATTGGATGATATATAAGCACTGGAGTTTGTCCATGCTTCATAGGCCACATTTAGCCCATATAACATGATTGACTTGCAGCACAACACTCTTGGCTATAGAAAACAAGCTGTATTTACATATACGGGGTGGAAATTTTTCAGTGGAAAAAGCATCGGAAAACTTTCTGCCGCACATCTCTGTTTGCCCCTAATGCAGTGATCACTTGTGGACATAGCCTACCTCACAGGATTATTGTGAGGATATATGAGCTAAGAGAGCTAACAAACAAAACTTGGTCATGGAGAAGGATTCAGGTTTTGATCCTTCAATTGAGATATTTACAGTGTACCCAGAGACTTTGTTCTGGTGCATCTCAATTTGTCCAGAGGAGTCCAGTGGTGATAGATCCTGTTTCTGAGAGTAGATGCTGGCATATGTGCATACCTTAAGTTGCCATATTTTGGACAGACCATGAGTTTGGAGCCAACCAACGTATTTGGTAAATCTCATCCAGTCCCCCCTTCTTACTGCCCCAATCCCACATGGCTTTTGCCCAAGAAAGTATCATGATCCTCAGCACAGTATTTTGAAGTGATCAGAAGGGTCTCTTCCATTTTCACCAGCAGAAAAGATGGTTGGCTCTGGCCCTATCAGTCCATCCAGCACTGTTGTCCAGCTTCCACAGTCTTGTTCGGTATTCCCCCTGCTAGTCTTACTGAGGTCCTTTAACAAGAAATATCATGGACTGATCCTGGAACCTTCATACAGAGTGTGAGGTCTCCATCTTTCCTTGATGATAGGGTGTGGCAAAGGTAGTTGTCCGCATCAGTGAAAGTCAGCATGTTGGAAACTGAATGGAGAAGCAGCAGGCAAAGCTTGGCTAGAGTAAAAACAAATAAACCTGTTTTAGCAATGTTTGTTTTACTCTGAAGAGCAATGTTAGAACGAGATACCACCCTTTCCGAATCTCTTGAAAGCAGAACATGCTTCTTCGTGAGACCCATCATCCCATAGAATAAAAAGTTCTGTGTTTGAGAGAACAAGTTGGAATGTTTTACAGTTACTATTGTCAGATATGAGAATGAACTGAGAGAACCTTACTTAGGCTTTCCTATAGGCTTATTCTTTGTGCCCTACCTTCACTTTGAGTGGTGGTTTCTTTGAAAGGGTAGGCAAGCAAAGGAAGTGCCTGAAATTTTGGAATGCTTTAAATGCAAATGAACAAGCAAATATTGAACCTAGAATACACAGGTACATTGCCACATGCTTATTACTACAATGCTGAAAATGGAGGAACAAGAATAACTGAAGGGATTGATGTTGACATAGTGATATGGTTGGTTAAACATGAACGGTCTTATAAGTCTTATAACGTATATAGACCTTCCACACACAAAAACCCAGGGAAAAAAACCAAAACAATTTCCCACCATGCTGCTATTGATTTAATGTCAGAGTGGGAAAAATAAGTAGTAGACTATCATAATATTTGTGACCAGAGCAAAAATGCCATCTGAAAAGATGGGGAATAATCTATCTTTTTCCAGTTTGAAGGAGCCTCTCTTGGAAAAGGAAAGGTCCCTAGGTCTTGGGGAGTTTAAATTGCAGATTGAAAGAGAAACTTGTCCCTGTGTGTTCCGAAGTAATTAACCCTGCTTCCTGTTGTACAGTTGTAGCCTGGGGTGGGGGGAGATATGGACAAGTATAGGTTACTTTTTTTTTTTACTTCAACCAAATTTTACTGCACATTGCAGCCCCAATGCAAATGTACCGGTATCCTTCACATTCAAAACAGGCTCTTGCACTAGCGAAAAAACTGGTAGGATAAAGCCCATTTCATTTTGTCCAGTGTTTCATTGGTTAAGAGAGAATATTTGTATGTGGTTTTTCTGTATTTTAAGTCTACCAAGACAACTGCCTGTCCTACATATGACTTAAACTTGTCAAAACAGAAGTGTTATAGTTCCCATCCCTTAAAAACATGTGGTCGGGAAGATGGGCTTTAGAGACCCCCAACCGTCTCCTTGTCGCAGAACCATTGTTTTGAAACACCCACTTCAGTCCTGCTCACCAGAAGCTTGAAATTTGATCTGTGACTGTTCCTGTGATAGGAAGTGTGCATTTTACACAAACGGGGTGTGGTGTGGTGGGAGACATTCCCAAAAAAGAAAAGTTGTGATAGATTGCAACTGGTAACAATTCTATTCCAGTTTTCATGGCTTTATCTAACTGGCAGAAGAACTGGAACCAAGCTGGGAACAAAAGCAGGAAATGTTGCTTTGATGAAATGTTCAGTGTGTGTGTGTGTGTGTGTGTGTTAGTCTAGCAAATCAGTTGTGAACTGAGCTCAGAACAGGAAGAGAAGAGGTGGAAACATCCTCGGCCAAAAGAGGGTTTTGGACTACTAAGATTTCTTTTGCATTTGAAAATATGTCCCCAGATATTCTCCTGCAATATCTACTGAAAGATCCCCAGTTTAAATTAGTTATACTCTTTTTTCTGGAGTATATTGCCTCTGTTGAATTGCAGGGTGCGTGGGTGGGTTATAAATCGAATTGTGTGGAATGTATTATTATTGTGTGGAATTTATTATCTGCAGTAGCTCCTGGCTGTGATTTTGCTAGAAAGGGAACCTGCTGGTTTTATCCTGTGCTGCACTTTCTGTGATATAAACATTTGATGATTAGAGAAACTTGGGCATTGCGTATTCTTCTTCTTTAAACAGAGGAGGGCCGATCTGCTAGCTCTGTTCTGACTTCACCGCCCCCCTCGCCCCTTTCTTCATCTCTCAGTGTGGTTGTTCAGTATTTTACATGAAGAGGTCTTGCGTGTGCAGATTTTAACCATGCCAATGAAGCATGAGGAGAAGCTCTTGCATAGTTGATCCTCACTGGCAAGGATCAGCTGACTTCTAGTCTCAGTTCTGCTGTGTATACAAAGGGAAATATTGGTAGGCCTGTCGTGCAGGATTGTAGAATTAATGGAATTAATGCAGAGCTCTAGAAACTCTCACACTGTTGCACTTATAATTTGTGTAGCTGGCTGCTTGAATGCTAGCCACCATTTAGTAAGCTTCTGAGGATTTAGCAAGAGCCTGCAGGGGCGTAAACTTTCCAGTTTCCGGGGGTGGGGCTGGGCCAGAGAAATTGCTGTGACATCACAGGGAGGAGCCAGTGACATCACAGGGAGGAGCCTCCGTTCCTCTCCCGGGCACTCCAGGCCTGGCGGGATCTGGCCACCCTCTCTTCCACCACCCCTGGTTGTTCCTGGGCACTGCCAGGCCTCTGGCACTCCTCCCTGCCATCCCCCCACCCCCCGTCCGGAGTCCTCATCTGCAGGCCTGGCCTACCGCCATAAAAGCCTATTGGTAGACCTGGCCTCCGGCTGAGTCCCATTGGGAGGCCAGGTCTACCCATTGGCTTTCTTGGCAGTAGACCTGGCCTCCGGAGGCCCATAGAAGCCAATTGGTAGACCTGGCCTCTGAAGGGGGACTTTTTCCCCTCCTCGGAGTCCAGGTCTACCGCCAAGAAAGCCAGTGGGTAGACCTGGCTTCCCAATGGGACTCAGCCAGAGGCCAGGTCTACCAAAGGAAGCCCGCCCCGCGCAACAGCTGATGGGGGCAGGAACCAACGAGCTGCTCACCCAGCAATCGCGCGGCTAGAGGGGAGGGGAGGCTTTAGCCTCCCAACCATTGAGGGCAAGGGAGACCCGGCCATTCTCCACAGTGGGGGGGGGGAAGAGACAGCACGCCCGCTCGCCCACTCTCTCTTTCTCTCAGGCGCGCCGGCTCCGCAGCCCGGCTGCCAGTGCGAGCGGGCGCAAGATCCGGGGCTCCGAACCAAGTTCGGAGAGCCGCACTCAATGGGCCAAACAGCCGCATGCGGGTCTGGAGCCGCAGTTTTGAGACCCCTGGTTTAGGCCTTCCTCTTGCCCACTGCCTAACGCGCCGATTACGGGGGTTCATCGCCCGGCTGAGGTGGGGGTGGCGGTGGCACCTGCTATGCCCCGCACCCAGGCAGGCTCATGGCTTGGAGAGCTGCGGCCACCACATGCGCCGACGCCACGCCGCACCAGCCACCTAACAGCCCCCATATGGGCACTGGTTGCCCGGGGGTGCTCAGCCCCCCCCCCAGCCAAGTTCGGGGGGCTCAAGCCCCTGTGCCCCCCCATAGTTTACGCCTATGGCAAGAGGTGTAAAAATGCCCCCGTTTTCATTTATCGGGTATCTGGAATGCATTGGTTTACAGCAAATTTCAACTTTCTGTAGCTCAAGAACCTTAACCATGTCACAGTATAGTTTATCAGGAAGGATCTCTGCCTCTTCCAGTCTAAAAGAGAGAAGGAGAGTACTGTCCTAAGATTTTTCTTGATTCTGAGTAAACCTGCATGGGATTTCACTGGAAGTTGCTTCAGAAGACTAAATATACCAACTAAAGGTTTTTATTTATTTAAAGACACTATTCCTAGTGATTGGGAACTTCTTGTATATGAAAACATAACCTTTAATAGAAGCAATCGTTTCTTGGAAGAAAAGGCAATTTTTTAATCTGCATTGTAGAATACTGCTGTTACAGTAACTTGTTAGAGCAAAAAAGTCTTCAGAATGTCTTCAAATCACACAAGTATTGTAGATGATCAAATTTTAAAAGAAGTTCCATCTCAGCACTCTCTACTTCAGTTGTTTGTAGTCTTTATTGTTAGAAGGAATGCTATGGTGATTTTAGCTCAAAAGATTTATTTGTTTATTTTTAGATACCCTGCCTTACCTTGTAGCTCATCGCAGCTGACAGTTGCAAGGTTAAAAAACATACAAAACACAATGAAACTACATCCCTCCCCCACCACCTCAAGAAAATGATTGCCTCTTAAAATACAACTAACACCATATTTTAAATTTAATTTGTGTTACTGTTGTGGATCACAAACACAACGTATTGAACAACTGAGCAGCATTGCTTGTTTTCGGAGAACTAAAAGGGATTTTTCTCCAGCTCTGACTGTGAGAGATCCCCCTCTCTGAGTTTGCTTCTCCAAATCAGTTGCTCAGACGTTGATACAGAAACAATCGATTTATTGAAGCCTTCAGGAGATGAGACAGGCACAGGTAGAAAGTTGCAAGTGAGGGGCTATACGGGTTTACAGAATATATTGACTCCAGGGCACTGGGGCACTGGGGTTCACACTTATTGTTATGGGAAGTTACAAGCTTGGCATAATACAAAACATCAGACAGATCCCAGGAAGTCTGGGCGGCTATCACACTTCCAAGGCCGCATCGGCCTGAGGGAGTACTGGCAGGAAGAACAGCGGGGGGGGGGGGAAGATACATGGGCCATCAGGCCTGGCGCCTGAGACCAGAAGGTGTGAACTGCTTTTACGAGTTCACTGATAACACAGCAGGTGATGGAAAGCAGAGACACAAAGACAGAGACCCTCACATTCTGCCCCCCTTAAGGCCCCCCCCCGGGGTCCCCGAGAGGACGAGGCTTATCGGGATAAGCAAGGTGGAATTCCCGGACTAAGCGAGGAGCCGCCATGTGGGGTGCGGCCACCCATTCGTCATGAGCGGAGCCAAGGTTTTTCCAGCGAACAAAGTAAAACAGTTTCCCTTTCTTCCATTTGGAGTCTAAAACCTTGGATATTTCCAAATGGGTGTCCCCTCCTACCACGGTAGGAATCTCGTGTGCGGGAGGGGGGTGGAACTGGGGGGCTGCCACATAGGGTTTGAGGAGGCTTATATGAAAGACTGGATGGACTCCTTTCAGAGATTTTGGGAGGTCCAGTTCCACAGTAACCTCGTTGATTACTCTGGTAATGGGGAAAGGTCCCACATAACGGTCGCTCAGTTTTTTGCAGGGGCGAAGAGAGCGGAGGTTTTTGGTGGACAGATAGACTTGCTCCCCCACCTTGAGTTCCCATCCCGGAGACCGGTGTTTGTCTGCTTGTTCCTTGTACTTGCTTTTTGCCCTTTCCAGATTTTTGAGCAACCATGGCCAGGTGGATTTAACCACCTGAATCCACTCCTGAAGGTCAGGGGTAGACTGGAGCTCTGGCGAGACGGGGGCAGAACCGAAAGGGCCGAAATCCGTCCCGTATATAACTTGGAAGGGACTAAAGCCGGTAGAGGAATGAGGCGCATTGTTATACGCATATTCGGCAAATGGCAGCAGGTCGACCCAGTCGTCCTGGTGGAAATTTACATAGCAACGCAAATAACATTCTACCACCGCATTTACTCGTTCTGTTTGACCATCCGTTTGGGGGTGATAGGCGGAAGAAAGGCCCTGCTCTTCCACTCCCATTAACTTTAGGAAGGCCCGCCAGAATTTGGCAACAAACTGGACCCCCCGGTCGGAGAGGACCTTCCTCGGGATCGAGTGTAGCCTGAGGACGTGTGTGATGAACAGTTTAGCTAAGCCCTGGGCTGAAGGAAGGCCTGCACATGGAACGAAGTGAACCTGTTTGGAAAAGAGGTCTGTGATAACCCAAAGAACCGTTTTTCCCCGACTCGGAGGTAGGTCGGTGATAAAATCCATGGCGATGACTTCCCAGGGACGGGAGGGGCTCTCAAGCGGTTTGAGAAGCCCTGGGGGTTTTCCCATCCGTTTCTTGGCTGTGGCGCAGGTGGGGCAGCTGCGCACATACAACTCTACATCAGATCTCATACCGGGCCACCAGAATTGTCTTCGAACCAGGTGAAGCGTTTTTATGAAACCAAAATGACCCGCTAGCCTGGCACCATGTACAAGTCCCAATACGTCCTTGCGAAGAGAGGAGGGGACGTACAGTTTCCCCCCTTGCACCCACCAAGTGTTGGTACGTTCCAGACCAGTGGGGAGGAGATGATGCTCCTCCTCCTGCAAGGAGGCGTCCCGGAGTCGCTGTTGGAAGGCTTCCGGGATGCCTTTGAGTGTAGGGGGGGTCTCCGGTGGTCGGGCTTGGGACCGGGTGGTGACGGCTAAGCTAGGAACTTCCCCTCGCTGCTCGGGAGTGAACAGGGAGTCGACTGGGCGATCGAAATCGTTGCGATACTGGGGAAGTCGTGACAAAGCGTCGGCTAGGGCATTTTCTTTGCCAGGGACATGTCTGAGAGTGAACCGGAACTTAGCGAAAAATTGGGCCCACCGAACCTGTTTGGCATTGAGTTTTCTAGCCCCCTTGAGGGCCTCAAGATTCTTGTGATCGGTACACACTTCGAATGGCAGTTCGGCCCCTTCCAAGAAGTGTCGCCATATGGTAAGGGCATGTTTGACCGCTGCTGCCTCCTTCTCCCAAATGGCCCAGTTGATTTCAGACTGGGAAAACTTCTTGGAGAAGTAGGCGCATGGTCTCAACCGTCCCCCCTCATCCCTCTGCAATAGGGCCCCGCCCATGGCTACATCCGAGGCATCCACTTGCACCACAAAAGGCTTGGTGCAATCTGGGTGAGCCAAAACGGGTTCGGATGAAAAAAGTAGCTTCAAACGTTCAAAAGCTAGCTGGCACTGGGGGGACCATTGCAAACGGGCTGAGGGAAGCGCGGCGCTAGCCCCCTTGTCCTTGGTACGCAACAGGGCAGTGAGGGGAAGCGCAACTTGGGCAAAGTTAGGAATGAAGTTCCGGTAAAAATTGGCAAACCCCAAAAACTGCTGAAGTTGGCGGCGGGTAGTGGGGGGTTCCCAGTCCCGCACTGCCTGGACCTTGGCGGGGTCCATTTCCAACCCTTGGTGGGAGATCACATACCCCAGAAATGTAATGGAGGGTTGGTGGAATTCACATTTGGACACCTTAGCATACAGTTTGTGCTCCCGCAGCCGCTGGAGCACCTCTCGCACTAGGCGCACATGGTCTTCCATGGTTTCAGAGTAAATAAGGATGTCATCGAGAAATACCACCACCCCCCGAAACAGTAAATCATGCAAAACCTCATTAATTAATTGCATAAAGACACTCGGAGCCCCCGAAAGTCCGAACGGCATGACTAGGTACTCAAACATCCCAAAACAACTGGAAAAGGCCGTTTTGGGTTCATCTCCTTCTTTGATGCGAATGCGGTGGTAGGCTTCTACCAAGTCCAGTTTGGTGAAGATTCGGCCCTCCTTTAATTGTGCTAGCAGGTCAGGAATAAGAGGGAGGGGGTAAGCATTAGACTGGGTGACTGCGTTCAGTCTGCGAAAGTCAATACACAGTCTTAAATCTCCCGTCTTTTTCTTTACAAAGAAAGCTGGGGCTGAATAAGGAGCCTTGGAGGGGCGTATGAAACCCCTCGCCAGATTGACATCCAGATAGTCTCGCAACACTGTCTTTTCACTAGGGCTCATGGGGTAAACCTTTCCCTTAGACAGTTTGCCTTCCCCTACAATCTCGATGGCACAGTCCGTTTCTCTGTGGGGAGGCAGTTCGTCGCACTCTCTAACATCAAAAACATCAGTAAATTGCGAGTACTCAGAGGGTAATTGAGGAGAGACTGGGGCGGGGGACCCTACCAGTGCGGCGGCTGGAGTCCTGAGTACCCGTTCCTTGTCATGCAACCCACAGGGGTTTTCGGGGAAGGAAAGCACCCGTTTAACCCAATCAATGGAGGGATTGTGCCCCCTTAACCAGTTCATCCCCAACACCACAGGGGTTACAATAGGGGCGATAGTGAAATACAACCGTTCCCAATGTTCCCCCACGGACATAATCACGGCTGCAGTTCTGTGGGTCACCGGGCCCCGTTTAAAGTCACTCCCGTCCATTTGGGAAAAACGGAGGGGTCCCGGAAGCCGCTTGCGCCGGACACCCAACTTCTTGGCAGTTTCCTCATTTATCATGGTGCGGGCACACCCCGAGTCGACCAACGCGGGGACCTCTAACGGGGGACCCCCTTTGGGTAGGGACAGATGGACACGCACAAATACATTGTCCTCTTGGGCGCTTACCATCGGTGGAGCTCCTTGCACAACGATAGGGACGGTCTGCTGCGGAGCCCCCCCTACAGCAGACCGACGGCGTTTTTTGCCGGCTGTTCCCACTCTTCCTCCTCGCTGGAAGAGGGGGACGGGGTAGTGGCCTCCGGGGAGCCGTCCGAATCAAAGACGGTATTTGTAATCCGGGACCCCGATGGGACCGTAGAGTCGGATGCCCCATCCTGGGGACGTGCGTGGAGAGCGGAGGGTGCGCCGGAGCGCCGGCTCAGTGGTCCACTTCTGCGGCGAGGCTGGCTGTCGGCGGCCGGTTTCGTCGGCTCGGCCTGGGTTTGGCGGGGAGGGGTCGGACGGCCTGAGCGAGAGGGGCATTGCGATGCAAAGTGACCCTTTCCCCCGCAGATCAGGCAGACGCCGGCCTCGAACCGCTTGCGGCGTTCCGCGGCCGAGAGGACCCCGCCACCCCCTTGCCGGAGTTCCCGGCCACGGTCACCCCGGGGCCTGGGGTCTCGCCCAATCCGTTGCTTGGACAAGTTCAGGAGTTGTTTGCGATTCTCGATGTCAGCAGCATGGCGAACCCAACCTTCCACATCCGGGGGGTTCCCTTGCATGAAGGCCCAATGTTGGAGGTCTGGGTTGAGACCCTCCCTGAAACATTGTACCAAGGTAGCCTCACTCCAGTCCAGAATTCGGCTAGCCAGTGACTGGAACTCACTTGCATACTGCGCCACCGACTTAGTCCCTTGGCGCAGTTGCATCAGGGAGGCTTTAGCCCGCTCACCTAGAGTCGGGTCCTCAAAACGGTTTCGGAGTGCTACCATGAACTCGTCCAGGGTTCGCAGCACCGGCGAGCGGAGTTCATACTGCAACACCATCCAGGCAGCCGCCTCCCCTTGCAGTAAGGAAGCCACGTACTGCACCCGGGACTCCTCAGAAACGAAGGTTCGGCCTTGTTCCCGCATAAAAATGTCTACTTGGACCATAAAAAAGGTCAACTGGTCTCCCGACCCGTCATACGTGACTTTCAGGTCCCGACGGGCCGGGGGGGCAGGGGTTGCGGGCGGAACTACTGGCGCCCCGTCTGGGGGAGCACCGGCTGGAGGTTGCAATTTCAGCGCATCTAGGGTCGTGGCCATCTCACCCATTACGCGTTGCATGATCTCCATCTGCTCCTGCATAGCCCGGCGGTCTTCCTGCCACTGTTTTCGTTCTTCCTCCATGAGGGCCTCTTTGCGGGCCGGGTCCCCTTCGAGTCCCGTGCTGGGGAAGGCCAACCGGCGATCCTTCGCCGCAGTCCGCGAGAGCGACCAGCCCTTGGGAGAGTCCAGCCAATAAGTGAGCCCCCGGGGACGTCCGTCCCGATCTTGGTCGGGGGCGCGACCCTTCGGTTTCTTTGGCTTGGCTCCCTCCTCTTTAGGGTCCGGCTTCTCCGGCTCGTCCGGTTGCTTGGGGGCATCGGGGTTAGGGGTGGTGTCCTCGTCGGCTGACATTCTGTCCAAAGCGGTACAGCTGCAGTCCGAGAGGCAAGGACTTGCAACTTAATGTGAGAGATCCCCCTCTCTGAGTTTGCTTCTCCAAATCAGTTGCTCAGACGTTGATACAGAAACAATCGATTTATTGAAGCCTTCAGGAGATGAGACAGGCACAGGTAGAAAGTTGCAAGTGAGGGGCTATACGGGTTTACAGAATATATTGACTCCAGGGCACTGGGGCACTGGGGTTCACACTTATTGTTATGGGAAGTTACAAGCTTGGCATAATACAAAACATCAGACAGATCCCAGGAAGTCTGGGCGGCTATCACACTTCCAAGGCCGCATCGGCCTGAGGGAGTACTGGCAGGAAGAACAGCGGGGGGGGGGAAGATACATGGGCCATCAGGCCTGGCGCCTGAGACCAGAAGGTGTGAACTGCTTTTACGAGTTCACTGATAACACAGCAGGTGATGGAAAGCAGAGACACAAAGACAGAGACCCTCACACTGACACTCAGACTGATCTATCAAAGAGCATCTTGGTTCTTTGCTCCCTTCCTCTCCCCTATTTCTAGACCTCCACTGTTCATCCACAAGTTTTTTGAGTTGTGCTATAGCGGTTGTCCTTGCAAGTTCCCATATTCTGTTACTAGAGAGAGAGAGAACTACAATCAAAGGAATAAGGGGGGATTTAGAACATAAGAAAGGCCCTGCTGGATCAGACCAGGGCCCATCAAGTCCAGCAGTCTGTTCACACAGTGGCCAACCGGGTGCCTCTAGGAAGCCCAGAAACAAGACGACCGCAGCAGCACCATCCTGCCTGTGTTTCACGGCACCTAATATAATAGACTTGATTAATGTAAGGAAGTGAAGAATCAGTGAGGTGGGTGGGCTTCACAGATGAAGGGTGGGGCAGAGCAGCGCAGATGGGCATCCAGAAGATTTAGTTCTCAAAGTCGTTGTTGGAAGGCTGTCAATAGAAAATGCTGCTAACTTCCCCTTACTTGTGCCTTTCAGGGCCTGATACTCCTTGGCGAGGCACCTCCTTCTGAACCCACCTCAGGTGACTCATCCCACAGTCTCCGTGCCGACGTCAAGCTGGAGCCTGGGATTGATAGATTGGTAAGTACTGAGGGTGGAGGATCTTGTTTATTATTCCTTCCATTTTTCCTCTATGCTGACATTGTATTGTGCTGTCTTTAGTCTGTTCCCTTACCTTTAGGAGAGCTTTCTTTCTGTGTGTACTAAATACAGTAAGGCAGAGTAAAACTATCCTGCAAGAAAACAGACACATTTTGGTATTTCAGGAAATGAATCCCAATTTCTGCTTAATGCCTTCGTGCCTTATGTTGTTATTTTTCCTTGTTTACCTCAGTATTCATAGAAGTCCCAAGTTCATGCTACCTTGATTCTCTATATAAAGAACTGCAGGCGCACCCAAAATAAAGGGTGCAAATTGCTGAACCCATTGTGAAACAGTATACAGGCTCCCACCAGAAAGCACGGATGGAGTAAGAGGCATGTTACCAGCTCAATGGATGCAGACTACTGTTCCCTGTTCAGCACCTTTTCTTACTCACCGAATTGTGTATGGAAACCATTTCAGTATGTGGAGTGCTTTTACTGCATTCGGGCAGTGGGCTAAAGAGGTTAATTTTCTAGAAACGTTGAAGGCATAAACAAAAATATTCTGAGAGGTGGTGTTTATTTCCTGGACTCCGAAATAATACATAAGGTAGGTTTGTCCTGATAGTTATAGTTCAGTCTAGACCAGTGGTTCCCAACCTTTTTTTGACCAGGGACCACTAGGACTTTTTTGTTCGGTGCAGGGACCCCAAGGTTCAAAATAAAAATTCTGAGAATTTGAAAATAAACTTTAATCATAACTGTTAGTTAAACATTAAACTTAGAATAATATTTGAATATATATTTTTATAATAGAGAACTTTTAATTGAAAATATTAATTTATTATGGGTTTATAACTTTGTTTCGCGGACCTTAATTTAGTCCACGGACTCCCGGTTGGGAACCAGTGGTCTAGACCAATGCTTCCGTTTCATGGAATAGTTTTAGCCCCCCCTTGTTTCCACTGTTGAGTGAGTGAGTGGTGGAAACCCCAGTACCACATTTTTTTAAAAAAAGGTTATCCTTTTCTGGAACTTCAGGTGTTTCTGCTGGACAATCATTTTGTGGCTGGCTCCACCTACTGCAGCAGCCATTTTGTAGCAGCCTAACCAAACAGAAATACAGGATCTGAGATGTACAAAAAGAAATATAATTAAAAGCCATAGATAAAAATTTTGTGGCAGTACCCACCATGCTGTGTCAGAATTCCAAATGTGTGCCCACAGGATTAAAAAGGTTGGGGACTCCTAGGTAGCTTACGTAGTTCTTACATCCCCATTTTATTATTATGGCAACCCTGTAAGGTAGGTTAGTTTGAGTCTGACCGGTCCAAAATCACTCAGTGAGCTTCATGGCAGAGTGCAGATTTAAACCCGGGTCTCGGCAGCCCTCGCCCAGCACTCTAACCGCCAGCGTGGTGTAGTGGTAAAGAGCGGTGGTTTGGAGCGGTGGAGTCTGATCTGGAGAACCGGGTTCGATTCACCACTCCTCCATGTGAGTGGTGGACGCTAATCTGGTGAACTGGATTTGTTTCCCCACTCCTACACACGAAGCCAGCTGGGTGACGTTGGGCAAGCCACAGCTCTCTTAGAGCTCTCTCAGCCCCACCTACCTCACAGGGTGTCTGTTTTGGGGAGGGGAAGGGAAGGTGATTGTAAGCTGATTTGAGTCTCCTTTAAGCGGTAGAGAAAGTCTGCATATAAAAACCAACTCTTCTTCTCCTCCTTCTCCTCACCCCGCGTGCACACAAACCCCTGGTTTGTAGCTTGCCCATTTGCTGTTTGCCAAAGCTACTGTTGTATGGCTATTGTTGGGTTTTCTCAGTACAGCTCTGTCTTTAGATCAAGGCAAGTGACTTATAGGTCAGCACTGATTGCCAGAGCACTGCTGCAAATGCTAAAAATATATACAGGGCAGACGGCAAAACTACATTAGTTGGTGCTGGACATAATCCACTGTATTCTTAACCTAAACCTGTTGCTTTCAACTTTGAAAAACACGAATCAGTCCTTGAAATGTCTTGAGATATGGACTTTGATATCCCAAAACACTAAAGAGAAACAAAGCAAGAACCCCACAGCTTGGCAGTACTACCCTATAAAAATATAAGGAGCTGCTGAGTTGGATTATTGGTCCATCTAGCCCAGTTCTGCCTACTCTAATTATCACAGACACTGTGGAGTCTCAAGAGTGGGTGAGGCAGGGCTGAAGTCAGGCAGCCTAGTGGCACAGCCTGGTAGGTGGAAGAAACATAATCTAGACCCAGATATGTCATAAGTAGAAAGTGGGAAGTAAAAGCACATGGCTACATATGACAAAAGCAGTGTTGTAAGCCACACCCTACATGGCAGTCGAATACATATAATACCCATATAAACATTAGTTACACCATCTAGAGGGAACTGGTCCCTCTTTACAGCTGAGAAACCTTCAGGGTCAGCAGTAAGTTACTAGCCCAAGATCAGTCAGTCAGTTCATGTCAAATAACTCTTACAGTGCAATCCTCAAGGGGGGAGGCAAATCAGCTTAGGAGCCAGCATGACCCCTGCGCCGGGGTTAGTGCCACTTGCGGCATGAAAATGGCACTAACGCTGGCGCAGGGCGACTTATGCTGGTGTGCCTCGCAGCAGCACAAGGCACAGGTGCCAGTGGAGCCTTGCCAGCAGTGTTTCTCTGGTGTAGGGGCTCGCGCCAGCACCAAAGGTGGCATTCCCAGGGACGGGTCTGACTTTAGTCAGCTCCCTGAGCCCTTTTGCCCTTTTACCGGTGTGAATCTGCTCCTGCGAAAAGGATAGCGTAGCCCCGTGAAACTCTATGCAGCAGTTTCACGGGGCTTGGAGGAAATCTGATTTTTCAATGTAGCCGCGCCTCTGCAAGCCGCTCAGGAGGTGGCGTGGCTGTGCCGTCACCAGGCACCCCACAATTATCCCCTCTTCAGGATTGCTCTGCCTGTTAAACAGTGGTGTGCCACTGAACACTTGCAGACTACTTTCCCCCTTACCACTCATGCTTGGGCCTTCCTGCTATTGTTACTGAGAATTAAAGGAAGAGGCTTAGGGTGAACGTCTCTCCCACCCTGCTGAAGACCAGCACCTCTTTAGAAATCCAGCCCCCCCTTGACTGCAAGCAAGTTTCAACCAGAAGTCACATACATTGTCTTCTTCCATACACAAGTTGCCCCCTCATTTTCCCTCTGACTTTCTGTCCAGCAGCTTTTCAAAAAACCCATTACTTCTCTCAGTTCTCCCCCCATCCTTCTTGTTCTAGGCAAGCTTATTAAAAAAAAACCCTGCTGCCCACCCCACTTTGTGCCAACGCCGTAGCAGGTTCTCATCCCCCAAAGGTTCTCTGTGCCAGGGCCAAGTCCTGGAACTTGGAAAGAAAAATTCCTCTGACATTTACAGAGTGCCTCTCCCTCTTCGTTGAACAATTGCTGCGTGTTGCCTCCCTTTATTGTAAGAATTTGGGAGCAGCTGATCATACTTGGATGGAGTTTTCAGTATAAGAGCAGAGCCTTACATTCTTCTTCCTCTGCCCAAAAGTCTCTTCCTGGTTTCCGTTCTTCACCACCCTCCACTTTTCCTTGTTTTAGCTGCTCAGTTCACTAAAGATGAAAACTTGCCTTTTTAAATTGAATGTATATCTTATTTCACTGTGCAAGTTCCATTTTAAATGATTCTTTTGATGCAGTTTAAGGAAGTAGGTGGAGAACTGGAAGAAGCACTTTGCTTGCCTAAACTCCTCCTTCCCCCTCCCCCACTGTAAATGTGTGATTCAGCATCAGTAGCTTTTCCTAATATCAGTGGATTAGGAAAGGAATTTTAAAAAAATTATGTTACTTTTTCTTTGCTGGTGAAAGATTTTGGCATCACTGTTAAGATTTAATGGACATAAAATAATACATCTTTGGTAAGCAGATTGTGTGATGCTTATGGTGTCCTTGAGCTGCCATAGATATATAATGCAATGACAACAAAAAATGTTGAAGCCGCTACTTCAGAATTGAAACACTGGCACGTGGGTTTTTCCATGGGGCAGGACTGTAAAAAATTGGTCCTTCCCTGGCTGAATTGGAAACATTAGGGGGTATGAAATCATTTAGTTAAATTAAGCTTGCTTTTTTTGCAATTCATGCCCTTTCTGCATCAGAATGCATATTAATTGTTGATGCAACAATTAAAACTTTTTGGTTTGTGGGTACTAAAGTACTTTGCAGCTAATATGCCATTTTCACTATATGATTATATCTGCTTGGAAATAAGGGAGTTGATGTTGAAATAAGAGGCGGTTTCTGTTTGGCTCTGTATTCAAATGGAAGGACACTAAGCACGGTCACTGGAAGACCAGGGCCAAACGGGTTTGATTCCCCACTCCTCCACATGAGCGGTGGAGGCTAATCTGGTGAACTGGATTTGTTTCCCCATTCCTACACACAAAACCAGCTGGGTGACCTTGGGCAAGTCATTCTGTCTCAGCCTCACCTACCTCACAGGGTGTCTGTTGTGTGGAGGGGAAGGGAAGGTGATTGTAAGCCGGTTTGATTCTCCCTTAAGTGGCAGAGAAAGTTGGCATATAAAAACCAACTCTTCTTCTTCCTATTCAAATACTTACCAGGGCTCACCCCACTTAGCTTCTGAGAACTGATAAAATCGGGCTAGCCTGGGCCATCCAGGTCAGCACAAAAGCAAGGGAGATGCTTATTATTGAAGAAGAAGAATTAAAGAAGTTGGTTTTTATATGCCGACTTTCTCTGCCACTAAAGGGATAATCAAACCAGCTTACAATCACCTTCCTTTCCCCTCCCCACAACAGACACCCTGTGAGGTAGGTGGGGCTGAGAGAGTGTGACTTGCCCAAGGTCACACAGCTGGCTTCGTGTGTAGAAGTGGGGAAACAAATCCAGTTCACCAGATTAGCCTCTGCCGCTCATGTGGAGGAGTGGGGAATCAAACCCGGTTCTCTAGATCAGAGTCCACCGCTCGAAACCACCACTCTTATCCACTACACCACGCTGGTATTCTAGCATTCTGTGTGCGAAAGGTTTAATTTTCCCAGGTTCTCTTAATTGCTGCAGTTCTTCTTGACCCCTGGAAGGGCCACAGGATCCATGCTGAGGAAGAGCGACACAGGTTGAGGCGCTGAAAAGGGGAAAGGACAAAGAGTTGAAGTTGCCTCTCCTTGTTCCACGTGTGCAGCTTTGTGTTGATTGGAAGGAGGCAGTTTCATCCCTTTGTTCCTCTTCACTCCAGCCCAGTGATCCCCATTATGGTTCCTCTTGGGGATGGGGGTGGAAGGAACTGCAACAGTGTACAGAAATTTGGGAGAGCATTATGTTCCTTATGTATGTGGTTGGTAGAATACTGCTCACTGTTTCTGAATTAGATTAAACGTATATGTTGTTTGGATAACAGAGATTCATAATCCTCCCAAATAATAAACATCCTATTTATAATGTTTCCCTTGAAAAATACTTATTCTCCAGGTTTTTTTCTTTTGCATTGAAAAGTTTATTGTGTTTGATAGAGGGTCATGAATTGGGCTTAAGGCAAAAGTACAGAATTTGACATACATTGCAGTCAGATTGAATTTTAAGAAGGAGAAAATGAGGCTGCACCAGTGGGCAGGAAAAGACAAAGGACAGCCAAGTGCAAGGCTGAGAGTTTATGTGGCTCTTCTAGATCCCAAACTGAATTTTAAACCAATGTCTTTTTAATAGAACTGAAATGTTTAACGGGGCTGAAAAACAAGCCAATCATTTGCAGATGTAGAATTTGAAGATATGATGAAATACTTACATTGAAGAGTAATGTGTTGCTTTTCCCCCCAAGAAGAGATGTACAGCTTTTTGATCATTTCCTGGTCTATGCTTTGTCTAGAAACTGACAAGGTGTGTTAGCCTGGTCACATTACGCAAGCAGCAACACCTTTTAAAATTAATGCTATGTGAACTCCCATAAGCAAGCAATAGATTGTGAGGTATACAGAACTGATCATTTAAAAAAGACAAACCTGCTCAGCTACCTCAGCCACTCCTCTCTTGAAGATCTCTTGTGATGTTTCTCTGAAAGCTGAGGGAAGTGCTGTTGGGGCATTGAAGTTACCAAACCACGTTTCAGCGTAGTGAACAGCCTGTTACTTGGAAGCAAAAACACGCATGAGTTTAAACACCCAGAGTTCCAGATAACTCGAGTGCCGCGCTGTACCAAGAAACAACAGAGTTGTTTTTGCCATCTACAAATACTGTAACTCTTGACATGCTTTCCCCCCATCACTGCAGGGCTCTTCAGTCTCTCAGCCCCCTGAGAACCTTTGTACGTCTGTTGGCAATACCCAAGAGTCCCAACCTGCCAAAACCTGCGGAGTGCCGAGGCCGGTCAATGGCGTCATAAACACGTAAGGATCTTACAGATGCCCTCCTTGGGACAAAATACATTTTGTGGAATGAATTCTCTGAAAGGGTACTTCCAACGAGATCCTTAATATACTGTGGCGTATAGCTCTGTGTGAATTGCATAGTTCCCAATGTTTGCAGGATTTTTACATGTAAGCGTCTCTCTTTATGAGAAGCCTTGAATGGTCTAGAGAAAAGGAGAGTGTAGGACTTAAGGATGCAGGAAGGCAGGATGAGGTAGAGGTGGATTAGTGAGGAAAAAAACCAGGTAGAAGTGGGTTTGGTGGGAAAAGATGAGGGGTGATAATCCAAACAAGGAATTTGTGTGTGTGTGTGAGGAATTTGGAAGATTCTGGGGAAACTGGCTTATTGGGAGAGTGTTCCAGGCAGAACATGGCAGAAGGTGTGAAACAAAAGCAAGGAAAGAGAACAAAAAGGAATGTAATGGGTAGGAAATGTGTGACAGTGAACTTTTCCAGCAAGATGCTGAAGGCAGGAAGGGCAGGCTAGAGAATTAGGGTAAAAAGAACTGAAGAACCATAACTTGTGAGAAATTGAAAACCCATCTGGCTTGTGTGGTATCAGAGTCATTGCATGCATGAATCTGTTGGGTTGACTTTGGGCAAAACTGGGAATTTTGGTAAGTTTAGCTCGCAGGATGGCTATGATGGAGAGCAAGGCAAAAATGGCTCATGAAATTTCAATTCTTGGGCAGTCTACAGCCTGGCTTGACGGAGCACGCTCAGGGAGATGGCTCAGATGCGGAGGAGTTGCTGCGTAAAAAACAGAGGCTAAACCTAGTCTCTTTGCCTCCCGATGGAACCTGTGTAGCAGCCCGCACCCGCCCTGTCCTCAGCTGCAAGAAGCGGCGACTCGTTCGACCCAGCACCCTGGTACCACTCTCCAAAAAGGTCAGTTGGTCACTTCTGTCTTTGAATTTGAGAAACTGGGCCTCCTGATCTCCCAAGCACTTGCTCTACCATCTGGGGTTGAAGAGGAGAATGTAGGCAGGCATCCTGTATCTTGGCCTAGTTGCTGGAGAATGCAGAGAGGGAAGGCGCTTTCTTTCCCCAGCAACTACCCACCGAGCTCTAAGGAAGTTGTCCTCACAAACTGATACTGTGCACTAGGTAACTGTTGCGGGATTCTTGAGGCAATAAGGAAAAGGATTATAAAATGATTTGCAAAGAGAAATATTGTGTGAATGGTAAAGGGATGTGTCCCGTCCCCCCCCCCCAAGCTCCAGGGCTTGGCTTGCACTTGTACTGTGGGAACAATTTATTAGGCTAGGTAAAAGAGAGACCTCAGAGGTGTTTTGTTCATGTAGAATTAATGGGGCATGCGTAGGCAAAGCTGTATGCTGTTTCCACCAAAAATAAAAATTCTGCATCAAGGCAATCCACGTGGTGCTCTTCCTCCCTTGGAATCATGAGGGCTGGAAACTTGCTACTTTCAACAAAAGGGCTAAGATTCTCAGGACACTGAACTGGTGCCTGATACTAAATGTGCTCTTTCTGTGCTTGCACTGAGTTGTGAAATATATAGTTTTTGCTTTTGGAAAGTTTTCACAGTTAATGCAAATTGGTTCTTTTGTGTGTCTACCGATGGTTTGTGTTTTAGTTATGAATGTCTAGTTTAGTTATGGTTAGTGGTGCGTCAACACAGGAAACAGGTATTTTCAGTTAGAAGGATAAACTCTAGAGATCTATCTGACTGCTTGTTGTTCTATTTTTGTAATCAGGCACATATTTAAAAGCAGTTCCTGGTTGCTTACATAACAGTTTAGCAATGTAGGGTAACAAAATATGATTTTTTTCTTGTGGGGACAGAATCATGGCCACTTTCTGATATTAGAAAGGGGTGAAGTAAGTGCTTCCACATATTAGAACATTATGATGTGGAGCAAGAATATCCTTATGCATACTTGTGAATCCCCCACCCCCAACAAGAGCCCCCAAATAAGTTGAGTGCTGTCTGGCTTCTCCCAGAGCTCCTGTGGGACTACAGTTCTGTAAGTGAGAGATTGGTAACTAAAGCCTTGACCTGGATGGCCTGGGCTAGCCCGATTTCATCAGATCTCAGAAGTTAAGCAGGGTCAGCCCTATGTAGTACTTGGATGAGAGACCACCAAGGAATACCAGGGTCATTATGCCTCATAGGCAAGTTCTTTGGCCTGAGTGCCAAGACCCTCTATGGTGTCAATATATGAAGATGCTGGGTGTGCCAGCAAACAAAGTTGGAGGTGGTGGGTTTGCTGTGGGCAAAATGAGAGCAAGCTGATCCTAGTCGCTCTTCCAGCACCTCCAAGCTTTGCCTTGGGTGGAGATCCAGCGGTGTGTGCCAAGAACATGGTTTGGGTTGTCGCTGTTTGTGTGCTGTCAGGGGTTGCTACCTTCTGGGCTAGGTCGTACCTTCTCCTGAGGCACAATCCAAAGCGCTTTCAGTGGCTGTGCACAAAATTAAAGAAGTACAGAGAGGTCAGCTAATCCTCTGGTCCTGATGTTAGTAGAACCACTTCCTCACCCCTTCTTGTGTTCAGGTTCATCGCAATAGCATGGGGCGGTGCAACTGTGATGTGAACCCCTTATGTGCTCTCTGTGGCACTCGGAGCTCAGCGCCTCCAGAAATCCAGTATGAAGCCCCTTTGATGGAACGTCTTTCACAGTTGGACTCCTGCATCCACCCGGTTCTGTCATTCTCAGATGGTAAGACAAGTGCTCGATCGAATGGCCTTGCGTTAAGTGTGGGAAGAGCTGAATGCAGGGAGTCCAGTTTGGGTGGGGAGGAGAACCCAGGGCAGTGCCGGCTGTGCCCTTGGAAGTGGGCACCATGCAGGCTGGGGTTCATTTGTCCTGTTCTCCGGTCAGGGAGGTGGTCAGAAAGCCACCTGGGCCACAGAGGCTGGGCCTTGCCTGTACCAGCGTGGACTGAGAAAGAAGTTGCTTTTGCTCTCTTGGGATTTTGAAACACTGCCACAACTCGCCGGGCATTCCTGACCTAGTTTCCCAGCAGCTGTGCTGCACGACGTGCACTGCTGGAAACTAGGTATTGTTTAAACAGTTAAAGCAGGCAGGCGTCTGTGTCTCTCTCTCTCTGCTCGGTTCTCATTCTACTACAAGAGTTGGTTCATAAGGTGTTCTGCCCTCGTCTGGACAAATTGGTTTCCGACTGGAAATTTCCAGATGATGTAATAACATCATAACCTTGGTGAAAAAGATGTGAACGGGGTTTTTGAAAACTGCTAAGAGAGCGCCATCTGGGGGTCCTCAAGAGACCTGCTTTCGGTTGGAGAGAGAAACTCTCCCCCCCCCCCCACAGGTCATGATGCCATTTTGGCACAATCAGACATTGGCTAACAGTGCGGCAAGGAGCAGTAAATTAGATGGATGTGTCTTCACCTGTCCTGGCAGATCAGGGAGAATCTCTTGTCTTCATCAGCAGTGGATTCTCAGTCTTGCACACTCACAGTCCAGCCTTCGGTGATGCCTGGATATCCAACTGATAGTCTTTGGCTTCCCCTGTTCATTGCATAGCCGTGGTTAAGACTGTTTTGAATACATTCAGGCTGCTTTGAATACAATTACAGGGTTCTCTCTCTCTCTCTCTCTCTCTCCTCCCCTCCGCCCTCACACACCCAAGTTTTTCTCTGTTAATATCTGCAGGCCACGCCCTCTCAGAGCCCCGTGGCCCAGAGTGATAAACTGCAATGCTGCAGTCCAGGCTCTGCTCATAACCTGAGCTCGATCCCAGCTGAAGTCAGTTTCAGGTAGCCGGCTCAAGGTTGACTCAGCCTTCCATCCTTCCACGGTTGGTAAAATGAGTACCCAGCTTGCTGCTGGGGTAAAGTGTAGCCATCTGGGGAAGGCAATGGCAAACCACCCCGTAAACATAGTCTGCCTAGTAAACGTCAGGATGTGATGTCACCCCATGGGTGACCCGGTGCTTGCACAGGGCTCTCTGCCTTTACCTTTTTACACACCCTCTCATCAGCTGCTCTTCGGATGATCAAATGGCCTTGGTTTTTACCATAAGTCTCTGCTAAGACTGGCCTGCTTCAGTCTTCTTCACCTAATGAAAAACAGACAATGGGGGTTACCGCAGTTGTATTCCCAGCGATGTATTAAGAGTTTGAAAACGTTATAAAAAATACTGTTCACACTTTGTTTGGCCCCTTTAGCTGTGAAGACGTCTTCCAACCATTTATAAGCCGTGGTATCCAAAAACCCTTTTAAAGCGATGTTTTTTATAACGTTTTCAAACTCTTAATTCATCGCTGGGAATACGAAGTGCAGTAACCCCTATAGTGTTAAGTGCCCAGGTAATTACCTTGTTTTCTTGAAGCTCTTTAGCCCAGGATGTCATTCTGGACCCCTCCCCCAAAGGAATTTATCTTCCCAAGTCACCCTTCTGTCCTTGCTGTGATAGGCTGGGTAGTCCACTTGCAGCTGCCACTCATTATTTGCTTATGGACAAGCAGATGGAAAGAAAAGGGACTGAGCACATCAGAACGCTAGGTGTTGAGTCATAAAAGGTGGTTGCCTAAAGCAGCAGGCAGTCTTAATAAAGATTTGCACTCCTGTGATTTCTGGCCACAAGACTCTTTCTGGAATGGGGGTGGGGAATGGGTGAGTAGATCCCCTCCTGAGCACTGTGTTCTTCACCAGGAAAACTTGCCTGGCTCTCCAAGCACCTGTGTCGCCAGGCCTTAGATGAAGCATACTTTCAGAAAGCATGAGGTGGATCCAGTCAGCTTTCCACAGGTGAAAAAGGAAGGTGGGAATCCCCTTTGAGCACCCAGAGGCCTACATAGACAAGAGGAAAGGTTGAAGGAGCTGGGTATGTTTAGCCTGTAGAGGAGAAGACTGAGTGGTGATATGATTACCATCTTCAAGTACTTGAAGGGCTGTCGTATAGAGGATGGTGCCGAGTTGTTTTCTGTTGCTCCAGAAGGTCGGACCAGAACCAACAGGTTGAAATTAAATCAGAAGAGTTTCCATCTAGACATTAGGAAGAATTTTCTAACAGTTAGAGCAGTTCCTCAACGGCACAGGCTTCCTCAGGAGGTGGTAAGCTCTCCTTCCCGGGAGGTTTTTCTGCAGAGGCCAAATGGCCATCTGTCAGCAATGCTGATTCTATGTCTTTAGGCAGATCATGAGAGGCAGGGCACCTTGGCCATCATCTGGGCACGGAGTAGGGGTCACTGGGTGTGTGGGGGAAGTAGTTGTGAATTTCCTGCATTGTGCAGGGGGTTGGACTAGATGACCCTGGTGGTCCCTTCCAGCTCTATGATTCTATGATTCATGTGGGACAGGAGCTGTAATAAGGAGGGGAGTTGGGCAAGAAGGAGTGAAAAAGCTGGCTGGATCTTGCCCTGTGGCAATTAGGCAACTTCTGAAGAGAGATTGAGAAGAGGAAAAGATCACTGCTTTGTCAGATCAGTTCTTTGCCAGTTCTTGTGGGGAGACCCTCTAAGATGAGGAGGCAGCTGGGTGTGTGAGCAGCAGGCTCAGTCCTCTGGTCTTCCCACTCATCTTGTGTCTCTCAGAGTCCCCTTTTCGCACTGCTTGAAACGCATAGCGGCTGCGCCTGTGGTGTGAAGATCGTATAAATAATTACATCTGAGCCAGTTGTGCTTGCTGTTGACTAGTGAGGCAGTAAAGGGAGCTGGCTGTTGCACCCCCGGTGACCTGTTTTTTCTCCATGCATGGGTTTGGCTCTCACGTTTCATATGTGGAGACGGAGCGTTCCTTCCCACCTTCAGTGCAATTTCTCACAACAAGCTGTCTACATGTTGAAGCAGAATATGTTTTGCAGACCGTATATGCACAAGTGTACTTCATTTGCATAGTTCTGGTTGCTACATGTGCTTGATTAGTGGAGAACTTAGGTGTAGTCCTGTTAGGCATCAAGCACACACAGTCTTCAATACTTTACTGTCATGACTAATGAGTCATTTACTGTTTTACACCTCTGTGACCTTGGCATTTTCTTATATCATGCTGTTTGACTCGTCTGAGTCATGTGGAGCTCTCTGCTTGTTAAGCGTTTCAGACTGTCTGTGTCGTATTGTGGGAATGATTTGGAGAGGGCTGGCAGGGTGTAAATTGGAGTTTAAAGTAGTACAAAGTTATCTGATCATTCTTCCGTTGTTGGAAGCCATGCTATGCTAGTCACCTTGATGGTCACCTGTAAGATCTACAGGTCAAACGTGTGTGGTGGCCGCCTTTCAGGAGGATTTCCCCCCTTGGTTTTGCATTTAAAATTAATACAAGTGAGCATGTTATAATTCCAGCCTTTTGTGTACATATTCTCCTGCAGATGTACCGATGAGCTTGCATTTCCAGAGCATGCTGAAATCCCAACTGCAGAACAAGCCTTGCGAGAAAATCAAACCTCCCAAAAAGCTCACCCTGAAGCATCGACCCACCATGCCTTCTAGCAGTCTGTCTGACCCGGTGCGCAAGGACCGCCACAAGCTAGTTAATACTTTCTTAGCTGCAGCCAGTAAGTGTGCACATAACTTAATTTTTTTAAAATGTTGTCTTGCTTTGGCAGGAATTGCCCAACCATTCCTGGAGGTGTTCAGTGACAGAGGAAGCTTTATGCATGGTTTAATATGAGCAGGGCCCTGCTTGATCTTGTATTAATGCCAGAACTCATCCCTGGAATCTTTGAAACGGTAATCAAGGGATTGCCTCTGAGAATGTGCAAAGTGCTTTCCCTTGTAATTCTAGATCTTTGATAATAGATTAGGGCCTCAGCATCTCATTTTGGAAATGAAACCCTTGTAAGGTCACCTAACTCATATAAGCTGTTGGAGAGCAGCTGTGTAGCTTTACCTCAGAAAGGAGGTTAGATCTTGACCATTCATGGTCAGATGTTTTAGAGAAGAGGGACACAGTTGAACTGTTTTTTTTAAAGTTCCTCGAGCAGTGTTAAATGTGGATATGTAAAACAAAGAGAGAATTACTTCAGTAATATTTCTGCTGTTGCTCAAGAGAGCATAGTGAACAAGAGGCAAATTACTGTGCAAAAATATAAACTTTAAATGACTTAACACTCAAATATGCAAATAACAGTGAGGTAGCAGGGCACCGAAGTAGTCGTTGAGAACTTGTGTGCTCCATCAGGTATAATGAAGGTTCTGTTCTTTATTTAAATTTTATATCCCACGTTTCCAACATCTGCCCAAGTGCAGCTTACAGTATCATTATAGATAATGTAAAGAGCCATATTGCCATAATCAATTGCCGTAACATAAATTACGCAGAAAGTGTCATAACTACACATTATTGCCCCACCTAATGAAGCCCAGAAGTGGCAGCGGAAAAGCTCTGTTTCTCATGGATGCCAAGTGAGCCAGTGTAGTACACTGGGCAGTAAAAAGGGCATAATCTCAGGTGGCACACAGAGTCATACCAGGGGAAGTGGTTCTTCAGATCTCTAGGTACCAGGTTGTCAAGAGCAGTACAGCTGAGCTGTTCCATCACACTAGTATAATTCACTTTTGTGCATACGACCTGGTACCCGTCAGGACGCAATCCACTGCATTCTACACTTTGGAAGCTTCTGAGTTGAATTAATTCTTGTCTGCTATGGGCAGTTCACTAACCCTCAAGTAACACGATTCAACCCAGACCTTGACAAATTTTCTTTGGCTCTAAAAGCCAGCCCCAAAATTTAGAAACTAGACTTATTTTCTGGCCTTCGAGTTTTGTAATTGAATGACTATATTTTCTAGTAATTGCTACCACAAATCCTAATTTCTATTTCTTGTAATGTTACTAAAGCTACGACAGTACTGTTAAAAGTGTGTATGTGTGTGTGTATAAAAACATGGGAGTAACCCTGGTTGTCATTACCACAACAAAAGGCTAACTTCTAACCCGAACCTTCCGTTTTCCCAGTTACAATTTCATTATTGCTTTAAAGTGCTCTATTACTGTGCAAAATGTTGGACGGTTGGAGCCATTATACAAATCACCTAGTTAAGAAATGAATTCATCTACCAGCACTGAGTAGTGTAATGTTAACAATCGATGACAAGAACCACATGAATATACATTTTTGTATCAAAACCAATTTTGATAAGAAATGATAAATAAATGTACTTCTCCCAAAGATAACAAAAAAAGTGTTTGCTGAAAACGGTAGGTGCCACCATGAAATTTCTAGATGCCATAGTGACCTGGGGCCTTGGATTTGTCAAGCCCCGACTTAACTTCACAGGGGTGCTGGAAAGGGAAACATAATAAAGATGACCGTGTACAACCATTTTTGAAGATCCTGCATGGTGGAAGGGAAGGGGAAATAATGTGTTACATCACAGAGATGGCTCAGCTCATTGCTCACCATCATATCTGTTTTAACTTGAAATAGCTCTCGGGCAGAGTTGTGTCTTAACTTGGCTGCTTGTGATCCCTTTTAATGGAGATGCACAGGGTTGAACCAGTAACTTTAGTTCAAAAATCATCTGCCTTGCCATGGAGTTATAGTCCCTCCTATTTCCTCTCCTCAGAAGATAAGGACAAATCAGGTGCTTGGAGAGGTAATGGGGCTTGGTTGTCTAACTTGGATTATCTCTTGCCCAAGCCTGGTATCTGTGGACTGGTTATAGCTGGTTGGTGTGAAAAAGGCACTCAGCACAGGGTTAGAGGCACTCATTCTTTTGCATGCTCCAGGGCACTGGCAGTGATAATAGGCTCTGCCACAACATTGTGTTATACAGAAGTGAGCTGTGGAAAATGGAAAATAGGCCTTAAAAGCCACTGTAAAGAGGGGTGCAGCCACAGAGCTCTGCACTGTTGCTAGCCTTACAAATAGGTTTAGTATTGTTTGGGGACGGGGACCTTCCATCTACTCACTGTCTCCCCTGCCCTCCTGCTTCTTCTCCACTATAGCAACCCTTATAGCAATGGCTGAGATAGTCCTGCCTCATTTCCTTTCCTCCTATTCCATCACTGCCATGGCTTTAAAGGGGTGAAACAGGCAGTTTTGAATAGTGCAGCTGCTTTGTGGAGTAACAGCAGGGAGGCAGCAGCAGGTGAAAGAATAAGCCCGTGCAGGTTGTCACTTGGGGGCAGTTGCTGCTAATGACACCTCTGCTTTGTTGTGGAGGTAACGTAACAGGGCTCACATGAGTCCTGGGGGGAGGGGATCAGTCTTGACGTCTGCAGTGCAGCCCCCCCCCCCCCCCCGTGTGCCCTTCACAGGCCAGGAAAGAGAGGTGAAAGCAGGGTGTTTTCATGGCTCTCTTTCTGTTCCACTCCTCAGCTTGCTCACATCACAAAACCGAGCCAGACAAGGCACACAGGCAGTCCTTAGACGATCTAAGGGCTGCTCCCAAGGCCGAGAGAGCGCCAGAGCGCTCACTTATCCTGACTCCAGTTCATGAGCGAAAGCGATTACGGGACAGCTCCTCCGAGAGAAGTGAAGGTAGGCTGGCCCACAGCCCGGTCTGTTTGGGGAGAGCTTGGGTTTCGCATTGCTGTCCCCTTTGGCTTTTGGAGAAGGGTGCTTGCTTCTTCTGGGGAGTTTAAAGGGGCATGGCGTCAGGCGCTGCAGTCTCTCCTCTTGTGTGCTTTAATGGCTTCTTCCTCCAGGGAAGGAGATCCTGCCCAAGGAGGTCCCTCTCTCTTGTGCTCTCTGTGGTTCTTTTTTTGCATAGGTCACCTGATCACAGGTTGGCTCAGTCCTTTGTGGTGGTAATGGAACGCTATTCAGGTCACCTTCTCTTTTGTCCCCTTCTCATGCAGTGTTGAAGCACCATGCGGATATTGGAGGCCCAGGCTACCTGTCAGGCGCTATGGCCTCATCAGCTCACGGTCCCATTGTGCGGCAGCTGTCCACCTCCTCTGAAAACTCCACGCCTGCCAGCACAAGCTCCCTGGGTGCCTCCAGTGCATCTGTAAGTACTTGATGAGGGACTGCTCATGCCAAGAAGGGTTGCCCAGCATGGGGTATGAGGTAGCCGAGGTTTCTTCCACATTGCTGTTCAGCTCTTGTCAAGAGAGTGGCTGAGAGTCAATATCTCATCTAAGTTGCAGGTCTGAGGCTAGCCGCTGGGCCAGGTTGGTTGGTATAAGTTTCTGAAGGGAGGTAGTAGTGTGGCAAAGTAGCTTTAAGCTGGGCTTAGCAGTCTCTAGTAGAGGGTGAAAAGGACCTGGCAGAGGGAGATAGAGCTCTGCTTCATCAGCTTTAAGAGGCTTAGGCTGAAGGGACTCAACTGGTTTCCAACACAATGTCTTGCGACTGGGGTTGGTCCATGTATTATGGATGAATTTCAGCCAATAGGAAAGCTGAGATTGGGAGCCAATCGAGAATTAAGAGATTGCAGATGTATCTGGTGATGGATGACCTCTCCTCAGTGGGATTTTGAATCTGTTCTGCATTCATGAGTCCTCCAGCAAGAATTTGGAAAAAGCCCCACCCCATTACCCATGTTCTCTCTTAGCTTGTCATGTTGACGTGTGTGCTGATGGTGCCACATCACGTATTCATTATTTTAATAAGTCCTGGGAGTTGTAGTCTGGCTTGGAGTGACTTTGGACTCCGGAACGCTCAAGGACTCGGGTAGCTGTTGGTTTTCTGGAATTGTCCAGTGTGCCCTGCACTCTTTCAAGATTCCCCACTGCTCTCTGCCTCACTCGTGAACCCTCCTTTAAGGTAGCGTCCATGAAGCAAAGGTATGAGGAGAGGCATTTCTCCTTGACCACTTTTCAGGTTAGAACTGCCTGTCCTTGGAGGCTTTGTTGCTAGAGGCAGAATCTTCAGGAAGAGCTAGAAAGATCTTTTGGGTAAGCTTCTAATGAGATTGGGTATTATGATTTAATAGAGCTGTGTTTTGCTTGATGTTTTATTTAATTGCTTGTTTTTAGAATTTTAGAATTTCTTCTTCATGGTCTCTGTGCATTACACCTTGGGTCTTGAACCTGAGCAGAGTATTCAGAATCTTCCAGAGTTAAGCTGGGAAAGACGTTTCGGCACTGACTGTGCCCACCCCTGAGGAGTGGAGCCCCCATGCGCATGCCTGAGTGGATGGAGCTGTGCCTTTCTGCTGAGTACTTCTTCAGCCACTGCAGCAGAAACTTTGTGAGGAATTTTCTCTGGTGAGGTCTTTTCTATGAGCCAGGCCTTTTTTTCCAAGACCACCTCATCTCTTGTCCCTCCTTTTCTCCAGAGGGCTTTTTAGTTCTCCACCTGTCTCCCACGCATCTGAGGTGCTGCAGACAATGGGTTTCAGAGGTGCCAGAGAAAACTGTTGAGCACTAACAGGCATGATGACTCTCCCTGTCTGCCTGAATGAGGAGCATAAGGTGAAATCTTGCACACACCTTTTCAAATTTACAAAGCAAGCCTGTCAAAATTACTCCCCTTGTTTGAAAGCAGCTCTTTTGGGAGCGTGAAACATCATTGGAGACAGCAGCCCTCAGCCACTCTTGGTGGCCCTGAGCACTGACTGTTACTATCTGCTCCTGCAGCTGTTTCTTGATCTTCAAAACTATTAACCTGAACCTGTGGTTTGAACCGGCCAAGATCGATGAGCACACACTGCGCTTTCAATCAAAGTGAATTCAGACAAGGAAAGTCGAGGCAAACCCCACTCTGCATCTTCAGAACCAAAGAAGAAGAGGAGGACAAATAAAGAGAAATGGCAGGAGCTGCCACAGTTAGCTTTGATGCAGCCTGTAGATTGTCTACTTCCTGGAGACTACTACCACAGCTTTCTTAGTTCATATGGTAATAGAGGTTGCCTTGAACACATGAAGCTGCCTTATACTGAATCAGACCCTTGGTCCATTAGTCAGTATTGTCTACTCAGACCGGTAGCAGCTCTCCAGAGTCTCAAGCAGGGGTCTTTCTCATCACCTACTTGCCTAGTCCCTTTAACTGGAGATGCCAGGGATTGAACCTGGGACCTTCTGTGCAGAGGCTTTACCACTGAGCCACAGCTCCCTCCTCTTACTGATCCCTGACAAGTTGCCTTGACATTCCAAGCTTGCTTCCGAGGGAGTTTCCTGCATCTGTGTAGATTACAGCTAACTGATTAATGTGGCATAGGGCATGACGCTTTGGCCCTGTAGATCTCAGGATTGACCATCAGGATCTTCTCAATGCAGAACTCATGACTGGCTTCAGTGACCCTCAGTCCCGTGAGTTACCTTGGCATACTCCCTGAGATTGTAACAAAGATCATAGCTGAGAACATGTTCGTGGGGTTGTCATTAAATCAATTCACTCCATCACAAGGCACCTGGATTTGGCTCACACTTCCATGAACACAGGAAGCTGCCTTCTACTGAATCAGACCCTTGGTCCATCAAAGTCAGTATTGTCTACTCATACCGGCAGCGGCTCTCCAGGGTCTCAGGCAGGGTTTTTTCGCATTGCCTTCTTGCCTAGTCCCTTTTAACTGGAGATGCCGGGGATTGAACCTGGGATCTTTTCCATGCCAAGCAGATGCTCTTCCACTGAGCCACAGCCCCTCGCTTCCACCACAGCCCCTTTAGCCCTAGTGTCAATTTCCAGTTTGGCCCCACGCTCTACCAAGGCCATTGCAACCACAGCCAGTTGGACTGGTCCCCTGATTTACCTGTTCTCTCCAGTGCCTTTGATTCCACAAGCACGCCACAAAATTCAGCAACAATGCATACTGCAGTCTCTTAACTTCCTTTCTGACCATAAGTGCTGTGGCTTGCAAATTTACCATGCTTGGCCAGAGGGTGTTTTATTCATCTCCTCAAACTAGGGTCCTGTTACCTTGAAATCAGGGCAAGATTTTCCACCCAGAAATAGACTGAATCTTACCACCAAGAGGATTCAACCCAAAATTGTTTGGCCCATCTTCAGGACATGCTATTAAATGCTAGCAAGCTGTCAGCTAGACATCCAGATAGGAGCATTTCCATCATTAAGCTCCTTCAGAAAACATTAACCTTATGCAGTGCTCTATCATCTGTTTTGGAACATCTGCTCTATCTTTCATTCTCAAGGATTAGCTGTTTGCTCCTTAATCATACACCTTGCTTCTATTTCTGTTCATCAGCCACTATTATTGGAATGGTCAATATTTTTTTTTCTTAAGAGCACCTTTTTTGTAACTGACAAAAGTATAAACTAAAGAGGGGTCGATGTAACCGAAATGTGTGTGTGTGTGTGTGTGTGTGTGTGTGTGTGAGAGAGTGAAGTGCCTTTAAGTCGCAGCCGACTTATGGGGACCCCTTTTTGGGGTTTTCATGGCAAGAGACTAACAGTGAGGTGGTTTGCCAGTGCCTTCCTCTGCACAGCAACCCTGGTATTCCTTGGTGGTCTCCCATCCAAATACTAACCAGGGCGGACCCTGCGTAGCTTCTGAGATCTGACGAGATCAGGCTAGCCTGGGCCATCCAGGTCAGGGCATAACCGAAATACTGACATGTTTATAAGAAAATTATGGTTTAGGCAGCTCTCTCTTTCTCCCCCTTTTTTCCAAGAGAAAGTGATTTTTTAAAGAATTTAGTCACCTTATTTGTTTTCTGCATGGAATTGTGCCAAGAGGTTCTTAGTCCCACCAACCCCCCCCCCCCCCCGGTGTTATACAGCAGCTGGGTTTCAGTTGAATTGTACCCAGCACCAAGGAAGTGCCCCCCGCCATACAGCCAGTGTTTCTTTTTTTAAAAAAAAACCCCATATTTTATTATGAATTTTATAAAACAAACAAAACAATAACCAACATACGCATTCACAGTCTTTTTCACCCATCTCGAGGTTCCGGTAAACAATTGCCATTTCATAAATTCGCATTTTATAACATTAGAAAGAAGATTAATCTACTTGATATACTATTTTATAACCATTGCCATTATATCTGCTTTTATTACATTCCTGACTATTCCAACTACTTTCCCATTTTCCACTTAAAGGTTGTACAATATTTATTAAATTTATTCTCCCCATCTAGTTTAACTACACTCTCTATTTCTACTTGTTATTACATGTAGATTAGTTAACTAATCATAGAATCATAGAGTTGGAAGGGACCACTGGGGTCATCTAGTCCAACCCCCTGCCCAATGCAGGAAACTAACAACTACCTCCCCCCCGACATCCCCAATGATCCCAACCCTCCCCCCACCATGCAGGATCCCACAATCAAAGCACTCCCGACAGATGGCCATCCAGCCTCTGCTTAAAGACCTCCAAAGACGGAGACTCCACCACCCTCCTAGGCAGTGCATTCCACCATTGAACAGCCCTCACCGTCAGGAAGTTCTTCCTAATGTATCCATTACTTCAAGTCCTAGTCTCTTGAGCAACAGAGAACAAGCTAGTTCCCTCATCAACATGACATCCCTTCAAATATCTAAACATGGCTATCATGTCTCCCCTCAACCTTCTCTTCTCCAAACTAAACAAACCCAACTCCCTCTCCTCATAGGGCATGGATTCCAGACCTTTGACTATTATGGTCGCCCTCCTCTGGACATGCTCCAACTTGTCGACATCCTTCTTGAATTGTGGAGCCCAAAACTGGACACAGTATTCCAAGTGAGGTCTGACCAATGCAGAATACAGTGGTAGTATTACTTCCCTTGATCTAGACACAATACTCCTATTGATGCAGCCCAGAATTGCATTGGCCTTCTTAGTCGCCATATCACACTGTTGACTCATGTTCAGTTTGTGGTCCACTAAGATTCCCAGATCTCTTTCACATGTACTGTTGTCAAGCCAACTCTCTCCCATCCTGTACCTGTGCCTTATGTTGTTTCTGCCTAGGTGAAGAACCTTACACTTCTCCCTATTGAAATCCATTTTATTGCTTATGACCCAGCTCTCCAGTCTTATCGAGGTGATTCTGAACTGTGACCCTATCCTCCGGGGTATTAACTACCCCTCCTAACTTGGTGTCATCTGCAAATTTGATTAGCATGCTCTCTTTTCGTTTCAGCTTGTACCACTTAAGATATAGATGATACTATACATCTGAATACTCATATCTACTAACTTCTACTTACTATGTTACACCTTAAGTTTTGCATATTCGTAATAGGACGCCCATTTCTTCTGGAATTCTTCCATTGATTCTCCTTTTAACAGATTCGACAGTTCCACCATCACAAGCCAACTTGTCTCGCCAACTTTCCAGTCCTGGAATATCTTCTTGTTCGTACAACATTGCCAGAGTCACTCTTGCTGCAGTAACACAGCCAGTGTTTCAAGGTGCTCACCAAGTTTCCTGCCCATCTCATTTTTAAATATTCAATTTATTCATTTTGAAACTTTAAAAAAGTAATCAGACAAAGTTTTTACTTTTCAAGTAAACAACCCTCCCTTTGGTGTGAGTAGCTGCCAGCAAGTGTTCTACCAAAACTCATGGTGAGTCCTCCCTGGCTCCAAACTCGGCCAGTGCTACTGCTAGCTACATACCTGCCTCCTCAATTTGGTGCTTACCTGATGAAACATTTATTAATGGGAGCGGTCAGGATTTACTCTGCAGTTTCTTAACCAACCTCTATGGAATCTACAGTTGGTTCTCTTTCTGTTTATCAAGTGCTCATTCAAACCATTGGCAGCATACAGTCCAAGACTCCTCTCTTTTTAGGTTATATCCTTAATAGCCATAAGCTCTGTACGATGGGGAAATGAAGTATGCAACTTCCTGCAGAGCAGTTTCAATGCTCTGTGTGCCTGACTTCAACTGTTCCCACCTTCAGATGGGTCAACTTGCTAATATTACCACCTAAACGTATGATGCGCACAGACCACAAAGAAGAGCAAGTTTCTCACTTGGAACTGATGGCTCTTGAAGTGGTCCTGTATTCAGTTACATGTTCCACCTTGCTTTCAGACAACAGGAGAGCTTTTTCCCTGCTGCATCTTATAGGGAATGACTGAGTGAGAGGCACTGACTTGTCCACGGGGGCCATGCGTATTGGAGTTTCTGCCCTCCATGGGTGTGGGGAAGCAGTAAAACCTTTTCCCCAGCTTACCTCTGAAAGGTTCCAAATGATACTCTGTAAAGGCTTGAGGCCAGTTAATGCAGCTGCACAGAATACCACTCAGAGTTTAAGATTGTAGTCTGTTCTTTGAATGGCAGCCAACTTCCTTCATGAAGGCGATTCCTGTGCCTAAAAACCGCCAGGTGTCGGGGGAAGAGATGCCTTTGTTGGTTATCTTCCTGTGTTAAGGTTAGGTGACCCAGAGAGAGGTCTCGTTTGTAATTGATACCTATTTCTAAATGATAAATGTAAATTAATTAATGGCGAATCATAACGAGCTGTGTGTAACAGCAGTGCCTCCTATTCCACTTGACAAATGTTTGAAATTCCTGTGGTGGAGATATTTTTGTGTGTGCCTCCTCAGGTGCCTAGATAATAAGGACCACAGATGCTTGTCAGATGACTTCTGCTTAGCCAATCAGTGGCAGGACTTGTGTGTGTGTGTAACAATCCTGCTGTCCTGTATTACCGGACTGTAATGAGGCCCATTAAACCCCTCATGGCCTGTGCAGCATCTTTCCCAGCCAATCTCTTGTCTCAGTCATTTTGTGATTAAAAACTAGTTTTAACAGCAGCTGATGCCTGTGGTCAGCTTTTACCCACCTTTGTCTGCTTTATTCACATTGAGGGGGCAAGGAGGACACCGAGACAATGGTAAATCACGAGCAGCTTCCTTGAAGATTTCGTTTGTGTGTATAGATATTTGTCTTGTTTTACATTTCTAGCATGCTCTGCCGTAAGGGTAGAATGTTAAAATTTAAGACCTAAAAAGACAGTGGTTTAAATTTTCCCAACTAGCCACAGATATTACACATAGAAGACTCCGGGGTTCCCCAAGGTTCTGTCTTGTCCCCCATGCTTTTCAGCATCTGTGTAAAGCCGCATGACCAGCAGATCCCAGGGAAGCTGTGGAAACTGAACAGGAGCCTGGAGACAGTTTTGGAATGGCTGAGAGCTAGACAGATGAAGGTTAATCCTGACAAAATGGAGCTTGGGGAGCTTCCCGGGCCTTCAGTTGGCCAGGGGTGCCTTTCAGCAGCTTTGGCTAGTGAGCCAGCTGCAGCCCTTCCTGGCCAGAAAAGATATTGCCACTGTGGTGCATGCCCTGGTAACATCCACATGGGGCTGCCCTTGAAGAATGCCCTTAGGGTACAGTTAGAACAGAATGCTGCCGCCAGAGTGCTGACTGGAGTGGTTCGTAGGGACCATGTCACTCCAGTCTTGTGCCATCTACACTGGCTTCCAATTTGCTTCCGGGCTCAATCCAAGGTGCTGTTATTGACTGTACAGCCTGGGACCAATAGACCTTAAGGAACGTCACTCCATCCATTCACTCTGGTCATCCTCAGAGACCCTGCTTTGGTTGACCCGCCATCTGAGGGTGTATGGATGGCAACCTGAGAAAGGGCCTTCTCTGTTTTGGCACCAAAACTTTGGAACTCCCTCTCCAGAGAGATTCGTCTGTCTACTTCTATTGATGTCTTTCGCCAGCAGGTGAAGACTTTTTTGTGTCATCTGACATTTCCCCAGTAATGGTTTTTGGCCATTTCAGTGGGCATCTGGCAATAAGGGCTGAAGTGCACACATCCATATTTATTTCCCCAACTTCTCTCTAAGGGCTTAGCAGGTCATCATATATCTGGTTCTCAGTTTATGCTTGCAAATGCCCGTGGAAGGCAGGATTAAGCTATATCTTGCACATTTATTTATTTAAACTGTGTTTATGCTACCTTTCCACCCAACCAGGGTCTACAAGGACGCAAACCTAAAAGCATTAAAACTTTAAAACAATTAAAATACAGTTACAAATATAATATAAACAAATAGTGTTATTTGTTTATGTGTTTTAACTGAATATTATATTTGTAACTGTATTTTAATCGTTTTAAAGTTTTAATGCTTTTATGCTTGCCTCCTTGTGGACCCTGATTGGGTGGAAAGGTAGCATAAACACATTTTAAATAAATAAATAATTGTCAAGTTATAGCTTAATCCTGCCTTCCACGGGCATTTGCAAGCATAAACTGAGAACCAGATATATGATGACCTGCTAAGCCCTTAGAGAGAAGATGGGGAAATAAATATGGATGTGTACACTTCAGCCCTTATTGCCAGATGCCCACCGAAATGGCAAGACAAATAGAAAGGTTTTGCTAGGATTTGAAAAGCTGTGGCAGCCAGAGAGGGCTATAAGTAAGGAAACCTTAAAAACCTTTTAAAAAATGGCATGTATTTTTGTTATATGGATAAGTAACCGCTGGAGGAGCCTTTGGAGACTGCATTGGCAGATTAAGGAGAAGGTATTATTCTAGGTGTACAGGACTCATTCTGCTCAGATAATGTGTGCGCTGGTGAGGTCAAGGTGAAGTGCTGAATATTTAAACATGCTTAGTTGCTATGGATATTTGGAAGAGTAGGGAAACAGTCACAAATGTTGAGATTTAGGAGGATCAGTCGAGTGGAGGAAATAGTTTTTGTTGTTGTTTGAAAAAAAGAGGGGAGGCCTAGAATTTTTTTCCAGTAGTTCTTTGGCCATCTAGGAGTTTTCTCAAATACACAAGAACCATCATGGTGTTCACACTGTAGACAATGTGGGAAGAGAGCTCGCAGACTGGAAACATGGGTGGTTTTCACCATCTAGTTATTCTTGATACTAGCTCTGCATTGCTTCCATCTGGGGTTATCTCGACTACAAAGAAGGTGCAGGGAATTTGTGCCTTCCTTTGCTTTTGGTTCCTTTTTCAAATGTGCCAATTGTCACTCTGCAACAAACCTGTTATTGCAGGATGGTTACCTTTCCCAAGAATTCTGGAATATTACGCTGGCTGATTTGGTAAATTTCACAGAGCTGTGAATAGTGCCTATTAGTGATAGCCCTTGTTACTGTTCACATTATCACTTATTCTAAGGTTGCAGAGGAAATGAGTCAGGAGCCCCCCGGGCTTTCTAGAGGCAGCTGGCTCATGGCCCCCTGAAACCTTCCATTCAAACCTTGAATTTTTAAAGAACTCAGAAGTCCACTGAGATTAGGGAACTCCTGTTGGAGGAAAGTGATTGAAATAATATCCAACGGTCTTGAAATTGTTATTCCAGTAAGACCAGAAACAATTTTATTAAATTATTTTCCAGATAAACCAAAGGATATTCGAGTTATGTTTCTCCATATGTTAACGGCTGCTAGAACAAATCTTGCGAGATATTGGAAAAGCAATAAATTCCCTGACTTAAATAATTGGCTTGACAAGGTTAAAGAAAGCTATGCTTTAATTAAGTTGACGTACTATAATAATGATAAAAATACGGAAAACTGGACTCTTGCTGGAATTCAACAATTTCAAGGATGGAAAAAGCACTCCAATGTGTAAATTGTAGAGAGGTTGTGATATTATAATCAGGCAGATTTTAGATAGAGTTTTACTTGATTAAGTGCTATGGGTATTTTAGTTATATTAGTAGCCCTGTTTTAGTTGTTGTTTTTTTTAATTTGTATCATTAGTATTTGATTTTTTTGTAATGGTCTATGGTTTTTCCCCTTTTCTTTTATTGTAAGATTAAATAATAATTATTATAACAACAATAATAATAAAGAGATTAGGGAACTCCTATCCCAGGGCAGCAGGGATGTGTAACCAGGATCCAAAAGTATGTGCCTGGACTAAGTTCCCACTGTGGAGGGGCCATGCATTGGGATGTCTAAAGGTATCACCCTGAGCTCCCTGCAGAAAGCTTGGGAGGACAATGGTGACCAAAAATTCATCGAAACAGTCTTAATACAGGACTGCTCGGCATCTTCCTTAGGAGTTGTAATAGAAGGGATTGAAGAAAATGGCTTGTACTTCACAGAATACACACCAGGAGAAAGTCAACACGCAACCTTTGGAGAGGGGGGCATGCTTGACTTTCCAGGGACAAGGCAGAGAACAAAGCTAGCTGCGCACCTCCTTGCCAGAGTTGCTGGACGGCGGTCTTGGAGTCACTTCCCTCTTACCATCTCTCCTGACCCTTTGTCCTATTTCTGTTTGCAGCAGCAGCCGAGGAGGAGGAGAGGGGAAAGCTCATTTGATATTAATAACATTGTCATCCCGATGTCTGTGGCTGCAACGACTCGTGTAGAAAAACTGCAGTACAAGGAAATCCTTACGCCAAGGTATGCACCACAAAGTTCGATGTACTTGTTTCAGATCCTGGTAGCTTTCTGATTTGGTTGCTTAGGGCCAGGTTAATCATTCTGTTAAATGAAAATACAGAATAGGACACCAGCAATGAGGAGGGGAGGAGACTCTGTGGCTTCCCAGATGTCAAAAATGTTCATGTTTAGTTTCTTACACTGGGTTTCTTCTAATATATGTTATGATTCAGGGTGACCTTGTCATATCTTAAGTAAGAAATGCAGTAGCCACATTCCCAGTTGATAGGAAATTTTCGAATGGTCGCTTGTCTGGGGGAGAGAGCCAGTATGGTGCCATGGTTAGGGTGGGATCCCCAACCTTTTTGAGCCTACAGGTACATCTGGTATGGCATGGTGGCCACAGCAACAAAATGGCTGCCACAGGAGGCGGAGCGAGCCTCAAAATGATTAGCACAGATTAACTTCAGTAACACAGTGTAGATCTTGGTGCTGTGGTGGCAGCTGCTGCCAAAGCAACATTTTAAAAAATCTGCACAGACAATCAACTCTCCAGTGGTCAGTCAGAAGCCTTGCTGGGCAAAGGCCCTACCTGGCCCCACCCACTTCCTAAAAACATTTGGTTGGTGCCAGAGAAGGTGTTGGCAGGCAGCATAGTTAGGTGTGTCAAACTAGGGTTTGGAATACCTAGATTCAAATCCCCACTCAGACATGAAGCATGTTGGGTGACCTTAGGTCAGGTCCCCTCTCTCAGATTGATCTGCCTCACAGGATTGTGAGACGAGAGGGGGAGAGCTGTGTATGCCTTGGAGGAAGGGTGTGTCAGCAGGCTGGTTCCCTAGTTCCAAGGTGCTGTGGAGGTTAGAAAGTTGATAGTTCCAGCTCTCTGGCAGGAGGAAGCCCCAAGGGGTTGCACCTGGGGTGGGGCTAGCTAGAACATGTGAAACTGGACATGTGGCAGCTGCCAGGTGTACTGAGGCCCAGATCACTCATCTTCAGCAAAAAGGAAGTGATGTAATGGTTGGCTGATGAAACTGGAAGAGGCATCATGGCAACTGAAAGCTGTATAGGCCACATGGGATAGTGGAGATCCAGCATGGAGTCAGCATAAACTGCTGTCTCAAAGGCATTCGCGGAATCTCTGTTTACACAGGCCTCAGGAAAACCCTATTCTGGGAAATGGGCAGCTTGCCAGAGGGAGTCCTTGTGTGGGAAAACACTTGGAGAACCTAAGAGCCCCTTCCTGGAGGTCGCTACAGTACCTTGGAACCTGTAAGAGATTGATCAGGATGCCAGTGATGAAGCCTGGGAGTGCCTTCGGGACTTGGGGTGCCCAGCAGGCATTAGCTGAGGGCTGGGAGCGTGCCCTTTGAGGCTCCTTAAAAGAGGAAGAAGATCACATCTGTCCAGCAGCATCTCCAGCTAAAATAATCCCGTTATTTTGCCAACATTTTAAAATGAGTTGGGGAAGAACGTCTCTGCCTGAGACCTTGCAGAACCACTGCCAGTCAGGGCTAAATAAACAAGTCATTTGATTCTGTGTAAGGCAGCTTGCTGTGCTAATGTGGGAGCGATGGAGTGGGTGGGATGACATGACAGGTTGAGATCAGGCTGTGGAATAGATGTATAGGTCTTGGATCAGACAGATTTAAGGTGGGCCAGACAACAGGATTATTCTTGGTCTGGGTGCCCCAGAAAAATTGAGTATGTATTCATTAAAGGTTTAAGTTCATTGTCGTGGTCTCTTTGCAGTCCCACATGGGGAACTGCTCTTGTGCAGGCCTGCCATGGAATGCTTAGAAAGCTTCTTTTTTAGCCCAGCAACAAGGATTGCTCCCCCTCCCCTCCGGCAACGGTCCTTCCCGCCCTTTTGGACATGTGACGGAGGGGCAGGGAGCATCCTTCCCTCAGTTTTCTTTCTGCCGCTGCAGTTAGAGGATGCTTGGTAGCTTCGTCTGTCTTCACAGGAGTTTTTTCTCTCATGGTTTAGTCGTCTTTTTCTACAGTTTTCTGGGTTTTTTTCTGCTTGTCTTGGACCCAGGATGTCTCTTTTCAAGAAATGTAAGAGTTGCGGGACCAAGATGACTAAATCGGATGAACGTGAGGACTGCCTCATGTGCCTAAGTGAGGACCACATCCCCTCAGATTGTCGGGCGTGTGCCCTATTTACACCTAATGCCCGCAAAGATCGGGATGTGAGGCTTGAGGCTGCCCTGTGAGACGGGGTATGAACTTTCCTGACAGGATTTGGGAGCCAAAAAACTGCAGTCTCCCTCTACTATTTCTTTGCCTCCGCCTCAATCGACTAAGAGTCTCTCTTCAAGCCAAAAAGAGCGGGGTCTGAACCCCCTACGGAATCTCCTAAAAGGAGACGCATTCCTCTTCGTCATTGAGACATTCGAAAAAATCGAGCTCTAAACCTGCAAGATGGTGGGTTGTCGGCTCCATCAACCTCAAAAGGGGCATTGTCCCCCAGAGGATCATTGACCCCGAACCCTCGAGGTCGGAAGTCCCCAACCCTGGAGGGATTGGCTCCGGTGGGTTGTCCTGATACTGGACATTCGTCGGCTTTGATGCCTGTCGTGCAGCTGAGCCCAATGCATCTGGGCATTGCTGAAGTTGAGATGCTTGCTCCCGTTGCGGAGGCTCGCCCATCGATCCTGACCATGGGGTCTCCATCCCGTAGTCCGATTCTGGGGACCGCGTGTCCGGATCTCGGCTCCGTTCCCCTCGACTTTAGGATCAGAAGTGTCACCTACTTCAAGAGCGTCGTTACTCCCCTCCATTGCCTCGACGTCATGATCGAGTGTGTGATGCCCCTGCTGTCGACAAACTCAGAGCTTCATCGCCTTCCCACAGACACTTTGACCCCGAGGAACTTTATGGCAGCCAGTTCAAGACTTTTCCGAATGAGTCCTTTATGGTCTGCTATGGCCATGAAGCCGATTAAGGACCCCACTCCCCATGTGGTTACTGTCAATATGAGCTCCAGGCTTGGGGTGCCCCTGTTGTACCATTTCACGTTGGCAGAAGGCAGTGACCTCCACAGCCTCTATGCCACCGACGCGCTCAGCCTCAATCCACAACTCACAGTTGGAATCGGACCCAACCTCCCCCACGGAGGATGCTAGAGCGTATTCTGAGATGCTTAACCGTCTCAGTAAGCCACTTGGGCTCGAGGTGGTTCCCTCAGATCCGATCCGCGATGACCCCATTATAGGAATCCTTTTCTCAACTGGCACTTGCTCAGTTGATTCCCGTGGGTCAAGGGCATTCGCCAAATAGCTGATGCCTTGTGGGCAAAACCTGCTTCTAATGTCCCTCTGTACAAAATCAAGCAGGATGAGGCACGTTTCTGTACCAGCATCCCGCCCCTAACTCCATTGTCACCAGAGTCCTTGCCTCTAAGGGCCAGGGGACCAGTAATTCTGCCCCCCCCTCGATAAAGAGGGATGGAAATTGGATGTCATAGGCAGAAAACAATTATTCTGCTGGGGCTTTAGGTTTTAGAGTTTTCCATCTTCTCGGCTCTCATGGGCTGATATCAAATGTCCCGATGGGACAATGTGGCAAGCTGTTTGGCCTCCCTGCCCGAGGATAAGGAGGAGAATGGTAAGAGTCTCATTTTGGAAGGTTCCAAGTTAGGTAAATACCAAAGTTCTCCAGCCCACCACGTGGCAGAGGCCACAAGTAGCACAATGGCAATTCTTGGCTGCGCTCCTCCAACCTCTCCAGTGAGGCCAAGGCATCCGTAGAGGACATGCCCTTCGATAGGAAGTCCTTGTTTAATGACAATACGGATGAGGGGTTTGATAGCATCCTTAAGGATAGGATCATTGCAAAGGCCATTGGCATTACCCTACCTACACCTCCCACCTCTTTCAAACAGAGGTTTCCTTATAGACAGCAAAACAGCCAGGCTAGGCCTGGCCGTTTCCAATCTTATTAATTCCCCCATCAGAGTCAATCCAAGCCCTTCTACCCTCAGCAGCAGGCTAAGTGGTACCAGCCTATACAGAGGGGGGGCAAGAAGGGAGGTAGATCTCCCGATGGTTCCTCCTACCCAAAAAAAAACAAACCTACAGCATGTCTGACCCTCCTGTCTGTATCTGCTAATGTCGCGTTTTTTGATAGATGGAAATTGTTTGCTGTTAACTGGTGTTCTATTTCTAGGGATAGTTGAAATTTTACACTGTCCCTCCATGAGGCTCTCCTCTCAGGGACCCATTCCTCCACACTTGTGTGAGGAAGTATGCTCCCTCCTCGAAAAGGGTGCCATTGTGAAAATGCCCCCTTCAGAAGTCCACCATGGTTTTTACTCCCACTACTTCCTGGTGGACAAGAAAGATGGAGGAAAGAGGCCCATCATGGACCTGAGGACTTTGAATAAGTACATAAGAACATGCTCATTTTCGTATGTTAGCCATTGCGGAGATTCTCCCCTCCTCCAGCCTAACTCACGGTTCACAGACCTTGATCTCAAGGATGCTTACTTCCATTTTTCTATACACCCTCACTGCAGGAAATTTCTCAAGTTTTTCCTGTAATAATCAACACTTCCAATACACTGTTTTGCCCCTTGGTCTTCTACAGTACCACGGGCCTTTTCAAAATGTGTTTCTGAGGTGGTTGCCTATCTGACACTGCAAGGGTGCACAATTTGCCCCTGTCTGGGCGGCTGGCTTCCAGTAGGGGATTCCTCCCGTACACTGGCCAACCAGGTGACGTCGGTTCGCAGGGTTCTCCAACAGTTTATTGAATTCATTGGGTCTGTGCTAGGTTCTACACTGGGTATGGCCTTTCTTCCCCAGTCTACAGCCACAGCCATCACTCGCTTGGCATCTCACTTTATCGTATGTAGGTGCCAATCAGCGGTTAGGGTACAGAAACTGCTGGGACCGATGGCCTTTACCACGGCAGTGGTGCCACTGGATAGACTCCATCTTAGACCCCTGCAGAACTAGTTCATTCATAACTTTAAAATCAATATGGAGCCTCGATGGCAGATGTTCTCCATCCCCCACAGGGTCACAGCATCCCTGCGACTATGGTTTGATGTGGGCAACCTGCTTAAAGGAGTTCAGTTCGGAATATCCTCCCACGATTTCCAACTGTTCACTGATGCCTCCCTTGGGGGTGGGGGGCGCATTGTCAACACCTACCTGTGAAAGAGAGGTGGTCTGCAGCAGAGTCCAGGATGCATGTAAATGTGTTGGGACTCAGAGCGGTTAAATATGCTTTTGCTTCCTTTTCAGAACTTTTTGCGGGCTCCACCATCATGGTGGCCACCGGCAATGCGGCCACAGAGAGGCACTGGTTCCATGGCCCTATGCCAAGAGGCCGTGTAAGTTTGAGAATGGGCTATCGCCACAATGTATCCCTTATTGCCATGCACATTGCAGGTGTATCTAACATAGCTGCAGATGCTTTCAGCCACGATGCCTCTCTGCAGCATGTGTAGCCCATACAGGACAAGTATCTCGTCCCTCTGTTTACCCTGCAGCATACCCTGGGGATAGATTTGTTTGCCACGTCCCTCAACCCCAAACGCCTGGCTTTTCTGTTCCAGGGCAGCAGTGGACCCTCAGTCCATATCAACTAAGAGTAAACTTTCAGTTATTGCCCAATTTTATTTTAGAAATGGAAACCAATTTGTCCCTGTGGCCATAAGAATTTTCCAGACCACACTAATTCCGCATCTATTGTATGGAGCCCCAGTGTGGATCCAGGCCTTTAACAAGGAGGTGGAAGGGATTAATATGTCGTTTCTTCGGCATATACTTGGAATACCCAACTCCGTTGGTTATCACACACTTTGTGCGGAGCTAGGCCTCCATTCTATTGAAAGCAGAGCCTGGATATCAACTATCAAGTTCTGGCTGCGCATACATTTCAGTGCCCCCTCAAACAGCCTTATAGCAGTTTGGTCGCTGACCCATATATATCCAAATGGTCTGAATTTATTCAAAAGAAAATCAAGACCTTAGGCATTGATATTGAGGGACTGGCTAATTCCGAGGATGCATATATCCTCCGGACGATCTCAGGGCAAATTAGGGATATTGATTTGCAGAATATATTTGCAGGAGCAAACAAGATCTGCTCCCCTACATATTTTGGCCTTTTCAAAAAAACTCAATGGCCGATTATTTTTCCAGCCTAACTCACCCATTCCAGTGCAGGGCCTTCATGCTAGCTAGATTAAATATATTCCCATCTGCTGTAGTTTCTGGCAGATACAGGGGCATACCCTGGAATAAAAGAATTTGTACCTGCCAGATGGCAAAACCAGAATCAGTTGAACATATTCTTCTGCATTGTCCCCTGTACCATAATTATCGTCTAGAATTAATAAATCCCCATATTACACCTTCAGAAAATACAACGCATGATATCATTAAATTTTTACTTGAGGACAAGTTTGCTGCTGTCACTGAACATGTGGCAGAGTTTCTGATGGCTGTCATCAAAACAAAACAAAAGAGTAACGATTAAGTAAATGGTATAAAATTAACCTAGGTTGGTTCTTGTAGGTTATCCGGGCTGTGTGACCGTGGTCTTGGTATTTTCTTTCCTGACGTTTCGCCAGCAGCTGTGGCAGGCATCTTCAGAGGAGTAACACTGAAGGACAGGTACTGGCAAAACGTCAGTAAAGAAAATACCAAGACCACGGTCACACAGCCCGGATAACCTACAAGAACCAATGAACTCTGACCGTGAAAGCCTTCGACAATATTTTAACCTAGGTTATTTGAAAGCATGGGGCTCCATCATCAGATAGAGTGCCGGGGTCTATTGTAGCTCATAGTCACCTGTTGGATATAAGTATTGTTATGTTTGTAGGATGGAGTGTTTATTATATATCTTTGTACCATTGTTAGTTTATATCAGTGTCCTTTCTATGCCAATAAAGGTGTCTGAATCTCCATAGGGGACACCTTCCAGGTCCAGTGGGGAAACGGGCTGGGGTACGTTTTTCCCTTGTTCCCTCTACTAGGACGGACCACTGCAAAGATCCTCCAGGATCGGACTTCCATCATTTTGATTGCCCTGTATTGGCCCAAGTGCCCTTGGTTTCCTCCTTCTAGGGAAACTGGCCAGGAGGATGTTTCTCTACCTCCCCATGCAGGAGGACCTACTGTTGGTGGGCAGCGTTTGTCACCACAACGTGCCCTCCCTCCAGCTGACTGTGTGGCTCATCCTGCAATAGAGCAATGGTCAGATAGGGTTGCGGATGCCCCGTTATCTTCCTCAGACGGTCCTATAACTCCAAGTGGACTTGTTTCTTTCACTTGGTGGCTGCTGGTCCGGGCAGCTGCTCTTTGGCCAAGGTTTTCGATTACCTTTTGTTCCTCAAGGACTCGGACCTGTCCAACACTTCCATAAAGGTTCACTTGGCGGCCATCTCTGCCTTCCATGTCGGCATTGGCTCTGGCTCACTTTTTTCTCACCCACAGTGTTAGAAGTTCCTTAAGGGTTTAGATAACATCTATCTCTTGTCATGCCACCTGTGGCTCAATGGAGCCTCTCCCTGGTTTTGGCCCAGCTCATGCAGAAGCCTTTTGAGCCTATGTCCTTTGCACCTTCTGGTTTACAAAACGGCCTTCTTAGTGGCCATTACATCAGCCCGGCGGATCAGGGTCTTAAGGGCACTCCGTCTCGACACCCCCTTCACTATATTTCATAGGGATAGGGTAGTCCTGAGGCCCAGTATGGAGCTCCTGCCCAAGATTGTCTCTGGTTTCCACCTGTCCCAGGACATTGTTTTGCCTGTGCTTTATTCCGATCCTCAATCTCAAGGTTCCTGCACATATTGGATGTCAGGAGGGCATTACTGTTTTTATTTAGACCGCTCATGCCAGTTTAGACAAGATACATTTTATTTATTTGCTTTGTGGGTGCAAACAAGGGCAAGGTTGTCACCACTCAGACACTGTCCCGGTGGGTAGTCTCTGCTATTAAGAGCCTACTCAGAGACTGGTAGGTCCTGTCCACTTCCAGTCCATGCCCATTCTACTAGGGCCCATGCCTTTTGGCGGCCTTTGTCTCCCATGTGGATCTCCTGGATGTCTGCTGTGCTGCGACGTGGTCCACACCTTCGACCTTCATCTGACACTACCTGATGGATGCCGACTCGGGAGCAGATGCTGCTGTGGGGAAAGGGGTGTTGAGCTCTATCCTCCAGTGATCAGCCTTCACAGCCACCGCCACAGTGTGTGAGTGTGCTAATCTCCCATGTGGGACTGCAAAGAGGCCACGATGATGAAAACAGAGTTGCACTTACCTGTAACAGTTGTTCATCGAGTGGTCCTCTTTGCAGGCACGCATCCCTCCCTCCTTCCCCGCTGTGGGCTGACTCACTGCCTAGTGGGAGTGGGTACCGCGGCGGCAGAACAAGAACTGCCTCTCCATCACGTGTCCAAAAGGGTGGGAAGGACCGTTGCCGGAGGGGAGGGGGAGCGATCCTTGTTGCTGGGCTAAAAAAGAAGCTTTCTAAGTGTTTTGCGGCAGGCCGGCACAAGCGCAGTTCCCCATGTGGGCCTGGAAAGAGGACCACTCGATGAACAACAGTTACTGGTAAGTGGCTTACAGCAGAATTAAGTACTACAGTAAAGCCTGGTCACTAAATTACAGAGTATCAGATATGACCACCTCAGGGAATTTAACGAATTTAACTAAAGCCAGAAGAATCTTAGCTATAAGAATGAAACAGTGAAGTTTCCATCTGGCACCTGAATACTTGTAATGGAGGTATCAGGTGAAACTCATAGAGAAGAAGAAAAGTTGGCTTTTAGACCCCGCTTTTCTCTACTTTAAGGAGTCTCAAACCAGCTTACAATCACCTTCTCTTCCTCTCTCCACAACAGACACCTTGTGAGGTAGGTGGGGCTAAGAAAGTTCAGAGAGAACTGTGACTAGCCCAAGGTCAACCAGCATTGTGTGAAGGAGTGGGGAAACAAACCCGGTTCTCTAGATTAGAATGCTCTTAACCACTGCGCCACACTGGCTGTTCCAGTGGTGTGGGCCATTACTGAAAAGGCCCTGTTCCTAGTCAGCACCAGCCTTGTCTCCCTTGATGGGTACTTGGAAAAGGACCCTTTTATATTTCCCTCGATAGTAGAAGATGCCAGCACATGGGCAAGATTATGCAGACAGGGTGGGAAACGTGTGACTGGAAACCAGGGTTGACTCTGTACAACAAGTGAAAGTCAATATGACATAATAGAGGGTTCAAGTTCTTCCTCCTTGGGTACTGGATGGCATTAAACAAATCATTGTCTAAACCTAACCAACCTCAAGGTACAAATAGTGTTTAATGCGTATAACCAGAGGCCATTACAGTCAAACCCAGAGAGCATGAAACATAAGTCATAAGTCAGGAGCCAGCATGGTGTAGTGGTTAAGAGCGGTGATCTGGAGAACCGGGTTGGATTCCCCACTCCTCCACATGAGCGGCGGAGGCTTATCTGGTGAATTGGATTTGTTTCCCCACTCCTCCACATGAAGCCAGCTGAGTGACCTTGGGCTAGTCACACTCACTCAGCCTCACCTACCTCACAGGGTGTCTGTTGTGGGGAGGGGAAGGGAAGGTGATTGTAAGTCACTTTGATTTTTCCTTAAGTGGTAGAGAAAGTCGGCATATAAAAACCAACTCTTCTTCTAATGAAGCTAAAATAACCAAATCTAAAAATACTCATCAGAACATTTCACCTTCACATCCTGCTTTCTCTCATATTTTCTTAGGCGCCAACTTAACCAACCTCATCGGATTGTTGTGGGGATATCACCGTGCATTGCGCATAATGCTCCTTGGAGGAGGGGCAGAATAAAAGAGTGATAAATATTTCTCCCTCAAACCAGGGAGCTGTTTAGTTTGGACTTTCCTGCAAGCAGTGTGTTTTTTACTTGATTGTTCCTGCTGTAGTTGGTGTTCAGACGCTGCCTCTCACTTTTTATTTGCTGGTCTGTGTTGCAGCTGGCGTGTTGTGGATGTTGGTGCTGTGAAGGTGACCCCAGATGAAGACAATGAAGAGGTAACAATAACAATGGTTTTCCTTGCTGGTGGTGGTGGGAAGTGCCGTCAAGTCGCAGCCGACTTACAGTGACCCCCATAGGGATTTTCAAGGCAAGAGATGCTGAAGAGAGGTGGTTTGCCATTGCCTGCCTCTGCATAGCAATCCTGTCCTTCCTTTGATGGTCTCCTGTCCAAGTTCTAACCAGAGCTGAGAGTCTTCTGAAAGCAAAAGACATTCCTTTCTTCTCTGCCCAGTTTAGGAAAGCTTCATCATTGGTGAATGGCATCCTAAAGTGATCACATAATCTACCCAAACTTCTCCTCCTGCCTTCAGGGGGGAAAAATCTTTGCTTGGGCAGTTTAATGCTGAATGTGTACTGGAAGACAACTCCTCAGCCAGATTGGTTCTGGAGAGGGTGGTAGTAGTTGCAGGCTAAGACAACTTCTCTTTTAACAGAGCTGTACATAACCTTTGCTGTCTTTTTGAAAAACATATTCCAAGAGCTGGGGCAGATTTGGCCAGACGTGCAGCCACTGGCTTTGTCCAGCTTAGTGAAGACCCCAGTGCTGGACCTGGTCCGGTGTGTCCGGATTCAGGGGAGCAGCAGAGTCCTCTCGCAGCTTAAATTTACATACGCAGCGGACCTCAGCTTCCGGAGGGAACATAAGAAAGGCCCTGCTGGATCAGACCAAGGCCCATCAAGTCCAGCAATCTGTTCACGCAGTGGCAACCAGGTGCCTCTAGGACAGTGATGGCGAACCTTTTAGAGACCGAGTGCCCAAACTGCAACCCAAAACCCATTTATTCATCGCAAAGTGTCAACATGGCAATTTAACCTGAATACATCTGCAGTCTGGAAATGAGCTGTAATTCCAGGGGGGGTCACCAGGTCCCACCTGGAGGCTGGCATCCCTACTCTCGGGTGCTCAGACCCCGAAAACGTTGCAGGTCTAGAAGGGGACCCCAGGCTTGGATCTGCCTATCCAACTGCAGGTCAGCACAGCTCCCGGGAGGCTGGCAACCCTTGGCGCCACCCCGCGCAGCCGCCTGCCCGCCGTCCCTGTTCCCTCGCCCGAGGTGAGGGGGACATCAGAGGGGCTCACCCTAGCCCCGCCATCTAATCCTCATTAAAGCACCATTACACGCCGGAGCCGGGTGGCTGCGGCGGGGCTAATCCCATTAGGCAGCCTGATAACGCCGACGGCTCCCGGCACAGCTCCGCTCCAGCTGCGGCGGGCCCATTGTCCGACCCTCGGCTGCCACCGCCCGGGGGGCCCCTAATCCCTCATGTGATGGCCGGGGGGGCTGCATGCGGCAGTCAAGCCAGCACGCTCCACTCGTGTGCCCTAACGAACTCAGGCGAACTCTGTGCTGGGGCGACGGCGCGCATTCCCACAGAGAGGGCTCTGAGTGCCCCCTCCGGCACGCATGCGATAGGTTCGCCACCACTGCTCTAGAAAGCCACAAACAAAACGACTGCAGCAGCACCATCCTGCCTGTGTTCCACAGCACCTAATATAATAGGCATGCTCCTCTGATACTAGAGAGAATAGGTATGCAGCATGACTAGTATCCATTCTAACTAATAGCCATGAATACCCCTTTCCTCCATGAATATGTCCACTCCCCTCTTAAAGCCTTCCAAGCTTGCATCCATCACCACATCCTGGGGCAGGGAGTTCCACAATTTAACTATGCGTTGTGTGAAAAAATACTTCCTTGTATCTGTTTTGAATCTCTCACCCTCCAGCTTCAGCAGATGACCCCGCGTTCTAGTATTGTGGGAGAGGGAGAAAAACATCTCCCTGTCCACTCTCTCCAAACCATGCATAATTTTATAGACCTCTATCATGTCTCCCCTTAGCTACCTTCTTTCCAGGCTAAACAGCCCTAAGCATCTTAACCGCTCCCCATAGGACAGTTGCTCCAGTCCCCTAATCATTCTGGTTGCTCTTCTCTGCACCTTCTCAAGCTCTGTAATATCCTTTTTTAGGTGTGGTGACCAGAACTGTACACAGTATTCCAAGTGTGGTCTCACCATAGATTTGTACAAGGGCAGTATGATATCAGCAGTTTTATTCTCTATTCCTCGTCTAATTATGGCCAGAATGGAAGAGGAGAGCTCTTCCTCAGAAGGATGAGTCGCTTTGTATTGTTTGTAGTCTTTATTATGGGGCGGGGAGCACCCTATTCTCGAATCTACTGTTCACAAATATAATTCACATAGATGAGCATCATGAAATAACATTCACAAAATCATGATGTATGTATGCCAAAATATAATATAGCCAACCAATACATACAAGAATCATACAATAAACACATACACTAATATCAACTATGATCTTAAATAACTATCTGCTATACAATGAAAATCCTAAAGGTGCAGAACAATTCCGCATAAAGTCAGCTCAGTGTAGCTGTAGTGACTTGAATTCACCAGAACTCAGTCCGTAGACAAATACCGTGTTTCCCCGAAAATAAGACATACTCATAAAATAAGCCGTAGCAGCATTTCTAAGCATTTGCTTAATATAAGCCATACCCCGAAAATAAGGCACCCCGGGGCTGGTGTGGAGAAGACCAGGAGGAGCCCAGCTGAGCAGATGCAGTCTCCCGTGGCCACTTCAAAGGCCCGGCAACCAGCGCGCCCGGGCCTCTGGGGGCGGGACCGGAAGGGGGTGGTAAGGGGAGAATGGGAGCCGAGAGGGAGGACAGTTCTGATTCCCTCGGAATAAGACATCCCCTGAAAATAAGCCATAGTGTGTCTTCTTGAGGAAAAATAAATATAAGACAGTGTCTTATTTTCGGGGAAACACGGGAGCTCAATCACAAGCATGAGCAAAAGACTCCAGACGAAATACGGTCCTCTAGAGGCAATCTTACCTTTTCGTAGTCATACTTCATCAGTTTCCTTTGCCCTATGGTATAAGTTCCTCCTCTCCTATTATAATGTAGCATGCAGCTTACATAGCCAGAGTAATATGTTGCCAAATTCAAACCAGATACCCACTTCCAACTGGAATCTGCTGTTCACCATTGAGTTTTTCTTGTGAATGCACCTCCCAGGTGATCGGATTGAATCTGAGTGTGGGAGACAATTAAATAAAAAAGATGCAGGGATGTGAAATATTAAATGTGTGCTGGTTAATGTTTAAAGGATAAAAAGCTTTAGACCGAGGTGTCAAACATACGGCCCGGGTGTGTGTGTGGCTTCGGCTCCTTGAGAGCTCTTATCTGGCCCAAGAGACAGCCACCCACCTCCCATTCCGGGGGGTGAATGATCAAAGACTGTTAAATAAAAGAAAATACTGTAAGAGTGTTATTGTTTTAAGCATTTTTGTATTTTAAGTTAAAAATCATTAATTGGCCTTGCCTGTGTCTTCTATAAAGTTTGTATCTCCGGTACGTGGCATTAAATTTTATGGTACATGTGGCCCAGCCTGACCAAGTGGCATTTATGTCATATCCAGCCCTTGTAACAATTAAGTTCGACACCCCTGCTTTAGACGTTTAAATGGGTTACTTTTTTGAAATGTAATTTAAATCTCTAGAGCTAAGTGTTCTTTGCTATAAGAATCTGATCATATGAAGGATGTATTACATAAACTTCCATCAGGCCTGTATGACTATTGTTGTTTTAAACAATGTGGTGCCTTTTTTCAAGTCACCAATGATTGTACAATGACTAAACTGAGGCTATCGTATTTTGGTCACATTATGAGAAGACAAGAGTCACTAGAAAAGACAGTCATGCTAGGAACAGTTGAGGGCAGCAGGAAAAGAGGAAGACCCAAAAAGAGATGGATTGACTCAATAAAGGAAGCCCTCAGTTTGCAAGACCTGAGCAAGGCTGTCAAAGATAGGACATTTTGGAGGACATTGATTCATAGGGTCATCATGAGTCGGAAGCGACTTGACGGCACTTAACACACACACACACACAAAATGATTGTACAAGCTTAGCTTGGGTCTTTTGAATTTTGTGTGTGTAGAGATGACTCCTGAAACAGGGTTACCTGTCCAGTTTTGTCCTGGACAGTCCAGTATTTTCACTGACCTGAGAAAATACCGAACATATAAATGTCTGGTGTTTTCTAATTTCTGTCTAGTTGCGGTCTGCATACTGGTACATTTGATTGTCCCAACGATGCATCAATGAGCTCCCTTGCCTGCTAAGAAGAGCTTGAGCGGCTCTCCTGCGCAGCCCGTCGCTTTGTAGCAGGAAGGGAAAGGAGCGTGGAAGAGGGGTGGGCTTGAGAGTGCCACTTGGAGACAAGCTGGGCTGGCAAGTACAGAAACAGTTCAGGAGAAACCTTTTTTTAAAATCCCAATTTCCTCAAGTTTCTAGCCCCTAGATTTTAAAAATATGTAGGCAAGTTATTCAGGAGACTCACTTGTAGAGAGGACCATCAGTATTTGGCAAAGCTGTACACTTTCTTCTCCCTGTGCCTCTCACTCTACATGTCATCTTACGCTACCCAGCTCTGGGCCAATTTTTTTTCACAATCCCTATGCATTAAAATGTTTAGAAAGAAGCAGGCAAATGAATTAACATGCAATATAAGCAAATGTGTTACAAATGCTGCGGTTTGTGTAAACATATTGTGTGTGCGGAATTTGGCTTCCTTGGCTCAAGGTATGTTTAAATTGCCAGATAAATGAATAACAGCCATATCTGACATATGATTTGTAGAATGAATGGGCATTCAAAGGTGCATATAAGAACAAGCCCTTTTAATCCAGATTAATCAGTAAGGATATTACATCTCCCTGGCTTTCATGATGAGAACAGTCACTAATAAAGTCAATACCTGTGTGCTTTGGATTGCTTGTTACTTTTAACAGCTCTCCACTGGCAAAGGGGAATGAATTTTAAGTAGGCGTCGCACATCACCCCCATAAAAATTGATCCTACTGCAAGCAATGAGAGGATTGCTTCGTAGTCAAGCTGTTCAATGTTTTTTGAGTTTATGGTATAGATTTTGTATTGGGTGACTTAACCCTAATCCCTATTCACTTGCCTAAGCATGCAGCTGTGGAGATTACTGCCCAAGCTATCCCTCCCAGGAATGAAGGGTTACTGCAGGGGGTCCTCAACCTTTTTGAGCCTGTGGGCACCTTTGGAATTCTGATGCGGGCAGTGGGCACATTTCCAGAATGGCTGTCGCAGGAGGCGAAGCCAACCACAAAACATCAGGGTGTAAGGTTATATGTAACTCTAATAGTAACTCTTCAGGCAGAAGCTCTGTTTAACAGGATGCCTTTTTATCTGCTCAGCCAATCAGAAGCCCAGCTAGGCAACAGCCCTTCCTAGCCCTGCCCACTTTCTGAAAGCATTTCGGAGGCACCAGGAAAGGTGGCGATGGGCACCACATTGAGGACCCCTGGGTTAGTGGTGCAACCTCTGCTGTCCTTGATTCTGAAAGCATCTTCATGAGGTGTCTTGTAGTGTGTTTGTGGCATGCTGTGAGTCACTGAATGTGCCCCCCAGGGTTAACCTCCATGTAATTGCTCTTCCAGATAGAGGACCTGTCAGATACAGCCTTTGCCATTCTCCATGCCAAGTGTGAGGAGATGGAACGGGCAAGGTGGCTGTGGAGCACAAGTATGCCACCTCAGCGGCGGGGAAGCAGGTAAGACCGGCAGCTGTTTCAGCGCCGTAGCACACTCAAGTCCAAATTTTCTGGTGGTTGCTCAGTCCTGAGGAAGACATTAGTTGCGCTGATGCCTCCTGACCAACATGAAGTCATGAAGGAGGCCCCTCTGGAAGCAAAAACCTAATGCTGGGCTGGCAAGAGAGGAGGTGCCTTCGGGAACTGCCGTTGGTCCTGTGTGTGGCTGCCAGTTTGTTGTTGTTATTATTTTTCAAATTTCTAACCCGCCCTCCCCAGCCAAGGTCAAGCTCAGAGTGGGTAACAATATTAAAACTACAAATATAATAACAGAAAAATTAAAACCATAAAATAACATCCTAATTTTAAAAATATTTTTACGTTTTATTGAAATATGCAAGAGTATTACAGACTATGTCAAAATATACAAAAACCTAAATACCACATAGAAAGAAAAGAAAGAGAAATATAAAACAATACAGAACTTTTTAAAAAAGAGACCGGCTTCCAACTTCCTAAAATTATTAAAAGGTGGTTGCCATATAATATGGTGCCTGCTACAGCAAGAGGTGCTGACACCAACTGCATTTTCACACATGCTGAATAAGGCACTTTTAATGCACTTCAACTATCGTTTTCAAGTGGATTTTGCCGTTTCACACAGTAAAATACAAAGTGCATTGAAAGTGCATTATTTTGCATATGTGAAAGTGCCCCAAGATTATTTCTGATCGCTGGCTTCAGAGAACATTTATTTCACGCCTGTTTGCAAAGAGGTGTACTGGCTCCCAAGTATTTGCTGGGTGTAATTTGAAGTATCTCTGTTGACCTTGAAAGTCCTGCATGGTTTGGTCAAGGCTTTTGTTGAGATCCTCAGGGGAGTCTCACTTCTGTGGCAGCCGGCCTCTCCGCCGTGGTCCCTTGCCCTGTTTTTGTGTGTAGGAGTGGGGAAACAATTCCAGTTCACCAGATTATCCTCCGCCGCTCATGTGGAGGAGTGGGGAATCCGACCCAGTTCTCCAGATCAGAGTCCACCACTCCAAACCACCGCTCTTAACCACTACACCACGCTGGCATATTTAATGCCATTATTAATGAAGCATTGTAGATTAAACAAAAGTCAGTTCTGCCCAAACTGTCAAAGGGCCAGAAGCACAACTTCATGGGATCATAAGCTTTGTTTTTTCTGCAGCACTTTCCCTTTATACAGCCAACTAACTTGCCTGTTTGGTGCACTATCAGTATATCTTATGGGGAAAGGTTGCTCCTCTTCTAGAACAATCCTACACGTATACAGTAAGAGAGATCTTGCTGCAGTATTCTGAAACCAGGATGTTTGTTTTTCCTAATAGCAGATTGATATGCCTCAGCATGTTGCAATGTGCCATTATGCAAACGCATGCCTGGCTTAGTTCCACCTCATTCCCAGTTCAGAGGCGGAGGCCAGAATCCATGTCCTTCCATCTGAGGTATATAGATTACATTCGGTCTAAGGCTGCTAATATTTTGGAGTGTTCCAGTTCATCAAAAATTCTGCTGGTTGTCATCTGAGATGGTCCAAGTCCTCCATAACCTCTGAATGTAGCTCTTAACTTTTCCCAGTTCATTGCGCCCCCGCCCCCCATATACACTATTTACCAGCTTTGGAAGTGAATAACCCCAGTCAACAGGGTACTCACCATCATGACATGGAATTCATTATCCTTATGATGCCTTCCCCCCTCCCCGGTGGTCCTTAAAGAATTTGTATATGTGCCCTGTCATACTCAAAAATAAAAAACAAAACAAAATCAAACAAGGTTGGAAGAGACCACAAGGGCCATCCAGTCCAACCCCCTGCCATGCAGGATCCCACAATCAAAGCGCTCCTGACAGATGGCTATCCAACCTCTGCTTAAAGACCTCCAAAGACGGGGACTACACCACCCTCTGAGGCAGCGCATTCCACCGTCGAACAACCCTCACCGTCAAAATGTTCTTCCTAATGTTTAGGTGGAATCGCTTTTCTCTTACCGGTAGTTTAAATCCATTACTCCGTTTCCTAGTCTCTGAAGCAACAAAGAACAAGCTAGTTCCCTCATCAACATGACATCCCTTCAAATATGTAAACATGGCTATCATGTCACCCCTTAACATTCTCTTCTCCAGACTAAACAAACCCAGCTCCTTAAGTCTCTCCTCATAGGGCATGGATTCCATTCTGGTCGCCCTCCTCTGGACACGCTCCAACTTGTCAACATCCTTCTTAAATTGTGGAGCCCAAAACTGGACACAGTATTCCAAGTGAGGTCTGACCAATGCAGAATACAGTGGTAGTATTACTTCCTTTGATCTGAACACAATACTATAGATGCAGCCCAGAATTACATTGGCCTTCTTAGCCGCCACATCGCACTGTTGACTCATGTTCAGTTTGTGGTCCACTAAGACTCCCAAATCTCTTTCACATGTTCTGTTGTCAAGCCAACTCTCTCCCATCCTGTACCTGTGCCTTATGTTGTTTCTGCCTAGGTGAAGTACCTTACACTTCTCCCTATTGAAATCCCATTTTATTGTTTATGGCCCAGCTCTCCAGTCTATCAAGGTCATTATGAACTCTGACCCTGTCCTCTGGGGTATTAACTATCCCTCCCAAATTGGTGTCATCAGCAAATTTAATGATCATTCCATCATCCAAGTCATTTATAAAAATGTTAAATAGCACCGATCCCAGGACAGACCCCTGTGGCACCCCACTGGTCACTCCTTTCTAGGATTAAGTTGTGCCGTCAATGAGCACCCTTTTTGTTCGGTTGGTCAACCAATTACCAATCCACCTGACAGTAGCAGTGTCCAGCCCACATTTTGCTAGCTTTGCTTCAAGAAGATCATGGGGGACTTTAACAAAGGCTTTACTGAAATCAAGGTACACTCTCCAGAGTATGTATCCTTCTGGGAGATGTTGGAGAGTGAAGGCCTCCCTTTCAAAGATTCCAACACTTCTGTGGCCAGTACTTCACAGTTCTAAAGAGAGACGGAGGTGTCTGCCCCATCCTAGATTTGAAATGGGTCAACACCTTCATCCATTTCAGGAAATTCTATGTGATTTCACTGGCAATCATCTCTCTCTTCAAGCCCACAGTTATTGGTGTGCGTCATCCAGCCTCAAAGATATTTCCATATATCAATTTGACTTCAACATCACAAATTCTTCAGTTCTGATATAGCAAAACTGTTATTATAACATTGTATGGCATTTTATGCAAAGTCTTCAGGGCTTTCCGTAGCGCCCAGGATTTCCAGGAAATGTCTGTCAGTGGGAGCTGTGTACCTCCCAATATCTTCGTGTCTCAGTCTTCTCATACATAGATGATTGGTTTGTTGCAGAAAACTTCGGTTGTACTCCCAACAAACATGAACCTTGCTTTGCTTGCTTGTAGAGATGTGCAGGCTTGGGAAAATGGAAAATCCAAGAACTTTACCTGGTTTTCCAATGGAAAAATAGGCAATTTTAGGGAGCACTGAAAAAAAACCTTTTACCATACCTGCTTCATACAGTTCATAGGAGCAGTTTTTGATTCAATCTGGGCAGCCCCCTCCCCACCCCACACACACCAGGCATCCTCGTCAGGCTGGTGTGTTGAAGGCCTGAGCAAGAAGGCACAGTCCCACCTCTCAAGGCTCTCACTTCACACTTCTTCCCAGGAGCTGGGCAGCACCTGTCTCCACTTTTTTTTAACTCTTTATTTAAAGTTTATTTTATAATAACAACAACAAAATTAAAATGCAGCAGCAGTAGGTTAAACATTGTACAGTCGAGATATGTTTCAGTACTTGGTTCCAATATATGTTCCAATATTATACATCAGTACTTTTCACAGAAATTGTACCACTTAGCAGAACTTAATAAATGCAAATCATAGTTTCGTGGGCATCATTTACTTCGTGATGCCCCCTTTCCCACATATTCTAGAAAAGGCAGCCATCTATTTAAAAAGTTTGTAGAGTAAGGTAAGTTATTTACTACTTTGAGTTGTGAAGATACCTTATCTAAAATTAAAAGGTTCCACACCTTCTCATACCACTGCCCAATAGAAGGCATCTTTACTTGTCTCCACATTTTTTAAAGCTTAACTCTAGAAGATTCCAAATTTTGCTCTTCATAGAGTCCCAGTAATGTGACTGCACAGCATACCACTTAAAGAATAACAGTAATAGGTGGGCAGACTGTTCTTATGAGCAGCTCTCATGAGTTTTCTTGATGTTCTATATAGTTATATACATCATATTAATTCCAGGTCTTACAGATCAACAGATGGACGGACAACCCCACAGATGGGGAACCCATCTACCCCACAGCCAGCCTCCCCTGAAGTTGGCAACTGCCAATCCCATTCTGACTTCTCCCTCACCCATTCTCCACGTAGTCCCATCAGCCCTGACCTGTTCTCTGGCCCGCACACCCCTCTGTCCCGGGACTCCATGCGGCATCTATCTACAGAGGACACACGATGTTCCACACCGGAATCCGGCCTTGACGAACAGGTAAGTTTAGGTCGTTTTTGGGTCCTCAGGAAGGGCTCATGAGTATTCTTGTCATTGCGGATGTTAGTGATTGATGTACCACATAGACAAAACACTTGCTTGTCATTCATTTTAGTGAACGCAATTTCCTCTTATAGACCAAGTACGCTTTTTAGGAAAGTGAATAGAAAGCAGAAAAAAGTCTCAAACATAAACGTTTCCAAGATTCCTGCAGTTGGGATGGGGACTTCCCAGAGATAAACCAACCCAGAGAGGAATCCTCAGATCAACCACAAATTTCATTGGTAGGCAGGAGGTGTCCTCAGCAAGGTTCTGGGAACCATTTTTCTGAACAACTGTGAAAATGAGGTAGTAGTTATGAAAATGAATCTCTTTGGCTGCTTAATCCATGTGTTGATGTGGGAATTTCCAGTCCCTGTTCAGCCATGAAGCTTGCTTGGTGGCCTTAGCCCAATTCACATTCTTAGAGTAAACCAACTCTTTCAATTCATTGTGCAAATAAGGCTGGATGCAGATGTGAAGAAGAAGAGTTGGTTTTTTATATACCAACTTTCTCTACCACTTAAGGAAGAATCAAACCGGCTTACAATCACCTTCCCCTCCCCACAACTAATACCCTGTGAGGTAGGTGGGGCTGAGAGAGCTCTAAGAGAGTTGTAACTACCCCAAGGTCACCCAGCTGGCTTCATGTGGAGGAGTGGGGAAACCAACCCAGTTCTCCAAATTAGTGTCTGCCGCTCATGTTGAGGAGTGGGGAATCGAACCGGGTTCTCCAGATTAGAGTCCACCAACTCAAAAAAACCGTTCTTAACCACTACACCTCGATGGCATCAGTCATGGACAGGGGAGGTGCCGTGGCTCAATGGGAAAACATCTGCTTTACATGCGGAAGGCCGCAGGTTCAATCCCTGGAGTCCACTACTCCAAGCCACTGCTCTTAGTCACTATACCATGCTGGCTCTGTGAAAGACATAACAGCAGAGGTTTTAATAGGCACCTATGTAGAAATGAGTTAAACATCAGGCAGACTCTTCTATACTGTAACAGTAAGATACAGCACACAGTACCCAGTGAAATTGTGGCATTGTTCTCACTGGAGAGTTTCAAAAAAAGCTTGAGAGCTGGATTCGCATCCAGTAACACTTCAGAGACTACCAAGATTTTTGGGGTATAAGCTTTTGAGAGTCAAAACTCCATCTCAAAAGCTTATACCCCAAAAATAATAATGTGGTTCACCAATCCACAGGGTTCAGCCCTTTCCAGGTTGTCTATGGTAAAGAGTTTGGCTCCGCTGGTCATGTTGATTTTTCTGAGGAAGAGGGGGGAGCTGACATGGATGGATGGGTACGTTCAATTCAAACAACCTGGCCATGGCTGGTTAAAAATCTAGAGCGAGCAAAACGACGTTACAAGGCTCAGGCTGACAAACATCGCTCCAGTATGGAATGCAAAGTGGGGGATCTTGTCTATCTGTCCACCAAAAATCTACGATCCACCCACCCGTGTGATAAACTCAGTGCCAAATACGTGGGTCTGTTCCCCATTTCCCGGATTATTAATCCAGTGGCTGTGGAACTCTCCTTGCCCAAGTCCCTAAGAAGGATTCATCCTGTGTTCCATGTCAGTCTTTTAAAACCATGTGTTCCTTCCCAAAAGTGGCATCCTGAACCACAACCCGAAGTGCCTGAAATGGTGGGGGGTGGGGAGGAGCATTTTGAAGTAGCTAAAATACTGGATTCTTGCATTTGCTACGGTACCCTTCAATATCTGGTCCGCTGGAAGCATTTTAGTCCCGCTCAGGATGAATGGGTGCGTGCCTGTAATGTCTCCGCCCCCCGCTTAGTACAAGAATTTCATGCAGCCTACCCTCACAAACCCACGGTGGGAGGGTGAGGGGGGTTCTTTAGGGGGGCAGAATGTCAGGAGCAAGCCAGAAGGATGGTATGCGGTTGTGGCTGCTCCCAGGTGCTGTTGTGCTGTTCTGTCCAAGGCCAATCTGTGCCCCGTGTTTAGTCTTCATAGATTCCCATACTGTGGGAATCGCCAAGTGCTCCTTCCTGCCTCTGGGAGGGGGGTTGCCTAGGTTACCAGTTATCTCCTGTTGCTTTTCCATATATGCTCTGCACCTTGCCTTTGCCCCTTACTAGTGTCCTTTTGAATATGACTTCTGAAACCTGTCGATTCTAACCAAATAAAACTGCTTTCGTGGACTTGCCATCTGCTGGAATCTGTTTATGGTTTTGCCGCAGGGCTAGAGCTCACAGGGTCTCAAAGGTGTCACTGGACTCAGATCTAGCTCTTCTGCCACAGACCAACATGGCTATCCTCTGAAAGAAAAGTCTGGGCATACGACCATTGGCATGCTGTCTTAGAAAAGTGGTTTGACTGGCTAGGCCCACCCAATCCATTCTAATGCCAAATGCTTTCCCAGTAAATGTGAGCATCAGTGTGTGCTATCTTAAGTAGGCTTAAGGTTGTGTTACCTACTATGTGTTTCATTTTGTACTTGGACATAGATAAGCAGGTGTTGGATCTGAGATGTCTGCAAATGGCTTGGGAGGGGGGGGTAGAGCATCTCCGTCTCAACCCCTCACTGACCAGCTTGTCTCTGCCTTTCAGACTGTACAGCCCTGGGAACGACGCAGTTTTCCACTGTCCTTCAACCCCAAGACAGAGTGTGAAGACCAGTCAGATCCACAGGACCGGTCATCACGCTGCACACGGCGCACATCTGGCAGCAAACCTTCCCGAGAGACAGACGGGGCACCCACCTCACCCACCCTCGCTAGCCTCAAGAGCCGGAACCCGGGGGCAGTGGCCACAATCCAGCGGCCGGCCCACAGATAGATGGACAGGAAGATGAAAGCAAAAAGCAATCCACCAAACTAACTCTTGGCATTAAAGCTTCCGAAATCTGCGTTTGATATTCAAACATCCTGCTGGGAATTTTCACAGTTTTTAGTGAATTTAAGGAGTTTAGAAACTGTTTTTTTTTCTCTTCCCCCCTTCTTTTTCTTTCAGTGTTTCCTTGTCACAGACACCTTTATCCAGTGCTCTGTGGTCTAGTGAGGAGAGCAAACCTGTTTCCCCTTCCCCATGCCTAGGTGTATACTTCTAGAACCGAGTGTGAAGCTGACTAATTGACCTTAGAATTTATTCTTGGGTGAAAGGCTGCCTTTTTTGTTTTTGGTCATTCAGTGTCTGTTCTCCTTACTTGCTACCACCACTCTGTCCTTCCTCTCCCTTAAGATTTTTGGTGGAGTGAAATTAGTGGTGAAAAGTGATGTCTGAATTCCACCTTCCTCACAAAGTGTTCCACTAGCACCAGAAAGCACTTGCCGCACAAGCTCTCTCGTCGTTTGGTTCCCAAAAGTTGTCTTCAAAAGGGATGGTTCCCCACTCATGAGCCCCAGCGAGCCCTTTCTCTCCGCAGACCTGTTTTAATCCTCTTTGCTGCTCATTGCTGCTTTTGATACCATTTGTCCATCTTAAAGAGGAACTGTTCTGTTCGTGCCGGGAAAATGTAATTTCCCTCCAGCAGCCCAGATAGAATTTCAGGCATCAGTTTTCTTCAGATACAGTTGTGATTTTTTTTGGGGGGGGGGAGGAGTAATGTAGTAGCATTGAAAATGGGGTCCAACATTTCAAAAGGAGCAGTTTTTTACACCTTCAGATTTCTTTTTAGATGCGACTTGTAACCCCCCCTCCTTTCATTGTGCTGTTAACAATTCACCTTTCAATTTTGCCCTCTGCTGTTAGTTTAAAAGTTGGAGTTGGTTATACGTCTGCTGCTACTGAATTGCCACACAGTAGTGTTAAGCCTTAAATAGTGGGAGGAATGTCACAGGATTCAACCACTTGCCACCCTAGACCCATAAGCCATATTTTAGATAGTGTAATTTTACAGTGTGTTCTCCTCCTCCCCTTCTCAAGTAGTCTGTTGCTTAATCACTCCTTTCGTTTTACGATCGATCCCTTGAGTACCTAAAATGTTTGGGTTTTTTCAGACAGAGCAAGGTAGGACTTTGTTTTTCACCACTACTGCTCAACTCCACTGCCACACACAAACTTGTTTGAACGCAAAAGCTACTCATCAGGTTCTTTTCCCCTTTTCTGAGTTTCTCGGGCCGACTATCACCAAGCTCAACAGGTTCTTTTTGTTTTTATTATTATTATTATTATTTAAAGAGGCCGCTGCCATCACCTTCCATCCCAAGCGACTCCCAAATTCTGCACACCGGTCAACCTGTAATGTTTTTCTGACCCCAGCGGTGTGGCTATTGGTCCCTGTCCTGTTGTTAGCATTGCGCCTGTCTTCTGTATTAATCACATCACCAAAAAAGGAAAAAAAAGACATTTTTTCCCATTTTGTAATCGTAATTAAATAGTAGCTAAACTGCTTAATGGTTGGGGTTTTTTCACAATTTTCAACATTACCTAATTTTTTTTGTTCTGTTCTAGTTTAATTTCTTTTAAAAAGAGGAAAAAAAACCCAATGCTACCATATCCCTCTGCATTAAGTGCTTTTCTATTTATAAAGTTGAAAATTCTGAATAACCCTCTTAGCGTTATAAAGGAAAAAAATCCACAAAAAAACTTGTATTTTGTAAATATTTCTTTTCCTGCTTCAAGCTGTGTAATGTCCTTGTTATATAGAAACGCTTTTCTTCAGAGAAGCTGATCTTTGTTTAATGTCTTGATTCTGTTGGCCAAAGCACAGATGTGTGCTTATAAAAAAAAGGAAAAAAAAGGATTAAAAAAAATTAAAAAGTTAAGGAAGCTGTATGCAAAATGTCTTCTTGGGTAAGTGAGGGAGGGATGCTGTGTATGAGGTATCTCAGCCATCTATCTGGTGATGCTAAAATATTGAGGGGAAGAAGTAACTTGGAATGGGTCACGGTGAGATGAGCAAACAACTTCTGGCTTTGGGTCACAGTAAACCCTTTGCCTTGGAAAAGACTAATAGCAGCTATAGGTTTTCAAGTTGATATGCTTTTATTCAGATATGTATCAATCATCCGTTTGGTCCGACAGCTGCATTTTGTTGCATATGGATCAGAATGTTACAAGCAGGAAATACACGGTCCTTGCTTCATCCTGCAGCTTCTTTCTCCACCTCCCTTTCCCTGCTGCTGTGCCTGCATGTGCTGCCACCATGTGGCGCTTCCTGCAACCTTCAAACAGTGGCTCTGCCCACACACACACGAGATCTGTTTTTTCTCTTGTACGTTGAGGTATGGGTAATTTTTAAAAGTTCCTTCACCTTTAAAAAATTTTGTTTTGTAGGGGAAAATGCTCCATCTGTACACATCCCCATTGTGCAGATTTTTGATCTGCACACTGGGGCCATTGTTCAGAATTAGATATGAACAAGTGGGGAACCTGTGAGGGCTTGCAGCGGGTTCCTAACTTTGCCTGTATCTCGTCCCCACAATATTTCATCCTTCCCTCTACCCAGAAGCCCCCATATTGTCACCTTTCCCTTCCTTCTTCCTATCCACCAACCAGCCTACCATTTATCTGGCTCCTCCATTTTCAGTTTATGTTTATTATTTAATTTATATCCCTTCGTCACTTTTATCCTCAATCCTGTGAGGTGAGTAGTCTGTGACTGCCCCAAGTGAACTTCCTTGGCAGAATGGGGATTCAAGCCTGGAACTCCCAGGTGCTAGTCTGGAACCACTGCACAACACTGGTTTTGTAGAGTGACTGCAGTTGGACAGTAGCATGTAACCAGGCCTGGCCCCGATGAGTCCTCCCTCAAAGGCCAAAACAGTCCTGGAAAGGGCTCTTCCCTTTACCACCAAATCAAGGTTTGAATGCTGGCAGTGCTGTTATGGTTGCCTAGCAATAGCCACAGAAGTTACTTCTATCATTTTGGTGTTTTTTTAAAAGCCTTTCAATGCTTCTTGTTTAGATTTTGGGTTTTTCTGCAAACCTGGGTTTCTCCCCAAGTTTATAAAAAGTTCTCTCTTGTCTGTCCGTGGCCCCAATCTCCAGATTTAAGTATCCATAGATGTACTGATGATGATAGATACACAAGTCTCCCTTCTGTGCAAGGTGAGAATGGCACTTTCAGAATTTTTTTCCCCAATCTTCATTGAAGAATCTCAGGTTAATGCCAGACCAATAATTTGCAAACTGGCTGGGTGTATGAGATGAACAGTGACATTTTATAGACTCTGTAAGAACCCGTCACAGCTAGAAAGGTATGACACCCTCACCATTCTGTCAAACAGAAACAAAGAACTCATTTCCTATTATAGTAATGACTCTTTATTTCCAAATTCACTTTTACAGCAACAGTCAGTGTAAACCAGTTGTTAAAACGCACAAATACAATATGGACAGTCACAGACAGGTAGCTAAGCTATGATGATCATACGGAGATCGTATTCCCTTCCCACCCCCTCCCCATTTTCCCACCCCTTGAAAAACTTTAAAGGGAATTGTGGGGTCTTCCAAACTCCATCATTGCCCTTTTTGATACTTCCAGTAACATAGCCCATTTTTTTTCACTTCCATTAGCATGATTTTTCATCTGTCAAGTTAACACTTTTTTCTTCAAACCCCTAGATATGTATGTTTATATACCAAGACAAGAAACCAGCCGGTCAGTTCGACATGGCTCTAGATTGGGACCCTCGAGGGTTTAACCATCCGGAAAACTGATGCCTGCATTTGTCCTAAAATAAGCCATAAAGACCATCACTCAAAGCAGGGGAAGAGTCCCTACCATTTAAAGAGATCGCAACTATGTTTGGGGGTGGGAGGGAAATCAGAATGCCTCATGGTTGGAGGGGGTGCAAGTATAATGAAGTATGGCTGGTGGATGCAATCCAGGGCTCTTAATATCTAGAAAAAGAGGGCAGGGGAGAGATAATCTTGTTAAGGGTTTCATTGGGCTACTTTATGCTCAAGAGAATGGGTTGTCCTTTTCGATTTAGGTATGACGGGTAATGAAAGGGGTTTTTTTCCTGGCCCAAGCTGTATCTTCGTGTAGCCTTGGATGCTATACTCACTGATGCTCCACAAATCTGCAGACTTCCCTAACATCCCCAGCCGAATCCAGAGAAAGCCACAGACTTTTAAGTTCAATATCCTTCAATCATGAGAAGTAACTGAAGAGCGTGTGAATTTTCTGAAGGCCCTACCACCTGGGCTCTGTCTCACAATGAAGTTAGCAGCTGCGCAACATCCCCTGGAGACCATCTGCTCTGCCTCTCTTCCACCCCTTTATTTTTCCCCTTGCATCCATAAGCAGAAGGGGCCTGCCTAAAAAAAAACCTGGGTGAAAGAGAAGTTGAGTTTGGGGGAAAGGCCAGTACTCCTCAATCAGCAAATGAATTCACTTTATCCGTCGTTTCAGTCAGTAAGCAATGGACATTTTACACATTGGTATGCCCAAAGGGGAAGTCTGACATTGGGTTTCTCATCTTACGATGGATGGCAGGACATTTTCTCTCAAGTTAGATACTCAGTCTAGCTACAGGACACTACTTTAAGCCTAAGGAATCTATGGACAAAGAAGAGAGGGCGATAAAGTATCTTTATTTATACAGTGGAATTGATGTGCCTGATGTCTTATGGCACTGTTAATGGGGATAAAAGGTGTCTTGACAGCCGTGCTTGGTTGGACTTTTCTCTCAAAATGAGGCAGAGTTGGAAAGCAGCCCAGCGTCAATAGTCCAGCACTAGTTGTGGTACTTAATTGGCCAGCAAACACAATAATAAGATTTTACTGCATAAGTGCCAAGCCTAAAATATGCTGAGATGCCTAATTTACTTCTCTAGCACTGTATTACCCTGCAAGTGGTGCCTCAACAAGAGACAAGTTCTAAGTGCTTTGCGGACGAGCACATGACTCAGGGCAACAGTTTACAAAGCTCCTACTAGAAAAGGCTGTTTAAACACTAATCTTTTAAAGCAGACGCCAGACCGCCAGTTTAGATAGATGCTACAGCTAAACCTAATGGGGGGGGGGCGGCGTGGAGGATGGCTAATGACCTAAAAAAGAAATGCCCTGATCCACACTTGAGGGTACAAGAGGACTCTGACAGGAGGTGCTAGAGCAGCCAGGACTGAGACATGTCCCCATCCCATGCAGCGTGCCAAGAGCACCAAAGCAGTGGAAACTTCTGTTCCAGGCCATAAAGGATGTTCGGAGCCAAACTCTCACCAGGCATTATAGCAAACTCAGAGCTTGCATGCCTTGCCGAAGTTTTTAAAGTAACTAAACCCTTCCTAAACAGTAACTGCCTGCTCTACTTCACAAAAAAAGTTTGCTTAAAAAAAAAAAACTCCCTGTTTATGCCACCATGTCTGCTGGTAAACGCTCTTTAAGCAACAGCTGTGTACATATCACTAGAATGGGGAAAACCTGCATTTCTAAAGTTCCCAATAGTTATTTCAAAAAGTCATCTTGGTCTTTTACCAGGACATTTCCAAATGTATTTCCCATACATACAACTGGACACCTCGGGAGTTTAAAAAAAAAAAAAAGGCCAGTATCCATCATGCAGAAAAATTTGTGTTATTCAACCTCTGCAGTTAACCCATCTACCCTCCCCACTGGGTATTAGCCTATATAACCAAGATGCCAGGTTTTCTACAAATAGCGTCTGCAACAGTCTGAAATGCAGGGTTGTAAGGAGTGTGCGCTGTGTTCTGGCACGACTCCTGGTACCGCAACACTCATGCTTTAAGAGCATGTTCTGCTTGGACATTACACGTGAAACACAAAAAATGCGCTAAATAGCACTTCCTACCTGCCAAGGGGCCAAGCAACATGAGCAAGACGCTGCAGAGTGAAATGTTTATTCAGCATTGTTGATGTAGGTAATGAAGAGTTTTTGTGTTGTTATTTTGGTTTTTTTTTAAGTGTGTCTATCCTATGAGAGGATTTTCCTGTAACTCTGGCTGGAGTAGGACTAATAAGATACTACCATCCTAAAGCGCAGCCTTCCTCCCAGAGGTGATCTCTCCCTTAATGGTATGGAAAGACCTTTGCCCAGGATGTAGAAAAACACTAATTCAGTACGTAGTTTGGGTTTCCCCCACCATGCTAGGAGGCAACCTTATGGACCTCAGTTTTTGATCGCTTGCTGGCTGGGTTGTGGTGTGGGTTGGCTTTGAGACATGTGCATGCAGTCCAACAAATGAACTTTAGAATGGATGACCAACAGTTGAGTGTGTGAACATCCATTTTAAAGTAGTCTTTGCCGTTTGACCCACTGGGCTTCCTTCACAAATGCAATCAGTAAGGGGCAAACGTGCATTAATGGACTGTTGCCTTGGCTACAGGAAAATGCTTATGCAAGAAAAGAAATAGATCTTTTTTTCAACATGACACACACAGCCCAGCCTGCCCATCCTAGCAGGTACCATTCCTGCCGTACACGCACTTGCACCTTAAGCAGGTGTGTCCCTTTTTTTTTAAGACCTCAAGTTTCTCACAGAAACCAAGAGGAACAGCACGACCTCTTGGATTTAAAAAAAAAAAACCTGCTACCCATGATCTCCTTTCTCAAGGCATGCAGCAACCTGATGTTCTAGACTGTACCAGGAACCAAAAGAACGAATGGCACAGAGCTGCTTTGGGTTGGCAGGAAGAAGTGGGGGGAGAGCAACGAGAATGGCAAAAGACTGGGTTCTGCAGCTGAAATAGTAAAGGAATGAAGGAGAGCTAAATACAGCAGCAGCTGTCCTGGGTAAGAATTAAAGGCAATATCCCTAAATTAATTGCATTAATTTTATGGGGGGGGGAGAGAACAAGGTAAGTGTCCATCGTGCCTCCTACTATATATTTCCATCTGTGAACTATATAGCTTAAGGGACTTAAGGACTTTAACATTCAGTGTGGGCTGGTGGATACAGCAGCAGGCAGAGAGAGACCTTTTAGTTAAATAAAATATTGCCATAGCCCAGAATAATATGCATGCAGTCAAATCACATTAGGGAAACTCCCAAGGTACAAAGTAAGAAAGGGAATTATCGATGCAGATCCACAGAAACTTTGCCCCTGCCCCTTCCAATTGTGAGAGCCTGCAAAAGCTGTACAGAATGCCTTGTGTCTTCCGGCAGGAGATGACATTATGCACTGAAAATTGTGCATAAGGTTGAAAGCTACCCCTGCCCCAACACAGGAATATGTTATAGGAGGGAAGGGGGCCACAGGGCTCGTCTTTTGTCTTCATGAGGATGCATTTGCCTGGCACATCCACAGTAGCAGACACCCATCCTCTTATTCAAGATTCACATTTGCAGCTTTACCCAGGAACCTTCCTTTTGTTAGGGGCAAGTAGTGAAAGGATGTCTGTCTAGACCAGCGGTCCCTGACTTTTTTGAGACTGTAGGGAACCTTTGGAATTTTGAGAGGAGGTGGTGAGCGTCAAGCCAAAATGTCTGGTGCAGGAGACAGCCAAACATAATCCTCTCCCCTCCTCACTTTGCAAAAGAATCACAGAAAGGGAAACAAAAGAAAGCACAAGGTGAAGGAAGAAAAGAGAAAGAGGAAGGGGGGGGTAAAAAGGAGGAAAGCCTGAAGAGAGAACCAGAAGATCAGGTGCTTACCAGTCTTCCTGATTCCCCAACAGCTGCAGATGCTACTACAGCCATGGAAAACCCTTTCCTTTGAAAGAGGGAAGCCAATAACAAGCCCTACCTTACAATAGCCCTGCCCACTTTCTGATAAGCTCAGAGGAGAACCCTAGTCTAGGCTAAAGTAATTTGAAACAGAGTATGAATCATGGTTTCCAAGCCATCACTAATTTTGAAGTCCTTGGGCTAGAGATGAGTGAATGGGAAAAGGGGGTGGGGGGAGAGAAGAGAGCAAGTTAAAAGAGCCTGTCAATGGGGGAAAAAAGGAATGATTTGGGGAAGGGGAGATGCAGATATAAAAGGAACAGAGGAAGAAAGGCCAGATTGGATTCTTCTCTTCTTAATTCTCTCCGCCCATTTATCGCAATCACAAGCCCTGCTTGGCCAGAGAAGCAGACACTTCGTCAGCCAACGTGGCCAGTTGCGGGGAGTCCACCATGTTGATACTTCCAGTGGAGGAGACATTGCTAAGGCGACGCGGGGAAGCCTCTCCAGAAATGGTGGGTGACTTGTAGACAATTTCAGCTCCGTGATCAGTCTTGGCTTTGGCATTCTCGCGGAAGGTCAGCTTGTGGCTTTCAATCTGGAATGAGACCAGATGGCAGATGAGGCCAAGGAAGGAGGTCAGAAAGGAGAGGGACTCGGCGCCTTTTTGCTCTCCCCGTGCCCCACCCACAACACCCCCATGGCCCCGCATCACAGCCGGCAGTTGTTTGGCACCCCGAAGTGGCTCACGCAGCAGCTCCTCTTCCGTGGGCTGCCGCTTTGGCAAAACATGCTGATGGTTGCTCAGAATGAGGAAGATCCAGGATCCCAAATGTCAGTGTGTGATCCCCACCCAGATCTGAAAAGGAACTTGCTTTCCTGCCACTGTGAGACAAGACTCGATTCCTTGCTGCTCCAGGCCATTGGAGCAAATGAGTAGTTTCATTTAAGTAAAAACATGAGTACTTGAAGTGGAAATCCCAGGTTGTGTTTAACTACTCCATAAATTGGTCTTGGCTTTAAGCTTTTACTTGTATGTTTTAATGTTGATGTATTTATATGATTGATTGTATACATTCTGTTGGAAGCCACCCTGAACCCGGTATTGCTGGGGAGGGCAGGTTATAAGCAGCAGCAGCAATAATAATAATAATAATAACAACAACAACAATTTTAAACATGCATAAACATAGATCTTTGTTCCTAAAAGGAAGATGGAAGCAGCCTCTTCCCCCCACTGCAATATAACCAGCAGGCGAAATAGAACCTGTTCAAATTCTACATAATGTCTTACTCATCTGGGAGGCCCCACTTAGAAGCCATGATGTCCTAGAAGAAACCTCCAGCAGCCAGCAATGGATTAGATTACTAATGGGAAGAAAGGTGAAATCCCACAGAACCTTTGAGGAATACTCTTCCCATCAGCAGTACAAAGCTTTATCTTCTTATCCACACCAATCCCAAAGATCTGGTACGGTGCCTTCCCTCCCCACACCCTCAACCTTTAGGGTTTCCAGTTCCCCTCCTGCTCTCACAAAGCTCATGACAACAGGTAACTACTTACTGGCATCACATGGGTGCAAGTCGGGGAGTGGGCTCTCCTCAGGCATGGGGGGCTCCGTGATGGGGGAAGGAAGCCCAGCCTTATGGGGGCAGTTTTGTGCACCATTCTTGTCTTCCTTGCCCTTCTCTCTCTGCATGTGGGTGGAGAAGGTCAGTGGGATGCAAAATAGCATCGTCAAATAAGATGACATGAAATCAAATATCTTCAATGGGGAGGGAGGGACATTCAGAACTGGAGGAGGAGCATCAGAAACACAACTGTTGTGTATAGACTACAGAAACCCGGAGATGGAGAGAGACAGAGCTAGGGACAGATCTACAGAGCACTGGTGTGTACTTGGAGCAATCCAAAGGACAGATCTGGAACTAAACAAACAAACCCACTTACAGAATGGTTGTGGAGGCCCACTCGCCAATCCACCTTGCTGGTCTGACCAGGGGTCATTAACCCGCAGCTATAATTAACTAGAATGTAGAGGATGCTTGCAGCATTTATAAGGTTTTGCAAGTAAACAGTCTGAGGAACTTGTAAGTATTCTGAGGATCTACATACCACTCTTTTAAAACATAGAAGCAGTTTCTCCCAGAAGCAGGTTGGGAGTGGGAGGCAGATGTCTATCAGCCCCCCATCCCTCATGGACTGGCTGCAGCTTTTCCACTTCTACACACATCTGAATGGTATATATGGCTTGCTCAGTTTAGCTGAGAGCAAAGCAGGGTTAAGGTCATGCAATTTACCCTCCTACACTTTTGCCTTCAGAATCTGTAAACCCCCCAATAATTAGTTTCATTTTAGGCCATCTAGTTAAGAAGTTTCTCCTAATGTTCACCTGAAATCTACCCACTTACAGCAAGCTCCTTAGACCTAGCCTTGCCCTGTGGAGGAGCAAAGAGTAGGTCGTCGTCCTCTTCCATGAAGAGGGCAATCATGTCTCCCTTCAGTCTTCTCCAGGCTAAACATGCACCCAGCTCCTTCAACCTTTGTCTTGTATGTCTCATGTCCTGACCATGACCATCTAAATCAGTTTCAACTTGTCTGCCGCTTCCTTGAAGTATAGCACCGATTTGGACACAGGATTCCAGATGAGGTCTTCTGACTCATGCTGAGGAGAGCCAGGACCATTCTGGATGCCTCAGCTCTGACAGGTCAGCCACACCACATTCACATTGGGGAAGGGCCGTGGCTCAGTGGTAGAGCATCTGCTTGGCATGCAGAAGGTCCCAGGTTCAATCCCTGGCATCTCCAGTTAAAGGGATTAGGCAGGCAGGTGATGTGAAAGACCTCTGCCTAAAATCCTGGAGAGCTGCTGCCAATCTGAGTAGACAATCCTGACTTTGATGGACCTTGATGGTCTAATTCAGTATAAGGCAGCTTCATGTGTTCATGTATTCACCAATATAATGTTTCAAAGTTTTAACTTCCCTCAGGGAAAAAAAGCAATTTCCTATTTTCTATCATCTACGTTAACTTAGCCATCCTTATGAATTTCCCCACCCTCTCTCTTTCATCTGCCCCCTTTCACTTGTTCCTACTCCCTATGTCTACAACACATTGGAGTCCAAAATCATGTTTACGTCCTCTCCTGCTCACAGGCCCTGACAACGACTTTCTTCCTCAGATACCCAAGATTGTCCAACTTTGGTCCAGGAAATGGAAACAGGAGAAAAAAGCGGCAAAGAGGGGTGAAAGATGCTCAGAAGAATGCTCAGGTCCAGAAGATGTGTGGATGGCAGTGAGAGAAGGATAAGGAAGCAGAGAAGTTCTCCCCTCAGAAGCCAGTGCACTTCCTGGAAGGAGCCAATGAGAGCTAGAAAGTTTTCCAAGGTTATCACAATGAGATGTGTCTGACAGGAAAGGGCTGAAATGCACGTGAGTAGAGCCTCCCTCCCCGAGGCAGGCACAACAGATGAGGCAGATACAGACAGAGAAAAAGAACTGCTGGCATCCCCAGATCACTCCCCCCCAACCCGGTTAAAAACAGAAAGGTGTTTCAAAACCATTGTGCCAAAAAACAAAGCTCTGAATGGAGAAAGAAAGAAACGGCTGCAACTGTTCTCGTGCTTTTTGCAGCAGCTTGAAGCTTTTTGCGTCGGGGAGATAAATGCACCTCCAGCTACCATCTTCACCTCAAGCTGCAGGTCACGGCAGAGCTCCGGTGCCCAGTTGAAAAGTCAGCAATCCTAATGTGAATCGAGACCAGGCTTATGCGCGCAGCTTACTTTTAGGCACAGCCCAGTGACCTCCCTGAGGAGGGGCCCAGCACCGTGACTGAGCACCTGTGCCGGTCCAGGGCTCCACCCATTTCCCATTGGCTGCCCTCAATGGGCAGAATGGGCTGCTCTGGCCCTTCCAGCTTCCTTGCCCATCTGGGAAGCAGGTTGGGGGGGGGGCATGGGAGGAATTCTCCCTCTCCTGCTTATTCATTTCAGATTCTTCAATTAATTAATTAATCTTCAATCTCTCCAGAGCTGGAGAGTGAGGCAGGGGCTTGATATTTGAAATGGATCTCAAGAATATATAGGAAATGGAAGGTCAGACTTATGACTTGGCTATGGAATCTCATGCAGCAGAGGGGCAGAAAAATGACCGCCTCTCACACACATTTCAAACGTCAGAGCCCCCACCTCTTTTTGGGTGCAGACAAGAATACCTAAACGCAGGTGGCGGCTCAGGGGATGATCCAGCAGGGAGACCCCCCTCCTCTCTTCCTTAAGGCTGCAAATCAAACTTACATCAATTTAATCAGTGTTTGGAGGTGAAGCAGCTCCCTGAGCCCCACCCCCAACTCTATGGACTGGCTGCCTTGGAAAAAATATCTCCAAGAGCCTCCTGCACATTTAAGTGATCCAAAGTTCCTTTAGTCTTTTTAATTTTTTAACTTGCAAAAATGCTCTGGGGAAGGGCCAAGGTGGAAAGTCCCCAGATATCCAATCAAGACGACGCAGAGCCAACATCTGCTTTTCACTCTCAGAACAAGTTTTCCTTGAGCTCAGCCTTGGAAAGGAGTAAGAATGGTTGGCAGCCACATTACTTTCAGGGCACTTTCACACATGCTGAATAATGCACTTTCAATCCACTTTCAATGCACTTTGAAGCTGGATTTTACTGTGTGAAATGGCAAAATCCACTTGCAAACAATCGTTAAAGTACACTGAAAGTGGACTGAAAGTGCATTATTCGGCATGTGTGAAAGTGCCCTCCAGTGTGTAGAAAACTCTTCTTCTTTTAGGTACATCTCTATGTACCCTTCAGCTGCCTTTTCGGATACACGTGAGTTTGAAGGGGGATGTTTGATCAGGCAGGACCAAACACACTTAAACAGGGAAAATTTAGAGATGATAAAAACCAATAAAAACTATCAGCCAGCCCTTTCAACAGCTGCTGCTACTTTAGGAACCAGCTGTACAAATACAAAACATGCACTTTAATACCCAAAAAGAAAAAAAAGCACCTCTTTACACATAACTTTGCTTCTCCCAACTGCCCCCATTGGGGGAGAAGTCAGCACCAGGGCTCTAAAATGTGACTTTGGGCCTTTGTGTGTTTGCCAAGGTCTCTAGCAGGCAGTAGGCAGGTTAAAGAATCACACTTGTTGAGAACTGGGGTCTCTACAAGGGCAATAAAAAGCAGATTGTTTTAAAAAAATGCAAGATCCACATCAGCAAGGCCCCAAGGCACAGAGGAGATTTGAAAGAGATATCACAGTGTGCAGCAAAAAGCAATCTCTCACCTTTTAACTACTTTTGGGGAGCCCTTCCCCTCCTTCACAGAGAACCAAAAGAGATTAACTTTTACCTTTTTATTTCCTCCTCCAGGAACATGAGTGATGTTATCTAGCGACCCAATTTTCGATTGCACCTTCTCTTTGAAGTCCAGTTTCTCTGATTTCACTTCCACCTGCCCACCACCTAGGGCAGAAACCAGGGCAGGATTATCAGACTGCAACACTGCCTGCTGCAGAAAGCCCCCTGTCTCTTTTTAATGCATTTCTTATTCTTGGAGCCGGTAACGGAGTTACCCCTGTGTGCTAAACCTAAAGCCCACATTAGAAGACAAAAAAAAAAAAACACCCTGCAAATTCACTGAGCAGAATAAAATTTCTCACCCAACTTGGTATTTCATAGACCAGGGGCCCCAACCTTAGACGCCTTTGGAATTCTATCCGCGGGTGGGGAGTGCGGCCACAAAATGGCCACTGCAGGAGGAGGAGAAGCCACACACAGAGGAAACTCCCGTGCAGGGGACAAGAGGAGGAATTTTTAAAAAATACACTGAGAAAAAGGAGTGTGAGAGAGAATAAAATCAGCACTTGGGTGGCAGCTGCCTCCAAAACAATGCAATTTTAATCTGCACAGCCCATCAGATCTCCAATGGCCAATCAAAAGCCCTGCTGGACAGGAGCCCCTCCCCTGGCCCCATCCACTTTCTAACAACATTTGGCAGGCACCAGGAATGGTGTCGGCGGGTGCCATGATGCCCACAGGCACCATGTTGGGGACCCCATCACAGACTGATCAAATTGAATTATACACCCATATTCCTTACAGCATCAATCACCAAAAGTAGTAGCAATAGTCTATTTGAAACAGGGCCATCTCTACCAGTTCTGAAATAGTAAAGCAATAGTTGGATAGTGTAGACAACAGTGGAGTGCCGGAACACGCTGGACAAAATTGGCTTGTAACAGAAACATTTCAGTTGCAGCGATTTAGTGGATGCCTCTCATGTAAGCTAGAGCTGTAACGGGGAAGGAATTTCCCCTTTCTTTTTGTCAGCCACTAACATTGACTTTGGTGTGTAATTCCGTTTGCATCAAAAGTTAATGCTGACAGTTGAACATGCTGCAATTTAAGTGACAGCAATCTTGCAGGAACCACATCTACTAAGGTCATAAATACTAAGGGGGTTACTGCACTTGTATTCCCAGAGATGTATTAAGAGTTTGAAAACGTTTTAAAAAATATTGTTCGCACTTTGTTTGGCCCCTTTAGCTGTGAAGATGTTTTCCAACCATTTATAAGCCGTAGTATCCAAAAACCCTTTTAAAGTGATGTTTTTTATAACATTTTCAAATTCTTAATACATCGCTGGGAATACAAAGTGCGGTAACCCCCTAAGTCTAGACTGACAGAACTCTCCCGACCTTCCAATCCACTGATGCGAAGAAACCTTCACATCTGATATTTCGTTCTCCTTTAACCAGAGGAGGGGAAGGGGAAGAGTTGGTTTTTATATGCAGATTTTCTCTACCTTTTAAGGAGAATCAAACCAGCTTACAGACTCCTTCCATTCCTCTCCCCACAACAAGCACCTTGTGAGGTAGGTGGGGCTGAGAGAGTTCTAAGAGAGCTGTGACTAGCCCAAGGTCACCCAGCTAGCTGCATGTGGAAGAGTGGGGAAACCAACCCGGTTCACCAGATTAAGAGTTCACCGCTCTTAACCACTACACCACTCTGGCTCTCACCACTTTTAGGTAGATATGGGGCATTCCCTGGGCCTCTGACGTATGCTAGACCTATTCCACAGGATGGCTGGGATGACTACAGACTGAAGACAGATAGCTGTCCTGGGCCCAGGGAACGAAGAATTAACAGATGGCAGGAAAGAGGGCTTGGTGTGTCAGGTCACCCAATCCCCCTGAAGGGAGCAAAGCTCATCTCTGAGCCTGAGGAAAGAGCTCTGAAGCCCTCCCTGCTGAGGCTGAGGGCACGTGAAGCTGCTTGGAATGCCTAACTCACAGTGCAGCAGATCTCAAGGTCTCAAGAGAGGTCTGAGTAGAACCGAGCAGAACCCTGTGGAGAATCCATGGAAGGAGACCATGCTGAGCGTGAGAAGTGGCTGGGGCTGCTTCCCTTGGGGAGGGCTGTAGCTGACTGTGCCTAACAGGTGGGTCTTCTGCAACAGGACAGGGAGCCCATGAAGCATCCGTGCCTGGCACCAGATGCATTCTCTCCTGAAGGTCGTGGTGGACCTCTAAGGCCTCTGCAGGAACTGTGCTGGTTTTCTTCCCCCAACTCTGCCAGTGGAAGATTTCATGGGTTGAGGGCTTTCAGAAAGCCTGCCTGGAGACCTTTCCTACTGTCACTCCTTTTATTTTCCATGAGAAAGGGTGAAGCCCATCCCAGAGCAGGATAGAACAGGGGAGCCTGTAGAAGGATGTCAGGGTCCACTGGGAAGATCCCCAGGGGTTGTTGTGCCATCACTGCCTGGACCACCACCAGGGTCTCTTTGGCCAGAGGAATTCATAATTCTATGCCATTCAGCAAGTAATTGGATAGGCAGACAGGGTATTTTTCTAGCAAGAGGGAACAGGAATCTAGCCCTTCTCACTCCTTTACAAGTCGGTTCTGTAGAAGGCCCCACCCAATCTAACATTTTCTACAGGCATCAACTTGATCTCAGAAGTCACTCTAGCAGAGGCAAGCATTATGCGGGAAGCAGTGTCTCACTCTCTCAGTAGCCATTCTATTGTTCTTCTCTATTTGCTTCTTCCTTTCCTCTCTCATCTCCCCTTTGCTGTCCCACAATTTGCAAAATACACACACACACACACACACACACATATATATATACATGGCCTGGGACCTTACACAGCCTGGGATTTTCGTATCTTCGGAACCGCCTCTCCTGGTATACCCCCCAAAGATCGTTATGGTTATCTGATAACAATTTACTGGTAATCCCTGTCCCTAAGAGTGTGCAGCTGTACTTTTCGGCCCTGGCGCCAGCCTGGTGGAATGCTCTGTGTGGTGACATCAGGGCCCTGCGGGACCTCAAAGAGTTCCGCAGGGCTTGCAAGACAGAGCTATTCCGCCAGGCCTATGGCTGAGGACAGCAGCGAATATCATCATCTGCTGGCCTCCCTATCCCCCTCACTGTGGATATATTAATGTCAACTGAGGGGTAACCTGCTGCATACATTTGGCAACATGAACAGTGTCTAGGAGCCATCCGTTATTTTGTAGTTTTAAGTTCTGAATTTGGATTTTATTGTTTTAAATTCAGTTTATTGGCTAATTTTATTGTTGATTATATTATTGTAATTGTATGATGTTACCCGCCCTGAGACTGCAGCCAAGAAATCAGAAGGAGATTGAGACTGGGAAGGGCAGCCATGAAGGAGCTAGAAAAGATTCTGAAGTGTACGGATGTGTCACTGGCCACCAAGATTAAGTTAATTCATGCCATCGTATTCCCTATTACTATGTATGGGTGTGAAAACTGGACAATGAAGAAAGCTGACAGGAAGAAAGTAGATTCCTTTGAAATGTGGTGTTGGAGGAGAGTGTTACGGATACCATGGACTGCCCAAAAAACAAATAAGTAGGTTATAGATCAAATCAAGCCTGAACTGACCCTAGAAACTAAAATGACTAAACTGAGGCTATTGTCCTTTGGTCACATTATGAGAAGACAAGAGTCACTGGAAAAGACAGTCATGCTAGGAAAAGTTGAAGGCAGCAGGAAAAGAGGAAGACCCAACAAGAGATGGATTGACTCGACAAAGAAAGCCACAGTCCTCAATTTGCAAGACTTGATAGGACATTGTCGAAGGCTTTCACGGTCAGAGTTCATTGGTTCTTGTAGGTTATCCGGGCTGTGTGACCGTGGTCTTGGTATTTTCTTTCCTGACGTTTCGCCAGCAGCTGTGGCAGGAATCTTCTCTGAAGATGCCTGCCACAGCTGCTGGCGAAACGTCAGGAAAGAAAATACCAAGACCACGGTCACACAGCCCGGATAACCTACAAGAACTTGATAGGACGTTTTAGAGGACATTGATTCATAGGGTCGCCATGAGTCGGAAGCGACTTGACGGCACTTAACACACGCACACACGCCCTGAGCCGGCTTCGGCTGGGGAGGGCAGGCTATAAATCACAAAATAAACACACACACACACACATATATATATAAAGAAAAATGCTTCTGACCCCACCCCACCCCAAATAAAAAAGGGTCTGGAGTAAGCATATGCTTTAAAAGAGAGAGAGACATGCAGACATCAAGAGTACCTGGCTTATGATGAATATTGTCCAAGGAACCACATTTAGACGTCACATGGCTGAGGTCCACCGGCTTATAAACAATTTGTATCTGTGAGGATAAAGAGAAGAAGTACACACTGTTTCTTTGGGGTTGGGATTTCAAAATTTTTAAAAGAGCCCGCCGAGATGTGCAAAAAGTGAGACAGACACCACGCTGGATCAGTTTGAAAAGCCCTCTGTGAAGTTAATCAACCACGCACAGGCAAAAGGAAAGTTTTCACCAGAAACTGTGGAGCATTGAAGGAAATTCTTCCCAGAAAGCCAGCATGCACAGACTCTGATTTTTAAGAACTGCTTTTGCAAGCTCAAAGTAACAAGGACCAGCATATAAAAGTGGATGCCTTTTTACAAGGTATCATATAAAGCTTCCAAATCAGCATTATTGCCTATCCCAAAAGTTAATTAAGTATGATCCTCTTAAGGGGGGAAATACATTTCAGTCTTTCCTTGGCTCTAATATATGTTGATCACATTATTCCAGATTTTTGCAAACTATCAACTTCAGGAATTTCTTCCTGCTTTCAGTGGAATGTAGTTTCAACTGCAGTGGTTAACAAGAAAAAGTTAGACATAACCTTTCCACTGATCAGATTGGTGGAATAAGTTGCATATTTCAAAAGGTAAGGAGGAAACCATCTGTTTTATTGCTGTAACCACTTTTATTGGTAAGAACTTAAAATTTCCCTTGCAGAACCACCACATGTGGCTGTAAGTCACATTATCCTTATTGCATTTCCACAGCATGCACAAATTTTTTTAATCGCATCTCCAGAGGACAGAAGTGGAAAAGCAATCGAAAGTTGCTTAAGGTGACAGTGGGAAAAGGGAGAAAGTGTGTAATCAAATAAAAGAGGCTACCGGGGGGTGTAAAAAACAAACAAAATTAAATACCTTTTCTGATGTAAAACTTAAGGCTTATGTCCACAAAAACTGAAAGAACAGAAATAGTCAATGTGCAATGAAAAGGGGTTGCTTTATAATATATATATATATATATATTCTTTTTAAAATTGTAAAAGAAAGGTTATCTGGAACAATGCGGGGATTATAACCATACTGTGGCAAGAATTCATTCCCCCCCCCAAAAGAAAACAAAGCCTGAATGCATGCAAGCCTGTCAGTTCTGATGAATCAAATTCATTATCCATCTCTCCCCACCACCACTACCCCGTAAAATAACCCTACATATGTTTTAGAGATTACAAACTTCAGGTATTGGAATGAGATATGCTGCACACCAAACACAAGGGATGCTATGAGTGAGCCATTTAAAAATAATTACTGTTACACGCAGCAAACCACGTTACTTAATTAGTGGCATGTACATGGGGGGAGGGGGAGTACCATGGATCTTAAACATCAAAACATAAGATGCGCAAAAATAATTGGATTAGCAGTTACTGGTTTATAACAATCATGAGAAACATCATAGAAAGCACCACAATTGAAGCAGAGACAAATGACAAATTCTTCAAGGCTGTGGGGGAGGGGGAGATACTCTCTACCCATCTGTTTGGAGCAGCTTGTCAAAGGATACACCTTGGAGCAGTGGACTCTGATCTGGAGAACCAGGTTTGATTCCCCACCCCTCCACATGAGCGGCAGAGGCTAATCTGGTGAACTGGATTTATCTCCCAACTCCTACACATGAAGCCAGCTGGCTGACCTTGGGCTAGTCACACTCTCTCAGCCCCACCTACCTCACAGGGTGTCTGTTGTGGGGAGGGGAAGGGAAGGTGATTGTAAGCTGGTTTGATCCTTAAGTAGTAAAGAAAGTCAGCATATAAAAACCAACTCCAATCCTCCTCCGTTCACCATGGCCAAATTGGACATTCTGAGCTGGGCAACTTGCACATGTCTTTGGTTACCCCCCAGTGCCTGGTCATCAATCACAGCTTTATCAGAAGCTGGCCTAGCATCTCTCCCAGATCCCCAGGAATGTGAACTGAGATGTCCCCCAATGCACACGCCTATACTACCTGCTTCAGTCTAGAGGGTAATTTCAGAGGTCCCAATTCCAGACGTCCTTTTCTACTTGCAGCCTGGAAAGGCTAGAATCTTTTCTGGCTTCTCTCCCACTGGCTAGCTAATGGGCCAATGGACTGGGCTATCCTTTAGGAAAGATGCCAGGAAAAGGAAACAGATAGGGAACTCAGTTTTTAGATCTAAGGCAAAGTCCGTTTAGCAACTGTGCAAGCTATGGAGAAGGAAAGCAAAAAGGGACCAATAGCTCATTCCCGAGACAAAAGCAGGAATGGGATGTCTGAACTCCAGACCAGCCGGGTCATGAAGAACCATACTCACTAGACTCTACCATGAGAACATAAGAAAAGCCCTGCTGGATCAGGCCAAGACCATCAAGTCCAGCAGTCTGTCCACACAGTGGCCAACCAGGTGCCTCTAGGAAGCCCACAAACAAGACAACTGCAGCAGTATTATCCTGCCTGTGTTTCACAGCGCCTAATATAACAGGCATGCTTCTCTGATACTGGAGAGAATAGGTATACATCAGGACTAGTGTTCATTTTGACTAGTGGATGACCAACGAGTGGATGACCACCACTCCTGCCAGAAGATACAGCAGTATGTTTTTAGGGGGCTTAAAACTCCAGGCAGGTTTCAGAAGAATAAGGTGGCCAGTGAAATTGTTTGAGCTGCATCAACAACCTTTTTATTCAGACCGTACGCAGGCAGTACTCAACCATTCTGCTCAGCTAAGCACAGAGTACTTTTCATTGGAAGGCTCCACACTCAGAGGAGAGGACTGGTAGGACAGAATTGCTATCAACAAGACCTCTTAAAACCAGTCCTGTTCCCAGAAATTTAAGTTTTGCAAAGGGTGGGGGAAGGAAAGAGACTGTGCATTGGATCCCGTCAGCTTCTTCACTCAGTATCAAGCCACCACCTTCCTTACTACAGTCCCCCTCAGCATCCCTGACATTATTTTCCAGTTTGCACTTCCAGTAGAATTACTGAGCAGGCTATTGCTCCAAGTGTCTGGAGCTTTGCGTAGTTCTTAGCATCTGGCCCTTTGGAGAGGGGAAGGGAATCAGCGTTGGAAGGGACCACCAGGGTCATCTAGTCCAACCCCCCCCCCCGCACAATGCTGGAAATTCACAACTACCTCCCCCCACACCCCCAGTGACCCCTACTCCATGCCCAGAAGATGGCATAGGAAGTAAGGATCTAGATGCTGCAGGGTACTTTGCAACAACAACCACCTTTGTCCTGACAGGATTACCCAGTTTATACGCCAAAAGGGGGAACTCTACAGACCAGGGGTCCCCAATTTTTTTGAGCCTATGGGTACCAAACACAAACACCAACGTATGAGATATTTTTGGGTCAACATCCAAGACAAGTTGTTTTGTCAACACCCAAGACAAAACAAACTGACTATAGTGAACAGAATAAATTACGCAAGCTAAGTAATTTTATGGAAATCTGTGGAATTTATTCTCTACACATTCCTTGCTGCTTTGCAAAGAACACCATGGAACATGTGTTCTGACAGGTTCATGGCATACCATGCACATGGTTGTATGTATCATGTGCCCCTGAATAAACCTGCAAACTTTAAATGTGGTCCTTCAGACATGATTAGGCACTCCGAGAGCCCTCTGTTGTTATTTAAAAGCAAACCTCTAGCCTTCTGGAATGCCAAGAAAGTGCAGAAACCGGAGGAGCGTGTCTGGTGAAAGCTCAGAAGCCAGACTTTGGCTGGCCACCTTTTCCAGCGTTCAGTAGACAGAGTTTCTATGCCATGTGCTTACCTTTTTTTCTCCTCTCATGGCGACCGCCTCCTATTAGACATCAAACTCCACATACCCTTTCCTTCTTTACATTCCCCTCTGCTTCCCAAACACACGCTGACATTCATGCACATTCTGGGGAAGAGCCGTGGCTCAGTGGTAGAGCATCTGCTTGGCATGCATAAGGTCCCAGGTTCAATCCCCAGCATCTCCAGTTAAAGGGACTAGGCTGGTAGGTGAGGTGAAAGACCTCTGCCTGAGATCCTGGAGAGCCACTGCCAGTCTGAGTAGACAATACTGACTTTGATGGACCAAGGGTCTGATTCAGTAGAAGGCAGGTTCATGTGTTCACATTTGTGAAAAAACCCAAGTTGTGAAATGTAAGGCAGAGTTAAAAAAAACCTAATTCACATGATTTGGAACACAGAATCTGTCTTTCCTTAATGAAGAATTGGGATCACCTTTTGTGTGCATATGTGTGTGTGTGTGACTGATAGAGCTTGTTCACCTATGTGCCTAACCACTTCCAAACAACCACATGTGCTCCAAGACTGCACAGGACTTTTCATCTTTTCTACCAGCTACGTATCCTGCTTTAGCATCTTCCTTTAATCTCAGTTAGTTAGGTCAGGACATCTCCAGGGAGCTTGATATCTATATATCTAGACTGGTTATTTCTCAAATCTGGTCCCAGTTACAAAAGTTGTTAGACAGGGACACATCCTGGCCCCGATCTATTCAATCTCTATCTACATGATTTACCTAATAAATTGCAAGCCAACTATTTCCACGCTCCCAGTTTGGCTGCTCATTCAATACCAATTTTACTTTATGCAGACAACTCAGCCCTTCTTTCCTGCTCGAGGGTGGGGTTCTCCAAGCTTTTGCCTCATACCATCATGACAATCTGCTAACTATTAATTATGCTAAATCAAAAATCATGTGTTTTTAGAAATACCCATTACGACAGAAAATAAATCACATTGTTCTGGATGGGCATAGGACTAAGCAATGTCGAACTTCAGCTTCTACTTTGCCTCTTCCAATAAGAGGAAATCTCTTTATTTTCATCTTCTTGAGTCTACTAACGTACACTTAGCTGCAATTATAAGATTATTTTATCATTCAGGAGGGCAATCTATTCCATTAGCTCTGGAAGTGTATAAGCCAAAAAACAGATCTTTTCTGCTTTACGGAGCCCCAGTTTGATTTCCTACTCTTACCTCTAAAATTGAAACTTCTATAAGATCTTCTTTTATTATGTGTCATCATTCAAGCACCTAATTGTATTTCAAACTCTAACTTATATTTAGAGGCTGGTCTTGGCTCCATCTCCCTCTTAGCATGGAAAGCTGAGGTGAAAGTCAGATTTTTTTCTATTAGATCAGAATTTTCTTCCTGATCTTTTAAAATGGACTGAGCTTGACCCTTTTGTGTCTTCTTGGACAAAGACAGTAGACAAAAGACTTCCAAGCTTTGCCTTGGACCTCCCTTTAGTAACGAATAAGATACTCAGATTTAGAACAGAGGGATCATCTTGAACTATGTGGTAATGCCAAAAGGAAATGTGCACCTCCTTCTGGGGACAGAGCACCCCATCTTTTCCAGTGCTTTCATATTATCTTTAATTCTTAACCTTCCCAACATTTCAAAGACTTTTCTTCTTGGCCAGACATAATGCCTTACCCCTCAATGAATTATTTGGCAGATTCTTAAATACCTCGATCAAACAGAGAGTCTGCCCATGTGGAAAGGCAAAGACAGAAACACTTACCCCTTTTTTATTCAGTTGTGATTTATATTCTTCTATAAGATCTTTCATTACGCCATTGATTTCACACGTTCCTGTATGTTCTCACGAATGAATTTTATTTGCGGTCAAAGACCAATAAATACACACTATATGTAGCAATCATATAGCATTTCAGATAAAATACGATATAAAAACTTATCAAAATTAAAATCAGATTACCATTTAATCTAGCTGCTGTCTGGTAAAGATAAGTAATAAACTACCGGTAGCATAACAGGCTTAACAGCCGCTTTGAAGATACACTGGAAATTGTAATCAAGTTACACCTAAAAGCTCATTTGCATAAAGGCATTCTTTTTGCACTGGAACTGGCATCTAGACCAGGGTTCCCCAAGGTGGTGCCCATGGGCGCCATGGCACTCGCCAACACTTTTTCTGGTGCTTGCCAAACATTTTAGGAAGTGGGTGGGGCTTCTGCCCAACAAGGCTTCTGATTGGCTGGGCAGATTTTAAAAAATACTGCTTTGACAGCAGCTGCCACCCAAGGATCTGCATTGTGCAGCTGAAGTTAAGCTGTGGCAATCATTTTGTGGCTGGCTCTGCCTCCTGTGGCAGCCATTTTGTTGCTGTGCCCACCACACCGTGTCAGAATTCCAAATGTACCCACAGGCTCAAAAAGGTTGGAGACCCTTGATCTAGACAACAGCAAACTTAAAGGAATCTTTGTCTCCAAATTAATACACTATAAGCTCCGCCAATACATTCCCCCCACACACACACACACAGATCACGCTGGAGGTTTAGTGTAGCCACACCTTCATTGGAAACAGATTAATTCACGGCACATCACCAATAGCCATCTGGCTGTGCAGATCGCATTGGCGCTTTAGTGGTTAATGCACGTCATGCCACTTGTAAGTTATATATTATTGTGCAAGGAATGGTGTGAAGGTACTCACACTGCCTCCTCCCGCGGTGTGTTTGATATTATCCTTTGATCCACACCTGGAATTGACGTGGCTAAAGTCCAGCTTCTTATTAATCATCTGCACCTTTGATAGCCAGAAAAGAACATGAGTGACAACCACTCCCATCCACAGACACAAATGCAAAAGGATTCTCTACTTGATGCGGTAAGTGCTATCTAAGTCGGAGAAAGCAGGAACACCCCACCCCCACAAGAATGCCAGTTCCATGAACTGAAGATAGCTTCAAATTTCAGCTCTGCCGAGGTGAACTACTTGCAGCCTGGGCTGAAATGAATATGTGGCCATGGGGGTGGGGGTGGGGAGCATGCATATACTCCACATTTGAAGCTACCCCATTTCTATCATGACAAATCCTAACACCATATTCGTGCCAACACCTGAACTGGTTAAAAGTATGTCCAGGTATTGCATCTAAACATAGCTGAAGTTTTGGCGGCAAGATAATGGAAACTGCTACCATGAAGAAATCTCTGGAAATGTCAGAATTCCCTCCCCATTTTTTATCAAGCTTTAAAATGGGCAGAGGGTCAATAGTACCTTTACTCTGCATTTCAGTTATAAGCAGTCTTTCTATCCACGGTTCTGAAATAAAGGATAAGCAGAACCCCACAGGAATTTCAGTGGGGTCAGAATCCATAAATCTACAAGGCAGGGTAAAGGTACTTATGACTATCCACTCTTTTCAAAATGAGACTCTGAAGTACAGAAACGACACAGAGCTGTGGAACGTTTCGGAAGAGGCAGCTAAAATGAGTGATCTGAAGGGTCCACCAGACAGGCACAGCCCATCCCTGCTCCACCCCCCACCCCACCCCTCGTCCCACACTCTTTCAGGGAAGATAGTGGGGATTTAAAAAACATTTCATTCCAGAACAGGCAGTTACCAATAGTTTCAAAAGAAGTCGTCTTCCCCTGTATTTTGATATGCAAACATTTATCAGAGGGCAAAAGAAACTGATGAGGTATGACTACAAAATGGCAAGATTACCTCTAGAGGACTATATTTCGTCTGGAGTCATTTGCTCACGCTTGTGATTGAGCTATTTGCCTACGGACTGAGTTCTGGTGAATTCAAGTCACTACAGCTACACTGAGCTGACTTTATGCAGAATTGTTCTGTAACTTTAGGATTTTCATTGTATAGCAGATAGTTATTTAGGATCATAGTTGATATTAGTGTGTTTAATGTATGATTGTTGTATGTATTGGTTGGATATATTGTATTTTGGCATATGTACATCATGATTTTGTGAATGTTATTTCATGAGGTTGGCTCATCTATGTGAATTATATTTGTGATAGCAGTACATTGTACATAGAGGTGGTGTGGTTGTTTATTACATTACATTTATGTAGATGCAGAACAAGATGTCTGGATCATCATGGGGGGGGAGGAGATCAAGAATTTTTTTTTCATTCCATGACATTCATGTACAGCCTAAGCATTCTGGGTTAAGTTTCCCCTTGCAGGCTGGTGAATCATGAGCTGATTTGAACAGAACCCTGTGATTAGGGAAGTTATCCGCATTCTCACCAGTCAGCAAACGTTTATAGTACTACTCATTTCTGGAAACTTTCCGCTGGAGAAGCAGGACCCAGTGGCCAAGGTGAAAACAATCATGCAACTGAAGCACAGACTGAGCCATCTTCACAACTCCCCAAGCTAAACGGAGTTGTGCAGTTTCATCTTTGGTGCCGCTACGAACCTTCACAACAAGTCTTTGGAATCTAACTGACCAAGACAATTGTAGCATCTGCCATGATGTAGAATACGAATTTAAAGCTCACATGCAGAAATTAAAATAATCAGCTATAGCCCTCTGGCCCATGACAGATTTCTGAGAGGGCTCTCAGTCCAGAAAGAACTGTTCACACCTGCATTACTCCAAACTTTGGAGAACTAACTTGTGAAAATCAAAGTAATATTGTGACATGAAAACTCCCTGCTTCAGGACAGCCAGATAAAGCAAGAGGGAGCCTACTGGAAAAAGGAAGACAAGGCGCTTGCTAGGAAAGAGCAAGCTGGCAGCTACTATATGTTGTTTTCTCAAGTGCTACTATAGATCTCCAACCATGATAGAGGTCATTTATGCATGGATACTTGGACTCATGCTTGCCCCATCTGACTTGGTTGTTCCTTGGAGTTCTGCATGAGTTTTCCGTCCATTAGAAATGACCTAGTTGCCAGCCCTCACAAATCCCAGCCCTTCCTGTTCCTCTGTTAACCCGATTCTTCCCTCTCCCCTGAACTCAGCCCAGCTGAAATCTCCATGCAGAAGGCAAAGTGCTGGCCACAGACGTTTGGCTTCTCTCACAGACAATCACAAAGCAGCATGTAAAGAGGCAGGCATTCAAATGCTTCCTGCTTCCTCTGAGCTCTTTCTGAGCAAAAGAAAGTCTTTTTAAAACAGAGGCTTGCATTTCTCCCCTCACCCTTTCTTTCAGATAGCTCCGTTTTTTGTATTTTGTTCTTAAAATGCTTTTTTATGCGGCAATTGGGTTTGGGGGGTGGGTTCTCTCACAGTGAACACTGCGAAGTAAGCCAAATACAAAGCAGCATTTAAAGAGGTGGGACTTGATTTGAGCTTGGAGACTGCTGGAGCCGAGATTCCCAACTGGAAAGGGTGGGTCCAGCCAGCAACAAGCCTCAGGTAAAACTGCCATGCATAAATGACCTTAGAGGCCTGTTTACTACTGTCATCCTCCAAGCAATTTCATAGAGCAGCAATCTCATGCAATCTTTAGGGTCTAAGTTAACCTTATATACAGAATTCTTTGGAAGATATGTATTGCCGACTAAAATTTTCTATTTTGTCAACTAGCCCACGTGACTTGGAAATGTTTTTATGATCAGAGGCTTTGCAACTCCCATTCAAAACCAACCTTAAGAAACTACCTCTTCTGTCTGATTTCCATTGTCTCAGCAAATAACAGTCCAAATGGACAATGGAAATGCTTAGGATGACTCTTTGAGTCCAGAAGAATCATTTTTCACATCTCAGCTAAATGCTTTGCAATCCTCCTCTCATGAATTCCCACAGGAGTCTTAAATGACACCCTCACTGTTCATATTTTACAGACTTGGGACAGATATGATATCATACCTCAGCTCTGTGGACAAGATCCTTGGAGAAGTGAGACCTGCCACCTGTGATCTTGACTCTTGCCCTTCCTGACTGATAAAAGCAGAGGGGGTTGGGCCAAGTAGGTAAGGGGAGTGGTAAATGCTTCCTTGAGGTTAGATGGCCATCTGTCAGCAATGCTAATTCTATGACTTTAAGCAGATCATGAGAGGGAGGGCATCTTGGCCATCTTCTGGGCATGGAGTAGGGGTCACTGGGGGTGTTGGGGGGAAGTAGTTGTGAATTTCCTGCATTGTGCAGGGGATTGGACTAGATGACCCTGGTGGTCCCTTCCAACTCTGTGATTCTATGGAGTGGTAAACACTTCCTTCCATGTTCAAGGAGGGAGTGATTAGACCTGTTCTGAGAAAAACCCTCCCTGAGCCCTACTATGTTGGAGAACGTCTGGCCGGTCTCCAATCTTTCATTCTTGGGCAAGGTGCTTGAGCGGGCTGTTGCTTCTCAGCTCCAGGGGCTTTTGAAACAGACTGGTTTGCTGGACCCTTCTCAGTCTGGCTTCAGGCTGGGATTTTTGGAACAGAGACTGCTTTGGTTACCTTGGCTGATGACCTTTACCGAGAACTAGACAATGGGAATGTGACCCTGCTAGTTCTGCTGGATCTCTCAGTGGCTATCAACCTGCTGAGCCACCTCCCGGCACTGGGGGGGGGGGGGGGCACCGTGTTGCAGTGGTTCAATTACTATCTAGGGAGGCAGTCTCAGAGGGTGGTGCTGGGGGATCCCTGCTCTGCCCCATGGTTGTTGACCTGTGCAGTTCCGCGGGGCTCGATCTTATCCCCCATGCTATTTAATATCTATGAGAAGATCCTGGGAGAGGCCATAAGGAGGTTTCAGCTGCTGTGTCACTAATATGTGAATGCTACCCAGCTCCACCTTTCTTTCCCACCTAATTCCAAGCATGCCGTTGATGTTCTGAACCGATGCTTTGAGTCAATTATGGGCTGGATGAGAGTGAACAGGCTGAAACTTAATCTTGACAAGACAGAGGTTCTCTGGGTTAGTAGAAAGGCAGACCTGGGACTGGAGCTCTCTCCTCTCTTAGATGAGGCTATATTCCCCTTGAAAAGCCAGGTTCGCAGCTTGGGAGTGCTACTCGACAGAGCGGTCACCTTAGAAAGCCGGGTGGCTCGGAGTGCTTTTGCCCAGCTTTGGCTGGTGCATCAACTGCATCCATGCCTGGTTCAATCAGATCTAGCCACGGTGATCCATGCCTTATTTACACATAGCCTGGATGACTGCAATGCACTCTACTTGGGGCTACCCTTGAAGAGTGTTCAGAGGTTGCAGCTACTGCAGAATGCTGCAGCTAGACTAATGGTTGGGGCCAGCTATCAGGAGCATTTGACCCTGATATTACAGCACTTACACTGGCTACCGATCTGTTCCCGAGCCCAATTCAAGGTGCGGGTTCTGACAGTCTTACATGGCTGGGGACCCGGTTATCTGAAGGACTGTCTTTCTCCCACATGTTCCTGCCCAGGAATTAAGATCACAGGGGAAGGCTCTCCTGATTGTCCGATCAATCCAAGAAGCTCTTTTGGTAAGTACACAAGAGAAGGCCTTTTCAGTGGCAGCCCCACAATCATGGAACCACTTCCCCAGGGAGGTACACCTGGCCCCCTTCACTTTTGATCTTTAGGAGGCAGTTGTAGACGGTTTTATTTAGTACTGCATTTGATTACATTTAGTGGCTGTACTGAGAAGTGACTTTAAATTTTGGTTTTGTGTTTTAAGTGTATTTTATCAAATGTGTTTGGTGTAGTGGTTGAGCGGTGGTTTGGAGCAGTGGACTCTAATCTGGAGAACCGGGTTTGACTCCCCACTCCTCCACATGAGCAGCAGAGGCGAATTTGGTGAACTGGATTTGTTTCCCCACTCCTATATATGAAGCCAGCTGGGTGACCGTGGGCAAGTTACAGCTCTGTCAGAGCTCTCTCAGCCCCACCTACCTCACAGGGTGTCTGTAGTAGGGAGGGGAAGGGAAGGTGATTGTTAGCCGGTTTGAGTCTCCCTTAAGTGGTAGAGAAAGTCGGCATATAAAAACCAACTCTTCTTCTTCCTCCTCCTCTTCTTCTTCTCCTCTTCAAAACCAGGAAATGGTTTATTCTGGAGGATAGTTTTGACTAACTGTGAGCGCCCCCTTCCACAAGGTTGCTCTCCTCACCCCCGCCGTTGCGCCTTGCACATTGGAGCTCCTTAGGCCTCAGAATTGGTGAAGGCAGGACATTCACTGAGCACCACAGGGCCCTCATTTCCTACCATGGAACAACACTCTACCCCCTCTCTGGTGTTGTGCTGCTTCCTCACCTTTTAGTTCCCTCTCTGGTTTTACTCCCGCCTCCTCTGTCCTTGAGGAGCCAATCATCCACTCGTCCCCATTCACCCAATAGCCCCCAGACTTGAGTCTGGCCCGGCCTCACCTGTTTCCCTGGCCCAGGTGTCCCACTGCATCTGCTGGCTGGTTCCTCAGGCAGCCAGTCTGTTCCTTGGCACCCTTCCTTCCCGCGGATGGCTGCGGACCAAGTAAGTATCCTGGCTCCAGGGCCTGGGGGTTATGTCCAGAAACTAGCTCAATCCGGACTCTGATATTAAATGAACTTATTTGTAAAAGGCCTGGCATTGACTTTAATTGTTTGTATGCTACAAGCCATTTGTCATTACTAGGGCTCAATCCTGAAACACGCACAATGACAGAGGAGCGGCATTTCTCAGCCCTGCCTGCCCAGGACCCATCAACAGACTTCAAAACAAATGCAGAGGAGTCTAACAGATCCAGGATGAAATCAAGAATTAAAGCAAATTCTCCAGGTGTTTTAGCAGTGAAAATGACTGGCATGCATAAACCTTTATAGAGAATGTTTTATTTTTGCACGCAGGGATCAACCTGCAGGGATGTCACATGTGTTCTGTCTTCACGCAGACATCGCTTAGCGCGTACCTCTGCCCACGTGCAGAGAGTCCTTTCTGCATCACACACCACACCTGCGCACCAGACTTTCGCATGCCATGCTTTTCAAAGAGATGTCACCCCCAGCATCCCACTGCAAAAACTAAGTACTCCCTTCATTCCAATGTGGCAAAGCAACCAAGCATCACATCAAACAACTATGCCACTTATTCTTCTCAAACAGAAGTCAGGGTGGAGTTCCAACCAAGAAACAAAAGTACTGCAATAAACTTAACGTGGTATTAGGAAGATGACAGATCCTTTCATTTCCAGCGGTACCGTGGTTCTCCAGCTGTGGGTTGGGCCCTCCAGGGAGAATGCAAGACGCCGGCCCTTGCCTACATGTGCGGAGTTTCACAAAGGCAGCAGCAGGCTATGCCAAAGGGACTTTCTTCCCAGGAGCTGAAGCTTAGCATTGCAGTCTCCAGAACTGTTATACTCCCCTTGAAAACTTAGGAAAGACAGGAAGCACAAGAAGATATCAGGCCACAAGAGCCCTTCCCCATCCTGTCTCCTTCCCTGGTTGTCTGGGGGGGGGGGGAGTCTAATTTGCCCTCTTTTGGTACTCTTCAAACATCAATCTTAGCATAGTGCCCCACTCTAAAAACCCTCATGTACACAATAGTGATCTACAGAGATGCAGCGGTGTGCAAAGATTCTCAGAGTAACCACATCAAAGACACATCTTCTCATGGGGGGTAGGGCCTGGAAGGGAAAGTAAGCAGGTCAAGCTGTGCCAAGTTCAAAGTTGTCTTTTAGAAGTTTTCATATAGAAATGCAAGGAACTGTAAGGATTTACCTTTCCACCCCCCGGCTGATGCTTCAAGTTGTCAGTGGAACCAATCTTGGACTTGATGTTCTTTAGATCTGGCATGGGAACGGGGGCTGTCTGCAGGCGGTTCTTGACAGAAGAAGGGGATTTGGGTGGGGTGCGGACCACTGCCACCTTCTTGGGCTCCCTGTTGGGAGGAGTTGGCAAGGAGGGTGTGCGGGAACGGCTGCCAGGGGTCCCAGGAGAACCAGGACTGCTGTAGCCACTTCTATCGCCAGACTTTACTGGTTCACCTGTCATTTGAGATGAAAGAAAAATATTTAAATGATTTCATTAGTTACTGACTCAAAACCAAATGTCCTTCTCTTCAATAGGCCTCACATAAAAGTCCACACCTTAATTGCTGTCAGAACAATATGGTTCTAGTATGTCACGCTGCCCACAAAGGTAGCTGTTGTAAGTAGGATTCAACAGCCAAACACTAGGGGATCAGCTATGAAACACAAAGGAGGCGCACAACCACTTTGCACCTTTTAGGTGCAATGTACTCAACAGATTTCACATACGGTATATTTCTGCATATACCAATCTAAAACAAAACATACAAGTAGCACTTATCTCACAATATCTGAACTGTAAAATTGGCAAAAATACAAGACAGCCCCTAAAGCACAAAATTCACTGTGCTTTTCAACTCCAGCAGTTTATAAAATTAAAGAGTCAGAACTCGACTAAGCTGTTTTGCTGTTAATGGTACCAACCTGACAGTTTAGATTCAGGACGTTTCTCTGTCTGTTGCACATTTATCTCTTTTTTTTTTTTAATTAAAAGACTTTTAATTTTTGTTCCCTTTAATTACTAAAAACAGCTTTGAATTGAGACTTTCATTTGGAAAAATGGTATTGAAACATTTTAACTAATATGAACATTCTTCTTCTCTGACAGCAGATTAACCAACTGAACAATCACCTTCCTCCCCCCTTATAAGATCATAAGAAGCTGTGTTATCAGACTGTTGGTCTATCAAAGTCTGTCATGTCTACTCAAACCAACAGTGGCTCTCCAGGGTCTCAGGTGGAAGTCTTTCACATAACCTGCCTCCTCATTCTTTCAACTGGAGATGCCAGGGATTAAACCTCGAACTTTCTGTATGCAAAGCAGAAGTTTTATTATGGAGCCACACATACCACAAACCCTAGAAGCAGCCTTGTAAGAAAAGATCTATTTTTAACCATCAGTAAAGAGTACTAATGTAAGCACCTTGTACTGGCAGGTTTTTAGGTCAACACCAGAATAATGGCTTTGAATTTTTTAGAAGCAGGAAGCAAACAGACTACTTTTATTTTTACCTCTCTCAGATTTTGCTGCTGAGTTTGGGGGCCTTCTCTGCTCCTTCTTGGCAACTGAAAGAACAAAAATAATCCTTAATTAAAATCAGTGACACCATATATTTTAAATGGGTTACCTGCTCTCAGCAAAACAGAAGAAATTCTCTACCTTTTTTTCAAACTGGCTTACAATCTCCTTCCCTTCCTCTCCCCACAACAGGCACCTTATGAGATAGGTGGGGCGGAGAGAGTTCTGAGAGAACTGTGACTAGCCCAAGGTCACCCAGCAGGCTTCATGTGGAGGAGTGGGAAATCAACCCGGTTCACTAGATTAGAGTCCGCCGCTCATGTGGAGGAGTGGGGAATCAAACCCGGTTCTCCAGATTAGAGTCCACCACTCTTAACCACTACACCACGCTGGCTCCATGTAACCGTGGGACAAATGCCATGGTGTTATTCTGAAAGGTTAAATACACAAAGCAGTACACTTCTTCTTGTCTACTTGTTAGGAAAGTCAGGTCACCAAGGTCTCTTAAGATGCTGATGGACTAAAAACTGCTTCTCATGTTACTTTTAGTTAGGATCTCTGCCCTGAGACCCACATCAATTTCAATTTAGAGGATTAAATCAAATCTATTTCATGTCACTCTCTCTGGAGGCACCTCTGATTTTTCTAGAAAGTCTATCCCTAAAGTTGCAGCTCTTCATAAAAAAATGCATTCTTTGGCAATACGGTAGGTAAAAGATAATCCTGATATCATGTGTGTCTGTAAGAGAGGCCTCAAGTCTAAAAGAGTAGATCAGGGGTCCCCAACCTTTTTGAGTCTACAAGCACCTAACAGGACCTCAACATTTCAGGCAGAAACTCTGTTTAACAGGATGCCTTTTAATCAGAAGCCCAGCTGGGCAAAAGCCCCATCTAGCCCCACCCACTTTCTAAAAGCGATTGGTGGGTGCCAGGAAAGGTGTTGGCAGGCACCACGGAACCCATGAGGACAACATTGGGGACCCCTTGAATAGATCTTTGCCTTCTCCAAAGAACTAAGACCTCACATGGAACACTTTCCACACACCCAACAAACCTCTTCACTTACCGAGACTGGGCGGTGTCTTGGGGATGGTGGGAGTTTTGGCCGGGATCCGCGAAGCGTTGCCTGGGCTCTTTTGATTTTGTGCTCCAGCAGGACGTGGAGTGGCGATCTTCGTTACACTTTTCATATCCGGGCCCTGGTGACAGGTTTTGGGGAAAGGTACTGTTTACCGTTTACTGTTTAGGAGCCCGTGGCTCAGAGTGTTAAGCTGCAGTACTGCAGTCAAAAGCTCTGCTCGCGACCTGAGTTCGATCCCGACGGAAGTCGGTTTCAGGTAGCCGGCTCAAGGTTGACTCAGCCTTCCATCCTTCCGAGGTCGGTAAAATGAGTACCAGCTCGCTGGGGGTAAAGGGGAGATGACTGGGGAAGGCACTGGCAAACCACCCCGCAAACAAGTCTGCCTTGGAAACATCGGGATGTGACGTCACCCCATGGGTCAGGAATGACCCGGTGCTTGCACAGGGGACCTTTACCTTTTACTGTTTACTGCACTGCACAGAGACTTAAAAAGGAAGACAAATTGTGTGGGAGAGGGAGGCATGGTAGGGTTGCCAGCTCCGAGCTGAGACATACCTGGAGATTTTATGGGTGGAACCTGAAGAGGGTGGGATTTGGGGAGAGGAGGAATATCAATGGGGTATAATGCCACAGATTCCACCTTCCAAAGCAGCCATTTTCTCCTGGTGAACTGATCTCTCTCACCAGGAAATCAGTTGTAATGGCGGGAGATCTCCAGCCCCCATCTGGAGGTTGGCAACCCCAGGCATAAGGGCTTCCTTTCTTAATATAGCACCAACCAAAACCTCTGAAAACAGACTCACTGCTCTAATATCTCTCTCATACATGGCTTTCAGAGTAAACAAAATGCTTTTTTTCATCTTCACTGATTTGATGTTAGAAATCAGTAAGTCACTGTTAATAGCTGTTCTGCACATCAGGGAAATAAAACTAGCAAGCTGGTGTGTCTTTGGCTAAGGGAGCACTGGAACTGTTCCATTAGACCTGAGTGTATCCATTATTTCAATGGGTGAATTTATACCAGGAAGGTATTTTTATACTCAGGAAGGGACACGGATGCAGTTCAATGTTACTCTGCAGTAAAGCTCCCAAACACACAGGCTATAGAAGAGGTTTCACTTGTTGTAATGCTATTATATAATCAGTATTATGCCTATGAGTTATGCCAGCAACCATTCCAATACTACTACACATTTTCATGCCCCCTTTTCCCAGTCTGGAAAATCTGATATCCAGCTATAAAGCTGTGACAGACAGGTTAGGTCCCGCCTCTCCCTAAGAACAGCCAATGGGAGCTGACGGAATGTTAATGAGAGAGACAGTTGGAAATGGCAGTTAAGGGAACTGAGGAGAGCCGTTAGGGAGTTGGGTGTGTTCCCGGCTGAGGAAAGCTGTGGCAAAGAGCAGCTTAAAGCTAACTGGGGGTGGGGGATCAATTTGTAACAAAAGGTCCCAAATGCTGGAATAGGGAAACAAGTCAAAAGTTCAATGAGAAAGAAACTTTGTAAAATCTTGCTTACTTTCTTCAGAGTTATGTTCAAACTATAAATAAAAGTTAACTTCCTGTTTGTTTAACCCTGTGGGCTGGTTGTCACAGGGAAAGAAACTCACACACACAGAGGCTAAGATCTCGGTCTATATATACATATTTGGGTATGAATCAATGGTGGCAGCATGTGAAAGGAACAGTGTTTGAGTCCCTAACCCCAATAATTCAGTGCAGTGTTTCAGGGGAAATTATTAAAGGAGGCTGGCTACCCTATCTGCCGATGTCTCAGAGAGAGAGAGAGAGAGAGGACCTGAGAAGTTAAATGGTCATGGCTCTCTATATATTGTAAAAGATGCAAGCAGGATAGTGAGGTGTGACAGCCTGACCTAGCTGTAACCTTGAACTTGACAGAGAGAAGTCATGGAGCGTGGTAGGCACTCTGTGTGAGCGGGAAAGGTGCGTCACAAAAGCCAAGTGACTGCCAAACACATCTTTCACCCCTATGTCAACCTCCACAAAAGATGTAGAATGGGGGACAACATGCCAGCGCCTCTGTTCTCTGGAAACCCAGATATAAATCCTTTGCAATGTCGAAAAGATGCAGACGTCATTTAAATCTTTCATTCTCATTTTCCTGATTATCTTCTTGGCACAGCAGACAAAGCGGGTTAGAGGAAGCTCATACTGGCTCCTTTCACTGCCTCTCGACATTACGGCCTTGCTTAAAAGCCATCCAAGACCTCTTTTAAATATATTTAATGTGTCCCAAAGGAGACGAAGGAATAATGTGACAGCTTTCAGGGCTTCATTCAAAGGGGAGTGGACTTAACTGAGCAGCATTGTAGCCCGTTACATAGCTGCTTGTTTAGTTGTTAGTTGCAGCTGTTCTTAACTCAGCTGTAAAGACCACTAGACAAACCTAGCTGAGGAGCAGAGGAAGGAGCACTACTGCTGCTGGCCATTCTCAGGAGACAAGGAGAATGGGTACACGGGCAGGTAATTGCCCACACACCCTTCCTCAGAGGATTCCTCAGCACTTCCCACCTGCAAATATCAGCTTAAGACATTTCTATTTCAAAGAGCGCCCTGACCCGGATGGCCCAGGCTAGCCTGATCTCGTCAGATTTCAGAAGCTAAGCAGGGTCAGCCCTGGTTAGTACTTGAGTGAGAGACCACCAAGGAATGCCAGGGTTGTTGTGCAGAGGAAGGCAATGGCAAACCACCTCTGTTAGTCTCTTACCTTGAAAACCTTACAGGGCTGCCATAACTCAGCTGTGACTTGACAGCACTTTAGACACACACATTTCAGAAAGCACTTGGCAGACAGTTTTGTGAAACGGGGATCTACTCTGATGTGCCTAGTCAATTGGTTTAATGCTATGCGGCCTCCATTAACATTTGATGCTGCTGTGTGGTTTTTATGACGTTGATTCTTTTATTCTTTGTAAGCGACCTCAAGCACTACTTATTTAGCAGAAAGGCAGGGTACATGAGTTCTCAATAAGCAAACGTACACATATAGATACCTGCACTGCAAACAGCAGGATAAATACACAGACCAAAGTAGCGCAGACCAACACGAATCAAGTCAAAGAGCAACATAGGAGTTTCCCCAGACACTGCTTTTTAACAATCATGCCCTTACCTTGATATTTTCCCCTTTTGTTGCTTTACTGGTGAGTCGGGATGTGACAGAAGAGATGTGTTTAGGGGTAGAAGCTGCTACTGAGGACTCAGGCGGGCCAGAGGGTTTTTTCAAAGGGATAGAACTAACAGAGGAGGTTCGTTTGGGGGTAACAGAGGATTTACTTTTCAGGGTTTTGACAGAGGAAGGTACAGATGTCTTAAACATGTAAACAAAATCAAACCAAAGATCAGTGTGAGAAGGGGGGGAAGCAAAAATAATGCAAATGGAAGAAGGTGATGGTTAAAGTACGGTGAGAATGACTAAAAAGTCTTGCTAAAAGAAAATCAGAAGCTGAGAGGTATTAGCTCCCCCGCACACACACCACTGACACACACTTCACATGATTCACCCTTGTCCTCAGAAGGACCAAAATAATTGACCTTCAAAGAATTCTCCATCAAATGAGACTTTGAAAGTACAGATGCTTTCCAACATCTGTATGGGGTTATCTCTATGGGGTTACGTCCTATCACTCCGCTCCGTTAAGCATGAGTTTCTTCTGCCGAAGGAAAGCCACCCGCTTACCGAGTACAGTGGTAAGATAACACATGGTATTGACCACCACAGTGAGGTTATCATAAAGTAGACGCCCAGGAAATATTATGACAGCGCCATCATTACCTTGCAGCATACACACAGGAAAACAGATATTTCATGCAATAACCTATTCCAACGGGAATGGCTGGTGGCCTCTATGTGTCTGAACATGTTTCTAACTAAACTCGCACTCATTTCAGAAGCACAATCCAAAGCCTTTCTGCTAGGAAGCAACGGATTTATGAAAAAAAGGTGCCAGACCATCCCTACCAACAAACAGGCTGGGCTCTTGGGATATTCTGACCCTCTAGGCGGGTAAAAGCTCACTGAGAACTTGATATGGCAGAGCTAGGGAAGAGAGTGCAGTTATTTACCCCTTATATCCCCAAGTGCTGCATGGTCCAATTTGGATCAGGATCATGGCACAGTAGGAGAAGGGGCTACAGCAGGGGTGTCAAACCCATTTGTTACAAGGGCTGGATATGACATAAATGTTATGTGGCCGGGCTGGGCCATGTGTACCAGCCCACAGCAGGTTCACTGGCCCAGATTGGGAGAGTGGCAGCTGGCAAGCCCACAGTGGGCTAGCCAGCCTAGATCGAGGGGAGGGTGTTCCTGGCAAACAAGATTTCCTAATACCACAGCAACAACCAGCTATCCAAGCTAGATCTCAGACTGCATTGGGACATGCACAAAGTGGGCTTCTTGGGTATATAGGGCAAACATATTTGTTTAAGGGGGTTCTGGCTCAGCTTAAACTTCATGAGCCTCAGAAAAAGTGCCCAACCCTGAAATTATAATAGATCAATGGCTCAGAACAACAGTACACAGATGTTTAGAAACTCTGGAGGGTGGCATAAATGACAATAATGGGAGTGGGGAATTAGCTGCACATTGTGTTGAGTTTATCATGGTTTTAAGATTACTTCTTAAAAGTATACACCTAGACCCTCATTGCAATTTTTGGTAAGAAAAGATAAATGAAAACTGGGCAATGTAATATAAGAAATGTTCTAAGACAAAGCAAAGAATTACAGGGGTAAGAGGGAACGTATCTGCCAGCTTATATTTATCAGCTTACCTTTGGCTTTGCTTCTTCAATCCCAGTCCCGTTTTTATCTTTGTTGTCGATACAAGCTGATGAAAAAGGAAAATTACAGTTACATTTGCTGGGGAGTAGGGAGAAGGTTCTAAGTTAAAATTCTGAAGAGGGCAGGTCACACTTGGATTTTAATCATAGCATGCAGCCCTCCTCGGCTCTCATACTACAAGCAGTAAATAGAAAACTGACGCTTCTGCTTTGCAGGCTCACTGGCTGCTCTCGCTCCATTTCATGCTCAGCTTTAATGCAAAGAGCAGGCTTGATGTCATATTAGTGACTCCAACCATCTGAAAACAAAAACCACACTCACAAAAGGAAGAAGAATCCATCCAGCTGTGTGTTACTATCTGATTGGTACCACTGCTGGCAGCCCCTCGCAAGGGTTGTGTGTGGAGCTCTGTTTGCAATGTGATGTCAAGAACTGGCAACACCACTGTGGGTTTTTTTATTCCTAAAGCAACAAATTACATTAGCCACCCCTTATGATTTCTGCACTGAGGGAAAACGAGAACTTCCATGCCCCAGTTGTCTGCATTTAATTCCCATACGAGTAGCAAACCAGTTTAAAGGGTGATCCAGTTCAGTATGGGCCAGCTAGCATTTATGAGTGTGAAACTTTCTAGGTACCCTAAAGCATTTCTTCAGGGCAAGAAAATGGGGAGGGATTGCAGGAAATGTGTGATGTTGTTTCAGAAAATAAGAATTTTTATTGACAAGAAATTTTTTTAACAATAAAGAGATTACACAAAAAATAACAAAAGAAAAAAGATCTTAAACAAAATTAAAACAAATTAACAAAAAACGAAAATTAATATAGAATTGAAAGTGAAAGTCCCCTTCTCTCCCTTGTGTCAAGTGCCCACCCACCCCCCGTTGTGACTTCCGGAGAAGTACCCTTAAACTTTATATAATCCATTATGTATTATGTTTCCCTTTACTACAATATTTTATTTACAACTTTTTCACAATCTTCATAAAATCAATCTTTGCCGTGTTAGCCCAGTGTACAAAGGCCTTATTCCAGTCTCTTTTAAACTCTTCTACATCATTTCCATGTAGACTATTATATAATTTGGCCATTTGTACAAAATAAAATATTTTCTCTCTCCAATCCTTTAAAAGAAGCCTCGTTTCTCCCTTCCAGGTTTTAGCTATTATTATTCTTGCAGCCGCAAAACTATAATGGCAAATTATCTTGTCTGCCTTCTCCATTCCTTTTGGTAAAAGGGTTCTGGTTCCAGTTTTATGTTTCCATTAATCAAATTGTTAGTCTCTCTTATAACCTTTTTCCAAAAATTTTTAACTAATTTACAGGTTCACCAAGCATGGAAAAATGTGCCTTTCTGTTCTTTACATCTCCAACACTTATCAGAAATAGATTTGTCAATTTTGGCCAATATCTCTGGGATTATATACCATCTATAAAACATCTTGTACATATTCTCTCTTATACTTCTAGCAATTGTAAATTTAAATTCTTTTTTCCAAAGTCTTTCCCAATCTTCCAGATGAATATTATGTCCTAAATCTGTTGCCCGTGCAATCATGACCTTTTGAACTCTCTCTTATTCTAGGTTGTAGTCTAATATCAATCGGTACATTTTGGAAATCAGACCTTTATTTTCAGATTCTAATATTATCTCCAAAGTTGATTTCTTTTTTGTAAACCCTAATCTTTGATCTTTTTGAAATATATCATTTAATTGAAAATATTTAAACCAATCTAAAATACCTAATTCTTACCTGCTCTTTAATTTCCATTGACCATTTTCATACTGTACATATTCTCTATAAGTCTTACAATGAGGGTCCATATTTGGACCTCTTCTTGAAAAAGCCTCCAGGGGTCTAAGCCATCCTGGAGTTTTAGTTTCAAAGCCTCTCTTGTATCTCTTCCAAACTTGTAATAGATTCGCCCTTATAATATGATGCTTAAAATCTTTATTCACCCTATCTTTATCATACCATATATATGTGTGCTAACCAAATCTCATATTATATCTTTCTAAATCTAATAATCTAGGGTTGTCTAATGTAATCCATTGTCTTAACCAGACAAAACAAGTTGCTTCATAATACCATCTTAAATCAGGGAGCGCCAAACCCCCTCTATCTTTGGCATCTATAAGATTTTTATAAGAGATTCTGCGTCTACTATTGCCCCAGATGAAATTTACCAAAACTTTTTTCCACTGTTGGAAAATCTTGGTTCCTTTCAAAATTGGCAAATTCTCAAACAGAAACAGCATCTTTGGAAGAACAATCATCTTTATTATGGCAATCCTGCCTAGCCATGATATTGGTAATTTCCCCCAACTTATTAGGTTCGCCCCCCCCCCATATTTTTACATAATTATTTTGATATAAATTTATACTACTTTTAGTAATCCAAATACCTACATATTTAATTTTATTCTATATTTTGCAGCCTGTTATTGAAGATAATTCTTGTTGCTGTTTTATTGTAAGGGCTTTCCCTAATATTTTAGATTTATCCCTATTCAATCTAAAACCCGAGAGGTTTCCATAGGCTCTAAGCACTTTCATCCACTTTTTAACATTTTCGATAGGGTCAGCAAGAATGCAAACCATATCATCTGCATAAGCTCTTGCCTTATATTCATATTTACCAACTCTAACCCCCATTAATGCTCTATCTTCCCTAATTTTTTTGTTTAATATTTCTAATACTAAGATAAATAAAAGTGGGGAAAGGGGGCAACCCTGTCTCTCTATCTTATGTGTCTCTTCCCCATTTATAAGTAAAGTAGCTGTTGGAGAATTATATCTATGGCCTTCCTAAATTTGGGGCCAAAATCCATTTGTTGCAGTACCTTTTCCAAAAAATTCCAGTGGACATTATTGAAAGCTTTTTCAGCATCCAGAAAGAACAATGCTAATTGCAAGTCAGGTTTTTGGTCTGCTAATTCTATTAAATTCAGCACTACTCTAATATTGTGACTAATTTGTCTTCCAGGTAGAAAACCAGCCTGGTCCTCATGAATTATCTCATTAAATACAGTCTTCAACCTGTCTGCTAAAATATCAGCAAACAGTTCATAATCATTATTCAGCAATGAGATAGGCCTATAATTTTTTTACTTCCATATGGTCTGTATCTTGTTTTGGTATTAGGGTAATATTTGCTTGTGTCCACGTTTGTGGTATTACTCCAGTCTCCAGACTAGCATTCATAACCTTCAGAAAATAGAACAATGTTGTTTTGGCTGACAACATTCTAGGACTGACTAGCATCATTTGACATTCTTACCCCCAGAAGGCTTGCTTACACAAAGCACAGTTTGTGAGATTCTGAGATACATCCTATAAATAAAAGATGATTTTGGGAGAACACAAACAGGCAACACTACTATTTCTAGATAATTCACAGGTCAATGTGTTTCTCTAGAAAACTGTGGTCTATCCACCAAAAAAGATAATCCTGCTGCTACCTCAGGAAGTTATCATCCCCTCCAAAAGCAGAGAAACCATTTTCAACACACACAAACACACAAATGTGCATTGTGATTTGTATCCCCATACCCAAACTCTCAAAATGTTATGAATAAAGTACTCAGAGCAAACCTGTCATCGTCAGACTCTTCTTTCTCAAATGAATCCAAGATTCACCATCACTTTCCCCTCAAATTACAGGTTCAAGTCCACGTACAAGGTAAGCTTCCATAATGAGGATTGGTAGTTGGTAGGAAAAGTGATATTTTATCAGTTAGATGGCCAACACACACAGAAGCATTACAGCACTGGCCATGTGCTCCTAATAAGTCAGCTTATTCAAAGGCTAGGCATTATTGAGAAACTGAGATAATATGATTATCATCACATTCAGCATCACATTTTCACTACTGTTTTAATGAGTCCGCCATTCATTAGCCCTCATTCTGATTAATGATGCTTTCTCAGCCCACTGGTCTCCCTACCAAACTGCTGGAGATGGTCTCCCTCAGGTTTGTGATCCTCACCAACTTCAACATCCATGCTGAGGCTTCCTTAATCAGAACAGTTTAAGGACTTCATGGCTGCCATGACAACCATGGACATTTTAATTCCTCTGCATATAGTGGGACATATGTTCTGTTTGGTTCTTCCTGGAGTCAAGCACACAGCTTGGGAATGAGGGAAATCTCCATTCTGCCCTTGACAGACACTCAGAATCTCCACAAGGGTGGAGGACCAGTGAGGACGGTCTGCCCCAGCGGACTGATTGATCCAAATGGTTTCCTGGTGTCTCTTGGGAAATTTCTGGTAAGCAAGGTTGACATTGTTGTTGAAGTCCTGGTTGATCGGTGGAATGAGAAGCTGACTTTGACAGTGGACACCATCACTCCTGTCTGCTTGCAGAGCCCAAGAAGTTCCTTGATTTACAGAGGAGCACAAAGTGATAAAATGAACAAGCAGATGGCTGGATCACAAGCGGAAAGAAACTTAAAGCAACCCTAACTGAATAAGAGGGAAAGAGCATCATCACACTCTTTAGCGTCCCAATGAAACCTCTGGGAGAGACCGTGTAGTGTTGGGGGGACATGTCGCCAATATGCAGATGACACCCGGCTCTCATTCTCATTGAAAACCTCTACAGAAAAGGTCAGGTTGCTGAACTTTCCTAAAAACCAAGCACCAAATACACCTCAAAATGAAAAGCCAAAACAAAGGATACAAAGCTTTTCACAAACAAATGAAGCAATACTATGAAAAAGAAGGAGGGTTTAGTGTAAACGAATCTTTCAGAAGAAGCGGAGGAGGACCATTTTATTGAAAACAGTTGCTTACCGGTAGCTTTGCACTGGCACTCTGTGTGGTTACACAGTTGGGATTGTGCCTGCATAGATCGCAATCTGCAGTTCCCTGGAAGCACTGGAGGTAGAACTTTTTCCTTCCCTCATATTGAGGCTTTTCATAACATAATGCATAAATTGAGAAGTGGAGACAGCAATTTCCCACATAGTTCTTCCTCCATAATTACACTTTTAAAGTTTTCTCCCATTGGACATGCTCTTTTTCAGCAGACAGGCACCATATAAATTTAACTAACAGACTCTCTTGGAGGCAAAAGAGGATGGGATGAGGGACTGCACAGAATTCCACTTGAAGAACAGTTACAAGTATTACTTGTACAAGTATCTGCTTTCTTCTTTGTGTCCCCTGTGTAGTCCCGCATAAGGGAAACGAGCACACTGGCCTAGTTGGAGCAGGGGGACAGAAGTCGTTCAGTTCCACAGCATTAACTAGGGCTATTACTAAAGCATGCCTTGAATGGCAAGGCTGTACTTACAGTGCTTTGTGAAAGATGTGCTGGAAAACCAAGATCACAAAGGCTTAATATCTTGGGAAAGCCAACAAAGATAGACTGGTCCTAGTCCAGTGCCTTTATCTGAAAGACAACCAGAATGGCCAGCCACAACACACCAACAATCTCCACTATCCACCTAAAGATGGATCCACCTAAAGACCAAGAGAATACTGATGATACTGGAAAATTAAATTTCTGCCTATCCCCAAACTTATGAAAATGTGCAATCTTTGGTTCTATTACAGCAGACGTCAGCAGAACTTTGTCTTTATATTGTCCGTTTCTGCTATTTTTTCTGTTGTAAACAAGGATCCACATGAAGTTTCCACTTTGCCACTCAGTTCTCATAGGGCAATAAAATGAATGAAGCAGAATCCCTCAAGCCACGGATGAAAAGACCCTGAGCACACCTGCTTGCCATACTCTGTGAACAGTCAAGTCACCCATGCCTAGCCCAAAAGAAACGGCACCTCTTTTGCTTTTGCCTAACCTCTTCAATTGTTTGGCAGGAGTCTTCATAGCAACTTGGGTTTTCTGTGACAGATTCTAACAGTTTGTCGTGTGCCCAGCCCCTCATTCCTTGTTACATACCGAGGCTACCAGAATTACAGGCACAACTGCAAGCTGATCAGTTTGCAGGAAGATTTTTGGTTCATTCACCAACCACTCAGTTGCAGACAGGATTTACAAGGACCCTTTGGGGCCCTGTGGGGCAGTGGTAGGCTGCAGTATTTCAGTCAAAGTTCTGCTCACAACCTGAGTTCGATCCCAACGGAAGTCGGTTGCAGGTAGTTGGCTTAAGACTGACTCAGCCTCCATTCTTCCGAGGTCGGTAAAATGAATACTCAGCTTGCTAGGGGTAAAGTGTAGATGACTGGGGAAGGCAATGGCAAACCACCCCATAAACATAGTGACGTGACGTCACCCCATGGGTCAGGAATGACCTGGTGCTTGCACTAGGGACTACCCTTTAACTTTTACCCTCTGGGCCTTGGGTCTCCTCTTCTTATGGCTTCTTTAATTGTTACCCTTTAGGTCCAGTGCTCTGTAATGCTGATAGAAAAACCACTGGTAGGTTTTCTGACCTCTCTGTAGCATGAGGCTTCTCAACCCCAAGTAGGCTCTCAGTGGAGTTATAGGCCCTAACATCTCTCCTGAGGACCCACAGGCATGGCTACCGTCTTCTCCCACATACAAACACCTTAAGCTGATTGACAGTGTCTCTACAAGCCTCTTTTAGTCCACAAGATAAATTTTATCACTTCTGATAGGATTCAATAGCACTTCCTTCTCTCAGGCATGCCACTGGACATGCAGATATTTCCCTCAGAGAAATTGTACTTTCTAGAATTGCTCCTGGAAGCAATCCAGGGCTAGCAGGTTTTACTGGCAGCACAGCTGAAAATGAAGGAAAGCTTTACTTTACTCACAACCACCCTACCACGAATCCTGAAGAGTAGGAGAATATGAAAATAAAAGTCAGGCTTACTGTTTTTTCTGCTCATCTCATGTGCAAACTGCAAATACTCTCTCAAGACTTTTTGGATGGGAAAAGAGGGACAAGTGTTTCCACAGGATTTGGTATCCTTTTATTTATTTGCAAAGCTTTTTTTCTTCTAAAAATCCCCAAACACAGGGATACCATGAAGTACAGCAGAGACATTCTAAAACAAGGTATGTATTCTCTCATCATGCAACCTCTCGATAAGATGATTGAATGAAATATGCATGGAATTTCATAAAAGGGAGCAAAGTTCCTTTATAAGTGAATGCTCTGGGTTTGATAAAGGAGATGATGGATATATTATAGGAAGTCCCATTGCTGCAGGTTTTCTAGAGGGTTAGATCCAGCCAGCTTTCTCACTTGATCTCATCCAATCCCTTTCCTTACTACAGTCCCCATCCTACCTGCTTATTGTCCACGCAGGTCTCATGATCCCCAGCGTGGTCTTTTTGGATAGTCAAAGGGGATCTCTCCTTCCTGTTTTACTACCAAATGCATTTGCTGATGGAGAGAATGTGGTCAAGAAACACAGTGCACATGACAGCCAGCATGCTTTTTACATTTGCAGTACATTAAGCCCAAGCCAGCGTAAGCCAAGCCCCCTTATTCTGACACACTCCACAGTCTGACACCCATCAGGTACTCAAATCTGGGAAACCAGGAATGCCCAGAGACTTCCAAGGATAAAGCGAAACAGCCCATTATGCTTCAGTTAGAGACAAAATCAATTAGCTCCTCTTCTGCTCTCTGAGTGAATATAACCAGCTGACAACATCTATTTAACTGCCTACACAGACTGTGAGGATAAAGCAAAATGAAAACACAACTTACAGTGGAGACTGGTGGAAAGGGAAGAAGTATCTGTTGCAAGATTCATGCAGCCATTACCCAAATAGATTTCACTCTTCTAAACAAGGAAAGCAAGCAAGAGCACACAAGCGCATTTTGATTCCCATCAGTTCTGCAGGTGAGCATCAATGCAGCGAGATTCAGGGAGAGGCGCACAAACTCACTCGAGGTTTTAGCAGGTTTAAGCAGGACAACTGAGCCTCCAGCATACACACTTCAGAAGTGGAAGTCGACTGCTCTGTTTCTCTGATGCACAACTGCCAGATTTCATTCCAGGAGCATTCTGCAGTTCTGAGACCCACACAGTTTCCACTGCCTCCCTCCAAAAGGGAACTTTCTCCTCTGAAAGTTTGCCTGTTTCTGGTACAGATTCCATTTTGTTCTTTTTCTGGCCATTGGGTTCCGCTTGGTAAAAATACTCAGAGGGGTCTAGCTCTGCAACCACAGCACCGCAGAGCTCATTTCTGCATAAGGATAGCCTTCTCTCATCCACATTGTCCTCTTGAGAAGTTTCTTTGATATCCTCTTCTTCAACCTCTCCCTACCCAATAACATCTTCTTTCAACGGATCTTTTAAGGAGAAGGAACTGCCAGCTGTTGAAACGTATCTCTTGCAAGCAACTACTACAGGCTGCTCATCAAAACCAGCAGGGAATTTATTCTGGAAGTGCCACCCTGCTATTTTGGATACTTCAGCAAATACTGGTCCAGATCTTGCACCCACTGTTTTAAAGGTTGACGTAACATGCTCTCCAATGTCCACTTCACCCACTAGGTTCTGTGACTCATTACAAACTCTGAAGACAGCCTTTTCTGAGCCCTCCTCGGCTGAACAGAACTCTATGCCCCAATCTGGGATCTGAAGTACAGTGACTACGGAAGACAACTCCACATTGTATGCCCTTCTGACTTTGTCTATTTCTACGGATTCTCTTCCATCACCTAGTAATGCAGAGATTCTTTTAATGTCTCCAGTCTGTGAATGATCTAGGACAAAAGAGGATGAGCCCCAGGAAAAGGAAAAGGCAGCCACATTCTATCTTGGAGAGAGTGGTGTTATGGGCTCTCATGTAACCTGACTAATTCTGATTCATGTCTGACTTCCAGTATATTTATCCCATTTGCCAACAGGATTATAAATCATGGGTTCCACTATCTCCAACAGTCCTGGGGAATTCAGTTCTATATAAGAGAAGGCCACAAAAGCATGGTGAAGAATTAACGCACTTACCGTATATACTCGCACATAAGCCGAGTTTTTCAGCCAAAAAAAGGGCTGAAAAAGCCGAACTCGGCTTATATGCGGGTCAATACGGTAGAGGGGGGAGGAGGGAGGAGGGAGGGGGGAATTTACCGTGGTCATCGCCGCTATCGCCGCCAGGCCAGCGCGGCTTCCTCCGGCCGGCAGCGGCCTGCAGGGGCCTCCTGCAGGCCCGGGAAGGCCGCGCCACCGCCGGGCCCGCGCACCTTTCCCCGGCCGGCAGCGGCCTGCAGGGGCCTCCCCTGCAGAGAAACGTCCTGAATCTAAACTGTCAGGTTGGTACCATTAACAGCAAAACAGCTTAGTCGAGTTCTGACTCTTTAATTTTATAAACTGCTGGAGTTGAAAAGCACAGTGAATTTTGAGCTTTAGGGGCTGTCTTGTATTTTTGCCAATTTTACAGTTCAGATATTGTGAGATAAGTGCTACTTGTATGTTTGTTTTAGATTGGTATATGCAGAAATATACCGTATATACTCGCGTATAAGCCGAGTTTTTCAGCCCAAAAAAAGGGCTGAAAAAGCCGAACTCGGCTTATACGCGGGTCAATACGGTAGAGGAGGGAGGGGGGAGGGGGAGGAGGGAGGGGGGAACTTACAGCTGTCGCCGCCGCCATCGCTGCCGGGCCCGCGCACCTTTCCCCAGCCGGCAGCGGCCTGCAGGGGCCTCCTGCAGGCCCAGGAAGGCCGCGCCACCGCAGATTCGCCGCCTCTCCCGGTGAGTAGGGGGTTCAGGGGCTCTTCCCCCTCCCCCCCTCGGATGGCACTGGGGTCGGGGTGGGTCGGGAGGGCCCGGGAGGCCGGTGGGAGGGCGACCTGGGGCAGGGGCGAGATCATCCCTGGGCTCTGAAATGGCAGCCACCATTTTAGAGCGCAGCATTACTGGTAAAGGGAATTTCTTATTGACCCTCGGCTTATACACGGGTCAATAAGAAATTCCCTTTTCTGGCCTCAAATTTGGGGGGGTCAGCTTATACTCGGGTCGGCTTATGCCCGAGTATATACAGTAACGCAAACTTATTTCTGGATCGCTTTCAAATAAGTGCTTATAACTCTTTGAGAAGGATGCAAAACTGAGTGCCACAGCAACACTTGCCAGGGCCAAACCTTCTTTGTTCTACTAGCTGTCCCCAACACAGTAAGCCTAGAAGAAGTCCTCAAGCATACCTAATCTATTTGGTTTGAAAGGTTCTTTCCCGTTCTTATATGAGAAGTGACACACTGAAACACAACCCCAACCGTTAGTCTTGCTGGGAGGTCCATGGCAAAACACCTGTGAACATCTCTTGCCTTGAAAACCCTACAGGGTTGCCAATAAGTTGGAGCCGACTTGACAGCACTTTCCACCATCACCATCAGGTGGTCCATCACATATATCATAATTGTGTGAAGATCAATACTACTGCCACAACAATCATATCACACAGGCAACTGTTACTCACTTTAGAGAGTTAACCTGTGGGTCAGATCCATGGGTTTAAGACCTGCAAATTTTTATTTTTATAGTGTCTGCTTGATTTTCTAACACACCACGTGGTCAAAGGATTCGTTCTTGTGGTTTTGTGGTGCCCAAATCCCTAACACATTTTTTCTTCTCATGCAAATTCTATGGAAGTTTAAGAGCTTCTCTGGTAACTCCCCTTCTTGCAACCTTTCTGAACTGCTCGGAGGACTACTACTTAATCTTCTGTCTGGAACTGAAAATCACATCAGTCTGGCAGTTGCCAAATGTATCTCGGCTGCAATGAAAATTTGAGCTACTGCTATTAATTCAGTGCTTAGTTAAAATATGCAGTGACTCTGTTTCTATTTAATTTTAACCCTATATTTTAAATTATGTATTTAATATTCACCTCTTCCTAAAGTGTTGAATGTTTTTCTTTCCCACTTATTTCAACCATGGCTATATATATATGTCTAAAAGCCTATGTGCTTCATAGACATCCTTGAATAAAAGACAGTCATAGTATCTGCAACTTCTCTTCCACCTTATTTGATTCTGATTGTTATTTGCATTTGGTTCAGATCTGATTTGTGTTTCTGTTTTGCTAGGTTTATTTCTCTCATTAAAATATTGGTTTCGATTTACAAATGGCAGGTTTCCTTCAAAAACTCCACAGTTTCAGGGCTTGGGCTGCCAGAACTTCAACCCATTTACTGATCACTTCAACCTTTCCTGTACTTTTTGCTAGCTCCCCTATTTCCTTTTTGATAAGGGTATCAGAACACTACCACAAAAATGAAGTTGAGGATGTGACCACAGATTGTAGGCATTAAGAGTCTTTAAGCCAGGGGTCCCCAATGTGGTGTCTGGGGGCACCATGGCACCCGCTGACACCTTTTAGGTTAGAAGGTGGGCAACGCCAAGTGGGGCTTTTGGCCAGCAGGTCTTCTGACTGGCCACTGGAGATTTGATTGGCTAGACAGATTTTTTTTTAAGTGTTGCTTTGGCAGCTGCGGACAACACAGCACAAGGATATTTCCTGTGTGACTGAAGGTAAGCTACAGCAGCCATTTTGTAGCTGGCCTACCTCCTGCAGCAGCTGTTTTGTGGCTGCCATTTTGTGGCTGTGCCCACCACCCTGTGTCAAAATTCTGAAGGTGGTCCCAGGCTCAAAAAGGTTGGGGACCACTGCATTAAACTACTGTTCATACAAAGTTTTCTTTTTACTTAATAAAACACCGGCACGCAGAGAGACAACGTTTTCTGAGAGCTAATCACAATATTTCCTCCAGAGAAAAGAACACTGGCACAATCGACCATTGTGGAAGATAGAATCATAGAGTTGGAAGGGGGCATACAGACAATCTAGTCCAACCCCCTGTTCAATGCAGGATCAGCCTAGAGCATCCCTGACAAGTGTTTGTCCAGCATCTGTTTAAAGACTGGCAGTGAGGGGGGGCTCACCACCTCCCTAGGTAGCTGATTCCACTGTCGAACAACTCTTACTGTAAAAAACATTTTCCTAATATCCAGCTGGTACCTTTCCGCCCCCAATTTAAATCCATTATTGCGAGTCCTATCCTCTGCTGTCAACAGGAACAGCTCCCTGCCCTCCTCTGATAGCCCTTCAAATACTTAAAGAGAGCAATCATGTCGCCACCACCAACCTCCTCTTCTCCAGACTAAACATTCCCAACTCTCTCAGCCTTTCCTCGTAGGGCTTGGTCTCCACTCTCCAGGCCCCTGATCGTCCTCATCGCTCTCCTCTCCACCCACTCGATTCTATCCACATCCTTTTTTAAATGAGGCCTCCAGAACTGCACACAATACTCCAGGTGTGGCCTGCCTAATGCAGTGTAGAGATGAAAAGAGCTGAAAGAGTTCTCTTGGGAGAATGAAGCTAGTGAAGGAAAAATGTAATGGTCGCGCCCCTCCAAAATGCAATGATGGGGAATTTACCATTTAAAAGGTAAAATAGGGCTGCTGATGTTTGTGGACTGCACAAGAGGGACAACGCAGCACATCAAACATTGCTGACATCCGATGGCAACTACCCGACCCATCCCCCAGCAAAGTGGAGCCTCCTCATTTAAGTCCTGCAAAACAATAATTCGGAGCTTACCTTGAGCATCCCCTGCAGCACGGTCCTCAAGGTTAGGAGTACAGCCTATTCCTGCTTCCTCAGCTACATGTTTCAAAGGTGAGGATGGGAAAATGGTTTCAACATTAAAAATGGTACAAGACAAATGCCTCTGATTTTCCTATGAGTACTACCAATTTTCTAAATGCCAGATATTGAGCCCATTCACTCTTGAATGAAAATGAAATTAAATGGAGGGAGGGAGATTTCCCCACTGAAACAAAATCATCTATGATCAACTCTTGAATCATATTCAGCCTTAAAACATGTCCAACTTTTGGAAATGTTGCAAAGTTGACAGCTTTTATACAAAGAGAACCTGCCCATTTAAAAAAAAATGTCTGACACGCACTGTATACAATTAATTTGTTTCCAGGTTTCCCCGGTAGCAGGAGCATGCCTCCCTGCAAAATTAATATTTCTTAACAGGCCAGACCTATATAGACTTATGTGCAACTAAATTAATTTACAAAAGAAAAGAGGGTGGCACCAAACCAAAGGAAGACAAAAAAACAGCAATTGGTGCAAGGGGGAAGTATTTAACAATTTAATTGCCCCGACAGGTTTTGCATACGCTTCCTGAGGGGGATCTTTCTTAACTCAAATGTCCCCAGAAACAATGAAACCTGTTTCATTACTTGGGACATTTCAGTTAAGAAAGATCCCCCTGAGAAAGCTTATGCGAAACCTGTAGGGGCAATTTAATTGTTAAATGCTTTCCCCTTGCACCAATTGCTGTTTTTTCCTTCGTTCAACTAAATTAACTTAAAAATCAATCCAGGCTTAGGTGTGCCTGCAGGTTTAAAGAAGGTGCAACCTCCTTCCTGTCCTTCTTTAAACTAAGATTTTGTATAAGTCTTCAGCGAGCCAAAGATCAGAATGCACCACAGTTGCGTTCCTTTGCAGTTAGTTTAACTGACCGTACTAAGCATCAACCAGGGCAATTCTTTATCCTTCTCTCAGACTCTGGAATGCCTCTTTGAAGGCCCTAGAAGTACACATGGTCCATATGACCCTCTGCCATAGGTCTCCATAATGCAATGCAAGTTCAACAGTTTTGCTGTCTGCTGATGGAGTGTATTTGCCTTCACTATATTTTATTTGCATAACAGATAGTAAAAACATCATAAGTCTCTGGTCTTTTTTAATCCAGAGGAAAACAAACCTTGCAATGCTGCAGTCAGCAAGATTAAAATCAATCTACAGTTTGCTTTGTTTCATTTTTGAGGCACCCAACTGTCCCATCCTTGACCCAAGGACTCTCATTAGGGGTTGCTTCACAACTTGAGATGTCTTGATTACTATGAACAAATCCACTACTAAGGTTCTGCCTAGAATACTGTCTGATAATTAGCAGGAGATATGACATAAGAACATAAGAAAGGCCCTGCTGGATCAGACCAAGGCCCATCAAGTCCAGCAGTCTGTTCACACAGTGGACAACCAGGTGCCTTTAGGAAGCCACAAACAAGACAACTGCAGCAGCACTATCCTGCCTGTGTTCCACCGCACCCAAAATAATAGGCATGCTCCACTGATACTAGAAAGAATAGGTATGCAGTATGACCAGTATCCATTCTAACTAATAGCCATGAATACCCCTCTCCTCCATGAATATGTCCACTCCCCTCTTAAAGCCCTCCAAGCTGGCAGCCATCACCACATCCTGGGGCAGGGAGTTCCACAATTTAACTATGCGTTGTGTGAAAAAATATTTCCTTTTATCTGTTTTGAATCTCTCGCTCTCCAGCTTTAGCAGATGACCCCGTGTTCTAGTATTATGGGAGAGGGAGAAAAACGTCTCCCTGTCCACTCTCTCCAAACCATGCATAATTTTGCAGACCTCTATCATGTCTCCCCTTACAAAAGAATGGTAAGCGTTCCTTCCCCGTGGAGATTTTCCTAGATGGTCTGGACCCCTCCTGCCTTCAGAATACCAATCGGAGGTACTGAGAGAGGCAGAGAAACTGCAGCAAGTTTTATTCTAGCTGTCAATTTAGTCTGACCCAAAGCATGGGGGGAGGGGGAGACTTCAGCAGTCCCAGCATTTACTTTCTTTGGATATCCAATACTGTTGGAAAAACAATGTCTAGTGCACAAAGATTGATTAAAGAAAGGAAGATCAGCACGGGGCAGCAAGTGTGAGAGTTGGATAGATAGAAAGGTTGTGATCCTTCTCCCTTCTCTTCCTGTGTTCTTGTTCGTTCCCGTAATGCACCCCTACTCTTCCTTCTTGTTACAGTGAAAGAGAGGAGTAACAGGCCACGTGTTACCCTGTTAGTTATGGACCCTAGATAGAAATAAGCCTGTCTCCCAGTCGTTTACCAAGTTTGTGATTTCTGAATACACTCACTTTGTTTAGTCCTTAATCAGACTCAGGATCATTCTTAAGAAAAACTCCATTTCCTTCAAATACAGGTTCAGCAGTTTTGCTGTCTACTGAAAGAGTGTATTTGCCTCCACTATGTTCTATTTGTATACAAAACAGATATTACAAACATCTTAAGTCTCCAGTGTTTTCTTTTTCAAAAGAAAAACAAAGTGCTGCTCTGGGGAAATGGGAAATACAAAGCAACAAACTTAGGCCCAGTGAATGGTCTAGAAGCATTTGATGGCATGATAGTGTGGAAATTAAACAGGTTAGGGCTGATCAGTACTTGTAGGGAGGCCATATTAAGAAAACACACACCACATATTTACTATACAGACTATGTAAGGATCTTGTTATGTGTAAAGCCATCCTGATTCAAGAGTTAATAGTTGTTGTTGTTTTTTTGGGGGGGGAGATAATACTTTCTTCACAAATCTTCACCTGTGATTCCTTCGGGTATCTCTGCATTCTGCCGAGCTGCAATCCGATCCTCCTCCACTAACGGAGCGGTAGCATCTGAAACAAAAAGGCGCAATGATGCAGCTAAGAGTAATTAGACAAGTTCTTTAAGAGAGCAGAAGAATATCCTGCTTTTGATACGTTGCAACCTGAGAGCATTCGAAGCACCAAATTTTCTCTAAAATTGAGGGGGGGAATCAATACAAGAGCCAACTCAATCCAAAGCATGGCAAGATATGTCTGAATAATAACGTATTCAAAGTTTCCCAGTGAAATCCAACTTGAGGAAGAACTTGAATCAGAATCTCGTACATCCAAGCCCTGTGTTCTATCCCCCACACCCCAACAAAGCAGAAACTGCACCTCAATTAAGCCCTTTCCCCTTCTTCTCACACCATAGAGTCACCCAGACGTAACTGGCAGAGTTTCTTGAACTCACCTCATGACCTTTCCAGGACAATGGAAGCCCAAGTAAAGCCTTTGCATATGTAGCACAGGCTTGTGGAGTTTAAACTACAGGTTGAGTACCAGAACTACTGCTTGGGACCAGAAGTGGTCCATATTTTGGATCTTCCCGTATTTTGGAATATTTGTGATATCTCATCTATAATGAGATATCACAAAATATAATGAGATAAACACAAAATTCATTTATGTTTATATATGTTTTATATTGACCTGGATGGCCCCGGCTAGCCTGATCTCGTCAGATCTCAGAAGCTAAGCAGGGTCAGCCCTGGTTAGTATTTGGATGAGAGACCACCAAGGAAGTCCAGGGTTGCTATACAGAGGCAGGCAATGGCAAACCACCTCTGAACATCTCTTGCCTTGAAAACCCTATAAGGGGTCACCATAAGACGGCTGTGACTTGACAGCACTTTACACACACACACACACGTTTTATATACACTTTATACACATAGTCTGAATGTATTTTTAAAACAATATTTTTGATAATTTTGTGTACACTGAACCATCAGAAAGCAAACTGGCGTGCTGCTGAGGGCCTGTGAGTAATGCCTGTATGCCAGCTCAAAAAGTCTGGTTTTCAGGTCAGTCCAGATATCGGATGTCTGGATAAGCATGGACCAAGAGAACCAAGAGAAGAGGGCTGACCACAAAGTCTTCAGACACCAGCAATTCCCAAAGCTCTGCTCATTCACAGCAAAACTAAGCAGTAGACCACATGCTTCATTCTCCCCTCCCACCCAATTTCTACTCTATGTTAAGACAAGAGACAGCACATAAAACAAAGACAGTCAATGAGACAAACAAGGGAAGTACAAGGAGGTCAAGTCAGAAATGTTCTCTCCGGTCCTTATTTCTGAAAGAGATTAGTCAATTATGGGAACTGACTGCAAAAGGAATGGCTCACCTGTTTTGGTCCCTTTTTAAAGGACTAGGTTACAGATCTATTGCATACCTTTAGGGATGGATTTTTTTAGTATACAATTTGAATAAGAAAAAAGTACCGTATCCCTTTTTTATGTAAGTCAATGCCAACGATTTCAGGAGCTGAAATGCTTGGCACCCATCTCCCCCGCCCCCACATTCATTTATTCAAGGAAGTCTACACAGCACATAGCCTTTTAGAAAAAATAATATAACAATATTTTTAAAGATGAAGGCCACGGCTTCCCTACAAGCAAATTTGCTTCCATTTTCTGAGGCATGCATTCTTAGCATGTCTGGCCAAGATAAAACATATCTGGCTAAATGAAATGGCTTAAAATGAACTCAGTAAATTTATTTTAAGAGGTTTCACTTGCCAGAGATAATAGTATTGCCAATAGTGGTATCTGATGAAACAGGTACTTTATAAGGAAGAACGGTGTTAATATTTGATCACTCGAGCCCAACAAAAAAGGCCCCATTCTTGCAAACATTCCTGATTTTAATACAACAAGAGCTAGTGTTGCCAGGTCCCTCTTTGCTACAAGAGGGGGGTTTGGGGGCGGAGTCTGAGGAGGGTGGGGTTTGGGGAGGGGAGGGACTTCAATGCCATAGAGTCCATAGAGCAGCCATTTTCTCCAGGTGAACTGATCTCTATCGGCTGGAGATTAGTTGTAATAGCAGGAGATCTCCAGTTAGTACCTGGAGGTTGGCAACCCTAATAAGAGCACAACTACACTACAGATTTGGTCCACAGTTTTTCTAGCATTGCTTAGAGCAGTGGTGGCAGCAGACTGGCTTTGGTCACCTGCACTTGGCCTGCTCCCAGATCAGGTGGAGTAGCTGGGCTCTCTCCAAGGACACATGGGTAGTATTTGCCTGTCTGGCCACCCCCACCCCGCAAATCTGTCCTTGAATCCCCCACCCCCACCTCCAGAGAAAAGTGCAATTGTGCATTCCCATTACTGGGACGAACTCATGATGAAAAGGCAACCAATTTAAAACCAGTCTTACAGAGCAACAGACAAGCTCACTGAGGAATGCACCTTCACACATACTGAATTTGTACTCAGTGACAAGCAAGACAGGCCAATGAACTCAGGGATTTAAAAAATCAGTATTTCTTTTCGCATGGGTAAGCTTTTATGTGGAAATTTAGCCCACTTCAAAGTGGTATTAAGCCAAAAAAAGGTAAAGGTAAGGGTGCGAGCAAGCACCGGGTCATTACTGACACATGGGGTGACGTCACATCACGTTTACTAGGCAGACTGTGTTTATGGGATGATTGGCCTTTGCCTTCCCCAGTCGTCTACACTTAACCCCCAGCAAGCTGGGTAGTCATTTTACCGACCTCAGAAAAATGGAAGGCTGAGTCAAACTTGAGCTGGCTACCTGAAACCGACTTCCGTCGGGATCGAACTCAGGTCGCGAGCACAGCTTTGACTGCAGTACCGCAGTTTTCCACTCTGCGCCACGGGGCTCCTGTATTAAGCCAAACTGTACAAATAATTTGATAAGAATGCATGCCACTTGGATAGACATGGCATCACTACCCGACTCATATGGAAGTTCTTTCCATTTGGCCACTAACATACATATGAACACACTACCAGATGAGCAAAAATGTTTTGTGGACTAGTGAGCTCTATGGATTTATTTGTAAGGTTTTGTGGAAAATCAGCTCTAACTGTTCACATACTGTAGATTCACTGTTCGTTCCTTTCCTTTAATGGGCAAGTCATTTGACCTAAGGTATCAAGTCAGGTTACGCTAAATTATATTTGTTGTGCTTTATTCTTATATGTGAATATTTCTATATATTTTAAATTCTATTTTGTTTGTAAAATTGAGATTAACCCTATACATTTTCTTAATCCCATCATAAAAATTCATCTTTTCCTTCCATGCGACCGCCACTGAGAAGAATTTTGCCATCGCTAAAGGAATCCTCGGATCCTTTTCCTTTAATTAAAATGGTACAATCTTAGCCCTATCAACAGATCCTAGATTCCTCAGGATTGGATCCAATCATTTCACTCTGTACAGATCATACCATGGGCAAAACAAGATCATATGATCCACTGTTTCAAGCTCCCTCCATCCACACCCACAATATCTGTTCTGGGATGTGATCTTGATATAGTGGCCCCTCAGAATGACCTGTGCATTGTCAACTTCAGTTTGCCACCGACCTCTTATCAAGTCCGTTAACACAAACACAGCCATAAAAAATAAAGGCTACAGCCTTTAATTTTTTTTCAGCAGTCTCGAAAGGGCTTTCTACACAATGAAGGATTTTTACATAACTGTATCTCGACTAGGGTTGCCAACCTCCAGGGGGTAGCTGGAGATCTCCCGCTATTACAACTGATATCCAGGAGACATAGATCAGTTCACCTGGAGAAAATAGCCACTTTGGAAGGTGGACTCTATGACATTATACCACATTGAAGTCCCTCCCCTCCCCAAACCCTGCCCTCCTCAGTCTCCACCCCCAAAATGTCCAGGTATTTCCCAACCTGGAGCTGGCAACCCTAATCTAGACTTGGGTTCTATGTTAACTTCTATGCTGCCTAGAAAATGGCTTTGTAAGAAATGAGGGTATCTAAGGAGCCTATGGGAGACCCGCTTGTTAGAACATTGGATGCCTTGCTTTGGCTGTCTTTAGATGTGCTAGGATTCAGTGCATAAAAAAGAAAACAGAACTGCAACCGACACTGTGTGCAGCAATTTTTTTTTGTCACAGCAACTATTAAACTAAATGCAGTTAATTTAAAGTGGAAGCAAAGATGTGAAAAGCATTTTTTTAAGGCGCCTGTTTGGGTGCACTTCTGAACACTGGGTGTTAGCTGCAATGAATTTCAAAGTAAGGAGACAAAGAGCTCCCACCTTCCACAGTTGGGGTGCTCTTAGCATCAGAGGCCTCAGACACGGCTTCGTCGGATCCGTCATCAACAGGTATCTGGAGGGGAGAGCCTGAAAAAACACACATTTGGCGCTCAGCATATGGAGCTCAGCTATGGATTGTGGGCTGCCCTCTATGCAAAAGGTCCTCTCACTAAAGCCTGCAAAGCCCCATGTTGCACAGGGTGGCAAGTGCATGCTACCGCCAGCTGGCAGTAACGGCAGATATAAGCAAGAGGAAGGCAATGCTTTGGAAATGCCAGGTACAAGTTTCAGCAGCATCAGAAGAACGGCCAAGGCAAGCTGTTAAGAGCAACTGAAACATCAAAAAGCAATAGAAAAAAAAGAAAGCAAAATCAGAAGAAATCTACAGGAAAGCCCGTTTACCCCCCACTACTCCCCCCCACTACTGTGTATTGATCACTACGATTGCCATTTAAAGGATTTTGCAGGTTACGCCTTGCTTTGCAAGAAAAAATCATTCAGGGTGCTAGAACAGAACAGTAATCGACCGCTTCTGCAGAAGAAAGGAAATCAAAAATTATCCACAGTGAATTAAAGTAAAGATGCAAAATGCATGCCCCAGCAATATAGCTGGTTACAGTCACTATCACAAGTCTGCTGAATTACAGTTCTCTAAAATCAAAGTCTCTACTCTGTGGAATACAAAAGGATGTGTGTTCAAAGCAGCAGGAATCCACTGCTCTCCTGTTATTTACATGTAAAAAATCTAGTGACACTAGGGTTACCAGGTCCTTCTTCACCACCAGCAGGAGGTTTTAGGGGCGGAGTCTGAGGAGGGTGGGGTTTGGGGAGGGGAGGGACTTCAATGCCATAGAGTCCAATGGCCAAAGCGTCCATTTGTCTCCAGGGGAACTGATCTCTGTCGGCTGGAGATCAGCTGTAATAGCGGGAGATGTCCTGCTAGTACCTGGAGGTTGGCAACTCTAAGTGACACCCCCACCCCCAAAAAAAGTCTTTATAGGTGAAGGGGACACAATTCAATATGTCTTTAATGATTGAACCCCTTTGTTTTTCCGAGACGAATCTGATTCAAGAGGGATACTGATGGGGAACAACTGGGGAAGTGATTCTACTGCTTATGGACTCCTCCGCAGCAGGACCCACAGCAGCTTGGAGATTAGGGTTGCCAAGTGTCCGGTGGTGGTGAGGAAAACCCCGCCAGTCCACTGGGCTGTCCGCTGACCAGCTGAGGGTCGGCGGGCAAGTGTGCATGTATGCCTGCCCGCTGTGCCACATCACTTCCAGTTTACACCCAGAAGTGCTGCATCGCAAGGGGCCTTTCCCTGTCAAACTGGGAGTCTTGAGTGGTAAAAGGACCCTTGCGATGCATTTACACCCGGAAGTGCCGCACCGCAACAGGCCCTTTACCACTCAAACTCCCAGTTTGAGTGGAAAAGGCCCCTTGTGATGCGGCACTTCCAAGTGTAAACCGGAAGTGACGGATCGCGCTGGCGCAGTGGCGCGATCCCTGCTTCAGTTCCCCCCAAAAAACCTCCCGCCAGAGGACAGGGGGTCCTGGCACCCTATCGGAGATAGGCCCACATTTGCAAGTTTAGCAGGAACACACTGGCCCCTACGAAAGGGGAAGAAGCCTCACCTGTTCCAATCCTGCAAGAGACCACATACCCCATAGCAGTGATCTGGCTTGGTAGCAGGGACATAGGCTTGAAGCCTGGCATTTCTCCATTGCTGTGCTGCCTCTTCTATGGCCTGCTGTCTCCACCATTTCTGCCAGGTGGAACTGCTGGTCTGAGATCCAGCCCTACAAGAACGAGGAGTGCTGCCCCAAGTTGACAGTATCTTCTTGAGCTGAGGCTTTATGAGCAGGCCACACAACCAAGGCCTTGGAATCCATGGGCCCCGAGACTGGTGAAGCTGGGCATCCTCAGAGCCCCCGATCTTCCCCCAGGGCAGTCCCTAGCCCCTCCAGTTCATCCTCCCAAGTCTTCATCCAGCCCAGGGCGGATGACAACATGTGTGTGTCTTTTGAAGGAGTATTTCTGAAAGCAGAACAAAATGCAGCTCTGCCTCAGCTTGCAAGATCAGCAGTTGTGACACAGAAGTTGCAGCAGAAGGTAAATCGTGACAATCTGAGGGCAACTGCTCCCTCAGATGTTAAAAATGGGCCTATGTCTAGGCCCTCTTGCTTTATGAAATATTTAATCATTCGACTGATCTAACTCTATGCCAATATGATGCCGTTCTTCCTTCTCTTCCTCTGACAACAGCAGTTCTGATGTATTAGCCATCTCTGTTCCTAGAATATTTTACCACCAGGCCTAACGTGCTCACTTGCTGCTGGCTCTGTTATAACGCTTGAGCCAAATTTGGTTTTTAAAAACCAAAACGTTCATTTGGTCCATAAAGGCCCCTGCACAATGTGAGCCACTGCATCTGCTTCATTAGGCTTTCCAAGGCAGGTATGATTTGGTCACCTGCTGCTTGAACCTCACTCGGTCACAAGTAGAATCTCCTCTCTGCTGCAGCTCAAAGAAGTGATCCCACTCCTGGCACCAACCCCCAGGTTCATAGCAGTATGAGTACCCTAGGAAGGAAGATACTCCTATTGGCAGATATACCAGTGCCATTTAAAATCTGTCAAAGCCTTCTCAGGTCTCACGATCTTCCACAGTTCTGTGCTCTAGTTGTGAAAGACTGCACTCTACACTGGGCTGGGACCTGAATGGCCCAGGCTAGCAGAATATTTGGCCAAATTAAAACAAAAAAATCACTGTTGCCATTTGTGAGGCCCACATTAAAGTTGATATGGATGCCTCTACCGTAGGCAGAAAAACCGTAGCTGAAATATACCACCCAAGGATGCTGCCTGTTTCTTCACAGATGCCCAGGATGCTTCAATCTTCCTCACATTCTCATTCACGTTGTCAGGCTTGCCTCGTCCTGACTGGCACACTGACCACTCAGCTATCACTGCTGTGTCCTGACAAAGGAGATCAGTTTTCACCATACGCAGCTAAGCCAGGGCTTCAGCTCTGTGCTGTCCTGAGAACCACAGGTTCAACACCGGCCTGGTGTAGCATTGGAGTACTTCATCAACACAGAACAATACCGCCAGGTTAGGGCAAAAACAAGACGGCCTTCAGAGATCTAGCAATCCACAAGGCATTGTCACTTTTCGAATGGCCTGAAGAGAAATGGGAAGATGAGTCTGGGCACATTATAGATGGATGCTCATGCTGAGGATGTTGTGATGATCCTTGCTCTTCAACAGAGAAGTCATTAGTAGATAGAAATAAGTTGTTCCCCTCAGTATCTCCTTACAGCGGCCTGGTTTGCCTCTGTCTCTCTCTCTCAGCCTTTTGGCTGGGGTTCTGGAAACTGCAGAGGAATTGCCAAACAAGCAAAGCAAGCTTAATTCACCCCAGAGGGAAAGCCAGTCCCCATAACAGCATATTTTGCACCTTGTTTTCCATAGGGTGCTAAGCACCGCTAAAGCCTGAGAAGTCCATCTTTGAATCAAAATATGTATCTCTGGCTTTATTTATTTTGGATTTTTACAACATCAATCTAAACTGTTCCAGTCAGTGTACAAAAACCAACCAGTATAACAAAAACACACAAGTGTTAAATATTACAGTAAAACTAGAATACAAGAATACAAACAGTGATAAAATAAGGCTTTCTTTTATTGATAGCCAGTAAAAGCAAGACCCAACAAACAGGTTTCAGCGCCTTTAAAACACAGCAAGGATTCTGAGAGGAAATTCCATCACCTGGAACTCAGTGCATACCCTTGACATCACAGAGATGATCTATGCACAACCTCCGTGTTTTGATCTGTCAGACAGATGATAATACCAGGAGATCACCTTCATCTGATCCCTAGGATATTAAGAATGAGCCTTCCGCTAGCAAAGAGTTCTTGCAGTCTACAACAGCTAAAAGCAAAGTGAAGAAGTAACTACTGAGGAAAATCCAAAGGTCTATGTTCCCCAGCCATCTTGAAAGGAACAGAGAGTTTAGAAAATATTAGGAAACTTTAGGAAAATATTATTACTGCAGGAAGTATAATTAGATGGTCTTTTTAATTGTGTTTTAATCCTGTTTTAACCTGTGTTTTAATTATTGTATGATATAGGCAGTTGAAAGCCACCCTGAGCCCAACTTGGGTTTGGAAGGGGAGGGGTATAAATTCAATAAAATCAATCAATAAAAAAGAAGGCACACAGCTGATCTCTTATTTCTCCTTGCAGATACGAAGCTAGTTGTGTCTCTTCAAGTTGCCCTGTTGGTTTTAGCAGCAAAGAAAATACGAGCCAGGTTGGCCCAACCCATTCATTTTGAAAAGAACTGAGTTAACCCAACAGCTGATGCGAAGCGGGCTTTCCTAATTACAACTGTGAACTCTACTTGGTAGTCTCTTATTATCCAGGGCTAAAGACACATTGGACCTGAGGCCTCACTTTTTGGTAAGGGTTGCCCGGTCCCCCCTCTCCTTCGGCAGGAGGTTTTTGGGGCGGAAATGAGGGAAAGATTGCATGCGGCCGTGCCGATGTGATCACATCACTTCTGGTTTACACTCGGAAGTACCACATCGCAAAGGGCCTTTTACCACTCAAACTCCCAGTAAAAAGCCCGTTGCGATGTGGCGCTTCTGGGTGTAAACCAGAAGTGACATGGCGTGCTTGCAGGCGTTGCCCACCAACCCTCAGCTGGTCGGCGGGCAGCCAGGTGGATTGGCGGGGGTTTGCCCGCCACCACCTGGCACTTGGCAACCCTACTTTTTGGGTTTCCCTCATCTTACAGAGTCAATTTTCGGTTTGGTTTTTGTTGCTTATTTCGTGTTAAGCCCAAGCTAACTCTGAAGGTTAAATATGTGCTGTATTTTGATAAGATCCAGAGGGTTAGAAAAGCATACCCATAAAGCTTTTAATTTGTTACTAAAATGTAACTTTTATTAACTACTGTTATCCAGTTTTGTGATGTTTTATTTTTTGTTTTTGTTTTTTGCAACGACCATTGGCCAGATGCAATAAAAACTGAACTACAGCAGATCTCATTTACACGCATGGGCTCTGGTACCCACAGTTCAATGGCACAAGATGTCCTTTTGCATGGAGAAGGCCCAAGGTTCAATTCCTGTCATCTCCGGTGAAAGAATCTCAATTAGGCCTCAGACCTTGAGAAGCCTCCAGTCAGTTCAGAGTGAACAATAATGGGCTAGACAGACCAGTGGCAAAAAGCAGCTTTAAAAATGTTACAAGAAATTCTGTGCGGCTAAAAACTGATGCAGTACCAAAAGTAGTGCCAAAAGCATAAAGTTCAGAGAAGGTATATCACTAATTCCCACATGTTGGGGACTAACGAATATTTAAGACACTTTTAGCCTACCTTTCTCTGGAGAATCATTGTAATGCCTAGGATTACAGACAACATTAAACAAAGATGATGGGAAACACACAGCTGGACACTTAAAGAGGCTATGCTTGACATCTGGAGAAGAGGGGAAGGAGGGGTGGATAGTTCTTCCAAGTTTCAAAACAAATAACAAGAGCACCATTAAAACATCTCAAACAGATGCAAACAGAGGCAGGAAGAATTTTTTTTTGTAATTGCAGGATATTGCTTTTCTTACAGTAAATGAAATCTGTAAGAGAAACAGGTTCCACAGGAAATAAGTTCATATCATATATATAAATGACAACATGAACAGTAATTGCTGCCCATATCCAATGATTTGGGTTAATAATAATAATACTTGAATTTATTTAGAGGATTTATATCCCACTTTCTCCTGATCAATGGAACTCCAAGGCTTACATAGGGTTGCTAGGTCCCGCCTGGCCACAGGCGAGGGCTGGCTGTAGGGATGCCAGATCCAGATTGGAAAACCCCTGGAGATTTGGGGATGGAGCCTGGGGAGGACAGAGACAATGCCACAGAGTCGACCCTCCAAAGCATCCATTTTCTCCAGGGGAACTGATCTCTGTAGTCTAGAGATGAGCTGTAATTCCAGGAAATCCCAAAATGGTCAGGTGTTTTCTTCAGAAAACAACCAGCCATGAAAGTAGGTGAACTCTCCAAAAGCTCACATATCAATAAACCAGGTGTTCTCTAACATGCTGCAGTCCTTTTTGTCTTTTTACCAAGAGAAGTTAGTCGCCATTTTTACAGCCATTTTTTTGATCATAGCCATGGAGATAATTGCTTTTAAGGTGAAAAGGTTCTCACTTAGCAGGGATCAACTGCTGAACGCAAAGCACTGGCAGAAGAAGGAACATAAACATGCACAAAGGTACCTTTGACTAGGACTCACGACTAACCTTTCCTCAGCCCATTTGCACTGCCAGTCTCCCTCTCCATGGACAGCCTTTCTCCACCGGTTCTGTGTTCCGCACCCCCATCCTCCTGGACCACAGGGGCTCCACCCTGTTGAGAAAGCTGCTTGGTGTGTCCCACCTGGTAAGGCTCACCTGTCTGATTTCGCCTGACTTGGCTCACCAAATGGTCATCTGTCATATTGAAGTCCTGATGCTGATCTGCCATTCTGTCACAAAGGTTATCTAGCAAAGAAAAGAAGAGAATCACAGAATGCCCTTCTCATACATCTTATTCCAAAAATGTTACATGTTTGGTTACAGATTAAGTAGTGAAATACAGAGTAAAGAATTCACTGACGCCCATCCTGGTGGTAAGCATTGCCAGAGAATAACTAGCCTTCTTCAATTATTTTTAGCTTTAAAAATGGTTTGCACCCAATGTCTACATTCATTGTCCAAGCAGGTTATCAATAAGCATGCTTTCTAGGGATATGGAAAACAGATTACAAGGACTGAGACCAAATGATGGAGACATAAGGGGGATTTGAATGCAGACTAAAGCCCACTCCACCACTTTGTCTACTAGATAAGGGCTTCCCAACCTGTGGGTCTCACCCCAAAAGTGCAGACCAGGCTTGGAAACCATTAGGGTTAGAAGTTTGCTCTTTTCCACATCGTACCGATGGACAGCTACTTCGGTTTGGGAAAAGAGGCAGTGTCCATCTGGCCAAACATCTCAGGAGCATTTCTTCCAGCCAAGAAGTACAACCGCCTCTCCCTACTCCCTTTCCACCTAGCAGTTTTACTAGAGTTCTCCTCCCAAACTAAAAGAAAACAGGAAGATTAATCAGGAAGTGAAATTTCTTTCCCCCACCCCCCAGATTTCTGTGATGATTTAGAGGCCTCAGGGTCAAGCTCCGTGGGGGACGTGTCCATCGGTCTAAAAGCAGTACCAGATCCTCCCAAGTTTGGTGCAGAGAAGGGAAAACTGAATGCACCCCAAGGGCTGCCAGTTGGCAGTTTTGGGCACACAGAATGGTTTGATTATCATATGCACAGAACATCATTCTAAAGACAATGAAGCATTCTAGGTTCCAAGCAAAAAATAGACTAGTATTTAATTTTATGACTATCATAGTATGGATGGGTGCAATTTGAAACCTTTTACTATAGAAGGCAGGAAATGAAATTTATTGGGTTGGATCCCACGATCAGGAATCTGTGTTCTCCTCCCCAGCAGTCTCTTCTAATCCAAGGAAGGTCAATTTCTGAAGTCATGGGACCCACATGGACCAACAATCATGCAGGTCAGGGATCTACAGTGGGAAGGGGGGGTTGTCCTCTCCTCTCTGTTCAACCAGTACAGCTTTGGAAGAAGCTTCGGGGGGGGGGGGTTGTAAGAAAGATCCACAACCATCAATCTTTCCACTGACAGATTGTAGGATCCATCCCATGACCTATTATAGCAATCAATTACTTGTGTCTTGTGTTCAGAAAAGCAGCTCTTTGGCACAACATGTCTAAGCAACCCTTGAAACGTGTCTTTTCACAACACCTGATTCTCTGTACCAGCATATTATATGCTCTGCCCATTTTTAGCTACAGCTACCACTAGTTTAGTGGTCAGGAGGGCCTTACAGAATGCACAGAATTCTGCTTTTCACCCGACATGCAGAAGGAACTTCCTCGTACGGAAGAGGACCATTCAAGCAAGAAATCCTCTCCTGGAGCCTCAAGTACAGGAGGATGAGACTGCACGTTCAGCGGAATATGCTGATCAGGTAGATCATCTCCAATTATATATCCTCCAGCTTTTCCATATTTGGTATTGCTACCTTTAGTATTTTTGTACCTCTGCTACAAATTTTTGTGCATGTTGGCTGTGCCATAGTATACTGTCCCAAATCAGGTAAAGGTAAAGGTCCCCTGTGCAAGCACCAGGTCATTCCTGACGCATGGGGTGACGTCACATCCCAACGTTTCCAAGGCAGACTTTGTTTGCGGGGTGGTTTGCCAGTGACTTCCCCAGTCATCTTCCCTTTACCCCCAGCAAGCTGGGTACTCATTTCACTGACCTCGGAAGGATGGAAGGCTGAGTCAACCTTGAGCCGGCTACCTGAAACCCACTTCCGTCGGGATCGAACTCAGGTTGTGAGCAGAGCTTTTGACTGCAGTACAGCACAAACAGATTAAGTGCCTTCTGCACTCTCCCTATGAACACATGAAGCTGCCTTATACTGGATCAGACCTTTGGTCCATCAAAGTCAGTATTGTCTACTCTGGAAGCTCTCCAGGGTCTCAGGCAGAGGTCTTTCACATCACCTACTTGCCTGGTCCCTTTAACTGGAGATTCCAGGGATTGAACCTGGGACCTTCTGCTGTCAGGCCTTTGCCTTTTTGCTGGAGCAAAGGCTCTTGACATGAGTCAGGCCAGGTTCTGGCCTTGGTTCTCATGCCTATGAACATCCGTGTACAGTTTCGCTCATCCTGTTTTCTGCAGCTGTGGTAATGTTTAGTGTGTCTTCCTGGGAACCGCTTATCTCAAGGTTGCCTAGCAATGTTTACCTTTTCAATCCGTAGTGTCTTAAGCATGTAACCTGCCCGTGTTCCCCATTATTAGCCTCATCTGCCTGTAGGCAGTCAGTCCTTTAATCTGTCTTTTTGCTCCTAATAAAGTATTACTGCTTCAGAGCTACCTGCCTGGATGAGTTTGCTTATGGAATGCTAGGGGCAGAAGCCTGATACTGACATCTGCATGCCAAGTAGATGCTCTACCACTGAGCCAAAGCCCTTCCCTCTAATGTCTCAGGGCTTTATCTCTCATTTATTTGAAACACAAGGAAGCTTATTAAGTTGGAGATACACACACGCACACGTTGGAGAAACACGCACACATAAGTTGTGTGTCCCTTATCCAGACATCCAGACTGATCCGAAATCAGGACCTTTGAGCCGGCATGCAGGCATTACTCACAGGCCCCCAGTAGTGCCACTGATGGTTCAGTGTACACAAAAGTATTTAAAATATTATTTAAAATTATATTCAGGCTATGTGTATAAAGTATATATAAAACATACATAAAACATAAATGAATTTTGTGTTTAGACTTGGGTCCCATCCCGAAGATATCTCATTCTGTATATGCAAAAATTCCAAAATATTCCAAAATACGGAAAGATCTGAAATACGGACCACTTCTGTTCCCAAGGAGTCTGGATAAGGGATACTGAACCTGTGTGTGTGTGTGTATGTACACACACACACACACACACACACACACACAGGTTCAGTATCCCTTATCCGGACTGCTTGGGAACAGAAGTGGTCCGTATTTCAGATTTTTCTGTATTTTGAAATACACACACACACACACATATATACACACACAGGACAGACAGACAGACAGACAGACAGATAATACAGCCATCTAGTGGCCGAAAATGGCACAGCAAGCAAAGTGGGAAATGGTACTTTACAACCAAAGCTATCTGATTTGCATGCTTGGAAGGCATTAAGTATTTCCCTTAATACAATGTGTGTGTGTCACTGATGAAGCTAAAATGTTAGCATTTATGGTTCTCACCAAGCTACTGTAACAACTGTACTGGCACATGCTGACTGCCCACCTTGACCTCAAGTGACAAAGGGAGCAAACAGCTGTTCATCCCAGAAATGGAAGACTTTCTTTTTTGGATGCAAATCACTTGCTGACCTACACAAGATCCTGATCTTTTCTAAGACAAGGCTAGAAGCTGTCTTCGCAAGAAGACAAGGAAAGAAACCACCAACATTCTAGCATAGTAGCTTGTTAGTTATTTCATGCGAGCTAATCTGCTCAAACACTATTTTGGGCTAAAAGCACTCTAGAGAAGGAAGCGTCTAGGTCCGTGTTGGCGAACCTATGGCACGCGTGCCATTTCCGGCACGCGTCGCCCTCTCTGCTGGCACGCACGGCTCAGCTGGGCGGCGGGGCCCCTGCCCTCCCAGCCGCCAGCTTTGAACTGCTCTGCGCTGCCTGCAGGCAGCACGGAGCAGTTCAAAGGCCGCGCCCCCTTCCCTGGACTCTCCGCCGCCCAGCCTTTCCCCTCTCCCCCCCTCCCCGGCCGAAAACCCCTTTGCAGAGCGCAGAGGCGGCTGCCGCCCTCCAGCCCCCTTCTCCCTCTCCCTCCCCCGGCCAAAAAACCGTTTGCGGGCGCACGAGGCAGCTGTCCCCCTCCAGCCCCCTTCTCCCTTTCCCTCCCCTCCTCCCCAGCCAAAAACCGCTTTGCAGAGCGCAGAGGCGGCTGCCGCCCTCCAGCCCCCTTCTCCCTCTCCCCCTCCCTGGCCAAAAACCCCTTTGCAGGGCACACGAGGTGGCTGCCGTCTTCCAGCCTCCCTCTCCCTCCCCCAGCCAAAAACCCTTTTGCAGGGCGCACGAGGCGGCGGCTGTCTTCCAGCCCCCTTCTCTCCCTCCCCTCCTCCCCGGCCAAAAAACCCTTTGCAGGGCGCACGAGGCGGCTGCTGCCCTCCAGCCCCCTTCTCCCTCTCCCTCCCCCTTCCCTCCTCCCTGGCCAAAAAACCGTTTGCAGGGCGCACGAGGCGGCTGTCGTCCTCCAGCCCCCTTCTCCCCCCCTCCCCCCTCCCCTCCTCCCCTCCCCAGCCAAAAACCCTTTGCAGGGCGCAGGAGGAGGCTGTCGTCCTCCAGCCCCCTTCTCCCTCTCCCTCTTTCTCCCCCCCTTCCCAGCCAAAAAACCCTTTGCAGGGCGCACGACGCAAGCCGGCCCTCCAGCCCCCTTCCCTTTCTCCCTCGGTGCCTTCCATGGGCAAAAACCCTTTTCCTGGGTTGCAAGGCAGCTGCCCTGCAGCCCCCTTTCCCCTCTCCCTTCAAAACCCCTTTCCTGGGCGCGCAAGGTGGCAGCGCGCCGGCCCAGAAGCCTCATTCTCCCCACCCCCCCGCCAGAAGCCCCTTTCCTCAGCTTGCGAGGCTGCAGCTGCCTCTCATGCTGGCCCAGAAGCCCCCTTCCCCACCAAAACCCCCTTTCCTTGGCGCACAAGGTGGCTGCCGCCCTACTCACCAGCCCAGAAGCCCCCTTCCTTCCCTGGCCAGAAAGCTCTTCCTTCCTTTTTTCCTTTCCTTTTCCTCCCTCCGTCCCTCCCTGAAAACTTTCCTGATTCCAGCAAATGCCTGCTAGGTCTCTCCAGGACTTCCTCAAGAATGGAGAATACAGCCCTCCCACAACTGGTAGACTGCCTCTGAATGTGAAGGTACCACTATGGATGTCTGGTTCCCATCTATATTAGGTCTAATGCAGTTTTTGTTCTAATGCAGTTTTTGCAGGCAGCGTGGAGCAGGCAGCGTTCAAAGGCCCTGCCCCCTTCCCTGGACTCTCCGCTGCCCAGCAGGGAGTCCAGGGAAGTTGTTTTTTCTAAGCTAAAACCTCAGTATTCAGGTTATATTGCCGTGTTGGCACTTTGCAATAAATAAGTGGGTTTGGGGTTGCAGTTTGGGCACTCGGTCTCTAAAAGGTTCGCCATCACTGGTCTAGGTTGATGAGGAGTCCCTCTAACTATGCTGAATTAATGTGATTAATTGACTCACAAGGGAAGAGCAAAGGCCACCACAGTATTGTTAAGATCACCCTAGAAGAGCTATCGTCTCCCACCCAGACTCCTTCTAGGATCACCCCTATACCAGGAAAGGATGAGGTATTTCTGTTGCCCCAGAAGGTCAGACCAGAACCAACGGGTTGAAATTAAATCAAAAGAGTTTTCGGCGAAACATCAGGAAGAACTTCATGACAGTTAAGAGTGGTTCTTCCGTAGAACAGGCTTCCTTGGGAGGTGGTGGGCTCTCCTTCTATGGAGGTTTTTAAGCAGAGGCTAGATGGCCATCTGACAGCAATGCTGATTCTGTGAACTTAGGCAGATCGTGAGAGGGAGGGCAGGAAGGGATGAGTAAGCGCTTGGCTCTCATGGCCCTCTCTTATATGCACAGAGTAATATAAATCACCACTTTGGGGGCAGGAAGGAATTTTCATCCAGGTCAGATTGGCCAGGGATCCTGGAGGCTTTTTGCCTTTCTATGGGCACAAACCAGGGGTCATTAGGGGAGTGGGGGGAGGACGTAGTTGTGAATTTCTTGCATTGTGCAGGGGGTTGGACTAGATGACTGTTGAGATCCCCTCCAGCTCTATGTTTCTATGTTAATATTCTAAACTTGAGGAATATCTTATTAACACTAGCTAGTCCTGTTCATGTATCTTTTCCTGTCTTAAATATATGTTTTTGCTCTACTAAAGGCTATGAGTGTATTTTAACGCTAACATTTAAATTAAGTCCCAGGTTTCCCAGGTGAGGGAGAAAGTTACCATAGACCAGTGGTTCCCAAAGTGGGCAGTACCACCCCCTGGGGGGGCGGTGAGATTACCTAGGGGGGCACTAAGAGGCGAGGGGGCAGCAGGGGGCGCTAGAGGTGGGCCCCTTCAACTGTGTTGTTCGCTTATTTACAACAGATCAAGCTATGGCACAATGCTGGCAAATTTGGTGGAAACTATCAGAATTTTTTCCAGACTTTGAAGAGCTGGTACCACTGGATCAAGTTCATCCGTTTTGTTGAATACATTTCAACTAAAACGTTTTGATTTGATTTTGAATAGATGTGCAATTAATTGTTAGTTTTTGAAATTTTATTGTTATTATCTTCTTTAGTGAGTCATGCAAACCCCTATTTTGAATAATGTTTTTATAGAGTAGGGGGCGCTGGGGCTGAGTTTGTGGAACCAAGAGGGCGGTGGCCCGAAAGGTTTGGGAACCACTGCCGTAGACACTTGAAGCCTGGCTTGAACACAAGGTTACAAGTGTGTACCTAGTTTAACATGACTGAGGCGGAAGGGGACGGCCCACTTAAAATAAACCACCGTAATGATATACCGTGTGCTCATACTGGCTGTCTCCTGCCTGCTCTTAAGTGGTATGTCAGTTGATCCTATTTATAGGTCAAGCAAACAGTTTTTAAAAACAGCCATGTCATGTTGCTCACAGCAAAGCAAAAAGGGAAAACTATCAAATTTGAAGGTTGGATTCTGGAAGGGAAAAAAACAAGATTTGGCTACTTCTTCTGTAGACATTTTTGCCATTTTAATAACAGGAAATAAAATGAACTTTCTCCAAGTTCACCTTCTCATTGACAGAAATCCCAAGTAAGATCTCCAAACTGGCACAGGCTACTATTACTAAGGGGTTCAGTAAGAGTTTTCTCTCCAGGATTTGAAGGCTTCTGAAAAGATTTTTAACTTTAAGTGCTGGAAATCAGAGAAGTACCCGCTGGTATGGTCTTGAGGAGAGCTTCCGAATATCTAGTGATTTCACATTAATGGTAGGTGAATGGTGGAAGATATTAAGGGGCCCGAACAGCAACTATGAATGTGCAGAGAATCCCACAAGTCGTGATTCCTTTGTGGCCCTGAAGCAACAGATTGCTTGCCTACAAGAGGTCTAACCATACTAGTCCAATTCTGCTTCCCACACTCCTAGCCAAGTCAGTGTGCCCCAACAGAACACAAAAAAGTTCCACCCACGATCCGGCTTCTGTTTGCATCTGGAACCAGCCTCTTAATCAGATATGTGGAAGTGAATACAGTTGTCTGTGCATGGGGGGTGGGGGGAAGAGAGAGAGAAGAAGACACTGTTGATGTATGGGGAAGGGTGAAATGCCAGCTCTTACCAAACCTGAACTGATGTAAAATGCACACTTTATAACTTTCTTAGCATACACATTTGGCCTGTTTATGAAATTCAAAAAATTTGGTTTGTTCAAGCAAAACTGCGCACGTACAACAATACAAGACACACAAAGAGTGTGCTGCAAAGGCTGTATACTACCTAATCCCACATACATAACTTAGGTTTTGCCACCTGAGAAGTAGGGAAAATAAGAGGTGAAAGAAGAACCCATAGATTTTGTTGCAGACAAAAACAAATTTATTATTCAGACTTACAGTCTTCACAGCCACAGTATTAAGAACTGTTAGATTTTTAAAAATATTTGACTAAACACAACATTGAAAACACTGCATCAATAGTATAATCATACACATAGTATCAATGCAACATATTTAAATAATAAATGTCCTTGAAAAACCTCAGCACACACGAGATTTTAATGCTGTAAAATGTCTTAGTACACAATTCTTAGAAATCATTTTGAACAAAACCGTCTTAAAAACTATTTCCCTTATTCCGAAACAAAGCATATCACAGAAATTTTTTAAAATCCTGAAAATGTCTGGTTTTTCTATTAGACAAATTGAAAAGAAATTGGGGGAGGGGAGGAAAAACTTCCCTGGTCTTTACCAGAGCAATCCTAAGGAGAGTTACTCCAGTTTAAACCCATTCATTTCAACGGGCTTAGACTGGAGCAATTCCATCATGCTGTGCTTTCTGAAAGTCTTTCCAAGATTTATTTTCACCTTCTTCCCTCTCTCACTGCTAGTGTTTATGTTTCCTATATCTCCCCAGATATCCACTCCCCACCAAAACCTATTTAATATATTTTGTAAGCCCTGAGGAAAAAACTGCACCATTTCTTTGTTCCAGACAGACATTAGCACACTGCCAGCGCTAAATAAATACCCCATGAAGACAGCTGCAATAAATGTTTTGGTCACCTGAAGGTTGGCAGAAACTCCAATTTAAATAGATTGCCTTCATTGCAAGAGGTACTTCAGGAGGACAGTTATGTTTGCTTTGAATTATATTTTATGATGGTCTTCCTCAGTGCCAGAAATCTACTGTGTGGATTCCTCTACAGCTGAAGTAATACCTGCCTCTGGCCAATTAATTCATCCTTTTTCCTAACAAAGAAAGCTTAGCGGTTAACATTCAATATCCCGACACCGATTTAGTACGTGATGCACACTAAGGAAATTTACATTCTAGACTTAAAACTGAATCAGGATGCCTGTACAGAAATGAGCTTGCAACAACTTGATGTTCTCACCTAGTCAGTTTGGCAATAATAGTACTGATCAAGGCTGAGGCGGTTCATCTTCTAGTAAGGTCAAAACCCTGTTGATTAGTTCTGATGCTCAGAAAGTGAGGGGTGCATGCACAAGGTTGCCAGGTGTCCGGTACTGACCCAGACAGTCTGGTATTTTCACTGACTGTCCAGCATTTTTTCCCAGTTTTTCCCAGTCAGTGAAAATACTGGACTGTCCGGGTCAACTGGCAACCTTACCAATCCCAAACAGCGAAGCGTGCCCTTCAGGCTTGGGAGAGGCTGGAAAGGGGAGGCTCCCAACCTCAGTGGGTCCAGTATTGTTTAAAACAGTGGTTCCCAAAGTGGGCAGTACCACCCCCGGGGGGCGGTGGGATTACCTAGGGGGTACTAAGAGGCTAGAGGGCAGCAGGAGGGCGTTGGAGGTGGGCCCCTTCAACTGTGTTGTTCACTAATTTACAATAGATCAAGCTATGGCACCAAGCTGGCAAATTTGGTGGAAACTATCAGGATTTTTTTCCAGACTTTGAAAAGCTGGTACCACTGGATCAAGTTCATCAGTTTTAATTTGATTTTGAATAGATGTGCAATTAATTGTTACTGTTTTGAAATTTTATTATTATCTTCTTTAGTGAGTCATGCAAACCCCTTTTTTAATTAATGCTTTTTATAGGATAGGGTAGGAGGTGGTGGGGTTGAGTTTGTGGAACCAATGGGGCGGCGGCCCGAAAAGTTTGGGAACCACTGGTTTAAAACAATATCTGGCAAACCTACGCACAGAGGCGGATCTACTGTGAAACTAATGAAGCTTAAGCTTCAGGGCCCCCAATCCTAGAGGGGGCCCCGAAGTAACTTTTTTTTAATGAGTGAATTTCTCTAATATATCGATGGAGTTTTTTAGTGATAGAATCATAAGCCAATGGGTTGAAGTACTTAATATTGACTTTAGAATATGCTCTAATAATACCCATTTCACATGGCCTCAAAATATCCCTGTAATTGGTCAAATTTCAAAATTTTCTTGGGGGCTTGCAGTGCTTGAACCCCCAGCTGTATGAGGCTCACTGAGTTCACCAGAATCTATTCATAGCCTACATTTTGGCAGCTGGATCCTCAAATCCTTTGTTGGTGCTCGGCTTAATAGTTCTGTAGCTCAGCCCTTAGGCTAGAGCCAATTGGAACCATAAAAAAGACATCTGAATTCTCAATTCAGGCTGCACTCGTCTCACTTGTGCATTTTAACACCAAAGGATCAGATTTTCACCTCTTTATCCTAATTTGCCCCCTCTGATGACCCCCTGCCTATTATTATTATTATTATTATTATTATTAATTAGTTAAATTTGTAGCCCACCCCCATTCGCGGTCAAAGCCAGGCTCAGGGTGGGTGTCATGATCCTAGGCCTCAAGTGCAGCCTAAAGGCCCTGGGGGGGGGGCTATATTAAAGTAGTTACCAGGCCTACATCTCCCAGGTACCCTCTGGGCCTTGTGATTGGTGGAAGAGGATTTGGAGGGAAGGCTAGGGCCAATCAGGGGTAAGGGAGTGGTGCCTGGGGAGAAGATCATAGAATCATAGAGTTGGAAGGGGCCACCAGGGCCATCGAGTCCAACCCCCTGCACAATGCAGGAAATTCACAACTACCTCCCCACTCCACACCCCCAGTGACCAGAAGATGGTCAAGATGCCCTCCCTCTCATCAACTGCCTAAGGTCACAGAATCAGCATTGCTGACAGATGGCCATCTAACCTTGCCTAAAATGCTTTGCCTGAAAAGGGAAGGGGGTTCACTCCTAGGGAGCAGGGCTGGGGAGGGGCTGCTGCAGACGGAGGGATCCTTCGTCATCCAGGGTGAATTAGCCTGAGGCCTAGTGCCAGGAGATGGCTAGGGACAGTAAAGATAGATGTGCTAGGGTTTTTGTTTGTTTGATTGCCTGCCTTTACTGGTTTTGTCGTCCTATTGTGGCTTGAGTTATCATTATTAATAGACCTCTTTAATAAACTGTTTGTCCTCACGCCTCATTTGGTCACCTAGAAAGTACACCCTGATGGGAGAAGAAGCAGGCAGGGTGCTCTGGGCCTTCTTGAGTTAGGCTCACACCAGAGTGGTGGCAGCTACTGAAGATCCCCATTCCTCTCTCTTACCTGACAGCAGGTAACAACAATAATAAAAAAATCATATATATCTAAAATTCATAAGTAATCAATAAACTTCATAAAACCATTCAATGCAGCTAACAAGATGGTACTCATATAATTACAGGGCCATTGGAGGCCCGGCCAAGCAGCCAAATCCTCATGTCAGAAGCCCCGAGGGAGAGGAGAGGGAGGCCAGTAACGATGACAACCTGTGGTTGCCCTCAATTGTAGGCCTGGGGGAAAAGCTCTGTTTTACAGGCCCTGCAGAACTTCTGAAGGTCCCCCATAAGGCCCTGATGTTACCTGGAAGAACATTCCTTGCTGGATGTTGCCCTATTGTTGCTGATTGCAAAGGGGCCCCCATAACAGTTCAAGCTTCAGGACCCCAAAAATGTAGGTCCGCCACTGCCTACGCATCCATAGCTGAGCCTCTTTTTGCAGGCACACATTCATTAGCCAAAATAACAAGTATGGAGCTACTAGAAAATAAAAACCCTGCCCAAGTCACTGACATGGCCCTTTCCTGGCACAACAGTTACACAATCCGTTAGTGACTCCCCTGCACAGTTTGGCAACAACAGATAAAGACCCTCCCTTCCAGTTTATCTGTTTCCAGTGTCTGTCTCGCCACCCAGAAAGGCATTTTATCTGAGAACAAACACAGCCAGCGGCCCTTTGGTTGCTTAAGTATTCTCCTAAGAAACTACTTCCCAGGTAGCCAAAGCTTGTAGCTTGAGGAAATTTAACTTGTTTTGAATTACAGCTTGAAGAAAAGATGGCTCACTACTTCATTCAGTCCACACAAGCATGAGGAGAGCATTTAAAACAAGGGTGTCAAACATCAGGACCACAGGCCAGATCCGGCCTCTTGAGAGCTCTTGTCAGGTCCGCGAACCAGCCAACCCCCCTGCTCCTGATCTGGGCTGGCAAGGCATGGCCCAGCCTGACCAAGTGAAATGTATGTCCTATCTGGCCCTCGTAACAATTGAGTTCGACACCCCTGCTTTAAAAGTTCAATTATCATTACATCAGTAATCTCACACAGCATTAAGATGCAAGATAGTCATTCATGTATGACACTATTAAAAGACTGTAATAGTTCAGCATAAAATCCTCAAAATATGGCCAACATCCACACAGCTCTGAAAAGGACTTCTCCATCTCTGCATCTTTAAGGGCTGGTTTCAATCTTATCCTTTTGCTGATGACAAACACCCCTTCTGCTATTGGAACCCACATATGTGGTATAAAAAAAAAACCAAGTTGCATACCTATAGATCTTGTTTTCCAACCCACAAATGCAAAACTAAAGAAGGGATATTCCAGAGTGTCTACAGGAGCCAAAGCTCTCTACTTCCCCTCTCCCTGGTTTGCATGTAGACAAGGTTGGCAAAAGCACCAGTTCCTTCCTGTCCAGCAGACAAACTGGAAAGCTTCCTTCCTTGGAGACAGAGGTAAAGAATTCTTATCATGCAAATAAGACACTGGGGGACTGCTTCACTTCCCCCCAGCAGTCTTGTTTGTTTATCTCACTGCAATTCATCATCCCAACAAGATGCTTGAGACCTAGTGGATCACACAGAAGCAAATGGGTTGCTTTGAAGCACAGCTTGCATAATTCATGTGGAGAATTCTAGGTCACCCACCACAGTGCACTCAAACCATTACCTTCAAATGGGATCCTCTGTAGCTTTAGGGCAAGGTGTCATCAGTATGCTGATAAAAGCCAGCTTTATATTTCATTCACTAATTTCTGAAAAATTTACATCTTTAGGCTCAGTATATGTAAAGGGGCAATGTTCTCCTCGGAGGAGGAGGAGAACTGGTTTTTATATCTGACTTTCTCCACCTTTTCAGGAGAGTCAAAACCGCTAACAATCCCCTTCCTTTCCCCACAACAAACACTTTGTGAGGAAGGTGGGGCTGAGAGAACTGTGTAGCCCAAGTAACCACATATCTTCTAGACCAGTGGTTCCCAAAGTGGGCAGTACCTGGGGGGCGGTGGGATTACCTAGGGGGGCACTAAGAGGCAAGGGGGCGGCAGGGGGGACGCTAGAGGTGGGCCCCTTCAACTGTGTTGTTCACTAATTTACAGTAGATCAAGCTATGGCACCATGTCGGCAAATTTGATGGAAACTATCCAAATTTTTTCTTTGAAGAGCTGGTACAACTGGTACCAAGTTCATCAGTTTTGTTGAATAAATTTCACCTAAAGCTTTTAATTTGATTTTGAATAGATGTGCAATTAATTGTTACTATTTTGAAATTTTATTGTTATTATCTTCTTTACTGAGTCATGCAAACCCCTATTTTGAATAATGTTTTTGATAGGATAGGGAAGGGGCGGTGGGGTTGAGTTTGTGGAACCAAGGGGGCGGTGGGCCGAAAGGTTTGGGAACCACTGTTCTAGACCTACCACCAATCTCAAGAATTTTCATTCAAAGTTTCTTTCTAGAACTAGGACCACATTCACACATATCAGTAGTAATGTATTTATTTACATTATTTATAGTACCTATAAGCCTTAGGTCCACTCTCACTTTTTATGTACTTACGCAAAACAAAACAAAAATATATAGCTTTTTTAATCAGCTGAAAGGTATGCAGGAAGATTGATTTATCACAGGGGTCCCCAACCTTTTTTGAGCCTGAGGGTACATTTGGAATTCTGACACCGCACAGTTGGCGCAGCAATAAAATGGCTCACACAAAATGGCTGCTGGAGGAGGTAGAGCCAGCCACAAAATGATTGCCACAGCTTAACTTCAGTAACACAGTGTAGATCTTTGATTTGTGGTGGCAGCTGCTGCCAAAGCAACATTTTAAAAAATCTGCACAGCCAACCAAATCTCTAGTAGTCATAAACTTTGCTGGGCAAAAGCCCCACCCACTTCCTAAAAACACTTGGTGGGCAGAAGAAAAGGTGTCAGCAGGTACCATGGGCACCCACAGGCTTCATTTCAACTTTCCCAGGTTTTACAATGCAAGGTTTCCTAGGTCTTTCCCTCATATAAGGCATTACAACAGGAAAATGAAAGCCTCACAAACATCATTGGGGTGAGGGGCTGTGGCTCAGTGGTAGAGCATCTGTTTGGCATGCAGAAGGTCCCAGGTTCAATCCCTGGCATTTCCAGTTAAGGGGACTAGGCAAGCAGGTGATGTGAAAGACCTCTGCCTGAGACCCTGGAGAGCTGCTGCCTGTCTGAGTAGACGATACTGACTTTGATGAACCAAGGATTTGATTCAGTAGAAGGCAGCTTCATGTGTGTTCATGTGATCATAACTAGCAAAGCCCACCTGATCTAAGCATAATGAAAGCAGAGACCAAGCCCTGCCCATCGCCCTCATGAAACGTACTTTGAAAAGTTTGAGGAGTCACAATATGGATAAACGCCAAGCCCAAGACTACTTGCCCACACAGGGACCTCCACCTCCATACCAGACTATAACTACTCTTCAAAAGAAAAAGGGGCTCCAATGGAAGAATTATCCATGGGATTCTACATTTAGGGTTGCCAAGTCCCTCTTTGCCAATGGTGGGAGGTTTATGGAGCGGAGCCTGAGGAGGGCGGGGTTTGGGGAAAGGAGGGACCTCAATGCCGTATAGTCCAATTGCCAAAGTGGCCATTTTTTCCAGGTGAACTGATCTCTATCAGCTGGAGATTAATTGTAATGGCAGCAGATCTCCTGCCACCACCTAGAGGTTGCCAACCCTATTTACACTGGAACAAAAAGTTGAAATCAAGACTGGATTTATAGTGCGAACTTCAACATTTTAAGGACTGCTGGAGGAATGCATGTCAGAGTAACTTGTGAAACCACCCTTTCTGTGTTCTGTGCAGCCTGCCCACTATGGTCTTTTATGCATGGCTGTTCCACTCGCCGTCACCCCTCCAACAACTTGGGGTCTTTGTTTGGATTATGCATGCCATTTCTGACCTCAGAGGTTGCCTCGCTCTCCCCATGAGTTTCCCAGCATTTTGCCCATGTTTTCAAGTTTGAGATAAAACAGGTCTCTGAAAATGCAGGCAAAACACAAGGAAATGCAGGGGGAGAGCGCAGTGACCTCTGAGGGTCAGAAACAGCATGCATAATCCAAACAAAGACCCCAAGTTGTTGGGGGGTGACGATGAGTGAAACAGCCATGCATAAAAGGCATATTTCACACATATAGGGCTGTTAACCAAACACACCACCCTTTTCAATAACATTTCCAATATGATCACTGGGCCTGAATACTGCCACCAGCTCTGCCATCTGCTTTTCGGGGGGTGGGGACCAATGAATTTTGCAGTGACTTCTTTAGCACATGCAGAGAGGACCTTTACATCACCATACAAATATGCAATTAATTGAGGAAAATCTAATTCATCCCTAAAATGAAAACCAGAGCTGCCTCTTATTTCCTCCCCCTGAGAAGCAGGGCTCCATTTTTGTCACAAATTAAATCTGGATTTAAACCCTGATTAATGGATTCTTTAGGTTTGAAAGACATATAATAGAAATCAATGACAAACCTACTTGCTCTCAAAATGACCATGTGATGGAAGGGATTTGAGATAAAATAGGGCAGATGTTTCAGCCTGCACATATGTGCTTCAGATCATATTCAGACTCTTACAAAATTCCATCATACCACAGTACACAGAGTACAGAGTTATTAGCCCCATCACAAAGGGGAAAAAATACAGGAAGCTGGGTATTGCTGTTGCAATGAGTTCCATACACTCATGAGACACAAGAGAGTTTTCGCACTTAGAGCATTTGGATCAGAGTTACTACACTACTTTAAAGGTAATTACAAGCCACCTAGAGTAAGTTCAAACAGTCAAAACCTTTGCACAAGGTAAATACCACAGAGATTCTCTGCTGCGGAGATAAAACATCAGCTCTCCATACAAAGGCATTTTCAACAGTCCTTAAAAAACACTCGCAGCACATTCCTGAGAGGAATGGCTGCGCTGGTTTCAGGAGGTTTGCCCTCCACACACACACTGGGGCCGAAACCTTTCCCTTAGTGGAAAAAACCAATGCATTCCTTCATAGGGTTGCACAGGAAATATTATCTCGTGAAAATAAAAAAGGGGTGTGCCCGTCCTGAAAGGGTTTTGGAGACCGCCTAAAGGTGGCTTCTCCCCCAGTCCGATGCCGGAATGCCCTGGGAACGCCCTCTGGGATGCCTCGGCGGGCTTTTATGCCGGCGTTGGGGCCACTAACACCGGCGCAGGAGGCCCGAACGCCAGCGCAGTGCCTTCCTGGCCTCCTAAGGGCTTTCACCCTTCAGGCTCAGGAATGCGCTGTCGCTCCAGCTTAGTACGTCATCCACATACACAAATGTGAGGCGAGCTTAAGCAGGTGCAAGAACTGAGTTCCGAAGATATACAGTTCTTCAGGAAATCACACCCACGATGAATAAACATGTAACACGATAACAGTTATCTTTCCTGGTGCGTTCTGCTCTGTTTTAGTATCACATAATACGTAAGGCGATACTGCTACGTCAGTCACATACTTCTTGTCTAGAGGAGCAAGGCAAGAGTCAATCAAATCATGCCTTATTGCAGGGGTCCCCTACTTTTGCAAGCAGGAAGGCACCTATGGAATTCTGACATAGCATGGTGGATGGAGGAGGCGGAGCTAGCCACAAAACAGTTTCTGCAGCCTACCTTCAGTCACACAGTGAAGATCCATGTGCTGTTGTGGCAGCTGCTGCCAAGGCAACACTTTTTGAAAAACTCTGCACAGCCTATCAAATCTCCAGTGGCCAATTTGATGGCAAAAGACCCACCGGCCCAGTCCACTTTCTAAAAACACTTGGCGGGCACCAGGAATGTTGTTGGTGGGTGCCATGGCGCCCACCGGCACCATGTTGGGAACCCCTGTCTTACTGGATCAGACCATGGTCCATCTACTCCAGTGGTTCCCAACCTTTTTTTGTCCAGGGACCGCTAGGACTTTTTTGTTCGGTGCAGGGACCCCAAGGTTCAAAATAAAAATTCCGAGAATTTGGAAATAAACTTTAATCATAACTGTTAAACATTAAACTGAGAATAATATTTGAATATATTTTTATAATAGAGAACTTTTAATTGAAAATATTAATTTATTATGGGTTTATAACTTTGTTTTGCGGACCTTAATTTAGTTCTCGCGGACCCCTGGGGGTCTGTGGACCCCCGGTTGGGAACCAGTGATCTACTCCAATATTTTATTTCCAACAGTGTGCATTTTGCTGGCCCTCTAGAAGAGAACAGCACCGATGGCCATTTTCTTTCCTTTGTCCCCATGTATGTTATGTAAAATAACTATCCTCTTAATACAGAGGTTCCAGTCAGCCATCATAGCTGACTGCCGTTTATAGACCTAACCTCTAAGCATCTTGTCAGACCTGCTTTCCACTGCTCTCAGCAGCCTGTCAGACTGAGAATGTTTTGGTTTCAGTTCCACCAGGTGCATCTCAAGGCCGAGCCTGCTAACTGTGGAATTCCTGTTCAGCACTATCTCCCGTGGGAACGGCTCCTCGTTAGGAGGGGGGTTGCCATGACTCGTTGTGACTAATGCTTTCCCATATAGGCCCTGTACTGTGCTACCAGTTCCCATTCGTGCCAATTTACCTCTTAGCTCTGATTACCTGTAGGTTTTCTAATAAATCAACTCTCTTTTGGACTCCTCGTCTGTGGATGTTGTTTGTGGGATTACCACGGGAACAGGTGCTTACATTTTGGCACGAATGGGAACTGGTAGCACAGTACAGGGCCTATATGGGAAAGCATTAGTCTACCCCAATGGTTCTCTACCTGTGGGTCGCAACCCCCAAGGGGGTCGCGACGTGTTTTCTGGGGGGTCGCCGCCACTGTCCTGGGACAGCCCCCATCCCGGCGAGGAATTGGCCGACCGACAGCCGGAAGGAGAGAGGGGAGGAACCGGCCAGCGGACAGAGAGGCGAGGCGAGGAACCGGAGAGAGAGAGAGGCGAGGAGAGAGGTGAGGAACCGGCCGACCAACAGCCGGAAGGAGCCGGGCTGCAGAGACGCGGCAGCGCGCTGCCGCACACCAGCTGTAGCCCCGCTGCCCAGGGCCTGCCCGCCCGCCTCTCAGCTGGGTGGCGGGGCTACAGCTGGTGTGAGGCGGCGCGCCGCCGCGTCTCTGCAGCCCAGCTCCTTCCGGCTGTTGGTCGGCCGGTTCCTTGCCTCTCTCCTCGCCTCTCTCTCCGGTTCCTCGCCTCGCCTCTCTGTCGGTCGGATGATGTGGCGGGATGTGCGGGAGGCCGAGGAAGCTCCCCTGGCTCGGCCCATTCAGGTCTCAGAGAAGAGGGTGGTCCCCCTTGAGGCCGCCGGAGGGTATCCAGCCTTATATTTATATGCCATGTAACACCACAAAGTCAAAACCAAAACCAAAAACAAGACCATGTATATATGCAAATTCCATGCACGCTTTTATATCAACAATGCACTCATAAATGAACTGCTCCATCAATAGGTTAAGCCAGGGTAATAAGTGGGAATAATAAATAAATAAATAGGCTTCCGGTCCTAGATTCCATTTTTCTAGCTTTTCACAAGCCTGTTTCTACTCCTCGGTATGTACCTCCTTCTGGCCTGCTCCAACCTAGCCCCACCGACTGAGTCTCTCCTCTTCCCTCCTCCCCTCTGGAAAGAAGGGCTGCTGGGAGAGCTACGGGGCAATCCTGAAGGGGGAGCGTGACACCGCGCCGGCACAAGTGCCCGTTAAACTGGGGTAACAGGAACGTACACATGTTGATGCCCGGGAGCTGCAGAGGTACGCAATGCACAGGCGCTGGCCCAGCCCCTGCAGTTGCGTATCCTCAGTGCAAGGGCCACGTCGGTGTGAAAGGGGGCATTCCCATGGGCGGGGCCAACAGAAGGAAGCTTCCTGAGGGCTTTCGGCCTGGGAACACCCACTTTTTCTGGGGCAAAATTACGCCAGCTAAAATTGTGGAACAGCCAATTGTCAACTCAGGCGTCCATCCCTAGCTTCCCATAAACAGACACGCTCAGGCAGGTGAACCTAAGCAATGCTAATTTATTAGGAGCAAAAAGACAGATTTAAGAAGTTGACTGCCTCTCACGCAGGAGAGAGCGTTAATAAAAGTAAAACAGATGGGTTACAATATAAAAGCATTCAAAGCAAAAACAGTTGGTTCACCCTAGGCCTATTTTAGCAGGCACCTGCACCCTGGCCAGTGTGGGAACAACTTGTTACTACCACCCTGTGTTCTCTTTGGACTCTGATCTCCCCTGATAGTCTTGTGACCTTGACCTTGGAATGAATTTGGACTTCGCTTCTGACACTAAGGGCACTTTCACATGTGCCGAATAATGCACTTTCAATCCACTTTCCTTTCCCCCTTAGAAGCTCCTTGATTTATTGATCCTGAGCAGCCTAATTTTAGATCTAACGTTTGAGGGATATAAGGACTGAAATAAATCTTGCCACTGACAATGTAGCCTTGGGATTCCTGTCAATAAAAAAACCATTATGTCAGACACAGAGGCATTAGATTTATATGTTAAAAGGGGAAAGATCTAATGTGATCTAAGTTCCTCATAAAATCGGCATTCCTAAAGGGCATGAGCTAGTGAATCAATAGAGCCAGAAGAGCAAACAGGTCCTCTCTGGGTATGGTATATTCAAAATTCTGCCTTACATGACCATAGAGGGGATTGCAATCCACTTTCAATGCACTTTAAAGATCGTTTGCAAGTGGATTTTGCCATTTCACACAGTAAAACCCAGCTTCAAAGTGCAATGAAAGTGGATTGAAAGTACATTATTCAGCATGTGTGAAAGTGCCCTAAGACTCTCATGGCTTGGACCTTGGTACGGACTCTGACTTGGTATTTGGACTTCACTTCTGATACTGACTTTGTACCCAGATCTTGAACAGCCCGGTATTGACCTTTGGACCGCTAATTGACTACGCTACCAGACTCTGGCCCTCAGATCTGCCAGCATTCAGGAGATCACCAACCCAATGCCCTATTTCTGTAAGGCTTGTGTGAAGTTGATGGCAGAGTGGGGCAAAGGGAGAGAAAGAATAAGGCAATGTCAGGGTAGAGGCACCAAGAGCAGGACAGCTACAATGCAATACCCTGCCAGAAATTTTGTTCGTCTTTAAGGTGCTACTGGATTCCTATTCTTTTCTAATGCGATCCTAGACAGAGTTACACCAATCTAAACCCACTGCGGTTTAGACTACAGACCCTCTGCATAGGGCTGCACTTTCAGTTACGCAGACATAAAGGCAGAAACACTAGACTCCCATACCTCCTTAATTTGATGTTTGGATTTGGACCTCCATTTTTCAGAGAGAGGGGTAAAAACACTGTCTGTAATGGAACAAGGCATCTACATTCAGTTAAGAGCTGCCTTTGGGACAGGAAACCTAAGGGGGCAATTTAACTACAATTACCTTTCCGGCAACTTGAGTGAGCCAGCGTGGTGTAGTGGTTAAGAGCGGTGGTTTGGAGTGGTGGAGTCTGATATGGAGAGCAGGGTTTGATTCCCCACTCCCCCACATGAGTGGCAGAAGCTAATCTGGTGAACTGGATTTGTTTCCCTGCTCCTACACACGAAGCCAGCTGGGTGACCTTGGGCAAGTTACAGCTCTGTTAGAGCTCTCTCAGCCCCACCTACCTTACAGGATGTCTGCTGTGGGGAGGGGAAAGGGAGGTGATTGTAAGCCGGTTTGAGTCTCCCTTAAGTGGTAGAGAAAGTCGGCATATAAAACCCAACTCTTCTTCTTCTTCCTTAATTTGATGTTTGAATTTGAACCTCCATTTTTCAGGGAGAGGGGTAAAAACACTGTCTGAAATGGAACAAGGCATCTACACTCAGTTAAGAGCTGCCTTTGGGACAGGAAACCTAAGGTGTTTGTATTAAATTTGTGTTTGTATTAATTTTGTGTTTGTATTAAATTTATTATGTATCATTCACAAAATCACTTGTATCAATATTAGCCCATGGTTTCATGTTGATTCCTTACCTTTTGGGTACCTTATTCTAGTTTTATAGGGTTAAGCCCCCCCCCCCCCGCTTTTTGTTATTGCTTCAGTTCAAGACAACATCAGACAGCACCACACAGGAAGGTTTATCAGCCCTTTTCCCGGCCTCAGCCACACCAGCAACCTGTAATATTGACAAGGAACAGACTACACTGCAGAGGTATCATAAGGCTGAGTCGGTTACCACATCAATTACTTATTTAGGACGTCTATATACCGCCTCTCCAGAGAGCTATCTGCAATGTCTGGTTAACAGTGGACTACTTCTGCAAATCTGTCACGTACATCTGTCTCGGTCTTTCGCTCTCTCGCAGACTCAACTCACTTGAACTTGAACAAAGCACAGTGAGCACAGCAACAAAATGGCTGCAACCGCTTTATTTCAGCAACACAGTGTAGATCCTTGTGTTGTGGTGGCAGCTGCTGCCAAAGCGACATTTTTAAAAAATCTGCGCAGCCAATCAAATTTCCAATAGCCAATCAGAAGCGCTGATGGGCAAAAAACCCCACCCACTTTCTAAAAACACTTGCCGGACACCAGAAAAGGGGTTGTTGGGCACCATGTTGGGAAACCCTGATCTAAATACATATAATAAATATTTGCAGCAAAATTTTGAAGTATACCTTTGCGGTTTCCTTCCTTGGCCAGAACTGGATGGTGATACAGAGATTAAATATCCAGCATGATATACTATAAATTTCCAGCTCAGGCGTTATTGCAGCCTCAAGCCTTGTTGAAAGGATAAAGTAGTGGTGGAAACAGCATGCACCGCCCAGAGCTCCTTTAAGGGAGGATAGAGCAAAAATGAAATTGGAGTACCTGGGATGCTCAACGGTTCAGCTCAAGGCAAAACATCAATTAGCAGATGCCCTTGAGCAGCTAATTCATCACCCAGCTTGGAGAAATAGATTCTCCCGAGCTGCTTAAACATGACGACAAGAAAAGGCACCCCTGCTGTATAAGAGGCATGGAAGCAGGCATAAATGAAGTTCACGTACCTGTCCCACATCACCCCTCACTGCATCTGTGATTCTGCAACGATCATACCAGGACCCTCCCCCCTTTCCAAGCTGAGCTGGGAAAGCTAAAGAGCTGAAAGGGGGGGGGAATGCAGAGCTTCCCCTTCTGGATGCACACCTTAACGTGGTGAGGGGGTTTGTGTGTGTCAGGGAAGCTGAGAGCAATACCGTAAGGGGTCTAGACTCTATCAAGAGACTAAACCTCTAGCAGAGTCACTCAAGACGGAATGGTCCCAGCTGAGACACCAGACGAAGATGCATCCACCCCCTTAAGGGATCAATGGCCACATCTGCAGAAGAGAACAGGCAGTTCCAATGGGGATGGGGGCAGAGGAATCCCTGAAGGTTAGCTACTGGGCAGCAGCAGTAGTGGAAGGTGACACTGGCGGAGGATCTTTCGTAGACAACGGCAGTGCCACTACGGCTAACCCTGGTTAGTACTGCGCAGAAGAAGGCACTGGTAAACCACTTCTGACCAACCTTTACCTTGAAAGCCCTATGACAAGAGAATTTCAGAAGAAAATCAGCTTGTGTTTCATAGATTACAGCAAAGCTTTTGACTGTGTGGATCATGAAAAGCTATGACTGGTTTTAAAGGAAATGGGTGTGCCACTACATCTGATCGTTTTGATGCACAACCTGTACTCTGGACAAGAGGCCACAGTTAGAACAGATTATGGAGAAACGGAATGGTTTCCAATTGGCAAAGGTGTCAGACAAGGATGTATTTTATCTCCCTATCTCTTCAATCTATATGCAGAACATATAATTAGGAAAGCTGGATTAGATTTAGATGAAGGTGGAGTGAAAATTGGAGGGAGGAACATTAATAATTTGAGATATGCGGATGACACTACATTATTGACAGAAAACAGTGAAGATTTGAAACGACTACTGCTGAAAGTTAAAAGAGAAAGTGCCAAAGCAGGACTACAGCTGAACATCAAGAAAACAAAAGTGATGACTACAGGAGAATTGCACAACTTTAAGGTTGACAATGAGGGAATTGAAATTGTTCAAGACTTTCTATTCCTTGGCTCCACCATCAACCAAAAGGGAGACTGCAGCCAAGAAATCAGAAGGAGATTGAGACTGGGAAGGGCAGCCATGAAGGAGTTAGAAAAGATTTTGAAGTGTAAGGATGTGTCACTGGCCACCAAGACTAGATTAATTCATGCCATCGTATTCCCTATTACTATGTATGGGTGTGAAAGCTGGACAGTGAAGAAAGCTGATAGGGATAAATCCATTTTGCAATCCCTATCAGCTTTTTTGGATTTATCCCTCAAACTTGGAAACAAACGAATATAGTATTAATACCAAAAGCGAATTCGGATTTAATGGAAGTTAAAAACTATAGACCTATTTCATTATTCAATAATGATTACAAATTATTTGTTGCGATTTTAGCAACTAGATTAAAAAAGGTATTAAACCAAACTATACATGAAGACCAACCAGGATTTTTACCTGGAAGATTGATTAGCCAAAATGTAAGAGTCGTAATAGATCTTTTAGAATATGCTGAACAAACCATGATATTTTTAGACGCTGAAAAAGCGTTTGACAATGTGAATTGGAAGTTTATAAAAAAATATTAGACTGTATGGGTTTTGGAGTAAATTTTAAGACAGCTATAGAAAATGTATATACTTATCAGACAGCTAGTTTGTTAATAAATGGAATATTATCATCACAATTTGAAATTCAAAAGGGAACGAGACAAGGTTGTCTAAACCCTTTGTTGTTTATTTTAGTATTAGAAGCCCTATTACAAAAGATTAGACAATCTACTGAATTAATTGGATTTCGAATTGGGAGAAATCACTATAAAATTAAAGCATATGCAGATGACCTTGTATGTTTTTTGACGGATCCTACTGAGCAAATTGATAATTGGAATAGAATTTTGGAGGTTTATGGAAAGCTTGCAGGTTTTAAAATAAATAAAAATAAGCTATTGGTTAAAAATATGACTCTCTCACAACAACAAGTATTGACCAAAAAGACAGGGTTTAATATTGAATACAATGTAAAATATTTGGGCATATGGTCATCACCGAATAATCTTAATTTATTTCAGAATAATTATATTAAACAATGGCAACAGATAGTAATAGATCTCAAAAACTGGGGGGAAATACCATTATCACTATGGGGTAGAATTTCAGTTATTAAAATGATGGTATTGCCTAAGATGCTTTTTCCCCCCAAAACCTACCAATTTTGAAAGGAGCACAGATATTTAAAAGTTGGAAGAAAGATATTTTAATTTTTTATGGGGTATGGAAAGACATAGAATAGCATATAATAACTTAGTTGAACTAAAAGAAACAGGAGGCCTGGGATTACCAGATTTGAGAATGTATTATCAAGCAGCTTGCTTCACCTGGCTAAAAAACTGGATTCTATTAGAGAATCTTAAAATATTAGAACTAGAGGGGTTTAATTTACGTTTTGGGCGGCACGCATACTTATGGTATGAAAAGGAGGAAGTAAACAAATAATTTAATTTTCATATTATTAGAGATGGTCTACTTCAAATTTGGAAGAAATATAAAAGATTTTTGGAATGTAAAACCCCTGGCTGGATTAACCCTGTAGAAGCTTTTATGAAGAGAGGTGTACAACTCAATCTGGATATTGATATTTATAGAGAAATTACGGAATGTAAAGAAGGGGTCTGGATGTTGAAGAGTAGAGAAGAGCTAAAAATTAATGACTGGTTTATGTATTATAAACTAAGGGATATATTTAATAAAGATAATTTGAGGGGATTTAATCAAAATAAATCTAAACTAGAAATTATATTAACTAAGGGAAATAAAGGAATGATAGGAAGAATTTATAAGTTATTAATTGAAGTCAATTTAGAACAAGAAAGGATAAAACCAGTGATGGTGAAATGGATGAAGGAGTTAGGTTATAATATTGATTTGGAAATATGGGAAAACTTGTGGAAGAGGGAATACAAATTTACAATTACTAATGAAATAAGAGAAAACTTATATAAGATGTTTTGTAGATGGTATATAACCCCGGTACTATTAAGTAAAATGAAGAAAGACGATATGGGTTTATGTTGGAAGTATGGAACCGAAAAAGGCACGTTTATGCATGTATGGTGGTTTTGTAAAAAAAATAAGAGATTTTGGAGACTAATAATAAAAGAAACTAATAATTTGATTAATATAAAAGTAAAAAAAGATCCTGCTTTTTGTCTATTGGAAATCCCTAAAGAGAATATGGATAGAAGTGATAGAGTTATATGTCGATACAGCTTTGCGGCAGCAAGAATTATAATAGCAAAAAACTGGAAGCAAGTAAATAAACCTTCAATTAAGGACTGGAGAGAGAAATTGTGGATGTATATGCGGATGGCCAAACTTACAGATTCTTTACATGGTAAAGATATGGAAGAGTTTAAAAAAACATGGTTAAAGGCCGTCGCATTTTGGGATAAACTGGCGAAAATGAATTTTACAAGTATAGTTAATGAATTATAGATAAAATGTAATGTTTTTTATAATAATAATAGTATAAGGTAATTTTAAATACTATCAAAACACTTCTCCGGAAGTCTATTGGTGGTGGGACACACTGTTAAGGTGGGTGGTGGGTATTAGAGCACTGTGTATTTTACAATATATATTATATGGTGTAATTTTGACGGTTGTATTAATGCTCTTTTTGTATTTCTGTATTTTTTATCTTTTTTCTTTTTTATGATTTGTATAATTTGTTTTGTTTTGTTTTTCTTATTATAAAAATAATAAAAATTATTTTTTTTTAAAAAAGAAAACTGATAGGAAGAAAATAGATTCCTCTGAAATGTGGTGTTGGAGGAGAGTGTTACGGATTCCATGGACTGCCAAAAAAAACAAATCAGTGGGTTATAGATCAAATCAAGCCTGAACTGACTCTAGAAGCTAAAAAGAGTCACTGGAAAAGACAGTCATGCTAGGAAAAGTTGAGGGCAGCAGGAAAAGAGGAAGACCCAACAAGAGATGGATTGACTCAATAAAGGAAGCCACAGCCATCAGTTTGCAAGATCTGAGCAAGGCTGTCAAAGATAGGACATTTTGGAGGACTTTCATTCATAGGGTCGCCATGAGTCGGAAGCGACTTGACGGCACTTAACACATACACACAATGCAGAGCTTAGCTTCACCCCCATAAGAACATAAGAAAGGCCATGATGGATCAGACCAAGGTCCATCAAGTCCAGCAGTCTGTGCACACAGTGGCCAACCAGGTGCCTCTAAGAAGCCCACAAACAAGATAACCACAGCAGCATTGTCCTGCCTGTATTCCAAAGCACCTAATACGGGGGTGTCAAACATAAGGCCCGAGGGCCAGATCTAGCCCCTTGAGAGCTCTTATGCAGCCCGCGATACAGCCGAGGCAGCCACACACACCCACTCTCAATCTGGGCTGGCGAGGCATGGCCCGGCCCAAACAAGTGACATTTATGTCATATCTGGCCCTTGCAACAATTGAGTTCAACACCCCTGACCTGATATAATAGGTACGCTCATCTGATCCTGGAGAGAAGAAGAAGAGTTGATTTTTATATGCCAACTTTCTCTACCACTTAAGGCAGAATCAAACCGGCTTACAATCGCCTTCCCTTCCCCTCCCTACAACAGACACCCTGTGAGGTGGGTGAGGCTGAGAGAGCGTGACTTGCCCAAGGTCATCCAGCTGGCCTCGTGTGTAGGAGTGGGGAAATGAATCTAGTTCACCAGATTAGCCTCCACCACTCATGTGGAGGAGTGGGGAATCAAACCTGGTTCTCCAGATCAGACTCCACCGCTCCAAACCACCGCTCTTAACCACTACACCACGCTGGCTTTTTAAGAATAGGTATGCATCATGACTAGCATCCATTTTGACTAGCAGCCATGGAGAGTCCTTTCCTCCATGAACATGTCCACTCCTCTATTAAAGCCTTCCAAGCTGGCAGCCATCACCACATCCTGGGGCAGAGAGTTCCACAATTTAACTATGTGTTGTGTGAAGAAATACTTCCTTTTATCAGTTTTGAATCTCTTACCCTCCAGCTTCAGCAGTTGCCCCCGCTTTCTAGTATTATGAAGGAGAAAAGCTTCTCCCTGTCCACTCTCTCCATACTATGCATCATTTTATAGACCTCTATCATGCCTCCCGCTCCCCATACTGGCTGTGCAGCAAGGCTCCACCCACAAACACCACAAAGATTCCTCAATGAGCCAGAAAAATGAAGAGCCGCATGAGCTATGCCTGTCTTGGACATATCGTAAGGCTGTTCCACAACAAACCTGCGGCCATTCTGCTGTCCACACGGGGGGAAATCCCCACGTGGAGAAAGTCCTGATTTGAAAAGAGGGGCAATATTCAGCAGGCTATCACAAATCCAGCTTTTGTGCAACTGGTAAGAGAGCAAAAAAGGTAAGAGGCAAAATTGTGCTCCTCTGGATTTCAAAAAGTGAAAACAAAGATCAGTATTTTTATGCCACTTTTTACAATCCTGTGAATCTGTCCCCAATGCTATTAATCTGTGAGAAATCTATAAACACAACCTCCTAAATAATGAATACTGGAGGAGTAGAGAAACCCCAGAGTTGCAATACATACATTCTCACATGTCCAACACACATTAAACCCTTATTATACTGCATGAAGAGCTCAGTACAATGAACATAAAGCAGCTTCCAATTTATCACAGGAGAGTTCTGTGCAGGGACATGAAAGAGAAGCACAGCTGCTCAGCACTGAATAGTAATTAGCACTACATTAATGCTCCATATTCATAAAAGAAAAATACATGCAGCCTGTTACACGTAGAACCAATAATGGGTCTTGAATTTCTGGTGTGACTGACATTCAGTCTTCGGTCTCTTGTGACAAATCTTCCAAGCTCTCACTCTTTGAAAAGATAGTAAGAAAAAGCCTTCAGTAGACACTGTCCACAGTATCCAGCCCAACCTGACATCTTCATCTCTTGCCCTTGACTACACATGTCCTTGGTCAAAATACATAGCAGATGTCCCTATACTGCAATGAAGAAATGCATACACGGTTTGCACAATATACGGTATATCCAGACTGTCAACATCAGGATTCATCACAGCAGAATTTCGTTTTTCAAAATGAGAGAATGCTGCCAGCACTGCTTAACAGATTAATTTGTGAAGTTCTGTCATGGTCAATATAGGGGCTGAATTATGCTATTTTCTTCCTACGTGGAGATTTATACATGTGGGAGCTGCCATCTGTCAATCTACAGCAGAAAATATGCTTGCATTGTCCTTCATATGTTGCAAAACACATGCTTTTTTCTAGACAGATCTATTTCTATGTAGGCAGCTTCCCTCCTTGAGAAGAATCACACGTGGCAATGTTATAGTTTATTTAACTATAACAACTCTCACCTTTCCTCTTGATTACTTCACCTGTGAAAGTCACCTCCATTGCTTCAAGAAGAATTTTTTTAGTATCAAAACTAAAATGTAAAGTTCACAAAAGATTATGTGGAAACAATTTTTGTTAGTCTCTAATTCTTATTTTTTACAAACTAAAGTGGAATGATAATTATTTAAATAAAGAATCAGATCAATATGTTTACAGTGCAATCCTAAAAAGAGTTATTCCAGGCTAAACTCACTGAAATGAACTGCAAAAGCTAAAAAATTAATTTAAGGTATCACACTGATCACTGCCTATCTAAACTTCAGTAGGGACAGGCCTCAGTAGCTCATGCACAGAGTATTTGCTCTGCAGTCAGAAGGTCCTAGGTTCAATCCCTGAAATCTCCAGTTTAAGGGATCAAATAGTAGGCAATAGGGAAGATGCACACTGAACCCAATAACTGATAACCACAGTAGATAACCCTGACTTTGATAGGCCAAAGGTCTGAGTGAGTAAAAGGTGTATTCAGTGAGAATAAAGAAGTCAACTGTCTCCAACCTCTCTCTGGCGATTTAAGGCTTAAACCATTCCAGATGATACTACAATGCTCTACTTCAAAAGCCTATTGCTTCCCTCCTTAGTCTGCAAATTAGTTCAGGTGTTTCACTAAAGAGGAATTATTTAGCCAACAGAAACAAAAGCAGACATACATCTAAGAAACAGATTGCTCCTGCTTCCTTTGTTAGGCAGAAAACAGTGTAATTGTTGAGTTGTGATAGTTTCAGTTGTGATAGTTTCAGAGGTCATTCCATTGCTGACCTAAGAGTGGCAGTCTTCAAAGAAATTTCAAAGGGAAATTACAGCTTGAGATTGCTGAACTCAAGTTAATTTACAAGGTCAGGTGGACGACCTCCCCCCCCCACTGTAGGATTCTTACCTTGCTACAGATGCCAATTTTCTGCTCCCCAAGCATCTCCCCTCTGCTCTAATCAAGCTGATCACAACATACAATGTACCTCTGCATCCTTTACAAGCATTCTTTACAACACCCCTTCCCCCTTTTGACTAGGATAAAAGGGCTTAGATCTCACTTTCTATTCTATACTTAGGGTTGCAAGGTCCCTCTTCACCACCGGCAGAGATTTTTGGGGTGGAGCCTGAGGAAGGCGGGGTTTGGGGAGGGACTTCAATGCCATGGAGTCCCAATTGCCAAAGCGGCCATTTTCTCCAGGGAAACTGATCTCTATCGGCTGGAGATCAGTTGAAATAGCTGGAGATTTCCAGCTAGTACCTGGAGGTTGGCAACCCTAATTCTACTGAGTCTGACGAAGGGAGCTTTGACTCTTGAAAGCTTACACCCTGAAACTCTTGTTGGTCTCTAATATAAGGTGCTACTGGACTCAAATCTGTTGTGAATGACCTCTGTGATCACTAAGAGTAAACAGACACATTTGTACACTTGGTGGTTGTTTTTAGCATCCAGCAATTGAACAATGTTATCTTTTGGAACAGGGAGGTCCATGAAGGCCAGAATAGGTAATGGATATCTGATAAAGAAATGGACTAAGACAAGAAAAGGGAAATGGAAAGTCTAAAAAGTTGACCTTAAATAAGATTTCATTTCACATTGAAGACAGGTTCACCCATCTCTCTTTGGCATAATTAATGACAATATAGTCTAATATTCAACAAATGCTTGAAGAAATGGCTTTTTACATTCCTCTTTGGGTATCCAATCGTTTCTAGAAAATCTAGTGACAGTTGCTGAAGTGTTCCATTTCGTTTAATTATTGTAGAGTCACCACATGGGCTATGTTCTGGGGGGGGGGGGAAACTACTACAGATAAAAGATCAACATATTTGGAAAGGAAGTAATTTTCCGAAGATCACACCAGTGAAGACAGACTATTTTGTCTGGCTTCTCTTGCAGTATATGACAGCAGCTATTAAGCCACCTGACATTTCACTGGAGTCATCCTTTTCCCTTCAGGCACTGCTTCTGTGGTTCACATAGCTTCTACAGCAATGATACAGGTAGAGTATCCCTGGATATACCATATCCAGACTGATCCGAAAACCAGACCCTTTGAGCCGGCATGCAGGCAGATACGTGCTGCCTGCTTACAGTGTTTCCTCTCACCTAAACAAATAAAATACAGTGTACACACTGCATTTTAGGTGGAGACTGAAAGCCTGCCATTGTTAGTTTGTTGTTGCTCTTATTTAACAGCTGATAACAGGTATTCTGGTGAGATAGTTACACCTTTGCTTTCTGATGTACACAAAATAATTAAAAATATTGTTTAGAATTACATCCAGGCTATGTGTATGAAGTGTATATAAAACATAAATGAATTTGGGTCCCATCCCCAAGTTATCCCATTACATATATGCAAAAAATCCAAAATATTCCAATATACGAAAGATCCAAAATATGAACCACTTCTGGTCCCAAGCAGTCTGGATAAGGGATACTATCAACCTGTACTCTCTAAGTAGCTGGGGAGCCATGCGTGGCTCTTTGACTTGCCCCACCTGTGGTTCTTCTGAGCACTGTTCCTCAGTGTGGTGTCTGCCCCATATTTTAGGAATGTGGGCAGACACTTGCCCTGTGGGGCTGGTGGTTGGCAGGTCGCTCCCTCTTTGAAACAGCCACCGTTGGGGTAACAGGTTTGGTGCACGCCTCTTCGAGGTTCAGGCAGTCTCATGGCAGTGATGGAACTAACTATGGCTCTTTCTGTTGATGGTAAATGTGAATATATATCTCTGCAAGCCATAGACGGAGTACCACTGCTTGACATAGATTCAGTACCCTGGAGCATTTGGGTATAGTGCAGGGGAGAGCAACTATTCAGTGCGTAGGACTAAAGTAGCATTCCCTAGGGCAAATCATATGTTTGCACATAATAGCTAAAGTAATGTAACCTGCACATAATTTTACTACATGTACTGAGCTTATTCTACAAAATATCTACTATGGAATCACTCCTTCCAAGCTTGAAAAAGATCTATATATAAATACACACAGAGAGTACCTATTAGTTACATGCATATATATGCGCAAACCACATAAATGGAAAACGGAAGTCCTAAGAATAACTCTTCATTTTCTTCTTGGTTTCCATTCTTCAGCACTTTCCACTTTACATTTTTAACCTGCTCTTCCAACGGCTCAGGGAGACCTGTTTGGATTTCCTCTCCTCCATTTTATCCATACCAACTACCCCAAAAAGTAGGCTAGGCTGAGAGACAGACTTGTCCAAAGTCACCAAAGTCATAGCTGAGTAAGGACTTGAAACTGACATTCTAACCACTACACAACTCTTCCTCTTCCACATGGGGCTAGAATTATTATTATTATTATCATTATCATTAACAACAACAACAACTCTCAGGAATATAAAATGATCCAGTTAGTCACCTATACATTACAAGAAATTAGAAATGATATTAATGAGTCCAACACTACTATACTCATGGATTGTGGGAAGGGTAAATATCAAGGAGTTGTCAATGAAACCACTTTATAGTCTAGGACCAAGAGCAAATACTTAGAGATGAACAAAACAAAACCTCATAGTAGAAGTACCTGGAAGGCAGCTGAATTAATACATTTTGCCCCACCAGAACCAAGTAATGGATTTTGGAACCTGAAATGGAGTCCACAATTCACTCCATACATGTGTTGGCCTCTAAGCACCCTCCGTTTAAAGCCTGCAGAGCTTTAAAGATTCACTTTATGAATCCATGCTCCATCAAGTCACAGATGACTTATGGAGATCCCATGGGGTTTTCAAGGCAAGAGACAATCAGAGGTGGTTTGGCATTGCCTGCCTCTACATAGCAACCCTGGATTTCCTTGGTGGTCTCCCATCCAAGTACTGACCAGGGCTGACCCTGCTTAGCATCAAGATCTGATGAGATCAGGCTAGCCTGGGCCATCCAGGTCAAGGCAAGAGATGAACAGTGGTGGTTTTGCCTTTGCCTGCCTCTGCGTAGTGACCCTTTTTCTCTGTTCAGGGACCTTGGGGACCTCAGGAAGCGGTCTGGTGGGATTGAATTCTAGAAGATAACTGGACTGGATGATGCTGAGTACCCAGGCGCCTGGAAAGGAAGCTTCCCAGCATTGCGGGAAGTTGCTGAGCCTGCCCCCCACCTTTGGGGCTCAGGTATCACTGCTTGTTCTGGCGTGGATTCTTGTCAGCATGGGCCGACTGGAAGTTGGAGAAGCGAGGGGATCTGGAAAAAAGGTCACCTCTGCGGAAGGAACCCCTACCAGAGGACCAGTGGGACCTCTTTTGGTCAGACCTAAATCTGGGTAAGGAATGAAAGGAACGAAAGGATTGCTGGGAATAGCTCCTGTTGTCCCTCTGGATACATCTGGGCATGGCCTTTTTCTTATCTTTTGTTTCCACTAGGAGGGGCTCGAATTTATCCCCAATTAGCTTACCACCTTGGAAGGGGTAACCCATAAGAACTGTCTTGGAGCGGGTGTCGGCCTGCCAGACACTAAGCCAGAGGGAGTGCCTAACTGCCATGGCAGCTGAGATGGCCCTGGAGGAGAAGGACAGCGTGTCCAGGGTGGAGTCTGCTAAAAAGGTAACTGCTTTGAAGAAGCGGTTGACTTCCTCCATGGCCCTCCTATTCTCAGGAGGAATTAGCTGACTCAGCTTGCATGGCCAGAGGATTGCTGCTCTAGAAATGAGAGCCAAGGTGGAGGCCTCATGCACCTTTCTAATAGCAAAGTCTGCTTTCCTATCTAAAGTGTTTCTAATAATACCTAAGCCATCCTTGGCAACGAAGTCCGAAGAACGCAGGGCAGCAATAGGAGCGTCCACTAGAGAAGCTCAGGAAGGTGGGGAGTCATGTTGTATAAGTTTTTTTTGGTAACAGGTGGGAATTGTCTATTAGACATAGATTTCTCCCATTCAGTCTTGAGAAGGGTCTCAAAGTAACGCGGGAAAGGCACAGTTAAGGAGGGATTGGAATGCCTTTGAAAGAATTCCGTAGTGCCCCTGAGTTTGGCCCTTTTTGCCTGGGCCTCCTCCTCACTGAGATCTAGGGCAGCCAGGGCCTTGGCCAGGAGAGACTGAAATTCATCACTGTTAAATAATCTAGCCTTTTTCTCCTCTATTTTAGGATCATCCTCCTCAGATGAGAACTCCCCCTCTTCCCTATCTTCCTCAGCTGAGGATTGGGGGGAGACGCTGCCAGAAGCGTGCAGATCAGGGCTAGATGGAACAACCTTCCTGGCTGCCTTAGTGAGCCAGAGGCTGCGTGGTTCAGGCTCCTGAGGGCTGCCCTCTAGTGGCCAAGAATCCTCCTGGCAGCCATGAACAAGAGCAGAACAAGCTGCTTGGGAAGGAGGCAAGAGGGAAACCCCTTGCTTGCTTCTAATCGTGGCGGGGGGGGCAGAGAATTAACTTGTAGGGATTGTAAGTCCTCCATAAAAGCCCTTCACACTAGCTCCACCAGTTCTGCACGCAAGAACTCTAAACTGCCTTCAGGGCGCAAGTTAGGAGAAAGCTACATTACCAGCTTCCTATGAAACGACAGCAGAGGACCCGGGCTGGTGGGAGGGATCCCGACCTTTAGAGTCTTTGGAGCCCGCGTGCTCCGATAGAGCGGACTTTGCTGCTTCGCAGGCTCTTTTAAGCTGGGAGCGCCGTATGAGTCTTTGCCCAGTTGATTTTCCTGAGCCCTTCTTCTTCACTGCCGGGGCTTCCTTTTGCCTGTCCCTCCACCTGACTGCGATGTTGATCGTCTGTAGGAGGGCAAGCTAGGCTCGGCAATGTCGAGAGAAGCCCCGGGTCCATATCTTCAGGAGCAAAGAAGTTGTCCCTTCCTCTGTCCACTCCAAGTGATCCGTCCGCCATTTTGTTTTGGCGGGAAATGCTCAGCACTCCAAGAAGAAAGAAAGGAAAAAAGGAAGGGTGGAAGGATAGAAAACACAGAGGAGTGGGGTGGAAGGCGGACAGAAGGGAAAGGTCGATAGAATTTCGGCTATCTTCAGTTTTTCTAAGTAGAAAAGGTTGAAAAACTACTCTAACTGCAGAAAGGCTGCTAGACTCTGCTCTCCCTTCGCGAGGCAGGAACAGAACGGAGGAGGGGGAGGGGCTAGTCCACCAAGAGAGACAGGAAGTCGTAGTTTGGTTCCTGCCTCCTGAGCATGCAAATGGAATAACCACTCTGAAGATGCCCTCTCCCTCAGAGCGAGAATTGCATAGTAACGGCTTAGCTTCAGCTTCCACCCTGCTGGAGTGAGACAGGGAGTAATTCCATGGATATGCCTTTCAGCAAAAATTAGAAAGAATAAAATGAGGTCCAACATCAGCCACTTAGAGCTATAAGATCCCACTTAATGTCTTTGTAGGATCCCTGAAATCCTCTATGGAACAGACGAGGTCTCTTCTTTTCAGTTTCCTAAGGCACAAGGTCATTTTAAAAGGCCCCGACAATTGTGACATTAGCCTTACCAATGGCAGATGGACGACTTAAGTGTATATAATTTCACTGCTAGAGAATCTCAAATAAAAACCTATGAAATAAGATTTATATTTAGAATGAAAGGCAATTTATAGATTGTCTTAAAAATACATCTACATCTCAAGTTACTAAGGATCCATTCATGGTTATTCGTAAGATTGCATGACTGTCAGAACGGGCAACATGAAAGAGGACGAAATTGGTTTGTTAGTGTGTAAATACACTACAAAAACCGGGAGGCATGGCAAGATGTTACCCATGCATCAGAGAAGGAAAACAATCCAATGTTTGCATCAGGACTCCATACCCATGAACACATATTTTCTCTGCCCTCCCTGGATTAAAGGGGCCAATTTAAAAGACAGAATTTGCACTCTGTCCTTAAGACCAAGATTTCTCTACTCTGAATTTTGACCACATATTCTAAGCAGGTTTTGATGTACAGACAATAGAAGAAACAAGGTTCAGTTCCCCCATTTCTTAACATCTTTTCCCTGATCACTGATTTTCTCTGCCACATATACCTCTGAATTCGAAACTGAACATTTCCCCTTAGAATCTACATGGCTAGCCCAGCAATAGTATTTTAGAGTATGTAATTTCAATATTTTGTAGCGTTATAATTAGCGATTCAGTAATAATCATTGATAGATTAAACAAGAAAATAACTAGAGTAACTATATAAATATGTTAAATGGTTATAAAGCACTAATGAATTATTTGTGTGTGTGTAAAGTGCCTTCAAGTCGCAGCCGACTTATTGCGACCCCTTTTTGGGGTTTTCATGGCAAAAGACTAACAGAGGTGGTTTGCCAGTGCCTTCCTCTGCACAGCAACCCTGGTATTCCTTGATGGTCTCCCATCCAAATACTAACCAGGGCTGACCCTGCTTCTGAGATCTGACGAAATCAGGCTAGCCTGGGCCTGGTAGGTAGGTAGTAGGTAGTAGGTAGTAGGTAGTTATGTACAAATCATTGCTTAAAGTACTGGGTTTTTAAAGAGGATGTAGTTTATAGGCTAAGGATTCGTGAAATAAGTAGGATTAAGCATATAAACCATTAGGTTATTTATCATGTTTTGATTAGAGAATTAATTAAGAGATTTAGAAACTTTCTATAATGGGGTCTTCCAAATTTGATACCTTTATTATCCTAGCTGATATAGAATGCAGTTAACATACGGCATTTCTTGGAAGGATGGATATACTATATGTCTGGTTTGTGTGAGTATATTTTTTGTGTTTTTTTTCTGATAATAAATAAAAAAGATTATTTTAAAAAATAGTATTTTACACTCCACATGCAGTTTCATGGTAAGTTGTCAAGGTTCCCGTTCTATTTAAGATGCATTATAGTCCAAAGGTTATTCATTGTGAAATAAGGATTCGCTTTTAATTATGTAGCATGAGATTGTATATTCATGCAATGTTTAATTTTTTTGGTAAATGAATTCCATTAATCCATTCACAATGTCAAGCTCATTCATGTAAGATTATTTGGAATGGAATAAGTCTGCACAGGGAATTTGTTTCCCGGATATAAATAACTGGATAGGTAAGATCAAACAAGCTTATGTATTAATTAAGCTGACTTATTATAAAAATGATAAAGATATGGAAGATCTAGATGCTGTCTGGATCCCAATAATCCCCAGAATGGAAAAAACTTTCAAAAATCTATAACATGGAGAGGAAGACGAGTAATGTTTTTGCTGGCTTTAATATGCGTAGCTGAGTTTGTGATCTATTATTATTATTATTACTACTAATAATAATAATACTTTTATCTGTAATTATAAAGCACTAATGAATTATTTGTGTGTGTGTAAAGTGCCTTCAAGTCGCAGCCGATTTATGGCAACCTCTTTTTGGGGTTTTCATGGCAAGAGACTAACAGAGGTGGTTTGCCAGTGCCTTCCTCTGCACAGCAACCCTGGTATTCCTTGGTGGTCTCCCATCCAAATACTAATCAGGGCTGACCCTGCTTAGCTTCTGAGATCTGATGAAATCAGGCTAGCCTGGGCCATTTAGTAGGTAGTTATGTACAAATCATTGCTTAAAGTACTGGGTTTTTAAAGAAAATGTAGTTTATAGGCTAAGGATTAGTGAAGAAGATGTAGTTTATAGGCTAAGGATTAGTGATTGATATTTTTTGTTTCTTTTTCTTTCCCCATATTTTATGTATGTAATAAAGTTTTTAAATTTAAAAAAGGGGGGGAAGGAGCAGATCTGCACAAGGGCTGTCTGAGGAGGGAGGGGGCCAAGCAGTAAAAATGAATGTGAAACCTTTTGAGCGGAACACCCCACAAATCTTGGGATCTTTGTGTGAGCAGCCTGAGGTTTATCATATTATTCTCTCCCTGGAGGAGAAAATCTAAATGGCACCAGACCGTAAAAGAGACCCAGTTTGGGAATATTTTAATGAAGTTCCTGTACCTAGGGGCAAGGCAGGCATGCTTGCAAAATGGAAACGTTGCAACAAAGAAATCGAAACATTGCAACAAAATGGAAACAAAATCGCAACAAAATGGAAACATTGCAACAAAGAAATGCAAGGCCTGATTGCCCAAATGAAACTGGTATGAAATTATTGCAAGGTGAACTATCTGTGCACTAGTAGTAAAACCAAACCAGTAATTTTTGATATAACCGTAAAACTAATCTGAAAAGTTATTATTCTAAAAAGGAAACCTTCACCTGGTTGTAAATATTAAGATTATACCAGCAAGAATGAGTCTGTCTGTAAAAAAACATAATTTAAATCTAGTCTTACTGACTAGTGATTTAAATCAAATCCACCCTGTGTGATTTTCTACACAGGTAAGAGGACCTGACTGGTATGGCCAAGGCTAGCCTGATCTTGTCAAATCTCAGAAGCTAAGTAGGGTCAGCCCTGGTTAGTATTTGGATGGGAGACCACCAAGGAATACCAGAGTCATTATGCAAAGGAAGGCATTGGCAAACCACTTCTGTTAGTCTCTTGCCTTGAAAACCCAACTGGATCACCATAAGACAGCTGTGACTTGCCAGCACTTTGCACACGCACACACAAGAGGGCTGTATACTGTAACAAAGAGGTTCACATTAGCTTGGGAGAGGGTTAGTGACTGTATACTGTACTACTGTGGATAGTTCATACTGTCTGTTGCTGTAAGTAGGATCCTACTATGTAATCTCTCCATAGTTTTAATGTGACCTGTTAAAGCTTATGCTTGGTTTCAGCTCTGTTCAGATCTTGGTTCCAGATTTCTGCAATCCAAATCCTACTGCACTGTTTACTGTATGCCCCATCCTATTAACTGTATTAACTTACACGGTGCAGTCCGTCTTGCATCTCAGTGAGAAAGCTGGACTGTAAATAACACACAAAGAAATAAAATTATCATGGATAAAATCTTTTTTTTTAAAGTAAAATCCATAAGGCTTTTTTGATTGCAAAATCTGAGCCAGAAACCCTACCCCACAGTTGTGAACTCCAAATCCAAATCATTTCACCATTCATACAAAAAGACTTCCAGACCATTATCCATATTTCAAAATAAAGGGGGACCAATTTCTACAGGCTTTAACCTCATTTTTTTACAATAGCACTTTATCACTAAAATGCACTCATGATACCACTAAAATACACTTCTGATTTACTCCAACAGCCACACTTGCATCTTTCCGCAACAGGAAAAAAAATCAATGAACAGTTCACTTCTTGGATGCCTGTCACCAATGAATGCAAGCTTTCAGAAGCAAAGAAATACAGAAAAAAGCCTGCACTCAGCTGAATAGCCTTTGCAAAGGAGGCCCCTCCTCTTCCCAACCCCTTAACCTCTTTCCAGTCCCGTAACTAGTAGTACATAATGCGCGAGATCCCAAAGACCAATTTAAATAGCGTGCCTTCAGCAATTTCCCTCTGTTTCTCTGTGTACAACACAGTGCCAGAATAACTGTGCCAGAATAAGAAGGGATTTCACAGTGCCAGAATAAAAAGGGATTTGACGTCTTCTAGTTGCAGTGTTCTCAACAGTAAGGCTGAACAACTGATGGGCTGTCAACTGTCAGGCTAAGCAGACTAATGCCTATGGGGCAAATTTGTTTGTCACCTCACGCACGCCCATCCAAAACCACTGCCACCACTTCCATTAACATTCTGGTAACCATGAAGGCTATTTCATAGAATCATAGAGTTGGAAGGGACCACCAGGGTCATCTAGTCCAACCCCCTGCACAATGCAGGAAATTCACAACTACCTCCCCACCACCACATTTCTTTCCTTCTTTAGTCCTCTGTGTCACCATGCAAAATCAAGATGGTGCCCAAAGACATATTTGAAACAAGAATCCTTGGGTGTATGTGAATGCTTCCCTATATATCTGACTGTGTACTCAAACTTAGTTCAAGCCTGTTGTTCGGTTCTTTCAAGCATCTCCAAAACCCACCGATTATTGTTTTCTTCGCCATTCAAATTTTGGGGGAAAACATGGTTGATGGGACTGGGTTATCTCAAAATCCCCAAAGAAGATGAAGAGTTGGTTTTTATATGCTGACTTTCTCTACCACTTAAGGCAGAGTCAAACTGTCTTACAATTACCTTCCCTTCCCATCTCCACAACAGACGCCCTGTGAGGTAGGTGAGGCTGAGAGAGCTGTGACTAGCCCAAGGTCACCCAGTTGGTTTCATGTGTACAAGTGGGGAAACAAACCCAGTTCACCCAATTAGCCTTTGTCGCTCATGTGGAGGAGTGGGGAATCAAACCCGGTTCTCCAGATCAGAGTCCACCGCTCCAAACCACTACACAATGCTGGCTCTCAAAGCACTGAAGTGGTTAATTACAAGACACACTAACTCACAGCCCATTTGTCTATAAGAAGGATAAATACCAATTTGTTGTTCAGTGCATATTCCCCACACGTAACATTACTAAAAAGTCTACCCGTTTCACATCCTGAGTTCAGAAATCTCAAGGGGGAGCACATCTGCCTGTGCGCACACGAGCACACCAAGAGTGAGAGACCAGGCAGCGAGTTTTCAGAGGGAGATGTTTGTTTTAAAAATAAAAATGTAGACCCTGGCGTGTTTTGTCAGTAGGTCAGAAAAGTTGACTTTGCCCTACAAGACTACCCGTCAGACTCACTTTAACAGAAAGCTAGATATTTTAAGCCCTGACCTGGATGGCCCAGGCTAGCCTGATCTCGTCAGATCTCAGAAGCTAAGCAGGGTCAGCCCTGGTTAGTATTTGGATGGGAGACCACCAAGGAATACCAGGGTTGCTGTGCAGAGGAAGGCACTGGCAAACCACCTCTGTTAGTCTCTTGCCATGAAAACCCCAAAAAGGGGTCGCCATAAGTCGGCTGCGATTTGACGGCACTTCACACACACACACACACACACACACACACACACACACACATATTTTAAAGGCAGAAGAAAGAGAAAGAAAGAAAGAAAGAAAGAAAGAAAGAAAGAAAGAAAGAAAGAAAGAAAGAAAGAAAGAAAGAGCCAACTTGGAAGGCTTTAAGAGGGGAGTGGAAATGTTCATGGAGGAGAGGGCTATCCATGGCTACTAGTCAAAATGGATACTAGCAATGATGCAAACCTATTTTCTCCAGGATCAGAGGAGCATGCCTCTTATATTAGGTGCTGCGGAACACAGCTTCCTAGAGGCACGTTGGTTGGCCACTGTGTGAACAGACTGCTGGACTTGATGGGCCTTGATCCAGCAGGGCTTTTCTAATGTCCTTATATGTTTGTCCTTATAAGGTGGTCAACACTGCAAATAAAAAAGGTTGCTGATGAACCAAGCCTCCATACCATCTGCAGTTGTGTGCCTCATTTGGCTCCAGACAGGATGACTCAGGCTTCTTAATTTGGCTTCAGAAATATGGAGAGCGGTACATCTATAAGAATATGGTCTTGGTCTTAAGAATTCTGGTATGACCCAGGCTTTCCTCGTAACAGGAAGGAACCACTTCTGGCTGGCTTTTCCCACAAGCTGCAATGCCATATTCAGGATGATGTAAAACGATGATCACTTTCCTCCGGAAATTTTCATGCAGAAAACCCTGGATCTTCCACTTTAGTTTGGCTGTTGGCAACATAAATAACCTACATTCTTCATCGTTCTTCCACTAGTCTGTCAAGATTCCTGAAGTCTCCTGAATCAATGCAACCAGAGTATTCAGTTTTAGAACTATTTCCATCCAATTACAGAGAATGGTATCACTTTACTTGGAATCCATGGAATCTGGGTGGAGCATCCGTATTCTTCTTCCGTGGGTGACCCCAAATCTTTCAAGGAAATAACCTTGTGATAAACACCTCCATGGCCACCAAAGCAGAAGCAGAAGGGGCTCTTTACAGTAAAAAAAATACCCAGTTTCCTCAGTTCTTTGGGAGGAGAGACACCTCCTTGCCTATCACCCTTAATCCAGCTACATGGGAGGAGATGAAAGCTTCTCTGTGTTATTATTGTGTCTTAGAGGGATTCCAGTCAAGTTCATCCTTGAGACCGAACAAAGTTGTGGTTCTGGTTTTTGAGCAGTCAGCATCACTGCCAAGACCCAAGCACCAGCAGAGGGCTCAGCGTCAACTCTTGATACCAAGGCTACAACAGTCTTACCTACAGCCTTCCCCTCCGTCTGGTTCTTCCGCTCTCCTGATGCCTACACTGTCTCACACACACAGCCAGAGACTGATGGACAGGCAGCCAGGAGGAGCAAGAGACAACCCCTCTCTCTCTCTCTCTCTGGGGTCAATCCATTCCATGGAAAAGTGTTGGTGGCAGAGCCCCAGCAGTGTCTGCTGCTGGCTGTGCATACATACGAATCAGGAAAGGACAGGAACCAAAGGGGAAGGCCACAGGACTAGGGAGAACTCTCAAGAGGTTTTTGTGCACAGTATCAGGTCTAGAGAAGGGGATAACGTCGGATTTGTGTCTCAGTGAATTTACTGACCTCTTCACCTGACTGGTCCATTTAAGATTATATTGAAAATTTACACCTAGATAGCTAAAAACTTTCACCTGTTCGATTTGGTGTCCATTTAGTTTCCAGGATAAAGGTTTCCAAGATTTGGAGAAGACCAAAACTTTAGACTTGTTGTAGTTTCAAGGGTGTTTTCAGTACAGAAGGTCGCGAAAATCTGCAAGTCAGTTTAACCCAACCCTTGAACAAAGCCCCGGGCCCTGATGGCCTCCCATCCGAAGTCCTTTCTAGATTTTCTGACAAATGGGCACCTATGCTAGTAGCCCTCTTTACTAAAATCGATGAGAGTAGAGTCCTGACTGACTCCTGGACTTCGGTGATAGTGACACCCATCTTCAAGAAAGGCGACCCCACTATTCCGGCCAATTTTCGACTGATCAGTCTTCTTTCAGTGGTTGGCAAGCTTTATGACAACCACTTACTTCCCAAACTACTCGATTGGGCTACACTGCAAATTGGGCAAGAACAAATTGGCTTTTCCAAAGGTAGATCTACCATGGACCACTGCCTAGTCCTGTATCATCTGGCCAGCATTTGCTGTATCATTTGCCCGGTTTGAGTTTAGCAATTAGCAATTTTACCTCATCGATTGTTACCGGCGGCCAGTTAGGGTTCCCATGTAGTGTTTGATCAGTGGAATTCGCCGGCGAGATGCTTGGGTCGTGAAAAATGGTAGTATGTCAATATTTTGCTTCTATGCCAATAAAGGTTTGATGATGATGATGATGATGATAAGGGCATAAGATGGGTAGAAAGGGTAGCTAGTGGTGGAACAGAGGGGCAGCACTGATAACAGCCATGAAAAGACAAATCTCAGCTGTCCATATTGCAGCAGCAACCTCCCTGCACGCATGCGCACACAGGATTGAGGGGCATTAGAATAAACTGTAGATTTCTAGGTTGAAGTTGGCCTTGACTTAAGGAATACATTCCTTGGGGTGGCACCATTTTTTAACTCCTCAATCAAGATAAACTGTGGAACTCCCTGTCCCAAGATGTGGTCATGGCTGCCAACTTGGAAGGCTTTAAGAGCAGAGTGGACATGTTCATGGAGGAGAGGGCCATCCACGGCTACTAGTCAAAATGGATACTAGTCATGATGCATACCTATTCCCTGCAGGATCAGAGGAGCATGCCTATTATATTAGGGGCCGTGGAACACAAGCAGGATAATGCTGCTGCAGTCGTCTTGTTTGTGGGCTTCCCAGAGGAACCTGGTTGGCCACTGTGTGATCAGACTGCTGGACTTGATGGACATTGGTCTGATCCAGCATGATTTTCTTACGTTCTTATGAAGGCTTCAGATGAATTAGACAGTGGGCAGGCAAGACCAGAGAAAAAGTATTTCACTGTAAAAGTGAGGGATGGAATGAGAGCCGTATGTGGTTTCTCTTTGCTGCCTGGCACAGTTCCACAAAACTGATCACAAATGGAAAGAGGGATTTCCTCTATATCATTGTTTTGGTTTATACTCTCCATGAATTGTAAAGGTGGCCTTCGGTTACTGTTGTTGTTTACAGTCTCAAATAGCGCATCGCTCTACTTTTATTGTAGTTTCTGCGACTGGAACCACAGTGCCCAAGTACTGCTCAACATTTTCTTTCTTTCTCTCCTTTGGGTTCTCTTCATGCTGGAAGAGATTTTGCTCGAAAGCAAAGACTGAAACGATCCAACGTAACATCTTGTCAAAGCCACATGAGGCTTTACCAAGGAAGTCTTCAACTCGAGTCATTTCTGGCAACAGCCTACGGATCCTGCACACTGACAGCGAGGCAGAAGTCTACATGAGAGCCAGCGTGGTGCAGTGGTTAAGAGCGGTGGTTTGGAGTGGTGGACTCTGATCTGGAGAACCGGGTTTGATTCCCCACTCCTCCACACGAGCAGCGGAGGCTAATCTGGTGAACTGGATTTGTTTCCCCACTCCTACACACTAAGCCAGCTGGGTGACCTTGGACTAGTCACAGCTCTCTTAGAGCTCTCTCAGCCTCACCTACCTCACAGGGTGTCTGTTGTGGGGAGGGGGAGGGAAGGTGATTGTAAGCCAGTTTGAGTCTCCCTTAAGTGGTAGAGAAAGTCAGCATATAAAAACCAACTTCTTCTTCTTGGTTATTTTAGGAACGGCAAAGAAAAAACCCTGAATCAACCCTGATAGATAGATTGCACTTTTCTGACTTATGCTGTCTATTTTCATTGACTAAAACCCTGAATCAGCCAACACTTAATTGGGGTACAAAGTTTGTTTCCCAAAAAGATGCATTTTCCTTGGATAATTACAAGATTTAACAAAGATCAGACTACAAATGCTTTGGCATTCTTCCCTATTACAAGGTGCAAATCATGCCCACCAGTGAGATAAAACAGCATGCTCCAAGAAGAGTGTTCTAAAGAAACCATTATTTGTACCACAGTAATTGAGAAAATTTTAAATTATTAAGCGTTGCCATATTTGGAAAGGGGAGAGGGGCTACGCTTCCTTAATGTGTAATCCTATGCAGAATTAGTTCAGTCTGGAATCAATGGGCTTAGATTAGACTCTATTCATGCCTGAATTACAGCAGAATATGAAAGTCGTAAACAATTTATTCAAGGGCTGCTATTAATGACTATTCATGGTTCAAACCTTTACTGTAACAGTGAATGCATTAAGTAGCCTTTCTAGTACATTTTTCTTCGACCCTTCCTCCAAGAAGAAGAGTTCTTTTTTATATGCCGACCTTCTCCACCACTTAAGGAAGAATCAAATTGGCTTACAATCACCTTCCCTTCCCCTCCCCACAACAGACACCCTGTGAGGTAGGTGGGGCTGAGAGAGCTCTAAGAGAGTTGTGAGTCTAGCCCAAGGTCACCCAGCTGGCTGCATGTGTCAGAGTGGGGAAAATAACCCAGTTCACCAGATTAGACTCTGCCGCTCATGTGGAGGAGTGGGGAATCAGAGTAGAGTCCACCGTTCCAGATTAGAGTCCACCATTCCAAACCACTGCTCTTAACCACTACACCATGATGGCTCTTCCAAGGAGCTCAGGGAAGCACATATGGTTCTCCTTTCCACTGTTTATCTTCACAACAGCCCTGTGAAGTAGATTAGGCTGAGAGACTGATCGGTCCAAGGTCACCCAGCGAATCTCAAGGCAGAGTGGAACTCTGAACTCACATCTCCCAGTTCTGACACTGTAACCACTACCCTACACTGGCTTTCTTAGAGAGCAATCCTAAACTGGTCTACTCAGAAGTAAGTCCAATTTTGTTCAATAGGACTTACTCCCAGGAAAGTGTTCTTAGGATTGCAGCCTTAGTCTCTCTTCCACCTTAGAATATGCGGGTAACAACTGACCAGACTACATAGGAATCAGCTGAAACAGCCTTCGAGCACTATATTTAATACTACTGAATGTTCATAATCAAGCAGCCCAAATTATTCAAGTCGGTTATCTCTCTAAACCGAACAGCTATATCCACAGATTAGGAAAGATCTCAGCACATACAGCAGCTATTTAAATCTGTTGAAGAACAACAGATGATCCCACAAGGCCTTTCGACCCTGAAAATTTATGATCTCATCCTTCTTACCACATTGCCTTCGCTGACAAATCATCAATGGTATTACATATTGACATATTCACTTATTCAGAATTAGTTATTGGTTTCAGTCTCATTGAGAGAAAGGCAATTATGGCAAAAATCTATAACAAAGGGTATTTCTATATTAATTCTAGCATAACATCTTTTTAAAATGCAAATTCTGTCAGTAGACAAAAGAGGATTTCCCCCCCTCCATCCCCACCCAAAACTACAGAAGCATACTACAGTCTTCACCCAATGAGAGCTGCACTTTGCATCCATGGATTCCAGCCTCGCAGGGGCGTGACCAGCCGCTGCTGTAACACTCCCGGTCCATTTTTTCTTCGAGAAAAATCATTTCAAATGAGGGTGGGGAATAAACAACGAAAGCAGAGAATAATCAGGCAGAAGATCCTTGCATGGCTGTGATCTCTAGAAAGCAGAGCCAAAAAAAAGGCACTTCGTCGCCACATCTAGATCCAGAAGAAGCATCTGGCCACATCTTATGTATTGTCCATAGCAGTTACGTCGTTTCATTCACATAAGGAGAATCAGACAATTTCCAGCCAGGAGAGAGAGCCGCTTTCAGTCTCCCCCAACTAACCCGCCTGGTTCTGCGGGCACACCCAAGAATTTAGAGCCCAAAGGACAAATGCCATAATATTTAACTTTACCATGTAACAAAGCAACACACCTCCCAGGATAGATAGAAGACCTGTGGTAGCCTTAAGCAGAGTTCTTTGGAAAAGACATTAACACAAAATACCTTATCCTTTCTTCAATGGTCTATTTAACATACACACACACACAATATCACCATAATTCTCTAAGCAATACTGTAGGTATGACACCGACTGCAAAACATGGCACCGGAGAGGCGGGGGGGGGGGAGCCCATCCTTCCTTATCCAAGATCCACACCTACTGCAGCACCGACAGCCTGTCGTTCCCCATCACCTCCACAATCGAAAATCGGTCTTCCACACAGGGACCCAAAGCTACGGGAGATCTCAGGTTGGGGGCGTCTCCAAGGAGGGAGGGAAGGAAGGGTCAGGCAAGCGGAGGCAGCCTTCCCATTCACTCCCAGCCCGGAGAGCGGCAACGGGCAGGATAACGGGAGGCATTTGTGATCTCAGATCCCTGCAGCCTCCCTTTCCGAAGAAGACACTCTTCGTCGACTGCAAAGCACGTTGCCCTGACATACCGCCTTGCCCCCCAAATATGCCACGCTGCTGCTTTCCCCCCCCCAATAGACAGGAATCAAGTGTAAAAACCCTTCACGGAGAGGCATTATTGGGCACCTTCCCATCCTACCCTCGAGGTTCCGGGAGACACACCCCTGCTCCCCCATTGTGCGTGGCAAGGACCACCAGTGCCGGGGACGCGAAGGAGGCCGAAGAACAAGGCGAGGGGCGCCTGATTCGCACTGTGGCCAGCCCCGGCCTGGGGCAAGGGCGGATTTCTCCGCAAGAGGGGCTTCTCCCCTGCAGAAGGCAGGGGGAGTGGTGGTTAAAAGCGAGGGGGGGGGAGGAATCTATATAAATTGCTGTACCCAGGCTAAGAGATGGACTGGCTCGATAAAGGGAGCCGCAGCCTTCAGTTGGCAAGATCTGAGCAAGGCTGTCAAAGACAGGACATCTCGGAGGGCTTTCGTTCGCGGGGGTCGCCATGAGTCGGAAGCGACTGGACGGCACTTAACACACACACACACACACGCACACACACACCCACACACACACACACACACACACCCAGGCTAGCTGCGCAGAACAGCATCCAAAGCGCTCAGCCGTCACTTGTGCAAAGAAGCCATGCAAAGGGCACGCCGGCCGCCCTGCACGCCGCCCCCCGCCCCAGCCACGACCAGCCCCTTCCCAGCGCAAGTGCACGCGCCCAGGCGCTCCCCGCCCCAATGCAACCCCCCGTTGCAAGGAACCCCTCGCCCCGGGGCCGGGCAGCCCCTACCTGGCGCCGCGCCTGCTTGCAGCCGCTGCAGGGAGAAGCTCGCCGGAGAGTCTCGCTCAGCCAAGCCGGGAGGAGGGGGAGTGGCGGGAGGGGGGGGAGCGCGCGCCGGGCCGGCCTCGGGGGCGCGCGCGGGCTCCGGAACCTTCGCGGGGCGTTCAGCCGGCCCGCAGCCCCTCCCTCGGGGGCGGTGGCTGCTGCTGCTGGGGCTGCTCCCGCCTCGGAGCGCGCAGGCGCGCCATCCTCGCCCGGGTCCCCCCCCAGGACCCCTCCCTGCGGTGGGGCGGGGGGGGGGCGCGCGCGTGCGCACAGCCTTGGCGGCCCCCCCCCTCCCCGACCGCTGTTCTTTGTCTTTGCAGAAAGACGCGCTTTGCAGAAAGGCGCCCCCCCATCCCCGCACCAAATGCAAACCGGGTTTCTGTTGGGGGAGCCGAAGGGCGAGGACGCACGGTGGCTGGAGCCTCCTTTCTTCCCTGTTCCAGCCAGGATCCAGCCGGGATCGAACGCACGGGCGTTCGATCCTGGCTGGATCCTGGCTGGAACAGGGAAGAAAGGAGGCTCCAGCGCCCGTGCGTCCTCGCCCTAAGTCCAAGAAGGGTTGCCAGCTCCGGGTTGGGAAACCCCTGGAGCTGGAGGGCAGGCGACCTCAGCAGGGGCCAGCGCCCTCCCAAACATCCCTTTTCTCCGGCCATTTATTCATGGAAGGTTTTGCATTGGGTTTGCCGCTCCTTAGATGCACTTTCCCCCCGTCCATATTCTCAAAACTCAACAATAAGCCGCCGTGCAGTTTTTTGAGAATTCAGATGGGGGAAATGTGCATCGATAGAGTGACAAATCCAATGCAAAACCTTCCATGAATAAATGGGGCTGAGCTCTGTAGTCTGGAGATCAGCTGCCATTCTGGGGGAGCCTCCCGGGCCCTCCTGGAGGCTGGCGTCCCTAAGTCCAGCGGTACTGTAACAGTGGCCCAAAAGGTCTCCCGGTAATAATTGGCATCCAGACTGCTAGGGAAGCTGGGGGAAGGAAGGTCTACCTAGGTGCAGGCTTGCTCTCTGTGTGCTTTGAGTAAGTGGGTTAAGAGTCATGGAGTGTCAGAGTGAACGATAAACAATGATAGGAGAAACTGGATGAAACTACAACTGTGCTGAGTTGCCTTTCTGTCTGTGATACAATCAGATTTGTACAGAATGTTGATGTACCGTCATAACTTGCATTTGGATAAATATCCTTTCCTCAGTACAATCGGGACTCAGAGATTTCTGCCCATTAGGGCCTCTGGGTCGCAGCTGCCAGGATAAACTGTTTTCTTGAATACCCTTCTGCTATTGGGCTAAAGTCGATGGAAATAGACAGCATCAGTCGGAAAGGTGCAGTATCCCGACACCCAGGGCAGAGCGCGTGGCGAGCAAGCAGTGTTTGCTGTGGGGGCTCAGATGCAACCGGGGATGCTCAGTGCGGAAGTTGGGAGCAATGTTAGTTTTGAAGGGGCCGCCAGACTCCTGTTTAGAATCACTCTGTTATATATGTTTCATTTTGTCGTGAATCCGACTGAACCTATTAGGACGATGGCCGCCTTTAAAGCACGCTGCATTTACTGTGCGGAGGAAGAAGGGAAGCCGCCTCCGCTGGGGTAACTCAGAAAGCCTGCCGGCTCTTGTCACAGGTTACCGTACTTCACCGTCCAAAATGGACTTTGCCATCTGCGGTGCATGAAATGGCTGGCTGTGCGCTGGTTAATGCTACGCAGCCCGACTCTAGGTGACCTGGATGCAACATGCGTTGGATCCCCCAGCACACAGAAATGTCCCCAGGAACTGGGGTTGAAACATCAAGAATGGCGACTCTGTGCACTAACACAATTTTTTTTTTAATTCCCAAAAGTAAAACAGGCGCTGTGATTTGCTGCACAAAAATTGGGCCTTAGCCTACTAAGCAAGGACAGTTAGATGATACGGTAATGTTATTTTTATGGTTTTAATTGTATTATGTTTTTTTTAAAATTTCATGTAATAATGCTGACTTGACTAAAGCTGTTAGCTGTTCTGAGCCCGGTCTTAGCTAGGAAAAGAGAGAGTTATAAACCTAATAAAAAAATAATAACAGCTAGAATAAAAGATAGCAATCTAAGTACTGCAGATTGCATCTTTTCAACCACCCTTAAGGCAGTAGATTTCTGAAGTAAGGCTTTAAAAATACATCCTTATGCAAACTCAGGTAACCTACCAGTGATGCATGATGTTTTTTTCAGGCCCTTTATACTGAAGACCACCTCTAAAGAAGATCCATAATATCAATGTATGTCCGGTGACCAAATACAAAATCCCCGTAAGGACAGAGAGCTATGCTGCTCATGGATTTACTAGAATTCTTATTCCTGTTAAGGGAAAGTATAGTAGTATCTACTGGCACAATGATATATATATATACACACACATATATATAAATTTATATGCTGCTTTTCCTCCAGAAACTTTCCTAAAGGAAGCTTAAAACAGTAATACAAATATGTAATAGAACTTTATTGAAATGGCTGTTTATTGATATGGTTAGTTTGGGAGTGGGGGAGTTGAGGATGGTCACTATTTTGCATTTAATGCAGTTTAAAAATAAAATATGTTAGAAAGATTCAAACAGTGAATCAAAACATGGCTTAGAAGTATATAACTGTTTACAACTGCACTGAAAGATCCAGGCTGGTGTGGGTGCATGAACGGATCCAAACCACACTCTGAAGCCGCAGCTTAGCTTAAAGTTATGTTCCTCTGCCAGGTTTCTCCTTTGACTATCTTGAGACCTGTGCTGCTGATCTGTTCTTTGTTATTTACACGCAACTCCTGTCTCAGTGATCTCCGTGTTCTACTTGCTCATCACAAAACTTAGAGTAGCAAATCCAAAGCATTTTCACTTGCTACTGTAAGAACATCTCATAACTGAGGAGAAGGTTAACCACTTAAAACAAACCTGGTTCCTCAAGAATCATAAGAGGCTGTGTGGATCCAATCAGTTGATAGAAGCAGCCCGTCCCACCCACCCTTCCTGCTGTCTTCTATTAAGTCTGATTCTGGCAAGGCTCAGCCACCTCATCATGAGTGGTGTCATGTTCAATAGTCCATTTCATGTTTTATATTAATTCCAGGATACTAGAATCTGGAGCACTTCTGGTCCAAATTTCAGTCATGGTAAGCTGCAGTACTGCAGTCAAAAGCTCTGCTCACGACCTGAGTTCAGTCCCGACGGAAGTCAGTTTCAGGTAGCCGGCTCAAGGTTGACTCAGCCTTCCATCCTTCCGAGGTCGATAAAATGAGTACCCAGCTTGCTGGGGATAAAGGCAATGGCAAACTAACCCGTAAACACAGTCTGCCTAGTAAACGTCGGGATGTGATTTCACCCCATGGGTCAGGAATGACCCAGTGCTTGCACCTTTACCTTTTTAAGCTGGCCAGAGAACTGCTAGGAAGGACTCTGTTAGGCCTTGTGTTCTTTTCTTTGTTTCTCCTGAATAAAGTTACTCTGTGTTGATTTAGAAAGAACCTCCACATATTCCTGAATGACTGCAGAATCTAAATGTGATGGGATCCCGTGTGATGCACACTACTTTTTCTGGACTAGGCTTCTGCATAGTTTTAACTGTCTGGGTTGTGTCACAGTCCTGGGGATGAGCAAGGCTGTTTTGGAAGCAGTCAGGAGGCTCGTGGTTCCCCAATTTCTCTGGTTCTGTGGATGACATTTTTCATTGACTGGTGAATTTGGGGCTTCCCTTTGAAGGTCCTGACTTGCTTCAGTCTTAGGATGTAATGAGGTCTAGGGGGGATGCTCCTCTTTTGATGGGGTCTTATCCTGTTCTAGATCTACTAAGTCACAAGTCTTAGTAGTAGAGCATTTGCTTATCATGCAGTTTATCCGAGATCCAATCTCTGGCATTTCCAGCTAAAATATTTCAGCAGGAACTGGGAAAACTCTTTTCAGCCAGATAGCACGGAGAACTGCTGCCAGTCAAAACAGATGATATTGAACAGTTGAGAGGTCTGACTCAGTATATGGCAACCTCATGTGCTCTTCATCCTCACTGTACATTCCATCCCTTGAGTGGCTTTGCTCAGTTTTTGAAAAACTGAAACCTCAGTGGAACTGGCAGAAGATAACAGGATATGTATATCTGTGGCTGTTTCCTCCCGTCACCCCTTGGAACCATATCCCTTCTGGCCCACAAGATATTACAGCCAGCCATGGCAAATGTCAGAGTCCAGCATGTGGGTGATTTCAAAATCCTCTTATTCATCAGCCTGTTCTGTAATGTGGCCTGTGGGTAAGATGGCAGACCAGCGACCAAGAAGGATAAGCAGAATGCCAGGTGGGCAATCATTGCAGGGTTCTGCTGCAACCAGTTCAAGTGTAGGGTCCAAGTGAATCCATTAAACTTCTTGATGCATTGGAACTCCTCAGTGCAGTCACTTAGGTAACATTGATCCAGTAGTTAGAGGGGATGAAGAGTGGCATGTGTTCTTGAAGCTGAGCAGTAACATTAGGGGAGGGCTGTGGCCCAGTTTGTAGAGCATTTGCTTGGCATGTAGAAGGTCCCTGGTTCAATCCCTGGCATCTCCAGTTACAGGGACTAAGTAAGTAGGTTATGTGGAAGACCTCTGCCTGAGACCCAGGAGAGCTGCTGCCAGTCTGAGTAGACAATACTGACTTCGATGGACCAAGGGTCTACTTCAGTATAAGGCAGCTTCACATGTTCATGAGATTCTTCTAGTGTTAACCCCCCCCCCAATTCCCTTCCAAAAGGTATTGCTGACATTTCTGGAAGCATGCGAGACCACAATAGTCTCTACAGGACACATATATTTCCTTGGCAGCAGAGAGACTTTTTCCTTGAGTGTCAGCTAGAGCTGGGTTCCTCCCAGCTACATGGGGTTTTCAAGGGGCAGAAGCAGATGGTTCAAGACACCTGAGACCAGAGCTTGCTATATGCCTAGACAGTGGTAGTCATCTGAGCTTGGAGGGAAGTTTGTCTGAGTATATGCTCCCAGTTCAAGGCAGAATCGTGGCATTAACAAGGCTTGCTAAGAGGCATCCCAGTCACTTCTGGTGAGTTTTTTCTAGCATTACAATGGAAAATCCTTTGTGGGTCCTGGCAGCACCATTCCACATCAGATTTTGGACCAAGAATCAAAATTCTGTGGCATACCTAAGTTACAGATCCCTTCCTTTGTTTCACGCTGCAGATTCAACTGTTGGTGGTTTCAGCCTTTCATGAATTACAAGCCACAAGGTCCAGATATACAGCAAACATTTCGAAATCTTCCAGAAGAGGACCTTGTTGTAAAAGGAGGGGGCAACTGATTTCATAACCCTCCTGTCAATAGGTTTCTCACAAAGCAAATGCGGGTTCACTTGTTCGGAAGTCTCCCTACTCGAGATTCTATATACAGCTGAGAAATTGATAAGGAGCCCCTTAAAATTTCTTGAGCATTTTCAGTTATATGGCGTACCTGGCACAGTCTCTGTAGTGGGCTGTTGTTGGTGATGTATCCACAAGATGTTTTCCACCATAGACAACTAACCTTGAGCCCACAGGTCTTGGTTTTCTGTAGTGTGGTCTTCTGTCTCTATGGGTTGATTTCATCTTTCCTACTTCCAGTCCAGCCACTTCAGCAAGAACCGGTGTGGCGTAGTGGTTAAGAGTGGCGGACTCTAATCTGGAGAACCAGGTTCTATTCCCCACTCTTCCACATGAAGCATGCTGGGTGATCTTGGCCCACTCACAGTTTCTCTCACACGGAGGCAGGCAATCGCAAATCACCTCTGAAGGGCATGTTTAACCGCAACAGCCTCCTTTTCCCAGATCGGCCAGTTGAGCTGAGATTGTGTGAACTTCTTAGAGAAGTAAGCGCACGGATGCAGTTGACCATCCCCCCCTCGCTGCAGCAGCGCACCTCCCATCTGGAACGAGCCAAACGAAAATATAAGGCTCAGGCTGACAAACACCGTTCACCGGGAAAAGAGTATGGGGTGTGGGATTTGGTTTATTTGTCCACCACGAATCTACAATCCACCTGCCCGTGCGGCAAACTCAGTGCCAAGTATGTGGGTCCATTCCCCATTTCCCGGATCATCAACCCGGTGACTGTAGAACTCTCACTCCCCAAATCGCTGAGGCGAATCCATCCCATGTTTCAAGTCAGTCTATTGAAACCGTATGTTCCCTCCCCGGAGTGGCATCCTGAACCACTGCCTGAGGTGCCTGTGATGGTGGGGGGGAGGAACATTTTGAAATCGCAAAATTCCTGGACTCGCGTATCCATCATGGTTCTCTCCAATATCTAGTTCACTGGAAGCACTTCAGTTCTGCTGAGGATGAGTGGGTGCGTTCACACAATATCTCCACCCCTCGCCTGGTCCACAAATTCCATGCTGCCTACCCTCACAAGCCAGCTCCCGAGAATTGAAGAGGGGGCCTTTGGGGGGGCAGAATGTCAGGCATGGCCTGAGCAAGGAATGTTGTGGTTTCTCCAGATGCCGGCCAAGGCCAGCTCTAGCCCTGCAAACAACGTGTTTAGATTGAACTCTGTGGGAACGCCGGTAGAATCCTATCTCCCTGACAACTCCTGGGAGGGGGGTTGCCATGGCATCCAGATCTACCCCGATTTGCCCCATGCTCTTCCATATATGCCCTGTACTGTGCTTGTAGTTTTCATTCGTGTCCATTTGACTCTTAGCTTCTGTTAACCTGTGGATTTTCCAATAAATCAACTCTCTTTGGACTGCTTGTCTGTGGATGTCTGTTTATGGGATTATCATGGGACTAGAGCTCACACTTGCCTTGAAAACCCTACGGGGTCGCCATAAGTCAGCTGTGACTTGACGGCAAAACCACACACACAAGTCCAGTCTAACTGCACCCATTGGGATAGCTGGGTTTATTGTCTGTGGACTACGTAATTATTAGCATGGGAGCTGTCCAAAGGGGACAGTTGCAAAGCCAGGTAAGAAGGTCAGCAGTGGAGCTGTCCAGGCAGGGCTGAGGAAAGCATCAGTATGAGGAGATGTTTTAGTAGTCAGGGCATCTTTACCCCTCCTTCCTGCTATCATGAATGGGGTCTTCTGCTCAGAAGATTCAGCACTCCGTTCTATCCTCAAAAGCAGGGCTATTTCATGGGATGCCCCAAACTGCTAGATGTGCACTCCATCAATCACCTGGACCAGGCTTCAATTTCATTCATCACATGCCTAATTCTTAGGGCCCTGAGGATAAATATCAGGGTCTCATAGCCAGACATGTTCACTGGGGGCTCCTGGTCCCCTGATCAGAATGAGGCACCATTGCTAGAAAATGGGGGGGGGGGCAGAAGTACTTTATTTAAATAAATAAATTCAATGTTAGCATTGAAAAAGGAAGCAAAGTTTTGGGCTCAGGGCAAGGAGGAAAGAGGTCATGGGACAATCCTTGGTAGGGCATCAAAGATGAAGGGGATTTTTAGCATTGATATGAATCAGAGTGGTGTATCAGTGTTGCTTAGCCAAGTAAGAAGTGGCCTGCTTTGAGAGCCTTTTTACTTAGAAACACTGTAGCAACACTTCTAACAACAAAACATTATTTTTTATAAAGAGTACTCCTAAGTGCACTTTGGTTCGGTTACAGCTTTTTGATAAAAAGCTATTCTAGAATGGTGACCCATTAATGATATATAATATAATGTAATGAAGATCTGGGGTAAGTTTAATTGAAAACTCGCACAGGGTTGTTATCTAAATTTTTGCTGATCGCTGGTAAATAAAGTAGTACCTATAGATAAATAACATATTTTGGGACATGGATTTCCAAACTCCCTATTGTTCAATCTTTCTTTAAATCAGATTTTCAGGATTCCATTTTGGGGCTGAATGATTTTCCACCTCCCTTTCTTTCTATGCAACTTTGTGTACAATTTTAGGAATAAAGGTCCTGCAGATACCTAAGTTCCTTTGCACCCATGTTCAGCAAGAGAATGTTAAGCTCTAAACCTGAATGAACTTCATGGCAAACAGAAAACTACATCCATCTCACATTTAACTGTTATCCTCATAGAATCATAGTTGAAAGGGACCACCAGGGTCATCTAGTCCAATCCCCTGCACAATGCAGGAAATTCACAACTACCTCCCCCCACAACACTAGTGACCTCTACTCCATGCCCAGAAGATGGCCAAGATGCCCTCCCTTTCATCATGTGCTTAAGGTCACAGAATCAGCATTGCTGACAGATGGCCATCTAACCTCTGCTTAAAAACCTCCAGGGAAGAAGAGCTTACCACCTTCCGAGGAAGCCTGTTCCACCGAGGAACCGCTCTAACTGTTAGAAATTTCTTCCTAATGTCTAGACGGAAACCCTTTTGGTTTAATTTCAACCTGTTGGTTCTGGTCTGACCTTCTAGGGCAAGAGAAAACAACTCGGCACCATCCTCTACATGACAGCCCTTCAAGTACTTGAAGATGGTTATCATATCTCCGCTCAGTCTTCTCCTCTTCAGGCTAAACATACCCAGCTCTTTCAACCAAGAGTGACATTTTCTTCCAAGCAAAGAGTTTGCAGACCTAACACACAACATAAATTCCCGTTCAGAAAGGTAGCCATGTTGTAATCTTGCAGCCTGCCACATTAAAATCTGTTCTTCTAAAAGATGCCAGAAAAATCTTTATTGTTCTTATAAGCTATATTGTGAACTCTAGATCAGAATTGTCATCAAACTTGAACAATAAATGTCTCTTTCATTTACCTTAGCAACGTTTCCTCCAATGAATTTTTCTGTGACTTACCTTTTAAAATCTCTGCAGATTTTTTATTCTCCAGTGGCAGATTTCAGTCTTGAAGACGACGTTCCCTTGGCTCACCCTGCAGGAAAATCCTCACAAGCTATGGGACGTTTCAGGTACCTGTCAACCTGCAGGCAATATGTATCCCACTCAGTAGCTATATAGCACTTGATTGCTATTATAGCGAGACCACCCGGTAAACATAACACACAGCCCCCACTTGATGGCCAGAAAGAAACACTCTCCCCATTGTATAGATGGACAAACAAAGAGTTAAGTGACTCCCCTAAGGTTCTACAAAGTGTCTGTGACAGAACTGTCTGCCTAAGGTACTAGTATGGCCTCAGTAACCATAGCAGCCAGCTAGACAACCAATAAACCTCACAATTGATGCATTTACAGTCTCCCTTGGTGGTCTTATCTTCCATTGTACAGCACAGGAAAGGTCAAAGTCCACTAGAACCTAACACCTGCAAAAGTAAAATTGCCACATATAGGCACAAAACAATATCTTGAACAAGCAACTTTCTGTTTTATCAACAGAAGTATAGTGTCCAGATCATGCAAAGTGATGGTATTGCTTTACTCTGCTCTGGTTAGACCTCACCTAGAGAACTGTGTTCAGTTTTGGGCACCGCAATTTAAGAAAGATGTAGACAAGCTGGAACATGTCCAGAGGAGGGCAACAAAGATGGAGAGGGGTCTGGAGACCAAGTCCTATGAGCAGATGATGAGAAGGAGGGCATCCTGGCCATCTTCTGGACATGGAGTACAGAGTTACTGGGGGTGTGGGGGGGAGGTAGGTGTGAATTTCCTACATTGTGCAGGGGTTGGACTAGATGACCCTGGTAGTCCCTTCCAACTCTATGATTCTATGTTCAGACCAACGATGCCATCCTATCCAATATACTACCACACAACATGAAAATTATGTTAATGACATGAAATATGTTATGTATAATATTTATATATTTAATATTTATATATTTCTACTGCATCCCTAAATTATGAACCAGTTTCCCATCTCTATTGTTTATATATAGATGACATTAAGTGTCCCTCAACAAGGCAAAGTCATCAAGGCCACTTGTTCACATAGGGTTGCCAACCTCCAGGTGGTGGCTGGAGATCCACTATTACAACTGATCTCCAAGCGACAGAGATCAGTTCCCGTGGAGAAAATGGCTGCTTTGGCAATTGGACTCTATGGCATTGAAGTCCCTCCCCTCTCCAAACCCTGCCCTCCTCAGGCTCCGCCCCCAAAATCTCCAGGTATTTCTCAACCTGGAGCTGGTAATTAACTCAGTTGAACCATCTGTGTGAGATGGGAGGGGTGAGGTCACTCACTTCCCCTGAGGACACCAAATTGGGAGGAACAGGGAACACACCAGAAAATAGAGATAGAATTCAACGAGATCTGAACACACTGGAAAAGTGGGTGGATGTGAACAGGATGCAATTCCACAAGGATAAGTGCTGAGTTCTACATGTGGGTAACAGAAATAAGGGACGTACATACTGGATGAGGGATACACTTCGGGGCAGCAGTGTATGCGAACAAGATCTTGGGGTACGGGTGGACCATAAGTTAAATATGAACAGCAAGTGTGATGCAGTGACAAAAAAGCTAATGTGATCTTGGGGTGCATCAGCAGAGGCATAACATCCAAATCACAAGATGTCATAGTTCCTCTGTACATTGCATTGGTCAGGCAGCACCAGGAGTATTGCGTGCAGTTCAGGACACCTCACTTCAAACAGGATGTGGACAGAATGGAGCGGGTGCAAAGGAGAGCGACAAGGATGGAGACCAAGCCCTACGAGGAAAGGCTGAGGGAGCTGGGAATGTTTAGTCTGGAGAAGAGGAGATTGAGGGGGACATGATTACTCTAAGTATTTGAAGGGCTGTCACTTAGAGAACAGGGAGCTGTTCCTGTTGGCAGCAGAGGATAGGACTCGCAATAATAGGTTTAAATTGCGGGCTGGATATTAAGAAAAAAATTTTTACAGTAAGAGTTGTTCGACAGTGGAATCAGCTACCTAGGGAGGTGGTGAGCTCCCCCTCACTGGCAGTCTTTAAGCAGAGGCTGGACAAGTACTTGTCAGGGATGCTCTAGGCTGATCCTGCATTAAGCGGGGGGTTGGACTACATGGCCTGTATGGTCCCTTCCAACTCTATGATTCTAGGACCTAATTCTGGTTTAATCCAGCCTGAAGCAAAGTACTTTAAATAACTTTAAAACAGTCTGACCCACAAGAAACTAGTATTTAAATATGTTGTTCCCTGATTAAAAACAGCTTTTGCTCAGATTTTCTTAGCTGCTAAAGCAAAGAGTGACACTTTGTAGGAAACATCAGGATTGGTGTCTGATAGGAGAAAGCGCAGCTTCTCAGTATCTGGAGAAAGATTTAGGCCCTTTAGAATTGCTCCGAGGAATTTAAGTCTGGGCTTTGTATAAAGAGGACAGAATAAGGTGTAATGAGTTAGGTTTTCTGGAGCGGCCCCACAAATATGGTCCATGGTGTTCGGGAGTAAGGGAGAGTGGTGTAATTGTTTTGTGATACTTCCAGTCCATTCCTGGGGTGGGGTAGAAATGCCCCCATAGCAAACAGTGAGGCTACACCCCCAGAAAAGGAGGCACTGCAATATCGTAGTTCGAAGGGGATCATTCTCCAGTCCAAAGGGGTTAGGAAGCTGCCTAAAGTCAACTCCACCCCCAGGAATGCCTCCCCACTCAAGCCGGCGCGGGCTTCTGCTTCCAGGATTTTGCTGCTGGCATAGCAGTGCTGGCAGTGGAGTCTTGTGCAGCGGTGTGGCTTACTGGTGCTGCTGTGTTTGCCCCCATGCCAGCATAGGTGCCACTTTATTCCGTGATAAGGTGGCACCTACACTGGTGCAGGGTCACGTAGACTCCTAAAGCGCTTCAGCCCCCCACTTTAGGATTGCAGCCTCAATCTCCTCTGGAATTATTATTTTAACAGTGTAGGTAATCTCACTAAAAGATATGACACTCCCCCTCCCCCCAAGCCCACACACTCCTTCTTCCAGGGCTGAACTAGGGATTTCATATTCACTACTGTTCACTATCTTAGCAAACATAGGGTATAGCCTCTGTGTTTTTCTTGATAAGATTTGAATTTTACATAATGGCATTTCACTGTGGGCTTTCAACGTTTCATGGCGCCTTGACTGTGTGATGGACAAGATCTAGGAGACCCAGGTTCAAATCCCCTCACTGCCATGGAAACGTGCTGGGTGACCTTGGTCACTTGCACATTCTCAGCCTAACCTACCTTAAAGGATTGTTGTGAAGATACAATGGAGGAGAGAAGATCAATGTAGGCCACTTTGGGTCCCCATTGGGAAGAAAGGTGAGGTATAAATGAAGTAAATAAATATTAGTTTGTTTCATACCTCCTACGTAATCTAGAGAGGGTCCACCCTTTGCATCTGAAGAAGTAATGTCTAGTCTTCCCAATCTTATGCTTCAATACATTTTACTGACATGAGATTCCTGTTTAACGTTGCACTTCTTGCTTAAACGGGCTCATCACTACATAGTGTTGCACTGTGATTCCGTAGCAGAGAATTAAACAGGAGTTCAGTGGTACCTTAAGTCTCACAAAGTTTATTCCAAAATATGTTTCTGTGAGTCAGAGCTCTGATCTGAATTTTATGTAGTTACACTAAAGCCTGGATTCCCTGCATTTCATGCTGTTTGTTTTCATGTGTGTTTGTGTGTGTATATAAAGTACTGTCAGCTCACAGCCAACTTATGGTGACCCCAGCAAGAGCTTTCAAGGCAAATGAGAAGCAGAGGTGGTTTGCCATTGCCTTCCTCTGCAGAGTTTTCCTTGGTGGTCTCCCTTCCAAGTACTGAACCTGCTTAGTTTCCAAGACCTGACAAGATTGGGCTATACCATGCTGCCTTCCCTCCATTTGCTTTTATACCTAGGGTTGCCAGGTTCCTCTTCGCCACCAGCAGGAGATTTTTTGGGTGGAGTCTGAGGAGGACGGGGTTTGGGGAGGGGAGGGAATTCAGTGCCCTAGAGTCCAATTGCCAAAATGGCCATTTTCTCCAGGTGAACTGATCTCTATAGGATGGAGATAAGTTGTAATAGTGGGAGATATCCAGCTACTACCTGGAGGTTGACAACCCTATTTATTAGGGTCCCTCTTTGCCACTGGTGGGAGGTTTTGGGGCGGAGCCTGATGAGGGCGGGGTTTGGGAAGGGGAGGGACTTCATTGCCATAGAGTCCAATTGCCAAAGCGGCCATTTTCTCCAGGTGAACAGATTTATATCAGTTGTAATAGCAGTTGTAATAGCAGGAGATCTCCAGCTAGTATCTGGAGGTTGTGCAAATAAATTGTAACCGGCTCTTGCGATATATGCAAATTGGTGATGTTATTATTTACATTTGCAAAAACATACAAGGTTACAACAAGCGATACAATCGTGTACTTATAGTAGCCGGTTGCTACTCAAAGGAAGTCAGTCCCGGTTGACGATAACTTTACAAGGTAAGTATAAAAACTTATTGTTTAGTAAAGTCTTTTTCTTTTTTCAGATGAAAATTTTGAAGCGTAGTTGAAGCTGAAGCAAGACGGAGCTGGGAGCGTCCTCCGGATGAAACCAACGCTTTCGCTGTTAAAAACAGCTTCTTCAGCCAAAAGCCTCACAGTATACCTATCCCCACAAAGCAATAAATTTTCTCAGCTTTGTTTGTCTCGTTCCTCTCTACGCCTAGCAGGCTGCTTGAGTGGCATCACCAATTCGCACATATCGCAAGAGCTGGTCACTATTTATTTGCACAGCTTGACTTGTTAGTTTTCGGTGCTTCTTTTTGTTACGTTAAAGTATCTGGAGATTGGCAACCCTACTATTTATACCTCTTTCTAAAACGAATGCCTGATGAGGGTTCACTGTAGTGGATTGCAAGTGCATTATTAGGGGTGTGTGAAAGCACCCTTAGCCTTTAAAGTGCAGCTTTTTTTTTTGTCTCGTTCCTCTCTGCGCCTAGCAGGCTGCTTGAGCGGCATCACCAATTCGCACATATCGCAAGAGCTGGTCACTATTTACTTGCACAGCTTGACTTGTTAAGTTTTCGGTGCTTCTTTTTGTTACGTTAAAGCAGTGGTTCCCAACCTTTTTTTGACCAGGGACCACTAGGACTTTTTTGTTCGGTGCAGGGACCCCAAGGTTCAAAATAAAAATTCCGGGAATTTGAAAATAAACTTCAATCATAACTGTTAGTTAAACATTAAACTTAGAATAATATTTGAATATATATTTTTATAATAGAGAACTTTTAATTGAAAATATTAATTTATTATGGGTGTATAACTTTGTTTCGCGGACCTTAATTTAGTTCTCGCGGACCCCTGGGGGTCCATGGACCCCCTGTTGGGAACCAGTGCGTTAAAGTATCTGGAGGTTGGCAACCCTACTATTTATACCTCTTTCTAAAACGAATGCCTGATGAGGGTCCACTGCAGTGGATTGCGTGTGTGTGTAAAGCGCCTTCAAGTCGCAGCCGACTTATGGCGACCCCTTTTTTGGGGTTTTCACGGCAAGAGACTGACAGAGGTGGTTTGCCAGGGCCTTCCTCTGCACAGCAACCCTGGACTTCCTCGGTGGTCTCCCATCCAAATACTAACCAGGGCTGACCCTGCTTAGCTTCTGAGACCTGACGAGATAGGCGTGTGTGAAAGCACCCTTAGCCTTCAAAGTGCTCAAAAAGGGCAAGAGTCCAGTAGCACCTTAAAGACTAACAAAAATATTTTCTAGTAGGGTATGAGCTTTCGTGAGCCACAGCTCACTTCCTCAGATAAAGCTAGAATGTGAATCCATCTGTCTTTAAGTAGAGGAGAGTGAATTCAGACAAGCATTAGTATGTAAATGTTAACAGTATGTAAATGTGAATAGCAGGCGTGATGGGATGAGGTGTGGTGTGCAGAAGAGTCTGGGATGTCCAGGGGAGAGATGGGTGTGGAGAAATCAGCACTGGTAATGGGCCATGAATGCAAGGTCTTTATTCAGCCCAGGTAAATGCATTGTCTTTAGTTTGAATATCAACTGTAATTCAGCAGTTTCTCTTTCCAATCTCCCTTTAAAATTCCTTTGTAAGAGAAATGCTACCCTCAAATCTGCAACAGAATGTCCTGGAAGGTTGAAATGTTCACCTTCAAAGTGCTGAACTCCTATTTCATTCCTGCCACAGGAGGTTCCCAGAGCTACCGTTCCTAGACCGGTTATTGCAGGCGCCGCTCTATCCCCCGGCGTCTCTATCACTGTCAGGGACCGTTTGGCCGTTCAGGCGGAAAACCGTTTCCGCTTCAGACCGGAAGTGAAGGCCGGAGGCGGCCTCCCCTCCCCAGGGTTCCTTGCGCGCCCTTACCCGGAAGCGTGGCTGGCTGGCGCTGCCTGGGGGGCGCGTGTCGCGTTTGCAGAGTCGGCGGGGCCGCTGTCGGCCTCCCTGCTCTGCCGGCTCCTCTCCCGTTAGCATGGCCGGGAAGGGCAGCAAACGGGCGTCCTGTTAAAAGCGCCGGTGATGCATTTGTTGGTCGGTGGATGGGGGCCAGCGGCCGACACGCACGTGGCTGGGAAGGACAGGTGAGTGGCGGGGAGGTGAGTGGCGAGGCCCAAGTGGCCCTGTGCTGGGATGTCATTATAATTTAAAACGACAGGGCGCTTCTTCCAAAGAAGCCCACGTGGTTCTGCATTTTTTTCATCCTTACAACAGCCCTACCTGGTAGTCTTGGCTGTGCATTTCGATCCCTGGTTCCCAACCAGGGGTCCGTGGACCCCCAGGGGTCCGCGAGAACTAAATTAAGGTCCGCGAAACAAAGTTATACACCCATAATAAATTAATATTTTCGATTAAAAGTTCTCTATTATAAAAATATATATTCAAATATTATTCTAAGTTTAATGTTTAACTAACAGTTATGATTAAAGTTTATTTTCAAATTCTCGGAATTTTTATTTTGGACCTTGGGGTCCCTGCACCGAACAAAAAAGTCCTAGTGGTCCCTGGTCAAAAAAAGGTTGGGAACCACTGATTTAGATATTTAAGTCCTGTTTTTCTCCCCAGTAGGGATCCAAAGCCCCGTGGCGCAGAGTGTTAAGCTGCAGTGCTGCCGTCAAAAGCTCTGCTCACGACCTGACGGAAGTTGGTTTCAGGTAGCCAGCTCAAGGTTGACCCAGCCTTCCATCCTTCTGAGGTCGGTCAAATGAGGACCCAGCTTGCTGGGGGTTAAGGGGAGATGACTGGGGAAGGCACTGGCAAACCACTCTGCAAACAAAGTCTGCCTTGGAAACGTCAGGATGGGACGTCACCCCATGGGTCAGGAATGACCCAGTGCTTGCACAGGGGACCTTTACCTTTTACCGTTTAGGGATCCAAAGTGCCTTATGACATTGTTCTCCCTTTCTTTATTTAACCCTGGCAACAACAAGGTTGTGAGGTAGGCCTGGGTGAGAGAGAGTGGCTGGCTCGAGACTACCCACTGATTTGGACCTGGGTTCTGGGATGCTGTTCTGACACTCTTAACTGGTACATCAGGCTGGGTTCTCCAAGGCTGAGAGAGACTGGCCCAAGGTCAGCTAGCAGAGTGTAGTTGTTTATTTAAAAGCAGATTATATACCACGTTGCTGAAAGCTGTAATCACTCGACATATTCTTCATTAAAAACAAACATTATTTATTTAATTTTTCAAATTTATAGCCTGCCCTCATCCCCAGCAAGCCAGGCATAAAACCATTGCATCAGCAAAAACACAGACTAACATAAGTCACTGTTACTCGGAGCAGCAAATTACAATAAAATAGGATGTTGGATAAGGGGTTGAAATACCCACGTCCTTGATGGCTTTATTAGAAATCCATAATCTCTGTGTCCTGAATCTTGATTTTTTGCCATAGAGGAAGAAACTAGGAATGTAACAGCAAATACATATGTGAATGACACGTTCTGTATTGGCTCCAGTGTGGACAAGAGACCCAATATGGTTTTTGGTTTGTGCCTGTTTGAGGTCCGAGTGGTGGAATAGTTAGACTGTCAAACTAGGATCTGGGAAATAATGGCTTCAAATCCCCACACTGCTATGAATTTTGTTGGATTACCTTGGGCCTGTCATTATTTTTCAGCATACTGTACTCGACAGGTTCGGTGTGAAGATCAAATGGAGGAGGGGAAAACCGTGAAACTCCCTTGAGGTCCTCTGCGTGATAACAGAAATTGACAGCTAGTGAATTCCTTGGTTGAGTAGTGACTGGAAGCCAGGTCCCCCCACCCCAGTGCCAGATTCTGTTTCTGACAGGCTTCTCAGAAGTGAAAGGTTGGGTGAGGGGATAGAACTTAATATAAGACCAATGATTCTTTAGTCCACCATGCTTGTTGTGAAACAACCCGCCAGATGCCTTTGGAATCACCCAGATGCGGCAAGAAAGTTCCCCTGCCCTCCAGCTTGTGTTATTCAGAGGACTACTGCCTCTGAGAGGTTCCATGTAGCTATCTCGAGAGCCGTGGTAGACTTCTCTAGGATTTTTTTTTCCTGATCCTTTGCATGAATATCAAGGTTTTCCCTACTGGATTGGCCCTAATACTGCCTCTACTGCAGGGTCCTCTTTCCCACAATCACCAATCAGAGATGCCTTTGGGAAACTTTTAGCAAGACACAAAGGTCTTCCTCTGTTATTGAGAGGTAGGCTGCCTCTGACCATGGAAATTTTCTAATTAGCTGTTGCAGCTAATAGTTGTTGATAAGCCTAGCCACCATGATTTTGTCTAACGTACAAGTTGAAGGCATCTGGTTGTCTGTCCTGGGTTTTTTTCTTTTCCATTTTTTCCTTTCCACTTTAAAAATATGCAGCCTGTCCCAGCCCTAATAGACAGTTGAACAAAGCCTTTTCAAAACTGTCTTTTTAGAGTTCAATAAGATTTCTATCACCAGACCAAAAACAAAACAAAGAAGCAGGGGGAAAAGTACAAATCCTTTTCAGTCCTGTTATTTTAACGCTGATGGATCAAAAGCAGAACGGTCTTAACAGTGTTTGTGAAACGGGTCCAGATTGCGGCTGCCTCCGTCTTGTCTGTCCTGCATCCCGTGATATGAGTTTGTGTCACTCACCCTTTTACTGTGGGCATCTGGTGTTTTAGTAGTTCTTTTAGAATGTTTGCTATTGGTAATAAAAGTACATCTGGGGAAATAGAACGTGCTGGGTTGTTTGAAAGAAGAAAACCAGTCCAAGATGTGTGGGACCTATGTATTTGGCTAAGCATTTTTTTAACCCTTCCCCTACTTCCAAACGAAACTCTTCCTTCCCTTATAATAACTTACTTACGGACACAAAGAGGAAGGAATGTTTCTATTGCTTCTGTGAGGGGAATTGCAAAAACTTCTTGTGTTAATCCTCTCTAGTCTATCCCTTTAATTGGTGGTATGTTTGGGTAGGGAAGCATAGAGATGTGAAGGATAGGAAGTGTGTGTCTTGGGGAAAATGTGTGCTTCTCTGAAGACTTTGACAGTTTTTGGAAAAACGAAATTCTGGGGAGCACTAAAAGACAACAACCTCAGTGTAATATTTTCTGGTTTTGAATGTTTTTTAGGATGTTGACCTTACTCTAATGTAGTATTGTGATAGTTAACCCCCCTCCAAAAATGTTATACACCAAAAACAGATTCTTACAAGTCATAACTAACTTGTATGCAAATGTAAGACAACCCTCCCTCTTTTTTTAATTACCTGGAAAAATAGCTTAGTCCTACATTGGAGTAAATACTGTACTTCCTTTTGTTTACTACACCATTTCTGTTTTCAGTATTTGTCTTTTCCTACTTCTTACATAGCAGAAAATGAAAATACTTGTGCTAGAACAGGGTACATCACATTATAGCTTTCTTGCTGTAGTACGGGTTATCCCAGTTTTGCTTACAGAAAGCGTTGTGAATTCTCCCAAGAGTACAACTTTTTATGTACCAGCAAAGTTATAAATGCTGCATTCCATGTTAAAACTGTAAAATAAGTTTAAGCTTGATTTAAAAAAATAAGAACTGCATATATTTAAACAACAACAACAACCCCATTTCTGCATATATTTAAACAACAACAACCCCACACGGCTTCAGCATTTCTTGAAATTGTACATCCCTAGCAGGAAACAGCATGTCACAACTCATCTTCTTTGTGGAGAGACTCAGGCAGTAACCATCTCTTCCACCTCCTAATCAGTGAAATGGATGTTATAGGGATAATAGTGGGTGGGATGGCAAGCTTTCCCTACTCTTTTCAGTAAGTAGAATTACCAGCATCAAGGTAAGGCCTGGAGGTTTCCCCAGAATTATGCTTGATCTCCAGATTATCGGGCCATTTATGCATGGGTACTTTGCCTCGCGTTGTCCGGTGAACTGCTTCGGGAGTTCTCTGCTTTGGCTATAAAATGGCCACTAAGTTCAAATCAAATTAAAGAGTTGCGCTGCAATTTTGGGGGAGGGGGAGGGAATGCAGGGTCTCTCCCTTGGCTGCTTTTCATTTACATTTGCAATTTTTTTTTTTTGCTGAAATTGCACTGGAAAACAAAAAAGGGGGGTGCTGGTTGAATAGGACAAGATTTCCCACCCTCCCCTCACAAGCGTCCTCTTGGTCAATTTAACAGCGAGTGCTTACAGACATCAGGAGCGAACAGAGCTGGGCTTAACTCCCCCCCCCATCAGTTTCACAGCAGGAGTTTTCTTATGATCAGCTGTGGTTCAGAGGGTCCTGCATGACCCCCTCCTTTCCATAAGGTTTCAGCCCTGGTGGTGTTGACAGAAACCATAGGGGAAGGTTTGGGACGAGTGCTGGGGGGGTCATGTCTATTGTGGAACTCTTTTTTCACTCCAGAGATGAAGTGAAAGAAAAATATTTCCTCTTGCTTCACAGCCACCGCCACTCAGACATGCATTTCAGCAAGGCTGCAAGAGCCAGCATGGTGTAGTGGTTAAGAGCGGTGGTTTGGAGCTGTGGACTCTTATCTGGAGAACCGGGTTTAATCCCCCACTCCTCCACATGAGTGGCGGAGGCTAATCTGGTGAACCAGGTTGGTTTCCCCACTTCTACACATGAAGCCAGATGGGTGACCTTGGGCTAGTCACAGCTCTCTCAGCCCCACCTACCTCACCTGTTGTGGGGAAGGGAAGGTGATTGTGAGCGGGTTTGATTCTTCCTTAAGTGGTAGAGAAAGTCGGCATATAAAAAACAACTCTTCTTCTTCCTCCCTAAATAATGTTGGTACTTGAATTTCCTGCTCTTCATAGAACAGGGACTTCTTCGCTGCCACCCGCTAGCCGGAGGGGCTTGAGGTGTGTGTCTGCGGAGGGGGGGGATCCGCTGCTGGGTGATCTGAGCTGGGACAGTGCCTCCTCTGCTGGCCGCCTTTTGCTTCGGGAAAGAGGCAGGCAGTCCGGCTGGGCAGTTGCGCCTTTTTGCTGGGTGCAGGCAACCCTAACCCTGGAAGGGACCGGGCGAGGAGAGGGCTCATCTGAAGGGGCAGCGATTTGGTGGTGGAGGATTTCCTTCCCCGGAGGAAGCCGATTTAGCAGGGCTCTTCTCAGCCAGTTTGATCCTGGGCTGGTTCACAGGTACAGCAGCCCCTGGAACTAGCTTCCCAGCAAACACACAAAGAGAGCAATCCTCAACAGGTCTGCTCTGAATATTACTCAAGTCTATTCAATGAGGCTTATTCCCAGGAAAGTGTTCTTAGAGTGGGACTGAGAGAATCGCACTGATTCCCCCTCCCCATGGTCAGAATTACAGCGAGTTGTTTCTAGACATCCAGGATCCAACAGAGCTGCGCTGATTTCCCGTCCTCCGTGTTCTTGTGATCCCTGTAGTGAGATAGCCAGGGAAAAAAGTGTTTGTGTGTGTGTGTGGTGGTGGTGGGTCCTTTTCTGCTTTGGCTACAAATTGCCAATGAAAAAATAATACCTATGCTGAAATACCTAGTAGTTCATTAGTGGAGTATAGTTTTGTTAGTTGTTTATTACATTCTATATAGAGCCATCATGCTGTTGTTTTTGTCTGTCATTGGCTATAAATTGGCCACTTGGTTCAGTTAAAATGAAAGAATCCCGCTGCTGGGCTGGCGGAGGCTGGTGATATGTTTCAAAACAAGCCTGTTACAAAGCAGTGTTTTCAAGGGGAGGGACTCAAAAGCTCCATATTTTCTCTGGGGATGCAAAATTGATCACAAGGTACTCCTGGAATTTCTTTGGGGCAAAAAGCCCCCATGCATAGAGTTCTGACAATTTGGATCAGAAAGCTGTGCGTCTGCAGAGTGGCAAACCCAATTCAAGTTTCCCATGCATAAATGGCCTAGAAATCCATTCCCTGAAAGGAATAGCAGCTTTGGAAGGGGAGTCTATGGTATACCATAGAAGTTAAGAGAAGAGAGAAGAGTTGGTTTTTTATATGCCAGCTTTATCTACCATTTTTATACGCCAGCTTTCTCTACCAAGAAGAATCAAACCAACTTACAATCACCTTCCCCTCCCCGCCCCCACAACAGATACCCTGTGAGGTGGGGGGGCTGAGAGAGCTCTAACAGAGCTGTAACTTGCCCAAGGTCACCCAGCTGGCTTCGTGTGGAGGAGTGGGGGAAACAAATCCAGCTCATGTGGAGAAGTAGGGAATCGAACCTGGTTCTCCAGATCTGAGTCCACCACTCCAAACCACTGCTCTTAACCACTATACCACGCTGGCTCTCCTAGATGGACATCTCATACCCACTCAGCCCCCTCCTCAAACAGCATCATCCCAGACACTGCCATCAACTGTCCAGGAATCCTCCCTAGCCAGAGTTGGCAACCCTATCAATAATAGGCAGGGGCTGGAGACGTGTCAGGCAAATGACCAGCATGGAGAATACAACAGAAGTGTCCTGCATACCAGCACTGCCCCCCCCCCAAATTCTCTTTTTCTCCCTCTTAGCTAAAAAGATTTGTTTCTGTATGATGAACAGAGGTAAGCGGTTCCCAACATCCCTCAAAAGAATCATAGAGTTAGAAGGGACCACCAGGGTCATCTAGTCCAACTCCCTGTGCAATGCAGGAAATTCACAAATACCTCCCCCCACACTCCCAGTGACCCCTACTCCATGCCAGGAAGATGGCCAAGATGCCCTCCCTCTCATCATCTGCCTAAGGTCATAGAACCAGCATTGCTGACAGATGGCCATCTAGCCTCTGCTTAAAAACCTCCAGGGAAGGAGAGTTTACCACCTCCCGAGGAAGCCTATTCCACTGAAGAACCGCTCTAGCGGTTAAAAAATTCTTCCTAATGTCTAGACGGAAACTCTTTTGATTTAATTTCAACCCGTTGGTTCTGGTCTGACCTTCTGGGGCAACAGAAAACAATTCTGCTCCATTCTCTATATGACAGCCCTTCGAGTACTTGAAGATGGTTATCATATCCCCTCTCAGTCTTCTCCTCTTCAGGCTAAACATACCCAGCTCCTTCAACCTTTCGGTCTCCAGATCCCTCACAATCTTTGTTGCCCTCCTCTGGACATGTTCCAGCTTGTCTACATTCTTCTTAAATTGCGGTGCCCAAAACTGAACACAGTACTCTTGGTGAGGTCTAACCAGAGCAGAGTAAAGCGATACCATCACTTTGCGTGATCTTGACGCTATACTTCTGTTGATGCAGCCCAAGACCACATTTGCCTTTTTGGCTACAGCATCACACTGCTGGTTCATGTTCAGTGTTGGTCTACTAAGACCCCAAGATCCTTTTTGCACACAGTACTGCTCAGACAAGTCTCCCCCATTCTATAATCATGCATTTTATTTTTCCTACCTAGGTGCAGAACTTTACATTTATCTCTGTTGAAATGCATTTTATTAGTTTTAGCCCATTTCTCCAGCCTGTGAAGATCATCCTGTATCATCCTGGCTCTGTCTTCTACCGTTTTTGGAGAAGCTTGGCTCCAAAGAAGCTTGGCTTTGGAGAAGCTTGCACTCCAAAGAAGTGCATTCTCCTTTCATTCCCCCCTTTTCTGTTGCTGCTGCCATCTCTGTCGCAGAATTTTGGGAGCAGAGCGCCCCTCGGCAGGGCTCAAGCTTTGGTGCGAAGCGGGAAGGAAAGAAGCCCCGTGTGTCGTTCTTTGAGCCTTCCAGTCGTCCCTTGTCTGCTGTCAGCTCCTCGCCTGACTGCAGGTGGAGCGTGCCTCCTGTTCCCAAGGTTGCCTGGCGGGGAGGAGCAAATTCCACTTTGCTTCCTGTGTCCTGTGTTTTTCTAGCTAGAAGAGCCGGACGGAGGGGGCCGGATCTGCGGCGATTGCAGCAGCCGGGCTGGCTGGCGGGCTGCCGCTTCGCACTGAGCCCCTGGCAACATGAGGAGCTTTGACCGGGGACTCGGCTTAGAGAGCGTGCCTCGGTTTCCACCCCCTTGGTGAGGCGGTTGCGTAATAGAAGCCTGGGGGAGGTTAGGGTGGGTGGGTGGGAATGTTCCTGGAGAAGTGAGGATAAGATGGGTGCGAGGGGGGGGCCTCCTGCCTCGTAATAATCAGACACGCGCACGCACCCCTCCCTTATATAATGGCATATACAGAAAATGGGCTCTTGGCTCTCTGTAGATTACCGGGTGAAAATAAGTTTGTTTGCAGTACAGGTACATTAAGACCCATTTTTAAGCTGCTTTATGTTTTATGCTATGCTGTTTTAAAATGGTGGGCTTTAATCACTTTGACCATGTTTTATGTTTTGATTATGTTTGGTTTTTTTAGCTGCATCGGGCAGGTTCCCTGGAAAGGCAGCATAGAATTTTTCCAAATAAATATATAATTTCTTTTCGTACGTAGTTCAGCTCTTAAAATGCTTGGGGGGGGGGTGCCGAGCCGTTGTCCCCCCAGGATGTTGGCTTTGCTTTTTAAAAATCCGTAATGCCAAGAACTTTTAATCAGCTTTTGGGAGGATGGAGACGGGCTGTCAAATGTCATGAGGTCCACCAACATATGTGAAGCTTAGAAGGTGGCATACTGGAGTCCTCTTAAAAGTTAAAGCACAGCTAGTGTGCTCAGTGATTCTGTGTGCCCTTGGGCCACATTGTTGGATCAGATGGATTTATACTTAGTCCATTGTTCCATGCAAAAACCCTAATACCACCATGAGGAAAGGCTGAAGGAGCTGGATATGTTTAGTCTGAAGAGGAGAAGGCTGAGAGGAGGTATGATAACCATCTTCACGTTCTTGAAGGGCTGTCATATAGAGGAGGGTGCCGAGTTGTTTTCTGTTGCCCCAGACAGTCGGACCAGAACCAACAGGTTGAAATTAAATCAAAAGAGTTTTCGTCTAGACATTAGGAATAATTTTCTAACAGTTAGAGCGGTTCCTCAGTGGAACAGGCTTCCTCAGGAGGTGGTGAGCTCTCCTTCCCTGGAGGTTTTTAAGCAGAGGCTGGAGGCCATCAGTCAGCAATGCTGATTCTATGACCTTAGGCAGACCATAAGAGGGAGGGCACCTTGGCCATCTTCTGGGCATGGAGTAGGGGTCACTGGGGGTGTGGGGAGAGGTAGTTGTGCATTTCCTTTATTGTGCAGGGGGTTGGATTCTATGTGCTACATGGTCTAGTGGAAGCTGTCCGGTGGATCACAGTCCACTTTCATTACTTCACAGTCCACTTTAATTATTTCCCACCTTTGTCCCCAGCGGGAACCCAAAGTGGCTTTCATTGTTCTCCATTTTATCCTCCCAGCAGTTCTTTCCTTTCCTTTTATCCCTTAGAAGCTCCTTGATCCATTGATCTTGAGCAGCGTAATTTTAAATCTAATGTTTGAGGGATATAAGGACTGAAATAAATCTTGACACTGACAATGTAGGCTTGGGATCCCTGTCACTTAATAACAAAGGCACTATATCAGACACAGAGGCATTAGATTTATATATTAATAGGGGAGAGATATAACGTGATCGGAGTTCCTCATTAAAGCGGCATTCCAAGAGGGCATGAGCTAATGAGTCAATAGAGCCAGAAGAGCAAGGACAGGTCCTCTCTGGTTATGCTATATTCAGAATTCTGCCTTGCTGCATAACCATAGAGGAGGGGTTAGCATTCAGTCCAGCTAAACAGAAGGCACGAGGAGTTGTCAAATAATAGGTATAAGCGGGCAAACCGCATGGTGGTGGTATTCCGAAAAACTGAGATGAACAACTGCGACGAGTTCGAAAAGTAGTGCTGCCGCAGCAGTTCTGCAAGGTAGGTTAGGCTGAGTGTGGGTGACAGGCCCAAGGTCACCCAGCAAGCTGGCGTGGCAAGAGTCTGGATTCAAACCTGGGTCTCCCAGATCCTAGTCTGGAACTCTAATGACTGCACCACAGTCTTCTGCCAAGCCCTGTTGATAGGTGTCGAAAAAAGGGGGACCCTGTGTTTTCTAGGTGTATTGAGATGGAGCAGGGAGAGAGGAAATGGAAGGAGAATCAGGTATGCCTGGCTGGGTGTTCCAGTTCTGTGATTGCCTTACGGAAGGGTACAGTGGTAGCTTCGTAGCTGAGCTCTGCAAGCATGGGTGGGTGTTTGGTCTGCTGATTGAGTGCGAAACACAGAGCTGGGAAGGGTCATCTAGTCCAACCCCCTGCACAATGCAGGAAATTCACAACCACCTTTCCCCCCCACTCCCTCTGTAATCCCTGCTGTATGCCCAGAGCAAAAACCCACCAGGATCCCTGGCTAATCTGTCCGGTGAAGGATGAGTTATGCTGCCACAGAGACGTTTGGAGGTCAGAAGCAAGACAAACATGTTTTCACTGAGAGCCAAAGTGAAAGGGGGAAGCGACCCAGCCGAGCTAGGGCATAATTGTTCCTTGACCCCTGGCGGAGGCCTAAACCTTTAATGTGCTCTGGCAGTGTAATCGCAGCAGCCGATAAATGTCAGAGTTCGTTTTCTTCACAGCTTGCAGCTTTCCTGCAATTGTTGATAAACCCAGTAAGTGCCTAAAAGCTTTGGCTGCCTCTGATCACTTCTTTTGTTTGTTGGGAAGTTGTGTAAGGAAAGGGGTGTTATCTTATGAGGAAGGAGCGGGTTTGGAATTCTTCATTCATTGCAAATCCTGAGTGCTGGGGTCAGGAATCCACGGTCGCTGCCTGTGTGTTTGGTTGGTGTTTTAAGAAAAACTTCCAGCCTTTTAATTCTTATGCAAAGAAGGGAGAAACTTGCAATGCGCCTCTTTCTGACACAACCAATAGGAATTCAAATGCAACGTGCTATCACGGGGTCCCCAACCTTTTTGAGCCTGCAGGCACATTTGGAATTCTGACGCGCCAGGGTGGGCGCAGCAGCAAGATGGCTGCCGCAGGAGGCGGAGTCAGCCACAAAATGATTGCCACAGCTTAACTTCAGTAGCGCAGTGCTGATAACTTGTGCTGATGCTGGCAAAGCAGCATCTTAAAAAATCTCTACAGCCTATCACATCTCCAGTAGTCAATCAGAAACCTTGCTGGGCAAAAGCCCTCTCTGACCTCACCCACTTCCTAAAAAACACTTGGTAGGCACCATGGCTCCCACAGGCACCATGCTGGGGGCGCATGGACTATGTGTACCTCCCCTGTGGAAAACAAACATACAAATTATGTCATCCTAAGGACACTTCTCAGGAAGTAAGCCTCAATGACTAGACCTGAGCAAGATTCTAGGTGACCTGCTTAGGACGGCACTCCTATACTGGTGTTCAGTTACTGCCTGTTTAGGGACAGGATGAGGAGAAATGTAGAGGCCAGAGTGTTAAATTTAATGATTATAGGTTCGACTAGGATCTGAGAAGCCCAGGTTCACGGCGTTAGTCTGCCATAATATTTGTTGGGTGGTTCTGGGCTAGTCTCTCTCTAAACCTGCCTACCTCACAGGGTGGTTGTGACGACGAAACAGGGAAGGGAGACCCATGTACAGTGCCCTGAGCTCTGTGCAGGAAGGGTGTCTTAAAAATGGACCAGACAGAAGCATCAATTCTTTACTTCTAAGCAGAGATAATAGTTACAACCCTGACAGTATAAATCAGGATGATTTAAGAAGTAAACTTTTAATCTACTTTAAAAGTGAGATAGAAGGGGCTTGCTCATGTGTTACCACGCAACTCCGTTTTCCTGCCTTCCAGGCATTTCAGTTCATGGAGAGACTTGGGTGCCTCGTGCTGAATTTTAAGAGTAGCCGGTGTTGCCTGGAAGCAGCAGCAGTGTATATATCTCCCCCAGGGAGTCCACTCATAGGTACTACAGATGCACAATTGCTCAGTTATGATGCAATATGTTTCAGGGGCAAAGTTGCAAGTTTGTGAGGCAGTACGGCCGGCCTCTGCGTTCATGCGTGAAATACTTTCCCACTCGCTACTCTTGTTTTTTACATGCAAGCCTGGCTTTTTTTTTTTTTGTCATCAAGTAACAGCCGACTTATGGTGACCCTGTAGGGTTTTCAGGACAAGAGACGTTCAGAGGTGTTTTACCTTTACCTGCCTCTACGTCATGCCCCTGGTATTCCTTGGAGGTCTCCCATCCAAATACTAGCCAGGGTCGGGGCTGAGTGCATGTGACTGGCCCAAGGTCACCCAGCAAGTTTCCATGGCAGAGAGGGGATTCAAACCTGGGTTTCCCAGATCCTAGTCTGACACCTTAACTACTACACCACGCTGTCTAACAGGCTTTTTTAAAAAATGCAGATCTGTGGGTTTTTAGCACTGGTGATCAAAATGGGTATAAACATGTGTGAGTAGCGAGATCCCTTCTACACGCTCCATCTTTAGCCTCCATGAGTTTATTAGAGTTTGTATATATTGGGGGGGGGGTTCCAAACCTAAACTTTGGATACATGTTCATTTCACTCCATATTTACAGGTGCAGATTGTGCATATGGGTGGGGACCCCACAGTGAGAAACAGTTTTAAGTTAAAGAAAGACAGGGGTGTTGGAAGGATCATCAGTCGTATCAGTACTGCACTTCTTAAGTTTTTTAAAAATTGGCTTCATTTATATCCTGCCTTTCCCCCCAGTAGCGATCCAGAGCCCTTTACATCACTCTCCTCTCCTCCCTTTTAGCCTCACAACAACCCTGTGAGGTAGATTAGGCTGAGTGTGTGCGCGACTGGCCCAAGGTCATCCAGCAAGCTCCCATGGCAGAGTGGTGATTTGAACCTGGTTTCTCCCAGAATACAGCCTGACACTTCTGCATAAATGAACATAAGAAAAGCCATGCTGGATCATCAAGTCCAGCAGCCTGTTCACACAGACGACTTCAGCAGCATTACCACAGCACCTAATATCATAGGCATGCTCCTTTGATCCTGGAGAGAATAGGTATGCATCATGACTAGTATCCATTTTGACTAGTAGCCATGAATACCCCTCTCCTCCATGAACATGTCCACTCCCCTCTTAAAGCCTTCCAAGTTGGCAGCCATCACCACATCCTGGGGCAGGGAGTTCCACAATTTAACTATGCGTTGTGTGAAGAAATACTTCCTTTTATCTGTTTTGAATCTGTCACCCTCCAGCTTCAATAGATGATCCCGCATTCTAGTATTATAAGAGTGGGTGAAAAGCTCCCTGTCCACTCTCTCCATACCGTGCATAATTTTATAGACCTCCATCATGCCTCCCCTTAACCGGCTTCTTTCCAAGCTCTCCTTGTAGGGCAGTTGCTCTACTCCCCTGATCATTTTGGTTGCTCTTTTCTGCTCAGTCTCTGTCCTCTGACCCTGCCTTGGTCACCTGGGTTTGGTCTCAGAAACGCCCTGAGCAACATACACCATAAATCCAAAGAAGGCTTCATTGAAGAAACTGAAGAAAACCTATTAAAAACATTAGCAGCGTGTTCCAGGCTGAAGTGCCCCGCATATTTTTTTTATTTCGCCATCACTGGGAAACTGGGACCCATACCTGCTTCGCATTTCTTAAGAGCCCCTTTAATGCGACCTTTTGTATTTGCTCCTACATCAAAGCATTTACTGAAGGAATATCAAAAATCATAGCCCAGCTTAGCTATGCAAATGACCATTGCTAATGGCTATGCAAACAAAGGAGCGGGCGAGTGGGAGGGGGTGGACTTTCTCCTCTTGCATCAGGACCGTGAATAGTCATTTTAAAGGGCGGATTTAAAAAAGCAGCTTTGAGCAAGCATCAAAATCGAGCCTGCATAAATGGCCAGAACTGACTAGCTAGCTCACTAGAGTCCTAACACAGAGTAGTTGGTTCCAGAGCATGATACAGGTACTTTTTTGGCAGCATGGAGGGGTCGGAAGGAAAAGGCTAAAAGGGATAAGGATTCCTCTCCCATACCAGATTCACAGCTGAACTGTGTGAGCTAATTAGCAGGCCTGAGTCGACGGCCTTGACGAGAAAAAGCCAGCGCGGGAGGGGGGTGGCTAACGTGGCAGATAACCGGCAAACAGTGAGCTTAGCTGGAACCAGCTGGAAAATCCAGGGCGGCCTCTTTCTGAGCAGCGGCTGCCTCAGCCAAAAGTTGCTCCGCCACCCGTTGTTGAGCAGCCTGAGCCTGAGCCGCTTCCAAGGCGGCGGCCCGAGCTGCCACGGCGGCCACCACCAGCAGCTCAGCCGCTTGCTCCAGTACCAACTGGATTTCCTTATGCTTGCCCAGTAGCGGTAAAACCTTGCGGGCAAGCTCCACGGAGGAAGAACCAAACTCTGGATGTGGCACCTTAGCCACATCGTCCTCCGACGCCATGTTTGGCGGTAAATCCATAAGGGACAACATTGTCCTGGCGGCTACGTTATGCGCGTCCCGGCTGCCCTGGTTGAGGTCCGGAACAGTTCCACTCCCATTTCCTGCCATTGGGAATGAGGAAACGGACCCTCGGCTTGGGACCGCCGGTTCCCGGCTCAACCCGCGAACCGCAACATCGTCAAACAGCTGGGTTAAGAGAGTTGCGTCCTCTTGCGCCAATCGGGTCTCCTTCAGCAAGACGTCCAACCACCAAAGTTCGTTATGGGCGCTGAGATCCGCGCCCCGCGTCTCCCAGGGGGCCGCTGCTGCCAGCCGATGCCACTGATCCACGACCAACCCAGTCAGCCGGTTGGACTTGGCTTGAGTCCGCTGTGCCTCCGCAAGGATAGCACGCAGTAGATCAGGATCCTCAGGGAGCTGACCCAAAGCTCTAACCCGACCTTCCGGCGAACCCTCCAGGGCTCCAGCCAGGGCAAAAAATATAGGACACAGGACTAGTGTCTAAATGTCAGCTCTAGTCCCGTGATAATCCCATAAACAGACATCAGCAGACAGGTAGTCTGAAAAGAGTTGATTTATTGGAAAATCCACAGGTTAACAAAAGCCAAGGGTCAAATAGACGCTAGTGAAAACTATGGGAACAGTACAGGGCATATATGGAAGAGCAAAGGGCAAATCGGGGTGGATCTGGATACCGTGGCAACCCCCCTCCCAGGAGCTAGGAGTCTTCCCACGGAGAGTAGTCTAAACACACTGTTTACAGGATACAGAACTGGCCAAGGCCAGCACCTGGAGAAACCACAACATTCCTTCTCAGACCATGTCTGACAGGGGGGCAGCATTGTTAATCTGAAGTCATTTCTTCCTCTGCCATAATACTAGGACTCAGGGGCACCTAATGAAGTTGGTGGGCAATTGGTACGGGATGGACAAAAGGAAATACTACTTTATTCAGGGAATAATTGTGGAAACAGCTTCCGGTGGATGTAGTGATGGCCATGAAAATAGATGGCTTTAAAAGGGGGTTAGACAGATTCAGGAAGGAAAGGTCCATCAATGGCTTCTAGATATGGGAAGAAAAGGGGACCTCCAGATTCAGAGGATGCAAACCTCTGAATACCTGTGCCAGGAGGCAACATCAGGGGAAGGCCTTGGCCTCTTTGCCCCATTGTTGGCTCTCCAGATTAGTCAATAGGCTTTGGTGTGACATAGGATGCTGGACTCGATTGACCACTGGTCTGATATGGCAGGATTCTTCTTATGTTCTTCTCAGGGGGAGGCCTTGGTTTCTATGCCCTGTTGCTGGCCCTCCAGAGTAACCAGTTGGCTCCTGTGTGAAGTAGGATGCTGGCCTAGGTGAGCCACTGGTCTGATCCAGCAGGATTCTTCTCATGTTCTTCTCAAAGGAAAGCCTTGGCTTCTCTGCCCTGTTGTTGGCCCTCCAGAGTAACCAGTTGACCCTGGTGTGACATAGGATGCTGGACTAGATAGTCCACTGGTCTGATCCATCAGGATTCTTCTCATGTTCTTCTCAGGGGAAGGCCTTGGCCTCTATGCTCTTGTTGTTGGTCCTCAGGAGTAACTAGTTGGCTCCTGTGTGAAGTAGGATGCTGGACTAAATAAGCCACTGGTCTGATCCTGCAGGGCTCCTCTTATGTTCTTAAAGAGAACAGACTCCTGAAGTGGGTTGGTATGTGACCTTTGATCCCGTTGTTTCTGCAAGAAGCTCAGAGGCTTCACATTATCAGCTCGACTTGCATCATCCTGCTGTGTTCTAAGGTGCTGACTGTACAAGCCACATGTGTCGGAAGATGGACCTCTCCCCTTTCTGCAGCGGCGCAGATAGTAGCTACGAACTAGCACCGGTTGTCGGGCGGGGTTGCCGCAGGAATCGAGGAAACTTGGCACAAGGAATGTGCCTGCACCCCAGAGCCCAATTAAATTACCCGTGCTAATGTAGGCAGTTGCCAGTGATATCCAGAATTTGGATCCAGTTTCATGCTTGCACAGCACAACAGAAAGGAGGCGTTATTTCAGAGAATAAAGTTTCATAAATAATGGACGGGAAGTGAGCAAAGTGTGGCCTTGCAGCTGAGTGCTCACAGTACAATCCTAAACAGAGTTACTCCAGTCTGTCAGGCTGCTATCTCGGTTTCGTTATTGCCTCTGTCTCTGCGTTGTACTGTCTGGCCCTCAAGGTCGCATACCTAGGCCTGGGAACTCAGCTTCTGGGAAACTGTATTCAGCCTATGCTTGTAATCTCCCGCCTTTTCTGCCTTATATTATCTCCCAGCTAGTGAGTCTCTCATAGCTGTCATTTTATTCGTTTGCACTGTATGCCTATTTGACCAGTAAAAGCCATCTGTTTGGACTCTATATGACTTTGTGGTGATTTCTGGTTCTGTGGGCCAAGGGCTGACATTATGACAGCTATCTGTTCACCCCTATGCAATGTGGGGCCCTACCTATGCTGGCTGTGCAAACTCGATCCCAGCATCAGCACGCCTTACCCAACTTACAAGCTCCGCCAGCCCAACCGGCTGCCCAGCCGCCACCGCAACAGACCGGCGTTCCCGCCCTTCCTACCCCTCCGGCCGCCCAGCCGCCTGCAGTCTGCGCGCCGCCGCACGTAAGCACTAGCCCCATAACTGTTTCTAAGATCTCCATGGCCGACGGGGGGGCCCCCTCCAAAATCCCCATCTCCGAGTCCTTTTTAAATGTCCTTCGGGACCAGTGCCTTTTAGAACGCTCCGCTCATACCCTACCTCCTGGTGTTTTGGAACAGGGAGGGTCCTGGTACAAGGACTCGAAATTGTATGTACCCAAAGCTCTCCGGAAGGACGTTTTACATTTAGCTCATGGAGCCAAAACAGCTGGGCACTTTGGGTTTCTGAAAACCCTTCACTTATTGCGCAGACAGTTCGGGTGGGGGGGAATGCGTTCCGACATTGACTCCTTCATCCGCAGCTGTCCCGTTTGTGCCGCTGCGAAACGATCGCAGGGCAAACCCCCGGGACTGCTACAACCTCTTGAAACGCCCAGCAAACCTTGGGAAGTGATTGCTATGGACTTTATGACTGATCTCCCTCTCAGTGGGGGTAAAACTGTGTTGTGGGTTGTTACTGATTTGTTTTCTAAACAAATACATTTGATTCCATGCGCAGGGATCCCCTCTGCTCAGAAACTGGCCCGCCTCTTCGTGACGCATATCTTTCGTTTACATTCGTTTCCGCGTAAGATAATTTGTGACCGCGGAAGTGGTTTCGTTTCTAAGTTTTGGAAAGCTTTCCTCAAGTTGGTGGGAGTGGAACAAGGGTTGTCTAGTGCATACCATCCTCAAACTGATGGTCAAACTGAACGTGTCAATGCTGTACTTGAATGTTATTTACGCTGTTATGTTAACTACCACCAGGATGACTGGGTGGAACTGTTACCTTTAGCAGAATATGCCTACAATAATGCCATGCATCAATCCACAGGTTTTAGCCCATTTTTTGCTGTGTATGGACAAGATTTCAGTCCTATTGCTCCTGCAGATGATGTAGAGGGGGAGGGGAACCCCGACATTGCCTCCTGGGCACACGCCCTCCGTACCACTTGGCCCTGGCTCGTTAGCAACCTCGACCGGGCCAAGCGTAAATACAAAGCGCAAGCTGACAAACATCGCTCCCCCGGGGGTGATCTGCAAGTGGGTGCTTTGGTTTACCTTTCCACCAAAAATCTCCGTTCCACCCGTCCGTGCCATAAGCTCAGTGCTAAATTCATTGGCCCTTTCCCCATCACCCGGGTCATAAACCCTGTCACGGTGGAACTGGCTCTCCCCAAATCCTTGAGGCGTGTGCATCCTGTTTTCCACATTAGCCTCCTCAAACCCCATGTTGCTTCTCCACAGTGGCATCCGGATCCACCTCCTGCGCAACCCATCATGGTGGGGGGGGAGGAACACTTCGAAGTCTCCAAGATCCTTGACTCCCGTGTTCACCATGGCAACCTGCAGTATTTAGTCCGTTGGAAACATTTCCCCCCTGCCTATGACGAATGGGTGCGCGCACGGGATGTCTCCGCCCCCGACCTCGTCAACGCCTTTCACATTGCTTACCCGGATAAGCCAGCCCCCTTGCGAACTGGGAGGGGGCCTTGAGGGGAGCAGAATGTCAGGCTGCTATCTCGGTTTCGTTATTGCCTCTGTCTCTGCGTTGTACTGTCTGGCCCTCAAGGTCGCATACCTAGGCCTGGGAACTCAGCTCCTGGGAAACTGTATTCAGCCTATGCTTGTAATCTCCCGCCTTTTCTGCCTTATATTATCTCCCAGCTAGTGAGTCTCTCATAGCTGTCATTTTATTCGTTTGCACTGTATGCCTATTTGACCAGTAAAAGCCATCTGTTTGGACTCTATATGACTTTGTGGTGATTTCTGGTTCTGTGGGCCAAGGGCTGACACAGTCGAAGCTAATTGAAATGAATGGGCTCAGACTGGAGTAACTTTCTTTAGGATTGCACTGTGATCTTGTAGTTACCTGCAACCAGCAAAACTAATTTTGCAGGGAGAAGCCTTTTTCCCTTGCAGATTTAATTTCCTTTCACGTGTTACTGCCGTTCTAAAACCAGAAATGTTCTCTAAGTAATGGCTATGTCAGAGTCCCCGCATGTATCCCATCATCGGTCTGGATAGATTACTTCAAGAGCCCTTTCTCCTACTCTGTGGAAAACCAAGGACTTACCGTATACCTGTAGCACCTTCTATTTTGCTGAATTCCTGGCCAGATGTGTCTCCTAATGAAATTAAACCACTCATTGATCTTATGCTCAGGGAAAGCCCCAGGTTCTGATCTAACCCCTTACAAACTTTTAAAGTCAATAGTAAATGGTGTGCCGACATTCTTGCTCCTGTATTTACACAAATTAATGCATCGGGAGCCATTCCAAAATCTTGGAGACATACTATTATCGTACCAATCTTCAAAAAGGGTCAGCTCTCTGACCCAAGCTGTTATCGTCCAATCAGCCTTTTGTCTTGCTTAGGCAAATTGTATTCCTCCTACTTATTAAAGAGGCTGTTGGACTGAGTTGAGAGTAATTACATCCTTGGCTGGGAGCAGATTGGCTTCAGAAGGGGTTGGTCTGTTACTGACCATTGTTTAGTGCTCTTTCACTTAGCCGAGAAATATTCCTCCCCCCAAAATGGCACCCTTTATGCAGGTTTTATGGATCTTAAGGGAGCTTTTGATACGATCCCAAGGGAGAGGCTATGGTTGAAACTATCAAATTCTGCTATGGATAGGAGGTTGCTATGGCTCATTCAACAATTTCATACTGACCTCACAGCTCAGGTTCGCTGTGGCGACCAAGGAGAACTAACTGAGTCCTTTGAACTGGTCAAGGGAGTTAGACAAGGTTGCCTCCTTTCTCCTCTCTTGTTTAATCTATACCTGAATGATATGGCAACCAATTTCTCAGAGTCTTGTCACCCCCAAAGCTTGCAAGTCATCCCACCCCAATTCTATTCTATGCTGATGATGCAGTTCTTCTGTCCCGCTCAAGAATTGGTTTGAAAAGATCTTTACAAACCTTCTCTGAGTACTGCTCTAGGGAAGATCTTAAAATAAACCATCATAAATCTAAGATTATGATCTTCACTAAGAGGAGAAAAATGCCTCTTTTTCACTGGGTATTAGACGACTTTGAGGTTGACCAAGTCAAGGAGTTTGTTTACCTTGGCATTCTTTTTCCCCATAACCTAAATTAGAATGCCCATCAAAAAGCAGTGTCCAACAAAATTAAACCTGCGGTTGGTGCTATTGTCAGCTTATTCCAGGGGCTATTCAGGTTTTTAATCTAAAATTTACCCCAATTATTCTTTTTGGTGTTGCCATCTGGATAACAGTTGTCAATGAATCTATAGATTGTCCATTGCTTCAGTTCTTACGAAAACTCCTAAACGCCCCTCGATGTGTTGCTGCGTTACTCTTCGTTTCGAGTTTGGCCAAATGTCACTCAAAGCTAGGGCATGGTTGGCCGTCTTTAAACTGTGCTTTAGCACTGAGGGGTTCCAAGCTTCTCTGAAGCACGACCCTTTTAAATCCTCATAGCAAAAAATCTTAGATGAGAAACTGTCATTGTTGGGCTTCTCACAGGATATATTAGATCTTGGGAAAACTGAAGCTTTCACCAAAATTAAAAAGTGCATTAAAAAGCTTGATTGTAACAGCACTCGCTGCGTGCTCACCACATTTGTTCATCCCAGTTCTTCGGAATACCACCACCACGTGGTTTGCCTGCTTATACATATTATTTGACAACTCCTCGTCTTTCTAGAGCCTTTTGTTTAGCTAGACTGAATGCTAACCCCTCTATGGTTATGCAGGGCAGAATTTTGAATATACTATATTCAGACAGGACCTGTCCTTGCTCTTCTGGCTCTATCGATTCTCTAGCCGTTTTGGAATGCCGCTTTTACGAGGATCACATTATATCTCCCCCCTTTTAACATACAAATCTAATTCCTCTGTGTCTGACATAATGCCTTTTCTACTAAGCGATAGGGATCCCAAGGCTACATTGTCAGTGGTAAGATTTGTTTCAGTCCTTATATCCCTCAAACACTAGATATATGCTTCTCAAGATCAATGGATCAAGGAGCTTCTAAGGGATAAAAGGAAAGGAAAGGAAAAACAGAAATGATTTAATTTTTCTTTGGCTAACAGAGGTGCCGTATCAAGGTGCCTTTCTGCCTCTTTATTTGTAACTTCATAACTGGTTGTTATTGTTGTTTGTACAGTAAGGTACAGCCTGGATTTTGCAGGGTTGGAAGGCCCCAGTTCACGTGCTCTAAATGTGCCCTACTTACCTCTTGTTTTTAGTTCCTGTTTGTTTGGGGCAAAGGTGAAATTCTGCTCGCTGGACAGGCAGGCAGCAGCGAAATGTCTTTTTGCTCTAGTGTTGCACCTGGAATTGTGGGCACGAGAGAAGCTACCCTGGAGCTGTTGCCAATAACTGCAAGGCTTTTAACTTTGTGTCTTGCAGGTAAGCAGCGCGATGGCCGAGAATCCATCGGAGAGTCCATCCGGGGGCATCACCCCCCTGCAGCAGATGCTGGCATCTGGGACTGGGGCCCTCTTTACATCGCTCTTTGGTAGGTGTCCTGCATTTTTTTCAGCCATCCAGCCAAATCGACTGGGGTGCGTGCCTCAGAGAATTCTGATTCTTGACAAGGGCCCGGGTGTTTTCAGCCCTGGCCCCAGTCTGGTGGTACAGTCTTCCAAGTCACATCAGGGCCCTGCGGGATCTTAATGAGTTCCGCAGGGCCTGCAAAACAGAAGTGTTCTGCCAGGCCTACACCTGAGGGCAGCCACAAGCCTTTCTCCATTTTCATCATTTGCTGGCCTCCCCATCCTCCCCCAACCAGATTTGGGGGTCCACTGTTCTCCAGTCCTGTTTAGTGTCTAGTGGCTGCAAACGAAAGGGAAGGCCATCTTGTTCTATTGTTTTAATGTATAATAAAGAATGATTTTACAGTATGTTTTAATATATGTTTTAACCTATGTTTTATCTTGTGACCCGCTCTGAGCCTGGCTTGCCAGGAATGAGGGCGGGATAGAAATGCAACGTAATCCAATGATTGCTCTTCATGGAGCATACTTACATTCTGTCATATAAACACCAGTAGCCGCCTTGTCTACGTCTCACAGCATGAAGACAAAGTGGCTGCCATCTGAAAACCAAGAGCTGGGCATGCAGGGGAGTGATGGCATAACTCAGGGGTCCCCAACCTTTTTGATCCTGTGGAAATTCCAACATGGCACGATGGGCGCAGCAGCAAAATGTCTGCCGCAGGAGGTGGCAGCCACAGAATGATTGCCAGCCACAGAATGATTGCCAGAGCTGATTGCCAGCCACAGAATGATTGCCAGAGCTTAACTTCAGTAACACAGTGCAGTTCCTTATGCTGTGGTGGCAGCTGCTGCCAAAGCAACATTTTTTAAAAATCTGCACAGCCAGTCAAATCTCCAGTAGTCCATCAGAAGCCTTGCTAGGCAAAAGCCCTCCTTGGCCTCCCCCACTTCCTAAAAACACTTGGTGGTGCCAGAAAAAGGCTTGGCAGGCACCATGGCACCCTCAGGCACCGCGTTGAGGACCCCTGGCATAACTAGTTTATTAGGGATGTAAATGTAGCTTTATGAGAAGACAAGAGTCACTGGAAAAGGCAGTCATGCTAGGAAAAGTTGAGGGTAGCAGGAAAAGAGGAAGACCCAACAAGAGATGGATTGACTCAATAAAGGAAGCCACATCCCTCAGTTTGCAAGATCTGAGCAAGGCTGTTAAAGATAAGATGTTCTGGAGGATTTTGATTCATAGGGTCGCCATGAGTCGGAAGTGACTTGACGACACTTAACACACACACAAATGTGGCTTGTGTATGTCGGCCCTCATTTTAACCATGTGGGCAGAGTTGTATAAGTCTGCTTGGTGTTACTAGTTGCTTTGTCCAGGTTCATATAAGGAAGCTCTGCTTTCTCCTGTACTCTATCACAATATCTCAGTTAAAGCAACATAGGCTCTGCTGGCACATGGTGTTGTTCACGGCATTCCTGCAGCATCAGGTGGTGTCTGGAGTATGTCACGGAGCCGTGACAGAGCAAATGCTTCATAGAGAAGTTTCCTTCTGCTTCATGGAGGCAGTTCATATATCCATATGTGAAGCCACTCTTTGTCGGTTGTTTCTCAAACTTGTAGCTCAGTCACACTTTTGGGAGGGGGTATCTCCAGAGGCATGTTTCATTCTTGCACCCAAAAAGTTAGTGCGTGCAGGGTCAGAGGTGCTCGCCACCTATATTTCTGCATCAGGAGGCATGCAGAGAGGCAACTTTAGGGTTGCTAGAGCTTTAAATTGCTCAAGATAAATATCTGTAGCAGTTGTGTTACATCATAAAGCCCTTAGGACAAATCATCTGTAGCTTTGAGGTAGGTTGTTATCAAACTGAAGCTAAACCCTAAAAAAAGACAGAGGTAATGTTGGTTGGGAAAGTGGAGATCTTGAAGGACATTGTGCTCCCCACTTTTGAGGGAGTTCAGCTGACCCTTGCTGACTCACTTAAGAGCCTCAGGGTTATACTGGACCTGATGTTATTACTGGAAAAGCAAGTTAGTGCAGCTGTAAAAAAAAAGGCTTTCTTTCAGCTCGGCCTAGCCTGAGAGATGACCCCTTATCTTGATACGGCTGATCTGATCACCTGGATCCACACCCCAGTAACAATGAGAGGAGACTACTGTAATGTACTGTACATGGGGGGGGAGGTTGTGTTCATGTGTGAAGTGCCGTCAAGTTGCTTCCAACTCATGGTGACCCTATGAATCAATGTCCTTCAAAATGTCCTATCTTTAACAATCTTGCTCGGGTCTTTCAAATTGAGGGCTGTAGCTTCCTTGATTGAGTGATGCCAATCCATCTCTGGTTGGGTCTTCCTCTTTTCCTGCTGTCTTCCACTTTTCCTAGCATGACTGTCTTTTCTAGTGACTCTTGCCTTCTCATAATGTGACCAAAATACGACAGCCTCAGTTTAGCCATTTTAGCTTCTAGGGTCAGTTCCGGCTTGATTTGATCTATAACCCACTGATTTGTTTTTTTGGTAGTCCATGGTATCCGTAACACTCTCCTCCAGCACCACATTTCAAAGGAATCTACTTTCTTCCTATCAACTTTCTTCATTGTCCAGTTTTCACACCTCTACATAGTAATAGGGAATAAGATGGCATGAATTAATTTGATCTTGGTTGCCAGTGACACATCCTTAAACTTCAGAATCTTTTCTAGCTCCTTCATTGCTGCCCTTCCCAGTCTCAGTCTCCTTCTGATTTCTTGGCTGCAGGCTCCCTTTTGGTTGATGATGGAACCAAAGAATAGAAAGTCTTGAACAATTTCAGTTTCCTCATTGTCAACCTTAAAGTTGAGTAATTCTCCTGTAGCAATTTATTTTAGTCTTCTTGATGTCCTGCTGTAATCCTGCTTAGGCAAACTATTGGAGTATATAAATAATTCTTAAAATGCGAAGAAAATGAACCACAGAAAATGAAATGGAGAATCTTGTGGAAGAATGCTGGACTCCATTCCCCCTCCCCCCACGCAGAACAGCAATTGTGTCCCAGGCAGCCATCAGTTCTTTGGGTGAACTGGCAGACTGCCGGTGGCAAGATGAGAGAAAGGAAGGCTGAGGTTGGTGCTGTGGCTCAGTGGTAGAGCATCTGCTTGGCATTCAGAAGGTTCCAGGTTCAACCCCCAGCACCTCCAGTTAAAAGAGACTAGGCAAGTGGGTGATGTGAAAGATTCTCTGCCTGAGGCTCTGGACAGCCACTGCCAGTCTGAGTAGACAATACTGACTTTGATGGACCGAGGGTCTGATTCAGTATAAGGCAGATTCATGTGTTCATATCATTGAATTTATACTAACACATGTAGAACTTAAAGTCAAGGTTTCATTAGAGAAAGAGAAGCCTTGGGGAACAACATGCAGAAAGGAAAAGCACTAAAACTAAATCACTTGTTTGTAGCTGGGAATTAAGTACCCAACACTTGTACCTCCTCCAGGCCTTGGGAGCTCTTAATGAATACATTTGTCTGGATTTTGTTAAATTATTTTGTAGACCTGGGGGAAAGGGGCTCACATGCAAAGCCCTTCGTGGCCTTGGACCCTTGTATCTGTGAGACCGCCTCTCCCCCTATGCTCCGCCATGACAGCTCTGCTCATCTGAGCCATGCTTTCTGCAGGTGCCAACCTGCAAATGGGCAAGATCAACAACTGTTCGTACATGTGCCTTCTTCCATTGTGCACATGAAGCTGCTTTATACTGAATCATACCCCTTGGTCCATCAACGTCAGTATTGTCTACACAGACAGGCAGCGGCTCTCCAGGGTCTCAGATAGAGGTCTTTCACATCACCTACCTACCTGGTCCCTTTAACTGGAGATGCCAGGGATTGAACCTGGGACCTTCTGCATGCCAAATAGATGCTCTACCACTGAGCCACAGCCCCTCCCCGATGTGGCTCCCACCATATAGAATGACTTGCCCTAGGAGATCCGGAGGGTTTCCACTCTTCTGGCCTTCCACAAACGATGCAAAACTAAATTATTCAAGAGGGCATTTCTACACAGGCAATAGAGTTGCGCTGTACTGAATGATTCGCAAAGTTACTTGGATAAATCATTAGAGACTGTGTTCTATTCTACTGTGTTTAACTTGCTGAAGGAAGAATTCTACTATGTAATTTTTGCATCACGAGCAACACAATCGTAAGGGGGGGTTGTTGCGCCGCAGCTGGGGTTGGTGCAGCCTCACCGCCTCCTAAACGGTTTGCTGTGCCGCAGCTGGTAACCCAAACAGGAAAATTCCCCCAAAGCCCTCCGGGGACTGTACCACTTTCAGAGTGCAGTTGTGGGCATCCTGGGACAGAAAGGCTCAGGGAGCTGACTGACTGCAGTCCTGCCTCCCTGGACACCCCCTCTGGCACCGGCACAAGCCCCTGTGCCAGAGGTGTGCTGCTGCCACGGCTGCGCGGGCGTCCATGTGTGGTGTTGCCGCACCACTCCCCGGCACTGGTGCAAGTGGCCCAGCGCCAACGTAAGTGCTCATTTTGATAGTACAAGTGGCATTTGCGCTAACACCGAGGTTACGCCGCCTCCTAAGCCCATTTGCGCTCGCCCCTTTAGGATTGCACTGTGAACGTGCCATGTTAATATTTATGCTTTGCTTCAGTTCTGTTTTTAGATTTCTGGTTGGTTCTACCAGCCTAATCCGATTGTATTTTTTATTGAATGTTCCATCCTGTTGACTGTATTGACTCACTCTGTATAATCTGCTTTGAGTCCAAGTGAGAAAGGTGGACTATAAATAATGTTTTAAAAAATCTCCCCACAATAGAATTAGGGAATTACAGTCTTGGTCTATACTCAATGCTTGGAAAATTAGTTCCATAGTTGAATGTGAGAAGGTGAGACATGTTGCAATTGGTTTCCTGGGCTGCAGTCCTAAGAATGCTTCCCCAGGAGTAAGCTTCTTGAATAAAATGGGATTTACTTCTAAGTAGACCTGGTTAGAGTTGCTGTCTTATATCCCAGGTGTGTATTATTGTGCCTTAATTTTATTGTTTGCTTAACTTTTAAATTCTTACATTTTATGGTACACGTTGTCATGAGACACCTTGAGCAAAAAAAGAAGAGATATAAATAATTTCATAAATGGGGGGAGGGGGGAGACTCACTGCTGTTGTCCCTTCAACTAAATTTGCCTGGGAGGAGATGCAGAAGAAATATTGTATTTCCCTGCAGGTGGAGGGGGAAAAGAAACACATGTCTCTGCTGTATTGTTATTGTGCTAGCTTCAGATGGTGCAAAGGTGGTACAGAGACCTTGGTAACCTGCGTGGCTTCTGTCACACCTCCTTTCCCACTGAAACCCCATAAATGGTTGGGGCATGTCTTGTCATATCTGCTGTGCTCCTTAACTGTTGCCTGACCCAACGCTTCCCCGTTGCATGTTTCAGTAACCCCTCTGGATGTGGTGAAGATCCGACTGCAGGCGCAGAGGACACCGTTCTCCAAAGGTGAGCAATCACTCCTCTGTAGGACGGGGAAAGGGAGCCAGTGGAGAAATATCATCTGTCTCTTTGAAGCCGATGGCCCAGGATAGCTGCCTTTAATTAGGAACTGTTCTAGCGTAAAAGATGAGCAGTTAGTACAGCCCTCCGGGGACTGTACCACTTTCAGAGTGCGGTTGTGGGCATGTTTAAATGCTTCCTTGCACGTCGAAATAGCTTTCTCATGTGCTAGTTAAGCGGGAAAGCAATCAAGACCATTCTGGGGCAGCGCAGTCCCAAAGTTGTTTAACGCTCCCCCCTGGCAATATAAAGCCAACCTTTCAGTGCCTTACCTGGGGGGCAGAACCCCTCATCCTCTGGAAGTCCTGGTTAGCTTCCAAGCACAGAACCAAATGGTCATGCAGTACGGGGGGGGAGGGGCTCATCACTGTAAGCTAGAGCGTCTCAAAAATTTAAAAGAAGCTAAGTCGGGTGTCAAACTCAATTGTCGCGAGGGCCGGATAGGGCATCTGTCACTTGGTTGGGCCGGGCCATGCCTCGCCAGCCCAGATTGAGAATGGAGGGAAGTGGCTGACTCATGGGCAGGATAAGAGCTCTCAAGGGGCTGGATCTGGCCTGCGGGCCTTATGTTTGACACCCCTGAGCTAAGTGAACATGTGGTGGGGGGGAGAGAATCTGGTATCCTTCCACAGTTAGACTCCCCCGTAGGTCGACCACTCCCCCACCCACACTTCCCCCTGCTGAACGCCCTCTTGTCCTCAGCCATAACCCCCTCCCTCCCTTCAACCTGTCTCTTAAGTATGTCCATGTTGTGTCTTTCAGTGTTGTCAGTACAGTCTATGCCCTGGAGTATTCACCAGCCCAAATGTGAGTATTTTAGGCACTTTCCTGTCTCAGCTGCTTCTACCAGCTCCCTGCGGATGCAGCTCTGACTTCGAGGCGGCCGCACTGTCCCAAAGGAGAGTGCTGTGGGTCGGGGGCTTTCCTTCCCTCTGTCCTCCTTCCTCTCTACCCCCCAGTGCAGTCCTTTCAGCTTTGTGGGAAAGTGTTCCTACTTCCTCCTTTACTGGGGATATTTGGGTGCTCATTTGTTGGCAACCCGCACCTCTGCCATGAGCTCACTAGATGACCTTGGGCAAGTCTCTCTTTCCCTCTCCCCCCCACCTTCCCTCCGTCTCCTATATGGAGGTTTACTGTAAGGATTACAACAGTACTTTTCATTCTAGCTGTATCTGAAGAAGTGAGCTGTGGCTCACAAAAGCTCATACCCTGCCAGAAATTTTGTTAGTCTTTGAGGTGCTACTTGACTCTTGCTCTTTTCTGACACTAAGATACGTGAAGCACTTCAGAAGTGTCTAAAGTACTGGATAAATGGCAGGTATTAAGAAGAAGAATAAGAGTTGGTTTTTATACCCCGATTTTCTCTACCTTTTTTTTTTTTTTTAAGGAAACTTAAACTGGCTTACTATCACCTTCCCTTCCTCTCCCCACAACAGACACCTTGTGAGGGAGGTCAGGCCGAGAGAGTTTGGAGAGAACTGTGCCTGGCCCAAGGTCACTCTGCTGACTTCATGTCTAGGAGTGGGGAAACCAACCCGGTTCACCAGACGAGAGTCTTCCATCCATGTGGAGGAGTGGGAACTCAAACCCGGTTCTCCAGATTAGAGTCCATCGCTCTTAAGGGTGGAGTCGTTGAACAGACCACCAGGATTAGCAAAGAAAGAGAATCGTGTTGGAACAGCACATTTTTTTGTCTCTGCTTGTGGTGCTCCTTCGTGTATGCCACCAGTATCTGGGGGTGGAATCAGAGCACCAGAACGATCGTAAGGGGGTCCCAGAAAGAAAGTGGCATTCTTACCAACCCTGTCCCCTATTTTGCCACATTCTGCCTCAATGAGGCACTTTGTCTTCCCCCACAGATTTCCCACATTTCCCTTTCTCATCCAGACTTATGAGCTGGGGGGGGATGGGGGCAGTCCCTCTGGAGATGCTGACCTTAATATTTTTGCCTGCATCACTGTGTGGGATGTTATTCAAGTACCTAATCTACATGCTGGTGGAAATGTGCAGCTTCCTGTTAAGGGCCTGGATCCTTTGGGCATTATCTGGTGCAAAAAAATAGCATGTGGTATAGTCCTTCCTAGACTATAGCACTTTTGACTGTGAACGGGGGAAGTTGCATATTTGCTCCACATGTTTCAACAGCCCATGCGCCTGGAAAGCTGTCTCCTAGGAGCAGAGATTTCCCCCCCACCTGCCTCCCTGACACAACAGCTTTCAGCCTTGGTTGTTCATTCAAGGGCTGGTCTGCTTCTGGGTGCTACAGTCTCTCATTGGCTGCCTTGAACCAAGGACTTTTGCAACTGGACTGTCCCTCTCTGGGCCTCCTGGGCAAATATCTTGTGATGTCAAAGAGCAGCGATCTCAACTCCTGTGTCATGGTCTCTTCCATGTGAACAGCGTGCATACTGAGTGGGTTAGGGGAGAAGAGAATTCCTCTAGTCTGTCCCAAACGTGCTCATGAGCAGCAGCTTGGAGCCAGTTATGTCTTTTGGTCTGAGCCCTGCAAACATTTTGTCTGTCTGTTGTACGTCTGCCTGTCTTTCTTTTCCATCCTCCTTTCTGGAATCCCATCTAACCTGTGTCCCAAGAGAAGGGAGTAAGTATCTGTGGCAGGTGATTATTTTTCTAGCCTTCCTAAAGAACCAGGCTATATTTCAAGGATGACCGTCCAGCATCTTTGGTCCAGAGTGCGGCAGCTTTCTGCATGCGTGTCTCACATTTTTCCTTTAAAAAAAAAAAGCCTCACGATCTTCCTTTGTGATTTGTTCCTGAGGCTGTTGTGTTTTGTGAGTAAGGCTGAGAACCCCTACCCTCAGCGCTTTGAGCTGCGTTATGCAAGATACAATTAACCTCCACATTCATTACTGCAGATACTCTTAGCAAAAGCAGCTTAATACTTGAAGTGAAAAAGAAACAAACACATGCATTTATTGATGGCTGTTAGCCATTAGCTAAGAGCGCAACCAGAAAGATACCTCATCTGGCAGCAGAGTGCTGAGTTAGATTGTTCTTTGCTAGCAGCAGGGCCTTTTCCAAAGTCAGTGGGGAATTTCAACAGGATCCAAGAATTCTGATTTATTCCCCCCCCCACTCCCCTTTTAGTGGTGCAGGAGTGTGAGCAAACCAGGCACTCCCTGTGTAGCCTTATATGACTTCCTGTGGCTGATGGACTGGTACTAACCCATGTGGACAGCTTCGCAAATCTAACGAGTAGGGTGGCAGGCACTGTGCCTTGCAGGGAGTGGTTGGCTCTGCTCTGTTCTTCTAGCTTTTGTGTGATGAGTCCCTGCCCTCCTCCATCCTGGGTATGTCTGTGTCCCAGCACTAGACTGTATACATACCTGGAGCCCCCCCCCCCAGGCTACAAGGGACCCCTCCGTCCATAGGAAGCTGCCTTATACTCAATCAGACCGTTGGTCCATCGCAGTCAGTACTTCCTACTCAGATGGGGAGTAGCTCTCCAGGGTCTTAGGACCTTTCACATCACCTGCTGCCTGTTTCTTTTAACTGCAGATGCTGGGATTGAACCTGGGGACTTCCGCATGCAAAGCGGACACTTTCCCATTGAGCCACGGCACCTCCCCTGTCCATGACTGATCCCAATATTGGTGTAGCGATTAAGAGCGGTGGTTTGGAGCAATAGATTCTGATCTGGAGAATCGGATTGGTTTCCCCACTCCGACACATGAAGACAGCTGGGTGACCTTGGGCTAGTCACAGCTCTCTTAGAGCTCTCTCAGCTCCTCTTACCTCAATGGGTGTCTGTTGTGGGGAGGGGAAGGGAAGGTGATTGTAAGCCAGTTTGATTCTTCCTTAAGTGGTAGAGAAAGTCGGCATATAAAAACCGACTCTTCCTCTTCTCTGTAGGCTGGGCTTTGCCTGTACATTTAGTCCAGTTGGAGAGTGCATATTTCCTTAATACAATTTCTGGTGAATTTTTAATTTTTGTGTTACTGCATTTTCTAGATACTGTTGTTGCTGCTGCTGCTGTAAGGTGCCCATGTGTTCCTGAGCTGGTCTGATACCAAAGGCAGAGATATGGACAGCAGTGACAGGGTATAACTACGTTTAGAGAAGCCAGTGCAGTGCAGTGGATAGAATGTCAGGCCAGGATCGGGAGGCCCACGTTTGAATCCCCGCCCTGCCACAGAAGCTCGCCAGGTGACTTTGGGCCAGTCACCCACACTCTGCTGGACTTACCTCACAGGGTTGTTGTGAGGATAAAATGGAAGAGGAAGAGAATTACACTGTAAGCTGCTCTGGGTCCCCATGAGGAAGGAAAGGGGGTATAAACATCGTTTTTAACCATATTCCCCTTCTGGAGACCATTTGAGATAATGCCACTTGGCTTCAGGCCATGTAGGAGCCAAGGCTGAACGGTGTTTAAACTGGTCTTTCTGAGCAAGGCCTGACCTGTGATTAAAGAAAACTCCAACCAGCAAACAGCTGTTGTTAACACAATCTCCCCTAGGTGCCCTCTCCCCGCAGACAGAGCCAAGCAAGTCTCCTTGGTTTACCGGGGAACTGACAGCAACGAAACGGAGGGACGACAGCGAGAGCACCGCTGGTGGAAAAGTTAGAGTGAGACTGATCAAACATGTCACGGAGCCCATATCAGAGCCTATTCCACGGCAGTGGTGACAGTGACATTCCTCCACCGCCATTGTGTCCGCACGTAATCATCCTACTGAGCTGTTTCGTGCAATCTGGGGGCTTTTATATTGTAGCCCCAGGTAATTTGATTCTGACCACATGATGGTCCGCTGTGATCGATTTGCTAGGCAGACAGAGTCGCCCAGGTCCACTCTGGGCTAGATGCTGGGGTGGGTGCCTGTTCAGACCACGTACCTGTGGCACCTGCTTGTTGAGTTTGTAGGGATATGTTTCAGCTTGTTGAGTTCAAGGATATGGACAAGGTCCTTGGAGAAGTGAGACCACTACCACCTGTGATCTTGACTCTTGCCCTTCCTGGCTGATAAAAACCACCAGGGGGGACTGGCCGAGTGGGTCAGGGGAGTTCTATTTAGACCTCACCTAGAGTACTGTGTTCAGTTTTGGGCACCGCAATTTAAGAAGGATGTAGACAAGCTGGAATGTGTCCAGAGGAGGGCAACCAATATAGAGGAGGGTGCCGAGTTGTTTTCGTTGCCCCAGAAGGTCAGACCAGAACCAACGGGTTTAAATTAAATCAAAAGAGTTTCTGTCTAGACATGAGGAAGAATTTTCTAACAGAATGGTTCCTCAGTAGAACAGGGAGGTGGTAAGCGCTCCTCCCCTGGAAGTTTTTAAGCAGAGGCTAGATGGCCATCTGTCAGCATTGCTGATTCTATGACCTTAGGCAGATCTTGAGAGGGAGGGCATCTTGGCTATCTTCTGGGCATGGAGGGTGTGGGGGGGAGGTAGTCTTGAATTTCCTGCATTGTGCAGGCGATTGGACTAGATGACCCTGGTGGGCCCAATTCTATAATTCTGTGAGTTGTAAATGCTTCCTTGACGGTGGGGTTGTATCACCCATGCTCAAAGAGGCAGTGATTAGACCTTTTTTGGGGGGGGAACCCCTCCCTAAGCCCTACTACGTTGGAGAACTTCTCCAATCTCCCACTCATAGGCAAGGTGCTTGAGCACGTTGCTTCTCAGCTCTGTGGGCTCTCGGAAGAGACTGATATTTCTGGACCCATTTCAGTCTGGCTTCAGGCCGGGATTTGGAACAGGCGTGGCTCTGGTCACCATGGTTGATGACCTCTACCAAGAACTGGACAGGGGGAGTGTGACCTCAATAGCTCTGCCGGATCTCTCAGCAGCTGTCAGTCATATTGATCATGGTATCCTGATGATGGAGGCATACAGGGTTGTGCAGCTGAGCTCACGAGGGACGATATCTAAGGGTGGACACAATATGTACATAGCTCCCAGTCATGGTTCTCTGAAATTTATTTCCGTACTTTCTTTGGCATTTATTCTCTGATTTTTTTCTAATCTTATGAACTGGACTGCTATATATCATTACAGCCTGATTGTTGGGTTATCTGCTTTGAGTCTGAGGCTACAAGGCAGGATAGAAATATTTTAAATAAATGCCCAAGGTTAAAATGCATGTTTTCCCCCATGACTGGAAGCAACACCTAAGGACAGCCTAACTTCAAACAACCCAAGTGTTCAGTATGGGGCAACATACAGTTCGGCTCAAGGTTGACTCAGCCTTTCATCCTTCCGAGGTCGGTAAAATGAGTACCCAGCTTGCTGGGGGTAAAGTGTAGATGACTGGGGAAGGCAATGGCAAACCACCCCGTAAACATAGACTGCCTAGTAAACGTCGGGATGTGGCATCACCCCATGGGCCAGGAATGACCCGGTGCTTGCGTAGAGGACTACGTTTTACTTACATAGCTCAAGAGCAGGATGACCTGAAATGGAGAATGATTGACAAAGCAAGGATGTCTAATGCCTGATGATGTGGCTCCCCCCCTTTGCTAAGAATCATTCTGTTTTGTCTCCCCCCCACCATCTCCAACAGGGAAATGCTTCCTTTACTGCAACGGCCTCATGGATCACCTGTATGTGTGCCAGAATGGGAACAGCTGTGCGGCCTGGTACAAGACCCCCACCCGTTTCACAGGAACTTTGGTAAAGTCCTGATTCTGATGAGGACCTGGTTGGCTTTTGCATGGTCAAACCCTCTGGGCTGGGTGGCCCCGCAGCTTTGTAATCGGGGGATCAGCTGTAAACCAGCCCGGCCTTCTCTTGGCTTTTAGTTGGCGTCGGTTGTATGGTGGAGCTGTAGGTAAGAACTTGGCAGCTTCCACTGTCTCCTCCTGATTAGAAAAGGGAGAGAAAATTCCTTCCTGGGCTCCCTTTGGGTGTTTTTAGAAGGTTTTTGTTCTATGATCTCCTGGAGACGTGGCCAGGGTGTGTCTCTAGGCCTTAAAGAGGTTTTGCATCTCGTACGTAAGTTCCTTGCATGCATTGATGTGTCAGTATGGAAGAGTCCTGGAGATCCAGTCCCTCAAAACTCTCTTGTCTTGGTTTCTGATCATGATACCGTATCTCCTCTCCATAAGGCAACTGTCTCACCCGCAGGCAGGCTCAGGAGCCTCTGTCTGACAGCCAGATAATGCAGCCAGGCGGTGGAGATGGGCTAGGGAGACAGGAGTTGAAAGAGGAGAAGAGGGTGCCCACTGTTATTCCCGGAAAGATGTTGAAGCGGGCACTGCTCAGCTGGTATCCTTTGGATGAGCCAGTGATGACCGGGAGGCTTCCTCTGGGGTCTTGTGCACTACAGTCCTGCCCAAATGTGTGTCTCTCCCCCCCCAAATCCTTTTCTGCCACATCTGCCCCTATCAGGAGCTGGTGGAGAACGCGGCAGCCTTGCCCACCTGACTCTACAGCCCTGTAAACTGTACTTGTAAGAAACCACCAATCTTTGCCAAAGAAGTCATTGCTATGGAAGGCAGGCCTTGGGTTTTTTCTTTGCACGATAATCTGTACATTACAAGCAAATAACACTAGCTTTGTTTTACCTGGTTTATCACATTTATCATTCAAAATTTCTCAAAGGGATGTTATTGCCTATCTGATTCTAGACTGTGATCGGAATATAACCTTATTGGTTGCTAAATTCCTGTCTGTCGTATTTTCCTTTAGAAACTAATTTAGTACTCTTTTAGTCATTGCTCATGATCCGTTGATCAGAGGAGGTCTGGAAAGGAAAGAATAACTAGTTTTGATATGGAGGAAGGGTGATTAATTCTTTCTTGCCTATGCCACTCCATTCTGCTACTTTTTTCCCTGCAGGGTACCAAATGTGTGTTTCCTGTCGCCGTTATATATTTGAAACCTCATTTCAGGGAGAAGTGTCTTGGAATGGTTTGGAGTGGCATTTTGAACCGTGTTGTGGGTCAGTCTTGAGTTGATTCCCAGATAAGATTCAACTTTTCCCTGAAGATGTCATTGAGATGAAGCAGTTGAGCTGCTGGAAGAGTTGGAACTCTTAGTGTTCCAGCGGATATTTCAGAGTTTTCGTCCTACCAGTATCTTGCCTTAACTGTTCTGCCTTTTTTTGTCTTATTCCAGGATGCTTTTGTGAAGATCATACGCTACGAGGGCATCCGGTCCTTATGGAGTGGCTTGCCACCCACTCTGTGAGTCTGAATGCAATTGATTAATCATAAATCCCATTCTATTGCAGTCACCTGGCATATCACCTGTTGCTCTTGATTTGTTTAAGTTTTTGCAGTCAAGTCACAGCCAACCTCTGGTGACCCTGTAGGGTTTTCAAGGCAAGAGATGAACAGAGGTGCTTCGCCATTGCCTGCCTCTGCACAACCCCGGCATTCCTTGGCAGCCTCCAATCCAATTACTAACCAGGGCTGGCCATGCTTAGCTTCCGAGAGCTGATGAGATTGGGCTAGCCTGGGCCATTCAGGTCAAGGCAATTTTTGAATTTTTAAAATATTCAAAAAAATCACTTTCATTTTAAATCTAGTTCCCCATGAATTAGCTAGCCAGACAGATTCTGCACTGCTTCTGGGGGATTCACCGTCTGTCTCCAAATATAAGTGATCAGCTCCAACCAAGGAAAAGATCAAACTCCCTTCTCTAGTGCTTTTATCGCCCCAGTACTCTTGATTGAGCTGAAAAGGGCACAAAAATTCATTTTGGTGAATCTTTCCCCCCACTGCAAAATATGGTTGATTCTGCACAACCCTAGCAATATCCTCAACTTCTTTATTATGTAGGCTAACTTCAAATGTCACTTTTAGCCAGGATTTGCACAAACCAAGCTTTTTTCCCCAGGCTGACATACAAATCCAGGTTAGAAAGTGACTCCAGCTAGCTGTGACGAACGAATGTAGCAACTCCAGCTACCCATAACAGATGAACGTAGCACAAGGGAAGAGCAAGGCGTGATTGAGAATGACAAAAAGCCCGATTTCAGCATGGCCAGGCTCGGTGCTGGCTAAAAGTGACATCAGAATGCAGCCTTAGTCATTTTGTTTTACATTTCTGATTCTTGTGTGAAAATGAATCACTGAAATCTATAGGACAGTTCTGGTAAAGAATAGGAGAAAAGAAGGTGGCTTTTAAAGAAGGTTCCGAGTATCCCTGACCGGCTTTTCTAGCATTTCTTTTGCCTTGTTGCAAAATTCAGATTTCATTGGACAGAATTCTTGATGGCCTTAGTGTGTCTGATTGATAACACGCTGGTATGCAAAATAATTGGGTTCATTCTGCTTGACACACTCAAGTACTTCCTGCTCACAATCTCTCAACAGTGTGATGGCCGTCCCCGCCACGGTGATCTACTTCACTAGTTATGATCAACTGCGTGACCTCTTGCGTGCCAAGATGGACAGCCAGGGGCGCTACATCCCCCTAGTGGCTGGAGCTATCGCTAGGCGTGAGTATCACTGTCAAAATGGTCCCTCCTGTTAATTCATTTATGTGCATTTGATAGCCACTATCACAGCCTCCTGTTCAGAGACATGATAGTGTTTTGTCTCTTACATGTGGACGGTTAGCAACATGGTAAATAACTGCTCCTAGACCATTCTTGCTAGCCAGACAGAAGAAAGAATGCTGAGAGAGGACTCTTCAGTCAAGTGCTCCTGTGACCTTATGCTAACACAGGCACCTGGAGGCATCCTCTGTTATGTGCAATGGCACAGTATTAAAATCCACAGGCACCTGGAGGCGTCTCCTCTGTTATGTGCAATGGCACAGTATTAAAATCCAAAGGCACCTGGAGGAGTCCTCTGTTATGTGCAGCGGCACAGTATTAAAATCCGCAGGCACCTAGAGGCATCCTCTGTTATGTGCAATGGCACAGTATTAAAATCCACAGGCACCTGGAGGCGTCCTCTGTTAAGTGCAATGGCACAGTATTAAAATCCACAGGCACCTGGAGGCGTCCTCTGTTATGTGCAATGGCACAATAATAAAATCCTGAGGCACCTGGAGGCAACCTCTGTTAAGTACAATGGCACAGTATTAAAATCCACAGGCACCTGGAGGCGTCCTCTGTTAAGTGCAATGGCACAGTATTAAAATCCGCAGGCACCTGGAGGCGTCCTCTGTTATGTGCAATGGCACAGTATTAAAATCCACAGGCACCTGGAGGCATCCTCTGTTACGTGCAATGGCACAGTATTAAAATCCACAGGCACCTGGAGGCAACCTCTGTTAAGTGCAATGGCATATAACAAAATTCATGTTATCAACTCTTCTAGTTTTACATGTGTGTTTGTGTTCTGTGTGGTCTTAGCAAGAGGAGGAGGCAAGGTCAGTAGCCGACATGGCATGTCATCCTGAACACTTTCTCCCCTCTGTCTTCCCTAGTGGGTGCTGTAACTGTGATCAGCCCATTGGAACTCATCCGGACGAAAATGCAGTCCCGACAGCTGAGCTACCCAGAGCTGCGCGTATGCATTCAATCTGCCGTGGCCCAGGATGGCTGGCTTTCTCTCTGGAGGGGCTGGGGGCCCACTGTGTTGCGGGATGTCCCCTTCTCTGGTATGGATGAGGCGAGGGAAAGGGAGGGCTGGGCCAGTAACGTGGGAGAGGGTTTAAGGGGTTTGAACATATTACATACGGAGAGGTGGAAGGTGTGCTCTGTTGTAGAGAGCAAAGGAGATTTAAGACAGTTTAAAATATAAGGGGATGGATCCAGACTAGATGTTTTCTGCTCATGCAGGTGGAACAGAACCGTCCTGCTCCCCGCCCCCAACTATAGCTCACTGATCCTCCCTGGAGTACTATTCCCAGGTAGAAAGGGAGTCCTCAGGAACATCATGAGAAGCAAATTGGGGGTCTGCAGCAGGAAGAGGGGGATTGGTTGAAATTACCCCTTTTGTTGTATGTATTTATTGATACAGTCTGTTTGACCAGCCAAAAGTTAATACATAAAATTATCTGACTTAATAGAACTGCAAAACTAATATAAATTACAAAATTAGATGAAAGTCTAGTGATATTAAAATGTACAATATTAAAACATATCACGAGAATTAACTTAACATCTTAATATTTCTAAAAGTATAGCAAGGTTAATAATTTTTCCCATCCTATTTTTGTGAATTTTAATTGCAATAGCACAAAATTTGGCAGTTGGGTGAAACTCCACACTTTTCGCTCCCATCAGGAGCCTCTTAGTCAGGAATTCTACTAGCTTATCGGGGAATCCTCTGATCAGGGGAGCAATTAATTTAATACGGGCCTCTTGATAAAATGGACAGCTGAACAGTACATGTTTGGTGGTTTCGATGTCTCCTGACCTGCAAGGGCATACTACCCCTTTCATTAGTGAAAAATTTTAGTCTGGATCCAACTCCTAAGAAGTCTTTCCACTAGGAAAGCCTCACTTGGCTGTGTATGGAAGAAAGAAGAAGGTGCAAAGGAGAGCAGTTTATTCGACCTTTTAGAAGATGCACACGTCATACCTGTCACAAGTATGCCTGGCAGTGAGCCGAGGGCTGTTCACCTCGATCCCTGCAAGGCTGTCTGGAATCACTGCCTTGAGATCTCTAAGAAGGAACTGGATTAGATTAGAAAAATAACAAATTAGTCAGCCATGTTGTATTACAAGGTAATTTATAATGATACATAAGACGTTCATATGTTTAAGATAATTGACAGAAGTTATGGTATAAGTTCTTTTTTAAGCTTAGTTAATGCGGAAGTTTAGGGGAGAAAGCATACTTTTTGCTTATTAGAATGATAAGACTCTGTGTTGTTTTGGATGAATGATAGAATATTTGGCAGTATTTTTCTTCTTCCTTTCAAAATCAGATTATGTGAGGCTTGGACGATGATTTGTTTTGTGTTAACTTCCCCTTCTCCTTTCCCTTCTGTATCCCTCTTTTATAAAATAAACATTTATTTTTTAAAAAGAAGGAGGAGGAGGAACTGGATCTACTTCCCTCTGGCGGAGCTTGCTGTTGCCGGGGCTTGAGGAGAATGGGCCTTATTTACGCTATTCTTCCCTCTTAGAGAGCAACACTTTCCAGGTCTATTGCATATCGTGAAGCCACTTTAACCTTGGCAGCACAGGGCATTTCTGCCTTGGCTTGGCTAGGGGGAATATGCTTGAAGCTCCTTGCTCATAGACTGTAGCTCATAGAAGTCCCTGGATAGAAGAGCTGCAAACCTCGCAAGTGACTACATTTTCCCCACTGCTCAAAGCAAACATTGCGAGCTTCCAGTGTCTGGTGTCCCTTTATTTCCTGATGTATCTCTGCCTCTTCTTTCTCTGCAGCTCTGTACTGGTACAACTATGAGCTGGTGAAAGACTGGCTTTGCAACCGATTCCATCTCAAGGAACCCACCTTCATGGTCAGCTTTGCAGCCGGTGGCATTTCTGGCATGGTAAGAACTTTATAGACCTTCCTTAGGGCCTTGAAAGTGCCCCTAAACTGCAGGACGTAACCAGAGCTTTCAGAACCAGTCGTCTTGAGCTCTTTCACAAAGGGAGCCTTCTAGGTCAGCCCAGTTTCTGCACCCAGGAAGCTGTGAAAGCGGTCCCCTTTCCCGCATTTTCTGTTTGTTCCGCTGTGGGATGCCAAGTGTTACTGGAGGAGATGCAGCTCTTCTGTTACATTTGTAACTCTGTTGCCTAATTAAACTAATTGTAAAGAAATACGACATGCCTTTTAACTGAGTCAATTTTTACTGTTTTTAATTTGTTAGCACAAGTCTCCCACCCCAGCATGCCATACATGAGTTGCCCTGCTGGATCAGAACCACTGGTCCCATCTAGTCCAGCGTTCTGTTTCACCCGGTGGCCAACCAATTACTGTGGAGGCACAAACAAACTGGGCCTAGAGGCTGAGAGGCTGAGGCCTTCCCCTGATATTATCTTCTAGCACTGAATTTGGAGGTTTTATTGCCTCTGACTTTGGAGTTCCCTTTACTCCCCACGGCTAGTAGCTGCTGGTACACCTCTACTCCATGAATCTGTTTTAAGAACTTAAGAACATTAGAAAAGTTCTGCTGGATCAGACCAAGGCCCATCAATTCCAGCATTCTGTTCACACAGTGGCCAACCAGGTGCCTCTAAGAAGCCCACAAACAAGATGACTGCGGCAACATTACCCTGCCTGTGTTCTATGGCACCTCTGATCCTGGAGAGAATAGGTATGCATCATGACTAGTATCCATTTTGACTAGTAACCATGAATACTCCTCTCTTCCATGAACATGTCCACCCCCCACTTCCTGAGGCAGGGAGTTCCACAATTTAACTATGCTTGCTTCGGCAGCACATATACTAAAATTGGAACGATACAGAGAAGATTAGCATGGCCCCTTCGCAAGGAATCTGAAATATGCATTGTGTGAAGAAATATTTCCTTTTATCCGTTTTGAATCTCTCACCCTCCAGCTTCAGCAGATGCCCCCACGTTCTAGTATTATGAGAGAGGGAGAAAAGCTTTTCCCTGTCCACTCTCTCCATACCATGCATAATTTTACAGACCTCTATCATGTAACCGCCTTCTTTCCAGGCTAAACAGCCCTAAAAGTTTTAACCGCTCCTCACAGGGCAGTTGCTCTAGTCCCCTTTTAAAGCCATCTGTGCCCATGGCCACAGCGACACCCTCCAGCAGAAAATTCTGCAATTTTTCTCATTGTGTGAAGAGCTTCCTTTTTTCCATCCTAAATCTGTTGCCTGTCATCTTCGTCAAGTGCCTCCAAGTTTTGGCCGTATTCTAATTATAAGCCGTAGTAACCGATAGTGATTCTCCCCCCCCAAAAAAACGAGTCAGGGTCATCAGTTCTTGGCAGCTGACGGTGGCGCCTAACCATCCCTCCTCTCCCCCAGGTGGCCGCTGTCCTGACACTGCCCTTTGACGTGGTCAAAACCCAGCGGCAGATCGAGCTGGGAAACATGGAGACGCTCCAAGGTGAGGAAGTGAAACGTTAACCAGGGGGAGAAGGCAGCTGTCCAAAGTCTGAGCAACAGTCAGTGGGTGGATCCTACCTGCTTTTCCCCTGGCAAAAGAGGGAGGGCTGCCTTTGACCACCAAAATGGCCTGCAGGACCCTGTGGTCAAAAGCCAGGTGGGATGAGGGCTGCCGTGAGGAAGCCAAAATTGGGCAGAATCAAGCAGGAAGGAAAATGAATAGAGTCTAACCCTTTGGCTTGCTTGACTTTGCTCATTATTGGGGTAAGCGATTCATAGTAGGCAGTGTAGAGAAGCAGTGATGCCCGGAAGTCAGATGCAGGAGGAGCAGGATCGAGAGTACCTGGGCTGAAGGCAGCAAATTAGTTGTGCTCATGGGCAGGAGTGGACAACCCTGGTCTTGGGGAGATGCACGGTGGCTTATCTGGCCATCCCAGCCAACTAGAGAGTCTGTTTCTGGCCCACTGTGTCCCAGTTGGGCTGCGTCACAGTTTTATCTTCCTGACAGAGTTTTTCTCGACATGAAACTGCTTCCCCTCCTACAGGGATGCATACCTGGTATCGGCCCCTTCCTGGGTACTGAAGATGCATGGAGAAGCACACAGTGTAGCTGTCACAGCTTAGTGGGCCAATTTCACTGCATGTTTAGCCCCTGATGGGCAAGTTAGTCTACCCCGTCATGTGTAAGTTTGTCTACCCCGTCATGTGTAAGGACTTCTTTACATCCAGCGCAGCAGGAAACCGACATGTTCTATCTTGCGCACACATGGAGTCGGTCTTCCTGCAGGGGGTAGGAATTCCATGCTGGAGATGGGGGAGAGCTTGCTGCCTCACTCTGTACTGGAGAAAGGTTAAGAAAATGGATGTGAGGCAGAACAGTGCTTAATAGAGAGGTGGGATGAAAATAATTCCCATGTCAGCCTCTGCATAGATAGATACTGGCCCAGATTTGTGTGTTCCCCTTTCCAGTAGTTCACTGTTGGTGGGCAGCTTTAAAAAAATCATTAACTGAAGAACCTAAGAGGAGCTCGTGAATGAGAAAGCAGACTTAAATGTGGATAGAGTCAGTCTGGTGAAAGAGGATCCAAAGGCTGATTAAAAGTGGTCTAACGGTAATTTTTATTTGATGGAATAATTTGTTGGTCTCTGTCAAACGTTCCATTTGCCCTCAGGTTGTTTTTTTAAATGACAGGCCTGTCTGTTTTTCCTGCGAGGGATTTTGAAAGGATCACAGTTAAAGTGTATCTTAACTAAATATTTTAAATAGGTTTCCCTTTCTGAATGCTATTTTGTAATTAGTGTGTTGGTTATACTCTGTGTCTGGTTGAAAGAGAAGCAGGAAATAAATGTTTCGTATAAATAACTTCTTGCCCTTTCTGTTCTCGCCCAGTTACAGCTTCCAAATCCTCCACCTGGCTGCTTATGAGAAGGATTCGGGCAGAATCTGGCACCCGCGGACTCTTTGCAGGTGACGGGGGTTCCATTTGCCATTGTCCCCAACTAGCATCCTCCTCTCCGCTGTGTGATTGAGCCGGTGGTGGCAGATTAGATATCCCACTGTAGGTGCAGAATTTGCCTGAGTGTTCTTCTGCTGAAGACTCTCTCTTCGACTCTAGGCAGGGTGTTGGCTCTTAGAGAGTAGAGAGAAATCTGGGAAGCTCCAGGTATAGAAGAAAAGTTGGTTTTTATATGCCGACTTTCTCTACCACTTAAGGCAGAATCAAACCGGCTTACAATCACCTTCCCTTCTCCTCCCCACAACAGACACCTTGTGAGGCAGGTGGGGCTGAGAGAGCGTGACTCACCCAAGGTCACCCAGCTGGCTTCATGTGTAGGAGTGGGGAAACAAACCCAGTTCACCAGATTACCATCCGCCGCTCATCTGGAGGAGTGGTGAATCAAACCAGGTTCTCCAGATCAGACTCCACCGCTCTAAACCACTGCTCTTAACCACTACACCATGCTGGCAGTGCATTTGTGCTGTCTTTGAGTCTCATACCTTTTGTGTCTGCAAGTCAGTGGTAGAGGACGGCCAATCTTTCGAGCACTCTTGGCCTTCCTTGGTGGATCGGGCAAAGATCTCCCTGGCTTCCCCCACCCCTCCCGGAGGAAAGGTAGACACTGAAGTTTTATTCATCCTCTTCTCCCACTCCTTACTCCAACCAGCTAGAGTTTTAAGCTCCTGTTACCTAAACCTGTGTGAGTGTACCCTTGATCCTAAAACACTCATTTTCCTCCCCCCCCAATCTTCTGCAGGTTTCCTGCCGCGTGTCATCAAGGTGGCCCCGGCCTGTGCCATCATGATCAGCACATACGAATTTGGCAAGACCTTTTTCCAGAAGATGAACCAGGAACAGCAGCTCAGCAGCTTGTGAGCTCCAGGATGAAAAACTTCCAATGGCATCCTTGCAATGGACCAAAACTATGTGGATTGTGGGGGGAGGGGGGTTTCCAGCAAGTGGCGAGCAAAGTTTGTGAAGAAGGCTGATGATGATTCTCAGCCGAGGTTGAGAAGGCCTGGCCCAGGAAACATCTCGTTCACTTTCCTTTGTAGGTGCCTTCTTATTAGTTTCTGCACTCCTCTTTTCCTGGGGGACTGTTCGAGAGACTGTCTAACTTTCTTAGCTGGTTCCTTCACCTTAGAATCATGCGGTCAGATCGAGTTGTTCCGATGTGGTGCCTCTTCCGGTCCTGCTTGTAACCTGCTGAAGAAAAGGAGCTTTGCCTGCAAGAAACTAACTCAATCTGACTTGCTGTGGAACCCCTAAGGGAATGTGGTATATTCTTGGTCAGCTTTGGGTGGAAGGGGAAAGAAAGAGGGAGAGAGAGGATGGATAAATCACTTTGGTATTTCCGAACAAGAGCACTTGTGATCCCTCTTTGGTGGGCCTTCAGAGAAACTTCAAGCTGTAGACAAAGGGACATCCCTATCTTGGCCTTAATTTCTTTCTTGTTTTTTGGCTTGCATGCCTGATGTTTTCCCATGTAACATGCTGAACACACACAACAGGCACACTGACTCATAGAGCAGCCCCTCAATGGACTTTCAGGGGCTGTAGATAGAAACACTGGTTTGAATACTCAGGACTGAATATCCCCCCCCCCACCCCAATCCTCTTCATCCTGTTCTTTCTACCACTGCCCTTTACCCCTGTGGACAGCTTGAATTCTTCATGTCTTAGGTTATCAGCATGGGCACAAAGTCATTAAAACTGCTCTTTCCCTTCCCAAGCAAACCCCCATCCCCCCATCTATATTCAAGCAGAAGTTAAGTCTGAGCTGCCCCAAGGTTTGGGATGACACCGGAGACTTAAAGTAGCACCTTTTAACAGCCATGTGTCTCCTTTTCTCTGTTAATTTATGTGCCTGCTGCTTAGTTCTTGTGGAGAAAGAAATCCTAAACTTCCTATTTCTGAAATAAAGTTAATTTTTTTAAAAAAATATGTGACATATAAAAGCAACAGGAGCAAGGAGTAGCTACGGATTTGTGTTCTTTTTGTTCAGGGCATGCAAGAAACATTTCTAGATGTTTTGGAAAGTGTGTTCTCTTTCTTGAGTGTATCCCTGCATCCTGCACTACAGCAATCCTGCCTTCCTATAAAGGGTGCCTTAAGATGATTCTCTTATCCAGGTGCAGTTTCCATGAGTCCAACGGGTTGCAGGGGTTTCCTCAGTAGAGCAGGGCATGAGTTTGTGCCTATTTTGTATCTTCACAATTTCAGGATTATTCCTGTTGCGTTTCCCCATGAATACGATCTCACTCACTTCCCTTTGTGTGGGGCAGCTATCTTGCAACAATTCTATAGGAGAGCAGAAATCAGCCAGCTATTAATTGCAGGATACACACAAACAAAAAACATGCACACCCCTGAGGATGGGCAGGTTGCCATCTTTGAAAACCTCCAGTACAGCAACTTGAAATGTAACTTCCTTTTCTTGAGCTGCTAAAGTTTAGCATTCCAGCTCTTCCCAAATTAAGAATGTCCTGCACAAAAGGCCATTGCAGGAAAGGATGCAGAGAAAGGGGAAAGCTCCATTCATAATTATTGTTGCTGAAAGCGTGAACAGCATATGAGTGAAAGGCAGAAGGGAAGGAGAACATGGGCTGCAATAAGAGAATAGGTATGCATCATGACTAGTATCCATTTTGACTAGTAGCCACGAATAGCCCTGTCCTCCATGAACATGTCCACCCCCCTCTTAAAGCCTTCCAAGTTGGCGGCCATCACCACATCCTGGGGCAGGGAGTTCCACAATTTAACTGCGTTGTGTAAAGAAATATTTCCTTTTATCTGTTTTGAATCTCTCACCCTCCAGCTTCAGCAGATGACCCCGCATTCTAGTATTATGAGAGGGAGAAAAGCTTCTCCCTGTCCACTCTCTCCAAACCATGCACAATTTTATAGACCTCTATCATGTCTCCCCTTAACCGCCTTCTTTCCAGGCTAAACAGCCCTAAGCGTTTTAACTGCTCCTCATAGTGTAGTTGCTCTAGCCCCCTGATCATTTTGGTTGCTTTTGGGGGGAGGGATATTCAAACTCTGGCTTGGTTTTGAGTAAATGTTTACAGGACTGGCCTAAGTTATTAGTGGTAAAGCCAGGAAACCCCTGGATGGGATCTTATCTGCACTGGCATCTCCTCTTCATCCCTCCCCTAGTATAAAAGATGACACTGATACTGGCGTACCATAGAGAGATTGTACCATATGGGCAAGACTATAGAGGCCTTTTATGCAGGCATGTTTCCCTGCAGTCACTCCCACCGACTGCTTCAGGGCTTCCTTTGGATAATGCATGCCTTTTCTGCCTATCAGAGGTTGCCTTGCTCTCTGGCTAAAACAGCATCTGGAAAACGGGCAAAACCCGCGGGGAGAGTGGTGTGACCTCTGACAGGGAGAAAAGGAATAATCAAAAGGAAACCCCGAAGCAGTCGGTGGGGGTGACCGCGGGGAAACGTCTCTGCATAAAAGGCCAGAAAGAACACAGAAAAAGCTTTGAACAGGTGAAATACACTTTTTTTCCTGTCAAGTCACAGCTGACTTATGGTGGCCCCGTAAGGTTTTCAAGGCAAGAGACATTGAGAGGTAATTTGCCATTGCCTGCCTCCACATCATGACCCTGGTATTCCTTGGAGGTTCTTTCCAGCTGAACTTGTTTCTTCTACTCATCCATACAAAATTGTTTCAGTTGCATCCCTGATGCTTGACTATATTGTTGTTCTAGGCTTTGAGAAGTTAGACGCTTTACCATTTAGTTGGAAAAAGAAGAGAGGGTGTCAAGAACTGCCGGTTTTCCTACGCTAAATGAACCCTGGCAATCTTGCAAGTGTTAAATTCTTGGTGACTACAGACCTTGAAATGGCCCTGAGCCTATTTGTGTGGACGATGAGCATTAGACAAGAAGCTTCAACAAACCTTACCCATTTTTACAGTCATCTTATTCTGTTTTAATGTTTCCCATTGACTCTAACAGAGTTTCCCCAGCTGCTGTGCCATTACAGTTTCTCAGGTGAGGGGCAGGTTGCAATTCCATCTGCTACTGGTGCGTTCGTAAGACTGCTCTACCACCATGTCGCACTGGAGCTGGATCATAGGGAGGAGTCCGGTTGTGCTTCGCTTGCAAGCAACGTCCCCAGCTAGCCGGGCCTCAGAATTCGCCCCTTCCCCAGTTGTCCTCTTGGTTCCGCTACTAGAACGTTCTATTGGGCTAGCAACATGCAGGAGAAACAGAGAGGGGAGCAGGTTTCTATCAGTGGTCTCCAACAGGACAGAGGAAGACGGAGGCTTCGCGGAAACCAGAAAAACGCAGACGACCAGAACTCCTTTCTACAGCAAGAAGGTAGCACGTTTGCTTGGATGATGTGGCGTGAGGGTGGGGGGAAGCAGAATGGGGTGGGGGTGAAAGGAAAAGGGATGCTTTAATGCCTCCCTCCCCACATCTGCCTCTCGGCTTGCAGCTCCTCTCCAGGGACATTTCCATGCTGTCTTGAGTTCTCAGGAAGGAGAAAGATGTCCACAGTCCTCAGCGACCTTATTTCTTTGTGCAAATACCCGCCGTGAAGACTGCAAGAAATTCAAACCTGCAGGGGCTTATTTTTCTTCCTTCCCTCTTCCCCAACATAATTTTGCCTTCAGAGCACCCAATAATTTCACTGTGTCCTTTCCAGCCGTAAAACTTTATGCCCCTCTGCTCAACAGCTGTGTCTTCCCTCCCAGAAGGCTGAACGGGCGCAGCTGTAAGATGCCCGAAAGTGAGCCACCCCAAAGCCAAGCTGCCTTTCAGCAATCTCAACCATATATAATATATATATTACATATAATATACACTGCTTCATTTTACAAAAGCTTTTTCGGCAGGTGATCCTCCCAGCTTCTGATGAGGGTGTGGCTTTTTCCTGAATCCTGGATAGGAGAAAAAAGTTCAAAGAGTTTCCCGATTCACAGATCCAGGAAGGAAGTCTGTGTTTATAAGGATGCTCGGTTGAGAATGCGGGGGGTTTGTTGCCCAACTGCACGGCCGGGCTGGATATAAGGTCAGTTGCCCCCTTCCCCCAACTTCAGCCCTCGAGTGAAAGGGACGCTCGGTTTTCCGCTCTGCCTGCCAGCAACCTCTGCTCCCCCTGGGGTGTCTCGCGCGTTCGTAGACCCGGTGCTCTGGCATCTCAGCTGGGGCTGTGCGTGGGGCTGGGTTCGATGCTGTCGCTCACCAGGCATTCGTTGGATTTTAAGCTGGCTAAGGACCTGCAGCTGGGCAGGGAGGCCAAGGAGCCGCAGAGGCCCAGCATCGATGGAGTCGGATCCTTTCCTGAAAAGAAGGATGGGGCAAAGGGAGAAAAGGATGGGGTAAAGCCTTCAGAGGGATGTTCCTTAAAATGGGATCTAAAAGAAGGTGATCATCATCATTATTTATTCTGCAATGGCACAGTATCTGGGTTTAGTCCTGAAAATGAGGGTCCTTCATTTTGCCTGTGCTCCAGAGCAGGGTTGTGGTGGTGGAGGAGGAGGAAGGTAAGCTAACATTTCTTCTGACACAAAGCTTCTTAAACTGTGGGTCACAACCCCATATGGGGTAACTGAATGTGTGGGTCGCGAAAAATTTGGCAACAGTAAAAGGTTTCTTTATGAATTATTATCAGTAAATGTTTGATTTATATACCTATTTTATATACCTATACGGGGTCGCGTAAAAATTTCTCGGGTGAAAAGGGGTCGCGAGTGGGAAACGTTTAAGAAGACCTGTTCTAACAGAGGCTGCCTAACAGAAGTTCTCAGGCCCCAGAGAAATAATGCAAGAAAGCAGAGTGTGGAGCACGTGGAGGGCGCCTTTCCTTTCTCAATGAATAGATTGAATAGGCCGGCTTGTTTCAATGGCTTGTTCTTTGTTATATTGTTAACTTGCCATTAAAATAATGAGCCAGCTTGAGCGGGACTCTGATGAGGTGGCATAAAAATGGCTTAAATAAATGAACGGAGAGGGCTTCCTGGAGCAGAAAGTCTTTCTCCACATGGTCTTGAGAAACTGCCCCGGAGAGGGCCAAGTCCTTCAAACTATGCATTTGAATATGCCGCTGGCTTGGTTCTGGATAGTAGAAGAATTTCTTTCCAGACCCTAAACTTGGAGGCACGCGCTCCCCCTTTGTACCCTAAAGATGTGCTGTTGGAGCGTCCCGTGGCAATGTGCTTGGAAAGGACCCCCTCCCCCGCCGCTGCTCTGTGCCTCCATGTGCTCACCTGTGCCTGTCACCATTCAAGTCATGCCTCCAAACTGGAAGCAGGTAAGCGCCCAGGAGTGGCTTGTCTAGGGAGGCAGCCTGCACATTTCCTCTGCAGGCAACTCTGTGCCTGGGTGAAAATGACTGGAAACACACAAAGCCACAGCCGAGCACTCTGCAGATTCATAGCAGGGAGTTTCCTCTTTGGGTAGGAAGTTAGGTTCCAGCAATATTGGATTAATTCACTTACAGTGGCACAGGGGCTGCCAACCTCCAGGTGGTGGGGAGAAAAAAGGCACCTCTGTACTAATACCACAAGGTTAGGAAAACAGTACAGGATAATATATATACACAAAGTGCAAATTTTATGAGCTACTGAGATGAAACAAGGACCATATACATGACACATACAAAGCACAAATATATACAATATATACAATCCGCATAAAGCAGAAATGATTCCAAAGGTCTCAACAGAGTACCAGGTAAGTATTAGTATTGTAATCTTTGTGTATCCATTGATGATTGTGGCTTTATATGGACTTTATACACATAAAGCAGAAATGATTCCAAAGGTCTCAACAGAGTACCAGGTAAGTATTAGTATTGTAATCTTTGTGTATAAAGTCCATATAAAGCCACAATCATCAATGGATACACAAAGATTACAATACTAATACTTACCTGGTACTCTGTTGAGACCTTTGGAATCATTTCTGCTTTATGTGTATAAAGTCCATATAAAGCCACAATCATCAATGGATACACAAAGATTACAATACTAATACTTACCTGGTTGTTGAGACCTTTGGAATCATTTCTGCTTTATGTGTATAAAGTCCATATAAAGCCACAATCATCAATGGATACACAAAGATTACAATACTAATACTTACCTGGTACTCTGTTGAGACTTTTGGAATCATTTCTGCTTTATGCGGATGGTATATATTGTATATATGTGTGCTTTGTATGTGTCATGTATATGGTCCTTGTTTCATCTCAGTAGCTCATAAAATTTGCACTTTGTGTATATATATTATCCTGTACTGTTTTCCTAACCTCCAGGTGGTGGCTGGGGATCTCCCGCTATTACAACTGATCTCCAGGTGACAGAGATCGGTTCCCCTGGAGAAAATGGCCGCTTTGGCCATGGGACTCCTTGCCATTGAAGTCCCTCCTCAGGCTCCACCCCCAAAATCTCCAGGTAATTCCCAAACCAAAGCTGGCATCCCTATGTGGCACACCAGAATGCCCCAGAACACAGCTGGGGAATGATAACAGATTCTGCTGCCCCAGAGGACCCTTTCTTTTGAGCCAGGGTTTAGCCTCACAATTCCTGAGCGTGTGCAGAAAGTCCCTTCCCTCACTTTCAGCCAGCATTTGGGTTGCCAACCTCCAGGTGGCACCTAGAGAGCTCCCACTATTACAATGTATCTCCAAACAACCAAGATCAATTCGCCTGGAGGAAATGGCTGCTTTGGAGGGTGGACTCTGTAGCATGATACCCTGCTGAGGTCCCTCCCTTCCCCCTCTCCCCAAACCCCACCTTCCTCAGGCTCTACCCCAAAATCCCTGGGTATTTCCCAACCTGGAGCTGGCAGCCCTAGCCAGCACCCACACATCTGTAGCAGGGGAGGGGGAAGACTTACAGGACCTGACTTGCAGGTAGGGTTGCCAGGTCCCCTCTTCGCCACCAGTGGGAGGTTTTTGGGGCGGAGCCTGAGGAGGGCGGGGTTTGGGGAGGGACTTCAATGCCATAGAGTCCAATGGCCAACGTGGCCATTTTCTCCAGGTGAACTGATCTCTATCAGCTGGAGATCAGCTGTAATAGCAGGAGATCTCCAGCTGGCACCTGCAGATTGGCAACCCTACTTGCAGGCCGCTGCAATCTCCGGGGACTTTCCCCTTTTTGTAAATAAAGCACAAAAGCCCGTATGGAAATGCTTACCCAGAGGTCCCCAGGGCTCTCCTTCACGCTTCCCATCACCCAGTCGTTGAGAATCGGAGCTCAGGCTGATCTCTGCCGAGAGCTGATCGGTGCTCATGAAGCTGTGCCTGAGAGGGACAGAAAACGGAGCGGGTCACCAAAGACGCTTCCCAAGACACACAGCAGGATCGAACTAGTGAGCAGCTGGGCTGGAAACCAGCTCTGATTACCTCTGATCCAGAGGGCCTGTTTTTACTCTGTCTTCTCAAGAGGAAACCCCTTTATTGGTCACTGGTGCCATTTAAACGTTCCTGTAAAATTAAAGCTCTATCCCTGCAGAGGCTTATAAAATAACATCTTTCTGAAATTTATACCTTCCCCCTTCTCAGTCATAAAGGGTCCCTCAAGTGGCTGATAAACTTGTGCAGCATAGTTTTAAAAAAACTATCTATTATTGAGCCAGATTCATAGGTCAAGAGGGTGTTCTTGAGGCTGGCCCTTGCATAAACTATGTTGAGTGCACAAGCTTGAGGGGCACAAAGATCCCCGTTCAGTCTTTATGCATGCATTAAGATAAAACTCATCCCTTTTTCCCTACTGTGCCCCGGGTTTTTGCTCATGAGGTCCAGTACATCTGCCAGAAGAAACATGTTTCCTCATCTCGGTTACCTTTATCAGATTGGGATGGTGATCTCTAAAATGCACAATATATCTCCTCCCCAAGCACTGCAAGGGATCTTTTCTTCACCCAAAAAACAGCAGGTTTCTAGTTCTCATGGCAAACTGGCCATTGGTTGCAAACACAAGAACCTGACATCTGAGTGGTCTTCCTGTGGTCCTCTAGAAAGAAGCACAGATCTGTTGTTGCAATTCCATCTTCTGGCTGGTTTGTGAGCCCTTATAGAACGGCCTTTTATTTATATGCTGTTGCTGCTTTTTGGGACTAGAATAATAGAATCATAGAGTTGGATGGGGCATTCAGGCCATCTAGTCCAACCCCCTGCTCAATGCAGGATCAGCCTAGAGCATCCCTGACAAGCCTCTGCTTAAAGACTCCCAGTGAGGGGGAACTCACCACCTCCCTAGGTAGCTGATTCCACTGTTGAACAACTCTTACTGAAAAATTTTCCCCCCCTAATATCCAGCCGGTACCTTTCCACCCTCAATTTAAAGCCATTATTGCGAGTCCTATCCTCTGCTGCCAACAGGAACATCCCCCTGCCCTTCTCTAAGTGACAGCCCTTCAAATAGTTAAAGAGAGCAATCATGTCCCCCCTCAGCCTCCTCTTCTCCAGACGGAACATTCCTTAGACTTTCCTCATAGGGCAGGGGTGGGGAACGTCAGGCCTGGGGGCCGTTTAAGGCCCACGAAATCGTTTGGTCTGGCCCTTTGTGGGTCCTGGCAGATCTCTAGCTCAGAAGGATCTAAGACTGGTGATCTGCTCCCTCCCGCAGACAGGAATAGCCCCTATTCAAGGCAGATGTGAGTTTGTTTTTCTAAGACAAGGAAACTTTTTTCCCCCTTTCAGAAGAGTTGTTAGCTATGGAGCTGCTAGGACCACTTTCCCACCCGAGCCGTGGAGAAACGTATTCCCTCTGTACTACAAGAGGGCTGGGGGTGGAAGTGGCGACAATGGACGGGTTAAAGGGGGCAGGGCCAGAATGCGCGTGGGGGGTGAGTTCTTAGCCAGTGTGTCCTCATTTCATCCCTGCAGGCGGAGGTAGCAGGAGCCGGCTGTAGAATCTGGCCCCGACCATGCGGAGCAGGAGCAACCAGCGTGTGGCTGGATGGCTACACCTGTCTGGTGCAACAGACCATCCTGTGCCACCAGGTGGGCAAGTGAGCCACCGGTTGGATGCCTGCCTGCTTGCCCGCGCCCAGGGGGGGGTCATCTGGGCAGCTGCCTGCTTGGGGCTTGGTCGGTACCTCCTCTCCCTTCTGGTTCTTTCCCCTCTAAGTCCTGCAAAAGACGCATAGAGCGGGAAAGTGCCGGATCGGGGCATTACTGGACCGGGCTACTTCGCCTACAAGCCCCGAGTGGCTTGTTGCTCACTCATGTGTTTGCTGCCCTGCCTGAATCTCTCAAGCCCAGCTGGGGACCGGCAGAGCTCAAAAGCGAGTTGTTCTACGCAGCAGACACTCGGAGCCGTCTCTGGTCATGCCTCTTAGCTAAATGTTTGACTAAATATAGCAGGGTAATTTTTAAGTTGATAATTTTCTATGGCCCGCGAATGATGTTATAAATATCCAAATGGCCCTTGGCAGAAAAAAGGTTCCCCACCCCGTCATAGGGCTTGGTTTGGTCTACTTGCAAACCAGTCCACATGTGTAAAGTACCAGAGCACCATGCCCTTCACCTTCCTTTGATTGCACATTGGGTTGGATCCTGTCTCTAAATCCCATGCACAGAAGCACAACTTCCTCAACTCCCAGCGCAAGCCCCAAATGCTTTTGAAATGCTGCTCCTGAGGAATGGGGAACCTCAAGGAACAACATGAGGAAAGACCTGGAGAGCTGTGAAACAGGAGGAGATTGCCCCACCTCTTATACATGCAGATCTTCTCGGAGCAGCTGTATGGGAAGGCAAAGTCATTGATCAATGGGGATGATTCCTTTTTAGCACAAACACCTCCAACACACACACGCTCCTATGAGCTTCCCATCACCTGGCTCAGCTACCCCTCGTGCTCCATGCTTGAAGCCCCCTCCCCACTGGTGAGTTCACAACCCTAGCTCTTCTTCTTCTTCTTCCTGTCACATGATTGTAATGTCATGTGCTTGCAGCTCAGAGTGCTGTGCTACCGTCATAGAAACATAGAGCTGGAAGGGACCTCAAGGGTCATCTAGTCCAACCCCCTGCACAAAGCAGGAAATTCACAACTACCCACTCCCCCAGTGACCCCCTGCTCTATGCCCAGAGCAAGGCAAAAAACCTGCAGGATTCCTGGCCAATCTGGCCTGGAGGAAAATTCCTTCCTGACCCCAGAGTGGCGACTGACATTACCCTGGGCATGTAAGAAGGCCTCGAGAGCCAAGCACTGACTCATCCCTTCCTGCCCTCCCTCTCATGACAGACAGACAGAATCAGCATTGATTCATCGTAATCAGCATGACCGTCTTGGGGTTATAGGTAGGTTTAGAATGACCACTGGACTAGATGGCTTTTTTCTTCCATTTCCCACTGTGAGTCAGCTTCTCAAAGGAGGAACAGTCCTTTTTACGCCCATGCTTACCTTCTGTACATTTTGGCTTCTGAGCGACCTTCGTTGCCATTCAGAGTACCCAAGGAGGGCCACTGGTTCACCAAGGGTGCCGCCATTTCCTTGGAGAGTTGGGTAAACTGGCTGTTGTCGGAGGGGATGAGGCCCGTCCTGAGAGCAGAGTGGGAGGAGGGAAGTCTGATCAGGGAGGAGGGAATGCAGTCCATCAGCTCAAGGCAAGGGAACCAGAGATCATTACAGTGTCCATTCACACCCCCCCCCTTAATTCAGTCCCTTAACTGGGCAAGATGAGCACACCTTAGTTTACGATGAGAAGACTGCAGTCTTCCGTAGTCTACTTTCTCTCTTTTTTCTACTACAAGTCAGTCTGTCAGTAGGAGTGGGGAGGCCAACCCGGTTCACTAGATTAGAGTTTGCCGCTATTAACCACTATGACATGCTGACTCTCAACTGGGTTGTCTTCTTGCCACAGGACAACCCTGTTGTGAATTATTGCTATAATGCAATATCCAGCCATGTCCAGAGGCAGCCTGGGACAGAGGGACAGAATGCGCTGGGCTTCAGAAGTCCTTCTGCTGTACAGTCTTATGGACAAAATATGCTGAGAGTGGAGTGGCAATCTAAGTCTGACGAAAACACACCCCTTTCAGTATGGGCCAGGCCAGCAATGCTCAGGAACAGCATCTCCCAGTCAATGTAAAGTAGAAGGGGACGGGCTGTGACTGAGTGGAAGAGCCTCTGCTTTCCTTGCAGAAGATCCCTGGTTCCATCCCTGGCATCTCCAGCTAAAAAGACCAGGCAGTAGGTAATATGAAAGACCTCCACCTGAGACCCTGGAGAGCCACTACCAGTCTGAGTAGACAAGACTGACCTTGATGGACTGATGGTCTGATACAGTGTAAGGCAACTTCAATGTGAGAAGAGACCTGGGGGCTTGGCCTACTTACAGCTGCTCTTGCAGTTCCAAGATGACGCCCTCCAGCTCCCGTTTCTCAAACTGGTTCTGCACTTTCACCTCTTCCAGCCTCAGCTGCAATCGCTTGTTCTCTGCCTCCAGGTCCTTTAGCTGGGACTCTCTGAGCCGAACAAGCTCCTCCAGGTAGCCCTGGGACACAAGACACAGGTGTTCCATGGTGGGGAGTCAAGGGGGGGAGAAATGCTTTACTATGCAGGTGGAAGGTGAAATCAGTTGGCCAGGTAAGCAAAAATATGCCACCCCACGAGGGTTGCCTGGCAGGTGTGTGTGTGTGTGGGGGGTCAGGGTTGGGTTGCCAGCTCCAGGTTGGGAGACCCCTGGAGATTTGGGGATGGAGCCTGCAGGGGGAAGGGACCTCAGTGGAGTACAATCAAAGCAGCAATTTTCTCCAGGGGAATTGATCTCTGTAGTCTGGAGATGAGCTGTAATTCCAGGGGATCCCCAGGTCCCACCTGGAGGCTGGCATCCCTACACCCCAAACAAATAATGTGACTATATAACACCTGTATTACAAAAAGGTATATAATACAATATAATAAGTGTATATGGAAAACAGTATATACCAATAATTGTGTATGGAAAATGCAAAAAACAAAATAATTTATTAGTATAAATATAGGAATCTGGCATGTAAGTGCAAAACAGCTATGATGTAAAATAACTGATCCCATCTGTTGGGTGTTCAAGAAGATATACAATCACCAGGCAGGTCCAATTACCCTGGTTCACCCCAGGTCATGGGATAAATTGTCTCCGACAATCATATTCAGTTTTGTGAAGTCATTTGCACAACTTTGGGGAGACGCAGAACAATGTTTCAGGGGAAGGGAGTACCTGAATCCCACACTTGGGACATGAGTTTATGCATCAAGAGCCCCAAGACTATTTACAATTATACATTTTGCTTAAACAATTTTTTTTTTGCAGATGCACAAACTTATTTTGAGGTTTGAGTTCCTGATCAGATTTCAGGAATGAAGCAATTCAAATATTGGGGAGTGAGAGAAAGAGATAACTATCATTTCCAGATTTTGCTGAAACTAGGGTTCTTCATGAAACTTCTGGAATGTTTTAGACCCTAAAACTCCCCTATTTTTTTAGGCCCTTGAGTATCTGTTTCAGCTCAGGATACATTTTGCCAGCCCACAGATCTTTACTTCAGTCCCCAAATTTTTATTTCCTGGGAAAGCTATTTTGATATCTGCTGTGGAGCAGAGCAGTGTGGAAAAAGAATATCCCACCCTTGGATAGGGTTGCCAAACTCCATTTGGTGGCTGGAGTTCTCCTAGGTCGGATTACAACTGATCTCCAGGCAACAGAAATCTGTTCACCTGGAAAAAATGGCCACTTGGAAACGTGGACAGTATGGCATTATACCCTGCTGAGGTTTCTCCTCTCCTCAAACCCCACCCTCTCCAGGTTCCACCCCCAAAATCTCCAGGTATTGCCCAATCCAGAGCTGGCAAATTTACCCCTGGATTATGGTTGTCCAGGTCCCTTTTCGCCACTGGCGGGAGGTTTTCTTGGTGGAGCCTGATGAGGGTGGAGTTTGGGGAGGGGAGGGACTTCAATGCCATAGAGTCCAATTTCTAAAGTGGCCATTTTCTCCGGGTGAAATGATCTCTACCGGCTGGAGATCAGTTGTAACAGCAGGAGATCTCCAGCTAGTACCTGGAGGTTGGCAACCCTACCCTGGATCCTGGATAGCAGTCAAGCTGTTGAAATTTGGGGACAGGGATCTTGCTATTTCTCATGCTCTTCCAACCTCGTTCCTGCTGTTCTGAATGAGATCTAGACAGTTCAGGGGCACATTAGGGTTGCCAGGTCTCTCTACGCCACCGGCGGGAGGTTTTGGGGGTGGAGCATGAGGAGGGCGGGGTTTGGGGAGGGGAGGGACTTCAATGCCATAGAGTACAATTGCCAAAGTGGCCATTTTCTTCAGGTGAACAGATCTCTGTCAGCTGGAGATCAGTTGTAATAGCATAAGAACATAAGAAAGGCCCTACTGGATCAGACCCAGGCCCATCAAGTCCAGCAGTCTGTTCACACAGTGGCCAACTAGGTGCCTCTAGGAAGCCCACAAACAAGACGACTACAGCAGCATTATCCTGCATTATTCCACAGCACCCAATATAATAGGCATGCTCCTCTGATACTAGAGAGAATAGGTATGCAGCATGACTAGTATCCATTTTAACTAATAGCCATGAATACCCCTTTCCTCCATGAATATGTCTACTCCCCTCTTAAAGCCTTCCAAGTTGGCAGCCATCACCACATCCTGGGGCAGGGAGTTCCACAATTTAACTATGCGTTGTGTGAAAAAATACTTCCTTTTATCTGTTTTGAATCTGTCACCCTCCAGCTTCAACAGATGACCCTAGTATTATGGGAGAGGGAGAAAAACCTCTCCCTGTCCACTCTCTCCAAACCATGCATAATTTTATATTCCTCTATCATGTCACCCCTTAGCCACCTTCTTTCCAAGCTAAACAGCCCTAAGCGTCTTAACCGCTCCCCATAGGACAGTTGCTCTAGTCCCCTAATCATTTTGGTTGCTCTTTTCTGCACCTTCTCAAGCTCTGTAATATCCTTTTTTAGGTGCGGTGACCAGAACTGTACACAGTATTCCAAGTGTGGTCTCACCATAGATTTGTACAAGGGTAGTATGATATCAGCAGTTTTATTCTCTATTCCTTGTCTAAATATGGCCAGCATGGAATTTGCCTTTTTTACGGCAGCCGCACACTGGGTTGACATCTTCATTGAGCTATCCACTACCACCCCAAGATCCCTTTCTTGATCTGTCACTGCCAGCACAGATCCCATCAGTGTATATGTGAAGTTGGTATTTTTTTGCCCCCATATGCATCACTTTACTCTTGCTCACATTGAATCTCATTTGCCATTTTAATGCCCATTCTTCCAGTATGTAGAGATCCTTCTGGAGATCTCCAGCTAATACCTGGAGGTTGTGTGATATGAAGCAAATATGCACTGGTACTAACAGGATAGGAAAACTCTAGTACTGGGCTCAAAGATGGTGCATTTAGACTGAATACTTGTATTAAACTGCTATTATTGCATCTACTAAGATAAATGATGTATATTAAGAAGATATTAGCTGATGAAGTTGCAATTATGCAGTGAAAACGCTCGTGAACATCCGGATGGCATTACTGTGGACCTTCTCTCCTTTTGTTCCATTTTGGGGTTACTATCTGAAGAAACTACCTTGAGATAAGACTTTCACTTATTCTGATAGAGACCTACCTTGAAAGAGACTTTCCAATTCTCCCTTGTGGATTCACTTGTATATATTCTCTTTGATGTTTGCACTTGTTTGTAGATGTTAACGTTCACAATATATGTTTGCATAGTTTGCTTGTGTATTTATTTATCTTGTTTGGTGAGCCCAGTACTAGAGTTTTCCTAATACCTGGAGGTTGGCAACTCTAGGACACATACATGTGCAGCTCCTGAAAACGAAGGAGGAAGGGGGGAGCTAACAGAGAGCTATGCCCTGTCACTTGACTGCCAGGTACCTTTTGTGCGTAAACGATGCGAAACTTCTGCTCCATCTTGCGCCATTTGTTGCGCCAGCTGTCTTCCACAGCCATCAAGGGTAAGTAGGGGTGGTCAGGAGAACTGTCCTCACTGGTACTGCTCTCCAGGCTGCGACGGTCCTCCTCATCACTTAGGTAATCGTAGCTGCCCACAGAGAGCGAGACATTCAGGGTGAAGGATGCTCAGAGGGCGAATGGTTCCCTATTCCTTAACAGGAGGAAGTGCTTGGGGTGTTTTTACAACTCCTGCTAAAGAACGCCTTTCAGATCGGGGAACACATGCAGCAGAATGACCTGGTACAGTCCTGAAGCGAAAACAGTGAGCTCTGCCATTTCAGATGACACGTGGAGGGATACCATATTTGAATGCTCTCCCACATTAAAAAAGAAAGAAAACTTCCTACAAGAAAAACAGTGTATACACAGGTTCTGTCCCATCTCTCTCCTCACTATACATTTTCTATTTACATGAAGCTTAAAAAAAAAAAGAGAGTACTGAAAGGTGGCATTCCCCTTACTTTAGTAGTCCCTTCTAAACATCTTACCACATTCTGATACCATCTCAGTCTGAAATGTGCCGCTTGTGGAGGTGATTAATATGGGGCAGAAAGTCGAATCTTTCAATTCAATAAATTTGTGACTCAATTACAGACGTGCAAAAACTGATTCAACAGTTGTGTGAACAGTTTTGGTTGTTATTTCCTGGTGGTGTCCAATATTTAAGAGCAAAGATATTTGATACTGGTATCTAACACAGCATTTTTTTTTTGCTGTCAAGTCACAGCTGATTTATGGCGACCCTGTAGGGTTTTCAAGGCAAGAGATGTTCAGAGGCATTGCCTGCCTCATGGCCCTGGAATTCGTTGGAAGTTTCCCAACCCAAATACTTGCCAGGGTCAAGGGGCTGAAAGTGTGTGACTGGCCCAAGGTCACCCAGCAGGTTTCCATGGCAAAGTGGGAATTCAAAGAAGAGTTGGTTTTTATATGCCGACTTTCTCTACCACTTAAGGAAGAATCACCTTCCCTCCCCCTCCCCACAACAGACACCCTGTGAGGTAGGTGGGGCTGAGAGAGCTCTAAGAGAACTGTGACTAGCCTAAGTTCACCCAGCTGGCTTCATGTGGAGGAGCGGGGAAACCAACCCAGTCCACCAAATTAGAGTCCGCTGCTCATGTGGAGGAGTGGGGAATCAAACCCGGTTCTCCAGATTAAAGTCCACCGCTCCAAACCACCGCCCTTAACCACTACACCACACTGGGTTTCCCAGATCCTAGTATGACACCTAAACCACTACACAACACTGGCTCTCAACACAACATAGGGCACTTTATATTAATTTCTGAGTCCACACACTCTAAAGATTTTCTCTATTAAAACTGTGCATTTGCTCTCTCTGTCTCTCACACACACACCACAAATGGAATTCTACCTAAGAGCTGAAAATTCATTCAGAATGGTAACTTGTAAATCTCTGGGTTCACCTGGCTCAGGGTTTCTCTGATGTTGTTTTTCCAGCTCTGGGCACTTATACTTGCGTTCCCCCCAAGCTATCCCCTCATCCAGTAGCTGTTACCTCTGTGTAAACTTCAGGTATGGAGTATAGTCGATGACCACGGGCGTCTTGCCATCCATGATTTCCCCTTTCAAGCAGAAACTGCAAAATACAACCAGGATAGGGAATGCAGGCAAGGCAAAACAAATTCTCTGTAGGTGCCTCCGGGTGCCCTGTATGGAAACTCAGATGGCGTAAGAATAATAAAAGCATAACATCACGGGTGCCCTGCTGGATCAGACCAGTGGTCCATCTAGTCCAGCATCCTGTTTCACACAGTGCCTGACCACTGTGTGGGAAGACTGGAATATCTATGGGTTATCGACAAGCTGCCAATGAAGAAGAGGTCAAGCGCTACAAAAGGGATCTCCAATGCAGTGTCCGTGTGGGGTTGCCAACCTCCAGGCTGTTGAAGCTGTTGATCTCCCACTTGACGTGCTCCTCAAGGATTCACAGAATTATACTGGAATTATACAGGGACCCCAAGAGGTCTTTCCATTGGTCTACTATGCCCTAAGAAAATTGAATAGATTATTGGCTGATGAAGCCCGATGCGAAATGTGTCAAAAAACATCTAGATCTCTGGAGAGGGAAATTATGGATGTATATGAGGATGGCCAAATTAACAGAATTCTTACATGAGAATGATATGGAAGAATTTAAAAAAACTTGGGCAAAGGCCATCACATATTGGGATAAAATGGCAAAAATGGATTTTACTATTTTAGTAAGTTATAGAAACAAGTTTACTTACTTTTCTATTATTACTATTAACAATTTTCAAAACTCACTTCTGCGGAAGTCAGGTGAAGGGTCACTTTTTAAGGTGGGTGGAGGGTCAAAAGGGTATTTTTGCTTTGTTGAATTTTATAACCTTGTATAATTATAATTGATACTTTTATAATTGATACTCTTTTGTATTTTCTTTTTTTATCTTTTTTTGTTATTATTGTATTTGTTTATTTTGTTTTATATTATAAAAAAATTATATTAAAAAAACATCTAGATCGCACATTCCCTTGGATCATTATCTGCACCCCGATCAGTGGAATTTCCGTTTGTCCGCAGCAAGAACATCTGCCTTAGCCCGGCTGCCTGCTGACGTCATGGCTGTTTCGGGCAGGACTGTTATACTGGGACAGCTTCGGCGTCCTCCGGACTTTGGCGCTCCGCGTCTTTTCAGGCTGACAGATGATTATGTGTTCATAGTTGTTAGAAAGGTGTTTCTGCGCCTTCTCATTTGCTTTTGTAGAATGGTGTTTTGTGCTTTGCACTCAATATTTAGATGTTGTAATTTAGACAACGAATGCAGTGAGTTTATGGAGCCTTCTGCTGTATATTTTGATGGGTTGAGCCAACTTTAACAGCCTAGTTGGGGTATTTTGTACCCAGCCTCCAGGTTGTAGCTGGAGATCTCCCGCTATTACAACTGATCTCCAGCCGACAGAGATCAGTTCCCCTGGAGAAAATGGCCACTTTGGCAATTGGACTCTATGGCATTGAAGCCCCTCCCCTCCCCAAACCCCACCCTCCTCAGGCTCCACCCCAAAAATCTCCAGGTATTTCCCAACTCTGAGCTGGCAACCCTAGGTTACCAACTCCAGGATGGGAAATTCCTGGAGACTTGGGGCGAAAATGCACGGTCGCTTTAGCCTCCTTTCTTCCCTGTTCTAGCCAGGATTCAGCCAGGATCGAACGCACATTCGTGCGTTCGATCCTGGCTGAATCCTGGCTGGAACAGGGAAGAAAGGAGGCTAAAGCGACCGTGCGTTTTGGCCCTTGGGGGTGGAACCTGGGGAGGGCAGGGTTTGGGAAAGGAAGGGGCTTCAGTGGGGTATAAAGCCATTTTTCCCCCAGAGAAACATCTCTTTAGTCTGGAGATCAGTTGTAATACTGGGAGATCAGCAAGCCCCACCTGGAGGTTGGCCGCCCTGCACCTATGGTCATCCTAGTGCCCACCAGTGTTTCCTGGTGCCCACTTCTGACTTTTCTCCACCTCAGTTGAGCAGCCAGTGTGTCAGAAGTCCCGAGGAGACACCACCTTTGTGTCTGCAGGGAGCACCCATTTGGAAACAGCTGCCTCCGTTATAGGAGTACATTTGGCTTTTAACCACCCAGTGCTTTGTGTAACCTTCAATATCTTGTCATTGGCCTTGTCCCAATGGCAGCCATTTGGCGATTGACCCTACCCACCCTCAGCAGCCGTTTTATGGTGGAACCACTGCAAACCAGGGCATAAAAACAACACTCAGAAGCCTCAACTGATATCCATAAAACAGTCCTCAGGCTAGAAGTAAACCATAAAAATGGCTTTTAAAGTTTGTATCCTTCAGTTAAAAGATGAGATGAAGAGAAATTATTATTTAAGCATTATTGCAAGTGCATTAAGCTTCATATTTTCACATTCACTGCTGTCTCTCTTCCCTCCCCGCAACGCTGTTTCTTCGGTGTCTGTTTTAAATTGTAAACTCTTGGGAGCAGAGACCTTTCTGTGTTTGCCTCTGAAACTCTGTGAGGTGCCATTCACGCTGACGTTTTGAACTTCTTCATCTTCTTCCTCAACATTTTCAAAATGCTACCTGCACCCGGAATGGATTGAAATCTTGGCCCTTTCTTCTGTAATGGTGAAATCTGCAACGTCCAGTCTGGATTTTGTACTGGCTGTACAGAAATGCCTTCAGGACTACATTGTGCATGCCTCTCTTTTAAGCAGAATCCTTACAATGGTGTTGGACTGCAGACCCTTAATTTTTCATATTGATCAGTTACTAGTACCGTACAGGAAGCCAGTTGGTGGGAAAGACTGCTTCCGAGCATGTGCAGAGTGCATATTCTTCCTTCACCACAGACAAAGCCTCCATTGGGGTGTTAGTATAGTGCACTAACATAAGAACATAAGAAAGGCCCTGCTGGATCAGACCAAGGCCCATCAGGTCCAGCCGTCTGTTCACACAGTGGCCAACCAGGTGCCTCTAGGAAGCCCACAAACAAGGCGACTGCAGCAGCACCATCCTGCCTGTGTTCCACTGCACCCAAAATAATAGGCACGCTCCTTTGATACTAGAGAGAATAGGTATGCAGCATGACTAGTATCCTTTCTACCTAATAGCCTCCATGAATATGTCCACTCCCCTCTTAAAGCCCTCCAAGCTGGCAGCCATCACCACATCCTGGGGCAGGGAGTTCCACAATTTAACTATGCGTTGTGTGAAAAAATACTTCCTTTTATCAGTTTTGAATCTGTCACCCTCCAGCTTCAACAGATGACCCCGTGTTCTGGTATTATGGGAGAGGGAGAAAAACATCTCCCTGTCCACTCTCTCCAAACCATGCATAATTTTATAGACCTCTATCATGTCTCCCCTCAGCCGCCTTCTTTCCAAGGGCCTCAAAAGTGAGAATGAAAGAGCAGCAATATCAGGTGAGTCTGTCTAAGTTTCTCTCACATGTAATTTCAGTCATACAGATGAAGAGTGTCATCCTAAGTACAGCTACATCAGTTGCTTAGTCTTAGACCGGTGTACCTCTACTTAGGATGGCACCGAAAATGTGTCAAGTAGCCCTTAAAGAATGGATGTTCTAGGACAGAGGGAGAGAAGGGGTCAGCACATACCTGAAGTCTATGGCACTGAGGCCGATCAGCATCCCTGTGAGGACAGTGGATTCTTCTCTTAGCATAATGGCCCCATCGTCATAAAACCTTCTGAAAAGAAACGGTGTACATGAGACAGACTGTTAATTCAATGGGTGGTGGGGTTCCCAAGGGCTTAAATCACAGATCTTTCCCATAAAACATCTGGCATTTTGTTGAGAAACCCGACCACTGGCACAGAACTTTCACTGCTTTGCGGAAGCCGCTCTCATGTCAATTGGGTGTTTCTTTGCCAGGAAACAGAGAAGTCCTGGACCACCACAGTTACCTCCGGATTAGACTTCCCAACCTGTTTCTGGGACCATCCACCGCTAAGAGGCAGGAAGCTAGGCCAATTGGGTTTGCACCCCAATCCGTGCATTAGTAATCTGGATTCCTGGAATGTGAGAGGTTGCCCACGAAGGCAATCTGGAAGCTCCAGCTGGTGCAGAATTCAGCAGTTTGTCCTCTATCTGGAGTGAGTTGTAAAAACCACATTACTTCTTTTCTGGTTTATCTGGGCTTAATCTAAGGTGCTGGTTATTACCTTTAAAGCTCTGTATGTCTTGCTCGGGCTCTGTGTTTTAGGGGTTGCTGCTCTCTTCATGTGCTTGATCATAGGGCTGCCACCGCCTGGAGAAAACATGTCCTATATGTTCCCAAATGGTGCCTCTGGGGCCATCTAGGAAGCTGTGATTTGGCAAGAGACAGCCAAACAAAAGCTGATTGCCAGACCCATCTGAAAAAGACAGGTTGGCAAGTATCTCCTTATCAACAAAGTGCAACCATTTCCAGTTACTTCCAGACCACTGTGAAAAGCTTTTGTGCCTGTGTTGGACATTTATCTCTTACTTTTATGCCTAACACAGAGCAAGACAAAATATATTATGACTGGTCTGTGAGAATTTAATTTTCTTTTTAGGCCTATAACTGGGGGTTGCTGCAATTCCAGAAGCAGCCAAAAACATTATTCTATTCTTGCAGAGTATACAATTCTCATTGCAGTGCTTCCAAAACCTCCAAAATCAGACCAGAGACAACAGTGGAACAAAGGAAAAAGAATGTGAACATCCTAGGAAATACAGCCACTATCTCGAATACAGTTTGGTATTAGCTCTGGTAGGGTTATCAACAGGCCTGGAGAAACAAAGCTCTGCCTCTTTAACAGAGACTTTATGGGATTCTGTTTACCAGATGATGTTATCTATCTCCATGCCATGAAATGCTTCAACTGTCCATTTCCACACTTCGAGCCTCTGTTAAAGGGACAGGATATTTTTCTCCAGGCCTGTTGGCAACCCTAAGCCCTGGAGGCACTTACCTGGTTGTTCTGGTGTCCCGCAGTGCTGTGGCAATGTACTCGGACATGCGCTTCTCCATTAGAGCCACACGGATCCATGCACGCCCCTACAGTAAAAAAATTATTATTGGAGCTACGAGTCAGAAATTCTCTGGTTTTGAATCTCGCTTTTTCCAGGAAGGCAAGTGGTGACCTTAGGGCAAGACACTCAGTCTCACATCTACAATCTAGGCTGATACTACTGACCTACCTTAAAAGGTTGTTGTAAGGATTACATTTGATCGAAGGCTGGTGCTGCTTCCAAAGTACAGATAATAGATTTACCTTCCTCCAGAGGAGGCTGCCTGTTGCATCTATGCTTGAGCCAAAACTCTAGACTTGTGTGGGTGTGTTAAGTGCTGTCAAGTCGCTTCCGACTCATGGCGACCCTATGAATCAAGGTCCCCCAAATGTCCTATCTTTGACAGCCTTGCTCAGCTCTTGCAAACTGAGGGCCGTGGCTTCCTTGATTGAGTCAATCCATCTCACGTTGGGCCTTCTTTTCCTGCTGCCTTCAACTTTTCCTAGCATGATTGTCTCTTCCAGTGACTCTTCTCATAATGTGCCCAAAGTACAATGGCCTCAGTTTAGTCATTTTAGCTTCTAGTAACTGGTTGACAGATCGCACCCAAAGAGTGATAGTTAATGGTTCCTCATCCACTTGGAGAGAAGTGACTAGTGGAGTTCCTCAGGGATCTGTCCTGGGCCTGGTGTTGTTCAACATCTTTATAAATTATTTGGATGAGGGAATAGAGGGGATGCTTATTAAATTTGCAGATGATACTAAATTGGGAGGGGTAGCAAATACGGTAGAAGACAGAGCCAAGATACAGGTTGATCTTGACAGGCTGGAGAATTGGGCTAAAACTAATAACTAATAACACTTCAACAAAGACAAATGTAAAGTTCTGCATTTAGGTAGGAAAAACCAAAGGCATAATTATAGGATGTGGGAAACTTGTCTGAGCAGTAGTGTGTGCGAAAAGGATCTTGGGGTCTTAGTAGACCAAACACTGAACATGAGTCACCAGTGTGATGTGGTAGCTAAAAAGGCAAATGTGGTCTTGGGCTGCATCAACAGAAGTATAGTGTCCAGATCACATGAAGTGATGGTATCACTTTACTCTGCTCTGGTTAGACCTCACCTAGAGTACAGTGTTCAGTTTTGGGCACTGCAATTTAAGAAAGATGTAGACAAGCTGGAACGTGTCCAGAGAAGGGCAACAAAGATGGAGAGGGGTCTGGAGACCAAGTCCTATGAGGAAAGGTTGAAGGAGCTGGGTATGTTTAGCCTGAAGAGGAGAAGACTGAGAGGGGATATGATAACCATGCTCAAGTACTTGAAGGGCTGTCACATAGAGGATGGTGCTGAGTTGTTTTCTGTTGCACCAGAGGGTCGGACTAGAACCAACGGGTTGAAATTAAATCAAGAGTTTCCTTCTAGACATTAGGAAGAATTTTTGAACAGAGCATTTCCTCAGTAGAACAGGCTTCCTTAGGAGGTGGTGAGCTCTCCTTCCCTGGAGGTTTTTAACAGGAGGTTAGATGGCCATCTGTCAGCAATGCTGATTCTGTGACCTTAGGCTGATGATGCGAGGGAAGGCATCTTGGCCATCTTCTGGTCACTGGGGGTGTGGGGGGGGGAGGAGGTAGTTGTGAATTTCCTGCATTGTGCAGCGGGTTGGACTAGATGACCCTGGTGGTCCCTTCCAACTCTATGATTCTATTCTAACATCTACACCCAGTTCAGTAATTTATGAGCTCTATTGAGAGTGAGTTATTCCTAATCTGCACATGCCAAAATTAAAACATTTCGGGTGTCAGAATGATAGCTATCATCAGTTTTTAATCCTTTTGTATATGTGCTGCCGAAGCAAACACAAGTTTTTAATCTAGAAAATAAATGTGTCTCGGTTTTCAAAAGTTTTTGAAACACTGATCTGGGTTTTTCTCCTGAAAAAGATGCCCCCGCAGTAATAATAACGTTCTCCACATGATCCTGTTGCCCCGTGGGCATTCAGCTGGCTGGCTTAGCGTTACCAGGTCCTTCTTTGTCACCGGTGGGAGGTTTTCGGGGTGGAGCCTGAGGAGGGTGGGGTATTGGAGAGGGGAGGGACTTCAGTGCCATAGAGTCCAATTGCCAAAGTGGCTATTTTCTCCAGGGGAACTGATCTCTATCAGCTCGAGATCAGTTGTAATAGCAGGAGATCTCCAGCTACTACCTGGAGGTTGGCAACCCTAGGCTGGCTGCAAGCCACGGTTTGGCCGGCCTTCTTACCTTGGCTCTGGAAGTGCTGATATTCTCCATGTTTTCAATGCTACTGACGCAGTTATTTGGGACTTTGCTACAGGCCAAGCGGATGTAATCCCAGAAGCCACGTTGCCCATCAGAGCTGAACCAGCTGACAGGGCCTGGAAGGAGGAGGTGAAAACAGGCTGTAAGTAGTAAGAGACTCTTCCTATCAACTATCCATCCTGGCTGGTGCTATGAAGCAATGACGAAAACAATTTGGACGTTAAAATCTTGCTTGTTCTTGCAGGAGATAATTCTTTCCCTTCACTAGAATTGCTGCACATGGGAAACTTGGCTTCCCAAAATGATGAAGCTTGCTTAACTAAGCTCCAATGTATTCTGAACCACTGAACCACAACGGCAAAACTGCTGTAGCATCGTAGTTAAGATCACAGCCAGGGTGAGGAGGAAGCCTAATGAAAATACAAGCTCAACTGTCAAATTCACCACTTGGCCCTGGCAAGTCATGGCTTTAAATGTGTAAAAAAGGGATAATAATACTGGCCTCTCTTACAACGTTGTTGTAATTATTGTAGAGACTAGCTCTGAAGACAGTGTACTTGGCGGCCTACCAAGCACTTAAGAGAATCACTATGGAATTAATTCATTACATTTAGAAAAGGGGATTCCCAACACTTGTTCCACAATATTCAGGAAATGCATGTACTAGTCAAAGCCGAGTTCCTCCCTGGAGACACACACACACACACACACACATATATGCTGGGAGGTTTAATACAGCCCCAGGTACATTGCAAAGCACCCTTTATAAACCATAACACTAAGGGCTGTGGAGAGGATGTCTCACTACCCCTCAACACAAACTTTACCGTGGTCCCCTTTGAAACGATGGCTGAGTATGTGTTCCAAGATGGCAGCGAAGTTCACAAACTCCTCCGACGAGTCATCGATTGGTTCCGTGGTGTATTTTTCCAGCAGGGTCTTCACAGAGAATCTATTGTGGAATGCAAGAAAGCCATGAATGGTGGGGAGAAGGAGACAGACCTTTTAGAAATGCTTCCCATCTATTCTTGCCTGGATCACCAGAAACCACCAAAGGGGTTTCATTTGAACCAGATTACAGCTGCACACTGCTGAGTCTCAGCCCAGTGAAACAGAATTGACTGTCTTTGCTTTGGCCTTCTTGAATGTATATACATCCTGCCCTGCTGAAACATCCTCAGTCGGTCAGGTCACAGGCAGGAATTGTTGCTCATGTCACAAGATGTGGTTTTCAGAATAGTTTTTTTTTTGTGTGTGTGTATGTGTGTTTCCCCATCTTGCTCTCTTAATTCACTTCTGATTGAGCAAATCATTATACAGCCTCATAACTGTTTGCACAACATGATGTCAGCGGTTTTCAGACTTTCTGTCTTCAGGGAAAGCCATTCATGTCAGCTGTTCACCACCTGACAAGATTTTAACAAACTGTAATGGCCACTTTGGCAATTGGACTCTATGGCATTGAGGTCCCTCCCCTCTCCAAACCCCGCTCTCCTCAGGCTCCACCCCCAAAACCTCCTGCCGGTGAAGAGGGACCTGGCAACCCTAATTATTAGCCTCAAAAAGATGGAAAAAGTACAATAATTATTTTTGACAAGCAAGGATCAGCAAATATTTGTGTGTGTGTGAGTCTCATTCCGGCTCCTCCACTATGTCCTCTTTCCCTTCCCTGAAAGCCCCTATAGCATCTCCTTCTTCCTTCTCTCCTTCCTACCCACCAGCCACCCTACCTTTATCTGCCTTGTCTTCATCTTTCCCTTCTTCTCATCCACTGGCAGGCTCTCACCAGGAAAAACTGTGTAGTTCCAGGTGCTGGGCCAGGCTGGGCCCAGTTGACAGGGTTAGAAAATACCTGGAGATTTTCAGTGTGGAGCCGCCCGGGGAGGGTGGGGTTTGGGGAGAGGACGGACCTCAGAGGGATACAGTGCCATAGGTCCACCCTCCAAAGCAGCCATTTTCTCCAGGGGAACTGATTTCTGTTGTCTGGAGATCAGTTGTAATCCCAGGAGGTCTCCGGGCCCCGCCTGGAGGTTGGCAGCCCTATCAATTGGGCAGAGCTAGCTGCTGGCCCAGTTGTGTAGTACCAGCTGCTAGGCTGGGCCAAGTTGTGGGGTGGGAAACTTGCAAGGACGTGTGAGGGGCATTTCACTTTCCCCTCTATGCCACTCCCCACAGTATTTCTACTTTTCCTCCTCCCTAGGGTTGCCAGGTCCCTCTTTGCAATCTGCGGGAGGTTTTTGGGATGGAGCCCGAGGAGGGTGTGGTTTGGGGAAGGGAGGGACTTCAATGCCATAGAGTCCAATGGCCATTTTCTCCAGGTGAACTGATCTCTATCAGCTTAAGATCAGTTGTAATAGCAGGAGATCTCCAGGTGCCACCTGGAGGTTAGTAACCCTCCTCCCAATTTTTAAGTTTTACCTTGAATTTGAAAACATGGGCAAAATGCAGGAGGAGAGCGAGGTGACCTCTGATGGTTGGAAACAGCGTGCAGAATCAAAACAAAGACCTGAAGTTGTCAGAGGGGTGACCGCAAGGGTAGAGGGTAGAGTTGCCAGGGTAGAGTTGCCAGGTCCCTCTTCACCACCTGCAGGGTTTTGGGGGGCGGATCCTGAGGAGGGCAGGGTTAGGGGAGGGTAGGGACTTCAATGCCATAAAGTCCAATTGGCAAAGTGGCCATTTTCTCCAGGTGAACGGATCTCTATCGGCTGGAGATCAGTTGAAATAACAGAAGATCTCCAGCTAGTACCTGGAGGTTGGCAACCCTAGGCAGGCTGAAATCTCTTATCCTCAATTCCCCCACCTGGAAACTGAGAGTAATAATACCGGCCTACCTCAGAGGATTTTTGTGAGGTTTATTAAGAACTTTGAACACTCCAGAAGTGCTACATAAATGCCAAATATGAGTATTTGCTTTGGAGTGAATCAATGCTTTTATTTTTCTCCTGGTTTTTCAGCTTGTTGACTGAGTATTGATTTGTTGATATGACAGACCTAAATATTATATTTGTAATGCTGTTGAACTCATAGATTAGCTGATCACATGAAAATGGAATTCTATTAAAATATGAAAAATTAATTTGAAAAAAAGATTTTTTCACAAAAAGTTAGTGTCTCTTCTAGAAAGGATGGATCTACCGGTAATCACTTAGCATGGGTTTCTCAAGAATAAGTCATGTCAGACTAATCTTATCTCCTTTTTTGAGAAAGTTACTACCTTGCTGGATCAGGGGAATGCTGTAGACAGTTTATCTAGATTTCAGTAAGGCTTTTAATAAGGTTCCACATAGTATTCTAGTTGACAAATTGGGCAAATGTGATTTAGATCCTATTATTGTTAGATGGATCTGCAACTGGTTGACAGATCGTACCCAAAGAGTGCTAGTTAATGGTTCCTCATCCACTTGGAGAGAAGTGACTAGTGGAGTTCCTCAGGGATCTGTGCTGGGTCCTGTGTTGTTCAACATCTTTATAAATGATTTGGATGAAGGAATAGAGGGGATGCTTATTAAATGTGCAGATGATACTAAATTGGGAGGGGTAGCAAATACAGTAGAAGACAGAGCCAAGATACAGGCTGATCTTGACAGGCTGGAGAAATGGGCTAGACTAATAAAATGCACTTCAACAAAGACAAATGTAAAGTTCTGCATTTAGGTAGGAAAAATCAAATGCATAATTATAGGATGGGGGAGACTTGTTTGAGCAGTAGTGTGTGTGAAAAGGATCTTGGCATCTTGGCCATCTTCTGGTCACTGGGTGTGTGTGGGGGGGAGGAGGTAGTTGTGAATTTCCTGCATTGTGCAGGGGGTTGGACTTGATGGCCCTGGTGGTCCCTTCCAACTCTATGATTCTATGATTCTAGTCAGGTGCACTCACACAGTCATGTGCTTTAAGAGAGCTGCTGGAATGACCATTGATTAAATTATTGATGATTCCTCTGAGCCCAAAGAGGAAGCTTGATATCATTCCGCATGACCCCATGCTGTAACCTTACCTACTTCCAGTCAGCTTCCCCAAGGGATATGAGTAGAACATTCTTGGCAGAATCACCCACCATCAAAGGAGGCTGCCAGTTGCATCCCTGTATGAATCACTGCCCTAGACTGGCCTCCTTCCAATCAGGTTCCCTACCCAGATGAGTCACTCATGCAGGAACACAGGAAAGGGGGCAGGATTGTCTCAGGCGAACATCATCCTTTTTACACACTCTAACTTTAATTTAGAAATTTTTTTTGCCTAAGACATCAGAAGTCTGGGAAACAATGCTCAGTAGAGCAGGAATGCCCTTTGATAAGTCAATTGATAAATACCCCACCTTTCAACAATTTTCTTTCAAGGTGGCTTATAAATAATATGCATAACACCATGTAAATTAACCAAGTCCTGATTCTAGTCAAGAGGAGGAGTCCTATTCTCTCTCCCTCTCTTCTGCAGGATAGGTGTCCTGTGATAAAGGCAGGGTGGGCGGGGTGAGGGGAGAGGAAAAGTTGGAAGGCAGGCTGGTGGAAGGAACCTTGACTTTATTCCTCTCCCTGCCCCGGAGGATGACAGGCCATTGAGTTTACAATTCTTACAATTCTTAGGAAGTCTACCTTAAATTGAGGTGAGCAGATGAACTTTGGAAGTTGGCATATGTGGGACCAGGCAGATAACAGTTCAAGATGTTTTGTACCAGAGGCAAAAAATCCCCCCCCAATGGTGACCTCCCTACCCATGATTAGGGTTGTCAACTCCAGCATGAGGAAATCCCACAGATTTAAGTGCAGTGCCTAAAGATGGCAGAGTTTGGGGAGGGGAGGGAGCTTGGCAAGAATGTAATGCCAGAGACTCCACCTTCCAAAGCTGCAACTTCCTCCAGAGGACCTGTCCTCTATAATCTGGAGATCAGCTGTAATTGCAGGAGGACTCCAGGCCCCACCTGGAGGTTGGCCCCCCTGCCCATGGTGGTAGAACCTTAACACAAATTGTTATGGTTCTTGTACAGGTAAATGCTGGTTTTGTGAACAATCGGGTGTGGATTTCCTTCACATGGGGTAGACCTGCTCACATGCAGTTGAATATTGGCAATGCATAGTTAGAAAGTTACAGCCAGGCCTTGGTAGAGATATTCCAGTGTCTCCTGATGTATTGTTGCTAAGTAATTTTAGGATTGCTCCCAAAAAATTACAAGACATTTTATTACATTTAATAACATAAGAACATAAGAAAAGTCATGTTGGATCAGACCAAGGCCCATCAAGTCCAGCAGTCTGTTCACACAGTGGCCAACCAGGTGCCTCTAGGAAGCCCCCAAAAAAGACGACTGCAGCAGCAGCATCCTGCCTGTGTTCCACAGCACCTAATATAATAGGCATGCTCCTCTGATACTGGAGTGAATAGGTATGCATCATGACTAGTATCCATTTTGACCAGTAGCCAGGGATAGCCCTATCCTCCATGAACATGTTCACTCCCCTCTTAAAGACCTCCAAGTTGGCAGCCATCATTACATCCTGGGGCAGGGAGTTCAACAATTTAACTAATAACAAATGCTAGGATGGTTTTATCCAGATTCTGGGGGGAAAGATGAAAGCCCAAGTATTCAAGAATGGCTTGCAAAAAGCAAGGAAACATACTTCATGATAAAATCAACATATTTACAAAGAGGAAAAAATACAACTCAACTTGATTTATTATGGGTTCCCTTTGTTGATCATATGCACACAAATCTGTAATAATTACTCCTTATCTCTGTGTTCCTTTTTAAAGATAGCTCTGTTAATTCCATTGTCCTTGGTTGTAAAGTATGGTTTGTAAGTGAAAATATAAAAAATATTTTTTTAAAAGAGGGAAAGAAGCTTAACACAAATTGTTGCTGTTTAAAATCTACTGCTTGAAGTGGGACACCTGGACAATCAGCTCTGGAGCTAGGGACTTCATTGAACATCCTGGAAGGTCAGGGAAGGTTTATGTTCTTGTGGATTTTCACCATTCCTTCTGGCATTCCTTGAGTCCTGACTGGCCCCTAGCCTGAATTCCCAGTTGGCCAAGAGCCCTATATAAATTTCCTGGCCTTTGGTCACAATAATTCCACAGGAACCTGCTGCCTTCTGTCCCTGGCCCCCTGTAAATTCTCGTCCCCTGCTGTAAGCAACTGACCTCCCTTCCATGGGATTCTGTGCCAAAATGAGGACCTGTCACCTGACCCAGTTTCTGCATCTGGTCCATCCATCTTGGCTCCCGAGTTCTACAATCAAAACCCTATTACACTGTTTATTGGATGCTCCATCCTGTTGATTATATTTGACTTACACTATGTAATCCTGCTTGAGCCCTGACCTGGATGGCCAAGGCTAGCCTGATCTTATCAGATCTCAGATGCTAAGCAGGGTTGGTCCTATTACTTGGATGGGAACCACCAAGGAATACCAGGGTTGTGACACGGAGGCAAGCAATGGCAAACCACTTCTGTTAGTCTCTTCCCTCAAAAACCCTACTGGGTTGCCATAAGTCAGCTGTGACTTGACATCACTTTTTTGTTTGTGCTGTCACATCACAGCTAACTTATGGCAACCAAGTAGGGTTTTCATGGCAAGAAATGTTCGGAGGTGGTTTGCCATTGCTTGCCTCCACATCACGACCCTGGTATTCCTTGGAGGTTGCCCATCCAAATACTAACCAGGGCCAACCCTGCTTAGCTTCTGAGATTTGACAAGATCAGGCTAGCCTGGGGCTATCCAGGTCACTTTACACACACTATCCTCCTTGAATTTCATTGAGAAAGACGGACTATAAACGACATAAATAAATAAATCTCCACATCTGTAGTTCTCTTACGCCTCCAATTCCTAAAGGGACATTTCAGAAAATTCCACAAAAAGCATGACCATCTCAAGGCAGTTAAAGATATTGTTCCAGTTGGTGTTACTGAAGCCCATGGATTTTCTAACAGTCAGAGCGATTCCTCAGTGGAACAGGCTTCCTCGGGAGGTGGTAAGCGCTCCTTTCCTGGAGGTTTGTAAGCAGAGGCTAGATGGCCATCTGTCAGCAATGCTGATTCTATGACCTTAGGCAGATGATGAGAGGGAGGGCATCTTGGCTTTCTCCGCCACTTAAGAGAGGATCAAACCGGTTTACAATCACCTTCCCTTCCCCTCCCCACAGGAGACACCCTGTGAGGTGGGTGGGGCTGAGAGAGAATGACTTGCCCAAGGTCACCCAGCTGGCTTCGTGTGGAAGAGTGGGGAAACAAATCCAGTTCACCAGATTAGCCTCCGCCGCTCATGTGGAGGAGTGGGGAATCAAACCCAGTTCTCCAGATCAGACTCCACCGCTCCAAACCACCGTACTTAACCACTACACCATGCTGGAGAGCTCCTTAGGACTGTTTTCTTAGTTTCAAGTGCTTTTGCTGGATTGCACACAGGTCTATCCTACAGGTATTAATCGAGTCCGTTTAAAACATTTTTATTTTAATCTTTCCACCGAGTAGATGGAACAATGTGCAATAGTTATCTATGATGAGACAGTAGTATCCTATCAGATTTTTAAAAGGCATACATTCTAGTGACCTACATCCTATAGCAATGAATTTCATAGGCTAAGCAAGGATTCTGAAGAAAAAGAAAAAAGAAAGAAAGAAAGAAAGAAAGGAAGGAAGGAAAGAAAGAAAGAAAGAAAGAAAGAAAGAAAGAAAGAAAGAAAGAAAGAAAGAAAGAAAGGAAGGAAAGGAAAGGAAAGGAAAGGAAAGGAAAGGAAAGGAAAGGAAAGGAAAGGAAAGGAAGGAAAGAAAGAAAGAAAGAAAGAAAGAAAGAAAGAAAGAAAGAAAGAAAGAAAGAAAGAAAGAAAGAAAGAAAGAAAGAAAGAAAGAAAGCTTTCTTTTTCACTGCAATTTTAAGAACACTTTCCTGGAAGTAAGCCCCATTGAATAGTTCTGCATAGGATTCTGAGTAGGCCTGTTTAGGATTACCCTCTTTGTTTGCCTTGCAGGTAGGATTCAGCACATTACCACAAGGATGTGTATTCTGACAGTGTGGACAATGTTTCTTTCATGGTCTTATAGGTTTCTGCCAACCATAGCTGCCTTTTCCCCCCTCTCTGCAAAAGTCCAAACACTTAAAAGGCTCCTGCACTGGAGAGAGAAGCTGTCCCCCTCTCTGTTCCTTTTAGTTTCCTATTCCTATATCTTTTCCAGCTCTGCTACTTGCCAAGGTGGGCTGGCCAGAATTGTGCTCAACATGCTGGGGGCCAGGGGAAGAAATCTAATTAATTGAAAAGAAAATAGCTGACATCTTGGCTAACTGGTCCTTTAAAGTGTGTCAGGATACTCTTTGTCCTTCCCTGGGTAAAGCAACAGTATCATAACCAGTGGCTCCTGGCCCCTCCTGTTGGGTGATGTCTGATGCCAGTAAACCAAATTCTGACTAACCCCAGCAAGATGGAGGCCCAGGGCACTGGATGACTCCACCGCAGCCGCAAATGGATCTCGCAACCTTCATATAAGGTCGAAAAGCTGAGGAATGGATCGTGTCTATTTCAGAAACATATGATCCAAATAAAACAGTTGTTCTTTATTAGATACACAAGATATGATAAGAAAGGACCTGCATGGAAAATCATGAAAGAGCAAATGCATTTTGCCTGACCAGTCTTCTTCTATGGTCTTTAACACATAAATACTCTATTTCTTTACATATACACACAAAATACACACAGAATAAAACCAATTGAACTATGTCATTCAATCATTCTTTACAGGCCTTTTTGGAAACCTGAAGATATAAAGTGAAATATAAACTCTATTTAATGGTTTCCCCCCCCATATTTTTCATCTTTCATAGAAAGACTCGATCTGTCCCTCAGCCTTTTCTGGTTGTGGTGCCAGCCGTGCTCTTCTAACAAAGCCGAAAAGATGACTGAGGGTAAATTCTTTGGATTGTAAATGGAGTTTCTCCTTGCCAAAACTGAAGTGCTTATTTTTATAATGAGGTGGGAGGCAGCAGTTACAGAAAGATTGTTATTCGTGCTCATCCCAATCACGTTGTGGATGTTCTTCTGAAATCAAACCTCCTCCCAATGAATAGGAAAACACCCATCAGGCAAACCTGAGCCGAGCCCTTACACCGGAACAGTAAATCTAACAGGCCCTTCAACTCTTCCCCACGCGATCATTTTTAATGGTTTTGACAAATGTGGATGGACAAAAAAGCCAGCCTCCAACTGGGTCACCCTTTCTTTGCCTCAGCAACACTGGCATGAAACACAGCGGGAATGGCAAGGCCCGGCACCCCAGCGGCAGACCGGCCCCACACCTCGCCGGGCTGCCTTTTGTTGGAGAAAGGTGGTTGCTACGGCAGCCCAGCCTCCGCCTGCATCCCTCCCTCCGCCCCCACCTTCGAAGATGCTCTCTCTGGTGACGTCACTTCCCAACCCTCACGTCTCCCCAGCTGCCTTCATCTTGGGAAAGGGCTTCACCACAGTCCTCCGTCTGGTCCTCACTGCTTGGCAAGGGGGTGGGTTGGGAAGGCAACCCCAAACTGGGCCCTGCCCCCTCCCCCTTCTCTGCCCTGCTGCTTTTCATAGGATCCTTCTTCACCACCCGATGAATAACCGTTTGCAGCAACAACTGAAACTGCTCAGCTTATTTTGCCCCCCCCCAAAAAAATGTTCCACCTTCATTGAATTGTTTGGGCTGCATTTCCACCCACTGATTTGCTTGCCTCGGCCTACCGGTCAGCTCTTGGTAGCAAAGGAGGAGTCCCAGAGAGAAATCACCAGCAACGAATCCTTCCCCCAAGCCCTCTGGAAGTGGGGAAAGAACCTCTTCACTTGCTAAATTGCTCGTCTTTTCCCATAAAGGATGCCTAATTGGGGGAAACCAGAGTGACACATAACACCATTGAATAAACTCCTCACTGTTTCCTTCCATGTTATTGACCCTGGAAACACAAACAAAGCACCGGCATCCAGTCTCATAGGCTTTTCAATACAACCGGGGCCTTCGCCACCTCTTCCTCACCTTTTGCTTCTGACACCCCTTTGAGCCCCACAAACCCCTGCCTTGCCGGTTCCTTTTCCTCCAGCACATTTAAGCTCATCCCTGTTTTGTTTTCTAACCCTTCTCCACCCCCCTGGGTATTTGTGCTCCATCCCTCTCCTGCCCAACTCTTCACACAACCTGTTTGCTCTAATCACCAGTGGTCTATCTTAGCTTTGCCAGATACAAGACGAGGAGGGGAAAAGCCAGGCTACCTCGGCGCTGCTACCTTGCAATCTCTGCCGGCCGGCTCCCTCGCCTAAATGAACAAAACCCAACCCGATACATATGTCCAGATTATTCAAGAGAACACAACAACCCAGGTGTTCCCGTCTTCCTTTGGCAAAGACTGGGAATCGTTCTGAGCATGATCCATTCATTCGGCCTCATCTCCATCTTAGGGTGGTGGTGGTGGTGGTGGGGAGACCCAAACACACACACCAGTGGCGGCCTGGCCGGGGAGTCAGCTTGCCCGATGGCAAGTGGGCCCTTGATGACGTGGGGCCCCTTCAACATTAGACAATGTGTTAAAAATGTTAATGACCTTTTAGTAGCTTGGAAATATAATAGAAGTTCCAATGCAATTACTGTAGGCAACTAACATTTTAATTGTTCCTTTTTTCCACTTATGAATTGTTTGAAAATTGTCTTTGTTTCTAAGATTGGTTTATGCAGCAAAATGGAAATTTTCAGAGATGGACTGGATAAATAAAATGTTGGAACTAGCAGAAATGGCTAAACGTACGGCATTAGTAAATCAAAAGGAGAACACAGAATTTGTGGGAGAATGGGAGGCATGGACAATACACTGCCAAAATGAATTTAAATCGGGAAGTATTGAAGGCTACGTTCTGTTCTCATTCAATGGATTAAGGCAGAAACACTATTAAGATTAACGATTTAGATTTTAAGGACTGCAGCCGGATGTATACATGCAGCATTGCACTGAATTAGAAATTAAAGGCAAAGGGGACACTAAAGTTATCAAAAAGGCAGAGGAGGAGAGAGGGGAAGCCAACGTCGATCTATGAATTAATTAGTGGCACGGAATAGAGAAATAGAGAAATTATCTTAACGGATGATGGAAACGGCTGTCATATAAAAAAAAACAATAAAAGAAAAAAAGAAAGAAAATTTTAATGTAGAAAACAATAAAAAAAATGTTACCAAAAAAAGGAAGAAAAGAAAATGGTCTTTGTTTCTTATCCGAATTAAATGGCAGCCTCCTGGTTGCGTCTCCTGGCCAGCAGCCTTTTCAGACCCAGCACTCCCCCCGACTTCTCCCCCCATCCGACCCCCCCCCCCGGTTGGACCCCTACCTGCAGACGGTGATGAGGTTCTTCCTCTCCACCGCAACGTTGCGGGAGGAGGCTTTCTTGGCGGAGGGGAGCCCCAAGGCCATGCTGGCGCGCCTGCCGCCGCCGGGCTCCATCCAGGGGAGAGGCGACCTGGCCGGGCCGGCGGCCGCCCCCGCTCCGCCCCGGCCCCGGCCCCACCAGACCAGGCGCCGGGTCAGCCTCCGCCAGGGCCGCAGGGCTCGCCCCTCGCGCGCCCCCCGCGACGCCCCCCGAGGCAGCTCCAGCCCCGCGCAGGCAGGGCCGGAGGGGCGCGCGGGGAGCTGTCCGCGGTGCTGGAAGCGCCCGCGCTCGCCCTCCTCCTCCTCCTCCTCCTCCTCCTCCTCCCAAGCCCCCCCCCTCGGCCGATGACGTCATGGAGGGTGGGGGGAGGATCAAAGCAGCAGGGAAGGGAAGGCTGACCTTAGGGCGTCCCCCTTTCCCCCCCAGGAGCGCCAGAGGGGGGTGGGTGTCAAGAGCCATGCCATGAGTCCTGCTTCTTGCTGCCCAAGGGTATCTACTGGTTTGGCTGTTCAAGTGTCTCGAGCGGTGTTGTTTCTCTGCGATGTTCCAGCGGTCAGGGGTCCTGCTGTCCGGCTCTGGACAGGAGTTAGACACCGAGAGACGCTGTCCTTCCGCGTGACTCCTCCGAAGATGCCGGCCACAGCTGCTGGCGAAACGTCAGGAAAATGCCAAGACCGCGGTCACGCAGCCCGGGTAACCCACGAGAACCGATGAACTCTGCCCGTGAAAGCCTTCGACAATATTTAGACCCATTTCTGTTCGAGTGTTCTCCTTTGAAATATTGTCGAAGGCTTTCACGGCCAGAGTTCGTTGGTTCTTGTGGGTTATCTGGGCTGCGTGACCGTGGTCTTTGTTAGCCTGGAGGTTTTCAGGACAGGATGAAGAATGAATAAGAATGAATAAGGCTTGGCTTCCTGTCCTGAAAACCTGCAGACTAACAAAGACTACAGTCAACAATAGCCATGCAGATTAGCTTTGGATTTCAGACATTAACAGATCACTTCAGGATACAATGGTTCCATATTAACAAACCACACCCTCATTAGCACATTATCTTGATACTTACAGGACAATGATTAGCACATTACCTTTGATCTTTTTTGCAGGACAATGACTCAGCTCAACCCAACCCCTTTCTGACTATATATCACTCTTCCAACACACTCACTGAAGAAGTGAGCTGTGGCTCACGAAAGCTCATACCCTACCAGAAAATATATTTTTGTTAGTCTTTAAGGTGCTACTGGACTCTTGCCCTTTTTGACGATTCCAACACACTTGACACTGAGGGACACTGTCCTTCAGTGTTACTCCTCTGAAGATGCCCGCCACAGCTGCTGGCGAAACGTCAGGAAAGAAAATACCAAGACCATGGTCACGCAGCCTGGATAACCCACAAGAACAAACGAACTCTGGCCGTGAAAGCCTTCGACAATATTTCAAAGGAGAACACTTGAACAGAAATGGGTCTAAATATTGTCAAAGGCTTTCACGTCAGGAAAGAAAATACCAAGACCACGGTCACACAGCCCGGATAACCTACAAGAACCAATGAACTCTGGCCATGAAAGCCTTCGACAATATTATGCTTTGTAGTTTGGTTTGCCATTAGCAGCTTTGAACCTGTGGATTGCTTATGCTGTATCTGAGGCTCCTGAATAAACCTTTACCTGCTTTAGACCTGCCTGTCTGAGCGAGTGACTTTTTGGGATTGCCGAGGTTGGCTGGAGAGTCTCACAGTGGGCACGCCAGGACACCTGGGGGGAGGGGGCTTTCTTTGGGGACCTTTCCATTCCAGAGATGCGGCAGGAAGAATCGAGGCAGCCTCCACCCCCCTCCCCACCAGACATTTGGGTGCCTGGGGCAGAAAATCCTCCTCCCAGGTATAAATCGTGGAGCCGTGGCTCAGTGGTGGAGAATCTGCTTGGCA